>NC_073242.2:48105625-49548750 GCF_029281585.2 Gorilla gorilla gorilla | reverse complement strand
GAATGGAATGGAATGGAATAGAATGGAATCAACCCGAGTAGAACGGAATGGAATGGAATGGAATGTAATGGAATGGAATGGAATGGAATGGAATGGAATGTACCAAAGTAGAACGGAATGGAATGGAATGGAATGGAATGGAATGGAATGGAATGGAATGGAATTCCATGGAATGGAATGGAATGGAATGGAATGGAATGTACCAAAGTAGAACGGAATGGAATGGAACGGAATGGAATGGAATGGAATGGAACGGAACGGAATGTACCTGAGAAGCACGGAATGGAATGGAATGGAATGGAATGGAATGGAATGGAATGTACCGGAGTGGAGTGGAGTGGAATGGAGTGGAATGGAGTGGTGTGGAGTGGAATGGAATGGAATGGAATGGAATGGAATGGAATGGAATGGAATGGAATGGAATGCAATGGAATGCAATGGAATGGAAAGGAATGGAATGGAATGGAATGGAATGGAATGGAATGGAATGGAATGGAATGGACAACAGTAGAATGGAATGGAACGGAATGGAATGGAATGGAATGGAATGGAATGGAATGGAATGGAATGGTATTCAATGGAATGGAATGGAATGGAATGGAATGGAATTCAATGGAATGGAATGGAATGGAATTCCATGGAATGGAATGGAATGGAATTCCATGGAATGGAATGGAATGGAATGGAATTCTATGGAATGGAATGGAGTGGAATCGAATGGAATCGAATGGAATCGAATGGAATGGAATGGAATAGAATGGAATCAACCCGAGTAGAACGGAGCGGAACGCAACGGAACGGAATGGAACGGAACGGGACGGAACCGAACGGAATGGAATGGAATGGAACGGAATTCCATGGAATGGAATGGAATGGAATGGAATTCAATGGAATGGAATGGAATGGAATGGAATGGAATTCGATGGAATGGAATGGAATGGATTGGAATGGAATGGAATAGAATGGAATCAACCCGAGTAGAACGGAACGGAACACAACGGAACGGAACGGAACGCAACGGAACGGAACGGAACGGAACGGAACGGAACGGAATGGAATGGAATGGAACGGAATTCAATGGAATGGAATGGAATGGAATGGAATGGAATTCTATGGAATGGAATGGAATGGAATGGAATGGAATGGAATGGAATTCCATGGAATGGAATGGAATGGAATGGAATGGAATGGAATTCAATGGAATGGAATGGAGTGGAATGGAATGGAATCGAATGGAATTGAATGGAATCGAATGGAATCAAATGGGATCGAATGGAATGGAATGGAATAGAATGGAATCAACCCGAGTAGAACGGAATGAAATGGAATGGAATGGAATGGAATGGAATGGAATTCAATGGAATGGAATGGAACGGAATGGAATTCAATGGAATGGAATGGAATGGAATGGAATGGAATGGAATGGAATTCCATGGAATGGAATGGAATGGAATTCCATGGAATGGAATGGAATGGAATGGAATTCCATGGAATGGAATGGAATGGAATGGAATTCAATGGAATGGAATGGATTGGAATGGAATGGAATGGAATGGAATGGAATGGAATGGAATGGAATGAAATGGAATGGAATGGAATAGAATGGAATCAACCTGAGTAGAACGGAATGGAATGGAATGGAATGGAATGGAATGGAATGGAATGGAATGGAATGGAATGTACCAAAGTAGAACGGAATGGAATGGAATGGAATGGAATGGAATGGAATGGAATGGAATGGAATGGAATGGAATGGAATGGAATGGAATGGAATGGAATGTACACGAGTAGAACGGAATGTAATGGAATGGAATGGATTGGAATGGAATGGAATGGAATGGAATGGAATGTAACCGAGTAGAACGGAATGGAATGTAATTGAATGGAATGTAACCGAGTTGAACGGAACGGAATGGAATGGAATGGAATGGAATGGAATGGAATGGAATGGAATGGAATTGAGTGCAATGCAATGCAATGGAATGCAATGGAATGGAAAGGAATGGAATGGAATGGAATGGAATCTACCCGAGTAGAACGGAATGGAATGGAATTGAATGGAATGTAATCGAGTAGAACGGAACGGAATGGAATGGAATGGAATGGAATGCAATGGAATGGAATGGAATGGAATGGAATGGAATGGAATGGAATGGAATGGACACCAGTAGAATGGAATGGAATGGAATGGAATGGAATGGAATGGAATGGAATGGAATGGAATCTACCCGAGTAGAACGGAATGGAACGGAATGGAATGGAATGGAATGGACAGGAGCAGAACGGAATGGAATGCAATGGAATGGAATGGAATGTACCCGAGCAGAACGGAATGGAATGAAATGGAAATGGAAAGGGAATGGAAATGGAACGGGAATGGAAATGGAACGGGAACGGAAATGGAACGGGAACGGAAATGGAACGGGAACGGAAACGGAACGAGAACGGAAATGGAACGGGAACGGAAACGGAACGGGAACGGAAATGGAACGGGAATGGTAACGGAACGGGAATGGAAATGGAACGGGAATGGAAATGGAACGGGAATGGAAATGGATCGGGAATGGAAATGGAACGGGAATGGTAATGGAACGGGAATGGAAATGGAACGGGAATGGAAAAGAAACGGGAATGGAAATGGAACGGGAATGGAAATGGAATGGGAATGGAAATGGAATGGAATGGAATGGAATGGAATGGAATGGAATGTACCGGAGTGGAGTGGAGTGGAGTGGAGTGGAGTAGAGTGCACTGGAACGGAATGGAATGGAATGGAATGGAATGGAATGGAACGGAACGGAATGTACCTGAGAAGCACGGAATGGAATGGAATGGAATGGAATGGAATGGAATGTACCGGAGTGGAGTGGAGTGGAATGGAGTGGAGTGGAGTGGAGTGGAGTGGAATGGAATGGAATGGAATGGAACGGAATGCAATGGAATGCAATGGAATGGAAAGGAATGGAATGGAATGGAATGGAATGGAATGGAATGGAATGGAATGGACACCAGTAGAATGGAATGGAATGGAATGGAATGGAATGGAATGGAATGGAATGGAATTCAATGGAATGGAATGGAATGGAATGGAATGGAATGGAATGGAATGGAATGGAATTGAATGGAATCAACCCGAGTAGAACGGAATGGAATGGAATGGAATGGAATGGAATGGAATGGAATGGAATGGAATGGAATGTACCAAAGTAGAACGGAATGGAATGGAATGGAATGGAATGGAATGGAATGGAATGGAATGGAATGGAATGGAATGCAATGTACCCGAGTAGAACGGAATGGAATGGAATGGAATGGATTGGAATGGAATGGAATGGAATGGAATGGAATGGAATGTAACCGAGTAGAACGGAATGGAATGTAATTGAATGGAATGTAACCGGGTTGAACGGAACGGAATGGAATGGAATGGAATGGAATGGAATGGAATGGAATGGAATGGAATTGAGTGCAATGCAATGCAATGGAATGCAATGGAATGGAAAGGAATGGAATGGAATGGAATGGAATCTACCCGAGTAGAACGGAATGGAATGGAATTGAATGGAATGTAACCGAGTAGAACGGAACGGAATGGAATGGAATGGAATGGAATGGAATGCAATAGAATGGAATGGAATGGAATGGAATGGAATGGAATGGAATGGAATGGACACCAGTAGAATGGAATGGAATGGAATGGAATGGAATGGAATGGAATGGAATGGAATGGAATGGAATGGAATGGAATCTACCCGAGTAGAACGGAATGGAACGGAATGGAATGGAATGAAATGTACAGGAGCAGAACGGAATGGAATGCAATGGAATGGAATGGAATGTACCCGAGCAGAACGGAAAGGAATGAAATGGAAATGGAAAGGGAATGGAAATGGAACGGGAATGGAAATGGAACGGGAACGCAATTGAAACGGGAATGGAAATGGAACGGGAACGGAAACGGAACGAGAACGGAAATGGAACGGGAACGGAAACGGAACGGGAACGGAAATGGAACGGGAATGGTAACGGAACAGGAATGGAAATGGAACGGGAATGGAAAAGGAACGGGAATGGAAATGGATCGGGAATGGAAATGGAACGGGAATGGTAATGGAACGGGAATGGAAATGGAACGGGAATGGAAAAGAAACGGGAATGGAAATGGAACGGGAATGGAAATGGAATGGGAATGGAAATGGAATGGAATGGAATGGAATGGAATGGAATGGAATGTACCGGAGTGGAGTGGAGTGGAGTGGAGTAGAGTGCACTGGAACGGAATGGAATGGAATGGAATGGAACGGAACGGAATGTACCTGAGAAGCACGGAATGGAATGGAATGGAATGGAATGGAATGGAATGGAATGGAATGTACCGGAGTGGAGTGGAGTGGAATGGAGTGGACTGGAGTGGTGTGGAGTGGAATGGAATGGAATGGAATGGAATGGAATGGAATGGAATGGAATGGAATGCAATGGAATGCAATGGAATGGAAAGGAATGGAATGGAATGGAATGGAATGGAATGGAATGGAATGGAATGGACAACAGTAGAATGGAATGGAACGGAATGGAATGGAATGGAATGGAATGGAATGGAATGGAATGGAATGGAATGGAATTCAATGGAATGGAATGGAATGGAATGGAATTCAATGGAATGGAATGGAATGGAATTCCATGGAATGGAATGGAATGGAATTCCATGGAATGGAATGGAATGGAATGGAATTCTATGGAATGGAATGGAGTGGAATCGAATGGAATCGAATGGAATGGAATGGAATGGAATGGAATAGAATGGAATCAACCCGAGTAGAACGGAGCGGAACGCAACGGAACGGAACGGAACGGAACGGGACGGAACCGAACGGAATGGAATGGAATGGAACGGAATTCCATGGAATGGAATGGAATGGAATGGAATTCAATGGAATGGAATGGAATGGAATGGAATGGAATTCGATGGAATGGAATGGAATGGATTGGAATGGAATGGAATAGAATGGAATCAACCCGAGTAGAACGGAACGGAACACAACGGAACGGAACGGAACGCAACGGAACGGAACGGAACGGAACGGAACGGAATGGAATGGAATGGAACGGAATTCAATGGAATGGAATGGAATGGAATGGAATTCTATGGAATGGAATGGAATGGAATGGAATGGAATGGAATTCCATGGAATGGAATGGAATGGAATGGAATGGAATGGAATTCAATGGAATGGAATGGAGTGGAATGGAATGGAATCGAATGGAATTGAATGGAATCGAATGGAATCAAATGGGATCGAATGGAATGGAATGGAATAGAATGGAATCAACCCGAGTAGAACGGAATGAAATGGAATGGAATGGAATGGGATGGAATGGAATGGAATGGAATGGAATGGAATGGAATTCAATGGAATGGAATGGAATGGAATGGAATGGAATGGAATGGAATGGAATGGAATTCAATGGAATGGAATGGAACGGAATGGAATTCAATGGAATGGAATGGAATGGAATGGAATGGAATGGAATGGAATGGAATTCCATGGAATGGAATGGAATGGAATGGAATTCCATGGAATGGAATGGAATGGAATGGAATTCAATGGAATGGAATGGATTGGAATGGAATGGAATGGAATGGAATGAAATGGAATGGAATGGAATAGAATGGAATCAACCTGAGTAGAACGGAATGGAATGGAATGGAATGGAATGGAATGGAATGGAATGGAATGGAATGTACACGAGTAGAACGGAATGTAATGGAATGGAATGGATTGGAATGGAACGGAATGGAATGGAATGGAATGTAACCGAGTAGAACGGAATGGAATGTAATTGAATGGAATGTAACCGAGTTGAACGGAACGGAATGGAATGGAATGGAATGGAATGGAATGGAATGGAATGGAATGGAATTGAGTGCAATGCAATGCAATGGAATGCAATGGAATGGAAAGGAATGGAATGGAATGGAATGGAATCTACCCGAGTAGAACGGAATGGAATGGAATTGAATGGAATGTAATCGAGTAGAACGGAACGGAATGGAATGGAATGGAATGGAATGCAATGGAATGGAATGGAATGGAATGGAATGGAATGGAATGGAATGGACACCAGTAGAATGGAATGGGATGGAATGGAATGGAATGGAATGGAATGGAATGGAATGGAATCTACCCGAGTAGAACGGAATGGAACGGAATGGAATGGAATGGAATGGACAGGAGCAGAACGGAATGGAATGCAATGGAATGGAAAGATATGTACCCGAGCAGAACGGAATGGAATGAAATGGAAATGGAAAGGGAATGGAAATGGAACGGGAATGGAAATGGAACGGGAACGGAAATGGAACGGGAATGGAAATGGAACGGGAACGGAAACGGAACGAGAACGGAAATGGAACGGGAACGGAAACGGAACGGGAACGGAAATGGAACGGGAATGGTAACGGAACGGGAATGGAAATGGAACGGGAATGGAAATGGAACGGGAATGGAAATGGATCGGGAATGGAAATGGAACGGGAATGGTAATGGAACTGGAATGGAAATGGAACGGGAATGGAAAAGAAACGGGAATGGAAATGGAACGGGAATGGAAATGGAATGGGAATGGAAATGGAATGGAATGGAATGGAATGGAATGGAATGGAATGTACCGGAGTGGAGTGGAGTGGAGTGGAGTGGAGTAGAGTGCACTGGAACGGAATGGAATGGAATGGAATGGAATGGAATGGAACGGAACCGAATGTACCTGAGAAGCACGGAATGGAATGGAATGGAATGGAATGGAATGGAATGTACCGGAGTGGAGTGGAGTGGAATGGAGTGGAGTGGAGTGGAGTGGAATGGAATGGAATGGAATGGAACGGAATGCAATGGAATGCAATGGAATGGAAAGGAATGGAATGGAATGGAATGGAATGGAATGGAATGGAATGGACACCAGTAGAATGGAATGGAATGGAATGGAATGGAATGGAATGGAATGGAATGGAATTCAATGGAATGGAATGGAATGGAATGGAATGGAATGGAATGGAATGGAATGGAATTCAATGGAATGGAATGGAATGGAATGGAATTCCATGGAATGGAATGGAATGGAATCGAATGGAATGGAATGGAATGGAATGGAATGGAATGGAATAGAATGGAATCAACCCGAGTAGAACGGAATGGAATGGAATGGAATGTAATGGAATGGAATGGAATGGAATGGAATGGAATGTACCAAAGTAGAACGGAATGGAATGGAATGGAATGGAATGGAATGGAATGGAATGGAATGGAATGGAATGCAATGTACCCGAGTAGTACGGAATGGAATGGAATGGAATGGATTGGAATGGAATGGAATGGAATGGAATGGAATGTAACCGAGTAGAACCGAATGGAATGTAATTGAATGGAATGTAACCGGGTTGAACAGAACGGAATGGAATGGAATGGAATGGAATGGAATGGAATGGAATGGAATGGAATTGAGTGCAATGCAATGCAATGGAATGCAATGGAATGGAAAGGAATGGAATGGAATGGAATGGAATCTACCCGAGTAGAACGGAATGGAATGGAATTGAATGGAATGTAACCGAGTAGAACGGAACGGAATGGAATGGAATGGAATGGAATGGAATGCAATGGAATGGAATGGAATGGAATGGAATGGAATGGAATGGAATGGAATGGACACCAGTAGAATGGAATGGAATGGAATGGAATGGAATGGAATGGAATGGAATGGAATGGAATGGAATCTACCCGAGTAGAACGGAATGGAACGGAATGGAATGGAATGGAATGTACAGGAGCAGAACGGAATGGAATGCAATGGAATGGAATGGAATGTACCCGAGCAGAACGGAAAGGAATGAAATGGAAATGGAAAGGGAATGGAAATGGAACGGGAATGGAAATGGAACGGGAACACAATTGAAACGGGAATGGAAATGGAACGGGAACGGAAACGGAACGAGAACGGAAATGGAACGGGAACGGAAACGGAACGGGAACGGAAATGGAACGGGAATGGTAACGGAACAGGAATGGAAATGGAACGGGAATGGAAAAGGAACGGGAATGGAAATGGATCGGGAATGGAAATGGAACGGGAATGGTAATGGAACGGGAATGGAAATGGAACGGGAATGGAAAAGAAACGGGAATGGAAATGGAACGGGAATGGAAATGGAATGGGAATGGAAATGGAATGGAATGGAATGGAATGGAATGGAATGGAATGTACCGGAGTGGAGTGGAGTGGAGTGGAGTAGAGTGCACTGGAACGGAATGGTATGGAATGGAATGGAATGGAACGGAACGGAATGTACCTGAGAAGCACGGAATGGAATGGAATGGAATGGAATGGAATGGAATGGAATGGAATGTACCGGAGTGGAGTGGAGTGGAATGGAGTGGACTGGAGTGGTGTGGAGTGGAATGGAATGGAATGGAATGGAATGGAATGGAATGGAATGGAATGGAATGGAATGCAATGGAATGCAATGGAATGGAAAGGAATGGAATGGAATGGAATGGAATGGAATGGAATGGAATGGAATGGAATGGAATGGACAACAGTAGAATGGAATGGAATGGAATGGAATGGAATGGAATTCAATGGAATGGAATGGAATGGAATGGAATTCAATGGAATGGAATGGAATGGAATGGAATTCAATGGAATGGAATGGAATGGAATGGAATTCAATGGAATGGAATGGAATGGAATGGAATTCTATGGAATGGAATGGAGTGGAATCGAATGGAATTGAATGGAATCGAATGGAATGGAATGGAATAGAATGGAATCAACCCGAGTAGAACGGAGCGGAACGCAACGGAACGGAACGGAACGGAACGGGACGGAACGGAACGGAATGGAATGGAATGGAACGGAATTCCATGGAATGGAATGGAATGGAATGGAATGGAATGGAATTCGATGGAATGGAATGGAATGGATTGGAATGGAATGGAATAGAATGGAATTAACCCGAGTAGAACGGAACGGAACACAACGAAACGGAACGGAACGCAACGGAACGGAACGGAACGGAACGGAATGGAACGGAATGGAATGGAACGGAATTCAATGGAATGGAATGGAATGGAATGGAATTCTATGGAATGGAATGGAATGGAATGGAATGGAATGGAATGGAATGGAATTCCATGGAATGGAATGGAATGGAATGGAATGGAATGGAATTGAATGGAATCGAATGGAATCAAATGGGATCGAATGGAATGGAATGGAATAGAATGGAATCAACCCGAGTAGAACGGAATGGAATGGAATGGAATGGAATGGGATGAAATGGAATGGAATGGAATGGAATGGAACGGAATTCAATGGAATGGAATGGCATGGAATGGAATGGAATGGAATGGAATGGAATGGAATTCAATGGAATGGAATGGAACGGAATGGAATTCAATGGAATGGAATGGAATGGAATGGAATGGAATGGAATGGAATGGAATTCCATGGAATGGAATGGAATGGAATGGAATTCCATGGAATGGAATGGAATGGAATGGAATTCAATGGAATGGAATGGAATGGAATCGAATGGAATGGAATGGAATGGAATGGAATGAAATGGAATGGAATGGAATAGAATGGAATCAACCTGAGTAGAACGGAATGGAATGGAATGGAATGGAATGGAATGGAATGGAATGGAATGGAATGTACCAAAGTAGAACGGAATGGAATGGAATGGAATGGAATGGAATGGAATGGAATGGAATGGAATGGAATGGAATGTACACGAGTAGAACGGAATGGAATGGAATGGAATGGATTGGAATGGAATGGAATGGAATGGAATGGAATGTAACCGAGTAGAACGGAATGGAATGTAATTGAATGGAATGTAACCGAGTTGAACGGAACGGAATGGAATGGAATGGAATGGAATGGAATGGAATGGAATGGAATTGAGTGCAATGCAATGCAATGGAATGCAATGGAATGGAAAGGAATGGAATGGAATGGAATGGAATCTACCCGAGTAGAACGGAATGGAATGGAATTGAATGGAATGTAATCGAGTAGAACGGAACGGAATGGAATGGAATGGAATGGAATGCAATGGAATGGAATGGAATGGAATGGAATGGAATGGAATGGAATGGAATGGAATGGACACCAGTAGAATGGAATGGAATGGAATGGAATGGAATGGAATGGAATGGAATGGAATCTACCCGAGTAGAACGGAATGGAACGGAATGGAATGGAATGGAATGGACAGGAGCAGAACGGAATGGAATGCAATGGAATGGAATGGAATGTACCCGAGCAGAACGGAATGGAATGAAATGGAAATGGAAAGGGAATGGAAATGGAACGGGAATGGAAATGGAACGGGAACGGAAATGGAACGGGAATGGAAATGGAACGGGAACGGAAACGGAACGAGAACGGAAATGGAACGGGAACGGAAACGGAACGGGAACGGAAATGGAACGGGAATGGTAACGGAACGGGAATGGAAATGGAACGGGAATGGAAATGGAACGGGAATGGAAATGGATCGGGAATGGAAATGGAACGGGAATGGTAATGGAACTGGAATGGAAATGGAACGGGAATGGAAAAGAAACGGGAATGGAAATGGAACGGGAATGGAAATGGAATGGGAATGGAAATGGAATGGAATGGAATGGAATGGAATGGAATGTACCGGAGTGGAGTGGAGTGGAGTGGAGTGGAGTAGAGTGCACTGGAACGGAATGGAATGGAATGGAATGGAATGGAATGGAATGGAACGGAACCGAATGTACCTGAGAAGCACGGAATGGAATGGAATGGAATGGAATGGAATGGAATGTACCGGAGTGGAGTGGAGTGGAATGGAGTGGAGTGGAGTGGAGTGGAATGGAATGGAATGGAATGGAACGGAATGCAATGGAATGCAATGGAATGGAAAGGAATGGAATGGAATGGAATGGAATGGAATGGAATGGAATGGAATGGACACCAGTAGAATGGAATGGAATGGAATGGAATGGAATGGAATGGAATGGAATGGAATTCAATGGAATGGAATGGAATGGAATGGAATGGAATGGAATGGAATGGAATGGAATTCAATGGAATGGAATGGAATGGAATGGAATTCCATGGAATGGAATGGAATGGAATCGAATGGAATGGAATGGAATGGAATGGAATGGAATGGAATAGAATGGAATCAACCCGAGTAGAACGGAATGGAATGGAATGGAATGTAATGGAATGGAATGGAATGGAATGGAATGGAATGTACCAAAGTAGAACGGAATGGAATGGAATGGAATGGAATGGAATGGAATGGAATGGAATGGAATGGAATGCAATGTACCCGAGTAGTACGGAATGGAATGGAATGGAATGGATTGGAATGGAATGGAATGGAATGGAATGGAATGTAACCGAGTAGAACCGAATGGAATGTAATTGAATGGAATGTAACCGGGTTGAACAGAACGGAATGGAATGGAATGGAATGGAATGGAATGGAATGGAATGGAATGGAATTGAGTGCAATGCAATGCAATGGAATGCAATGGAATGGAAAGGAATGGAATGGAATGGAATGGAATCTACCCGAGTAGAACGGAATGGAATGGAATTGAATGGAATGTAACCGAGTAGAACGGAACGGAATGGAATGGAATGGAATGGAATGGAATGCAATGGAATGGAATGGAATGGAATGGAATGGAATGGAATGGAATGGAATGGACACCAGTAGAATGGAATGGAATGGAATGGAATGGAATGGAATGGAATGGAATGGAATGGAATGGAATCTACCCGAGTAGAACGGAATGGAACGGAATGGAATGGAATGGAATGTACAGGAGCAGAACGGAATGGAATGCAATGGAATGGAATGGAATGTACCCGAGCAGAACGGAAAGGAATGAAATGGAAATGGAAAGGGAATGGAAATGGAACGGGAATGGAAATGGAACGGGAACACAATTGAAACGGGAATGGAAATGGAACGGGAACGGAAACGGAACGAGAACGGAAATGGAACGGGAACGGAAACGGAACGGGAACGGAAATGGAACGGGAATGGTAACGGAACAGGAATGGAAATGGAACGGGAATGGAAAAGGAACGGGAATGGAAATGGATCGGGAATGGAAATGGAACGGGAATGGTAATGGAACGGGAATGGAAATGGAACGGGAATGGAAAAGAAACGGGAATGGAAATGGAACGGGAATGGAAATGGAATGGGAATGGAAATGGAATGGAATGGAATGGAATGGAATGGAATGGAATGTACCGGAGTGGAGTGGAGTGGAGTGGAGTAGAGTGCACTGGAACGGAATGGTATGGAATGGAATGGAATGGAACGGAACGGAATGTACCTGAGAAGCACGGAATGGAATGGAATGGAATGGAATGGAATGGAATGGAATGGAATGTACCGGAGTGGAGTGGAGTGGAATGGAGTGGACTGGAGTGGTGTGGAGTGGAATGGAATGGAATGGAATGGAATGGAATGGAATGGAATGGAATGGAATGGAATGCAATGGAATGCAATGGAATGGAAAGGAATGGAATGGAATGGAATGGAATGGAATGGAATGGAATGGAATGGAATGGAATGGACAACAGTAGAATGGAATGGAATGGAATGGAATGGAATGGAATTCAATGGAATGGAATGGAATGGAATGGAATTCAATGGAATGGAATGGAATGGAATGGAATTCAATGGAATGGAATGGAATGGAATGGAATTCAATGGAATGGAATGGAATGGAATGGAATTCTATGGAATGGAATGGAGTGGAATCGAATGGAATTGAATGGAATCGAATGGAATGGAATGGAATAGAATGGAATCAACCCGAGTAGAACGGAGCGGAACGCAACGGAACGGAACGGAACGGAACGGGACGGAACGGAACGGAATGGAATGGAATGGAACGGAATTCCATGGAATGGAATGGAATGGAATGGAATGGAATGGAATGGAATTCGATGGAATGGAATGGAATGGATTGGAATGGAATGGAATAGAATGGAATTAACCCGAGTAGAACGGAACGGAACACAACGAAACGGAACGGAACGCAACGGAACGGAACGGAACGGAACGGAATGGAACGGAATGGAATGGAACGGAATTCAATGGAATGGAATGGAATGGAATGGAATTCTATGGAATGGAATGGAATGGAATGGAATGGAATGGAATGGAATGGAATTCCATGGAATGGAATGGAATGGAATGGAATGGAATGGAATTGAATGGAATCGAATGGAATCAAATGGGATCGAATGGAATGGAATGGAATAGAATGGAATCAACCCGAGTAGAACGGAATGGAATGGAATGGAATGGAATGGGATGAAATGGAATGGAATGGAATGGAATGGAACGGAATTCAATGGAATGGAATGGCATGGAATGGAATGGAATGGAATGGAATGGAATGGAATTCAATGGAATGGAATGGAACGGAATGGAATTCAATGGAATGGAATGGAATGGAATGGAATGGAATGGAATGGAATGGAATTCCATGGAATGGAATGGAATGGAATGGAATTCCATGGAATGGAATGGAATGGAATGGAATTCAATGGAATGGAATGGAATGGAATCGAATGGAATGGAATGGAATGGAATGGAATGAAATGGAATGGAATGGAATAGAATGGAATCAACCTGAGTAGAACGGAATGGAATGGAATGGAATGGAATGGAATGGAATGGAATGGAATGGAATGTACCAAAGTAGAACGGAATGGAATGGAATGGAATGGAATGGAATGGAATGGAATGGAATGGAATGGAATGGAATGGAATGTACACGAGTAGAACGGAATGGAATGGAATGGAATGGATTGGAATGGAATGGAATGGAATGGAATGGAATGTAACCGAGTAGAACGGAATGGAATGTAATTGAATGGAATGTAACCGAGTTGAACGGAACGGAATGGAATGGAATGGAATGGAATGGAATGGAATGGAATGGAATTGAGTGCAATGCAATGCAATGGAATGCAATGGAATGGAAAGGAATGGAATGGAATGGAATGGAATCTACCCGAGTAGAACGGAATGGAATGGAATTGAATGGAATGTAATCGAGTAGAACGGAACGGAATGGAATGGAATGGAATGGAATGCAATGGAATGGAATGGAATGGAATGGAATGGAATGGAATGGAATGGAATGGACACCAGTAGAATGGAATGGAATGGAATGGAATGGAATGGAATGGAATGGAATGGAATCTACCCGAGTAGAACGGAATGGAACGGAATGGAATGGAATGGAATGGACAGGAGCAGAACGGAATGGAATGCAATGGAATGGAATGGAATGTACCCGAGCAGAACGGAATGGAATGAAATGGAAATGGAAAGGGAATGGAAATGGAACGGGAATGGAAATGGAACGGGAACGGAAATGGAACGGGAATGGAAATGGAACGGGAACGGAAACGGAACGAGAACGGAAATGGAACGGGAACGGAAACGGAACGGGAACGGAAATGGAACGGGAATGGTAACGGAACGGGAATGGAAATGGAACGGGAATGGAAATGGAACGGGAATGGAAATGGATCGGGAATGGAAATGGAACGGGAATGGTAATGGAACTGGAATGGAAATGGAACGGGAATGGAAAAGAAACGGGAATGGAAATGGAACGGGAATGGAAATGGAATGGGAATGGAAATGGAATGGAATGGAATGGAATGGAATGGAATGTACCGGAGTGGAGTGGAGTGGAGTGGAGTGGAGTAGAGTGCACTGGAACGGAATGGAATGGAATGGAATGGAATGGAATGGAATGGAACGGAACGGAATGTACCTGAGAAGCACGGAATGGAATGGAATGGAATGGAATGGAATGGAATGGAATGTACCGGAGTGGAGTGGAGTGGAATGGAGTGGAGTGGAGTGGAGTGGAGTGGAATGGAATGGAATGGAATGGAATGGAATGCAGTGGAATGCAATGGAATGGAAAGGAATGGAATGGAATGGAATGGAATGGAATGGAATGGAATGGAATGGAATGGACACCAGTAGAATGGAATGGAATGGAATGGAATGGAATGGAATGGAATGGAATGGAATGGAATGGAATTCAATGGAATGGAATGGAATGGAATGGAATTCTATGGAATGGAATGGAATGGAATTCAATGGAATGGAATGGAATGGAATGGAATGGAATGGAATGGAATTCTATGGAATGGAATGGAATGGATTGGAATGGAATGGAATGGAATGGAATGGAATGGAATGGAATGGAATGGAATGGACACCAGTAGAATGGAATGGAATGGAATGGAATGGAATGGAATTGAATGGAATTCAATGGAATGGAATGGAATGGAAAGGAATTCAATGGAATGGAATGGAATGGAATTCAATGGAATGGAATGGAATGGTATGGAATTCTATGGAATGGAATGGAGTGGAATCGAATGGAATCGAATGGAATCGAATGGAATGGAATGGAATAGAATGGAATCAACCCGAGTAGAACGGAACGGAACGCAACGGAACGGAACGGAACGGAACGGGACGGAACGGAACGGAATGGAATGGAATGGAACGGAATTCCATGGAATGGAATGGAATGGAATGGAATTCAATGGAATGGAATGGAATGGAATGGAATGGAATGGAATTCAATGGAATGGAATGGAATGGAATGGAATGGAATGGAATTCAATGGAATGGAATTCAATGGAATTCAATGGAATGGAATGCAATGGAATGGAATGGAATGGAATGGAATGGAATGGAATTCAATGGAATAGAATGGAATGGAATGGAATGGAAACGAATGGAATCGAATGGAATCGAATGGAATCGAATGGAATCGAATGGAATGGAATGGAATAGAATGGAATCAACCCGAGTAGAACGGAATGGAATGGAATGGAATGGAATGGAATGGAATGGAATGGAATGGAATGGAATGGAATGAAATGTTATGGAATGGAATGGAATGGAATTCAATGCAATTCAATTGAATGGAATGGAAGGGAATGGAATGGAGTGGAGTGGAGTGGAGTGGAGTGGAGTGGAATGGAATGGAGTGGAATGGAATGGAATGGAATGGAATGGAATGGAATGGAATGGAATTCAATTTTATGGAATGGAAGGGAGTGGAATGGAGTGGAGTGGAGTGGAGTGGAGTGCAGTGGAGTGGAATGGAATGGAGTGGAATGGAATGGAATGGAATGGAATGGAATGGAATGGAATGGAATTCAATGGAGTGGAATGGAATGGAATGGAATGGAATGGAATGGAATGGAATTCAATGGAGTGGAATGGAATGGAATCGAATGGAGTCAAATGGAATGGAATGGAATAGAATGGAATCAACCCGAGTAGAACGGAATGGAACGCAACGGAACGGAACGGAACGGAACGGAACGGAATGGAATGTAATGGAATGGAATGGAATGGAATGGAATGGAGCGGAATGGAATGCAATGGAATGGAATGGAATGGAATGGAATGGAATGGAATGGAATGGAGTCGAATGGAATCGAATGGAATGGAATGGAATAGAATGGAATCAACCCGAGTAGAACGGTACGGAACGGAACGGAACGGAACGGAATGGAATGATCAACCCGTGTAGAATGGAATGGAATGGAATTGAATAGAATGGAATCAACCCTAGTTGAACGGAACGGAACGCAACGGAACGGAACGGAACGGAACGGAATGGAATGGAATGGAAAGGAACGGAATTCAATGGAATGGAATGGAATGGAATGGAATTCTATGGAATGGAATGGAATTCAATGGAATGGAATGGAATGGAATGGAATGGAATGGAATGGAATGGAATGGAATTCAATGGAATGGAATTGAATGGAATGGAATGGAATTCAATGGAATGGAATGGAATGGAATGGAATGGAATGGAATGGAATGGAATCGAATGGAATCGAATGGAATCGAATGGAATCGAATGGAATCGAATGGAATGGAATGGAATAGAATGCAATCAACCCGAGTAGAATGGAATGGAATGGAATGGAATGGGATGGAATGGAATAGAATGGAATGGAATGGAATGGAATGGAATTCAAATGGAATGGAATGGAATGGAATTCTATGGAATGGAATGGAGTGGAATCGAATGGAATCGAATGGAATCGAATGGAATCGAATGGGATCGAATGGAATGGAATGGAATAGAATGGAATCAACCCGAGTAGAATGGAGCGGAACGCAACGGAACGGAACGGAACGGAACGGAACGGAAAGGATTGGAATGGAATGGAATGGAACGGAATTCAAAGGAATGGAATGGAACAGAATGGAATTCAATGGAAAGGAATGGAATGGAATGGAATGGAATTCAATGGAATGGAATGGAATGGAATGGAATGGAATGGAATGGAATGGAATGGAACGGAATTCTATGGAAAGGAATGGAATGGAATTCAATGGAATGGAATGGAATGGAATGGAACGGAATTCAATGGAATGGAATGGAATGGAATGGAATTCAATGGAATGGAATGGAATTCAATGGAATGGAATGGAATGGAATGGAATGGAATGGAATGGGATGGAATGGAATGGAATGGAATGGAATGGAATGGAATTCAAAGGAATGGAATGGAATGGAATGGAATGGAATGGAATTCAATGGAATGGAATGGAGTGGAATCGAATGGAATCGAATGGAATCGAATGAGATCGAATGGAATGGAATGGCATAGAATGGAATCAACCCGAGTAGAACGGAATGGAATGGAATGGAATGGAATGGAATGGAATGGAATGGAATGGAATTCAATGGAATGGAATGGAATGGAATGGAATGGAATGGAATGGAATGGAATGGAATCAACCCGAGTAGAACGGAACGGCACGCAACGGAACGGAACGGAACGGAACGGGACGGAACGGAACGGAATGGAATATAATGCAACGGAATTCAATGGAATGGAATGGAATGGAATGGAATTCAATGGAATCGAATGGAATCGAATGGAATCGATTGGAATCGAATGGAATCGAATAGAATGGAATGGAATAGAATTTAATCAACCCGAGTAGAGAGGAACGGAACGCAACGGAACGGAACGGAACGGAACTGGACGGAACGGAACGGAATGGAATGGAATGGAACTGAATTCAATTGAATGGAATGGAATGGAATGGAATTCAATGGAATGGAATGGAATGGAATGGAATGGAATTCAATGGAATGGAATGGAATGGAATGGAATGGAATGGAATGGAATGGAATGGAATTCAATGGAATGGAATGGAGTGGAATGGAATGGAATCGAATGGAATTGAATGGAATCGAATGGAATCAAATGGGATCGAATGGAATGGAATGGAATAGAATGGAATCAACCCGAGTAGAACGGAATGGAATGGAATGGAATGGAATGGAATGGAATGGAATGGAATGGAATGGAATGGAATGTACCAAAGTAGAACGAAATGGAATGGAATGGAATGGAATGGAATGGAATGGAATGGAATGGAATGTACCCGAGTAGAACGGAATTTAATGGAATGGAATGGATTGGAATGGAATGGAATGGAATGGAATGGAATGTAACCGAGTAGAACGGAATGGAATGTAATTGAATGGAATGTAACCGAGTTGAACGGAACGGAATGGAATGGAATGGAATGGAATGGAATGGAATGGAATTGAGTGCAATGCAATGCAATGGAATGCAATGGAATGGAAAGGAATGGAATGGAATGGAATGGAATGGAATCTACCCGAGTAGAACGGAATGGAATGGAACTGAATGGAATGTAACCGAGTAGAACGGAACGGAATGGAATGGAATGGAATGGAATGGAATGCAATGGAATGGAATGGAATGGAATGGAATGGAATGGAATGGAATGGAATGGAATGGACACCAGTAGAATGGAATGGACTGGAATGGAATGGAATGGAATGGAATGGACAGGAGCAGAACGGAATGGAATGCAATGGAATGGAATGGAATGTACCGGAGCAGAACGGAATGGAATGAAATGGAAATGGAAAGGGAATGGAAATATAACGGGAATGGAAATGGAACGGGAACGGAAATGGAACGGGAATGGAAATGGAACGGGAACGGAAATGGAACGGGAATGGAAATGGAACGGGAACGGAAACGGATCGAGAACGGAAATGGAGTGGGAACGGAAACGGAACGGGAACGGAAATGGAACGGGAATGGTAACGGAACGGGAATGGAAATGGAACGGGAATGGAAAAGGAACGGGAATGGAAATGGATCGGGAATGGAAATGGAATGGGAATGGTAATGGAACTGGAATGGAAATGGAACGGGAATGGAAAAGAAACGGGAATGGAAATGGAACGGGAATGGAAAAGGAATGGGAATGGAAATGGAATGGAATGGAATGGAATGGAATGGAATGGAATGTACCGGAGTGGAGTGGAGTGGAGTGGAGTGGAGTAGAGTGCACTGGAACGGAATGGAATGGAATGGAATGGAATGGAACGGAACGGAATGTACCCGAGAAGCACGGAATGGAATGGAATGGAATGGAATGTACCGGAGTGGAGTGGAGTGGAATGGAGTGGAGTGGAGTGGAGTGGAGTGGAATGGAATGGAATGGAATGGAATGGAATGGAATGCAATGGAATGCAATGGAATGGAAAGGAATGGAATGGAATGGAATGGAATGGAATGGAATGGAATGGAATGGAATGGAATGGAATGGACACCAGTAGAATGGAATGGAATGGAATGGAATGGAATGGAATGGAATGGAATGGAATGGAATTCAATGGAATGGAATGGAATTCTATGGAATGGAATGGAATGGAATTCAATGGAATGGAATGGAATGGAATGGAATTCTATGGAATGGAATGGAGTGGAATCGAATGGAATCGAATGGAATCGAATGGAATCGAATGGAATAGAATGGAATCAACCCGAGTAGAACGGAACGGAACGCAACGGAACGGAACGGAACGGAACGGGATGGAAAGGAACGGAATGGAATGGAATGGAACGGAATTCCATGGAATGGAATGGAATGGAATTCCATGGAATGGAATGGAATGGAATGGAATGGAATGGAATGGAATGGAATGGAATTCAATGGAATGGAATGGAATGGATTGGAATGGAATGGAATAGAATGGAATCAACCCGAGTAGAACGGAACGGAACACAACGGAACGGAACGGAACGCAACGGAACGGAACGGAATGGAACGGAACGGAATGGAATGGAATGGAACGGAATTCAATGGAATGGAATGGAATGGAATGGAATTCTATGGAATGGAATGGAATGGAATGGAATGGAATGGAATGGAATGGAATGGAAATCAATGAAATGGAATGGAATGGAATGGAATGGAATGGAATTCTATGGAATGGAATGGAATGGAACGGAATGGAATGGAATTCTATGGAATGGAATGGAATGGAATGGAATGGAATGGAACGGAATTCGATGGAATGGAATGGAATGGAATGGAATGGAATGGAATGGAATTCAATGGAATGGAAAGGAATGGAATGGAATGGAATGGAATTCAATGGAATGGAATGGAATGGAATGGAACGGAATGGAATTCAATGGAATGGAATGGAATGGCAACGAATGGAATCGAATGCAATCGAATGGAATCGATTGGAATTGAATGGAATCGAATGGAATGGAATGGAATAGAATGGAATCAACCTGAGTAGAACGGAACGGCACGCAACGGAACGGAACGGAACGGAACGGGACGGAACGGAAGGGAATGGAATGGAATGGAACGGAATTCAATGGAATGGAATGGAATGGAATGGAATGGAATGGAATGGAATGGAATGGAATGGAATAGAATGGAATCAACCCGAGTAGAACGGAACGGAACGCAACGGAACGGAACGGAACGCAACGGAACGGAACGGAACGGAACGGAAAGGAACGGAATGGAATGGAATGGAAACGAACGGAATTCAATGGAATGGAATGGAATGGAATGGAATTCTATGGAATGGAATGGAATTCAATGGAATGGAATGGAATGGAATGGAATGGAATGGAATGGAATTCAATGGAATGGAATGGAATGGAATGGAATGGAATGGAATTCTATGGAATGGAATGGAATGGAATGGAATGGAATGGAATTGAACGGAATTCTATGGAATGGAATGGAATGGAATTCAATGGAATGGAATGGAATGGAATGGAATGGAATTCAATGGAATGAAATGGAATGGAATGGAATGGAATTCAAAGGAATGGAAAGGAATGGAATGGAATGGAATGGAATTCAATGGAATGGAATGGAATGGAATGGAACGGAAAGGAATTCAATGGAATGGAATGGAATGGAATGGAATGGATTGGAATGGAATGGAATGGAATGGAATGGAATTCAATGGAATGGAATGGAATGGAATGGAATGGCAACGAATGGAATCGAATGCAATCGAATGGAATCGATTGGAATCGAATGGAATCGAATGGAATGGAATGGAATAGAATGGAATCAACCTCAGTAGAACGGAACGGCACGCAACGGAACGGAACGGAACGGAACGGGACGGAACGGAAGGGAATGGAATGGAATGGAACGGAATTCAATGGAATGGAATGGAATGGAATGGAATGGAATGGAATGGAATGGAATGGAATGGAATAGAATGGAATCAACCCGAGTAGAACGGAACGGAACGCAACGGAACGGAATGGAACGCAACGGAACGGAACGGAACGGAACGTAACGGAATGGAATGGAATGGAAAGGAACGGAATTCAATGGAATGGAATGGAATGGAATGGAATGGATTGGAATGGAATGGAATGGAATGGAATGGAATTCAATGGAATGGAATGGAATGGAATGGAATGGAATGGAATTCCATGGAATGGAATGGAATGGAATGGAATGGAATGGAATGGAATCGAATGGAATCGAATGGAATCGAACGGAATCGAATGGAATCGAATGGAATAGAATGCAAACCCGAGTAGAATGGAATGGAATGGAATGGAATGGAATGGAATGGAATGGAATGGAATGGAATGGAATGGAATGGAATTCAAATGGAATGGAATGGAATGGAATTCTATGGAATGGAATGGAGTGGAATCGAATGGAATCGAATGGAATCGAATGGAATCGAATGGGATCGAATGGAATGGAATGGAATAGAATGGAATCAACCCGAGTAGAACGGAGCGGAACGCAACGGAACGGAACGGAACGGAACGGAACGGAAAGGAATGGAATGGAATGGAATGGAACGGAATTCAAAGGAATGGAATGGAACAGAATGGAATTCAATGGAATGGAATGGAATGGAATGGAATGGAATTCAATGGAATGGAATGGAATGGAATGGAATGGAATGGAATGGAATGGAATGGAACGGAACGGAATTCTATGGAATAGAATGGAATGGAATTCTATGGAATGGAATGGAATGGAATGGAAAGGAATGGAACGGAATTCAATGGAATGGAATGGAATGGAATGGAATTCAACGGAATGGAATGGAATTCAATGGAATGGAATGGAATGGAATGGAATGGAATGGAATGGAATGGAATGGAATGGAATGGAATGGAATGGAATTCAATGGAATGGAATGGAATGGAATGGAATTCCATGGAATGGAATGGAATGGAATCGAATGGAATGGAATGGAATGGAATGGAATGGAATGGAATGGAATAGAATGGAATCAACCCGAGTAGAACGGAATGGAATGGAATGGAATGGAATGTACCAAAGTAGAACGGAATGGAATGGAATGGAATGGAATGGAATGGAATGGAATGGAATGGAATGGAATGCAATGTACCCGAGTAGAACGGAATGGAATGAAATGGAATGGATTGGAATGGAATGGAATGGAATGGAATGGAATGGAATGTAACCGAGTAGAACGGAATGGAATGTAATTGAATGGAATGTAACCGGGTTGAACGGAACGGAATGGAATGGAATGGAATGGAATGGAATGGAATGGAATGGAATGGAATGGAATGGAATGGAATGGAATTGAGTGCAATGCAATGCAATGGAATGCAATGGAATGGAAAGGAATGGAATGGAATGGAATGGAATCTACCCGAGTAGAACGGAATGGAATGGAATTGAATGGAATGTAACCGAGTAGAACGGAACGGAATGGAATGGAATGGAATGGAATGGAATGCAATGGAATGGAATGGAATGGAATGGAATGGAATGGAATGGAATGGAATGGAATGGACACCAGTAGAATGGAATGGAATGGAATGGAATGGAATGGAATGGAATGGAATCTACCCGAGTTGAACGGAATGGAACGGAATGGAATGGAATGGAATGGACAGGAGCAGAACGGAATGGAATGCAATGGAATGGAATGGAATGTACCCGAGCAGAACGGAAAGGAATGAAATGGAAATGGAAAGGGAATGGAAATGGAACGGGAATGGAAATGGAACGGGAACGCAATTGAAACGGGAATGGAAATGGAACGGGAACGGAAACGGAACGAGAACGGAAATGGAACGGGAACGGAAACGGAACGGGAACGGAAATGGAACGGGAATGGTAACGGAACAGGAATGGAAATGGAACGGGAATGGAAAAGGAACGGGAATGGAAATGGATCGGGAATGGAAATGGAACGGGAATGGTAATGGAACGGGAATGGAAATGGAACGGGAATGGAAAAGAAACGGGAATGGAAATGGAACGGGAATGGAAATGGAATGGGAATGGAAATGGAATGGAATGGAATGGAATGGAATGGAATGGAATGTACCGGAGTGGAGTGGAGTGGAGTGGAGTAGAGTGCACTGGAACGGAATGGAATGGAATGGAATGGAATGGAACGGAACGGAATGTACCTGAGAAGCACGGAATGGAATGGAATGGAATGGAATGTAATGGAATGGAATGGAATGTACCGGAGTGGAGTGGAGTGGAATAGAGTGGACTGGAGTGGTGTGGAGTGGAATGGAATGGAATGGAATGGAATGGAATGGAATGGAATGGACACCACTAGAATGGAATGGAATTTAATGGAATGGAATGGAATGGAATGGAATTCAATGGAATGGAATGGAATGGAATGGAATTCTATGGAATGGAATGGAATGGAATGGAATGGAATGGAATTCCATGGAATGGAATGGAATGGAATGGAATGGAATTCAATGGAATGGAATGGAATGGAATGGAATGGAATGGAATGGAATGGAACGGAACGGAATTCTATGGAATAGAATGGAATGGAATTCTATGGAATGGAATGGAATGGAATGGAATGGAATGGAACGGAATTCAATGGAATGGAATGGAATGGAATGGAATTCAACGGAATGGAATGGAATTCAATGGAATGGAATGGAATGGAATGGAATGGAATGGAATGGAATGGAATGGAATGGAATGGAATGGAATGGAATGGAATGGAATGGAATGGAATTCAATGGAATGGAATGGAATGGAATGGAATTCTATGGAATGGAATGGAATGGAATTCAATGGAATGGAATGGAATGGAATGGAATTCTATGGAATGGAATGGAGTGGAATCGAATGGAATCGAATGGAATCGAATGGAATCGAATGGAATAGAATGGAATCAACCCGAGTAGAACGGAACGGAACGCAACGGAACGGAACGGAACGGAACGGGATGGAAAGGAACGGAATGGAATGGAATGGAACGGAATTCCATGGAATGGAATGGAATGGAATTCCATGGAATGGAATGGAATGGAATGGAATGGAATGGAATGGAATGGAATGGAATTCAATGGAATGGAATGGAATGGATTGGAATGGAATGGAATAGAATGGAATCAACCCGAGTAGAACGGAACGGAACACAACGGAACGGAACGGAACGCAACGGAACGGAACGGAATGGAACGGAACGGAATGGAATGGAATGGAACGGAATTCAATGGAATGGAATGGAATGGAATGGAATTCTATGGAATGGAATGGAATGGAATGGAATGGAATGGAATGGAATGGAATGGAAATCAATGAAATGGAATGGAATGGAATGGAATGGAATGGAATTCTATGGAATGGAATGGAATGGAACGGAATGGAATGGAATTCTATGGAATGGAATGGAATGGAATGGAATGGAATGGAACGGAATTCGATGGAATGGAATGGAATGGAATGGAATGGAATGGAATGGAATTCAATGGAATGGAAAGGAATGGAATGGAATGGAATGGAATTCAATGGAATGGAATGGAATGGAATGGAACGGAATGGAATTCAATGGAATGGAATGGAATGGCAACGAATGGAATCGAATGCAATCGAATGGAATCGATTGGAATTGAATGGAATCGAATGGAATGGAATGGAATAGAATGGAATCAACCTGAGTAGAACGGAACGGCACGCAACGGAACGGAACGGAACGGAACGGGACGGAACGGAAGGGAATGGAATGGAATGGAACGGAATTCAATGGAATGGAATGGAATGGAATGGAATGGAATGGAATGGAATGGAATGGAATGGAATAGAATGGAATCAACCCGAGTAGAACGGAACGGAACGCAACGGAACGGAACGGAACGCAACGGAACGGAACGGAACGGAACGGAAAGGAACGGAATGGAATGGAATGGAAACGAACGGAATTCAATGGAATGGAATGGAATGGAATGGAATTCTATGGAATGGAATGGAATTCAATGGAATGGAATGGAATGGAATGGAATGGAATGGAATGGAATTCAATGGAATGGAATGGAATGGAATGGAATGGAATGGAATTCTATGGAATGGAATGGAATGGAATGGAATGGAATGGAATTGAACGGAATTCTATGGAATGGAATGGAATGGAATTCAATGGAATGGAATGGAATGGAATGGAATGGAATTCAATGGAATGAAATGGAATGGAATGGAATGGAATTCAAAGGAATGGAAAGGAATGGAATGGAATGGAATGGAATTCAATGGAATGGAATGGAATGGAATGGAACGGAAAGGAATTCAATGGAATGGAATGGAATGGAATGGAATGGATTGGAATGGAATGGAATGGAATGGAATGGAATTCAATGGAATGGAATGGAATGGAATGGAATGGCAACGAATGGAATCGAATGCAATCGAATGGAATCGATTGGAATCGAATGGAATCGAATGGAATGGAATGGAATAGAATGGAATCAACCTCAGTAGAACGGAACGGCACGCAACGGAACGGAACGGAACGGAACGGGACGGAACGGAAGGGAATGGAATGGAATGGAACGGAATTCAATGGAATGGAATGGAATGGAATGGAATGGAATGGAATGGAATGGAATGGAATGGAATAGAATGGAATCAACCCGAGTAGAACGGAACGGAACGCAACGGAACGGAATGGAACGCAACGGAACGGAACGGAACGGAACGTAACGGAATGGAATGGAATGGAAAGGAACGGAATTCAATGGAATGGAATGGAATGGAATGGAATGGATTGGAATGGAATGGAATGGAATGGAATGGAATTCAATGGAATGGAATGGAATGGAATGGAATGGAATGGAATTCCATGGAATGGAATGGAATGGAATGGAATGGAATGGAATGGAATCGAATGGAATCGAATGGAATCGAACGGAATCGAATGGAATCGAATGGAATAGAATGCAAACCCGAGTAGAATGGAATGGAATGGAATGGAATGGAATGGAATGGAATGGAATGGAATGGAATGGAATGGAATTCAAATGGAATGGAATGGAATGGAATTCTATGGAATGGAATGGAGTGGAATCGAATGGAATCGAATGGAATCGAATGGAATCGAATGGGATCGAATGGAATGGAATGGAATAGAATGGAATCAACCCGAGTAGAACGGAGCGGAACGCAACGGAACGGAACGGAACGGAACGGAACGGAAAGGAATGGAATGGAATGGAATGGAACGGAATTCAAAGGAATGGAATGGAACAGAATGGAATTCAATGGAATGGAATGGAATGGAATGGAATGGAATTCAATGGAATGGAATGGAATGGAATGGAATGGAATGGAATGGAATGGAATGGAACGGAACGGAATTCTATGGAATAGAATGGAATGGAATTCTATGGAATGGAATGGAATGGAATGGAAAGGAATGGAACGGAATTCAATGGAATGGAATGGAATGGAATGGAATTCAACGGAATGGAATGGAATTCAATGGAATGGAATGGAATGGAATGGAATGGAATGGAATGGAATGGAATGGAATGGAATGGAATGGAATGGAATTCAATGGAATGGAATGGAATGGAATGGAATTCCATGGAATGGAATGGAATGGAATCGAATGGAATGGAATGGAATGGAATGGAATGGAATGGAATGGAATAGAATGGAATCAACCCGAGTAGAACGGAATGGAATGGAATGGAATGGAATGTACCAAAGTAGAACGGAATGGAATGGAATGGAATGGAATGGAATGGAATGGAATGGAATGGAATGGAATGCAATGTACCCGAGTAGAACGGAATGGAATGAAATGGAATGGATTGGAATGGAATGGAATGGAATGGAATGGAATGGAATGTAACCGAGTAGAACGGAATGGAATGTAATTGAATGGAATGTAACCGGGTTGAACGGAACGGAATGGAATGGAATGGAATGGAATGGAATGGAATGGAATGGAATGGAATGGAATGGAATGGAATGGAATTGAGTGCAATGCAATGCAATGGAATGCAATGGAATGGAAAGGAATGGAATGGAATGGAATGGAATCTACCCGAGTAGAACGGAATGGAATGGAATTGAATGGAATGTAACCGAGTAGAACGGAACGGAATGGAATGGAATGGAATGGAATGGAATGCAATGGAATGGAATGGAATGGAATGGAATGGAATGGAATGGAATGGAATGGAATGGACACCAGTAGAATGGAATGGAATGGAATGGAATGGAATGGAATGGAATGGAATCTACCCGAGTTGAACGGAATGGAACGGAATGGAATGGAATGGAATGGACAGGAGCAGAACGGAATGGAATGCAATGGAATGGAATGGAATGTACCCGAGCAGAACGGAAAGGAATGAAATGGAAATGGAAAGGGAATGGAAATGGAACGGGAATGGAAATGGAACGGGAACGCAATTGAAACGGGAATGGAAATGGAACGGGAACGGAAACGGAACGAGAACGGAAATGGAACGGGAACGGAAACGGAACGGGAACGGAAATGGAACGGGAATGGTAACGGAACAGGAATGGAAATGGAACGGGAATGGAAAAGGAACGGGAATGGAAATGGATCGGGAATGGAAATGGAACGGGAATGGTAATGGAACGGGAATGGAAATGGAACGGGAATGGAAAAGAAACGGGAATGGAAATGGAACGGGAATGGAAATGGAATGGGAATGGAAATGGAATGGAATGGAATGGAATGGAATGGAATGGAATGTACCGGAGTGGAGTGGAGTGGAGTGGAGTAGAGTGCACTGGAACGGAATGGAATGGAATGGAATGGAATGGAACGGAACGGAATGTACCTGAGAAGCACGGAATGGAATGGAATGGAATGGAATGGAATGGAATGGAATGGAATGTACCGGAGTGGAGTGGAGTGGAATAGAGTGGACTGGAGTGGTGTGGAGTGGAATGGAATGGAATGGAATGGAATGGAATGGAATGGAATGGACACCACTAGAATGGAATGGAATTTAATGGAATGGAATGGAATGGAATGGAATTCAATGGAATGGAATGGAATGGAATGGAATTCTATGGAATGGAATGGAATGGAATGGAATGGAATGGAATTCCATGGAATGGAATGGAATGGAATGGAATGGAATTCAATGGAATGGAATGGAATGGAATGGAATGGAATGGAATGGAATGGAACGGAACGGAATTCTATGGAATAGAATGGAATGGAATTCTATGGAATGGAATGGAATGGAATGGAATGGAATGGAACGGAATTCAATGGAATGGAATGGAATGGAATGGAATTCAACGGAATGGAATGGAATTCAATGGAATGGAATGGAATGGAATGGAATGGAATGGAATGGAATGGAATGGAATGGAATGGAATGGAATGGACAGGAGCAGAACGGAATGGAATGCAATGGAATGGAATGGAATGTACCGGAGCAGAACGGAATGGAATGAAATGGAAATGGAAAGGGAATGGAAATAGAACGGGAATGGAAATGGAACGGGAACGGAAATGGAACGGGAATGGAAATGGAACGGGAACGGAAATGGAACGGGAATGGAAATGGAACGGGAACGGAAACGGATCGAGAACGGAAATGGAGTGGGAACGGAAACGGAACGGGAACGGAAATGGAACGGGAATGGTAACGGAACGGGAATGGAAATGGAACGGGAATGGAAAAGGAACGGGAATGGAAATGGATCGGGAATGGAAATGGAATGGGAATGGTAATGGAACTGGAATGGAAATGGAACGGGAATGGAAAAGAAACGGGAATGGAAATGGAACGGGAATGGAAAAGGAATGGGAATGGAAATGGAATGGAATGGAATGGAATGGAATGGAATGGAATGTACCGGAGTGGAGTGGAGTGGAGTGGAGTGGAGTAGAGTGCACTGGAACGGAATGGAATGGAATGGAATGGAATGGAACGGAACGGAATGTACCCGAGAAGCACGGAATGGAATGGAATGGAATGGAATGGAATGGAATGGAATGGAATGGAATGTACCGGAGTGGAGTGGAGTGGAATGGAGTGGAGTGGAGTGGAGTGGAGTGGAATGGAATGGAATGGAATGGAATGGAATGGAATGCAATGGAATGCAATGGAATGGAAAGGAATGGAATGGAATGGAATGGAATGGAATGGAATGGAATGGAATGGACACCAGTAGAATGGAATGGAATGGAATGGAATGGAATGGAATGGAATGGAATGGAATGGAATTCAATGGAATGGAATGGAATGGAATGGAATTCTATGGAATGGAATGGAATGGAATTCAATGGAATGGAATGGAATGGAATGGAATTCTATGGAATGGAATGGAGTGGAATCGAATGGAATCGAATGGAATCGAATGGAATCGAATGGAATAGAATGGAATCAACCCGAGTAGAACGGAACGGAACGCAACGGAACGGAACGGAACGGAACGGGATGGAAAGGAACGGAATGGAATGGAATGGAACGGAATTCCATGGAATGGAATGGAATGGAATTCCATGGAATGGAATGGAATGGAATGGAATGGAATGGAATGGAATGGAATTCAATGGAATGGAATGGAATGGATTGGAATGGAATGGAATAGAATGGAATCAACCCGAGTAGAACGGAACGGAACACAACGGAACGGAACGGAACGCAACGGAACGGAACGGAATGGAACGGAACGGAATGGAATGGAATGGAACGGAATTCAATGGAATGGAATGGAATGGAATGGAATTCTATGGAATGGAATGGAATGGAATGGAATGGAATGGAATGGAATGGAAATCAATGAAATGGAATGGAATGGAATGGAATGGAATGGAATTCTATGGAATGGAATGGAATGGAACGGAATGGAATGGAATTCTATGGAATGGAATGGAATGGAATGGAATGGAATGGAACGGAATTCGATGGAATGGAATGGAATGGAATGGAATGGAATGGAATGGAATTCAATGGAATGGAAAGGAATGGAATGGAATGGAATGGAATTCAATGGAATGGAATGGAATGGAATGGAACGGAATGGAATTCAATGGAATGGAATGGAATGGCAACGAATGGAATCGAATGCAATCGAATGGAATCGATTGGAATTGAATGGAATCGAATGGAATGGAATGGAATAGAATGGAATCAACCTGAGTAGAACGGAACGGCACGCAACGGAACGGAACGGAACGGAACGGGACGGAACGGAAGGGAATGGAATGGAATGGAACGGAATTCAATGGAATGGAATGGAATGGAATGGAATGGAATGGAATGGAATGGAATGGAATGGAATGGAATAGAATGGAATCAACCCGAGTAGAACGGAACGGAACGCAACGGAACGGAACGGAACGCAACGGAACGGAACGGAACGGAACGGAAAGGAACGGAATGGAATGGAATGGAAAGGAACGGAATTCAATGGAATGGAATGGAATGGAATGGAATTCTATGGAATGGAATGGAATTCAATGGAATGGAATGGAATGGAATGGAATGGAATGGAATGGAATTCAATGGAATGGAATGGAATGGAATGGAATGGAATGGAATTCTATGGAATGGAATGGAATGGAATGGAATGGAATGGAATTGAACGGAATTCTATGGAATGGAATGGAATGGAATTCAATGGAATGGAATGGAATGGAATGGAATGGAATTCAATGGAATGGAATGGAATGGAATGGAATGGAATTCAAAGGAATGGAAAGGAATGGAATGGAATGGAATGGAATTCAATGGAATGGAATGGAATGGAATGGAACGGAAAGGAATTCAATGGAATGGAATGGAATGGAATGGAATGGATTGGAATGGAATGGAATGGAATGGAATGGAATTCAATGGAATGGAATGGAATGGAATGGAATGGCAACGAATGGAATCGAATGCAATCGAATGGAATCGATTGGAATCGAATGGAATCGAATGGAATGGAATGGAATAGAATGGAATCAACCTCAGTAGAACGGAACGGCACGCAACGGAACGGAACGGAACGGAACGGGACGGAACGGAAGGGAATGGAATGGAATGGAACGGAATTCAATGGAATGGAATGGAATGGAATGGAATGGAATGGAATGGAATGGAATGGAATGGAATAGAATGGAATCAACCCGAGTAGAACGGAACGGAACGCAACGGAACGGAATGGAACGCAACGGAACGGAACGGAACGGAACGTAACGGAATGGAATGGAATGGAAAGGAACGGAATTCAATGGAATGGAATGGAATGGAATGGAATGGATTGGAATGGAATGGAATGGAATGGAATGGAATTCAATGGAATGGAATGGAATGGAATGGAATGGAATGGAATTCCATGGAATGGAATGGAATGGAATGGAATTCCATGGAATGGAATGGAATGGAATGGAATTCCATGGAATGGAATGGAATGGAATGGAATGGAATCGAATGGAATCGAATGGAATCGAATGGAATCGAATGGAATCGAATGGAATCGAATGGAATAGAATGCAAACCCGAGTAGAATGGAATGGAATGGAATGGAATGGAATGGAATGGAATGGAATGGAATGGAATGGAATTCAAATGGAATGGAATGGAATGGAATTCTATGGAATGGAATGGAGTGGAATCGAATGGAATCGAATGGAATCGAATGGAATCGAATGGGATCGAATGGAATGGAATGGAATAGAATGGAATCAACCCGAGTAGAACGGAGCGGAACGCAACGGAACGGAACGGAACGGAACGGAACGGAAAGGAATGGAATGGAATGGAATGGAACGGAATTCAAAGGAATGGAATGGAACAGAATGGAATTCAAAGGAATGGAATGGAATGGAATGGAATGGAATTCAATGGAATGGAATGGAATGGAATGGAATGGAATGGAATGGAATGGAATGGAACGGAACGGAATTCTATGGAATAGAATGGAATGGAATTCTATGGAATGGAATGGAATGGAATGGAATGGAATGGAACGGAATTCAATGGAATGGAATGGAATGGAATGGAATTCAACGGAATGGAATGGAATTCAATGGAATGGAATGGAATGGAATGGAATGGAATGGAATGGAATGGAATGGAATGGAATGGAATGGAATGGAATTCAATGGAATGGAATGGAATGGAATGGAATTCCATGGAATGGAATGGAATGGAATCGAATGGAATGGAATGGAATGGAATGGAATGGAATGGAATAGAATGGAATCAACCCGAGTAGAACGGAATGGAATGGAATGGAATGGAATGTACCAAAGTAGAACGGAATGGAATGGAATGGAATGGAATGGAATGGAATGGAATGGAATGGAATGGAATGGAATGCAATGTACCCGAGTAGAACGGAATGGAATGAAATGGAATGGATTGGAATGGAATGGAATGGAATGGAATGGAATGGAATGTAACCGAGTAGAACGGAATGGAATGTAATTGAATGGAATGTAACCGGGTTGAACGGAACGGAATGGAATGGAATGGAATGGAATGGAATGGAATGGAATGGAATGGAATGGAATGGAATTGAGTGCAATGCAATGCAATGGAATGCAATGGAATGGAAAGGAATGGAATGGAATGGAATGGAATCTACCCGAGTAGAACGGAATGGAATGGAATTGAATGGAATGTAACCGAGTAGAACGGAACGGAATGGAATGGAATGGAATGGAATGGAATGCAATGGAATGGAATGGAATGGAATGGAATGGAATGGAATGGAATGGAATGGACACCAGTAGAATGGAATGGAATGGAATGGAATGGAATGGAATGGAATGGAATGGAATGGAATGGAATGGAATCTACCCGAGTTGAACGGAATGGAACGGAATGGAATGGAATGGAATGGACAGGAGCAGAACGGAATGGAATGCAATGGAATGGAATGGAATGTACCCGAGCAGAACGGAAAGGAATGAAATGGAAATGGAAAGGGAATGGAAATGGAACGGGAATGGAAATGGAACGGGAACGCAATTGAAACGGGAATGGAAATGGAACGGGAACGGAAACGGAACGAGAACGGAAATGGAACGGGAACGGAAACGGAACGGGAACGGAAATGGAACGGGAATGGTAACGGAACAGGAATGGAAATGGAACGGGAATGGAAAAGGAACGGGAATGGAAATGGATCGGGAATGGAAATGGAACGGGAATGGTAATGGAACGGGAATGGAAATGGAACGGGAATGGAAAAGAAACGGGAATGGAAATGGAACGGGAATGGAAATGGAATGGGAATGGAAATGGAATGGAATGGAATGGAATGGAATGGAATGGAATGTACCGGAGTGGAGTGGAGTGGAGTGGAGTAGAGTGCACTGGAACGGAATGGAATGGAATGGAATGGAATGGAACGGAACGGAATGTACCTGAGAAGCACGGAATGGAATGGAATGGAATGGAATGGAATGGAATGGAATGGAATGTACCGGAGTGGAGTGGAGTGGAATAGAGTGGACTGGAGTGGTGTGGAGTGGAATGGAATGGAATGGAATGGAATGGAATGGAATGGAATGGAATGGACACCACTAGAATGGAATGGAATTTAATGGAATGGAATGGAATGGAATGGAATTCAATGGAATGGAATGGAATGGAATGGAATTCTATGGAATGGAATGGAATGGAATGGAATGGAATGGAATTCCATGGAATGGAATGGAATGGAATGGAATGGAATTCAATGGAATGGAATGGAATGGAATGGAATGGAATGGAATGGAATGGAACGGAACGGAATTCTATGGAATAGAATGGAATGGAATTCTATGGAATGGAATGGAATGGAATGGAATGGAATGGAACGGAATTCAATGGAATGGAATGGAATGGAATGGAATTCAACGGAATGGAATGGAATTCAATGGAATGGAATGGAATGGAATGGAATGGAATGGAATGGAATGGAATGGAATGGAATGGAATGGAATTCAATGGAATGGAATGGAATGGAATGGAATTCCATGGAATGGAATGGAATGGAATCGAATGGAATGGAATGGAATGGAATGGAATGGAATGGAATAGAATGGAATCAACCCGAGTAGAACGGAATGGAATGGAATGGAATGTAATGTAATGGAATGGAATGGAATGGAATGGAATGGAATGTACCAAAGTAGAACGGAATGGAATGGAATGGAATGGAATGGAATGGAATGGAATGGAATGGAATGGAATGGAATGCAATGTACCCGAGTAGAACGGAATGGAATGAAATGGAATGGATTGGAATGGAATGGAATGGAATGGAATGGAATGGAATGTAACCGAGTAGAACGGAATGGAATGTAATTGAATGGAATGTAACCGGGTTGAACGGAACGGAATGGAATGGAATGGAATGGAATGGAATGGAATGGAATGGAATGGAATGGAATTGAGTGCAATGCAATGCAATGGAATGCAATGGAATGGAAAGGAATGGAATGGAATGGAATGGAATCTACCCGAGTAGAACGGAATGGAATGGAATTGAATGGAATGTAACCGAGTAGAACGGAACGGAATGGAATGGAATGGAATGGAATGGAATGCAATGGAATGGAATGGAATGGAATGGAATGGAATGGAATGGAATGGAATGGACACCAGTAGAATGGAATGGAATGGAATGGAATGGAATGGAATGGAATGGAATGGAATGGAATGGAATGGAATCTACCCGAGTTGAACGGAATGGAACGGAATGGAATGGAATGGAATGTACAGGAGCAGAACGGAATGGAATGCAATGGAATGGAATGGAATGTACCCGAGCAGAACGGAAAGGAATGAAATGGAAATGGAAAGGGAATGGAAATGGAACGGGAATGGAAATGGAACGGGAACGCAATTGAAACGGGAATGGAAATGGAACGGGAACGGAAACGGAACGAGAACGGAAATGGAACGGGAACGGAAACGGAACGGGAACGGAAATGGAACGGGAATGGTAACGGAACAGGAATGGAAATGGAACGGGAATGGAAAAGGAACGGGAATGGAAATGGATCGGGAATGGAAATGGAACGGGAATGGTAATGGAACGGGAATGGAAATGGAACGGGAATGGAAAAGAAACGGGAATGGAAATGGAACGGGAATGGAAATGGAATGGGAATGGAAATGGAATGGAATGGAATGGAATGGAATTCCATGGAATGGAATGGAATGGAATGGAATGGAATCGAATGGAATCGAATGGAATCGAATGGAATCGAATGGAATCGAATGGAATCGAATGGAATAGAATGCAAACCCGAGTAGAATGGAATGGAATGGAATGGAATGGAATGGAATGGAATGGAATGGAATGGAATGGAATGGAATTCAAATGGAATGGAATGGAATGGAATTCTATGGAATGGAATGGAGTGGAATCGAATGGAATCGAATGGAATCGAATGGAATCGAATGGGATCCAATGGAATGGAATGGAATAGAATGGAATCAACCCGAGTAGAACGGAGCGGAACGCAACGGAACGGAACGGAACGGAACGGAACGGAAAGGAATGGAATGGAATGGAATGGAACGGAATTCAAAGGAATGGAATGGAACAGAATGGAATTCAATGGAATGGAATGGAATGGAATGGAATGGAATTCAATGGAATGGAATGGATTGGAATGGAATGGAATGGAATGGAATGGAATGGAACGGAACGGAATTCTATGGAATAGAATGGAATGGAATTCTATGGAATGGAATGGAATGGAATGGAATGGAATGGAACGGAATTCAATGGAATGGAATGGAATGGAATGGAATTCAACGGAATGGAATGGAATTCAATGGAATGGAATGGAATGGAATGGAATGGAATGGAATGGAATGGAATGGAATGGAATGGAATGGAATGGAATCGAATGGAATGGAATGGAATGGAATGGAATGGAATGGAATAGAATGGAATCAACCCGAGTAGAACGGAATGGAATGGAATGGAATGGAATGTACCAAAGTAGAACGGAATGGAATGGAATGGAATGGAATGGAATGGAATGGAATGGAATGGAATGGAATGGAATGCAATGTACCCGAGTAGAACGGAATGGAATGAAATGGAATGGATTGGAATGGAATGGAATGGAATGGAATGGAATGGAATGTAACCGAGTAGAACGGAATGGAATGTAATTGAATGGAATGTAACCGGGTTGAACGGAACGGAATGGAATGGAATGGAATGGAATGGAATGGAATGGAATGGAATGGAATGGAATGGAATTGAGTGCAATGCAATGCAATGGAATGCAATGGAATGGAAAGGAATGGAATGGAATGGAATGGAATCTACCCGAGTAGAACGGAATGGAATGGAATTGAATGGAATGTAACCGAGTAGAACGGAACGGAATGGAATGGAATGGAATGGAATGGAATGCAATGGAATGGAATGGAATGGAATGGAATGGAATGGAATGGAATGGAATGGACACCAGTAGAATGGAATGGAATGGAATGGAATGGAATGGAATGGAATGGAATGGAATGGAATGGAATGGAATCTACCCGAGTTGAACGGAATGGAACGGAATGGAATGGAATGGAATGGACAGGAGCAGAACGGAATGGAATGCAATGGAATGGAATGGAATGTACCCGAGCAGAACGGAAAGGAATGAAATGGAAATGGAAAGGGAATGGAAATGGAACGGGAATGGAAATGGAACGGGAACGCAATTGAAACGGGAATGGAAATGGAACGGGAACGGAAACGGAACGAGAACGGAAATGGAACGGGAACGGAAACGGAACGGGAACGGAAATGGAACGGGAATGGTAACGGAACAGGAATGGAAATGGAACGGGAATGGAAAAGGAACGGGAATGGAAATGGATCGGGAATGGAAATGGAACGGGAATGGTAATGGAACGGGAATGGAAATGGAACGGGAATGGAAAAGAAACGGGAATGGAAATGGAACGGGAATGGAAATGGAATGGGAATGGAAATGGAATGGAATGGAATGGAATGGAATGGAATGGAATGTACCGGAGTGGAGTGGAGTGGAGTGGAGTAGAGTGCACTGGAACGGAATGGAATGGAATGGAATGGAATGGAACGGAACGGAATGTACCTGAGAAGCACGGAATGGAATGGAATGGAATGGAATGGAATGGAATGGAATGGAATGTACCGGAGTGGAGTGGAGTGGAATAGAGTGGACTGGAGTGGTGTGGAGTGGAATGGAATGGAATGGAATGGAATGGAATGGACACCACTAGAATGGAATGGAATTTAATGGAATGGAATGGAATGGAATGGAATTCAATGGAATGGAATGGAATGGAATGGAATTCTATGGAATGGAATGGAATGGAATGGAATGGAATGGAATTCCATGGAATGGAATGGAATGGAATGGAATGGAATTCAATGGAATGGAATGGAATGGAATGGAATGGAATGGAATGGAATGGAACGGAACGGAATTCTATGGAATAGAATGGAATGGAATTCTATGGAATGGAATGGAATGGAATGGAATGGAATGGAACGGAATTCAATGGAATGGAATGGAATGGAATGGAATTCAACGGAATGGAATGGAATTCAATGGAATGGAATGGAATGGAATGGAATGGAATGGAATGGAATGGAATGGAATGGAATGGAATGGAATTCAATGGAATGGAATGGAATGGAATGGAATTCCATGGAATGGAATGGAATGGAATCGAATGGAATGGAATGGAATGGAATGGAATAGAATGGAATCAACCCGAGTAGAACGGAATGGAATGGAATGGAATGTAATGTAATGGAATGGAATGGAATGGAATGGAATGGAATGTACCAAAGTAGAACGGAATGGAATGGAATGGAATGGAATGGAATGGAATGGAATGGAATGGAATGGAATGGAATGCAATGTACCCGAGTAGAACGGAATGGAATGAAATGGAATGGATTGGAATGGAATGGAATGGAATGGAATGGAATGGAATGTAACCGAGTAGAACGGAATGGAATGTAATTGAATGGAATGTAACCGGGTTGAACGGAACGGAATGGAATGGAATGGAATGGAATGGAATGGAATGGAATGGAATGGAATGGAATTGAGTGCAATGCAATGCAATGGAATGCAATGGAATGGAAAGGAATGGAATGGAATGGAATGGAATCTACCCGAGTAGAACGGAATGGAATGGAATTGAATGGAATGTAACCGAGTAGAACGGAACGGAATGGAATGGAATGGAATGGAATGGAATGCAATGGAATGGAATGGAATGGAATGGAATGGAATGGAATGGAATGGAATGGACACCAGTAGAATGGAATGGAATGGAATGGAATGGAATGGAATGGAATGGAATGGAATGGAATGGAATCTACCCGAGTTGAACGGAATGGAACGGAATGGAATGGAATGGAATGTACAGGAGCAGAACGGAATGGAATGCAATGGAATGGAATGGAATGTACCCGAGCAGAACGGAAAGGAATGAAATGGAAATGGAAAGGGAATGGAAATGGAACGGGAATGGAAATGGAACGGGAACGCAATTGAAACGGGAATGGAAATGGAACGGGAACGGAAACGGAACGAGAACGGAAATGGAACGGGAACGGAAACGGAACGGGAACGGAAATGGAACGGGAATGGTAACGGAACAGGAATGGAAATGGAACGGGAATGGAAAAGGAACGGGAATGGAAATGGATCGGGAATGGAAATGGAACGGGAATGGTAATGGAACGGGAATGGAAATGGAACGGGAATGGAAAAGAAACGGGAATGGAAATGGAACGGGAATGGAAATGGAATGGGAATGGAAATGGAATGGAATGGAATGGAATGGAATGGAATGGAATGTACCGGAGTGGAGTGGAGTGGAGTGGAGTAGAGTGCACTGGAACGGAATGGAATGGAATGGAATGGAATGGAACGGAACGGAATGTACCTGAGAAGCACGGAATGGAATGGAATGGAATGGAATGGAATGGAATGGAATGGAATGTACCGGAGTGGAGTGGAGTGGAATAGAGTGGACTGGAGTGGTGTGGAGTGGAATGGAATGGAATGGAATGGAATGGAATGGAATTGAATGGAATGGACACCAGTAGAATGGAATGGAATTTAATGGAATGGAATGGAATGGAATGGAATTCAATGGAATGGAATGGAATGGAATGGAATTCTATGGAATGGAATGGAATGGAATTCAATGGAATGGAATGGAATGGAATGGAATGGAATGGAATTCAATGGAATGGAATGGAATGGATTGGAATGGAATGGAATGGAATGGAATGGAATTCAATGGAATGGAATGGAATGGAATGGAATGGAATGGAATTCAATGGAATGGAATGGAATGGAATGGAATGGAATGGAATGGAATGGAATGGAATCGAATGGAATCGAATGGAATCGAATGGAATCGAATGGAATAGAATGCAAACCCGAGTAGAATGGAATGGAATGGAATGGAATGGAATGGAATGGAATGGAATGGAATGGAATGGAATAGAATGGAATGGAATGGAATGGAATGGAATTCAAATGGAATGGAATGGAATGGAATTCTATGGAATGGAATGGAGTGGAATCGAATGGAATCGAATGGAATCGAATGGAATCGAATGGGATCGAATGGAATGGAATGGAATAGAATGGAATCAACCCGAGTAGAACGGAGCTGAACGCAACGGAACGGAACGTAACGGAACGGAACGGAAAGGAATGGAATGGAATGGAATGGAACGGAATTCAAAGGAATGGAATGGAACAGAATGGAATTCAATGGAATGGAATGGAATGGAATGGAATGGAATTCAATGGAATGGAATGGAATGGAATGGAATGGAATGGAATGGAATGGAATGGAACGGAACGGAATTCTATGGAATAGAATGGAATGGAATTCTATGGAATGGAATGGAATGGAATGGAATGGAATGGAACGGAATTCAATGGAATGGAATGGAATGGAATGGAATTCAACGGAATGGAATGGAATTCAATGGAATGGAATGGAATGGAATGGAATGGAATGGAATGGAATGGAATGGAATGGACACCAGAAGAATGGAATGGAATGGAATGGAATGGAATGGAATGGAATGGAATGGAATGGAATGGAATTCAATGGAAAGGAATGGAATGGAATGGAATTCTATGGAATGGAATGGAATGGAATGGAATTCAATGGAATGGAATGGAATGGAATTCTGTGGAATGGAATGGAGTGGAATCGAATGGAATCGAATGGAATGGAATGGAATGGAATGGAATAGAATGGAATCAACCCGAGTAGAACGGAACGGAACGCAACGGAACGGAACGGAACGGAACGGGATGGAACGGAACGGAATGGAATGGAATGGAACGGAATTCCACGGAATGGAATGGAATGGAAAGGAATTCAATGGAATGGAATGGAATGGAATGGAATGGAATGGAATTCAATGGAATGGAATGGAATGGAATGGAATGGAATGGAATGGAATGGAATTCAATGGAATGGAATGGAATGGATTGAAATGGAATGGAATAGAATGGAATCAACCCGAGTAGAACGGAACGGAACACAACGGAACGGAACGGAACGCAACAGAACGGAACGGAACGGAACGGAACGGAACAGAATGGAATGGAATGGAACGGAATTCAGTGGAATGGAATGGAATGGAATGGAATTCTATGGAATGGAATGGAATGGAATGGAATGGAATTCCATGGAATGGAATGGAATGGAATGGAATGGAATGGAATTCAATGGAATGGAATGGAGTGGAATGGAATGGAATCGAATGGAATTGAATGGAATCGAATGGAATCAAATGGGATCGAATGGAGTGGAATGGAATAGAATGGAATCAACCCGAGTAGAACGGAATGGAATGGAATGGAATGGAATGGGATGGAATGGAATGGAATGGAATGGAATGGGATGGAATGGAATGGAATGGAATGGAATGGAATGGAATGGAATTCAATGGAATGGAATGGAACGGAAAGGAATTCAATGGAATGGAATGGAATGGAATGGAATGGAATGGAATGGAATGGAATTCCATGGAATGGAATGGAATGGAATGGAATTCTATGGAATGGAATGGAATGGAATCGAATGGAATGGAATGGAATGGAATGGAATGGAATGGAATGGAATGGAATGGAATAGAATGGAATCAACCTGAGTAGAACGGAATGGAATGGAATGGAATGGAATGGAATGGATTGGAATGGAATGGAATGGAATGTACCAAAGTAGAACGGAATGGAATGGAATGGAATGGAATGGAATGGAATGGAATGGAATGGAATGGAATGGAATGTACCCGAGTAGAACGGAATGGAATGGAATGGAATGGAATAGAATGGAATGGAATGGAATGGAATGGAATGTAACCGAGTAGAACGGAATGGAATGTAATTGAATGGAATGTAACCGAGTTGAACGGAACGGAATGGAATGGAATGGAATGGAATGGAATGGAATGGAATTGAGTGCAATGCAATGCAATGGAATGCAATGGAATGGAAAGGAATGGAATGGAATGGAATGGAATCTACCCGAGTAGAACGGAATGGAATGGAATTGAATGGAATGTAACCGAGTAGAACGGAACGGAATGGAATGGAATGGAATGGAATGCAATGGAATGGAATGGAATGCAATGGAATGGAATGGAATGGAATGGAATGGAATGGAATGGAATGGACACCAGTAGAATGGAATGGAATGGAATGGAATGGAATGGAATGGAATGGAATGGAATTCAATGGAATGGAATGGAATGGAAAGGAATTCAATGGAATGGAATGGAATGGAATTCAATGGAATGGAATGGAATGGTATGGAATTCTATGGAATGGAATGGAGTGGAATCGAATGGAATCGAATGGAATCGAATGGAATGGAATGGAATAGAATGGAATCAACCCGAGTAGAACGGAACGGAACGCAACGGAACGGAACGGAACGGAACGGGACGGAACGGAACGGAATGGAATGGAATGGAACGGAATTCCATGGAATGGAATGGAATGGAATGGAATTCAATGGAATGGAATGGAATGGAATGGAATGGAATGGAATTCAATGGAATGGAATGGAATGCAATGGAATGGAATGGAATTCAATGGAATGGAATTCAATGGAATTCAATGGAATGGAATGCAATGGAATGGAATGGAATGGAATGGAATGGAATGGAATTCAATGGAATAGAATGGAATGGAATGGAATGGAAACGAATGGAATCGAATGGAATCGAATGGAATCGAATGGAATCGAATGGAATGGAATGGAATAGAATGGAATCAACCCGAGTAGAACGGAATGGAATGGAATGGAATGGAATGGAATGGAATGGAATGGAATGGAATGGAATGAAATGTTATGGAATGGAATGGAATGGAATTCAATGCAATTCAATTGAATGGAATGGAAGGGAATGGAATGGAGTGGAGTGGAGTGGAGTGGAGTGGAGTGGAGTGGAATGGAGTGGAATGGAATGGAATGGAATGGAATGGAATGGAATGGAATGGAATGGAATTCAATTTTATGGAATGGAAGGGAGTGGAATGGAGTGGAGTGGAGTGGAGTGGAGTGCAGTGGAGTGGAATGGAATGGAGTGGAATGGAATGGAATGGAATGGAATGGAATGGAATGGAATGGAATGGAATTCAATGGAGTGGAATGGAATGGAATGGAATGGAATGGAATGGAATGGAATTCAATGCAATGGAATGGAATGGAATCGAATGGAGTCAAATGGAATGGAATGGAATAGAATGGAATCAACCCGAGTAGAACGGAATGGAACGCAACGGAACGGAACGGAACGGAACGGAACGGAATGGAATGTAATGGAATGGAATGGAATGGAATGGAATGGAGCGGAATGGAATGCAATGGAATGGAATGGAATGGAATGGAATGGAATGGAATGGAATGGAGTCGAATGGAATCGAATGGAATGGAATGGAATAGAATGGAATCAACCCGAGTAGAACGGTACGGAACGGAACGGAACGGAACGGAACGGAATGGAATGATCAACCCGTGTAGAATGGAATGGAATGGAATTGAATAGAATGGAATCAACCCTAGTTGAACGGAACGGAACGCAACGGAACGGAACGGAACGGAACGGAATGGAATGGAATGGAAAGGAACGGAATTCAATGGAATGGAATGGAATGGAATGGAATTCTATGGAATGGAATGGAATTCAATGGAATGGAATGGAATGGAATGGAATGGAATGGAATGGAATGGAATGGAATGGAATGGAATGGAATTCAATGGAATGGAATGGAATGGAATGGAATGGAATTCAATGGAATGGAATGGAATGGAATGGAATGGAATGGAATGGAATGGAATCGAATGGAATCGAATGGAATCGAATGGAATCGAATGGAATCGAATGGAATGGAATGGAATAGAATGCAATCAACCCGAGTAGAATGGAATGGAATGGAATGGAATGGGATGGAATGGAATAGAATGGAATGGAATGGAATGGAATGGAATTCAAATGGAATGGAATGGAATGGAATTCTATGGAATGGAATGGAGTGGAATCGAATGGAATCGAATGGAATCGAATGGAATCGAATGGGATCGAATGGAATGGAATGGAATAGAATGGAATCAACCCGAGTAGAACGGAGCGGAACGCAACGGAACGGAACGGAACGGAACGGAACGGAAAGGATTGGAATGGAATGGAATGGAACGGAATTCAAAGGAATGGAATGGAACAGAATGGAATTCAATGGAAAGGAATGGAATGGAATGGAATGGAATTCAATGGAATGGAATGGAATGGAATGGAATGGAATGGAATGGAATGGAATGGAATGGAACGGAATTCTATGGAAAGGAATGGAATGGAATTCAATGGAATGGAATGGAATGGAATGGAACGGAATTCAATGGAATGGAATGGAATGGAATGGAATTCAATGGAATGGAATGGAATTCAATGGAATGGAATGGAATGGAATGGAATGGAATGGAATGGGATGGAATGGAATGGAATGGAATGGAATGGAATGGAATTCAAAGGAATGGAATGGAATGGAATGGAATGGAATGGAATTCAATGGAATGGAATGGAGTGGAATCGAATGGAATCGAATGGAATCGAATGAGATCGAATGGAATGGAATGGCATAGAATGGAATCAACCCGAGTAGAACGGAATGGAATGGAATGGAATGGAATGGAATGGAATGGAATGGAATTCAATGGAATGGAATGGAATGGAATGGAATGGAATGGAATGGAATGGAATGGAATCAACCCGAGTAGAACGGAACGGCACGCAACGGAACGGAACGGAACGGAACGGGACGGAACGGAACGGAATGGAATATAATGCAACGGAATTCAATGGAATGGAATGGAATGGAATTCAATGGAATCGAATGGAATCGAATGGAATCGATTGGAATCGAATGGAATCGAATAGAATGGAATGGAATAGAATTTAATCAACCCGAGTAGAGAGGAACGGAACGCAACGGAACGGAACGGAACGGAACGGGACGGAACGGAACGGAATGGAATGGAATGGAACGGAATTCAATTGAATGGAATGGAATGGAATGGAATTCAATGGAATGGAATGGAATGGAATGGAATGGAATTCAATGGAATGGAATGGAATGGAATGGAATGGAATGGAATGGAATGGAATGGAATGGAATGGAATTCAATGGAATGGAATGGAGTGGAATGGAATGGAATCGAATGGAATTGAATGGAATCGAATGGAATCAAATGGGATCGAATGGAATGGAATGGAATAGAATGGAATCAACCCGAGTAGAACGGAATGGAATGGAATGGAATGGAATGGAATGGAATGGAATGGAATGGAATGGAATGGAATTCAATGGAATGGAATGGAATGGAATGGAATTCAATGGAATGGAATGGAATGGAATGGAATGGAATGGAATTCAATGGAATGGAATGGAACGGAATGGAATTCAATGGAATGGAATGGAATGGAATGGAATGGAATTCAATGGAATGGAATGGAATGGAATGGAATGGAATGGAATGGAATGGAATTCCATGGAATGGAATGGAATGGAATTCCATGGAATGGAATGGAATGGAATGGAATGGAATGGAATGGAATGGAATGGAATGGAACGGAATTCCATGGAATGGAATGGAATGGAATTCCATGGAATGGAATGGAATGGAATGGAATGGAATGGAATGGAATGGAATTCAATGGAATGGAATGGAATGGATTGGAATGGAATGGAATAGAATGGAATCAACCCGAGTAGAACGGAACGGAACACAACGGAACGGAACGGAACGCAACGGAACGGAACGGAATGGAACGGAACGGAATGGAATGGAATGGAACGGAATTCAATGGAATGGAATGGAATGGAATGGAATTCTATGGAATGGAATGGAATGGAATGGAATGGAATGGAATGGAAATCAATGAAATGGAATGGAATGGAATGGAATGGAATGGAATTCTATGGAATGGAATGGAATGGAACGGAATGGAATGGAATTCTATGGAATGGAATGGAATGGAATGGAATGGAATGGAATGGAACGGAATTCGATGGAATGGAATGGAATGGAATGGAACGGAATGGAATGGAATTCAATGGAATGGAAAGGAATGGAATGGAATGGAATGGAATTCAATGGAATGGAATGGAATGGAATGGAACGGAATGGAATTCAATGGAATGGAATGGAATGGCAACGAATGGAATCGAATGCAATCGAATGGAATCGATTGGAATTGAATGGAATCGAATGGAATGGAATGGAATAGAATGGAATCAACCTGAGTAGAACGGAACGGTACGCAACGGAACGGAACGGAACGGAACGGGACGGAACGGAAGGGAATGGAATGGAATGGAACGGAATTCAATGGAATGGAATGGAATGGAATGGAATGGAATGGAATGGAATGGAATGGAATGGAATGGAATAGAATGGAATCAACCCGAGTAGAACGGAACGGAACGCAACGGAACGGAACGGAACGCAACGGAACGGAACGGAACGGAACGGAAAGGAACGGAATGGAATGGAATGGAAAGGAACGGAATTCAATGGAATGGAATGGAATGGAATGGAATTCTATGGAATGGAATGGAATTCAATGGAATGGAATGGAATGGAATGGAATGGAATGGAATGGAATGGAATTCAATGGAATGGAATGGAATGGAATGGAATGGAATGGAATTCTATGGAATGGAATGGAATGGAATGGAATGGAATGGAATGGAATTGAACGGAATTCTATGGAATGGAATGGAATGGAATTCAATGGAATGGAATGGAATGGAATGGAATGGAATTCAATGGAATGGAATGGAATGGAATGGAATGGAATTCAAAGGAATGGAAAGGAATGGAATGGAATGGAATGGAATTCAATGGAATGGAATGGAATGGAATGGAACGGAATGGAATTCAATGGAATGGAATGGAATGGAATGGAATGGATTGGAATGGAATGGAATGGAATGGAATGGAATTCAATGGAATGGAATGGAATGGAATGGAGTGGCAACGAATGGAATCGAATGCAATCGAATGGAATCGATTGGAATCGAATGGAATCGAATGGAATGGAATGGAATAGAATGGAATCAACCTCAGTAGAACGGAACGGCACGCAACGGAACGGAACGGAACGGAACGGGACGGAACGGAAGGGAATGGAATGGAATGGAACGGAATTCAATGGAATGGAATGGAATGGAATGGAATGGAATGGAATGGAATGGAATAGAATGGAATCAACCCGAGTAGAACGGAACGGAACGCAACGGAACGGAATGGAACGCAACGGAACGAAACGGAACGGAACGTAACGGAATGGAATGGAATGGAAAGGAACGGAATTCAATGGAATGGAATGGAATGGAATGGATTGGAATGGAATGGAATGGAATGGAATGGAATTCAATGGAATGGAATGGAATGGAATGGAATGGAATGGAATTCCATGGAATGGAATGGAATGGAATGGAATTCCATGGAATGGAATGGAATGGAATGGAATGGAATGGAATGGAATCGAATGGAATCGAATGGAATCGAATGGAATCGAATGGAATCGAATGGAATAGAATGCAAACCCGAGTAGAATGGAATGGAATGGAATGGAATGGAATGGAATGGAATGGAATGGAATGGAATGGAATTCAAATGGAATGGAATGGAATGGAATTCTATGGAATGGAATGGAGTGGAATCGAATGGAATCGAATGGAATCGAATGGAATCGAATGGGATCGAATGGAATGGAATGGAATAGAATGGAATCAACCCGAGTAGAACGGAGCGGAACGCAACGGAACGGAACGGAACGGAACGGAACGGAAAGGAATGGAATGGAATGGAATGGAACGGAATTCAAAGGAATGGAATGGAACAGAATGGAATTCAATGGAATGGAATGGAATGGAATGGAATGGAATTCAATGGAATGGAATGGAATGGAATGGAATGGAATGGAATGGAATGGAACGGAACGGAATTCTATGGAATAGAATGGAATGGAATTCTATGGAATGGAATGGAATGGAATGGAATGGAATGGAACGGAATTCAATGGAATGGAATGGAATGGAATGGAATTCAACGGAATGGAATGGAATTCAATGGAATGGAATGGAATGGAATGGAATGGAATGGAATGGAATGGAATGGAATGGAATGGAATGGAATGGAATTCCATGGAATGGAATGGAATGGAATGGAATTCCATGGAATGGAATGGAATGGAATGGAATTCCATGGAATGGAATGGAATGGAATGGAATTCCATGGAATGGAATGGAATGGAATTCCATGGAATGGAATGGAATGGAATCGAATGGAATGGAATGGAATGGAATGGAATGGAATGGAATAGAATGGAATCAACCCGAGTAGAACGGAATGGAATGGAATGGAATGTAATGTAATGGAATGGAATGGAATGGAATGGAATGGAATGTACCAAAGTAGAACGGAATGGAATGGAATGGAATGGAATGGAATGGAATGGAATGGAATGGAATGGAATGGAATGGAATTCAAAGGAATGGAATGGAATGGAATGGAATGGAATGGAATTCAATGGAATGGAATGGAGTGGAATCGAATGGAATCGAATGGAATCGAATGAGATCGAATGGAATGGAATGGCATAGAATGGAATCAACCCGAGTAGAACGGAATGGAATGGAATGGAATGGAATGGAATGGAATGGAATGGAATTCAATGGAATGGAATGGAATGGAATGGAATGGAATGGAATGGAATGGAATGGAATCAACCCGAGTAGAACGGAACGGCACGCAACGGAACGGAACGGAACGGAACGGGACGGAACGGAACGGAATGGAATATAATGCAACGGAATTCAATGGAATGGAATGGAATGGAATGGAATTCAATGGAATCGAATGGAATCGAATGGAATCGATTGGAATCGAATGGAATCGAATAGAATGGAATGGAATAGAATTTAATCAACCCGAGTAGAGAGGAACGGAACGCAACGGAACGGAACGGAACGGAACGGGACGGAACGGAACGGAATGGAATGGAATGGAACGGAATTCAATTGAATGGAATGGAATGGAATGGAATTCAATGGAATGGAATGGAATGGAATGGAATGGAATTCAATGGAATGGAATGGAATGGAATGGAATGGAATGGAATGGAATGGAATGGAATGGAATGGAATTCAATGGAATGGAATGGAGTGGAATGGAATGGAATCGAATGGAATTGAATGGAATCGAATGGAATCAAATGGGATCGAATGGAATGGAATGGAATAGAATGGAATCAACCCGAGTAGAACGGAATGGAATGGAATGGAATGGAATGGAATGGAATGGAATGGAATGGAATGGAATGGAATTCAATGGAATGGAATGGAATGGAATGGAATGGAATGGAATGGAATGGAATGGAATGGAATTCAATGGATTGGAATGGAACGGAATGGAATTCAATGGAATGGAATGGAATGGAATGGAATGGAATTCAATGGAATGGAATGGAATGGAATGGAATGGAATGGAATGGAATTCCATGGAATGGAATGGAATGGAATCGATTGGAATGGAATGGAATGGAATGGAATGGAATGGAATGGAATGGAATAGAATGGAATCAACCCGAGTAGAACGGAATGGAATGGAATGGAATGTAATGGAATGGAATGGAATGGAATGGAATGGAATGGAATGTACCAAAGTAGAACGGAATGGAATGGAATGGAATGGAATGTACCCGAGTAGAACGGAATTTAATGGAATGGAATGGATTGGAATGGAATGGAATGGAATGGAATGGAATGTAACCGAGTAGAACGGAATGGAATGTAATTGAATGGAATGTAACCGAGTTGAACGGAACGGAATGGAATGGAATGGAATGGAATGGAATGGAATGGAATTGAGTGCAATGCAATGCAATGGAATGCAATGGAATGGAAAGGAATGGAATGGAATGGAATGGAACGGAATTCAATGGAATGGAATGGAATGGAATGGAATTCAACGGAATGGAATGGAATTCAATGGAATGGAATGGAATGGAATGGAATGGAATGGAATGGAATGGAATGGAATGGAATTCAATGGAATGGAATGGAATGGAATGGAATTCCATGGAATGGAATGGAATGGAATCGAATGGAATGGAATGGAATGGAATGGAATGGAATGGAATAGAATGGAATCAACCCGAGTAGAACGGAATGGAATGGAATGGAATGTAATGGAATGGAATGGAATGGAATGGAATGGAATGTACCAAAGTAGAACGGAATGGAATGGAATGGAATGGAATGGAATGGAATGGAATGGAATGGAATTCCATGGAATGGAATGGAATGGAATGGAATGGAATGTACCAAAGTAGAACGGAATGGAATGGAACGGAATGGAATGGAATGGAATGGAACGGAACGGAATGTACCTGAGAAGCACGGAATGGAATGGAATGGAATGGAATGGAATGGAATGGAATGTACCGGAGTGGAGTGGAGTGGAATGGAGTGGAATGGAGTGGTGTGGAGTGGAATGGAATGGAATGGAATGGAATGGAATGGAATGGAATGGAATGGAATGGAATGCAATGGAATGCAATGGAATGGAAAGGAATGGAATGGAATGGAATGGAATGGAATGGAATGGAATGGAATGGAATGGACAACAGTAGAATGGAATGGAACGGAATGGAATGGAATGGAATGGAATGGAATGGAATGGAATGGAATGGTATTCAATGGAATGGAATGGAATGGAATGGAATGGAATTCAATGGAATGGAATGGAATGGAATTCCATGGAATGGAATGGAATGGAATTCCATGGAATGGAATGGAATGGAATGGAATTCTATGGAATGGAATGGAGTGGAATCGAATGGAATCGAATGGAGTCGAATGGAATGGAATGGAATAGAATGGAATCAACCCGAGTAGAACGGAGCGGAACGCAACGGAACGGAATGGAACGGAACGGGACGGAACCGAACGGAATGGAATGGAATGGAACGGAATTCCATGGAATGGAATGGAATGGAATGGAATTCAATGGAATGGAATGGAATGGAATGGAATGGAATTCGATGGAATGGAATGGAATGGATTGGAATGGAATGGAATAGAATGGAATCAACCCGAGTAGAACGGAACGGAACACAACGGAACGGAACGGAACGCAACGGAACGGAACGGAACGGAACGGAACGGAACGGAATGGAATGGAATGGAACGGAATTCAATGGAATGGAATGGAATGGAATGGAATGGAATTCTATGGAATGGAATGGAATGGAATGGAATGGAATGGAATGGAATTCCATGGAATGGAATGGAATGGAATGGAATGGAATGGAATTCAATGGAATGGAATGGAGTGGAATGGAATGGAATCGAATGGAATTGAATGGAATCGAATGGAATCAAATGGGATCGAATGGAATGGAATGGAATAGAATGGAATCAACCCGAGTAGAACGGAATGAAATGGAATGGAATGGAATGGAATGGAATGGAATTCAATGGAATGGAATGGAACGGAATGGAATTCAATGGAATGGAATGGAATGGAATGGAATGGAATGGAATGGAATTCCATGGAATGGAATGGAATGGAATTCCATGGAATGGAATGGAATGGAATGGAATTCCATGGAATGGAATGGAATGGAATGGAATTCAATGGAATGGAATGGATTGGAATGGAATGGAATGGAATGGAATGGAATGGAATGGAATGGAATGAAATGGAATGGAATGGAATAGAATGGAATCAACCTGAGTAGAACGGAATGGAATGGAATGGAATGGAATGGAATGGAATGGAATGGAATGGAATGGAATGGAATGTACCAAAGTAGAACGGAATGGAATGGAATGGAATGGAATGGAATGGAATGGAATGGAATGGAATGGAATGGAATGGAATGGAATGGAATGGAATGGAATGTACACGAGTAGAACGGAATGTAATGGAATGGAATGGATTGGAATGGAATGGAATGGAATGGAATGGAATGTAACCGAGTAGAACGGAATGGAATGTAATTGAATGGAATGTAACCGAGTTGAACGGAACGGAATGGAATGGAATGGAATGGAATGGAATGGAATGGAATGGAATGGAATTGAGTGCAATGCAATGCAATGGAATGCAATGGAATGGAAAGGAATGGAATGGAATGGAATGGAATCTACCCGAGTAGAACGGAATGGAATGGAATTGAATGGAATGTAATCGAGTAGAACGGAACGGAATGGAATGGAATGGAATGGAATGCAATGGAATGGAATGGAATGGAATGGAATGGAATGGAATGGAATGGAATGGACACCAGTAGAATGGAATGGAATGGAATGGAATGGAATGGAATGGAATGGAATGGAATGGAATGGAATCTACCCGAGTAGAACGGAATGGAACGGAATGGAATGGAATGGAATGGACAGGAGCAGAACGGAATGGAATGCAATGGAATGGAATGGAATGTACCCGAGCAGAACGGAATGGAATGAAATGGAAATGGAAAGGGAATGGAAATGGAACGGGAATGGAAATGGAACGGGAACGGAAATGGAACGGGAATGGAAATGGAACGGGAACGGAAACGGAACGAGAACGGAAATGGAACGGGAACGGAAACGGAACGGGAACGGAAATGGAACGGGAATGGTAACGGAACGGGAATGGAAATGGAACGGGAATGGAAATGGAACGGGAATGGAAATGGATCGGGAATGGAAATGGAACGGGAATGGTAATGGAACGGGAATGGAAATGGAACGGGAATGGAAAAGAAACGGGAATGGAAATGGAACGGGAATGGAAATGGAATGGGAATGGAAATGGAATGGAATGGAATGGAATGGAATGGAATGGAATGTACCGGAGTGGAGTGGAGTGGAGTGGAGTGGAGTAGAGTGCACTGGAACGGAATGGAATGGAATGGAATGGAATGGAATGGAACGGAACGGAATGTACCTGAGAAGCACGGAATGGAATGGAATGGAATGGAATGGAATGGAATGTACCGGAGTGGAGTGGAGTGGAATGGAGTGGAGTGGAGTGGAGTGGAGTGGAATGGAATGGAATGGAATGGAACGGAATGCAATGGAATGCAATGGAATGGAAAGGAATGGAATGGAATGGAATGGAATGGAATGGAATGGAATGGAATGGACACCAGTAGAATGGAATGGAATGGAATGGAATGGAATGGAATGGAATGGAATGGAATTCAATGGAATGGAATGGAATGGAATGGAATGGAATGGAATGGAATGGAATGGAATTGAATGGAATCAACCCGAGTAGAACGGAATGGAATGGAATGGAATGGAATGGAATGGAATGGAATGGAATGGAATGGAATGTACCAAAGTAGAACGGAATGGAATGGAATGGAATGGAATGGAATGGAATGGAATGGAATGGAATGGAATGGAATGCAATGTACCCGAGTAGAACGGAATGGAATGGAATGGAATGGATTGGAATGGAATGGAATGGAATGGAATGGAATGGAATGTAACCGAGTAGAACGGAATGGAATGTAATTGAATGGAATGTAACCGGGTTGAACGGAACGGAATGGAATGGAATGGAATGGAATGGAATGGAATGGAATGGAATGGAATTGAGTGCAATGCAATGCAATGGAATGCAATGGAATGGAAAGGAATGGAATGGAATGGAATGGAATCTACCCGAGTAGAACGGAATGGAATGGAATTGAATGGAATGTAACCGAGTAGAACGGAACGGAATGGAATGGAATGGAATGGAATGGAATGCAATAGAATGGAATGGAATGGAATGGAATGGAATGGAATGGAATGGAATGGACACCAGTAGAATGGAATGGAATGGAATGGAATGGAATGGAATGGAATGGAATGGAATGGAATGGAATGGAATGGAATCTACCCGAGTAGAACGGAATGGAACGGAATGGAATGGAATGAAATGTACAGGAGCAGAACGGAATGGAATGCAATGGAATGGAATGGAATGTACCCGAGCAGAACGGAAAGGAATGAAATGGAAATGGAAAGGGAATGGAAATGGAACGGGAATGGAAATGGAACGGGAACGCAATTGAAACGGGAATGGAAATGGAACGGGAACGGAAACGGAACGAGAACGGAAATGGAACGGGAACGGAAACGGAACGGGAACGGAAATGGAACGGGAATGGTAACGGAACAGGAATGGAAATGGAACGGGAATGGAAAAGGAACGGGAATGGAAATGGATCGGGAATGGAAATGGAACGGGAATGGTAATGGAACGGGAATGGAAATGGAACGGGAATGGAAAAGAAACGGGAATGGAAATGGAACGGGAATGGAAATGGAATGGGAATGGAAATGGAATGGAATGGAATGGAATGGAATGGAATGGAATGTACCGGAGTGGAGTGGAGTGGAGTGGAGTAGAGTGCACTGGAACGGAATGGAATGGAATGGAATGGAACGGAACGGAATGTACCTGAGAAGCACGGAATGGAATGGAATGGAATGGAATGGAATGGAATGGAATGGAATGTACCGGAGTGGAGTGGAGTGGAATGGAGTGGACTGGAGTGGTGTGGAGTGGAATGGAATGGAATGGAATGGAATGGAATGGAATGGAATGGAATGGAATGCAATGGAATGCAATGGAATGGAAAGGAATGGAATGGAATGGAATGGAATGGAATGGAATGGAATGGAATGGACAACAGTAGAATGGAATGGAACGGAATGGAATGGAATGGAATGGAATGGAATGGAATGGAATGGAATGGAATGGAATTCAATGGAATGGAATGGAATGGAATGGAATTCAATGGAATGGAATGGAATGGAATTCCATGGAATGGAATGGAATGGAATTCCATGGAATGGAATGGAATGGAATGGAATTCTATGGAATGGAATGGAGTGGAATCGAATGGAATCGAATGGAATGGAATGGAATGGAATGGAATAGAATGGAATCAACCCGAGTAGAACGGAGCGGAACGCAACGGAACGGAACGGAACGGAACGGGACGGAACCGAACGGAATGGAATGGAATGGAACGGAATTCCATGGAATGGAATGGAATGGAATGGAATTCAATGGAATGGAATGGAATGGAATGGAATGGAATTCGATGGAATGGAATGGAATGGATTGGAATGGAATGGAATAGAATGGAATCAACCCGAGTAGAACGGAACGGAACACAACGGAACGGAACGGAACGCAACGGAACGGAACGGAACGGAACGGAACGGAATGGAATGGAATGGAACGGAATTCAATGGAATGGAATGGAATGGAATGGAATTCTATGGAATGGAATGGAATGGAATGGAATGGAATGGAATTCCATGGAATGGAATGGAATGGAATGGAATGGAATGGAATTCAATGGAATGGAATGGAGTGGAATGGAATGGAATCGAATGGAATTGAATGGAATCGAATGGAATCAAATGGGATCGAATGGAATGGAATGGAATAGAATGGAATCAACCCGAGTAGAACGGAATGAAATGGAATGGAATGGAATGGGATGGAATGGAATGGAATGGAATGGAATGGAACGGAATTCAATGGAATGGAATGGAATGGAATGGAATGGAATGGAATGGAATGGAATGGAATTCAATGGAATGGAATGGAACGGAATGGAATTCAATGGAATGGAATGGAATGGAATGGAATGGAATGGAATGGAATGGAATTCCATGGAATGGAATGGAATGGAATGGAATTCCATGGAATGGAATGGAATGGAATGGAATTCAATGGAATGGAATGGATTGGAATGGAATGGAATGGAATGGAATGAAATGGAATGGAATGGAATAGAATGGAATCAACCTGAGTAGAACGGAATGGAATGGAATGGAATGGAATGGAATGGAATGGAATGGAATGGAATGGAATGTACACGAGTAGAACGGAATGTAATGGAATGGAATGGATTGGAATGGAACGGAATGGAATGGAATGGAATGTAACCGAGTAGAACGGAATGGAATGTAATTGAATGGAATGTAACCGAGTTGAACGGAACGGAATGGAATGGAATGGAATGGAATGGAATGGAATGGAATGGAATGGAATTGAGTGCAATGCAATGCAATGGAATGCAATGGAATGGAAAGGAATGGAATGGAATGGAATGGAATCTACCCGAGTAGAACGGAATGGAATGGAATTGAATGGAATGTAATCGAGTAGAACGGAACGGAATGGAATGGAATGGAATGGAATGCAATGGAATGGAATGGAATGGAATGGAATGGAATGGAATGGAATGGACACCAGTAGAATGGAATGGGATGGAATGGAATGGAATGGAATGGAATGGAATCTACCCGAGTAGAACGGAATGGAACGGAATGGAATGGAATGGAATGGACAGGAGCAGAACGGAATGGAATGCAATGGAATGGAAAGATATGTACCCGAGCAGAACGGAATGGAATGAAATGGAAATGGAAAGGGAATGGAAATGGAACGGGAATGGAAATGGAACGGGAACGGAAATGGAACGGGAATGGAAATGGAACGGGAACGGAAACGGAACGAGAACGGAAATGGAACGGGAACGGAAACGGAACGGGAACGGAAATGGAACGGGAATGGTAACGGAACGGGAATGGAAATGGAACGGGAATGGAAATGGAACGGGAATGGAAATGGATCGGGAATGGAAATGGAACGGGAATGGTAATGGAACTGGAATGGAAATGGAACGGGAATGGAAAAGAAACGGGAATGGAAATGGAACGGGAATGGAAATGGAATGGGAATGGAAATGGAATGGAATGGAATGGAATGGAATGGAATGGAATGTACCGGAGTGGAGTGGAGTGGAGTGGAGTGGAGTAGAGTGCACTGGAACGGAATGGAATGGAATGGAATGGAATGGAATGGAACGGAACCGAATGTACCTGAGAAGCACGGAATGGAATGGAATGGAATGGAATGGAATGGAATGTACCGGAGTGGAGTGGAGTGGAATGGAGTGGAGTGGAGTGGAGTGGAATGGAATGGAATGGAATGGAACGGAATGCAATGGAATGCAATGGAATGGAAAGGAATGGAATGGAATGGAATGGAATGGAATGGAATGGAATGGACACCAGTAGAATGGAATGGAATGGAATGGAATGGAATGGAATGGAATGGAATGGAATTCAATGGAATGGAATGGAATGGAATGGAATGGAATGGAATGGAATGGAATGGAATTCAATGGAATGGAATGGAATGGAATGGAATTCCATGGAATGGAATGGAATGGAATCGAATGGAATGGAATGGAATGGAATGGAATGGAATGGAATAGAATGGAATCAACCCGAGTAGAACGGAATGGAATGGAATGGAATGTAATGGAATGGAATGGAATGGAATGGAATGGAATGTACCAAAGTAGAACGGAATGGAATGGAATGGAATGGAATGGAATGGAATGGAATGGAATGGAATGGAATGCAATGTACCCGAGTAGTACGGAATGGAATGGAATGGAATGGATTGGAATGGAATGGAATGGAATGGAATGGAATGTAACCGAGTAGAACCGAATGGAATGTAATTGAATGGAATGTAACCGGGTTGAACAGAACGGAATGGAATGGAATGGAATGGAATGGAATGGAATGGAATGGAATGGAATTGAGTGCAATGCAATGCAATGGAATGCAATGGAATGGAAAGGAATGGAATGGAATGGAATGGAATCTACCCGAGTAGAACGGAATGGAATGGAATTGAATGGAATGTAACCGAGTAGAACGGAACGGAATGGAATGGAATGGAATGGAATGGAATGCAATGGAATGGAATGGAATGGAATGGAATGGAATGGAATGGAATGGAATGGACACCAGTAGAATGGAATGGAATGGAATGGAATGGAATGGAATGGAATGGAATGGAATGGAATGGAATCTACCCGAGTAGAACGGAATGGAACGGAATGGAATGGAATGGAATGTACAGGAGCAGAACGGAATGGAATGCAATGGAATGGAATGGAATGTACCCGAGCAGAACGGAAAGGAATGAAATGGAAATGGAAAGGGAATGGAAATGGAACGGGAATGGAAATGGAACGGGAACGCAATTGAAACGGGAATGGAAATGGAACGGGAACGGAAACGGAACGAGAACGGAAATGGAACGGGAACGGAAACGGAACGGGAACGGAAATGGAACGGGAATGGTAACGGAACAGGAATGGAAATGGAACGGGAATGGAAAAGGAACGGGAATGGAAATGGATCGGGAATGGAAATGGAACGGGAATGGTAATGGAACGGGAATGGAAATGGAACGGGAATGGAAAAGAAACGGGAATGGAAATGGAACGGGAATGGAAATGGAATGGGAATGGAAATGGAATGGAATGGAATGGAATGGAATGGAATGGAATGTACCGGAGTGGAGTGGAGTGGAGTGGAGTAGAGTGCACTGGAACGGAATGGTATGGAATGGAATGGAATGGAACGGAACGGAATGTACCTGAGAAGCACGGAATGGAATGGAATGGAATGGAATGGAATGGAATGGAATGGAATGTACCGGAGTGGAGTGGAGTGGAATGGAGTGGACTGGAGTGGTGTGGAGTGGAATGGAATGGAATGGAATGGAATGGAATGGAATGGAATGGAATGGAATGGAATGGAATGCAATGGAATGCAATGGAATGGAAAGGAATGGAATGGAATGGAATGGAATGGAATGGAATGGAATGGAATGGAATGGAATGGACAACAGTAGAATGGAATGGAATGGAATGGAATGGAATGGAATTCAATGGAATGGAATGGAATGGAATGGAATTCAATGGAATGGAATGGAATGGAATGGAATTCAATGGAATGGAATGGAATGGAATGGAATTCAATGGAATGGAATGGAATGGAATGGAATTCTATGGAATGGAATGGAGTGGAATCGAATGGAATTGAATGGAATCGAATGGAATGGAATGGAATAGAATGGAATCAACCCGAGTAGAACGGAGCGGAACGCAACGGAACGGAACGGAACGGAACGGGACGGAACGGAACGGAATGGAATGGAATGGAACGGAATTCCATGGAATGGAATGGAATGGAATGGAATGGAATGGAATTCGATGGAATGGAATGGAATGGATTGGAATGGAATGGAATAGAATGGAATTAACCCGAGTAGAACGGAACGGAACACAACGAAACGGAACGGAACGCAACGGAACGGAACGGAACGGAACGGAATGGAACGGAATGGAATGGAACGGAATTCAATGGAATGGAATGGAATGGAATGGAATTCTATGGAATGGAATGGAATGGAATGGAATGGAATGGAATGGAATGGAATTCCATGGAATGGAATGGAATGGAATGGAATGGAATGGAATTGAATGGAATCGAATGGAATCAAATGGGATCGAATGGAATGGAATGGAATAGAATGGAATCAACCCGAGTAGAACGGAATGGAATGGAATGGAATGGAATGGGATGGAATGGAATGGAATGGAATGGAATGGAACGGAATTCAATGGAATGGAATGGCATGGAATGGAATGGAATGGAATGGAATGGAATGGAATTCAATGGAATGGAATGGAACGGAATGGAATTCAATGGAATGGAATGGAATGGAATGGAATGGAATGGAATGGAATGGAATTCCATGGAATGGAATGGAATGGAATGGAATTCCATGGAATGGAATGGAATGGAATGGAATTCAATGGAATGGAATGGAATGGAATCGAATGGAATGGAATGGAATGGAATGGAATGAAATGGAATGGAATGGAATAGAATGGAATCAACCTGAGTAGAACGGAATGGAATGGAATGGAATGGAATGGAATGGAATGGAATGGAATGGAATGTACCAAAGTAGAACGGAATGGAATGGAATGGAATGGAATGGAATGGAATGGAATGGAATGGAATGGAATGGAATGGAATGTACACGAGTAGAACGGAATGGAATGGAATGGAATGGATTGGAATGGAATGGAATGGAATGGAATGGAATGTAACCGAGTAGAACGGAATGGAATGTAATTGAATGGAATGTAACCGAGTTGAACGGAACGGAATGGAATGGAATGGAATGGAATGGAATGGAATGGAATGGAATTGAGTGCAATGCAATGCAATGGAATGCAATGGAATGGAAAGGAATGGAATGGAATGGAATGGAATCTACCCGAGTAGAACGGAATGGAATGGAATTGAATGGAATGTAATCGAGTAGAACGGAACGGAATGGAATGGAATGGAATGGAATGCAATGGAATGGAATGGAATGGAATGGAATGGAATGGAATGGAATGGAATGGACACCAGTAGAATGGAATGGAATGGAATGGAATGGAATGGAATGGAATGGAATGGAATCTACCCGAGTAGAACGGAATGGAACGGAATGGAATGGAATGGAATGGACAGGAGCAGAACGGAATGGAATGCAATGGAATGGAATGGAATGTACCCGAGCAGAACGGAATGGAATGAAATGGAAATGGAAAGGGAATGGAAATGGAACGGGAATGGAAATGGAACGGGAACGGAAATGGAACGGGAATGGAAATGGAACGGGAACGGAAACGGAACGAGAACGGAAATGGAACGGGAACGGAAACGGAACGGGAACGGAAATGGAACGGGAATGGTAACGGAACGGGAATGGAAATGGAACGGGAATGGAAATGGAACGGGAATGGAAATGGATCGGGAATGGAAATGGAACGGGAATGGTAATGGAACTGGAATGGAAATGGAACGGGAATGGAAAAGAAACGGGAATGGAAATGGAACGGGAATGGAAATGGAATGGGAATGGAAATGGAATGGAATGGAATGGAATGGAATGGAATGTACCGGAGTGGAGTGGAGTGGAGTGGAGTGGAGTAGAGTGCACTGGAACGGAATGGAATGGAATGGAATGGAATGGAATGGAATGGAACGGAACGGAATGTACCTGAGAAGCACGGAATGGAATGGAATGGAATGGAATGGAATGGAATGGAATGTACCGGAGTGGAGTGGAGTGGAATGGAGTGGAGTGGAGTGGAGTGGAGTGGAATGGAATGGAATGGAATGGAATGGAATGCAGTGGAATGCAATGGAATGGAAAGGAATGGAATGGAATGGAATGGAATGGAATGGAATGGAATGGAATGGAATGGACACCAGTAGAATGGAATGGAATGGAATGGAATGGAATGGAATGGAATGGAATGGAATGGAATGGAATTCAATGGAATGGAATGGAATGGAATGGAATTCTATGGAATGGAATGGAATGGAATTCAATGGAATGGAATGGAATGGAATGGAATGGAATGGAATGGAATTCTATGGAATGGAATGGAATGGATTGGAATGGAATGGAATGGAATGGAATGGAATGGAATGGAATGGAATGGAATGGACACCAGTAGAATGGAATGGAATGGAATGGAATGGAATGGAATTGAATGGAATTCAATGGAATGGAATGGAATGGAAAGGAATTCAATGGAATGGAATGGAATGGAATTCAATGGAATGGAATGGAATGGTATGGAATTCTATGGAATGGAATGGAGTGGAATCGAATGGAATCGAATGGAATCGAATGGAATGGAATGGAATAGAATGGAATCAACCCGAGTAGAACGGAACGGAACGCAACGGAACGGAACGGAACGGAACGGGACGGAACGGAACGGAATGGAATGGAATGGAACGGAATTCCATGGAATGGAATGGAATGGAATGGAATTCAATGGAATGGAATGGAATGGAATGGAATGGAATGGAATTCAATGGAATGGAATGGAATGGAATGGAATGGAATGGAATGGAATTCAATGGAATGGAATGGAATGGAATGGAATGGAATGGAATTCAATGGAATGGAATTCAATGGAATTCAATGGAATGGAATGCAATGGAATGGAATGGAATGGAATGGAATGGAATGGAATTCAATGGAATAGAATGGAATGGAATGGAATGGAAACGAATGGAATCGAATGGAATCGAATGGAATCGAATGGAATCGAATGGAATGGAATGGAATAGAATGGAATCAACCCGAGTAGAACGGAATGGAATGGAATGGAATGGAATGGAATGGAATGGAATGGAATGGAATGGAATGGAATGAAATGTTATGGAATGGAATGGAATGGAATTCAATGCAATTCAATTGAATGGAATGGAAGGGAATGGAATGGAGTGGAGTGGAGTGGAGTGGAGTGGAGTGGAATGGAATGGAGTGGAATGGAATGGAATGGAATGGAATGGAATGGAATGGAATGGAATTCAATTTTATGGAATGGAAGGGAGTGGAATGGAGTGGAGTGGAGTGGAGTGGAGTGCAGTGGAGTGGAATGGAATGGAGTGGAATGGAATGGAATGGAATGGAATGGAATGGAATGGAATGGAATTCAATGGAGTGGAATGGAATGGAATGGAATGGAATGGAATGGAATGGAATTCAATGGAGTGGAATGGAATGGAATCGAATGGAGTCAAATGGAATGGAATGGAATAGAATGGAATCAACCCGAGTAGAACGGAATGGAACGCAACGGAACGGAACGGAACGGAACGGAACGGAATGGAATGTAATGGAATGGAATGGAATGGAATGGAATGGAGCGGAATGGAATGCAATGGAATGGAATGGAATGGAATGGAATGGAATGGAATGGAATGGAGTCGAATGGAATCGAATGGAATGGAATGGAATAGAATGGAATCAACCCGAGTAGAACGGTACGGAACGGAACGTAACGGAACGGAATGGAATGATCAACCCGTGTAGAATGGAATGGAATGGAATTGAATAGAATGGAATCAACCCTAGTTGAACGGAACGGAACGCAACGGAACGGAACGGAACGGAACGGAATGGAATGGAATGGAAAGGAACGGAATTCAATGGAATGGAATGGAATGGAATGGAATTCTATGGAATGGAATGGAATTCAATGGAATGGAATGGAATGGAATGGAATGGAATGGAATGGAATGGAATGGAATTCAATGGAATGGAATTGAATGGAATGGAATGGAATTCAATGGAATGGAATGGAATGGAATGGAATGGAATGGAATGGAATGGAATCGAATGGAATCGAATGGAATCGAATGGAATCGAATGGAATCGAATGGAATGGAATGGAATAGAATGCAATCAACCCGAGTAGAATGGAATGGAATGGAATGGAATGGGATGGAATGGAATAGAATGGAATGGAATGGAATGGAATGGAATTCAAATGGAATGGAATGGAATGGAATTCTATGGAATGGAATGGAGTGGAATCGAATGGAATCGAATGGAATCGAATGGAATCGAATGGGATCGAATGGAATGGAATGGAATAGAATGGAATCAACCCGAGTAGAACGGAGCGGAACGCAACGGAACGGAACGGAACGGAACGGAACGGAAAGGATTGGAATGGAATGGAATGGAACGGAATTCAAAGGAATGGAATGGAACAGAATGGAATTCAATGGAAAGGAATGGAATGGAATGGAATGGAATTCAATGGAATGGAATGGAATGGAATGGAATGGAATGGAATGGAATGGAATGGAATGGAACGGAATTCTATGGAAAGGAATGGAATGGAATTCAATGGAATGGAATGGAATGGAATGGAACGGAATTCAATGGAATGGAATGGAATGGAATGGAATTCAATGGAATGGAATGGAATTCAATGGAATGGAATGGAATGGAATGGAATGGAATGGAATGGGATGGAATGGAATGGAATGGAATGGAATGGAATGGAATTCAAAGGAATGGAATGGAATGGAATGGAATGGAATGGAATTCAATGGAATGGAATGGAGTGGAATCGAATGGAATCGAATGGAATCGAATGAGATCGAATGGAATGGAATGGCATAGAATGGAATCAACCCGAGTAGAACGGAATGGAATGGAATGGAATGGAATGGAATGGAATGGAATGGAATGGAATTCAATGGAATGGAATGGAATGGAATGGAATGGAATGGAATGGAATGGAATGGAATCAACCCGAGTAGAACGGAACGGCACGCAACGGAACGGAACGGAACGGAACGGGACGGAACGGAACGGAATGGAATATAATGCAACGGAATTCAATGGAATGGAATGGAATGGAATGGAATTCAATGGAATCGAATGGAATCGAATGGAATCAATTGGAATCGAATGGAATCGAATAGAATGGAATGGAATAGAATTTAATCAACCCGAGTAGAGAGGAACGGAACGCAACGGAACGGAACGGAACGGAACTGGACGGAACGGAACGGAATGGAATGGAATGGAACGGAATTCAATTGAATGGAATGGAATGGAATGGAATTCAATGGAATGGAATGGAATGGAATGGAATGGAATTCAATGGAATGGAATGGAATGGAATGGAATGGAATGGAATGGAATGGAATGGAATTCAATGGAATGGAATGGAGTGGAATGGAATGGAATCGAATGGAATTGAATGGAATCGAATGGAATCAAATGGGATCGAATGGAATGGAATGGAATAGAATGGAATCAACCCGAGTAGAACGGAATGGAATGGAATGGAATGGAATGGAATGGAATGGAATGGAATGGAATGGAATGGAATGGAATTCAATGGAATGGAATGGAATGGAATGGAATGGAATGGAATGGAATGGAATGGAATGGAATGGAATGGAATGGAATTCAATGGAATGGAATGGAACGGAATGGAATTCAATGGAATGGAATGGAATGGAATGGAATGGAATTCAATGGAATGGAATGGAATGGAATGGAATGGAATGGAATGGAATGGAATGGAATTCCATGGAATGGAATGGAATGGAATGGAATTCCATGGAATGGAATGGAATGGAATCGATTGGAATGGAATGGAATGGAATGGAATGGAATGGAATGGAATAGAATGGAATCAACCCGAGTAGAACGGAATGGAATGGAATGGAATGTAATGGAATGGAATGGAATGGAATGGAATGGAATGGAATGGAATGTACCAAAGTAGAACGAAATGGAATGGAATGGAATGGAATGGAATGGAATGGAATGGAATGGAATGTACCCGAGTAGAACGGAATTTAATGGAATGGAATGGATTGGAATGGAATGGAATGGAATGGAATGGAATGTAACCGAGTAGAACGGAATGGAATGTAATTGAATGGAATGTAACCGAGTTGAACGGAACGGAATGGAATGGAATGGAATGGAATGGAATGGAATGGAATTGAGTGCAATGCAATGCAATGGAATGCAATGGAATGGAAAGGAATGGAATGGAATGGAATGGAATGGAATCTACCCGAGTAGAACGGAATGGAATGGAACTGAATGGAATGTAACCGAGTAGAACGGAACGGAATGGAATGGAATGGAATGGAATGGAATGCAATGGAATGGAATGGAATGGAATGGAATGGAATGGAATGGAATGGAATGGAATGGACACCAGTAGAATGGAATGGACTGGAATGGAATGGAATGGAATGGAATGGACAGGAGCAGAACGGAATGGAATGCAATGGAATGGAATGGAATGTACCGGAGCAGAACGGAATGGAATGAAATGGAAATGGAAAGGGAATGGAAATATAACGGGAATGGAAATGGAACGGGAACGGAAATGGAACGGGAATGGAAATGGAACGGGAACGGAAATGGAACGGGAATGGAAATGGAACGGGAACGGAAACGGATCGAGAACGGAAATGGAGTGGGAACGGAAACGGAACGGGAACGGAAATGGAACGGGAATGGTAACGGAACGGGAATGGAAATGGAACGGGAATGGAAAAGGAACGGGAATGGAAATGGATCGGGAATGGAAATGGAATGGGAATGGTAATGGAACTGGAATGGAAATGGAACGGGAATGGAAAAGAAACGGGAATGGAAATGGAACGGGAATGGAAAAGGAATGGGAATGGAAATGGAATGGAATGGAATGGAATGGAATGGAATGGAATGTACCGGAGTGGAGTGGAGTGGAGTGGAGTGGAGTAGAGTGCACTGGAACGGAATGGAATGGAATGGAATGGAATGGAACGGAACGGAATGTACCCGAGAAGCACGGAATGGAATGGAATGGAATGGAATGTACCGGAGTGGAGTGGAGTGGAATGGAGTGGAGTGGAGTGGAGTGGAGTGGAATGGAATGGAATGGAATGGAATGGAATGGAATGCAATGGAATGCAATGGAATGGAAAGGAATGGAATGGAATGGAATGGAATGGAATGGAATGGAATGGAATGGAATGGAATGGAATGGACACCAGTAGAATGGAATGGAATGGAATGGAATGGAATGGAATGGAATGGAATGGAATGGAATTCAATGGAATGGAATGGAATGGAATGGAATTCTATGGAATGGAATGGAATGGAATTCAATGGAATGGAATGGAATGGAATGGAATTCTATGGAATGGAATGGAGTGGAATCGAATGGAATCGAATGGAATCGAATGGAATCGAATGGAATAGAATGGAATCAACCCGAGTAGAACGGAACGGAACGCAACGGAACGGAACGGAACGGAACGGGATGGAAAGGAACGGAATGGAATGGAATGGAACGGAATTCCATGGAATGGAATGGAATTCCATGGAATGGAATGGAATGGAATGGAATGGAATGGAATGGAATGGAATGGAATTCAATGGAATGGAATGGAATGGATTGGAATGGAATGGAATAGAATGGAATCAACCCGAGTAGAACGGAACGGAACACAACGGAACGGAACGGAACGCAACGGAACGGAACGGAATGGAACGGAACGGAATGGAATGGAATGGAACGGAATTCAATGGAATGGAATGGAATGGAATGGAATTCTATGGAATGGAATGGAATGGAATGGAATGGAATGGAATGGAATGGAATGGAAATCAATGAAATGGAATGGAATGGAATGGAATGGAATGGAATTCTATGGAATGGAATGGAATGGAACGGAATGGAATGGAATTCTATGGAATGGAATGGAATGGAATGGAATGGAATGGAACGGAATTCGATGGAATGGAATGGAATGGAATGGAATGGAATGGAATGGAATTCAATGGAATGGAAAGGAATGGAATGGAATGGAATGGAATTCAATGGAATGGAATGGAATGGAATGGAACGGAATGGAATTCAATGGAATGGAATGGAATGGCAACGAATGGAATCGAATGCAATCGAATGGAATCGATTGGAATTGAATGGAATCGAATGGAATGGAATGGAATAGAATGGAATCAACCTGAGTAGAACGGAACGGCACGCAACGGAACGGAACGGAACGGAACGGGACGGAACGGAAGGGAATGGAATGGAATGGAACGGAATTCAATGGAATGGAATGGAATGGAATGGAATGGAATGGAATGGAATGGAATGGAATGGAATAGAATGGAATCAACCCGAGTAGAACGGAACGGAACGCAACGGAACGGAACGGAACGCAACGGAACGGAACGGAACGGAACGGAAAGGAACGGAATGGAATGGAATGGAAACGAACGGAATTCAATGGAATGGAATGGAATGGAATGGAATTCTATGGAATGGAATGGAATTCAATGGAATGGAATGGAATGGAATGGAATGGAATGGAATGGAATTCAATGGAATGGAATGGAATGGAATGGAATGGAATGGAATTCTATGGAATGGAATGGAATGGAATGGAATGGAATGGAATTGAACGGAATTCTATGGAATGGAATGGAATGGAATTCAATGGAATGGAATGGAATGGAATGGAATGGAATTCAATGGAATGAAATGGAATGGAATGGAATGGAATTCAAAGGAATGGAAAGGAATGGAATGGAATGGAATGGAATTCAATGGAATGGAATGGAATGGAATGGAACGGAAAGGAATTCAATGGAATGGAATGGAATGGAATGGAATGGATTGGAATGGAATGGAATGGAATGGAATGGAATTCAATGGAATGGAATGGAATGGAATGGAATGGCAACGAATGGAATCGAATGCAATCGAATGGAATCGATTGGAATCGAATGGAATCGAATGGAATGGAATGGAATAGAATGGAATCAACCTCAGTAGAACGGAACGGCACGCAACGGAACGGAACGGAACGGAACGGGACGGAACGGAAGGGAATGGAATGGAATGGAACGGAATTCAATGGAATGGAATGGAATGGAATGGAATGGAATGGAATGGAATGGAATGGAATAGAATGGAATCAACCCGAGTAGAACGGAACGGAACGCAACGGAACGGAATGGAACGCAACGGAACGGAACGGAACGGAACGTAACGGAATGGAATGGAATGGAAAGGAACGGAATTCAATGGAATGGAATGGAATGGAATGGAATGGATTGGAATGGAATGGAATGGAATGGAATGGAATTCAATGGAATGGAATGGAATGGAATGGAATGGAATGGAATTCCATGGAATGGAATGGAATGGAATGGAATGGAATGGAATGGAATCGAATGGAATCGAATGGAATCGAACGGAATCGAATGGAATCGAATGGAATAGAATGCAAACCCGAGTAGAATGGAATGGAATGGAATGGAATGGAATGGAATGGAATGGAATGGAATGGAATGGAATGGAATTCAAATGGAATGGAATGGAATGGAATTCTATGGAATGGAATGGAGTGGAATCGAATGGAATCGAATGGAATCGAATGGAATCGAATGGGATCGAATGGAATGGAATGGAATAGAATGGAATCAACCCGAGTAGAACGGAGCGGAACGCAACGGAACGGAACGGAACGGAACGGAACGGAAAGGAATGGAATGGAATGGAATGGAACGGAATTCAAAGGAATGGAATGGAACAGAATGGAATTCAATGGAATGGAATGGAATGGAATGGAATGGAATTCAATGGAATGGAATGGAATGGAATGGAATGGAATGGAATGGAATGGAATGGAACGGAACGGAATTCTATGGAATAGAATGGAATGGAATTCTATGGAATGGAATGGAATGGAATGGAATGGAATGGAACGGAATTCAATGGAATGGAATGGAATGGAATGGAATTCAACGGAATGGAATGGAATTCAATGGAATGGAATGGAATGGAATGGAATGGAATGGAATGGAATGGAATGGAATGGAATGGAATGGAATGGAATTCAATGGAATGGAATGGAATGGAATGGAATTCCATGGAATGGAATGGAATGGAATCGAATGGAATGGAATGGAATGGAATGGAATGGAATGGAATGGAATAGAATGGAATCAACCCGAGTAGAACGGAATGGAATGGAATGGAATGGAATGTACCAAAGTAGAACGGAATGGAATGGAATGGAATGGAATGGAATGGAATGGAATGGAATGGAATGGAATGCAATGTACCCGAGTAGAACGGAATGGAATGAAATGGAATGGATTGGAATGGAATGGAATGGAATGGAATGGAATGGAATGTAACCGAGTAGAACGGAATGGAATGTAATTGAATGGAATGTAACCGGGTTGAACGGAACGGAATGGAATGGAATGGAATGGAATGGAATGGAATGGAATGGAATGGAATGGAATGGAATGGAATGGAATTGAGTGCAATGCAATGCAATGGAATGCAATGGAATGGAAAGGAATGGAATGGAATGGAATGGAATCTACCCGAGTAGAACGGAATGGAATGGAATTGAATGGAATGTAACCGAGTAGAACGGAACGGAATGGAATGGAATGGAATGGAATGGAATGCAATGGAATGGAATGGAATGGAATGGAATGGAATGGAATGGAATGGAATGGAATGGACACCAGTAGAATGGAATGGAATGGAATGGAATGGAATGGAATGGAATGGAATCTACCCGAGTTGAACGGAATGGAACGGAATGGAATGGAATGGAATGGACAGGAGCAGAACGGAATGGAATGCAATGGAATGGAATGGAATGTACCCGAGCAGAACGGAAAGGAATGAAATGGAAATGGAAAGGGAATGGAAATGGAACGGGAATGGAAATGGAACGGGAACGCAATTGAAACGGGAATGGAAATGGAACGGGAACGGAAACGGAACGAGAACGGAAATGGAACGGGAACGGAAACGGAACGGGAACGGAAATGGAACGGGAATGGTAACGGAACAGGAATGGAAATGGAACGGGAATGGAAAAGGAACGGGAATGGAAATGGATCGGGAATGGAAATGGAACGGGAATGGTAATGGAACGGGAATGGAAATGGAACGGGAATGGAAAAGAAACGGGAATGGAAATGGAACGGGAATGGAAATGGAATGGGAATGGAAATGGAATGGAATGGAATGGAATGGAATGGAATGGAATGTACCGGAGTGGAGTGGAGTGGAGTGGAGTAGAGTGCACTGGAACGGAATGGAATGGAATGGAATGGAATGGAACGGAACGGAATGTACCTGAGAAGCACGGAATGGAATGGAATGGAATGGAATGGAATGGAATGGAATGGAATGTACCGGAGTGGAGTGGAGTGGAATAGAGTGGACTGGAGTGGTGTGGAGTGGAATGGAATGGAATGGAATGGAATGGAATGGAATGGAATGGACACCACTAGAATGGAATGGAATTTAATGGAATGGAATGGAATGGAATGGAATTCAATGGAATGGAATGGAATGGAATGGAATTCTATGGAATGGAATGGAATGGAATGGAATGGAATGGAATTCCATGGAATGGAATGGAATGGAATGGAATGGAATTCAATGGAATGGAATGGAATGGAATGGAATGGAATGGAATGGAATGGAACGGAACGGAATTCTATGGAATAGAATGGAATGGAATTCTATGGAATGGAATGGAATGGAATGGAATGGAATGGAACGGAATTCAATGGAATGGAATGGAATGGAATGGAATTCAACGGAATGGAATGGAATTCAATGGAATGGAATGGAATGGAATGGAATGGAATGGAATGGAATGGAATGGAATGGAATGGAATGGAATGGAATGGAATGGACAGGAGCAGAACGGAATGGAATGCAATGGAATGGAATGGAATGTACCGGAGCAGAACGGAATGGAATGAAATGGAAATGGAAAGGGAATGGAAATAGAACGGGAATGGAAATGGAACGGGAACGGAAATGGAACGGGAATGGAAATGGAACGGGAACGGAAATGGAACGGGAATGGAAATGGAACGGGAACGGAAACGGATCGAGAACGGAAATGGAGTGGGAACGGAAACGGAACGGGAACGGAAATGGAACGGGAATGGTAACGGAACGGGAATGGAAATGGAACGGGAATGGAAAAGGAACGGGAATGGAAATGGATCGGGAATGGAAATGGAATGGGAATGGTAATGGAACTGGAATGGAAATGGAACGGGAATGGAAAAGAAACGGGAATGGAAATGGAACGGGAATGGAAAAGGAATGGGAATGGAAATGGAATGGAATGGAATGGAATGGAATGGAATGGAATGTACCGGAGTGGAGTGGAGTGGAGTGGAGTGGAGTAGAGTGCACTGGAACGGAATGGAATGGAATGGAATGGAATGGAACGGAACGGAATGTACCCGAGAAGCACGGAATGGAATGGAATGGAATGGAATGGAATGGAATGGAATGGAATGGAATGTACCGGAGTGGAGTGGAGTGGAATGGAGTGGAGTGGAGTGGAGTGGAGTGGAATGGAATGGAATGGAATGGAATGGAATGGAATGCAATGGAATGCAATGGAATGGAAAGGAATGGAATGGAATGGAATGGAATGGAATGGAATGGAATGGAATGGACACCAGTAGAATGGAATGGAATGGAATGGAATGGAATGGAATGGAATGGAATGGAATGGAATTCAATGGAATGGAATGGAATGGAATGGAATTCTATGGAATGGAATGGAATGGAATTCAATGGAATGGAATGGAATGGAATGGAATTCTATGGAATGGAATGGAGTGGAATCGAATGGAATCGAATGGAATCGAATGGAATCGAATGGAATAGAATGGAATCAACCCGAGTAGAACGGAACGGAACGCAACGGAACGGAACGGAACGGAACGGGATGGAAAGGAACGGAATGGAATGGAATGGAACGGAATTCCATGGAATGGAATGGAATGGAATTCCATGGAATGGAATGGAATGGAATGGAATGGAATGGAATGGAATGGAATTCAATGGAATGGAATGGAATGGATTGGAATGGAATGGAATAGAATGGAATCAACCCGAGTAGAACGGAACGGAACACAACGGAACGGAACGGAACGCAACGGAACGGAACGGAATGGAACGGAACGGAATGGAATGGAATGGAACGGAATTCAATGGAATGGAATGGAATGGAATGGAATTCTATGGAATGGAATGGAATGGAATGGAATGGAATGGAATGGAATGGAAATCAATGAAATGGAATGGAATGGAATGGAATGGAATGGAATTCTATGGAATGGAATGGAATGGAACGGAATGGAATGGAATTCTATGGAATGGAATGGAATGGAATGGAATGGAATGGAACGGAATTCGATGGAATGGAATGGAATGGAATGGAATGGAATGGAATGGAATTCAATGGAATGGAAAGGAATGGAATGGAATGGAATGGAATTCAATGGAATGGAATGGAATGGAATGGAACGGAATGGAATTCAATGGAATGGAATGGAATGGCAACGAATGGAATCGAATGCAATCGAATGGAATCGATTGGAATTGAATGGAATCGAATGGAATGGAATGGAATAGAATGGAATCAACCTGAGTAGAACGGAACGGCACGCAACGGAACGGAACGGAACGGAACGGGACGGAACGGAAGGGAATGGAATGGAATGGAACGGAATTCAATGGAATGGAATGGAATGGAATGGAATGGAATGGAATGGAATGGAATGGAATGGAATAGAATGGAATCAACCCGAGTAGAACGGAACGGAACGCAACGGAACGGAACGGAACGCAACGGAACGGAACGGAACGGAACGGAAAGGAACGGAATGGAATGGAATGGAAAGGAACGGAATTCAATGGAATGGAATGGAATGGAATGGAATTCTATGGAATGGAATGGAATTCAATGGAATGGAATGGAATGGAATGGAATGGAATGGAATGGAATTCAATGGAATGGAATGGAATGGAATGGAATGGAATGGAATTCTATGGAATGGAATGGAATGGAATGGAATGGAATGGAATTGAACGGAATTCTATGGAATGGAATGGAATGGAATTCAATGGAATGGAATGGAATGGAATGGAATGGAATTCAATGGAATGGAATGGAATGGAATGGAATGGAATTCAAAGGAATGGAAAGGAATGGAATGGAATGGAATGGAATTCAATGGAATGGAATGGAATGGAATGGAACGGAAAGGAATTCAATGGAATGGAATGGAATGGAATGGAATGGATTGGAATGGAATGGAATGGAATGGAATGGAATTCAATGGAATGGAATGGAATGGAATGGAATGGCAACGAATGGAATCGAATGCAATCGAATGGAATCGATTGGAATCGAATGGAATCGAATGGAATGGAATGGAATAGAATGGAATCAACCTCAGTAGAACGGAACGGCACGCAACGGAACGGAACGGAACGGAACGGGACGGAACGGAAGGGAATGGAATGGAATGGAACGGAATTCAATGGAATGGAATGGAATGGAATGGAATGGAATGGAATGGAATGGAATGGAATGGAATAGAATGGAATCAACCCGAGTAGAACGGAACGGAACGCAACGGAACGGAATGGAACGCAACGGAACGGAACGGAACGGAACGTAACGGAATGGAATGGAATGGAAAGGAACGGAATTCAATGGAATGGAATGGAATGGAATGGAATGGATTGGAATGGAATGGAATGGAATGGAATGGAATTCAATGGAATGGAATGGAATGGAATGGAATGGAATGGAATTCCATGGAATGGAATGGAATGGAATGGAATTCCATGGAATGGAATGGAATGGAATGGAATAGAATCGAATGGAATCGAATGGAATCGAATGGAATCGAATGGAATCGAATGGAATCGAATGGAATAGAATGCAAACCCGAGTAGAATGGAATGGAATGGAATGGAATGGAATGGAATGGAATGGAATGGAATGGAATGGAATGGAATTCAAATGGAATGGAATGGAATGGAATTCTATGGAATGGAATGGAGTGGAATCGAATGGAATCGAATGGAATCGAATGGAATCGAATGGGATCGAATGGAATGGAATGGAATAGAATGGAATCAACCCGAGTAGAACGGAGCGGAACGCAACGGAACGGAACGGAACGGAACGGAACGGAAAGGAATGGAATGGAATGGAATGGAACGGAATTCAAAGGAATGGAATGGAACAGAATGGAATTCAAAGGAATGGAATGGAATGGAATGGAATGGAATTCAATGGAATGGAATGGAATGGAATGGAATGGAATGGAATGGAATGGAATGGAACGGAACGGAATTCTATGGAATAGAATGGAATGGAATTCTATGGAATGGAATGGAATGGAATGGAATGGAATGGAACGGAATTCAATGGAATGGAATGGAATGGAATGGAATTCAACGGAATGGAATGGAATTCAATGGAATGGAATGGAATGGAATGGAATGGAATGGAATGGAATGGAATGGAATGGAATGGAATGGAATGGAATTCAATGGAATGGAATGGAATGGAATGGAATTCCATGGAATGGAATGGAATGGAATCGAATGGAATGGAATGGAATGGAATGGAATGGAATGGAATAGAATGGAATCAACCCGAGTAGAACGGAATGGAATGGAATGGAATGGAATGTACCAAAGTAGAACGGAATGGAATGGAATGGAATGGAATGGAATGGAATGGAATGGAATGGAATGGAATGCAATGTACCCGAGTAGAACGGAATGGAATGAAATGGAATGGATTGGAATGGAATGGAATGGAATGGAATGGAATGGAATGTAACCGAGTAGAACGGAATGGAATGTAATTGAATGGAATGTAACCGGGTTGAACGGAACGGAATGGAATGGAATGGAATGGAATGGAATGGAATGGAATGGAATGGAATGGAATGGAATTGAGTGCAATGCAATGCAATGGAATGCAATGGAATGGAAAGGAATGGAATGGAATGGAATGGAATCTACCCGAGTAGAACGGAATGGAATGGAATTGAATGGAATGTAACCGAGTAGAACGGAACGGAATGGAATGGAATGGAATGGAATGGAATGCAATGGAATGGAATGGAATGGAATGGAATGGAATGGAATGGAATGGACACCAGTAGAATGGAATGGAATGGAATGGAATGGAATGGAATGGAATGGAATGGAATGGAATGGAATGGAATCTACCCGAGTTGAACGGAATGGAACGGAATGGAATGGAATGGAATGGACAGGAGCAGAACGGAATGGAATGCAATGGAATGGAATGGAATGTACCCGAGCAGAACGGAAAGGAATGAAATGGAAATGGAAAGGGAATGGAAATGGAACGGGAATGGAAATGGAACGGGAACGCAATTGAAACGGGAATGGAAATGGAACGGGAACGGAAACGGAACGAGAACGGAAATGGAACGGGAACGGAAACGGAACGGGAACGGAAATGGAACGGGAATGGTAACGGAACAGGAATGGAAATGGAACGGGAATGGAAAAGGAACGGGAATGGAAATGGATCGGGAATGGAAATGGAACGGGAATGGTAATGGAACGGGAATGGAAATGGAACGGGAATGGAAAAGAAACGGGAATGGAAATGGAACGGGAATGGAAATGGAATGGGAATGGAAATGGAATGGAATGGAATGGAATGGAATGGAATGGAATGTACCGGAGTGGAGTGGAGTGGAGTGGAGTAGAGTGCACTGGAACGGAATGGAATGGAATGGAATGGAATGGAACGGAACGGAATGTACCTGAGAAGCACGGAATGGAATGGAATGGAATGGAATGGAATGGAATGGAATGGAATGTACCGGAGTGGAGTGGAGTGGAATAGAGTGGACTGGAGTGGTGTGGAGTGGAATGGAATGGAATGGAATGGAATGGAATGGAATGGAATGGAATGGACACCACTAGAATGGAATGGAATTTAATGGAATGGAATGGAATGGAATGGAATTCAATGGAATGGAATGGAATGGAATGGAATTCTATGGAATGGAATGGAATGGAATGGAATGGAATGGAATTCCATGGAATGGAATGGAATGGAATGGAATGGAATTCAATGGAATGGAATGGAATGGAATGGAATGGAATGGAATGGAATGGAACGGAACGGAATTCTATGGAATAGAATGGAATGGAATTCTATGGAATGGAATGGAATGGAATGGAATGGAATGGAACGGAATTCAATGGAATGGAATGGAATGGAATGGAATTCAACGGAATGGAATGGAATTCAATGGAATGGAATGGAATGGAATGGAATGGAATGGAATGGAATGGAATGGAATGGAATGGAATGGAATTCAATGGAATGGAATGGAATGGAATGGAATTCCATGGAATGGAATGGAATGGAATCGAATGGAATGGAATGGAATGGAATGGAATGGAATGGAATAGAATGGAATCAACCCGAGTAGAACGGAATGGAATGGAATGGAATGTAATGTAATGGAATGGAATGGAATGGAATGGAATGGAATGTACCAAAGTAGAACGGAATGGAATGGAATGGAATGGAATGGAATGGAATGGAATGGAATGGAATGGAATGGAATGCAATGTACCCGAGTAGAACGGAATGGAATGAAATGGAATGGATTGGAATGGAATGGAATGGAATGGAATGGAATGGAATGTAACCGAGTAGAACGGAATGGAATGTAATTGAATGGAATGTAACCGGGTTGAACGGAACGGAATGGAATGGAATGGAATGGAATGGAATGGAATGGAATGGAATGGAATGGAATTGAGTGCAATGCAATGCAATGGAATGCAATGGAATGGAAAGGAATGGAATGGAATGGAATGGAATCTACCCGAGTAGAACGGAATGGAATGGAATTGAATGGAATGTAACCGAGTAGAACGGAACGGAATGGAATGGAATGGAATGGAATGGAATGCAATGGAATGGAATGGAATGGAATGGAATGGAATGGAATGGAATGGAATGGACACCAGTAGAATGGAATGGAATGGAATGGAATGGAATGGAATGGAATGGAATGGAATGGAATGGAATGGAATCTACCCGAGTTGAACGGAATGGAACGGAATGGAATGGAATGGAATGTACAGGAGCAGAACGGAATGGAATGCAATGGAATGGAATGGAATGTACCCGAGCAGAACGGAAAGGAATGAAATGGAAATGGAAAGGGAATGGAAATGGAACGGGAATGGAAATGGAACGGGAACGCAATTGAAACGGGAATGGAAATGGAACGGGAACGGAAACGGAACGAGAACGGAAATGGAACGGGAACGGAAACGGAACGGGAACGGAAATGGAACGGGAATGGTAACGGAACAGGAATGGAAATGGAACGGGAATGGAAAAGGAACGGGAATGGAAATGGATCGGGAATGGAAATGGAACGGGAATGGTAATGGAACGGGAATGGAAATGGAACGGGAATGGAAAAGAAACGGGAATGGAAATGGAACGGGAATGGAAATGGAATGGGAATGGAAATGGAATGGAATGGAATGGAATGGAATTCCATGGAATGGAATGGAATGGAATGGAATGGAATCGAATGGAATCGAATGGAATCGAATGGAATCGAATGGAATCGAATGGAATCGAATGGAATAGAATGCAAACCCGAGTAGAATGGAATGGAATGGAATGGAATGGAATGGAATGGAATGGAATGGAATGGAATGGAATGGAATTCAAATGGAATGGAATGGAATGGAATTCTATGGAATGGAATGGAGTGGAATCGAATGGAATCGAATGGAATCGAATGGAATCGAATGGGATCGAATGGAATGGAATGGAATAGAATGGAATCAACCCGAGTAGAACGGAGCGGAACGCAACGGAACGGAACGGAACGGAACGGAACGGAAAGGAATGGAATGGAATGGAATGGAACGGAATTCAAAGGAATGGAATGGAACAGAATGGAATTCAATGGAATGGAATGGAATGGAATGGAATGGAATTCAATGGAATGGAATGGAATGGAATGGAATGGAATGGAATGGAATGGAACGGAACGGAATTCTATGGAATAGAATGGAATGGAATTCTATGGAATGGAATGGAATGGAATGGAATGGAATGGAACGGAATTCAATGGAATGGAATGGAATGGAATGGAATTCAACGGAATGGAATGGAATTCAATGGAATGGAATGGAATGGAATGGAATGGAATGGAATGGAATGGAATGGAATGGAATGGAATGGAATGGAATCGAATGGAATGGAATGGAATGGAATGGAATGGAATGGAATAGAATGGAATCAACCCGAGTAGAACGGAATGGAATGGAATGGAATGGAATGTACCAAAGTAGAACGGAATGGAATGGAATGGAATGGAATGGAATGGAATGGAATGGAATGGAATGGAATGGAATGGAATGCAATGTACCCGAGTAGAACGGAATGGAATGAAATGGAATGGATTGGAATGGAATGGAATGGAATGGAATGGAATGGAATGTAACCGAGTAGAACGGAATGGAATGTAATTGAATGGAATGTAACCGGGTTGAACGGAACGGAATGGAATGGAATGGAATGGAATGGAATGGAATGGAATGGAATGGAATGGAATGGAATTGAGTGCAATGCAATGCAATGGAATGCAATGGAATGGAAAGGAATGGAATGGAATGGAATGGAATCTACCCGAGTAGAACGGAATGGAATGGAATTGAATGGAATGTAACCGAGTAGAACGGAACGGAATGGAATGGAATGGAATGGAATGGAATGCAATGGAATGGAATGGAATGGAATGGAATGGAATGGAATGGAATGGAATGGACACCAGTAGAATGGAATGGAATGGAATGGAATGGAATGGAATGGAATGGAATGGAATGGAATGGAATGGAATCTACCCGAGTTGAACGGAATGGAACGGAATGGAATGGAATGGAATGGACAGGAGCAGAACGGAATGGAATGCAATGGAATGGAATGGAATGTACCCGAGCAGAACGGAAAGGAATGAAATGGAAATGGAAAGGGAATGGAAATGGAACGGGAATGGAAATGGAACGGGAACGCAATTGAAACGGGAATGGAAATGGAACGGGAACGGAAACGGAACGAGAACGGAAATGGAACGGGAACGGAAACGGAACGGGAACGGAAATGGAACGGGAATGGTAACGGAACAGGAATGGAAATGGAACGGGAATGGAAAAGGAACGGGAATGGAAATGGATCGGGAATGGAAATGGAACGGGAATGGTAATGGAACGGGAATGGAAATGGAACGGGAATGGAAAAGAAACGGGAATGGAAATGGAACGGGAATGGAAATGGAATGGGAATGGAAATGGAATGGAATGGAATGGAATGGAATGGAATGGAATGTACCGGAGTGGAGTGGAGTGGAGTGGAGTAGAGTGCACTGGAACGGAATGGAATGGAATGGAATGGAATGGAACGGAACGGAATGTACCTGAGAAGCACGGAATGGAATGGAATGGAATGGAATGGAATGGAATGGAATGGAATGTACCGGAGTGGAGTGGAGTGGAATAGAGTGGACTGGAGTGGTGTGGAGTGGAATGGAATGGAATGGAATGGAATGGAATGGAATGGAATGGAATGGACACCACTAGAATGGAATGGAATTTAATGGAATGGAATGGAATGGAATGGAATTCAATGGAATGGAATGGAATGGAATGGAATTCTATGGAATGGAATGGAATGGAATGGAATGGAATGGAATTCCATGGAATGGAATGGAATGGAATGGAATGGAATTCAATGGAATGGAATGGAATGGAATGGAATGGAATGGAATGGAATGGAATGGAATGGAACGGAACGGAATTCTATGGAATAGAATGGAATGGAATTCTATGGAATGGAATGGAATGGAATGGAATGGAATGGAACGGAATTCAATGGAATGGAATGGAATGGAATGGAATTCAACGGAATGGAATGGAATTCAATGGAATGGAATGGAATGGAATGGAATGGAATGGAATGGAATGGAATGGAATGGAATGGAATGGAATTCAATGGAATGGAATGGAATGGAATGGAATTCCATGGAATGGAATGGAATGGAATCGAATGGAATGGAATGGAATGGAATGGAATAGAATGGAATCAACCCGAGTAGAACGGAATGGAATGGAATGGAATGTAATGTAATGGAATGGAATGGAATGGAATGGAATGGAATGTACCAAAGTAGAACGGAATGGAATGGAATGGAATGGAATGGAATGGAATGGAATGGAATGGAATGGAATGGAATGCAATGTACCCGAGTAGAACGGAATGGAATGAAATGGAATGGATTGGAATGGAATGGAATGGAATGGAATGGAATGGAATGTAACCGAGTAGAACGGAATGGAATGTAATTGAATGGAATGTAACCGGGTTGAACGGAACGGAATGGAATGGAATGGAATGGAATGGAATGGAATGGAATGGAATGGAATGGAATTGAGTGCAATGCAATGCAATGGAATGCAATGGAATGGAAAGGAATGGAATGGAATGGAATGGAATCTACCCGAGTAGAACGGAATGGAATGGAATTGAATGGAATGTAACCGAGTAGAACGGAACGGAATGGAATGGAATGGAATGGAATGGAATGCAATGGAATGGAATGGAATGGAATGGAATGGAATGGAATGGAATGGAATGGACACCAGTAGAATGGAATGGAATGGAATGGAATGGAATGGAATGGAATGGAATGGAATGGAATGGAATCTACCCGAGTTGAACGGAATGGAACGGAATGGAATGGAATGGAATGTACAGGAGCAGAACGGAATGGAATGCAATGGAATGGAATGGAATGTACCCGAGCAGAACGGAAAGGAATGAAATGGAAATGGAAAGGGAATGGAAATGGAACGGGAATGGAAATGGAACGGGAACGCAATTGAAACGGGAATGGAAATGGAACGGGAACGGAAACGGAACGAGAACGGAAATGGAACGGGAACGGAAACGGAACGGGAACGGAAATGGAACGGGAATGGTAACGGAACAGGAATGGAAATGGAACGGGAATGGAAAAGGAACGGGAATGGAAATGGATCGGGAATGGAAATGGAACGGGAATGGTAATGGAACGGGAATGGAAATGGAACGGGAATGGAAAAGAAACGGGAATGGAAATGGAACGGGAATGGAAATGGAATGGGAATGGAAATGGAATGGAATGGAATGGAATGGAATGGAATGGAATGTACCGGAGTGGAGTGGAGTGGAGTGGAGTAGAGTGCACTGGAACGGAATGGAATGGAATGGAATGGAATGGAACGGAACGGAATGTACCTGAGAAGCACGGAATGGAATGGAATGGAATGGAATGGAATGGAATGGAATGGAATGTACCGGAGTGGAGTGGAGTGGAATAGAGTGGACTGGAGTGGTGTGGAGTGGAATGGAATGGAATGGAATGGAATGGAATGGAATTGAATGGAATGGACACCAGTAGAATGGAATGGAATTTAATGGAATGGAATGGAATGGAATGGAATTCAATGGAATGGAATGGAATGGAATGGAATTCTATGGAATGGAATGGAATGGAATTCAATGGAATGGAATGGAATGGAATGGAATGGAATGGAATTCAATGGAATGGAATGGAATGGATTGGAATGGAATGGAATGGAATGGAATGGAATTCAATGGAATGGAATGGAATGGAATGGAATGGAATGGAATTCAATGGAATGGAATGGAATGGAATGGAATGGAATGGAATGGAATGGAATGGAATCGAATGGAATCGAATGGAATCGAATGGAATCGAATGGAATAGAATGCAAACCCGAGTAGAATGGAATGGAATGGAATGGAATGGAATGGAATGGAATGGAATGGAATGGAATGGAATAGAATGGAATGGAATGGAATGGAATGGAATTCAAATGGAATGGAATGGAATGGAATTCTATGGAATGGAATGGAGTGGAATCGAATGGAATCGAATGGAATCGAATGGAATCGAATGGGATCGAATGGAATGGAATGGAATAGAATGGAATCAACCCGAGTAGAACGGAGCTGAACGCAACGGAACGGAACGTAACGGAACGGAACGGAAAGGAATGGAATGGAATGGAATGGAACGGAATTCAAAGGAATGGAATGGAACAGAATGGAATTCAATGGAATGGAATGGAATGGAATGGAATGGAATTCAATGGAATGGAATGGAATGGAATGGAATGGAATGGAATGGAATGGAATGGAACGGAACGGAATTCTATGGAATAGAATGGAATGGAATTCTATGGAATGGAATGGAATGGAATGGAATGGAATGGAACGGAATTCAATGGAATGGAATGGAATGGAATGGAATTCAACGGAATGGAATGGAATTCAATGGAATGGAATGGAATGGAATGGAATGGAATGGAATGGAATGGAATGGAATGGAATGGAATTCAATGGAATGGAATGGAATGGAATGGAATTCCATGGAATGGAATGGAATGGAATGGAATGGAATGGAATGGAATGGAATGGAATGGAATAGAATGGAATCAACCCGAGTAGAACGGAATGGAATGGAATGGAATGGAATGGAATGGAATGGAATGGAATGGAATGGAATGGAATGTACCAAAGTAGAACGGAATGGAATGGAATGGAATGGAATGGAATGGAATGGAATGGAATTCCATGGAATGGAATGGAATGGAATGGAATTCCATGGAATGGAATGGATTGGAATGGAATGGAATGGAATGGAATGGAATGGAATGTACCGGAGTGGAGTGGAGTGGAGTGGAGTAGAGTGCACTGGAACGGAATGGAATGGAATGGAATGGAACGGAACGGAATGTACCTGAGAAGCACGGAATGGAATGGAATGGAATGGAATGGAATGGAATGGAATGTACCGGAGTGGAGTGGAGTGGAATGGAGTGGACTGGAGTGGTGTGGAGTGGAATGGAATGGAATGGAATGGAATGGAATGGAATGGAATGGAATGGAATGGAATGGAATGGAATGGAATGGAATGCAATGGAATGCAATGGAATGGAAAGGAATGGAATGGAATGGAATGGAATGGAATGGAATGGAATGGAATGGAATGGAATGGACAACAGTAGAATGGAATGGAACGGAATGGAATGGAATGGAATGGAATGGAATGGAATGGAATGGAATGGAATGGAATGGAATGGAATTCAATGGAATGGAATGGAATGGAATTCCATGGAATGGAATGGAATGGAATTCCATGGAATGGAATGGAATGGAATGGAATTCTATGGAATGGAATGGAGTGGAATCGAATGGAATCGAATGGAATCGAATGGAATGGAATGGAATAGAATGGAATCAACCCGAGTAGAACGGAGCGGAACGCAACGGAACGGAACGGAACGGAACGGGACGGAACCGAACGGAATGGAATGGAATGGAACGGAATTCCATGGAATGGAATGGAATGGAATGGAATTCAATGGAATGGAATGGAATGGAATGGAATGGAATTCGATGGAATGGAATGGAATGGATTGGAATTGAATGGAATAGAATGGAATCAACCCGAGTAGAACGGAACGGAACACAACGGAACGGAACGGAACGCAACGGAACGGAACGGAACGGAACGGAACGGAACGGAATGGAATGGAATGGAACGGAATTCAATGGAATGGAATGGAATGGAATGGAATGGAATTCTATGGAATGGAATGGAATGGAATGGAATGGAATGGAATTCCATGGAATGGAATGGAATGGAATGGAATGGAATGGAATTCAATGGAATGGAATGGAGTGGAATGGAATGGAATCGAATGGAATTGAATGGAATCGAATGGAATCAAATGGGATCGAATGGAATGGAATGGAATAGAATGGAATCAACCCGAGTAGAACGGAATGAAATGGAATGGAATGGAATGGAATGGAATGGAATTCAATGGAATGGAATGGAACGGAATGGAATTCAATGGAATGGAATGGAATGGAATGGAATGGAATGGAATGGAATGGAATGGAATGGAATGGAATTCCATGGAATGGAATGGAATGGAATGGAATTCCATGGAATGGAATGGAATGGAATGGAATTCCATGGAATGGAATGGAATGGAATGGAATTCCATGGAATGGAATGGAATGGAATGGAATTCAATGGAATGGAATGGATTGGAATGGAATGGAATGGAATGGAAAGGAATGGAATGAAATGGAATGGAATGGAATAGAATGGAATCAACCTGAGTAGAACGGAATGGAATGGAATGGAATGGAATGGAATGGAATGGAATGGAATGGAATGGAATGGAATGGAATGGAATGTACCAAAGTAGAACGGAATGGAATGGAATGGAATGGAATGGAATGGAATGGAATGGAATGGAATGGAATGGAATGGAATGTACACGAGTAGAACGGAATGTAATGGAATGGAATGGATTGGAATGGAATGGAATGGAATGGAATGGAATGTAACCGAGTAGAACGGAATGGAATGTAATTGAATGGAATGTAACCGAGTTGAACGGAACGGAATGGAATGGAATGGAATGGAATGGAATGGAATGGAATGGAATGGAATTGAGTGCAATGCAATGCAATGGAATGCAATGGAATGGAAAGGAATGGAATGGAATGGAATGGAATCTACCCGAGTAGAACGGAATGGAATGGAATTGAATGGAATGTAATCGAGTAGAACGGAACGGAATGGAATGGAATGGAATGGAATGCAATGGAATGGAATGGAATGGAATGGAATGGAATGGAATGGAATGGACACCAGTAGAATGGAATGGAATGGAATGGAATGGAATGGAATGGAATGGAATCTACCCGAGTAGAACGGAATGGAACGGAATGGAATGGAATGGAATGGACAGGAGCAGAACGGAATGGAATGCAATGGAATGGAATGGAATGTACCCGAGCAGAACGGAATGGAATGAAATGGAAATGGAAAGGGAATGGAAATGGAACGGGAATGGAAATGGAACGGGAACGGAAATGGAACGGGAATGGAAATGGAACGGGAACGGAAACGGAACGAGAACGGAAATGGAACGGGAACGGAAACGGAACGGGAACGGAAATGGAACGGGAATGGTAACGGAACGGGAATGGAAATGGAACGGGAATGGAAATGGAACGGGAATGGAAATGGATCGGGAATGGAAATGGAACGGGAATGGTAATGGAACTGGAATGGAAATGGAACGGGAATGGAAAAGAAACGGGAATGGAAATGGAACGGGAATGGAAATGGAATGGGAATGGAAATGGAATGGAATGGAATGGAATGGAATGGAATGGAATGGAATGTACCGGAGTGGAGTGGAGTGGAGTGGAGTGGAGTAGAGTGCACTGGAACGGAATGGAATGGAATGGAATGGAATGGAATGGAACGGAACGGAATGTACCTGAGAAGCACGGAATGGAATGGAATGGAATGGAATGGAATGGAATGTACCGGAGTGGAGTGGAGTGGAATGGAGTGGAGTGGAGTGGAGTGGAGTGGAATGGAATGGAATGGAATGGAACGGAATGCAATGGAATGCAATGGAAAGGAAAGGAATGGAATGGAATGGAATGGAAGGGAATGGAATGGAATGGACACCAGTAGAATGGAATGGAATGGAATGGAATGGAATGGAATGGAATGGAATGGAATGGAATGGAATGGAATGGAATGGAATGGAATGGAATTCAATGGAATGGAATGGAATGGAATGCAATGGAATGCAATGGAATGGAAAGGAATGGAATGGAATGGAATGGAATGGAATGGAATGGAATGGAATGGAATGGAATGGACAACAGTAGAATGGAATGGAACGGAATGGAATGGAATGGAATGCAATGGAATGGAATGGAATGGAATGGAATGGAATTCAATGGAATGGAATGGAATGGAATGGAATTGAATTCAATGGAATGGAATGGAATGGAATTCCATGGAATGGAATGGAATGGAATTCCATGGAATGGAATGGAATGGAATGGATTTCTATGGAATGGAATGGAGTGGAATCGAATGGAATCGAATGGAATCCAATGGAATGGAATGGAATAGAATGGAATCAACCCGAGTAGAACGGAGCGGAACGCAACGGAACGGAACGGAACGGAACGGGACGGAACCGAACGGAATGGAATGGAATGGAACGGAATTCCATGGAATGGAATGGAATGGAATGGAATTCAATGGAATGGAATGGAATGGAATGGAATGGAATTCGATGGAATGGAATGGAATGGATTGGAATGGAATGGAATAGAATGGAATCAACCCGAGTAGAACGGAACGGAACACAACGGAACGGAACGGAACGCAACGGAACGGAACGGAACGGAACGGAACGGAACGGAATGGAATGGAATGGAACGGAATTCAATGGAATGGAATGGAATGGAATGGAATGGAATTCTATGGAATGGAATGGAATGGAATGGAATGGAATGGAATTCCTTGGAATGGAATGGAATGGAATGGAATTCCTTGGAATGGAATGGAATGGAATGGAATGGAATGGAATTCAATGGAATGGAATGGAGTGGAATGGAATGGAATCGAATGGAATTGAATGGAATCGAATGGAATCAAATGGGATCGAATGGAATGGAATGGAATAGAATGGAATCAACCCGAGTAGAACGGAATGAAATGGAATGGAATGGAATGGAATGGAATGGAATTCAATGGAATGGAATGGAACGGAATGGAATTCAATGGAATGGAATGGAATGGAATGGAATGGAATGGAATGGAATGGAATGGAATTCCATGGAATGGAATGGAATGGAATGGAATTCCATGGAATGGAATGGAATGGAATGGAATTCAATGGAATGGAATGGATTGGAATGGAATGGAATGGAATGGAATGGAATGGAATGCAATGGAATGGAATGGAATAGAATGGAATCAACCTGAGTAGAACGGAATGGAATGGAATGGAATGGAATGGAATGGAATGGAATGGAATGGAATGGAATGGAATGGAATGTACCAAAGTAGAACGGAATGGAATGGAATGGAATGGAATGGAATGGAATGGAATGGAATGGAATGGAATGGAATGGAATGGAATGTACACGAGTAGAACGGAATGTAATGGAATGGAATGGATTGGAATGGAATGGAATGGAATGGAATGGAATGTAACTGAGTAGAACGGAATGGAATGTAATTGAATGGAATGTAACCGAGTTGAACGGAACGGAATGGAATGGAATGGAATGGAATGGAATGGAATGGAATGGAATGGAATTGAGTGCAATGCAATGCAATGGAATGCAATGGAATGGAAAGGAATGGAATGGAATGGAATGGAATCTACCCGAGTAGAACGGAATGGAATGGAATTGAATGGAATGTAATCGAGTAGAACGGAACGGAATGGAATGGAATGGAATGGAATGCAATGGAATGGAATGGAATGGAATGGAATGGAATGGAATGGAATGGACACCAGTAGAATGGAATGGAATGGAATGGAATGGAATGGAATGGAATGGAATCTACCCGAGTAGAACGGAATGGAACGGAATGGAATGGAATGGAATGGACAGGAGCAGAACGGAATGGAATGCAATGGAATGGAATGGAATGTACCCGAGCAGAACGGAATGGAATGAAATGGAAATGGAAAGGGAATGGAAATGGAACGGGAATGGAAATGGAACGGGAACGGAAATGGAACGGGAATGGAAATGGAACGGGAACGGAAACGGAACGAGAACGGAAATGGAACGGGAACGGAAACGGAACGGGAACGGAAATGGAACGGGAATGGTAACGGAACGGGAATGGAAATGGAACGGGAATGGAAATGGAACGGGAATGGAAATGGATCGGGAATGGAAATGGAACGGGAATGGTAATGGAACTGGAATGGAAATGGAACGGGAATGGAAAAGAAACGGGAATGGAAATGGAACGGGAATGGAAATGGAATGGGAATGGAAATGGAATGGAATGGAATGGAATGGAATGGAATGGAATGTACCGGAGTGGAGTGGAGTGGAGTGGAGTGGAGTAGAGTGCACTGGAACGGAATGGAATGGAATGGAATGGAATGGAACGGAACGGAATGTACCTGAGAAGCACGGAATGGAATGGAATGGAATGGAATGGAATGGAATGTACCGGAGTGGAGTGGAGTGGAATGGAGTGGAGTGGAGTGGAGTGGAGTGGAATGGAATGGAATGGAATGGAACGGAATGCAATGGAATGCAATGGAATGGAAAGGAATGGAATGGAATGGAATGGAATGGAATGGAATGGAATGGAATGGAATGGAATTCAATGGAATGGAATGGAATGGAATGGAATGGAATGGAATGGAATGGAATTCAATGGAATGGAATGGAATGGAATGGAATTCCATGGAATGGAATGGAATGGAATCGAATGGAATGGAATGGAATGGAATGGAATGGAATGGAATAGAATGGAATCAACCCGAGTAGAACGGAATGGAATGGAATGGAATGGAATGGAATGGAATGGAATGGAATGGAATGGAATGTACCAAAGTAGAACGGAATGGAATGGAATGGAATGGAATGGAATGGAATGGAATGGAATGGAATGGAATGCAATGTACCCGAGTAGAACGGAATGGAATGGAATGGAATGGATTGGAATGGAATGGAATGGAATGGAATGGAATGTAACCGAGTAGAACGGAATGGAATGTAATTGAATGGAATGTAACCGGGTTGAACGGAACGGAATGGAATGGAATGGAATGGAATGGAATGGAATGGAATGGAATGGAATGGAATTGAGGGCAATGCAATGCAATGGAATGCAATGGAATGGAAAGGAATGGAATGGAATGGAATGGAATCTACCCGAGTAGAACGGAATGGAATGGAATTGAATGGAATGTAACCGAGTAGAACGGAACGGAATGGAATGGAATGGAATGGAATGGAATGGAATGCAATAGAATGGAATGGAATGGAATGGAATGGAATGGAATGGAATGGACACCAGTAGAATGGAATGGAATGGAATGGAATGGAATGGAATGGAATGGAATGGAATGGAATGGAATGGAATCTACCCGAGTAGAACGGAATGGAACGGAATGGAATGGAATGAAATGTACAGGAGCAGAACGGAATGGAATGCAATGGAATGGAATGGAATGTACCCGAGCAGAACGGAAAGGAATGAAATGGAAATGGAAAGGGAATGGAAATGGAACGGGAATGGAAATGGAACGGGAACGCAATTGAAACGGGAATGGAAATGGAACGGGAACGGAAACGGAACGAGAACGGAAATGGAACGGGAACGGAAACGGAACGGGAACGGAAATGGAACGGGATTGGTAACGGAACAGGAATGGAAATGGAACGGGAATGGAAAAGGAACGGGAATGGAAATGGATCGGGAATGGAAATGGAACGGGAATGGTAATGGAACGGGAATGGAAATGGAACGGGAATGGAAAAGAAACGGGAATGGAAATGGAACGGGAATGGAAATGGAATGGGAATGGAAATGGAATGGAATGGAATGGAATGGAATGGAATGGAATGGAATGTACCGGAGTGGAGTGGAGTGGAGTGGAGTAGAGTGCACTGGAACGGAATGGAATGGAATGGAATGGAACGGAACGGAATGTACCTGAGAAGCACGGAATGGAATGGAATGGAATGGAATGGAATGGAATGGAATGGAATGTACCGGAGTGGAGTGGAGTGGAATGGAGTGGACTGGAGTGGTGTGGAGTGGAATGGAATGGAATGGAATGGAATGGAATGGAATGGAATGGAATGGAATGGAATGCAATGGAATGCAATGGAATGGAAAGGAATGGAATGGAATGGAATGGAATGGAATGGAATGGAATGGACAACAGTAGAATGGAATGGAACGGAATGGAATGGAATGGAATGGAATGGAATGGAATGGAATGGAATGGAATGGAATGGAATTCAATGGAATGGAATGGAATGGAATGGAATTCAATGGAATGGAATGGAATGGAATTCCATGGAATGGAATGGAATGGAATTCCATGGAATGGAATGGAATGGAATGGAATTCTATGGAATGGAATGGAGTGGAATCGAATGGAATCGAATGGAATCGAATGGAATGGAATGGAATAGAATGGAATCAACCCGAGTAGAACGGAGCGGAACGCAACGGAACGGAACGGAACGGAACGGGACGGAACCGAACGGAATGGAATGGAATGGAACGGAATTCCATGGAATGGAATGGAATGGAATGGAATTCAATGGAATGGAATGGAATGGAATGGAATGGAATTCGATGGAATGGAATGGAATGGATTGGAATGGAATGGAATAGAATGGAATCAACCCGAGTAGAACGGAACGGAACACAACGGAACGGAACGGAACGCAACGGAACGGAACGGAACGGAACGGAACGGAACGGAACGGAATGGAATGGAATGGAACGGAATTCAATGGAATGGAATGGAATGGAATGGAATTCTATGGAATGGAATGGAATGGAATGGAATGGAATGGAATTCCATGGAATGGAATGGAATGGAATGGAATGGAATGGAATGGAATTCAATGGAATGGAATGGAGTGGAATGGAATGGAATCGAATGGAATTGAATGGAATCGAATGGAATCAAATGGGATCGAATGGAATGGAATGGAATAGAATGGAATCAACCCGAGTAGAACGGAATGAAATGGAATGGAATGGAATGGGATGGAATGGAATGGAATGGAATGGAATGGAACGGAATTCAATGGAATGGAATGGAATGGAATGGAATGGAATGGAATGGAATGGAATTCAATGGAATGGAATGGAACGGAATGGAATTCAATGGAATGGAATGGAATGGAATGGAATGGAATGGAATGGAATGGAATGGAATGGAATTCCATGGAATGGAATGGAATGGAATGGAATTCCATGGAATGGAATGGAATGGAATGGAATTCAATGGAATGGAATGGATTGGAATGGAATGGAATGGAATGGAATGAAATGGAATGGAATGGAATAGAATGGAATCAACCTGAGTAGAACGGAATGGAATGGAATGGAATGGAATGGAATGGAATGGAATGGAATGGAATGGAATGGAATGGAATGGAATGGAATGGAATGGAATGTACCAAAGTAGAACGGAATGGAATGGAATGGAATGGAATGGAATGGAATGGAATGGAATGGAATGGAATGGAATGTACACGAGTAGAACGGAATGTAATGGAATGGAATGGATTGGAATGGAACGGAATGGAATGGAATGGAATGTAACCGAGTAGAACGGAATGGAATGTAATTGAATGGAATGTAACCGAGTTGAACGGAACGGAATGGAATGGAATGGAATGGAATGGAATGGAATGGAATGGAATGGAATTGAGTGCAATGCAATGCAATGGAATGCAATGGAATGGAAAGGAATGGAATGGAATGGAATGGAATCTACCCGAGTAGAACGGAATGGAATGGAATTGAATGGAATGTAATCGAGTAGAACGGAACGGAATGGAATGGAATGGAATGGAATGCAATGGAATGGAATGGAATGGAATGGAATGGAATGGAATGGAATGGACACCAGTAGAATGGAATGGAATGGAATGGAATGGAATGGAATGGAATGGAATCTACCCGAGTAGAACGGAATGGAACGGAATGGAATGGAATGGAATGGACAGGAGCAGAACGGAATGGAATGCAATGGAATGGAATGGAATGTACCCGAGCAGAACGGAATGGAATGAAATGGAAATGGAAAGGGAATGGAAATGGAACGGGAATGGAAATGGAACGGGAACGGAAATGGAACGGGAATGGAAATGGAACGGGAACGGAAACGGAACGAGAACGGAAATGGAACGGGAACGGAAACGGAACGGGAACGGAAATGGAACGGGAATGGTAACGGAACGGGAATGGAAATGGAACGGGAATGGAAATGGAACGGGAATGGAAATGGATCGGGAATGGAAATGGAACGGGAATGGTAATGGAACTGGAATGGAAATGGAACGGGAATGGAAAAGAAACGGGAATGGAAATGGAACGGGAATGGAAATGGAATGGGAATGGAAATGGAATGGAATGGAATGGAATGGAATGGAATGGAATGTACCGGAGTGGAGTGGAGTGGAGTGGAGTGGAGTAGAGTGCACTGGAACGGAATGGAATGGAATGGAATGGAATGGAATGGAACGGAACGGAATGTACCTGAGAAGCACGGAATGGAATGGAATGGAATGGAATGGAATGGAATGTACCGGAGTGGAGTGGAGTGGAATGGAGTGGAGTGGAGTGGAGTGGAGTGGAATGGAATGGAATGGAATGGAACGGAATGGAATGGACACCAGTAGAATGGAATGGAATGGAATGGAATGGAATGGAATGGAATGGAATGGAATTCAATGGAATGGAATGGAATGGAATGGAATGGAATGGAATGGAATGGAATGGAATTCAATGGAATGGAATGGAATGGAATGGAATTCCATGGAATGGAATGGAATGGAATGGAATGGAATGGAATGGAATGGAATGGAATGGAATAGAATGGAATCAACCCGAGTAGAACGGAATGGAATGGAATGGAATGGAATGGAACGGAATGTACCTGAGAAGCACGGAATGGAATGGAATGGAATGGAATGGAATGGAATGGAATGTACCGGAGTGGAGTGGAGTGGAATGGAGTGGACTGGAGTGGTGTGGAGTGGAATGGAATGGAATGGAATGGAATGGAATGGAATGGAATTCCATGGAATGGAATGGAATGGAATGGAATTCCATGGAATGGAATGGAATGGAATGGAATTCAATGGAATGGAATGGATTGGAATGGAATGGAATGGAATGGAATGAAATGGAATGGAATGGAATAGAATGGAATCAACCTGAGTAGAACGGAATGGAATGGAATGGAATGGAATGGAATGGAATGGAATGGAATGGAATGGAATGTACACGAGTAGAACGGAATGTAATGGAATGGAATGGATTGGAATGGAACGGAATGGAATGGAATGGAATGTAACCGAGTAGAACGGAATGGAATGTAATTGAATGGAATGTAACCGAGTTGAACGGAACGGAATGGAATGGAATGGAATGGAATGGAATGGAATGGAATGGAATGGAATGGAATTGAGTGCAATGCAATGCAATGGAATGCAATGGAATGGAAAGGAATGGAATGGAATGGAATGGAATGGAATGGAATGGACACCAGTAGAATGGAATGGAATGGAATGGAATGGAATGGAATGGAATGGAATGGAATTCAATGGAATGGAATGGAATGGAATGGAATGGAATGGAATGGAATGGAATTCAATGGAATGGAATGGAATGGAATGGAATTCCATGGAATGGAATGGAATGGAATGGAATGGAATGGAATGGAATGGAATGGAATGGAATGGAATAGAATGGAATCAACCCGAGTAGAACGGAATGGAATGGAATGGAATGTAATGGAATGGAATGGAATGGAATGGAATGGAATGTACCAAAGTAGAACGGAATGGAATGGAATGGAATGGAATGGAATGGAATGGAATGGAATGGAATGCAATGTACCCGAGTAGAACGGAATGGAATGGAATGGAATGGATTGGAATGGAATGGAATGGAATGGAATGGAATGTAACCGAGTAGAACCGAATGGAATGTAATTGAATGGAATGTAACCGGGTTGAACAGAACGGAATGGAATGGAATGGAATGGAATGGTATGGAATGGAATGGAATGGAATTGAGTGCAATGCAATGCAATGGAATGCAATGGAATGGAAAGGAATGGAATGGAATGGAATGGAATCTACCCGAGTAGAACGGAATGGAATGGAATTGAATGGAATGTAATCGAGTAGAACGGAATGGAATGGAATGGAATGGAATGGAATGCAATGGAATGGAATGGAATGGAATGGAATGGAATGGAATGGAATGGAATGGACACCAGTAGAATGGAATGGAATGGAATGGAATGGAATGGAATGGAATGAAATGGAATGGAATGGAATCTACCCGAGTAGAACGGAATGGAACGGAATGGAATGGAATGGAATGTACAGGAGCAGAACGGAATGGAATGCAATGGAATGGAATGGAATGTACCCGAGCAGAACGGAAAGGAATGAAATGGAAATGGAAAGGGAATGGAAATGGAACGGGAATGGAAATGGAACGGGAACGCAATTGAAACGGGAATGGAAATGGAACGGGAACGGAAACGGAACGAGAACGGAAATGGAACGGGAACGGAAACGGAACGGGAACGGAAATGGAACGGGAATGGTAACGGAACAGGAATGGAAATGGAACGGGAATGGAAAAGGAACGGGAATGGAAATGGATCGGGAATGGAAATGGAACGGGAATGGTAATGGAACGGGAATGGAAATGGAACGGGAATGGAAAAGAAACGGGAATGGAAATGGAACGGGAATGGAAATGGAATGGGAATGGAAATGGAATGGAATGGAATGGAATGGAATGGAATGGAATGTACCGGAGTGGAGTGGAGTGGAGTGGAGTAGAGTGCACTGGAACGGAATGGAATGGAATGGAATGGAATGGAACGGAACGGAATGTACCTGAGAAGCACGGAATGGAATGGAATGGAATGGAATGGAATGGAATGGAATGTACCGGAGTGGAGTGGAGTGGAATGGAGTGGACTGGAGTGGTGTGGAGTGGAATGGAATGGAATGGAATGGAATGGAATGGAATGGAATTCCATGGAATGGAATGGAATGGAATGGAATTCCATGGAATGGAATGGAATGGAATGGAATTCAATGGAATGGAATGGATTGGAATGGAATGGAATGGAATGGAATGAAATGGAATGGAATGGAATAGAATGGAATCAACCTGAGTAGAACGGAATGGAATGGAATGGAATGGAATGGAATGGAATGGAATGGAATGGAATGGAATGGAATGGAATGGAATGGAATGGAATGGAATGGAATGTACCAAAGTAGAACGGAATGGAATGGAATGGAATGGAATGGAATGGAATGGAATGGAATGGAATGGAATGTACACGAGTAGAACGGAATGTAATGGAATGGAATGGATTGGAATGGAACGGAATGGAATGGAATGGAATGTAACCGAGTAGAACGGAATGGAATGTAATTGAATGGAATGTAACCGAGTTGAACGGAACGGAATGGAATGGAATGGAATGGAATGGAATGGAATGGAATGGAATGGAATTGAGTGCAATGCAATGCAATGGAATGCAATGGAATGGAAAGGAATGGAATGGAATGGAATGGAATCTACCCGAGTAGAACGGAATGGAATGGAATTGAATGGAATGTAATCGAGTAGAACGGAACGGAATGGAATGGAATGGAATGGAATGCAATGGAATGGAATGGAATGGAATGGAATGGAATGGAATGGACACCAGTAGAATGGAATGGAATGGAATGGAATGGAATGGAATGGAATGGAATCTACCCGAGTAGAACGGAATGGAACGGAATGGAATGGAATGGAATGGACAGGAGCAGAACGGAATGGAATGCAATGGAATGGAATGGAATGTACCCGAGCAGAACGGAATGGAATGAAATGGAAATGGAAAGGGAATGGAAATGGAACGGGAATGGAAATGGAACGGGAACGGAAATGGAACGGGAATGGAAATGGAACGGGAACGGAAACGGAACGAGAACGGAAATGGAACGGGAACGGAAACGGAACGGGAACGGAAATGGAACGGGAATGGAAATGGATCGGGAATGGAAATGGAACGGGAATGGTAATGGAACTGGAATGGAAATGGAACGGGAATGGAAAAGAAACGGGAATGGAAATGGAACGGGAATGGAAATGGAACGGGAATGGAAATGGATCGGGAATGGAAATGGAACGGGAATGGTAATGGAACTGGAATGGAAATGGAACGGGAATGGAAAAGAAACGGGAATGGAAATGGAACGGGAATGGAAATGGAATGGGAATGGAAATGGAATGGAATGGAATGGAATGGAATGGAATGGAATGTACCGGAGTGGAGTGGAGTGGAGTGGAGTGGAGTAGAGTGCACTGGAACGGAATGGAATGGAATGGAATGGAATGGAACGGAACGGAATGTACCTGAGAAGCACGGAATGGAATGGAATGGAATGGAATGGAATGGAATGTACCGGAGTGGAGTGGAGTGGAATGGAGTGGAGTGGAGTGGAGTGGAGTGGAATGGAATGGAATGGAATGGAACGGAATGCAATGGAATGCAATGGAATGGAAAGGAATGGAATGGAATGGAATGGAATGGAATGGAATGGAATGGACACCAGTAGAATGGAATGGAATGGAATGGAATGGAATGGAATGGAATGGAATGGAATTCAATGGAATGGAATGGAATGGAATGGAATGGAATGGAATGGAATGGAATTCAATGGAATGGAATGGAATGGAATGGAATTCCATGGAATGGAATGGAATGGAATCGAATGGAATGGAATGGAATGGAATGGAATGGAATGGAATAGAATGGAATCAACCCGAGTAGAACGGAATGGAATGGAATGGAATGTAATGGAATGGAATGGAATGGAATGGAATGGAATGTACCAAAGTAGAACGGAATGGAATGGAATGGAATGGAATGGAATGGAATGGAATGGAATGGAATGGAATGCAATGTACCCGAGTAGAACGGAATGGAATGGAATGGAATGGATTGGAATGGAATGGAATGGAATGGAATGGAATGTAACCGAGTAGAACCGAATGGAATGTAATTGAATGGAATGTAACCGGGTTGAACAGAACGGAATGGAATGGAATGGAATGGAATGGTATGGAATGGAATGGAATGGAATTGAGTGCAATGCAATGCAATGGAATGCAATGGAATGGAAAGGAATGGAATGGAATGGAATGGAATCTACCCGAGTAGAACGGAATGGAATGGAATTGAATGGAATGTAACCGAGTAGAACGGAACGGAATGGAATGGAATGGAATGGAATGGAATGCAATGGAATGGAATGGAATGGAATGGAATGGAATGGAATGGAATGGAATGGACACCAGTAGAATGGAATGGAATGGAATGGAATGGAATGGAATGGAATGGAATGGAATGGAATGGAATGGAATCTACCCGAGTAGAACGGAATGGAACGGAATGGAATGGAATGGAATGTACAGGAGCAGAACGGAATGGAATGCAATGGAATGGAATGGAATGTACCCGAGCAGAACGGAAAGGAATGAAATGGAAATGGAAAGGGAATGGAAATGGAACGGGAATGGAAATGGAACGGGAACGCAATTGAAACGGGAATGGAAATGGAACGGGAACGGAAACGGAACGAGAACGGAAATGGAACGGGAACGGAAACGGAACGGGAGCGGAAATGGAACGGGAATGGAAAAGAAACGGGAATGGAAATGGAACGGGAATGGAAATGGAATGGGAATGGAAATGGAATGGAATGGAATGGAATGGAATGGAATGGAATGGAATGTACCGGAGTGGAGTGGAGTGGAGTGGAGTAGAGTGCACTGGAACGGAATGGAATGGAATGGAATGGAATGGAACGGAACGGAATGTACCTGAGAAGCACGGAATGGAATGGAATGGAACGGAATGGAATGGAATGGAATGTACCGGAGTGGAGTGGAGTGGAATGGAGTGGACTGGAGTGGTGTGGAGTGGAATGGAATGGAATGGAATGGAATGGAATGGAATGGAATGGAATGGAATGGAATGCAATGGAATGCAATGGAATGCAATGGAATGCAATGGAATGGAAAGGAATGGAATGGAATGGAATGGAATGGAATGGAATGGACAACAGTAGAATGGAATGGAATGGAATGGAATGGAATGGAATTCAATGGAATGGAATGGAATGGAATGGAATTCAATGGAATGGAATGGAATGGAATGGAATTCAATGCAATGGAATGGAATGGAATGGAATTCAATGGAATGGAATGGAATGGAATGGAATTCTATGGAATGGAATGGAGTGGAATCGAATGGAATTGAATGGAATCGAATGGAATGGAATGGAATAGAATGGAATCAACCCGAGTAGAACGGAGCGGAACGCAACGGAACGGAACGGAACGGAACGGGACGGAACGGAACGGAATGGAATGGAATGGAACGGAATTCCATGGAATGGAATGGAATGGAATGGAATGGAATGGAATGGAATTCGATGGAATGGAATGGAATGGATTGGAATGGAATGGAATAGAATGGAATTAACCCGAGTAGAACGGAACGGAACACAACGAAACGGAACGGAACGCAACGGAACGGAACGGAACGGAACGGAACGGAACGGAATGGAATGGAACGGAATTCAATGGAATGGAATGGAATGGAATGGAATTCTATGGAATGGAATGGAATGGAATGGAATGGAATGGAATGGAATGGAATTCCATGGAATGGAATGGAATGGAATGGAATGGAATGGAATTGAATGGAATCGAATGGAATCAAATGGGATCGAATGGAATGGAATGGAATAGAATGGAATCAACCCGAGTAGAACGGAATGGAATGGAATGGAATGGAATGGGATGGAATGGAATGGAATGGAATGGAATGGAACGGAATTCAATGGAATGGAATGGAATGGAATGGAATGGAATGGAATGGAATGGAATGGAATTCAATGGAATGGAATGGAACGGAATGGAATTCAATGGAATGGAATGGAATGGAATGGAATGGAATGGAATGGAATGGAATGGAATTCCATGGAATGGAATGGAATGGAATGGAATTCCATGGAATGGAATGGAATGGAATGGAATTCAATGGAATGGAATGGAATGGAATGGAATGGAATGGAATGGAATGGAATGGAATGAAATGGAATGGAATGGAATAGAATGGAATCAACCTGAGTAGAACAGAATGGAATGGAATGGAATGGAATGGAATGGAATGGAATGGAATGGAATGGAATGGAATGTACCAAAGTAGAACGGAATGGAATGGAATGGAATGGAATGGAATGGAATGGAATGGAATGGAATGGAATGGAATGGAATGTACACGAGTAGAACGGAATGGAATGGAATGGAATGGATTGGAATGGAATGGAATGGAATGGAATGGAATGTAACCGAGTAGAACGGAATGGAATGTAATTGAATGGAATGTAACCGAGTTGAACGGAACGGAATGGAATGGAATGGAATGGAATGGAATGGAATGGAATGGAATTGAGTGCAATGCAATGCAATGGAATGCAATGGAATGGAAAGGAATGGAATGGAATGGAATGGAATCTACCCGAGTAGAACGGAATGGAATGGAATTGAATGGAATGTAATCGAGTAGAACGGAACGGAATGGAATGGAATGGAATGGAATGCAATGGAATGGAATGGAATGGAATGGAATGGAATGGAATGGAATGGACACCAGTAGAATGGAATGGAATGGAATGGAATGGAATGGAATGGAATGGAATGGAATCTACCCGAGTAGAACGGAATGGAACGGAATGGAATGGAATGGAATGGACAGGAGCAGAACGGAATGGAATGCAATGGAATGGAATGGAATGTACCCGAGCAGAACGGAATGGAATGAAATGGAAATGGAAAGGGAATGGAAATGGAACGGGAATGGAAATGGTACGGGAACGGAAATGGAACGGGAATGGAAATGGAACGGGAACGGAAACGGAACGAGAACGGAAATGGAACGGGAACGGAAACGGAACGGGAACGGAAATGGAACGGGAATGGTAACGGAACGAGAATGGAAATGGAACGGGAATGGAAATGGAACGGGAATGGAAATGGATCGGGAATGGAAATGGAACGGGAATGGTAATGGAACTGGAATGGAAATGGAACGGGAATGGAAAAGAAACGGGAATGGAAATGGAACGGGAATGGAAATGGAATGGGAATGGAAATGGAATGGAATGGAATGGAATGGAATGGAATGGAATGTACCGGAGTGGAGTGGAGTGGAGTGGAGTGGAGTAGAGTGCACTGGAACGGAATGGAATGGAATGGAATGGAATGGAATGGAATGGAACGGAACGGAATGTACCTGAGAAGCACGGAATGGAATGGAATGGAATGGAATGGAATGGAATGGAATGTACCGGAGTGGAGTGGAGTGGAATGGAGTGGAGTGGAGTGGAGTGGAGTGGAATGGAATGGAATGGAATGGAATGGAATGCAGTGGAATGCAATGGAATGGAAAGGAATGGAATGGAATGGAATGGAATGGAATGGAATGGAATGGAATGGACACCAGTAGAATGGAATGGAATGGAATGGAATGGAATGGAATGGAATGGAATGGAATGGAATGGAATTCAATGGAATGGAATGGAATGGAATGGAATTCTATGGAATGGAATGGAATGGAATTCAATGGAATGGAATGGAATGGAATGGAATGGAATGGAATTCTATGGAATGGAATGGAATGGATTGGAATGGAATGGAATGGAATGGAATGGAATGGAATGGACACCAGTAGAATGGAATGGAATGGAATGGAATGGAATGGAATGGAATGGAATGGAATTCAATGGAATGGAATGGAATGGAAAGGAATTCAATGGAATGGAATGGAATGGAATTCAATGGAATGGAATGGAATGGTATGGAATTCTATGGAATGGAATGGAGTGGAATCGAATGGAATCGAATGGAATCGAATGGAATGGAATGGAATAGAATGGAATCAACCCGAGTAGAACGGAACGGAACGCAACGGAACGGAACGGAACGGAACGGGACGGAACGGAACGGAATGGAATGGAATGGAACGGAATTCCATGGAATGGAATGGAATGGAATGGAATTCAATGGAATGGAATGGAATGGAATGGAATGGAATGGAATGGAATTCAATGGAATGGAATGGAATGGAATGGAATGGAATGGAATTCAATGGAATGGAATTCAATGGAATTCAATGGAATGGAATGCAATGGAATGGAATGGAATGGAATGGAATGGAATGGAATTCAATGGAATAGAATGGAATGGAATGGAATGGAAACGAATGGAATCGAATGGAATGGAATGGAATCGAATGGAATCGAATGGAATGGAATGGAATAGAATGGAATCAACCCGAGTAGAACGGAATGGAATGGAATGGAATGGAATGGAATGGAATGGAATGGAATGCAATGGAATGAAATGTTATGGAATGGAATGGAATGGAATTCAATGCAATTCAATTGAATGGAATGGAAGGGAATGGAATGGAGTGGAGTGGAGTGGAGTGGAGTGGAGTGGAGTGGAATGGAGTGGAATGGAATGGAATGGAATGGAATGGAATGGAATGGAATGGAATGGAATTCAATTTTATGGAATGGAAGGGAGTGGAATGGAGTGGAGTGGAGTGGAGTGGAGTGCAGTGGAGTGGAATGGAATGGAGTGGAATGGAATGGAATGGAATGGAATGGAATGGAATGGAATGGAATTCAGTGGAGTGGAATGGAATGGAATGGAATGGAATGGAATGGAATGGAATTCAATGCAATGGAATGGAATGGAATCGAATGGAGTCAAATGGAATGGAATGGAATAGAATGGAATCAACCCGAGTAGAACGGAATGGAACGCAACGGAACGGAACGGAACGGAACGGAACGGAATGGAATGTAATGGAATGGAATGGAATGGAATGGAATGGAGCGGAATGGAATGCAATGGAATGGAATGGAATGGAATGGAATGGAATGGAATGGAATGGAATGGAGTCGAATGGAATCGAATGGAATGGAATGGAATAGAATGGAATCAACCCGAGTAGAACGGTACGGAACGGAACGGAACGGAACGGAATGGAATGATCAACCCGTGTAGAATGGAATGGAATGGAATTGAATAGAATGGAATCAACCCTAGTTGAACGGAACGGAACGCAACGGAACGGAACGGAACGGAATGGAATGGAATGGAATGGAAAGGAACGGAATTCAATGGAATGGAATGGAATGGAATGGAATTCTATGGAATGGAATGGAATTCAATGGAATGGAATGGAATGGAATGGAATGGAATGGAATGGAATGGAATGGAATGGAATTCCATGGAATGGAATGGAATGGAATGGAATGGAATTCAATGGAATGGAATGGAATGGAATGGAATGGAATGGAATGGAATGGAATCGAATGGAATCGAATGGAATCGAATGGAATCGAATGGAATCGAATGGAATGGAATGGAATAGAATGCAATCAACCCGAGTAGAATGGAATGGAATGGAATGGAATGGGATGGAATGGAATAGAATGGAATGGAATGGAATGGAATGGAATTCAAATGGAATGGAATGGAATGGAATTCTATGGAATGGAATGGAGTGGAATCGAATGGAATCGAATGGAATCGAATGGAATCGAATGGGATCGAATGGAATGGAATGGAATAGAATGGAATCAACCCGAGTAGAACGGAGCGGAACGCAACGGAACGGAACGGAACGGAACGGAACGGAAAGGATTGGAATGGAATGGAATGGAACGGAAATCAAAGGAATGGAATGGAACAGAATGGAATTCAATGGAAAGGAATGGAATGGAATGGAATGGAATTCAATGGAATGGAATGGAATGGAATGGAATGGAATGGAACGGAATTCTATGGAAAGGAATGGAATGGAATTCAATGGAATGGAATGGAATGGAATGGAACGGAATTCAATGGAATGGAATGGAATGGAATGGAATTCAATGGAATGGAATGGAATTCAATGGAATGGAATGGAATGGAATGGAATGGGATGGGATGGAATGGAATGGAATGGAATGGAATGGAATGGAATTCAAAGGAATGCAATGGAATGGAATGGAATGGAATGGAATTCAATGGAATGGAATGGAGTGGAATCGAATGGAATCGAATGGAATCGAATGAGATCGAATGGAATGGAATGGCATAGAATGGAATCAACCCGAGTAGAACGGAATGGAATGGAATGGAATGGAATGGAATGGAATGGAATGGAATTCAATGGAATGGAATGGAATGGAATGGAATGGAATGGAATGGAATGGAATGGAATCAACCCGAGTAGAACGGAACGGCACGCAACGGAACGGAACGGAACGGAACGGGACGGAACGGAACGGAATGGAATATAATGCAACGGAATTCAATGGAATGGAATGGAATGGAATGGAATTCAATGGAATCGAATGGAATCGAATGGAATCGATTGGAATCGAATGGAATCGAATAGAATGGAATGGAATAGAATTTAATCAACCCGAGTAGAGAGGAACGGAACGCAACGGAACGGAACGGAACGGAACGGGACGGAACGGAACGGAATGGAATGGAATGGAACGGAATTCAATTGAATGGAATGGAATGGAATGGAATTCAATGGAATGGAATGGAATGGAATGGAATGGAATTCAATGGAATGGAATGGAATGGAATGGAATGGAATGGAATGGAATGGAATGGAATGGAATGGAATTCAATGGAATGGAATGGAGTGGAATGGAATGGAATCGAATGGAATTGAATGGAATCGAATGGAATCAAATGGGATCGAATGGAATGGAATGGAATAGAATGGAATCAACCCGAGTAGAACGGAATGGAATGGAATGGAATGGAATGGAATGGAATGGAATGGAATGGAATGGAATTCAATGGAATGGAATGGAATGGAATGGAATGGAATGGAATGGAATGGAATGGAATGGAATGGAATTCAATGGATTGGAATGGAACGGAATGGAATTCAATGGAATGGAATGGAATGGAATGGAATGGAATTCAATGGAATGGAATGGAATGGAATGGAATGGAATGGAATGGAATTCCATGGAATGGAATGGAATGGAATCGATTGGAATGGAATGGAATGGAATGGAATGGAATGGAATGGAATAGAATGGAATCAACCCGAGTAGAACGGAATGGAATGGAATGGAATGTAATGGAATGGAATGGAATGGAATGGAATGGAATGGAATGTACCAAAGTAGAACGGAATGGAATGGAATGGAATGGAATGGAATGGAATGGAATGGAATGGAATGTACCCGAGTAGAACGGAATTTAATGGAATGGAATGGATTGGAATGGAATGGAATGGAATGGAATGGAATGTAACCGAGTAGAACGGAATGGAATGTAATTGAATGGAATGTAACCGAGTTGAACGGAACGGAATGGAATGGAATGGAATGGAATGGAATGGAATGGAATTGAGTGCAATGCAATGCAATGGAATGCAATGGAATGGAAAGGAATGGAATGGAATGGAATGGAATGGAATCTACCCGAGTAGAACGGAATGGAATGGAACTGAATGGAATGTAACCGAGTAGAACGGAACGGAATGGAATGGAATGGAATGGAATGGAATGCAATGGAATGGAATGGAATGGAATGGAATGGAATGGAATGGAATGGAATGGAATGGACACCAGTAGAATGGAATGGACTGGAATGGAATGGAATGGAATGGAATGGACAGGAGCAGAACGGAATGGAATGCAATGGAATGGAATGGAATGTACCGGAGCAGAACGGAATGGAATGAAATGGAAATGGAAAGGGAATGGAAATAGAACGGGAATGGAAATGGAACGGGAACGGAAATGGAACGGGAATGGAAATGGAACGGGAACGGAAATGGAACGGGAATGGAAATGGAACGGGAACGGAAACGGAACGAGAACGGAAATGGAGTGGGAACGGAAACGGAACGGGAACGGAAATGGAACGGGAATGGTAACGGAACGGGAATGGAAATGGAACGGGAATGGAAAAGGAACGGGAATGGAAATGGATCGGGAATGGAAATGGAACGGGAATGGTAATGGAACTGGAATGGAAATGGAACGGGAATGGAAAAGAAACGGGAATGGAAATGGAACGGGAATGGAAAAGGAATGGGAATGGAAATGGAATGGAATGGAATGGAATGGAATGGAATGGAATGTACCGGAGTGGAGTTGAGTGGAGTGGAGTGGAGTAGAGTGCACTGGAACGGAATGGAATGGAATGGAATGGAATGGAACGGAACGGAATGTACCCGAGAAGCACGGAATGGAATGGAATGGAATGGAATGGAATGGAATGGAATGGAATGGAATGTACCGGAGTGGAGTGGAGTGGAATGGAGTGGAGTGGAGTGGAGTGGAGTGGAATGGAATGGAATGGAATGGAATGGAATGCAATGGAATGCAATGGAATGGAAAGGAATGGAATGGAATGGAATGGAATGGAATGGAATGGAATGGACACCAGTAGAATGGAATGGAATGGAATGGAATGGAATGGAATGGAATGGAATGGAATGGAATTCAATGGAATGGAATGGAATGGAATGGAATTCTATGGAATGGAATGGAATGGAATTCAATGGAATGGAATGGAATGGAATGGAATTCTATGGAATGGAATGGAGTGGAATCGAATGGAATCGAATGGAATCGAATGGAATCGAATGGAATAGAATGGAATCAACCCGAGTAGAACGGAACGGAACGCAACGGAACGGAACGGAACGGAACGGGATGGAAAGGAACGGAATGGAATGGAATGGAACGGAATTCCATGGAATGGAATGGAACGGAATTCCATGGAATGGAATGGAATGGAATGGAATGGAATGGAATGGAATGGAATTCAATGGAATGGAATGGAATGGATTGGAATGGAATGGAATAGAATGGAATCAACCCGAGTAGAACGGAACGGAACACAACGGAACGGAACGGAACGCAACGGAACGGAACGGAATGGAACGGAACGGAATGGAATGGAATGGAACGGAATTCAATGGAATGGAATGGAATGGAATGGAATTCTATGGAATGGAATGGAATGGAATGGAATGGAATGGAATGGAAATCAATGAAATGGAATGGAATGGAATGGAATGGAATGGAATTCTATGGAATGGAATGGAATGGAACGGAATGGAATGGAATTCTATGGAATGGAATGGAATGGAATGGAATGGAATGGAACGGAATTCGATGGAATGGAATGGAATGGAATGGAATGGAATGGAATGGAATTCAATGGAATGGAAAGGAATGGAATGGAATGGAATGGAATTCAATGGAATGGAATGGAATGGAATGGAACGGAATGGAATTCAATGGAATGGAATGGAATGGCAACGAATGGAATCGAATGCAATCGAATGGAATCGATTGGAATTGAATGGAATCGAATGGAATGGAATGGAATAGAATGGAATCAACCTGAGTAGAACGGAACGGCACGCAACGAAACGGAACGGAACGGAACGGGACGGAACGGAAGGGAATGGAATGGAATGGAACGGAATTCAATGGAATGGAATGGAATGGAATGGAACGGAATGGAATGGAATGGAATGGAATGGAATGGAATGGAATAGAATGGAATCAACCCGAGTAGAACGGAACGGAACGCAACGGAACGGAACGGAACGCAACGGAACGGAACGGAACGGAACGGAAAGGAACGGAATGGAATGGAATGGAAAGGAACGGAATTCAATGGAATGGAATGGAATGGAATGGAATTCTATGGAATGGAATGGAATTCAATGGAATGGAATGGAATGGAATGGAATGGAATGGAATGGAATTCAATGGAATGGAATGGAATGGAATGGAATGGAATGGAATTCTATGGAATGGAATGGAATGGAATGGAATGGAATGGAATGGAATGGAATGGAATGGAATGGAATGGAATTGAACGGAATTCTATGGAATGGAATGGAATGGAATTCAATGGAATGGAATGGAATGGAATTCAATGGAATGGAATGGAATGGAATGGAATGGAATTCAAAGGAATGGAAAGGAATGGAATGGAATGGAATGGAATTCAATGGAATGGAATGGAATGGAATGGAACGGAATGGAATTCAATGGAATGGAATGGAATGGAATGGAATGGATTGGAATGGAATGGAATGGAATGGTATGGAATTCAATGGAATGGAATGGAATGGAATGGAATGGCAACGAATGGAATCGAATGCAATCGAATGGAATCGATTGGAATCGAATGGAATCGAATGGAATGGAATGGAATAGAATGGAATCAACCTCAGTAGAACGGAACGGCACGCAACGGAACGGAACGGAACGGAACGGGACGGAACGGAAGGGAATGGAATGGAATGGAACGGAATTCAATGGAATGGAATGGAATGGAATGGAATGGAATGGAATGGAATGGAATAGAATGGAATCAACCCGAGTAGAACGGAACGGAACGCAACGGAACGGAATGGAACGCAACGGAACGGAACGGAACGGAACGTAACGGAATGGAATGGAATGGAAAGGAACGGAATTCAATGGAATGGAATGGAATGGAATGGAATGGATTGGAATGGAATGGAATGGAATGGAATGGAATTCAATGGAATGGAATGGAATGGAATGGAATGGAATGGAATTCCATGGAATGGAATGGAATGGAATGGAATTCCATGGAATGGAATGGAATGGAATGGAATGGAATGGAATGGAATCGAATGGAATCGAATGGAATCGAATGGAATCGAATGGAATCGAATGGAATAGAATGCAAACCCGAGTAGAATGGAATGGAATGGAATGGAATGGAATGGAATGGAATGGAATGGAATTCAAATGGAATGGAATGGAATGGAATTCTATGGAATGGAATGGAGTGGAATCGAATGGAATCGAATGGAATCGAATGGAATCGAATGGGATCGAATGGAATGGAATGGAATAGAATGGAATCAACCCGAGTAGAACGGAGCGGAACGCAACGGAACGGAACGGAACGGAACGGAACGGAAAGGAATGGAATGGAATGGAATGGAACGGAATTCAAAGGAATGGAATGGAACAGAATGGAATTCAATGGAATGGAATGGAATGGAATGGAATGGAATTCAATGGAATGGAATGGAATGGAATGGAATGGAATGGAATGGAATGGAACGGAACGGAATTCTATGGAATAGAATGGAATGGAATTCTATGGAATGGAATGGAATGGAATGGAATGGAATGGAACGGAATTCAATGGAATGGAATGGAATGGAATGGAATTCAACGGAATGGAATGGAATTCAATGGAATGGAATGGAATGGAATGGAATGGAATGGAATGGAATGGAATGGAATGGAATTCCATGGAATGGAATGGAATGGAATGGAATTCCATGGAATGGAATGGAATGGAATGGAATGGAATTCCATGGAATGGAATGGAATGGAATGGAATTCCATGGAATGGAATGGAATGGAATCGAATGGAATGGAATGGAATGGAATGGAATGGAATGGAATAGAATGGAATCAACCCGAGTAGAACGGAATGGAATGGAATGGAATGGAATGGAATGGAATGGAATGGAATGGAATGGAATGGAATGTACCAAAGTAGAACGGAATGGAATGGAATGGAATGGAATGGAATGGAATGGAATGGAATGGAATGGAATGGAATGGAATGCAATGTACCCGAGTAGAACGGAATGGAATGAAATGGAATGGATTGGAATGGAATGGAATGGAATGGAATGGAATGTAACCGAGTAGAACGGAATGGAATGTAATTGAATGGAATGTAACCGGGTTGAACGGAACGGAATGGAATGGAATGGAATGGAATGGAATGGAATGGAATGGAATGGAATGGAATGGAATGGAATTGAGTGCAATGCAATGCAATGGAATGCAATGGAATGGAAAGGAATGGAATGGAATGGAATGGAATCTACCCGAGTAGAACGGAATGGAATGGAATTGAATGGAATGTAACCGAGTAGAACGGAACGGAATGGAATGGAATGGAATGGAATGGAATGCAATGGAATGGAATGGAATGGAATGGAATGGAATGGAATGGACACCAGTAGAATGGAATGGAATGGAATGGAATGGAATGGAATGGAATGGAATGGAATGGAATGGAATGGAATGGAATCTACCCGAGTTGAACGGAATGGAACGGAATGGAATGGAATGGAATGTACAGGAGCAGAACGGAATGGAATGCAATGGAATGGAATGGAATGTACCCGAGCAGAACGGAAAGGAATGAAATGGAAATGGAAAGGGAATGGAAATGGAACGGGAATGGAAATGGAACGGGAACGCAATTGAAACGGGAATGGAAATGGAACGGGAATGGAAACGGAACGAGAACGGAAATGGAACGGGAACGGAAACGGAACGGGAACGGAAATGGAACGGGAATGGTAACGGAACAGGAATGGAAATGGAACGGGAATGGAAAAGGAACGGGAATGGAAATGGATCGGGAATGGAAATGGAACGGGAATGGTAATGGAACGGGAATGGAAATGGAACGGGAATGGAAAAGAAACGGGAATGGAAATGGAACGGGAATGGAAATGGAATGGGAATGGAAATGGAATGGAATGGAATGGAATGGAATGGAATGGAATGTACCGGAGTGGAGTGGAGTGGAGTGGAGTAGAGTGCACTGGAACGGAATGGAATGGAATGGAATGGAATGGAACGGAACGGAATGTACCTGAGAAGCACGGAATGGAATGGAATGGAATGGAATGGAATGGAATGGAATGGAATGTACCGGAGTGGAGTGGAGTGGAATAGAGTGGACTGGAGTGGTGTGGAGTGGAATGGAATGGAATGGAATGGAATGGAATGGAATGGAATGGAATGGACACCTGTAGAATGGAATGGAATGGAATGGAATGGAATGGAATGGAATGGAATGGAATGGAATTCAATGGAATGGAATGGAATGGAATGGAATTCTATGGAATGGAATGGAATGGAATTCAATGGAATGGAATGGAATGGAATGGAATGGAATGGAATTCAATGGAATGGAATGGAATGGATTGGAATGGAATGGAATGGAATGGAATGGAATTCAATGGAATGGAATGGAATGGAATGGAATGGAATGGAATTCAATGGAATGGAATGGAATGGAATGGAATGGAATGGAATGGAATGGAATGGAATCGAATGGAATCGAATGGATTCGAATGGAATCGAATGGAATAGAATGCAAACCCGAGTAGAATGGAATGGAATGGAATGGAATGGAATGGAATGGAATGGAATGGAATGGAATGGAATGGAATGGAATAGAATGGAATGGAATGGAATGGAATGGAATTCAAATGGAATGGAATGGAATGGAATTCTATGGAATGGAATGGAGTGGAATCGAATGGAATCGAATGGAATCGAATGGAATCGAATGGGATCGAATGGAATGGAATGGAATAGAATGGAATCAACCCGAGTAGAACGGAGCTGAACGCAACGGAACGGAACGTAACGGAACGGAACGGAAAGGAATGGAATGGAATGGAATGGAACGGAATTCAAAGGAATGGAATGGAACAGAATGGAATTCAATGGAATGGAATGGAATGGAATGGAATGGAATTCAATGGAATGGAATGGAATGGAATGGAATGGAATGGAATGGAATGGAATGGAATGGAACGGAACGGAATTCTATGGAATAGAATGGAATGGAATTCTATGGAATGGAATGGAATGGAATGGAATGGAATGGAACGGAATTCAATGGAATGGAATGGAATGGAATGGAATTCAACGGAATGGAATGGAATTCAATGGAATGGAATGGAATGGAATGGAATAGAATGGAATGGAATGGAATGGAATGGAATGGAATTCAATGGAATGGAATGGAATGGAATGGAATTCCATGGAATGGAATGGAATGGAATCGAATGGAATGGAATGGAATGGAATGGAATGGAATGGAATAGAATGGAATCAACCCGAGTAGAACGGAATGGAATGGAATGGAATGGAATGGAATGGAATGGAATGGAATGGAATGGAATTCAATGGAATGGAATGGATTGGAATGGAATGGAATGGAATGGAATGGAATGGAATGAAATGGAATGGAATGGAATAGAATGGAATCAACCTGAGTAGAACGGAATGGAATGGAATGGAATGGAATGGAATGGAATGGAATGGAATGGAATGTACCAAAGTAGAACGGAATGGAATGGAATGGAATGGAATGGAATGGAATGGAATGGAATGGAATGGAATGGAATGTACACGAGTAGAACGGAATGTAATGGAATGGAATGGATTGGAATGGAATGGAATGGAATGGAATGGAATGTAACCGAGTAGAACGGAATGGAATGTAATTGAATGGAATGTAACCGAGTTGAACGGAACGGAATGGAATGGAATGGAATGGAATGGAATGGAATGGAATGGAATGGAATTGAGTGCAATGCAATGCAATGGAATGCAATGGAATGGAAAGGAATGGAATGGAATGGAATGGAATCTACCCGAGTAGAACGGAATGGAATGGAATTGAATGGAATGTAACCGAGTAGAACGGAACGGAATGGAATGGAATGGAATGGAATGGAATGCAATAGAATGGAATGGAATGGAATGGAATGGAATGGAATGGAATGGAATGGAATGGACACCAGTAGAATGGAATGGAATGGAATGGAATGGAATGGAATGGAATGGAATGGAATGGAATGGAATGGAATGGAATGGAATGGAATGGAATGGAATCTACCCGAGTAGAACGGAATGGAACGGAATGGAATGGAATGAAATGTACAGGAGCAGAACGGAATGGAATGCAATGGAATGGAATGGAATGTACCCGAGCAGAACGGAAAGGAATGAAATGGAAATGGAAAGGGAATGGAAATGGAACGGGAATGGAAATGGAACGGGAACGCAATTGAAACGGGAATGGAAATGGAACGGGAACGGAAACGGAACGAGAACGGAAATGGAACGGGAACGGAAACGGAACGGGAACGGAAATGGAACGGGAATGGTAACGGAACAGGAATGGAAATGGAACGGGAATGGAAAAGGAACGGGAATGGAAATGGATCGGGAATGGAAATGGAACGGGAATGGTAATGGAACGGGAATGGAAATGGAACGGGAATGGAAAAGAAACGGGAATGGAAATGGAACGGGAATGGAAATGGAATGGGAATGGAAATGGAATGGAATGGAATGGAATGGAATGGAATGGAATGTACCGGAGTGGAGTGGAGTGGAGTGGAGTAGAGTGCACTGGAACGGAATGGAATGGAATGGAATGGAACGGAACGGAATGTACCTGAGAAGCACGGAATGGAATGGAATGGAATGGAATGGAATGGAATGGAATGTACCGGAGTGGAGTGGAGTGGAATGGAGTGGACTGGAGTGGTGTGGAGTGGAATGGAATGGAATGGAATGGAATGGAATGGAATGGAATGGAATGGAATGGAATGCAATGGAATGCAATGGAATGGAAAGGAATGGAATGGAATGGAATGGAATGGAATGGAATGGAATGGAATGGAATGGAATGGAATGGAATGGAATGGAATTCAATGGAATGGAATGGAATGGAATGGAATTCCATGGAATGGAATGGAATGGAATTCCATGGAATGGAATGGAATGGAATTCCATGGAATGGAATGGAATGGAATGGAATTCTATGGAATGGAATGGAGTGGAATCGAATGGAATCGAATGGAATCGAATGGAATGGAATGGAATAGAATGGAATCAACCCGAGTAGAACGGAGCGGAACGCAACGGAACGGAACGGAACGGAACGGGACGGAACCGAACGGAATGGAATGGAATGGAACGGAATTCCATGGAATGGAATGGAATGGAATGGAATTCAATGGAATGGAATGGAATGGAATGGAATGGAATTCGATGGAATGGAATGGAATGGATTGGAATGGAATGGAATAGAATGGAATCAACCCGAGTAGAACGGAACGGAACACAACGGAACGGAACGGAACGCAACGGAACGGAACGGAACGGAACGGAACGGAACGGAATGGAATGGAATGGAACGGAATTCTATGGAATGGAATGGAATGGAATGGAATGGAATGGAATTCTATGGAATGGAATGGAATGGAATGGAATGGAATGGAATTCCATGGAATGGAATGGAATGGAATGGAATGGAATGGAATTCAATGGAATGGAATGGAGTGGAATGGAATGGAATCGAATGGAATTGAATGGAATCGAATGGAATCAAATGGGATCGAATGGAATGGAATGGAATAGAATGGAATCAACCCGAGTAGAACGGAATGAAATGGAATGGAATGGAATGGAATGGAATGGAATTCAATGGAATGGAATGGAACGGAATGGAATTCAATGGAATGTAATGGAATGGAATGGAATGGAATGGAATGGAATGGAATGGAATTCCATGGAATGGAATGGAATGGAATGGAATTCCATGGAATGGAATGGAATGGAATGGAATTCCATGGAATGGAATGGAATGGAATGGAATTCCATGGAATGGAATGGAATGGAATGGAATTCCATGGAATGGAATGGATTGGAATGGAATTCAATGGAATGGAATGGAATGGAATGAAATGGAATGGAATGGAATAGAATGGAATCAACCTGAGTAGAACGGAATGGAATGGAATGGAATGGAATGGAATGGAATGGAATGGAATGGAATGGAATGGAATGGAATGTACCAAAGTAGAACGGAATGGAATGGAATGGAATGGAATGGAATGGAATGGAATGGAATGGAATGGAATGGAATGTACACGAGTAGAACGGAATGTAATGGAATGGAATGGATTGGAATGGAATGGAATGGAATGGAATGGAATGTAACCGAGTAGAACGGAATGGAATGTAATTGAATGGAATGTAACCGAGTTGAACGGAACGGAATGGAATGGAATGGAATGGAATGGAATGGAATGGAATGGAATGGAATTGAGTGCAATGCAATGCAATGGAATGCAATGGAATGGAAAGGAATGGAATGGAATGGAATGGAATCTACCCGAGTAGAACGGAATGGAATGGAATTGAATGGAATGTAATCGAGTAGAACGGAACGGAATGGAATGGAATGGAATGGAATGCAATGGAATGGAATGGAATGGAATGGAATGGAATGGAATGGAATGGAATGGAATGGACACCAGTAGAATGGAATGGAATGGAATGGAATGGAATGGAATGGAATGGAATGGAATCTACCCGAGTAGAACGGAATGGAACGGAATGGAATGGAATGGAATGGACAGGAGCAGAACGGAATGGAATGCAATGGAATGGAGTGGAATGTACCCGAGCAGAACGGAATGGAATGAAATGGAAATGGAAAGGGAATGGAAATGGAACGGGAATGGAAATGGAACGGGAACGGAAATGGAACGGGAATGGAAATGGAACGGGAACGGAAACGGAACGAGAACGGAAATGGAACGGGAACGGAAACGGAACGGGAACGGAAATGGAACGGGAATGGTAACGGAACGGGAATGGAAATGGAACGGGAATGGAAATGGAACGGGAATGGAAATGGATCGGGAATGGAAATGGAACGGGAATGGTAATGGAACTGGAATGGAAATGGAACGGGAATGGAAAAGAAACGGGAATGGAAATGGAACGGGAATGGAAATGGAATGGGAATGGAAATGGAATGGAATGGAATGGAATGGAATGGAATGGAATGTACCGGAGTGGAGTGGAGTGGAGTGGAGTGGAGTAGAGTGCACTGGAACGGAATGGAATGGAATGGAATGGAATGGAATGGAACGGAACGGAATGTACCTGAGAAGCACGGAATGGAATGGAATGGAATGGAATGGAATGGAATGTACCGGAGTGGAGTGGAGTGGAATGGAGTGGAGTGGAGTGGAGTGGAGTGGAATGGAATGGAATGGAATGGAACGGAATGCAATGGAATGCAATGGAATGGAAAGGAATGGAATGGAATGGAATGGAATGGAATGGAATGGAATGGACACCAGTAGAATGGAATGGAATGGAATGGAATGGAATGGAATGGAATGGAATGGAATTCAATGGAATGGAATGGAATGGAATGGAATGGAATGGAATGGAATGGAATGGAATTCAATGGAATGGAATGGAATGGAATGGAATTCCATGGAATGGAATGGAATGGAATCGAATGGAATGGAATGGAATGGAATGGAATGGAATGGAATAGAATGGAATCAACCCGAGTAGAACGGAATGGAATGGAATGGAATGGAATGGAATGGAATGGAATGGAATGGAATGGAATGGAATGGAATTCAATGGAATGGAATGGATTGGAATGGAATGGAATGGAATGGAATGGAATGGAATGGAATGAAATGGAATGGAATGGAATAGAATGGAATCAACCTGAGTAGAACGGAATGGAATGGAATGGAATGGAATGGAATGGAATGGAATGGAATGGAATGGAATGTACCAAAGTAGAACGGAATGGAATGGAATGGAATGGAATGGAATGGAATGGAATGGAATGGAATGGAATGGAATGTACACGAGTAGAACGGAATGTAATGGAATGGAATGGATTGGAATGGAATGGAATGGAATGGAATGGAATGTAACCGAGTAGAACGGAATGGAATGTAATTGAATGGAATGTAACCGAGTTGAACGGAACGGAATGGAATGGAATGGAATGGAATGGAATGGAATGGAATGGAATGGAATTGAGTGCAATGCAATGCAATGGAATGCAATGGAATGGAAAGGAATGGAATGGAATGGAATGGAATCTACCCGAGTAGAACGGAATGGAATGGAATTGAATGGAATGTAACCGAGTAGAACGGAACGGAATGGAATGGAATGGAATGGAATGGAATGCAATAGAATGGAATGGAATGGAATGGAATGGAATGGAATGGAATGGAATGGACACCAGTAGAATGGAATGGAATGGAATGGAATGGAATGGAATGGAATGGAATGGAATGGAATGGAATGGAATGGAATCTACCCGAGTAGAACGGAATGGAACGGAATGGAATGGAATGAAATGTACAGGAGCAGAACGGAATGGAATGCAATGGAATGGAATGGAATGTACCCGAGCAGAACGGAAAGGAATGAAATGGAAATGGAAAGGGAATGGAAATGGAACGGGAATGGAAATGGAACGGGAACGCAATTGAAACGGGAATGGAAATGGAACGGGAACGGAAACGGAACGAGAACGGAAATGGAACGGGAACGGAAACGGAACGGGAACGGAAATGGAACGGGAATGGTAACGGAACAGGAATGGAAATGGAACGGGAATGGAAAAGGAACGGGAATGGAAATGGATCGGGAATGGAAATGGAACGGGAATGGTAATGGAACGGGAATGGAAATGGAACGGGAATGGAAAAGAAACGGGAATGGAAATGGAACGGGAATGGAAATGGAATGGGAATGGAAATGGAATGGAATGGAATGGAATGGAATGGAATGGAATGTACCGGAGTGGAGTGGAGTGGAGTGGAGTAGAGTGCACTGGAACGGAATGGAATGGAATGGAATGGAACGGAACGGAATGTACCTGAGAAGCACGGAATGGAATGGAATGGAATGGAATGGAATGGAATGGAATGTACCGGAGTGGAGTGGAGTGGAATGGAGTGGACTGGAGTGGTGTGGAGTGGAATGGAATGGAATGGAATGGAATGGAATGGAATGGAATGGAATGGAATGGAATGCAATGGAATGCAATGGAATGGAAAGGAATGGAATGGAATGGAATGGAATGGAATGGAATGGAATGGAATGGAATGGAATGGAATGGAATGGAATGGAATGGAATTCAATGGAATGGAATGGAATGGAATGGAATTCCATGGAATGGAATGGAATGGAATTCCATGGAATGGAATGGAATGGAATTCCATGGAATGGAATGGAATGGAATGGAATTCTATGGAATGGAATGGAGTGGAATCGAATGGAATCGAATGGAATCGAATGGAATGGAATGGAATAGAATGGAATCAACCCGAGTAGAACGGAGCGGAACGCAACGGAACGGAACGGAACTGAACGGGACGGAACCGAACGGAATGGAATGGAATGGAACGGAATTCCATGGAATGGAATGGAATGGAATGGAATTCAATGGAATGGAATGGAATGGAATGGAATGGAATTCGATGGAATGGAATGGAATGGATTGGAATGGAATGGAATAGAATGGAATCAACCCGAGTAGAACGGAACGGAACACAACGGAACGGAACGGAACGCAACGGAACGGAACGGAACGGAACGGAACGGAACGGAATGGAATGGAATGGAACGGAATTCAATGGAATGGAATGGAATGGAATGGAATGGAATGGAATTCTATGGAATGGAATGGAATGGAATGGAATGGAATGGAATTCCATGGAATGGAATGGAATGGAATGGAATGGAATGGAATTCAATGGAATGGAATGGAGTGGAATGGAATGGAATCGAATGGAATTGAATGGAATCGAATGGAATCAAATGGGATCGAATGGAATGGAATGGAATAGAATGGAATCAACCCGAGTAGAACGGAATGAAATGGAATGGAATGGAATGGAATGGAATGGAATTCAATGGAATGGAATGGAACGGAATGGAATTCAATGGAATGGAATGGAATGGAATGGAATGGAATGGAATGGAATGGAATGGAATTCCATGGAATGGAATGGAATGGAATGGAATTCCATGGAATGGAATGGAATGGAATGGAATTCCATGGAATGGAATGGAATGGAATGGAATTCCATGGAATGGAATGGAATGGAATGGAATGGAATTCAATGGAATGGAATGGATTGGAATGGAATGGAATGGAATGGAATGGAATGGAATGAAATGGAATGGAATGGAATAGAATGGAATCAACCTGAGTAGAACGGAATGGAATGGAATGGAATGGAATGGAATGGAATGGAATGGAATGGAATGGAATGGAATGGAATGTACCAAAGTAGAACGGAATGGAATGGAATGGAATGGAATGGAATGGAATGGAATGGAATGGAATGGAATGGAATGGAATGGAATGTACACGAGTAGAACGGAATGTAATGGAATGGAATGGATTGGAATGGAATGGAATGGAATGGAATGGAATGTAACCGAGTAGAACGGAATGGAATGTAATTGAATGGAATGTAACCGAGTTGAACGGAACGGAATGGAATGGAATGGAATGGAATGGAATGGAATGGAATGGAATGGAATTGAGTGCAATGCAATGCAATGGAATGCAATGGAATGGAAAGGAATGGAATGGAATGGAATGGAATCTACCCGAGTAGAACGGAATGGAATGGAATTGAATGGAATGTAATCGAGTAGAACGGAACGGAATGGAATGGAATGGAATGGAATGCAATGGAATGGAATGGAATGGAATGGAATGGAATGGAATGGAATGGAATGGAATGGACACCAGTAGAATGGAATGGAATGGAATGGAATGGAATGGAATGGAATGGAATGGAATCTACCCGAGTAGAACGGAATGGAACGGAATGGAATGGAATGGAATGGACAGGAGCAGAACGGAATGGAATGCAATGGAATGGAATGGAATGTACCCGAGCAGAACGGAATGGAATGAAATGGAAATGGAAAGGGAATGGAAATGGAACGGGAATGGAAATGGAACGGGAACGGAAATGGAACGGGAATGGAAATGGAACGGGAACGGAAACGGAACGAGAACGGAAATGGAACGGGAACGGAAACGGAACGGGAACGGAAATGGAACGGGAATGGTAACGGAACGGGAATGGAAATGGAACGGGAATGGAAATGGAACGGGAATGGAAATGGATCGGGAATGGAAATGGAACGGGAATGGTAATGGAACTGGAATGGAAATGGAACGGGAATGGAAAAGAAACGGGAATGGAAATGGAACGGGAATGGAAATGGAATGGGAATGGAAATGGAATGGAATGGAATGGAATGGAATGGAATGGAATGTACCGGAGTGGAGTGGAGTGGAGTGGAGTAGAGTGCACTGGAACGGAATGGAATGGAATGGAATGGAACGGAATGGAATGTACCTGAGAAGCACGGAATGGAATGGAATGGAATGGAATGGAATGGAATGGAATGTACCGGAGTGGAGTGGAGTGGAATGGAGTGGACTGGAGTGGTGTGGAGTGGAATGGAATGGAATGGAATGGAATGGAATGGAATGGAATGGAATGGAATGGAATGGAATGGAATGGAATGCAATGGAATGCAATGGAATGGAAAGGAATGGAATGGAATGGAATGGAATGGAATGGAATGGAATGGAATGGAATGGAATGGAATGGACAACAGTAGAATGGAATGGAACGGAATGGAATGGAATGGAATGGAATGGAATGGAATGGAATGGAATGGAATGGAATTCAATGGAATGGAATGGAATGGAATGGAATTCAATGGAATGGAATGGAATGGAATTCCATGGAATGGAATGGAATGGAATTCCATGGAATGGAATGGAATGGAATGGAATTCTATGGAATGGAATGGAGTGGAATCGAATGGAATCGAATGGAATCGAATGGAATGGAATGGAATAGAATGGAATCAACCAGAGTAGAACGGAGCGGAACGCAACGGAACGGAACGGAACGGAACGGGACGGAACCGAACGGAATGGAATGGAATGGAACGGAATTCCATGGAATGGAATGGAATGGAATGGAATTCAATGGAATGGAATGGAATGGAATGGAATGGAATTCGATGGAATGGAATGGAATGGATTGGAATGGAATGGAATAGAATGGAATCAACCCGAGTAGAACGGAACGGAACACAACGGAACGGAACGGAACGCAACGGAACGGAACGGAACGGAACGGAACGGAACGGAATGGAATGGAATGGAACGGAATTCAATGGAATGGAATGGAATGGAATGGAATTCTATGGAATGGAATGGAATGGAATGGAATGGAATTCCATGGAATGGAATGGAATGGAATGGAATGGAATGGAATGGAATTCAATGGAATGGAATGGAGTGGAATGGAATGGAATCGAATGGAATTGAATGGAATCGAATGGAATCAAATGGGATCGAATGGAATGGAATGGAATAGAATGGAATCAACCCGAGTAGAACGGAATGAAATGGAATGGAATGGAATGGGATGGAATGGAATGGAATGGAATGGAATGGAACGGAATTCAATGGAATGGAATGGAATGGAATGGAATGGAATGGAATGGAATTCAATGGAATGGAATGGAACGGAATGGAATTCAATGGAATGGAATGGAATGGAATGGAATGGAATGGAATGGAATGGAATGGAATTCCATGGAATGGAATGGAATGGAATGGAATTCCATGGAATGGAATGGAATGGAATGGAATTCCATGGAATGGAATGGATTGGAATGGAATGGAATGGAATGGAATGGAATGGAATGGAACGAAATGGAATGGAATGGAATAGAATGGAATCAACCTGAGTAGAACGGAATGGAATGGAATGGAATGGAATGGAATGGAATGGAATGGAATGGAATGGAATGGAATGGAATGGAATGTACCAAAGTAGAACGGAATGGAATGGAATGGAATGGAATGGAATGGAATGGAATGGAATGGAATGGAATGGAATGGAATGTACACGAGTAGAACGGAATGTAATGGAATGGAATGGATTGGAATGGAATGGAATGGAATGGAATGGAATGTAACCGAGTAGAACGGAATGGAATGTAATTGAATGGAATGTAACCGAGTTGAACGGAACGGAATGGAATGGAATGGAATGGAATGGAATGGAATGGAATGGAATGGAATGGAATTGAGTGCAATGCAATGCAATGGAATGCAATGGAATGGAAAGGAATGGAATGGAATGGAATGGAATCTACCCGAGTAGAACGGAATGGAATGGAATTGAATGGAATGTAATCGAGTAGAACGGAACGGAATGGTATGGAATGGAATGGAATGCAATGGAATGGAATGGAATGGAATGGAATGGAATGGAATGGACACCAGTAGAATGGAATGGAATGGAATGGAATGGAATGGAATGGAATGGAATCTACCCGAGTAGAACGGAATGGAACGGAATGGAATGGAATGGAATGGACAGGAGCAGAACGGAATGGAATGCAATGGAATGGAATGGAATGTACCCGAGCAGAACGGAATGGAATGAAATGGAAATGGAAAGGGAATGGAAATGGAACGGGAATGGAAATGGAACGGGAACGGAAATGGAACGGGAATGGAAATGGAACGGGAACGGAAACGGAACGAGAACGGAAATGGAACGGGAACGGAAACGGAACGGGAACGGAAATGGAACGGGAATGGTAACGGAACGGGAATGGAAATGGAACGGGAATGGAAATGGAACGGGAATGGAAATGGATCGGGAATGGAAATGGAACGGGAATGGTAATGGAACTGGAATGGAAATGGAACGGGAATGGAAAAGAAACGGGAATGGAAATGGAACGGGAATGGAAATGGAATGGGAATGGAAATGGAATGGAATGGAATGGAATGGAATGGAATGGAATGTACCGGAGTGGAGTGGAGTGGAGTGGAGTGGAGTAGAGTGCACTGGAACGGAATGGAATGGAATGGAATGGAATGGAATGGAACGGAACGGAATGTACCTGAGAAGCACGGAATGGAATGGAATGGAATGGAATGGAATGGAATGTACCGGAGTGGAGTGGAGTGGAATGGAGTGGAGTGGAGTGGAGTGGAGTGGAATGGAATGGAATGGAATGGAACGGAATGCAATGGAATGCAATGGAATGGAAAGGAATGGAATGGAATGGAATGGAATTGAATGGAATGGAATGGACACCTGTAGAATGGAATGGAATGGAATGGAATGGAATGGAATGGAATGGAATGGAATGGAATGGAATTCAATGGAATGGAATGGAATGGAATGGAATTCCATGGAATGGAATGGAATGGAATGGAATGGAATGGAATGGAATGGAATGGAATGGAATAGAATGGAATCAACCCGAGTAGAACGGAATGGAATGGAATGGAATGTAATGGAATGGAATGGAATGGAATGGAATGGAATGTACCAAAGTAGAACGGAATGGAATGGAATGGAATGGAATGGAATGGAATGGAATGGAATGGAATGCAATGTACCCGAGTAGAACGGAATGGAATGGAATGGAATGGATTGGAATGGAATGGAATGGAATGGAATGGAATGTAACCGAGTAGAACGGAATGGAATGTAATTGAATGGAATGTAACCGGGTTGAACGGAACGGAATGGAATGGAATGGAATGGAATGGAATGGAATGGAATGGAATGGAATTGAGTGCAATGCAATGCAATGGAATGCAATGGAATGGAAAGGAATGGAATGGAATGGAATGGAATCTACCCGAGTAGAACGGAATGGAATGGAATTGAATGGAATGTAACCGAGTAGAACGGAACGGAATGGAATGGAATGGAATGGAATGGAATGCAATGGAATGGAATGGAATGGAATGGAATGGAATGGAATGGAATGGAATGGACACCAGTAGAATGGAATGGAATGGAATGGAATGGAATGGAATGGAATGGAATGGAATGGAATGGAATGGAATCTACCCGAGTAGAACGGAATGGAACGGAATGGAATGGAATGGAATGTACAGGAGCAGAACGGAATGGAATGCAATGGAATGGAATGGAATGTACCCGAGCAGAACGGAAAGGAATGAAATGGAAATGGAAAGGGAATGGAAATGGAAAGGGAATGGAAATGGAACGGGAACGCAATTGAAACGGGAATGGAAATGGAACGGGAACGGAAACGGAACGAGAACGGAAATGGAACGGGAACGGAAACGGAACGGGAACGGAAATGGAACGGGAATGGTAACGGAACAGGAATGGAAATGGAACGGGAATGGAAAAGGAACGGGAATGGAAATGGATCGGGAATGGAAATGGAACGGGAATGGAAATGGAATGGGAATGGAAATGGAATGGAATGGAATGGAATGGAATGGAATGGAATGTACCGGAGTGGAGTGGAGTGGAGTGGAGTAGAGTGCACTGGAACGGAATGGAATGGAATGGAATGGAATGGAACGGAACGGAATGTACCTGAGAAGCACGGAATGGAATGGAATGGAATGGAATGGAATGGAATGGAATGTACCGGAGTGGAGTGGAGTGGAATGGAGTGGACTGGAGTGGTGTGGAGTGGAATGGAATGGAATGGAATGGAATGGAATGGAATGGAATGGAATGGAATGGAATGGAATGGAATGGAATGCAATGGAATGCAATGGAATGGAAAGGAATGGAATGGAATGGAATGGAATGGAATGGAATGGAATGGAATGGAATGGAATGGACAACAGTAGAATGGAATGGAATGGAATGGAATGGAATGGAATGGAACGGAATTCCATGGAATGGAATGGAATGGAATGGAATGGAATGGAATTCGATGGAATGGAATGGAATGGATTGGAATGGAAGGGAATAGAATGGAATCAACCCGAGTAGAACGGAACGGAACACAACGAAACGGAACGGAACGCAACGGAACGGAACGGAACGGAACGGAACGGAACGGAATGGAATGGAACGGAATTCAATGGAATGGAATGGAATGGAATGGAATTCTATGGAATGGAATGGAATGGAATGGAATGGAATGGAATTCCATGGAATGGAATGGAATGGAATGGAATGGAATGGAATTGAATGGAATCGAATGGAATCAAATGGGATCGAATGGAATGGAATGGAATAGAATGGAATCAACCCGAGTAGAACGGAATGGAATGGAATGGAATGGAATGGGATGGAATGGAATGGAATGGAATGGAATGGAACGGAATTCAATGGAATGGAATGGAATGGAATGGAATGGAATGGAATGGAATGGAATGGAATTCAATGGAATGGAATGGAACGGAATGGAATTCAATGGAATGGAATGGAATGGAATGGAATGGAATGGAATGGAATGGAATTCCTTGGAATGGAATGGAATGGAATGGAATTCCATGGAATGGAATGGAATGGAATGGAATTCAATGGAATGGAATGGAATGGAATCGAATGGAATGGAATGGAATGGAATGGAATTCCATGGAATGGAATGGAATGGAATGGAATTCCATGGAATGGAATGGAATGGAATGGAATTCAATGGAATGGAATGGATTGGAATGGAATGGAATGGAATGGAATGAAATGGAATGGAATGGAATAGAATGGAATCAACCTGAGTAGAACGGAATGGAATGGAATGGAATGGAATGGAATGGAATGGAATGGAATGGAATGGAATGGAATGGAATGTACCAAAGTAGAACGGAATGGAATGGAATGGAATGGAATGGAATGGAATGGAATGGAATGGAATGGAATGTACACGAGTAGAACGGAATGTAATGGAATGGAATGGATTGGAATGGAACGGAATGGAATGGAATGGAATGTAACCGAGTAGAACGGAATGGAATGTAATTGAATGGAATGTAACCGAGTTGAACGGAACGGAATGGAATGGAATGGAATGGAATGGAATGGAATGGAATGGAATGGAATTGAGTGCAATGCAATGCAATGGAATGCAATGGAATGGAAAGGAATGGAATGGAATGGAATGGAATCTACCCGAGTAGAACGGAATGGAATGGAATTGAATGGAATGTAATCGAGTAGAACGGAACGGAATGGAATGGAATGGAATGGAATGCAATGGAATGGAATGGAATGGAATGGAATGGAATGGAATGGAATGGAATGGACACCAGTAGAATGGAATGGGATGGAATGGAATGGAATGGAATGGAATGGAATGGAATCTACCCGAGTAGAACGGAATGGAACGGAATGGAATGGAATGGAATGGACAGGAGCAGAACGGAATGGAATGCAATGGAATGGAATGGAATGTACCCGAGCAGAACGGAATGGAATGAAATGGAAATGGAAAGGGAATGGAAATGGAACGGGAATGGAAATGGAACGGGAACGGAAATGGAACGGGAATGGAAATGGAACGGGAACGGAAACGGAACGAGAACGGAAATGGAACGGGAACGGAAACGGAACGGGAACGGAAATGGAACGGGAATGGTAACGGAACGGGAATGGAAATGGAACGGGAATGGAAATGGAACGGGAATGGAAATGGATCGGGAATGGAAATGGAACGGGAATGGTAATGGAACTGGAATGGAAATGGAACGGGAATGGAAAAGAAACGGGAATGGAAATGGAACGGGAATGGAAATGGAATGGGAATGGAAATGGAATGGAATGGAATGGAATGGAATGGAATGGAATGTACCGGAGTGGAGTGGAGTGGAGTGGAGTGGAGTAGAGTGCACTGGAACGGAATGGAATGGAATGGAATGGAATGGAATGGAACGGAACGGAATGTACCTGAGAAGCACGGAATGGAATGGAATGGAATGGAATGGAATGGAATGTACCGGAGTGGAGTGGAGTGGAATGGAGTGGAGTGGAGTGGAGTGGAGTGGAATGGAATGGAATGGAATGGAACGGAATGCAATGGAATGCAATGGAATGGAAAGGAATGGAATGGAATGGAATGGAATGGAATGGAATGGAATGGAATGGACACCAGTAGAATGGAATGGAATGGAATGGAATGGAATGGAATGGAATGGAATGGAATTCAATGGAATGGAATGGAATGGAATGGAATGGAATGGAATGGAATGGAATGGAATGGAATTGAATGGAATCAACCCGAGTAGAACGGAATGGAATGGAATGGAATGTAATGGAATGGAATGGAATGGAATGGAATGGAATGTACCAAAGTAGAACGGAATGGAATGGAATGGAATGGAATGGAATGGAATGGAATGGAATGGAATGGAATGCAATGAACCCGAGTAGAACGGAATGGAATGGAATGGAATGGATTGGAATGGAATGGAATGGAATGGAATGGAATGGAATGTAACCGAGTAGAACGGAATGGAATGTAATTGAATGGAATGTAACCGGGTTGAACGGAACGGAATGGAATGGAATGGAATGGAATGGAATGGAATGGAATGGAATGGAATTGAGTGCAATGCAATGCAATGGAATGCAATGGAATGGAAAGGAATGGAATGGAATGGAATGGAATCTACCCGAGTAGAACGGAATGGAATGGAATTGAATGGAATGTAACCGAGTAGAACGGAACGGAATGGAATGGAATGGAATGGAATGGAATGCAATAGAATGGAATGGAATGGAATGGAATGGAATGGAATGGAATGGAATGGACACCAGTAGAATGGAATGGAATGGAATGGAATGGAATGGAATGGAATGGAATGGAATGGAATGGAATGGAATGGAATGGAATCTACCCGAGTAGAACGGAATGGAACGGAATGGAATGGAATGAAATGTACAGGAGCAGAACGGAATGGAATGCAATGGAATGGAATGGAATGTACCCGAGCAGAACGGAAAGGAATGAAATGGAAATGGAAAGGGAATGGAAATGGAACGGGAATGGAAATGGAACGGGAACGCAATTGAAACGGGAATGGAAATGGAACGGGAACGGAAACGGAACGAGAACGGAAATGGAACGGGAACGGAAACGGAACGGGAACGGAAATGGAACGGGAATGGTAACGGAACAGGAATGGAAATGGAACGGGAATGGAAAAGGAACGGGAATGGAAATGGATCGGGAATGGAAATGGAACGGGAATGGTAATGGAACGGGAATGGAAATGGAACGGGAATGGAAAAGAAACGGGAATGGAAATGGAACGGGAATGGAAATGGAATGGGAATGGAAATGGAATGGAATGGAATGGAATGGAATGGAATGGAATGTACCGGAGTGGAGTGGAGTGGAGTGGAGTAGAGTGCACTGGAACGGAATGGAATGGAATGGAATGGAACGGAACGGAATGTACCTGAGAAGCACGGAATGGAATGGAATGGAATGGAATGGAATGGAATGGAATGGAATGTACCGGAGTGGAGTGGAGTGGAATGGAGTGGACTGGAGTGGTGTGGAGTGGAATGGAATGGAATGGAATGGAATGGAATGGAATGCAATGGAATGCAATGGAATGGAAAGGAATGGAATGGAATGGAATGGAATGGAATGGAATGGAATGGAATGGAATGGACAACAGTAGAATAGAATGGAACGGAATGGAATGGAATGGAATGGAATGGAATGGAATGGAATGGAATGGAATGGAATGGAATGGAATTCCATGGAATGGAATGGAATGGAATGGAATTCAATGGAATGGAATGGAATGGAATTCCATGGAATGGAATGGAATGGAATTCCATGGAATGGAATGGAATGGAATGGAATTCTATGGAATGGAATGGAGTGGAATCGAATGGAATCGAATGGAATCGAATGGAATGGAATGGAATAGAATGGAATCAACCCGAGTAGAACGGAGCGGAACGCAACGGAACGGAACGGAACGGAACGGGACGGAACCGAACGGAATGGAATGGAATGGAACGGAATTCCATGGAATGGAATGGAATGGAATGGAATTCAATGGAATGGAATGGAATGGAATGGAATGGAATTCGATGGAATGGAATGGAATGGATTGGAATGGAATGGAATAGAATGGAATCAACCCGAGTAGAACGGAACGGAACACAACGGAACGGAACGGAACGCAACGGAACGGAACGGAACGGAACGGAACGGAACGGAATGGAATGGAATGGAACGGAATTCAATGGAATGGAATGGAATGGAATGGAATTCTATGGAATGGAATGGAATGGAATGGAATGGAATGGAATTCCATGGAATGGAACGGAATGGAATGGAATGGAATGGAATTCAATGGAATGGAATGGAGTGGAATGGAATGGAATCGAATGGAATTGAATGGAATCGAATGGAATCAAATGGGATCGAATGGAATGGAATGGAATAGAATGGAATCAACCCGAGTAGAACGGAATGAAATGGAATGGAATGGAATGGGATGGAATGGAATGGAATGGAATGGAATGGAACGGAATTCAATGGAATGGAATGGAATGGAATGGAATGGAATGGAATGGAATGGAATTCAATGGAATGGAATGGAACGGAATGGAATTCAATGGAATGGAATGGAATGGAATGGAATGGAATGGAATTCCATGGAATGGAATGGAATGGAATGGAATTCCATGGAATGGAATGGAATGGAATGGAATTCAATGGAATGGAATGGATTGGAATGGAATGGAATGGAATGGAATGAAATGGAGTGGAATGGAATAGAATGGAATCAACCTGAGTAGAACGGAATGGAATGGAATGGAATGGAATGGAATGGAATGGAATGGAATGGAATGGAATGGAATGGAATGTACCAAAGTAGAACGGAATGGAATGGAATGGAATGGAATGGAATGGAATGGAATGGAATGTACACGAGTAGAACGGAATGTAATGGAATGGAATGGATTGGAATGGAACGGAATGGAATGGAATGGAATGTAACCGAGTAGAACGGAATGGAATGTAATTGAATGGAATGTAACCGAGTTGAACGGAACGGAATGGAATGGAATGGAATGGAATGGAATGGAATGGAATGGAATGGAATTGAGTGCAATGCAATGCAATGGAATGCAATGGAATGGAAAGGAATGGAATGGAATGGAATGGAATCTACCCGAGTAGAACGGAATGGAATGGAATTGAATGGAATGTAATCGAGTAGAACGGAACGGAATGGAATGGAATGGAATGGAATGCAATGGAATGGAATGGAATGGAATGGAATGGAATGGAATGGAATGGAATGGACACCAGTAGAATGGAATGGGATGGAATGGAATGGAATGGAATGGAATGGAATCTACCCGAGTAGAACGGAATGGAACGGAATGGAATGGAATGGAATGGACAGGAGCAGAACGGAATGGAATGCAATGGAATGGAATGGAATGTACACGAGCAGAACGGAATGGAATGAAATGGAAATGGAAAGGGAATGGAAATGGAACGGGAATGGAAATGGAACGGGAACGGAAATGGAACGGGAATGGAAATGGAACGGGAACGGAAACGGAACGAGAACCGAAATGGAACGGGAACGGAAACGGAACGGGAACGGAAATGGAACGGGAATGGTAACGGAACGGGAATGGAAATGGAACGGGAATGGAAATGGAACGGGAATGGAAATGGATCGGGAATGGAAATGGAACGGGAATGGTAATGGAACTGGAATGGAAATGGAACGGGAATGGAAAAGAAACGGGAATGGAATTGGAACGGGAATGGAAATGGAATGGGAATGGAAATGGAATGGAATGGAATGGAATGGAATGGAATGGAATGTACCGGAGTGGAGTGGAGTGGAGTGGAGTGGAGTAGAGTGCACTGGAACGGAATGGAATGGAATGGAATGGAATGGAATGGAACGGAACGGAATGTACCTGAGAAGCACGGAATGGAATGGAATGGAATGGAATGGAATGGAATGTACCGGAGTGGAGTGGAGTGGAATGGAGTGGAGTGGAGTGGAGTGGAGTGGAATGGAATGGAATGGAATGGAACGGAATGCAATGGAATGCAATGGAATGGAAAGGAATGGAATGGAATGGAATGGAATGGAATGGAATGGAATGGACACCAGTAGAATGGAATGGAATGGAATGGAATGGAATGGAATGGAATGGAATGGAATGGAATGGAATTCCATGGAATGGAATGGAATGGAATGGAATTCAATGGAATGGAATGGATTGGAATGGAATGGAATGGAATGGAATGAAATGGAGTGGAATGGAATAGAATGGAATCAACCTGAGTAGAACGGAATGGAATGGAATGGAATGGAATGGAATGGAATGGAATGGAATGGAATGGAATGGAATGGAATGGAATGTACCAAAGTAGAACGGAATGGAATGGAATGGAATGGAATGGAATGGAATGGAATGGAATGGAATGGAATGTACACGAGTAGAACGGAATGTAATGGAATGGAATGGATTGGAATGGAACGGAATGGAATGGAATGGAATGCAACCGAGTAGAACGGAATGGAATGTAATTGAATGGAATGTAACCGAGTTGAACGGAACGGAATGGAATGGAATGGAATGGAATGGAATGGAATGGAATGGAATGGAATTGAGTGCAATGCAATGCAATGGAATGCAATGGAATGGAAAGGAATGGAATGGAATGGAATGGAATCTACCCGAGTAGAACGGAATGGAATGGAATTGAATGGAATGTAATCGAGTAGAACGGAACGGAATGGAATGGAATGGAATGGAATGCAATGGAATGGAATGGAATGGAATGGAATGGAATGGACACCAGTAGAATGGAATGGGATGGAATGGAATGGAATGGAATGGAATGGAATCTACCCGAGTAGAACGGAATGGAACGGAATGGAATGGAATGGAATGGACAGGAGCAGAACGGAATGGAATGCAATGGAATGGAATGGAATGTACCCGAGCAGAACGGAATGGAATGAAATGGAAATGGAAAGGGAATGGAAATGGAACGGGAATGGAAATGGAACGGGAACGGAAATGGAACGGGAATGGAAATGGAACGGGAACGGAAACGGAACGAGAACCGAAATGGAACGGGAACGGAAACGGAACGGGAACGGAAATGGAACGGGAATGGTAACGGAACGGGAATGGAAATGGAACGGGAATGGAAATGGAACGGGAATGGAAATGGATCGGGAATGGAAATGGAACGGGAATGGTAATGGAACTGGAATGGAAATGGAACGGGAATGGAAAAGAAACGGGAATGGAAATGGAACGGGAATGGAAATGGAATGGGAATGGAAATGGAATGGAATGGAATGGAATGGAATGGAATGGAATGTACCGGAGTGGAGTGGAGTGGAGTGGAGTGGAGTAGAGTGCACTGGAACGGAATGGAATGGAATGGAATGGAATGGAATGGAACGGAACGGAATGTACCTGAGAAGCACGGAATGGAATGGAATGGAATGGAATGGAATGGAATGTACCGGAGTGGAGTGGAGTGGAATGGAGTGGAGTGGAGTGGAGTGGAGTGGAATGGAATGGAATGGAATGGAACGGAATGCAATGGAATGCAATGGAATGGAAAGGAATGGAATGGAATGGAATGGAATGGAATGGAATGGAATGGACACCAGTAGAATGGAATGGAATGGAATGGAATGGAATGGAATGGAATGGAATGGAATTCAATGGAATGGAATGGAATGGAATGGAATGGAATGGAATGGAATGGCATGGAATTCAATGGAATGGAATGGAATGGAATGGAATTCCATGGAATGGAATGGAATGGAATCGAATGGAATGGAATGGAATGGAATGGAATGGAATGGAATAGAATGGAATCAACCCGAGTAGAACGGAATGGAATGGAATGGAATGTAATGGAATGGAATGGAATGGAATGGAATGGAATGTACCAAAGTAGAACGGAATGGAATGGAATGGAATGGAATGGAATGGAATGGAATGGAATGGAATGGAATGCAATGTACCCGAGTAGAACGGAATGGAATGGAATGGAATGGATTGGAATGGAATGGAATGGAATGGAATTGAGTGCAATGCAATGCAATGGAATGCAATGGAATGGAAAGGAATGGAATGGAATGGAATGGAATCTACCCGAGTAGAACGGAATGGAATGGAATTGAATGGAATGTAACCGAGTAGAACGGAACGGAATGGAATGGAATGGAATGGAATGGAATGCAATGGAATGGAATGGAATGGAATGGAATGGAATGGAATGGAATGGAATGGACACCAGTAGAATGGAATGGAATGGAATGGAATGGAATGGAATGGAATGGAATGGAATGGAATGGAATCTACCCGAGTAGAACGGAATGGAACGGAATGGAATGGAATGGAATGTACAGGAGCAGAACGGAATGGAATGCAATGGAATGGAATGGAATGTACCCGAGCAGAACGGAAAGGAATGAAATGGAAATGGAAAGGGAATGGAAATGGAACGGGAATGGAAATGGAACGGGAACGCAATTGAAACGGGAATGGAAATGGAACGGGAACGGAAACGGAACGAGAACGGAAATGGAACGGGAACGGAAACGGAACGGGAACGGAAATGGAACGGGAATGGTAACGGAACAGGAATGGAAATGGAACGGGAATGGAAAAGGAACGGGAATGGAAATGGATCGGGAATGGAAATGGAACGGGAATGGTAATGGAACGGGAATGGAAATGGAACGGGAATGGAAAAGAAACGGGAATGGAAATGGAACGGGAATGGAAATGGAATGGGAATGGAAATGGAATGGAATGGAATGGAATGGAATGGAATGGAATGGAATGGAATGTACCGGAGTGGAGTGGAGTGGAGTGGAGTAGAGTGCACTGGAACGGAATGGAATGGACTGGAATGGAATGGAACGGAACGGAATGTACCTGAGAAGCACGGAATGGAATGGAATGGAATGGAATGGAATGGAATGGAATGGAATGTACCGGAGTGGAGTGGAGTGGAATGGAGTGGACTGGAGTGGTGTGGAGTGGAATGGAATGGAATGGAATGGAATGGAATGGAATGGAATGGAATGGAATGGAATGGAATGGAATGGAATGCAATGGAATGGAAAGGAATGGAATGGAATGGAATGGAATGGAATGGAATGGAATGGAATGGAATGGACAACAGTAGAATGGAATGGAATGGAATGGAATGGAATGGAATTCAATGGAATGGAATGGAATGGAATGGAATTCAATGGAATGGAATGGAATGGAATGGAATTCAATGGAATGGAATGGAATGGAATGGAATTCAATGGAATGGAATGGAATGGAATGGAATTCTATGGAATGGAATGGAGTGGAATCGAATGGAATTGAATGTAATCGAATGGAATGGAATGGAATAGAATGGAATCAACCCGAGTAGAACGGAGCGGAACGCAACGGAACGGAACGGAACGGAACGGGACGGAACGGAACGGAATGGAATGGAATGGAACGGAATTCCATGGAATGGAATGGAATGGAATGGAATGGAATGGAATTCGATGGAATGGAATGGAATGGATTGGAATGGAATGGAATAGAATGGAATTAACCCGAGTAGAACGGAACGGAACACAACGAAACGGAACGGAACGCAACGGAACGGAACGGAACGGAACGGAACGGAACGGAATGGAATGGAACGGAATTCAATGGAATGGAATGGAATGGAATGGAATTCTATGGAATGGAATGGAATGGAATGGAATGGAATGGAATGGAATGGAATTCCATGGAATGGAATGGAATGGAATGGAATGGAATGGAATTGAATGGAATCGAATGGAATCAAATGGGATCGAATGGAATGGAATGGAATAGAATGGAATCAACCCGAGTAGAACGGAATGGAATGGAATGGAATGGAATGGGATGGAATGGAATGGAATGGAATGGAATGGAACGGAATTCTATGGAATGGAATGGCATGGAATGGAATGGAATGGAATGGAATGGAATGGAATTCAATGGAATGGAATGGAACGGAATGGAATTCTATGGAATGGAATGGAATGGAATGGAATGGAATGGAATGGAATGGAATGGAATTCCATGGAATGGAATGGAATGGAATGGAATTCCATGGAATGGAATGGAATGGAATGGAATTCAATGGAATGGAATGGAATGGAATCGAATGGAATGGAATGGAATGGAATGGAATGAAATGGAATGGAATGGAATAGAATGGAATCAACCTGAGTAGAACGGAATGGAATGGAATGGAATGGAATGGAATGGAATGGAATGGAATGGAATGTACCAAAGTAGAACGGAATGGAATGGAATGGAATGGAATGGAATGGAATGGAATGGAATGGAATGGAATGTACACGAGTAGAACGGAATGGAATGGAATGGAATGGATTGGAATGGAATGGAATGGAATGGAATGGAATGTAACCGAGTAGAACGGAATGGAATGTAATTGAATGGAATGTAACCGAGTTGAACGGAACGGAATGGAATGGAATGGAATGGAATGGAATGGAATGGAATGGAATGGAATTGAGTGCAATGCAATGCAATGGAATGCAATGGAATGGAAAGGAATGGAATGGAATGGAATGGAATCTACCCGAGTAGAACGGAATGGAATGGAATTGAATGGAATGTAATCGAGTAGAACGGAACGGAATGGAATGGAATGGAATGGAATGCAATGGAATGGAATGGAATGGAATGGAATGGAATGGAATGGAATGGACACCAGTAGAATGGAATGGAATGGAATGGAATGGAATGGAATGGAATGGAATGGAATCTACCCGAGTAGAACGGAATGGAACGGAATGGAATGGAATGGAATGGACAGGAGCAGAACGGAATGGAATGCAATGGAATGGAATGGAATGTACCCGAGCAGAACGGAATGGAATGAAATGGAAATGGAAAGGGAATGGAAATGGAACGGGAATGGAAATGGAACGGGAACGGAAATGGAACGGGAATGGAAATGGAACGGGAACGGAAACGGAACGAGAACGGAAATGGAACGGGAACGGAAATGGAACGGGAATGGTAACGGAACGGGAATGGAAATGGAACGGGAATGGAAATGGAACGGGAATGGAAATGGATCGGGAATGGAAATGGAACGGGAATGGTAATGGAACTGGAATGGAAATGGAACGGGAATGGAAAAGAAACGGGAATGGAAATGGAACGGGAATGGAAATGGAATGGGAATGGAAATGGAATGGAATGGAATGGAATGGAATGGAATGGAATGGAATGTACCGGAGTGGAGTGGAGTGGAGTGGAGTGGAGTAGAGTGCACTGGAACGGAATGGAATGGAATGGAATGGAATGGAATGGAATGGAACGGAACGGAATGTACCTGAGAAGCACGGAATGGAATGGAATGGAATGGAATGGAATGGAATGGAATGTACCGGAGTGGAGTGGAGTGGAATGGAGTGGAGTGGAGTGGAGTGGAGTGGAATGGAATGGAATGGAATGGAATGGAATGCAGTGGAATGCAATGGAATGGAAAGGAATGGAATGGAATGGAATGGAATGGAATGGAATGGAATGGAATGGACACCAGTAGAATGGAATGGAATGGAATGGAATGGAATGGAATGGAATGGAATGGAATGGAATGGAATTCAATGGAATGGAATGGAATGGAATGGAATTCTATGGAATGGAATGGAATGGAATTCAATGGAATGGAATGGAATGGAATGGAATGGAATGGAATTCTATGGAATGGAATGGAATGGATTGGAATGGAATGGAATGGAATGGAATGGAATGGAATGGAATGGAATGGAATGGACACCAGTAGAATGGAATGGAATGGAATGGAATGGAATGGAATGGAATGGAATGGAATGGAATTCAATGGAATGGAATGGAATGGAAAGGAATTCAATGGAATGGAATGGAATGGAATTCTATGGAATGGAATGGAATGGAATTCAATGGAATGGAATGGAATGGAATGGAATGGAATGGAATTCTATGGAATGGAATGGAATGGATTGGAATGGAATGGAATGGAATGGAATGGAATGGAATGGAATGGAATGGAATGGACACCAGTAGAATGGAATGGAATGGAATGGAATGGAATGGAATGGAATGGAATGGAATTCAATGGAATGGAATGGAATGGAATGGAATGGAATGGAATGGAATGGAATGGAATGGAATTGAATGGAATCAACCCGAGTAGAACGGAATGGAATGGAATGGAATGTAATGGAATGGAATGGAATGGAATGGAATGGAATGTACCAAAGTAGAACGGAATGGAATGGAATGGAATGGAATGGAATGGAATGGAATGGAATGGACAACAGTAGAATGGAATGGAACGGAATGGAATGGAATGGAATGGAATGGAATGGAATGGAATGGAATGGAATGGAATTCAATGGAATGGAATGGACTGGAATGGAATTCAATGGAATGGAATGGAATTCTATGGAATGGAATGGAGTGGAATCGAATGGAATCGAATGGAATCGAATGGAATGGAATGGAATAGAATGGAATCAACCCGAGTAGAACGGAGCGGAACGCAACGGAACGGAACGGAACGGAACGGGACGGAACCGAACGGAATGGAATGGAATGGAACGGAATTCCATGGAATGGAATGGAATGGAATGGAATTCAATGGAATGGAATGGAATGGAATGGAATGGAATTCGATGGAATGGAATGGAATGGATTGGAATGGAATGGAATAGAATGGAATCAACCCGAGTAGAACGGAACGGAACACAACGGAACGGAACGGAACGCAACGGAACGGAACGGAACGGAACGGAACGGAATGGAATGGAATGGAACGGAATTCAATGGAATGGAATGGAATGGAATGGAATTCTATGGAATGGAATGGAATGGAATGGAATGGAATGGAATTCCATGGAATGGAATGGAATGGAATGGAATGGAATGGAATTCAATGGAATGGAATGGAGTGGAATGGAATGGAATCGAATGGAATTGAATGGAATCGAATGGAATCAAATGGGATCGAATGGAATGGAATGGAATAGAATGGAATCAACCCGAGTAGAACGGAATGAAATGGAATGGAATGGAATGGAATGGAATGGAATGGAATGGAATGGAATGGAACGGAATTCAATGGAATGGAATGGAATGGAATGGAATGGAATGGAATGGAATGGAATTCAATGGAATGGAATGGAACGGAATGGAATTCAATGGAATGGAATGGAATGGAATGGAATGGAATGGAATGGAATGGAATGGAATTCCATGGAATGGAATGGAATGGAATGGAATTCCATGGAATGGAATGGAATGGAATGGAATTCAATGGAATGGAATGGATTGGAATGGAATGGAATGGAATGGAATGGAATGGAATGAAATGGAATGGAATGGAATAGAATGGAATCAACCTGAGTAGAACGGAATGGAATGGAATGGAATGGAATGGAATGGAATGGAATGGAATGGAATGGAATGGAATGGAATGTACCAAAGTAGAACGGAATGGAATGGAATGGAATGGAATGGAATGGAATGGAATGGAATGGAATGGAATGGAATGGAATGTACACGAGTAGAACGGAATGTAATGGAATGGAATGGATTGGAATGGAATGGAATGGAATGGAATGGAATGTAACCGAGTAGAACGGAATGGAATGTAATTGAATGGAATGTAACCGAGTTGAACGGAACGGAATGGAATGGAATGGAATGGAATGGAATGGAATGGAATGGAATGGAATTGAGTGCAATGCAATGCAATGGAATGCAATGGAATGGAAAGGAATGGAATGGAATGGAATGGAATCTACCCGAGTAGAACGGAATGGAATGGAATTGAATGGAATGTAATCGAGTAGAACGGAACGGAATGGAATGGAATGGAATGGAATGCAATGGAATGGAATGGAATGGAATGGAATGGAATGGATTGGAATGGACACCAGTAGAATGGAATGGAATGGAATGGAATGGAATGGAATGGAATGGAATCTACCCGAGTAGAACGGAATGGAACGGAATGGAATGGAATGGAATGGACAGGAGCAGAACGGAATGGAATGCAATGGAATGGAATGGAATGTACCCGAGCAGAACGGAATGGAATGAAATGGAAATGGAAAGGGAATGGAAATGGAACGGGAATGGAAATGGAACGGGAACGGAAATGGAACGGGAATGGAAATGGAACGGGAACGGAAACGGAACGAGAACGGAAATGGAACGGGAACGGAAACGGAACGGGAACGGAAATGGAACGGGAATGGTAACGGAACGGGAATGGAAATGGAACGGGAATGGAAATGGAACGGGAATGGAAATGGATCGGGAATGGAAATGGAACGGGAATGGTAATGGAACTGGAATGGAAATGGAACGGGAATGGAAAAGAAACGGGAATGGAAATGGAACGGGAATGGAAATGGAATGGGAATGGAAATGGAATGGAATGGAATGGAATGGAATGGAATGGAATGTACCGGAGTGGAGTGGAGTGGAGTGGAGTGGAGTAGAGTGCACTGGAACGGAATGGAATGGAATGGAATGGAATGGAATGGAACGGAACGGAATGTACCTGAGAAGCACGGAATGGAATGGAATGGAATGGAATGGAATGGAATGTACCGGAGTGGAGTGGAGTGGAATGGAGTGGAGTGGAGTGGAGTGGAGTGGAATGGAATGGAATGGAATGGAACGGAATGCAATGGAATGCAATGGAAAGGAAAGGAATGGAATGGAATGGAATGGAATGGAATGGAATGGAATGGACACCAGTAGAATGGAATGGAATGGAATGGAATGGAATGGAATGGAATGGAATGGAATGGAATGGAATTCAATGGAATGGAATGGAATGGAATGGAATGGAATGGAATGGAATGGAATGGAATTCAATGGAATGGAATGGAATGGAATGGAATTCCATGGAATGGAATGGAATGGAATCGAATGGAATGGAATGGAATGGAATGGAATCGAATGGAATGGAATGGAATGGAATGGAATGGAATGGAATAGAATGGAATCAACCCGAGTAGAACGGAATGGAATGGAATGGAATGGAATGGAATGGAATGGAATGGAATGTACAAAAGTAGAACGGAATGGAATGGAATGGAATGGAATGGAATGGAATGGAATGGAATGGAATGGAATGGAATGGAATGCAATGTACCCGAGTAGAACGGAATGGAATGGAATGGAATGGATTGGAATGGAATGGAATGGAATGGAATGGAATGTAACCGAGTAGAACGGAATGGAATGTAATTGAATGGAATGTAACCGGGTTGAACAGAACGGAATGGAATGGAATGGAATGGAATGGAATGGAATGGAATGGAATGGAATTGAGTGCAATGCAATGCAATGGAATGCAATGGAATGGAAAGGAATGGAATGGAATGGAATGGAATCTACCCGAGTAGAACGGAATGGAATGGAATTGAATGGAATGTAACCGAGTAGAACGGAACGGAATGGAATGGAATGGAATGGAATGGAATGCAATGGAATGGAATGGAATGGAATGGAATGGAATGGAATGGAATGGACACCAGTAGAATGGAATGGAATGGAATGGAATGGAATGGAATGGAATGGAATGGAATGGAATGGAATGGAATGGAATCTACCCGAGTAGAACGGAATGGAACGGAATGGAATGGAATGGAATGTACAGGAGCAGAACGGAATGGAATGCAATGGAATGGAATGGAATGTACCCGAGCAGAACGGAAAGGAATGAAATGGAAATGGAAAGGGAATGGAAATGGAACGGGAATGGAAATGGAACGGGAACGCAATTGAAACGGGAATGGAAATGGAACGGGAACGGAAACGGAACGAGAACGGAAATGGAACGGGAACGGAAACGGAACGGGAACGGAAATGGAACGGGAATGGTAACGGAACAGGAATGGAAATGGAACGGGAATGGAAAAGGAACGGGAATGGAAATGGATCGGGAATGGAAATGGAACGGGAATGGTAATGGAACGGGAATGGAAATGGAACGGGAATGGAAAAGAAACGGGAATGGAAATGGAACGGGAATGGAAATGGAATGGGAATGGAAATGGAATGGAATGGAATGGAATGGAATGGAATGGAATGTACCGGAGTGGAGTGGAGTGGAGTGGAGTAGAGTGCACTGGAACGGAATGGAATGGAATGGAATGGAATGGAACGGAACGGAATGTACCTGAGAAGCACGGAATGGAATGGAATGGAATGGAATGGAATGGAATGGAATGTACCGGAGTGGAGTGGAGTGGAATGGAGTGGACTGGAGTGGTGTGGAGTGGAATGGAATGGAATGGAATGGAATGGAATGGAATGGAATGGAATGGAATGGAATGGAATGGAATGGAATGCAATGGAATGCAATGGAATGGAAAGGAATGGAATGGAATGGAATGGAATGGAATGGAATGGAATGGAATGGAATGGAATGGACAACAGTAGAATGGAATGGAATGGAATGGAATGGAATGGAATTCAATGGAATGGAATGGAATGGAATGGAATTCAATGGAATGGAATGGAATGGAATGGAATTCAATGGAATGGAATGGAATGGAATGGAATTCAATGGAATGGAATGGAATGGAATGGAATTCTATGGAATGGAATGGAGTGGAATCGAATGGAATCGAATGGAATCGAATGGAATGGAATGGAATAGAATGGAATCAACCCGAGTAGAACGGAGCGGAACGCAACGGAACGGAACGGAACGGAACGGGACGGAACAGAACGGAATGGAATGGAATGGAACGGAATTCCATGGAATGGAATGGAATGGAATGGATTTCGATGGAATGGAATGGAATGGATTGGAATGGAATGGAATAGAATGGAATTAACCCGAGTAGAACGGAACGGAACACAACGAAACGGAACGGAACGCAACGGAACGGAACGAAACGGAACGGAATGGAATGGAACGGAATTCAATGGAATGGAATGGAATGGAATGGAATTCTATGGAATGGAATGGAATGGAATGGAATGGAATGGAATGGAATGGAATTCCATGGAATGGAATGGAATGGAATTCCATGGAATGGAATGGAATGGAATGGAATGGAATGGAATGGAATTGAATGGAATCGAATGGAATCAAATGGGATCGAATGGAATGGAATGGAATAGAATGGAATCAACCCGAGTAGAACGGAATGGAATGGAATGGAATGGAATGGGATGGAATGGAATGGAATGGAATGGAATGGAACGGAATTCAATGGAATGGAATGGCATGGAATGGAATGGAATGGAATGGAATGGAATGGAATTCAATGGAATGGAATGGAACGGAATGGAATTCAATGGAATGGAATGGAATGGAATGGAATGGAATGGCATGGAATGGAATGGAATTCCATGGAATGGAATGGAATGGAATGGAATTCCATGGAATGGAATGGAATGGAATGGAATTCAATGGAATGGAATGGAATGGAATCGAATGGAATGGAATGGAATGGAATGGAATGAAATGGAATGGAATGGAATAGAATGGAATCAACCTGAGTAGAACGGAATGGAATGGAATGGAATGGAATGGAATGGAATGGAATGGAATGGAATGGAATGGAATGGAATGGAATGTACCAAAGTAGAACGGAATGGAATGGAATGGAATGGAATGGAATGGAATGGAATGGAATGGAATGGAATGGAATGGAATGGAATGTACACGAGTAGAACGGAATGGAATGGAATGGAATGGATTGGAATGGAATGGAATGGAATGGAATGGAATGTAACCGAGTAGAACGGAATGGAATGTAATTGAATGGAATGTAACCGAGTTGAACGGAACGGAATGGAATGGAATGGAATGGAATGGAATGGAATGGAATGGAATGGAATTGAGTGCAATGCAATGCAATGGAATGCAATGGAATGGAAAGGAATGGAATGGAATGGAATGGAATCTACCCGAGTAGAACGGAATGGAATGGAATTGAATGGAATGTAATCGAGTAGAACGGAACGGAATGGAATGGAATGGAATGGAATGCAATGGAATGGAATGGAATGCAATGGAATGGAATGGAATGGAATGGACACCAGTAGAATGGAATGGAATGGAATGGAATGGAATGGAATGGAATCTACCCGAGTAGAACGGAATGGAACGGAATGGAATGGAATGGAATGGACAGGAGCAGAACGGAATGGAATGCAATGGAATGGAATGGAATGTACCCGAGCAGAACGGAATGGAATGAAATGGAAATGGAAAGGGAATGGAAATGGAACGGGAATGGAAATGGAACGGGAACGGAAACGGAACGAGAACGGAAATGGAACGGGAACGGAAACGGAACGGGAACGGAAATGGAACGGGAATGGTAACGGAACGGGAATGGAAATGGAACGGGAATGGAAATGGAACGGGAATGGAAATGGATCGGGAATTTAAATGGAACGGGAATGGAAATGGAATGGGAATGGAAATGGAATGGAATGGAATGGAATGGAATGGAATGGAATGTACCGGAGTGGAGTGGAGTGGAGTGGAGTGGAGTAGAGTGCACTGGAACGGAATGGAATGGAATGGAATGGAATGGAATGGAATGGAACGGAACGGAATGTACCTGAGAAGCACGGAATGGAATGGAATGGAATGGAATGGAATGGAATGGAATGTACCGGAGTGGAGTGGAGTGGAATGGAGTGGAGTGGAGTGGAGTGGAGTGGAATGGAATGGAATGGAATGGAATGGAATGCAGTGGAATGCAATGGAATGGAATGGAATGCAGTGGAATGCAATGGAATGGAAAGGAATGGAATGGAATGGAATGGAATGGAATGGAATGGAATGGAATGGAATGGACACCAGTAGAATGGAATGGAATGGAATGGAATGGAATGGAATGGAATGGAATGGAATGGAATGGAATGGAATTCAATGGAATGGAATGGAATGGAATGGAATTCTATGGAATGGAATGGAATGGAATTCAATGGAATGGAATGGAATGGAATGGAATGGAATGGAATTCTATGGAATGGAATGGAATGGATTGGAATGGAATGGAATGGAATGGAATGGAATGGAATGGAATGGACACCAGTAGAATGGAATGGAATGGAATGGAATGGAATGGAATGGAATGGAATGGAATGGAATGGAATGGAATGGAATTCAATGGAATGGAATGGAATGGAAAGGAATTCAATGGAATGGAATGGAATGGAATTCAATGGAATGGAATGGAATGGAATGGAATGGAATGGAATTCTATGGAATGGAATGGAATGGATTGGAATGGAATGGAATGGAATGGAATGGAATGGAATGGAATGGAATGGAATGGACACCAGTAGAATGGAATGGAATGGAATGGAATGGAATGGAATGGAATGGAATGGAATGGAATTCAATGGAATGGAATGGAATGGAATGGAATGGAATGGAATGGAATGGAATGGAATGGAATTGAATGGAATCAACCCGAGTAGAACGGAATGGAATGGAATGGAATGTAATGGAATGGAATGGAATGGAATGGAATGGAATGTACCAAAGTAGAACGGAATGGAATGGAATGGAATGGAATGGAATGGAATGGAATGGAATGGAATGGAATGGAATGGAATGCAATGTACCCGAGTAGAACGGAATGGAATGGAATGGAATGGATTGGAATGGAATGGAATGGAATGGAATGGAATGGAATGTAACCGAGTAGAACGGAATGGAATGTAATTGAATGGAATGTAACCGGGTTGAACGGAACGGAATGGAATGGAATGGAATGGAATGGAATGGAATGGAATGGAATGGAATTGAGTGCAATGCAATGCAATGGAATGCAATGGAATGGAAAGGAATGGAATGGAATGGAATGGAATCTACCCGAGTAGAACGGAATGGAATGGAATTGAATGGAATGTAACCGAGTAGAACGGAACGGAATGGAATGGAATGGAATGGAATGGAATGCAATAGAATGGAATGGAATGGAATGGAAAGGAATGGAATGGAATGGAATGGACACCAGTAGAATGGAATGGAATGGAATGGAATGGAATGGAATGCAATGGAATGGAATGGAATGGAATGGAATCTACCCGAGTAGAACGGAATGGAACGGAATGGAATGGAATGAAATGTACAGGAGCAGAACGGAATGGAATGCAATGGAATGGAATGGAATGTACCCGAGCAGAACGGAAAGGAATGAAATGGAAATGGAAAGGGAATGGAAATGGAACGGGAATGGAAATGGAACGGGAACGCAATTGAAACGGGAATGGAAATGGAACGGGAACGGAAACGGAACGAGAACGGAAATGGAACGGGAACGGAAACGGAACGGGAACGGAAATGGAACGGGAATGGTAACGGAACAGGAATGGAAATGGAACGGGAATGGAAAAGGAACGGGAATGGAAATGGATCGGGAATGGAAATGGAACGGGAATGGTAATGGAACGGGAATGGAAATGGAACGGGAATGGAAAAGAAACGGGAATGGAAATGGAACGGGAATGGAAATGGAATGGGAATGGAAATGGAATGGAATGGAATGGAATGGAATGGAATGGAATGTACCGGAGTGGAGTGGAGTGGAGTGGAGTAGAGTGCACTGGAACGGAATGGAATGGAATGGAATGGAACGGAACGGAATGTACCTGAGAAGCACGGAATGGAATGGAATGGAATGGAATGGAATGGAATGGAATGGAATGGAATGTACCGGAGTGGAGTGGAGTGGAATGGAGTGGACTGGAGTGGTGTGGAGTGGAATGGAATGGAATGGAATGGAATGGAATGGAATGGAATGGAATGGAATGGAATGCAATGGAATGCAATGGAATGGAAAGGAATGGAATGGAATGGAATGGAATGGAATGGAATGGAATGGAATGGAATGGACAACAGTAGAATGGAATGGAACGGAATGGAATGGAATGGAATGGAATGGAATGGAATGGAATGGAATGGAATGGAATTCAATGGAATGGAATGGACTGGAATGGAATTCAATGGAATGGAATGGAATTCTATGGAATGGAATGGAGTGGAATCGAATGGAATCGAATGGAATCGAATGGAATGGAATGGAATAGAATGGAATCAACCCGAGTAGAACGGAGCGGAACGCAACGGAACGGAACGGAACGGAACGGGACGGAACCGAACGGAATGGAATGGAATGGAACGGAATTCCATGGAATGGAATGGAATGGAATGGAATTCAATGGAATGGAATGGAATGGAATGGAATGGAATTCGATGGAATGGAATGGAATGGATTGGAATGGAATGGAATAGAATGGAATCAACCCGAGTAGAACGGAACGGAACACAACGGAACGGAACGGAACGCAACGGAACGGAACGGAACGGAACGGAACGGAACGGAATGGAATGGAATGGAACGGAATTCAATGGAATGGAATGGAATGGAATGGAATTCTATGGAATGGAATGGAATGGAATGGAATGGAATGGAATTCCATGGAATGGAATGGAATGGAATGGAATGGAATGGAATTCAATGGAATGGAATGGAGTGGAATGGAATGGAATCGAATGGAATTGAATGGAATCGAATGGAATCAAATGGGATCGAATGGAATGGAATGGAATAGAATGGAATCAACCCGAGTAGAACGGAATGAAATGGAATGGAATGGAATGGAATGGAATGGAATGGAATGGAATGGAATGGAACGGAATTCAATGGAATGGAATGGAATGGAATGGAATGGAATTCAATGGAATGGAATGGAACGGAATGGAATTCAATGGAATGGAATGGAATGGAATGGAATGGAATGGAATGGAATGGAATGGAATTCCATGGAATGGAATGGAATGGAATGGAATTCCATGGAATGGAATGGAATGGAATGGAATTCAATGGAATGGAATGGATTGGAATGGAATGGAATGGAATGGAATGGAATGGAATGAAATGGAATGGAATGGAATAGAATGGAATCAACCTGAGTAGAACGGAATGGAATGGAATGGAATGGAATGGAATGGAATGGAATGGAATGGAATGGAATGGAATGGAATGTACCAAAGTAGAACGGAATGGAATGGAATGGAATGGAATGGAATGGAATGGAATGGAATGGAATGGAATGGAATGGAATGTACACGAGTAGAACGGAATGTAATGGAATGGAATGGATTGGAATGGAATGGAATGGAATGGAATGGAATGTAACCGAGTAGAACGGAATGGAATGTAATTGAATGGAATGTAACCGAGTTGAACGGAACGGAATGGAATGGAATGGAATGGAATGGAATGGAATGGAATGGAATGGAATTGAGTGCAATGCAATGCAATGGAATGCAATGGAATGGAAAGGAATGGAATGGAATGGAATGGAATCTACCCGAGTAGAACGGAATGGAATGGAATTGAATGGAATGTAATCGAGTAGAACGGAACGGAATGGAATGGAATGGAATGGAATGCAATGGAATGGAATGGAATGGAATGGAATGGAATGGATTGGAATGGACACCAGTAGAATGGAATGGAATGGAATGGAATGGAATGGAATGGAATGGAATCTACCCGAGTAGAACGGAATGGAACGGAATGGAATGGAATGGAATGGACAGGAGCAGAACGGAATGGAATGCAATGGAATGGAATGGAATGTACCCGAGCAGAACGGAATGGAATGAAATGGAAATGGAAAGGGAATGGAAATGGAACGGGAATGGAAATGGAACGGGAACGGAAATGGAACGGGAATGGAAATGGAACGGGAACGGAAACGGAACGAGAACGGAAATGGAACGGGAACGGAAACGGAACGGGAACGGAAATGGAACGGGAATGGTAACGGAACGGGAATGGAAATGGAACGGGAATGGAAATGGAACGGGAATGGAAATGGATCGGGAATGGAAATGGAACGGGAATGGTAATGGAACTGGAATGGAAATGGAACGGGAATGGAAAAGAAACGGGAATGGAAATGGAACGGGAATGGAAATGGAATGGGAATGGAAATGGAATGGAATGGAATGGAATGGAATGGAATGGAATGTACCGGAGTGGAGTGGAGTGGAGTGGAGTAGAGTGCACTGGAACGGAATGGAATGGAATGGAATGGAATGGAATGGAACGGAACGGAATGTACCTGAGAAGCACGGAATGGAATGGAATGGAATGGAATGGAATGGAATGTACCGGAGTGGAGTGGAGTGGAATGGAGTGGAGTGGAGTGGAGTGGAGTGGAATGGAATGGAATGGAATGGAACGGAATGCAATGGAATGCAATGGAAAGGAAAGGAATGGAATGGAATGGAATGGAATGGAATGGAATGGAATGGACACCAGTAGAATGGAATGGAATGGAATGGAATGGAATGGAATGGAATGGAATGGAATGGAATGGAATTCAATGGAATGGAATGGAATGGAATGGAATGGAATGGAATGGAATGGAATGGAATTCAATGGAATGGAATGGAATGGAATGGAATTCCATGGAATGGAATGGAATGGAATCGAATGGAATGGAATGGAATGGAATGGAATCGAATGGAATGGAATGGAATGGAATGGAATGGAATGGAATAGAATGGAATCAACCCGAGTAGAACGGAATGGAATGGAATGGAATGGAATGGAATGGAATGGAATGGAATGTACAAAAGTAGAACGGAATGGAATGGAATGGAATGGAATGGAATGGAATGGAATGGAATGGAATGGAATGGAATGCAATGTACCCGAGTAGAACGGAATGGAATGGAATGGAATGGATTGGAATGGAATGGAATGGAATGGAATGGAATGTAACCGAGTAGAACGGAATGGAATGTAATTGAATGGAATGTAACCGGGTTGAACAGAACGGAATGGAATGGAATGGAATGGAATGGAATGGAATGGAATGGAATGGAATTGAGTGCAATGCAATGCAATGGAATGCAATGGAATGGAAAGGAATGGAATGGAATGGAATGGAATCTACCCGAGTAGAACGGAATGGAATGGAATTGAATGGAATGTAACCGAGTAGAACGGAACGGAATGGAATGGAATGGAATGGAATGGAATGCAATGGAATGGAATGGAATGGAATGGAATGGAATGGAATGGAATGGACACCAGTAGAATGGAATGGAATGGAATGGAATGGAATGGAATGGAATGGAATGGAATGGAATGGAATGGAATGGAATCTACCCGAGTAGAACGGAATGGAACGGAATGGAATGGAATGGAATGTACAGGAGCAGAACGGAATGGAATGCAATGGAATGGAATGGAATGTACCCGAGCAGAACGGAAAGGAATGAAATGGAAATGGAAAGGGAATGGAAATGGAACGGGAATGGAAATGGAACGGGAACGCAATTGAAACGGGAATGGAAATGGAACGGGAACGGAAACGGAACGAGAACGGAAATGGAACGGGAACGGAAACGGAACGGGAACGGAAATGGAACGGGAATGGTAACGGAACAGGAATGGAAATGGAACGGGAATGGAAAAGGAACGGGAATGGAAATGGATCGGGAATGGAAATGGAACGGGAATGGTAATGGAACGGGAATGGAAATGGAACGGGAATGGAAAAGAAACGGGAATGGAAATGGAACGGGAATGGAAATGGAATGGGAATGGAAATGGAATGGAATGGAATGGAATGGAATGGAATGGAATGTACCGGAGTGGAGTGGAGTGGAGTGGAGTAGAGTGCACTGGAACGGAATGGAATGGAATGGAATGGAATGGAACGGAACGGAATGTACCTGAGAAGCACGGAATGGAATGGAATGGAATGGAATGGAATGGAATGGAATGTACCGGAGTGGAGTGGAGTGGAATGGAGTGGACTGGAGTGGTGTGGAGTGGAATGGAATGGAATGGAATGGAATGGAATGGAATGGAATGGAATGGAATGGAATGGAATGGAATGGAATGCAATGGAATGCAATGGAATGGAAAGGAATGGAATGGAATGGAATGGAATGGAATGGAATGGAATGGAATGGAATGGACAACAGTAGAATGGAATGGAATGGAATGGAATGGAATGGAATTCAATGGAATGGAATGGAATGGAATGGAATTCAATGGAATGGAATGGAATGGAATGGAATTCAATGGAATGGAATGGAATGGAATGGAATTCAATGGAATGGAATGGAATGGAATGGAATTCTATGGAATGGAATGGAGTGGAATCGAATGGAATCGAATGGAATCGAATGGAATGGAATGGAATAGAATGGAATCAACCCGAGTAGAACGGAGCGGAACGCAACGGAACGGAACGGAACGGAACGGGACGGAACAGAACGGAATGGAATGGAATGGAACGGAATTCCATGGAATGGAATGGAATGGAATGGATTTCGATGGAATGGAATGGAATGGATTGGAATGGAATGGAATAGAATGGAATTAACCCGAGTAGAACGGAACGGAACACAACGAAACGGAACGGAACGCAACGGAACGGAACGAAACGGAACGGAATGGAATGGAACGGAATTCAATGGAATGGAATGGAATGGAATGGAATTCTATGGAATGGAATGGAATGGAATGGAATGGAATGGAATGGAATGGAATGGAATGGAATGGAATGGAATTGAATGGAATCGAATGGAATCAAATGGGATCGAATGGAATGGAATGGAATAGAATGGAATCAACCCGAGTAGAACGGAATGGAATGGAATGGAATGGAATGGGATGGAATGGAATGGAATGGAATGGAATGGAACGGAATTCAATGGAATGGAATGGCATGGAATGGAATGGAATGGAATGGAATGGAATGGAATTCAATGGAATGGAATGGAACGGAATGGAATTCAATGGAATGGAATGGAATGGAATGGAATGGAATGGCATGGAATGGAATGGAATTCCATGGAATGGAATGGAATGGAATGGAATTCCATGGAATGGAATGGAATGGAATGGAATTCAATGGAATGGAATGGAATGGAATCGAATGGAATGGAATGGAATGGAATGGAATGAAATGGAATGGAATGGAATAGAATGGAATCAACCTGAGTAGAACGGAATGGAATGGAATGGAATGGAATGGAATGGAATGGAATGGAATGGAATGGAATGGAATGGAATGGAATGTACCAAAGTAGAACGGAATGGAATGGAATGGAATGGAATGGAATGGAATGGAATGGAATGGAATGGAATGGAATGGAATGGAATGGAATGTACACGAGTAGAACGGAATGGAATGGAATGGAATGGATTGGAATGGAATGGAATGGAATGGAATGGAATGTAACCGAGTAGAACGGAATGGAATGTAATTGAATGGAATGTAACCGAGTTGAACGGAACGGAATGGAATGGAATGGAATGGAATGGAATGGAATGGAATGGAATGGAATTGAGTGCAATGCAATGCAATGGAATGCAATGGAATGGAAAGGAATGGAATGGAATGGAATGGAATCTACCCGAGTAGAACGGAATGGAATGGAATTGAATGGAATGTAATCGAGTAGAACGGAACGGAATGGAATGGAATGGAATGGAATGCAATGGAATGGAATGGAATGCAATGGAATGGAATGGAATGGAATGGACACCAGTAGAATGGAATGGAATGGAATGGAATGGAATGGAATGGAATCTACCCGAGTAGAACGGAATGGAACGGAATGGAATGGAATGGAATGGACAGGAGCAGAACGGAATGGAATGCAATGGAATGGAATGGAATGTACCCGAGCAGAACGGAATGGAATGAAATGGAAATGGAAAGGGAATGGAAATGGAACGGGAATGGAAATGGAACGGGAACGGAAACGGAACGAGAACGGAAATGGAACGGGAACGGAAACGGAACGGGAACGGAAATGGAACGGGAATGGTAACGGAACGGGAATGGAAATGGAACGGGAATGGAAATGGAACGGGAATGGAAATGGATCGGGAATTTAAATGGAACGGGAATGGAAATGGAATGGGAATGGAAATGGAATGGAATGGAATGGAATGGAATGGAATGGAATGTACCGGAGTGGAGTGGAGTGGAGTGGAGTGGAGTAGAGTGCACTGGAACGGAATGGAATGGAATGGAATGGAATGGAATGGAATGGAACGGAACGGAATGTACCTGAGAAGCACGGAATGGAATGGAATGGAATGGAATGGAATGGAATGGAATGTACCGGAGTGGAGTGGAGTGGAATGGAGTGGAGTGGAGTGGAGTGGAGTGGAATGGAATGGAATGGAATGGAATGGAATGCAGTGGAATGCAATGGAATGGAATGGAATGCAGTGGAATGCAATGGAATGGAAAGGAATGGAATGGAATGGAATGGAATGGAATGGAATGGAATGGAATGGAATGGACACCAGTAGAATGGAATGGAATGGAATGGAATGGAATGGAATGGAATGGAATGGAATGGAATGGAATGGAATTCAATGGAATGGAATGGAATGGAATGGAATTCTATGGAATGGAATGGAATGGAATTCAATGGAATGGAATGGAATGGAATGGAATGGAATGGAATTCTATGGAATGGAATGGAATGGATTGGAATGGAATGGAATGGAATGGAATGGAATGGAATGGAATGGACACCAGTAGAATGGAATGGAATGGAATGGAATGGAATGGAATGGAATGGAATGGAATGGAATTCAATGGAATGGAATGGAATGGAAAGGAATTCAATGGAATGGAATGGAATGGAATTCAATGGAATGGAATGGAATGGAATGGAATTCTATGGAATGGAATGGAGTGGAATCGAATGGAATCGAATGGAATCGAATGGAATGGAATGGAATAGAATGGAATCAACCCGAGTAGAACGGAACGGAACGCAACGGAACGGAACGGAACGGAACGGGACGGAACGGAACGGAATGGAATGGAATGGAACGGAATTCCATGGAATGGAATGGAATGGAATGGAATTCAATGGAATGGAATGGAATGGAATGGAATGGAATGGAATTCAATGGAATGGAATGGAATGGAATGGAATGGAATGGAATTCAATGGAATGGAATTCAATGGAATTCAATGGAATGGAATGCAATGGAATGGAATGGAATGGAATGCAATGGAATGGAATTCAATGGAATAGAATGGAATGGAATGGAATGGAAACGAATGGAATTCGATGGAATGGAATGGAATGGATTGGAATGGAATGGAATAGAATGGAATCAACCCGAGTAGAACGGAACGGAACACAACGGAACGGAACGGAACGCAACGGAACGGAACGGAACGGAACGGAACGGAACGGAATGGAATGGAATGGAACGGAATTCAATGGAATGGAATGGAATGGAATGGAATGGAATTCTATGGAATGGAATGGAATGGAATGGAATGGAATTCCATGGAATGGAATGGAATGGAATGGAATGGAATGGAATTCAATGGAATGGAATGGAGTGGAATGGAATGGAATCGAATGGAATTGAATGGAATCGAATGGAATCAAATGGGATCGAATGGAATGGAATGGAATAGAATGGAATCAACCCGAGTAGAACGGAATGAAATGGAATGGAATGGAATGGAATGGAATGGAATTCAATGGAATGGAATGGAACGGAATGGAATTCAATGGAATGGAATGGAATGGAATGGAATGGAATGGAATGGAATGGAATGGAATTCCATGGAATGGAATGGAATGGAATGGAATTCCATGGAATGGAATGGAATGGAATGGAATTCCATGGAATGGAATGGAATGGAATGGAATCAACCTGAGTAGAACGGAATGGAATGGAATGGAATGGAATGGAATGGAATGGAATGGAATGGAATGGAATGGAATGTACCAAAGTAGAACGGAATGGAATGGAATGGAATGGAATGGAATGGAATGGAATGGAACGGAATGGAATGGAATGGAATGGAATGGAATGGAATGGAATGGAATGGAATGGAATGGAATGGAATGGAATGGAATGTACACGAGTAGAACGGAATGTAATGGAATGGAATGGATTGGAATGGAATGGAATGGAATGGAATGGAATGTAACCGAGTAGAACGGAATGGAATGTAATTGAATGGAATGTAACCGAGTTGAACGGAACGGAATGGAATGGAATGGAATGGAATGGAATGGAATGGAATGGAATGGAATTGAGTGCAATGCAATGCAATGGAATGCAATGGAATGGAAAGGAATGGAATGGAATGGAATGGAATCTACCCGAGTAGAACGGAATGGAATGGAATTGAATGGAATGTAATCGAGTAGAACGGAACGGAATGGAATGGAATGGAATGGAATGCAATGGAATGGAATGGAATGGAATGGAATGGAATGGAATGGAATGGACACCAGTAGAATGGAATGGAATGGAATGGAATGGAATGGAATGGAATGGAATGGAATCTACCCGAGTAGAACGGAATGGAACGGAATGGAATGGAATGGAATGGACAGGAGCAGAACGGAATGGAATGCAATGGAATGGAATGGAATGTACCCGAGCAGAACGGAATGGAATGAAATGGAAATGGAAAGGGAATGGAAATGGAACGGGAATGGAAATGGAACGGGAACGGAAATGGAACGGGAATGGAAATGGAACGGGAACGGAAACGGAACGAGAACGGAAATGGAACGGGAACGGAAACGGAACGGGAACGGAAATGGAACGGGAATGGTAACGGAACGGGAATGGAAATGGAACGGGAATGGAAATGGAACGGGAATGGAAATGGATCGGGAATGGAAATGGAACGGGAATGGTAATGGAACTGGAATGGAAATGGAACGGGAATGGAAAAGAAACGGGAATGGAAATGGAACGGGAATGGAAATGGAATGGGAATGGAAATGGAATGGAATGGAATGGAATGGAATGGAATGGAATGGAATGTACCGGAGTGGAGTGGAGTGGAGTGGAGTGGAGTAGAGTGCACTGGAACGGAATGGAATGGAATGGAATGGAATGGAATGGAATGGAACGGAACGGAATGTACCTGAGAAGCACGGAATGGAATGGAATGGAATGGAATGGAATGGAATGGAATGTACCGGAGTGGAGTGGAGTGGAATGGAGTGGAGTGGAGTGGAGTGGAGTGGAATGGAATGGAATGGAATGGAATGGAATGCAGTGGAATGCAATGGAATGGAAAGGAATGGAATGGAATGGAATGGAATGGAATGGAATGGAATGGAATGGACACCAGTAGAATGGAATGGAATGGAATGGAATGGAATGGAATGGAATGGAATGGAATGGAATGGAATGGAATTCAATGGAATGGAATGGAATGGAATGGAATTCTATGGAATGGAATGGAATGGAATTCAATGGAATGGAATGGAATGGAATGGAATGGAATGGAATGGAATTCTATGGAATGGAATGGAATGGATTGGAATGGAATGGAATGGAATGGAATGGAATGGAATGGAATGGAATGGAATGGAATGGAATGGACACCAGTAGAATGGAATGGAATGGAATGGAATGGAATGGAATGGAATGGAATGGAATGGAATTCAATGGAATGGAAAGGAATGGAAAGGAATTCAATGGAATGGAATGGAATGGAATTCTATGGAATGGAATGGAATGGAATTCAATGGAATGGAATGGAATGGAATGGAATGGAATGGAATTCTATGGAATGGAATGGAATGGAATGGAATGGAATGGAATGGAATGGAATGGACACCAGTAGAATGGAATGGAATGGAATGGAATGGAATGGAATGGAATGGAATGGAATGGAATTCAATGGAATGGAATGGAATGGAATGGAATGGAATGGAATGGAATGGAATGGAATGGAATTGAATGGAATCAACCCGAGTAGAACGGAATGGAATGGAATGGAATGTAATGGAATGGAATGGAATGGAATGGAATGGAATGTACCAAAGTAGAACGGAATGGAATGGAATGGAATGGAATGGAATGGAATGGAATGGAATGGAATGGAATGGAATGGAATGCAATGTACCCGAGTAGAACGGAATGGAATGGAATGGAATGCATTGGAATGGAATGGAATGGAATGGAATGGAATGGAATGTAACCGAGTAGAACGGAATGGAATGTAATTGAATGGAATGTAACCGGGTTGAACGGAACGGAATGGAATGGAATGGAATGGAATGGAATGGAATGGAATGGAATGGAATTGAGTGCAATGCAATGCAATGGAATGCAATGGAATGGAAAGGAATGGAATGGAATGGAATGGAATCTACCCGAGTAGAACGGAATGGAATGGAATTGAATGGAATGTAACCGAGTAGAACGGAACGGAATGGAATGGAATGGAATGGAATGGAATGCAATAGAATGGAATGGAATGGAATGGAAAGGAATGGAATGGAATGGAATGGACACCAGTAGAATGGAATGGAATGGAATGGAATGGAATGGAATGGAATGGAATGGAATGGAATGGAATCTACCCGAGTAGAACGGAATGGAACGGAATGGAATGGAATGAAATGTACAGGAGCAGAACGGAATGGAATGCAATGGAATGGAATGGAATGTACCCGAGCAGAACGGAAAGGAATGAAATGGAAATGGAAAGGGAATGGAAATGGAACGGGAATGGAAATGGAACGGGAACGCAATTGAAACGGGAATGGAAATGGAACGGGAACGGAAACGGAACGAGAACGGAAATGGAACGGGAACGGAAACGGAACGGGAACGGAAATGGAACGGGAATGGTAATGGAACAGGAATGGAAATGGAACGGGAATGGAAAAGGAACGGGAATGGAAATGGATCGGGAATGGAAATGGAACGGGAATGGTAATGGAACGGGAATGGAAATGGAACGGGAATGGAAAAGAAACGGGAATGGAAATGGAACGGGAATGGAAATGGAATGGGAATGGAAATGGAATGGAATGGAATGGAATGGAATGGAATGGAATGGAATGGAATGTACCGGAGTGGAGTGGAGTGGAGTGGAGTAGAGTGCACTGGAACGGAATGGAATGGAATGGAATGGAACGGAACGGAATGTACCTGAGAAGCACGGAATGGAATGGAATGGAATGGAATGGAATGGAATGGAATGGAATGGAATGTACCGGAGTGGAGTGGAGTGGAATGGAGTGGACTGGAGTGGTGTGGAGTGGAATGGAATGGAATGGAATGGAATGGAATGGAATGGAATGGAATGGAATGGAATGCAATGGAATGCAATGGAATGGAAAGGAATGGAATGGAATGGAATGGAATGGAATGGAATGGAATGGAATGGAATGGACAACAGTAGAATGGAATGGAACGGAATGGAATGGAATGGAATGGAATGGAATGGAATGGAATGGAATGGAATGGAATGGAATGGAATTCAATGGAATGGAATGGACTGGAATGGAATTCAATGGAATGGAATGGAATTCTATGGAATGGAATGGAGTGGAATCGAATGGAATCGAATGGAATCGAATGGAATGGAATGGAATAGAATGGAATCAACCCGAGTAGAACGGAGCGGAACGCAACGGAACGGAACGGAACGGAACGGGACGGAACCGAACGGAATGGAATGGAATGGAACGGAATTCCATGGAATGGAATGGAATGGAATGGAATTCAATGGAATGGAATGGAATGGAATGGAATGGAATTCGATGGAATGGAATGGAATGGATTGGAATGGAATGGAATAGAATGGAATCAACCCGAGTAGAACGGAACGGAACACAACGGAACGGAACGGAACGCAACGGAACGGAACGGAACGGAACGGAACGGAACGGAATGGAATGGAATGGAACGGAATTCAATGGAATGGAATGGAATGGAATGGAATTCTATGGAATGGAATGGAATGGAATGGAATGGAATGGAATTCCATGGAATGGAATGGAATGGAATGGAATGGAATGGAATTCAATGGAATGGAATGGAGTGGAATGGAATGGAATCGAATGGAATTGAATGGAATCGAATGGAATCAAATGGGATCGAATGGAATGGAATGGAATAGAATGGAATCAACCCGAGTAGAACGGAATGAAATGGAATGGAATGGAATGGGATGGAATGGAATGGAATGGAATGGAATGGAACGGAATTCAATGGAATGGAATGGAATGGAATGGAATGGAATGGAATGGAATTCAATGGAATGGAATGGAACGGAATGGAATTCAATGGAATGGAATGGAATGGAATGGAATGGAATGGAATGGAATGGAATGGAATTCCATGGAATGGAATGGAATGGAATGGAATTCCATGGAATGGAATGGAATGGAATGGAATTCAATGGAATGGAATGGATTGGAATGGAATGGAATGGAATGGAATGGAATGGAATGAAATGGAATGGAATGGAATAGAATGGAATCAACCTGAGTAGAACGGAATGGAATGGAATGGAATGGAATGGAATGGAATGGAATGGAATGGAATGGAATGGAATGTACCAAAGTAGAACGTAATGGAATGGAATGGAATGGAATGGAATGGAATGGAATGGAATGGAATGGAATGGAATGTACACGAGTAGAACGGAATGTAATGGAATGGAATGGATTGGAATGGAATGGAATGGAATGGAATGGAATGTAACCGAGTAGAACGGAATGGAATGTAATTGAATGGAATGTAACCGAGTTGAACGGAACGGAATGGAATGGAATGGAATGGAATGGAATGGAATGGAATGGAATGGAATTGAGTGCAATGCAATGCAATGGAATGCAATGGAATGGAAAGGAATGGAATGGAATGGAATGGAATCTACCCGAGTAGAACGGAATGGAATGGAATTGAATGGAATGTAATCGAGTAGAACGGAACGGAATGGAATGGAATGGAATGGAATGCAATGGAATGGAATGGAATGGAATGGAATGGAATGGATTGGAATGGACACCAGTAGAATGGAATGGAATGGAATGGAATGGAATGGAATGGAATGGAATCTACCCGAGTAGAACGGAATGGAACGGAATGGAATGGAATGGAATGGACAGGAGCAGAACGGAATGGAATGCAATGGAATGGAATGGAATGTACCCGAGCAGAACGGAATGGAATGAAATGGAAATGGAAAGGGAATGGAAATGGAACGGGAATGGAAATGGAACGGGAACGGAAATGGAACGGGAATGGAAATGGAACGGGAACGGAAACGGAACGAGAACGGAAATGGAACGGGAACGGAAACGGAACGGGAACGGAAATGGAACGGGAATGGTAACGGAACGGGAATGGAAATGGAACGGGAATGGAAATGGAACGGGAATGGAAATGGATCGGGAATGGAAATGGAACGGGAATGGTAATGGAACTGGAATGGAAATGGAACGGGAATGGAAAAGAAACGGGAATGGAAATGGAACGGGAATGGAAATGGAATGGGAATGGAAATGGAATGGAATGGAATGGAATGGAATGGAATGGAATGTACCGGAGTGGAGTGGAGTGGAGTGGAGTGGAGTAGAGTGCACTGGAACGGAATGGAATGGAATGGAATGGAATGGAATGGAACGGAACGGAATGTACCTGAGAAGCACGGAATGGAATGGAATGGAATGGAATGGAATGGAATGTACCGGAGTGGAGTGGAGTGGAATGGAGTGGAGTGGAGTGGAGTGGAGTGGAATGGAATGGAATGGAATGGAACGGAATGCAATGGAATGCAATGGAAAGGAAAGGAATGGAATGGAATGGAATGGAATGGAATGGAATGGAATGGACACCAGTAGAATGGAATGGAATGGAATGGAATGGAATGGAATGGAATGGAATGGAATGGAATGGAATTCAATGGAATGGAATGGAATGGAATGGAATGGAATGGAATGGAATGGAATGGAATTCAATGGAATGGAATGGAATGGAATGGAATTCCATGGAATGGAATGGAATGGAATCGAATGGAATGGAATGGAATGGAATGGAATCGAATGGAATGGAATGGAATGGAATGGAATGGAATGGAATAGAATGGAATCAACCCGAGTAGAACGGAATGGAATGGAATGGAATGGAATGGAATGGAATGGAATGGAATGGAATGGAATGTACAAAAGTAGAACGGAATGGAATGGAATGGAATGGAATGGAATGGAATGGAATGGAATGGAATGGAATGGAATGGAATGCAATGTACCCGAGTAGAACGGAATGGAATGGAATGGAATGGATTGGAATGGAATGGAATGGAATGGAATGGAATGTAACCGAGTAGAACGGAATGGAATGTAATTGAATGGAATGTAACCGGGTTGAACAGAACGGAATGGAATGGAATGGAATCTACCCGAGTAGAACGGAATGGAACGGAATGGAATGGAATGGAATGTACAGGAGCAGAACGGAATGGAATGCAATGGAATGGAATGGAATGTACCCGAGCAGAACGGAAAGGAATGAAATGGAAATGGAAAGGGAATGGAAATGGAACGGGAATGGAAATGGAACGGGAACGCAATTGAAACGGGAATGGAAATGGAACGGGAACGGAAACGGAACGAGAACGGAAATGGAACGGGAACGGAAACGGAACGGGAACGGAAATGGAACGGGAATGGTAACGGAACAGGAATGGAAATGGAACGGGAATGGAAAAGGAACGGGAATGGAAATGGATCGGGAATGGAAATGGAACGGGAATGGTAATGGAACGGGAATGGAAATGGAACGGGAATGGAAAAGAAACGGGAATGGAAATGGAACGGGAATGGAAATGGAATGGGAATGGAAATGGAATGGAATGGAATGGAATGGAATGGAATGGAATGTACCGGAGTGGAGTGGAGTGGAGTGGAGTAGAGTGCACTGGAACGGAATGGAATGGAATGGAATGGAATGGAACGGAACGGAATGTACCTGAGAAGCACGGAATGGAATGGAATGGAATGGAATGGAATGGAATGGAATGTACCGGAGTGGAGTGGAGTGGAATGGAGTGGACTGGAGTGGTGTGGAGTGGAATGGAATGGAATGGAATGGAATGGAATGGAATGGAATGGAATGGAATGGAATGGAATGGAATGCAATGGAATGCAATGGAATGGAAAGGAATGGAATGGAATGGAATGGAATGGAATGGAATGGAATGGAATGGAATGGACAACAGTAGAATGGAATGGAATGGAATGGAATGGAATGGAATTCAATGGAATGGAATGGAATGGAATGGAATTCAATGGAATGGAATGGAATGGAATGGAATTCAATGGAATGGAATGGAATGGAATGGAATTCTATGGAATGGAATGGAATGGAATGGAATTCTATGGAATGGAATGGAGTGGAATCGAATGGAATCGAATGGAATCGAATGGAATGGAATGGAATAGAATGGAATCAACCCGAGTAGAACGGAGCGGAACGCAACGGAACGGAACGGAACGGAACGGGACGGAACAGAACGGAATGGAATGCAATGGAACGGAATTCCATGGAATGGAATGGAATGGAATGGAATTCGATGGAATGGAATGGAATGGATTGGAATGGAATGGAATAGAATGGAATTAACCCGAGTAGAACGGAACGGAACACAACGAAACGGAACGGAACGCAACGGAACGGAATGAAACGGAACGGAATGGAATGGAACGGAATTCAATGGAATGGAATGGAATGGAATGGAATTCTATGGAATGGAATGGAATGGAATGGAATGGAATGGAATGGAATGGAATTCCATGGAATGGAATGGAATGGAATTCCATGGAATGGAATGGAATGGAATGGAATGGAATGGAATGGAATTGAATGGAATCGAATGGAATCAAATGGGATCGAATGGAATGGAATGGAATAGAATGGAATCAACCCGAGTAGAACGGAATGGAATGGAATGGAATGGAATGGGATGGAATGGAATGGAATGGAATGGAATGGAACGGAATTCAATGGAATGGAATGGCATGGAATGGAATGGAATGGAATGGAATGGAATTCAATGGAATGGAATGGAACGGAATGGAATTCAATGGAATGGAATGGAATGGAATGGAATGGAATGGCATGGAATGGAATGGAATTCCATGGAATGGAATGGAATGGAATGGAATTCCATGGAATGGAATGGAATGGAATGGAATTCAATGGAATGGAATGGAATGGAATCGAATGGAATGGAATGGAATGGAATGGAATGAAATGGAATGGAATGGAATAGAATGGAATCAACCTGAGTAGAACGGAATGGAATGGAATGGAATGGAATGGAATGGAATGGAATGGAATGGAATGGAATGGAATGTACCAAAGTAGAACGGAATGGAATGGAATGGAATGGAATGGAATGGAATGGAATGGAATGGAATGGAATGGAATGGAATGGAATGGAATGGAATGTACACGAGTAGAACGGAATGGAATGGAATGGAATGGATTGGAATGGAATGGAATGGAATGGAATGGAATGTAACCGAGTAGAACGGAATGGAATGTAATTGAATGGAATGTAACCAAGTTGAACGGAACGGAATGGAATGGAATGGAATGGAATGGAATGGAATGGAATGGAATGGAATGGAATTGAGTGCAATGCAATGCAATGGAATGCAATGGAATGGAAAGGAATGGAATGGAATGGAATGGAATCTACCCGAGTAGAACGGAATGGAATGGAATTGAATGGAATGTAATCGAGTAGAACGGAACGGAATGGAATGGAATGGAATGGAATGCAATGGAATGGAATGGAATGCAATGGAATGGAATGGAATGGAATGGACACCAGTAGAATGGAATGGAATGGAATGGAATGGAATGGAATGGAATCTACCCGAGTAGAACGGAATGGAACGGAATGGAATGGAATGGAATGGACAGGAGCAGAACGGAATGGAATGCAATGGAATGGAATGGAATGTACCCGAGCAGAACGGAATGGAATGAAATGGAAATGGAAAGGGAATGGAAATGGAACGGGAATGGAAATGGAACGGGAACGGAAACGGAACGAGAACGGAAATGGAACGGGAACGGAAACGGAACGGGAACGGAAATGGAACGGGAATGGTAACGGAACGGGAATGGAAATGGAACGGGAATGGAAATGGAACGGGAATGGAAATGGATCGGGAATTTAAATGGAACGGGAATGGAAATGGAATGGGAATGGAAATGGAATGGAATGGAATGGAATGGAATGGAATGGAATGGAATGTACCGGAGTGGAGTGGAGTGGAGTGGAGTGGAGTAGAGTGCACTGGAACGGAATGGAATGGAATGGAATGGAATGGAATGGAATGGAACGGAACGGAATGTACCTGAGAAGCACGGAATGGAATGGAATGGAATGGAATGGAATGGAATGGAATGTACCGGAGTGGAGTGGAGTGGAATGGAGTGGAGTGGAGTGGAGTGGAGTGGAATGGAATGGAATGGAATGGAATGGAATGCAGTGGAATGCAATGGAATGGAAAGGAATGGAATGGAATGGAATGGAATGGAATGGAATGGAATGGAATGGAATGGAATGGACACCAGTAGAATGGAATGGAATGGAATGGAATGGAATGGAATGGAATGGAATGGAATGGAATGGAATTCAATGGAATGGAATGGAATGGAATGGAATTCTATGGAATGGAATGGAATGGAATTCAATGGAATGGAATTGAATGGAATGGAATGGAATGGAATTCTATGGAATGGAATGGAATGGATTGGAATGGAATGGAATGGAATGGAATGGAATGGAATGGAATGGACACCAGTAGAATGGAATGGAATGGAATGGAATGGAATGGAATGGAATGGAATGGAATGGAATTCAATGGAATGGAATGGAATGGAAAGGAATTCAATGGAATGGAATGGAATGGAATTCAATGGAATGGAATGGAATGGAATGGAATTCTATGGAATGGAATGGAGTGGAATCGAATGGAATCGAATGGAATCGAATGGAATGGAATGGAATAGAATGGAATCAACCCGAGTAGAACGGAACGGAACGCAACGGAACGGAACGGAACGGAACGGGACGGAACGGAACGGAATGGAATGGAATGGAACGGAATTCCATGGAATGGAATGGAATGGAATGGAATTCAATGGAATGGAATGGAATGGAATGGAATGGAATGGAATTCAATGGAATGGAATGGAATGGAATGGAATGGAATGGAATTCAATGGAATGGAATTCAATGGAATTCAATGGAATGGAATGCAATGGAATGGAATGGAATGGAATGCAATGGAATGGAATTCAATGGAATAGAATGGAATGGAATGGAATGGAAACGAATGGAATCGAATGGAATCGAATGGAATCGAATGGAATCGAATGGAATGGAATGGAATAGAATGGAATCAACCCGAGTAGAACGGAATGGAATGGAATGGAATGGAATGGAATGGAATGGAATGGAATGGAATGAAATGTTATGGAATGGAATGGAATGGAATTCAATGCAATTCAATTGAATGGAATGGAAGGGAATGGAATGGAGTGGAGTGGAGTGGAGTGGAGTGGAGTGGAATGGAATGGAGTGGAATGGAATGGAATGGAATGGAATGGAATGGAATGGAATGGAATTCAATTTTATGGAATGGAAGGGAGTGGAATGGAGTGGAGTGGAGTGGAATGGAGTGCAGTGGAGTGGAATGGAATGGAGTGGAATGGAATGGAATGGAATGGAATGGAATGGAATGGAATGGAATTCAATGGAGTGGAATGGAATGGAATGGAATGGAATGGAATGGAATGGAATGGAATTCAATGCAATGGAATGGAATGGAATCGAATGGAGTCAAATGGAATGGAATGGAATAGAATGGAATCAACCCGAGTAGAACGGAATGGAACGCAACGGAACGGAACGGAACGGAACGGAACGGAATGGAATGTAATGGAATGGAATGGAATGGAATGGAATGGAGCGGAATGGAATGCAATGGAATGGAATGGAATGGAATGGAATGGAATGGAATGGAATGGAATGGAGTCGAATGGAATCGAATGGAATGGAATGGAATAGAATGGAATCAACCCGAGTAGAACGGTACGGAACGGAACGGAACGGAACGGAACGGAACGGAATGGAATGATCAACCCGTGTAGAATGGAATGGAATGGAATTGAATAGAATGGAATCAACCCTAGTTGAACGGAACGGAACGCAACGGAACGGAACGGAATGGAACGGAATGGAATGGAATGGAAAGGAACGGAATTCAATGGAATGGAATGGAATGGAATGGAATTCTATGGAATGGAATGGAATTCAATGGAATGGAATGGAATGGAATGGAATGGAATGGAATGGAATGGAATGGAATGGAATTCAATGGAATGGAATGGAATGGAATGGAATGGAATTCAATGGAATGGAATGGAATGGAATGGAATGGAATGGAATGGAATCGAATGGAATCGAATGGAATCGAATGGAATCGAATGGAATCGAATGGAATGGAATGGAATAGAATGCAATCAACCCGAGTAGAATGGAATGGAATGGAATGGAATGGGATGGAATGGAATAGAATGGAATGGAATGGAATGGAATGGAATTCAAATGGAATGGAATGGAATGGAATTCTATGGAATGGAATGGAGTGGAATCGAATGGAATCGAATGGAATCGAATGGAATCGAATGGGATCGAATGGAATGGAATGGAATAGAATGGAATCAACCCGAGTAGAACGGAGCGGAACGCAACGGAACGGAACGGAACGGAACGGAACGGAAAGGATTGGAATGGAATGGAATGGAACGGAATTCAAAGGAATGGAATGGAACAGAATGGAATTCAATGGAAAGGAATGGAATGGAATGGAATGGAATTCAATGGAATGGAATGGAATGGAATGGAATGGAATGGAATGGAATGGAATGGAACGGAATTCTATGGAAAGGAATGGAATGGAATTCAATGGAATGGAATGGAATGGAATGGAACGGAATTCAATGGAATGGAATGGAATGGAATGGAATTCAATGGAATGGAATGGAATTCAATGGAATGGAATGGAATGGAATGGAATGGAATGGAATGGAATGGGATGGAATGGAATGGAATGGAATGGAATGGAATGGAATTCAAAGGAATGGAATGGAATGGAATGGAATGGAATGGAATTCAATGGAATGGAATGGAGTGGAATCGAATGGAATCGAATGGAATCGAATGAGATCGAATGGAATGGAATGGCATAGAATGGAATCAACCCGAGTAGAACGGAATGGAATGGAATGGAATGGAATGGAATGGAATGGAATGGAATTCAATGGAATGGAATGGAATGGAATGGAATGGAATGGAATGGAATGGAATGGAATCAACCCGAGTAGAACGGAACGGCACGCAACGGAACGGAACGGAACGGAACGGGACGGAACGGAACGGAATGGAATATAATGCAACGGAATTCAATGGAATGGAATGGAATGGAATGGAATTCAATGGAATCGAATGGAATCGAATGGAATCGATTGGAATCGAATGGAATCGAATAGAATGGAATGGAATAGAATTTAATCAACCCGAGTAGAGAGGAACTGAACGCAACGGAACGGAACGGAACGGAACGGGACGGAACGGAACGGAATGGAATGGAATGGAACGGAATTCAATTGAATGGAATGGAATGGAATGGAATTCAATGGAATGGAATGGAATGGAATGGAATGGAATTCAATGGAATGGAATGGAATGGAATGGAATGGAATGGAATGGAATGGAATGGAATGGAATTCAATGGAATGGAATGGAGTGGAATGGAATGGAATCGAATGGAATTGAATGGAATCGAATGGAATCAAATGGGATCGAATGGAATGGAATGGAATAGAATGGAATCAACCCGAGTAGAACGGAATGGAATGGAATGGAATGGAATGGAATGGAATGGAATGGAATGGAATGGAATGGAATGGAATGGAATGGAATTCAATGGAATGGAATGGAATGGAATGGAATGGAATGGAATGGAATGGAATGGAATGGAATGGAATTCAATGGAATGGAATGGAACGGAATGGAATTCAATGGAATGGAATGGAATGGAATGGAATGGAATTCAATGGAATGGAATGGAATGGAATGGAATGGAATGGAATGGAATGGAATTCCATGGAATGGAATGGAATGGAATGGAATTCCATGGAATGGAATGGAATGGAATCGATTGGAATGGAATGGAATGGAATGGAATGGAATGGAATGGAATGGAATGGAATAGAATGGAATCAACCCGAGTAGAACGGAATGGAATGGAATGTAATGTAATGGAATGGAATGGAATGGAATGGAATGGAATGGAATGTACCAAAGTAGAACGGAATGGAATGGAATGGAATGGAATGGAATGGAATGGAATGGAATGGAATGGAATGTACCCGAGTAGAACGGAATATAATGGAATGGAATGGATTGGAATGGAATGGAATGGAATGGAATGGAATGTAACCGAGTAGAACGGAATGGAATGTAATTGAATGGAATGTAACCGAGTTGAACGGAATGGAATGGAATGGAATGGAATGGAATGGAATGGAATGGAATGGAATTGAGTGCAATGCAATGAAATGGAATGCAATGGAATGGAAAGGAATGGAATGGAATGGAATGGAATGGAATCTACCCGAGTAGAACGGAATGGAATGGAATTGAATGGAATGTAACCGAGTAGAACGGAACGGAATGGAATGGAATGGAATGGAATGGAATGCAATGGAATGGAATGGAATGGAATGGAATGGAATGGAATGGAATGGAATGGAATGGAATGGACACCAGTAGAATGGAATGGACTGGAATGGAATGCAGTGGAATGGAATGGAATGGAATGGAATCTACCCGAGCAGAACGGAATGGAACGGAATGGAATGGAATGGAATGGACAGGAGCAGAACGGAATGGAATGCAATGGAATGGAATGGAATGTACCGGAGCAGAACGGAATGGAATGAAATGGAAATGGAAAGGGAATGGAAATAGAACGGGAATGGAAATGGAACGGGAACGGAAATGGAACGGGAATGGAAATGGAACGGGAACGGAAATGGAACGGGAATGGAAATGGAACGGGAACGGAAACGGAACGAGAACGGAAATGGAGTGGGAACGGAAACGGAACGGGAACGGAAATGGAACGGGAATGGTAACGGAACGGGAATGGAAATGGAACGGGAATGGAAAAGGAACGGGAATGGAAATGGATCGGGAATGGAAATGGAACGGGAATGGTAATGGAACTGGAATGGAAATGGAACGGGAATGGAAAAGAAACGGGAATGGAAATGGAACGGGAATGGAAATGGAATGGGAATGGAAATGGAATGGAATGGAATGGAATGGAATGGAATGGAATGTACCGGAGTGGAGTGGAGTGGAGTGGAGTGGAGTAGAGTGCACTGGAACGGAATGGAATGGAATGGAATGGAATGGAACGGAACGGAATGTACCCGAGAAGCACGGAATGGAATGGAATGGAATGGAATGGAATGGAATGGAATGGAATGTACCGGAGTGGAGTGGAGTGGAATGGAGTGGAGTGGAGTGGAGTGGAGTGGAATGGAATGGAATGGAATGGAATGGAATGGAATGCAATGGAATGCAATGGAATGGAAAGGAATGGAATGGAATGGAATGGAATGGAATGGAATGGAATGGACACCAGTAGAATGGAATGGAATGGAATGGAATGGAATGGAATGGAATGGAATGGAATGGAATTCAATGGAATGGAATGGAATGGAATGGAATTCTATGGAATGGAATGGAATGGAATTCAATGGAATGGAATGGAATGGAATGGAATTCTATGGAATGGAATGGAGTGGAATCGAATGGAATCGAATGGAATCGAATGGAATGGAATGGAATAGAATGGAATCAACCCGAGTAGAACGGAACGGAACGCAACGGAACGGAACGGTACGGAACGGGATGGAAAGGAACGGAATGGAATGGAATGGAACGGAATTCCATGGAATGGAATGGAATGGAATTCCATGGAATGGAATTCCATGGAATGGAATGGAATGGAATGGAATGGAATGGAATTCAATGCAATGGAATGGAATGGATTGGAATGGAATGGAATAGAATGGAATCAACCCGTGTAGAACGGAACGGAACACAACGGAACGGAACGGAACGCAACGGAACGGAACGGAATGGAACGGAACGGAATGGAATGGAATGGAACGGAATTCAATGTAATGGAATGGAATGGAATGGAATTCTATGGAATGGAATGGAATGGAATGGAATGGAATGGAATGGAAATCAATGAAATGGAATGGAATGGAATGGAATGGAATGGAATTCTATGGAATGGAATGGAATGGAACGGAATGGAATGGAATTCTATGGAATGGAATGGAATGGAATGGAATGGAACGGAATTCGATGGAATGGAATGGAATGGAATGGAATGGAATGGAATGGAATGGAATTCAATGGAATGGAAAGGAATGGAATGGAATGGAATGGAATTCAATGGAATGGAATGGAATGGAATGGAACGGAATGGAATTCAATGGAATGGAATGGAATGGCAACGAATGGAATCGAATGCAATCGAATGGAATCGATTGGAATCGAATGGAATCGAATGGAATGGAATGGAATAGAATGGAATCAACCTGAGTAGAACGGAACGGCACGCAACGGAACGGAACGGAACGGAACGGGACGGAACGGAAGGGAATGGAATGGAATGGAACGGAATTCAATGGAATGGAATGGAATGGAATGGAATGGAATGGAATGGAATGGAATAGAATGGAATCAACCCGAGTAGAACGGAACGGAACGCAACGGAACGGAACGGAACGCAACGGAACGGAACGGAACGGAACGGAAAGGAACGGAATGGAATGGAATGGAAAGGAACGGAATTCAATGGAATGGAATGGAATGGAATGGAATTCTATGGAATGGAATGGAATTCAATGGAATGGAATGGAATGGAATGGAATGGAATGGAATGGAATGGAATTCAATGGAATGGAATGGAATGGAATGGAATTGAACGAAATTCTATGGAATGGAATGGAATGGAATTCAATGGAATGGAATGGAATGGAATGGAATGGAATTCAATGGAATGGAATGGAATGGAATGGAATGGAATTCAAAGGAATGGAAAGGAATGGAATGGAATGGAATGGAATTCAATGGAATGGAATGGAATGGAATGGAACGGAATGGAATTCAATGGAATGGAATGGAATGGAATGGAATGGATTGGAATGGAATGGAATGGAATGGAATGGAATTCAATGGAATGGAATGGAATGGAATGGAATGGCAACGAATGGAATCGAATGCAATCGAATGGAATCGATTGGAATCGAATGGAATCGAATGGAATGGAATGGAATAGAATGGAATCAACCTCAGTAGAACGGAACGGCACGCAACGGAACGGAACGGAACGGAACGGGACGGAACGGAAGGGAATGGAATGGAATGGAACGGAATTCAATGGAATGGAATGGAATGGAATGGAATGGAATGGAATGGAATGGAATGGAATAGAATGGAATCAACCCGAGTAGAAAAGAACGGAACGCAACGGAACGGAATGGAACGCAACGGAACGGAACGGAACGGAACGGAACGGAATGGAATGGAATGGAAAGGAACGGAATTCAATGGAATGGAATGGAATGGAATGGAATGGATTGGAATGGAATGGAATGGAATGGAATGGAATTCAATGGAATGGAATGGAATGGAATGGAATTCCATGGAATGGAATGGAATGGAATGGAATGGAATGGAATGGAATCGAATGGAATCGAATGGAATCGAATGGAATCGAATGGAATCGAATGGAATAGAATGCAAACCCGAGTAGAATGGAATGGAATGGAATGGAATGGAATGGAATGGAATGGAATGGAATGGAATGGAATGGAATTCAAATGGAATGGAATGGAATGGAATTCTATGGAATGGAATGGAGTGGAATCGAATGGAATCGAATGGAATCGAATGGAATCGAATGGGATCGAATGGAATGGAATGGAATAGAATGGAATCAACCCGAGTAGAACGGAGCGGAACGCAACGGAACGGAACGGAACGGAACGGAACGGAAAGGAATGGAATGGAATGGAATGGAACGGAATTCAAAGGAATGGAATGGAACAGAATGGAATTCAATGGAATGGAATGGAATGGAATGGAATGGAATTCAATGGAATGGAATGGAATGGAATGGAATGGAATGGAATGGAATGGAATGGAATGGAACGGAACGGAATTCTATGGAATAGAATGGAATGGAATTCTATGGAATGGAATGGAATGGAATGGAATGGAATGGAACGGAATTCAATGGAATGGAATGGAATGGAATGGAATTCAACGGAATGGAATGGAATTCAATGGAATGGAATGGAATGGAATGGAATGGAATGGAATGGAATGGAATTCAATGGAATGGAATGGAATTCAATGGAATGGAATGGAATGGAATGGAATTCCATGGAATGGAATGGAATTCAATGGAATGGAATGGAGTGGAATGGAATGGAATCGAATGGAATTGAATGGAATCGAATGGAATCAAATGGGATCGAATGGAATGGAATGGAATAGAATGGAATCAACCCGAGTAGAACGGAATGAAATGGAATGGAATGGAATGGGATGGAATGGAATGGAATGGAATGGAATGGAACGGAATTCAATGGAATGGAATGGAATGGAATGGAATGGAATGGAATGGAATTCAATGGAATGGAATGGAACGGAATGGAATTCAATGGAATGGAATGGAATGGAATGGAATGGAATGGAATGGAATGGAATGGAATTCCATGGAATGGAATGGAATGGAATGGAATTCCATGGAATGGAATGGAATGGAATGGAATTCAATGGAATGGAATGGATTGGAATGGAATGGAATGGAATGGAATGGAATGGAATGAAATGGAATGGAATGGAATAGAATGGAATCAACCTGAGTAGAACGGAATGGAATGGAATGGAATGGAATGGAATGGAATGGAATGGAATGGAATGGAATGGAATGTACCAAAGTAGAACGTAATGGAATGGAATGGAATGGAATGGAATGGAATGGAATGGAATGGAATGGAATGGAATGTACACGAGTAGAACGGAATGTAATGGAATGGAATGGATTGGAATGGAATGGAATGGAATGGAATGGAATGTAACCGAGTAGAACGGAATGGAATGTAATTGAATGGAATGTAACCGAGTTGAACGGAACGGAATGGAATGGAATGGAATGGAATGGAATGGAATGGAATGGAATGGAATTGAGTGCAATGCAATGCAATGGAATGCAATGGAATGGAAAGGAATGGAATGGAATGGAATGGAATCTACCCGAGTAGAACGGAATGGAATGGAATTGAATGGAATGTAATCGAGTAGAACGGAACGGAATGGAATGGAATGGAATGGAATGCAATGGAATGGAATGGAATGGAATGGAATGGAATGGATTGGAATGGACACCAGTAGAATGGAATGGAATGGAATGGAATGGAATGGAATGGAATGGAATCTACCCGAGTAGAACGGAATGGAACGGAATGGAATGGAATGGAATGGACAGGAGCAGAACGGAATGGAATGCAATGGAATGGAATGGAATGTACCCGAGCAGAACGGAATGGAATGAAATGGAAATGGAAAGGGAATGGAAATGGAACGGGAATGGAAATGGAACGGGAACGGAAATGGAACGGGAATGGAAATGGAACGGGAACGGAAACGGAACGAGAACGGAAATGGAACGGGAACGGAAACGGAACGGGAACGGAAATGGAACGGGAATGGTAACGGAACGGGAATGGAAATGGAACGGGAATGGAAATGGAACGGGAATGGAAATGGATCGGGAATGGAAATGGAACGGGAATGGTAATGGAACTGGAATGGAAATGGAACGGGAATGGAAAAGAAACGGGAATGGAAATGGAACGGGAATGGAAATGGAATGGGAATGGAAATGGAATGGAATGGAATGGAATGGAATGGAATGGAATGTACCGGAGTGGAGTGGAGTGGAGTGGAGTGGAGTAGAGTGCACTGGAACGGAATGGAATGGAATGGAATGGAATGGAATGGAACGGAACGGAATGTACCTGAGAAGCACGGAATGGAATGGAATGGAATGGAATGGAATGGAATGTACCGGAGTGGAGTGGAGTGGAATGGAGTGGAGTGGAGTGGAGTGGAGTGGAATGGAATGGAATGGAATGGAACGGAATGCAATGGAATGCAATGGAAAGGAAAGGAATGGAATGGAATGGAATGGAATGGAATGGAATGGAATGGACACCAGTAGAATGGAATGGAATGGAATGGAATGGAATGGAATGGAATGGAATGGAATGGAATGGAATTCAATGGAATGGAATGGAATGGAATGGAATGGAATGGAATGGAATGGAATGGAATTCAATGGAATGGAATGGAATGGAATGGAATTCCATGGAATGGAATGGAATGGAATCGAATGGAATGGAATGGAATGGAATGGAATCGAATGGAATGGAATGGAATGGAATGGAATGGAATGGAATAGAATGGAATCAACCCGAGTAGAACGGAATGGAATGGAATGGAATGGAATGGAATGGAATGGAATGGAATGGAATGGAATGTACAAAAGTAGAACGGAATGGAATGGAATGGAATGGAATGGAATGGAATGGAATGGAATGGAATGGAATGGAATGGAATGCAATGTACCCGAGTAGAACGGAATGGAATGGAATGGAATGGATTGGAATGGAATGGAATGGAATGGAATGGAATGTAACCGAGTAGAACGGAATGGAATGTAATTGAATGGAATGTAACCGGGTTGAACAGAACGGAATGGAATGGAATGGAATCTACCCGAGTAGAACGGAATGGAACGGAATGGAATGGAATGGAATGTACAGGAGCAGAACGGAATGGAATGCAATGGAATGGAATGGAATGTACCCGAGCAGAACGGAAAGGAATGAAATGGAAATGGAAAGGGAATGGAAATGGAACGGGAATGGAAATGGAACGGGAACGCAATTGAAACGGGAATGGAAATGGAACGGGAACGGAAACGGAACGAGAACGGAAATGGAACGGGAACGGAAACGGAACGGGAACGGAAATGGAACGGGAATGGTAACGGAACAGGAATGGAAATGGAACGGGAATGGAAAAGGAACGGGAATGGAAATGGATCGGGAATGGAAATGGAACGGGAATGGTAATGGAACGGGAATGGAAATGGAACGGGAATGGAAAAGAAACGGGAATGGAAATGGAACGGGAATGGAAATGGAATGGGAATGGAAATGGAATGGAATGGAATGGAATGGAATGGAATGGAATGTACCGGAGTGGAGTGGAGTGGAGTGGAGTAGAGTGCACTGGAACGGAATGGAATGGAATGGAATGGAATGGAACGGAACGGAATGTACCTGAGAAGCACGGAATGGAATGGAATGGAATGGAATGGAATGGAATGGAATGTACCGGAGTGGAGTGGAGTGGAATGGAGTGGACTGGAGTGGTGTGGAGTGGAATGGAATGGAATGGAATGGAATGGAATGGAATGGAATGGAATGGAATGGAATGGAATGGAATGCAATGGAATGCAATGGAATGGAAAGGAATGGAATGGAATGGAATGGAATGGAATGGAATGGAATGGAATGGAATGGACAACAGTAGAATGGAATGGAATGGAATGGAATGGAATGGAATTCAATGGAATGGAATGGAATGGAATGGAATTCAATGGAATGGAATGGAATGGAATGGAATTCAATGGAATGGAATGGAATGGAATGGAATTCTATGGAATGGAATGGAATGGAATGGAATTCTATGGAATGGAATGGAGTGGAATCGAATGGAATCGAATGGAATCGAATGGAATGGAATGGAATAGAATGGAATCAACCCGAGTAGAACGGAGCGGAACGCAACGGAACGGAACGGAACGGAACGGGACGGAACAGAACGGAATGGAATGCAATGGAACGGAATTCCATGGAATGGAATGGAATGGAATGGAATTCGATGGAATGGAATGGAATGGATTGGAATGGAATGGAATAGAATGGAATTAACCCGAGTAGAACGGAACGGAACACAACGAAACGGAACGGAACGCAACGGAACGGAATGAAACGGAACGGAATGGAATGGAACGGAATTCAATGGAATGGAATGGAATGGAATGGAATTCTATGGAATGGAATGGAATGGAATGGAATGGAATGGAATGGAATGGAATTCCATGGAATGGAATGGAATGGAATTCCATGGAATGGAATGGAATGGAATGGAATGGAATGGAATGGAATTGAATGGAATCGAATGGAATCAAATGGGATCGAATGGAATGGAATGGAATAGAATGGAATCAACCCGAGTAGAACGGAATGGAATGGAATGGAATGGAATGGGATGGAATGGAATGGAATGGAATGGAATGGAACGGAATTCAATGGAATGGAATGGCATGGAATGGAATGGAATGGAATGGAATGGAATGGAATTCAATGGAATGGAATGGAACGGAATGGAATTCAATGGAATGGAATGGAATGGAATGGAATGGAATGGCATGGAATGGAATGGAATTCCATGGAATGGAATGGAATGGAATGGAATTCCATGGAATGGAATGGAATGGAATGGAATTCAATGGAATGGAATGGAATGGAATCGAATGGAATGGAATGGAATGGAATGGAATGAAATGGAATGGAATGGAATAGAATGGAATCAACCTGAGTAGAACGGAATGGAATGGAATGGAATGGAATGGAATGGAATGGAATGGAATGGAATGGAATGGAATGGAATGTACCAAAGTAGAACGGAATGGAATGGAATGGAATGGAATGGAATGGAATGGAATGGAATGGAATGGAATGGAATGGAATGGAATGGAATGGAATGTACACGAGTAGAACGGAATGGAATGGAATGGAATGGATTGGAATGGAATGGAATGGAATGGAATGGAATGTAACCGAGTAGAACGGAATGGAATGTAATTGAATGGAATGTAACCAAGTTGAACGGAACGGAATGGAATGGAATGGAATGGAATGGAATGGAATGGAATGGAATGGAATGGAATTGAGTGCAATGCAATGCAATGGAATGCAATGGAATGGAAAGGAATGGAATGGAATGGAATGGAATCTACCCGAGTAGAACGGAATGGAATGGAATTGAATGGAATGTAATCGAGTAGAACGGAACGGAATGGAATGGAATGGAATGGAATGCAATGGAATGGAATGGAATGCAATGGAATGGAATGGAATGGAATGGACACCAGTAGAATGGAATGGAATGGAATGGAATGGAATGGAATGGAATCTACCCGAGTAGAACGGAATGGAACGGAATGGAATGGAATGGAATGGACAGGAGCAGAACGGAATGGAATGCAATGGAATGGAATGGAATGTACCCGAGCAGAACGGAATGGAATGAAATGGAAATGGAAAGGGAATGGAAATGGAACGGGAATGGAAATGGAACGGGAACGGAAACGGAACGAGAACGGAAATGGAACGGGAACGGAAACGGAACGGGAACGGAAATGGAACGGGAATGGTAACGGAACGGGAATGGAAATGGAACGGGAATGGAAATGGAACGGGAATGGAAATGGATCGGGAATTTAAATGGAACGGGAATGGAAATGGAATGGGAATGGAAATGGAATGGAATGGAATGGAATGGAATGGAATGGAATGGAATGTACCGGAGTGGAGTGGAGTGGAGTGGAGTGGAGTAGAGTGCACTGGAACGGAATGGAATGGAATGGAATGGAATGGAATGGAATGGAACGGAACGGAATGTACCTGAGAAGCACGGAATGGAATGGAATGGAATGGAATGGAATGGAATGGAATGTACCGGAGTGGAGTGGAGTGGAATGGAGTGGAGTGGAGTGGAGTGGAGTGGAATGGAATGGAATGGAATGGAATGGAATGCAGTGGAATGCAATGGAATGGAAAGGAATGGAATGGAATGGAATGGAATGGAATGGAATGGAATGGAATGGAATGGAATGGACACCAGTAGAATGGAATGGAATGGAATGGAATGGAATGGAATGGAATGGAATGGAATGGAATGGAATTCAATGGAATGGAATGGAATGGAATGGAATTCTATGGAATGGAATGGAATGGAATTCAATGGAATGGAATTGAATGGAATGGAATGGAATGGAATTCTATGGAATGGAATGGAATGGATTGGAATGGAATGGAATGGAATGGAATGGAATGGAATGGAATGGACACCAGTAGAATGGAATGGAATGGAATGGAATGGAATGGAATGGAATGGAATGGAATGGAATTCAATGGAATGGAATGGAATGGAAAGGAATTCAATGGAATGGAATGGAATGGAATTCAATGGAATGGAATGGAATGGAATGGAATTCTATGGAATGGAATGGAGTGGAATCGAATGGAATCGAATGGAATCGAATGGAATGGAATGGAATAGAATGGAATCAACCCGAGTAGAACGGAACGGAACGCAACGGAACGGAACGGAACGGAACGGGACGGAACGGAACGGAATGGAATGGAATGGAACGGAATTCCATGGAATGGAATGGAATGGAATGGAATTCAATGGAATGGAATGGAATGGAATGGAATGGAATGGAATTCAATGGAATGGAATGGAATGGAATGGAATGGAATGGAATTCAATGGAATGGAATTCAATGGAATTCAATGGAATGGAATGCAATGGAATGGAATGGAATGGAATGCAATGGAATGGAATTCAATGGAATAGAATGGAATGGAATGGAATGGAAACGAATGGAATCGAATGGAATCGAATGGAATCGAATGGAATCGAATGGAATGGAATGGAATAGAATGGAATCAACCCGAGTAGAACGGAATGGAATGGAATGGAATGGAATGGAATGGAATGGAATGGAATGGAATGGAATGAAATGTTATGGAATGGAATGGAATGGAATTCAATGCAATTCAATTGAATGGAATGGAAGGGAATGGAATGGAGTGGAGTGGAGTGGAGTGGAGTGGAGTGGAATGGAATGGAGTGGAATGGAATGGAATGGAATGGAATGGAATGGAATGGAATGGAATTCAATTTTATGGAATGGAAGGGAGTGGAATGGAGTGGAGTGGAGTGGAATGGAGTGCAGTGGAGTGGAATGGAATGGAGTGGAATGGAATGGAATGGAATGGAATGGAATGGAATGGAATGGAATTCAATGGAGTGGAATGGAATGGAATGGAATGGAATGGAATGGAATGGAATGGAATTCAATGCAATGGAATGGAATGGAATCGAATGGAGTCAAATGGAATGGAATGGAATAGAATGGAATCAACCCGAGTAGAACGGAATGGAACGCAACGGAACGGAACGGAACGGAACGGAACGGAATGGAATGTAATGGAATGGAATGGAATGGAATGGAATGGAGCGGAATGGAATGCAATGGAATGGAATGGAATGGAATGGAATGGAATGGAATGGAATGGAATGGAGTCGAATGGAATCGAATGGAATGGAATGGAATAGAATGGAATCAACCCGAGTAGAACGGTACGGAACGGAACGGAACGGAACGGAACGGAACGGAATGGAATGATCAACCCGTGTAGAATGGAATGGAATGGAATTGAATAGAATGGAATCAACCCTAGTTGAACGGAACGGAACGCAACGGAACGGAACGGAATGGAACGGAATGGAATGGAATGGAAAGGAACGGAATTCAATGGAATGGAATGGAATGGAATGGAATTCTATGGAATGGAATGGAATTCAATGGAATGGAATGGAATGGAATGGAATGGAATGGAATGGAATGGAATGGAATGGAATTCAATGGAATGGAATGGAATGGAATGGAATGGAATTCAATGGAATGGAATGGAATGGAATGGAATGGAATGGAATGGAATCGAATGGAATCGAATGGAATCGAATGGAATCGAATGGAATCGAATGGAATGGAATGGAATAGAATGCAATCAACCCGAGTAGAATGGAATGGAATGGAATGGAATGGGATGGAATGGAATAGAATGGAATGGAATGGAATGGAATGGAATTCAAATGGAATGGAATGGAATGGAATTCTATGGAATGGAATGGAGTGGAATCGAATGGAATCGAATGGAATCGAATGGAATCGAATGGGATCGAATGGAATGGAATGGAATAGAATGGAATCAACCCGAGTAGAACGGAGCGGAACGCAACGGAACGGAACGGAACGGAACGGAACGGAAAGGATTGGAATGGAATGGAATGGAACGGAATTCAAAGGAATGGAATGGAACAGAATGGAATTCAATGGAAAGGAATGGAATGGAATGGAATGGAATTCAATGGAATGGAATGGAATGGAATGGAATGGAATGGAATGGAATGGAATGGAACGGAATTCTATGGAAAGGAATGGAATGGAATTCAATGGAATGGAATGGAATGGAATGGAACGGAATTCAATGGAATGGAATGGAATGGAATGGAATTCAATGGAATGGAATGGAATTCAATGGAATGGAATGGAATGGAATGGAATGGAATGGAATGGAATGGGATGGAATGGAATGGAATGGAATGGAATGGAATGGAATTCAAAGGAATGGAATGGAATGGAATGGAATGGAATGGAATTCAATGGAATGGAATGGAGTGGAATCGAATGGAATCGAATGGAATCGAATGAGATCGAATGGAATGGAATGGCATAGAATGGAATCAACCCGAGTAGAACGGAATGGAATGGAATGGAATGGAATGGAATGGAATGGAATGGAATTCAATGGAATGGAATGGAATGGAATGGAATGGAATGGAATGGAATGGAATGGAATCAACCCGAGTAGAACGGAACGGCACGCAACGGAACGGAACGGAACGGAACGGGACGGAACGGAACGGAATGGAATATAATGCAACGGAATTCAATGGAATGGAATGGAATGGAATGGAATTCAATGGAATCGAATGGAATCGAATGGAATCGATTGGAATCGAATGGAATCGAATAGAATGGAATGGAATAGAATTTAATCAACCCGAGTAGAGAGGAACTGAACGCAACGGAACGGAACGGAACGGAACGGGACGGAACGGAACGGAATGGAATGGAATGGAACGGAATTCAATTGAATGGAATGGAATGGAATGGAATTCAATGGAATGGAATGGAATGGAATGGAATGGAATTCAATGGAATGGAATGGAATGGAATGGAATGGAATGGAATGGAATGGAATGGAATGGAATTCAATGGAATGGAATGGAGTGGAATGGAATGGAATCGAATGGAATTGAATGGAATCGAATGGAATCAAATGGGATCGAATGGAATGGAATGGAATAGAATGGAATCAACCCGAGTAGAACGGAATGGAATGGAATGGAATGGAATGGAATGGAATGGAATGGAATGGAATGGAATGGAATGGAATGGAATGGAATTCAATGGAATGGAATGGAATGGAATGGAATGGAATGGAATGGAATGGAATGGAATGGAATGGAATTCAATGGAATGGAATGGAACGGAATGGAATTCAATGGAATGGAATGGAATGGAATGGAATGGAATTCAATGGAATGGAATGGAATGGAATGGAATGGAATGGAATGGAATGGAATTCCATGGAATGGAATGGAATGGAATGGAATTCCATGGAATGGAATGGAATGGAATGGAATTCCATGGAATGGAATGGAATGGAATCGATTGGAATGGAATGGAATGGAATGGAATGGAATGGAATGGAATGGAATGGAATAGAATGGAATCAACCCGAGTAGAACGGAATGGAATGGAATGTAATGTAATGGAATGGAATGGAATGGAATGGAATGGAATGGAATGTACCAAAGTAGAACGGAATGGAATGGAATGGAATGGAATGGAATGGAATGGAATGGAATGGAATGGAATGTACCCGAGTAGAACGGAATATAATGGAATGGAATGGATTGGAATGGAATGGAATGGAATGGAATGGAATGTAACCGAGTAGAACGGAATGGAATGTAATTGAATGGAATGTAACCGAGTTGAACGGAATGGAATGGAATGGAATGGAATGGAATGGAATGGAATGGAATGGAATTGAGTGCAATGCAATGAAATGGAATGCAATGGAATGGAAAGGAATGGAATGGAATGGAATGGAATGGAATCTACCCGAGTAGAACGGAATGGAATGGAATTGAATGGAATGTAACCGAGTAGAACGGAACGGAATGGAATGGAATGGAATGGAATGGAATGCAATGGAATGGAATGGAATGGAATGGAATGGAATGGAATGGAATGGAATGGAATGGAATGGACACCAGTAGAATGGAATGGACTGGAATGGAATGCAGTGGAATGGAATGGAATGGAATGGAATCTACCCGAGCAGAACGGAATGGAACGGAATGGAATGGAATGGAATGGACAGGAGCAGAACGGAATGGAATGCAATGGAATGGAATGGAATGTACCGGAGCAGAACGGAATGGAATGAAATGGAAATGGAAAGGGAATGGAAATAGAACGGGAATGGAAATGGAACGGGAACGGAAATGGAACGGGAATGGAAATGGAACGGGAACGGAAATGGAACGGGAATGGAAATGGAACGGGAACGGAAACGGAACGAGAACGGAAATGGAGTGGGAACGGAAACGGAACGGGAACGGAAATGGAACGGGAATGGTAACGGAACGGGAATGGAAATGGAACGGGAATGGAAAAGGAACGGGAATGGAAATGGATCGGGAATGGAAATGGAACGGGAATGGTAATGGAACTGGAATGGAAATGGAACGGGAATGGAAAAGAAACGGGAATGGAAATGGAACGGGAATGGAAATGGAATGGGAATGGAAATGGAATGGAATGGAATGGAATGGAATGGAATGGAATGTACCGGAGTGGAGTGGAGTGGAGTGGAGTGGAGTAGAGTGCACTGGAACGGAATGGAATGGAATGGAATGGAATGGAACGGAACGGAATGTACCCGAGAAGCACGGAATGGAATGGAATGGAATGGAATGGAATGGAATGGAATGGAATGTACCGGAGTGGAGTGGAGTGGAATGGAGTGGAGTGGAGTGGAGTGGAGTGGAATGGAATGGAATGGAATGGAATGGAATGGAATGCAATGGAATGCAATGGAATGGAAAGGAATGGAATGGAATGGAATGGAATGGAATGGAATGGAATGGACACCAGTAGAATGGAATGGAATGGAATGGAATGGAATGGAATGGAATGGAATGGAATGGAATTCAATGGAATGGAATGGAATGGAATGGAATTCTATGGAATGGAATGGAATGGAATTCAATGGAATGGAATGGAATGGAATGGAATTCTATGGAATGGAATGGAGTGGAATCGAATGGAATCGAATGGAATCGAATGGAATGGAATGGAATAGAATGGAATCAACCCGAGTAGAACGGAACGGAACGCAACGGAACGGAACGGTACGGAACGGGATGGAAAGGAACGGAATGGAATGGAATGGAACGGAATTCCATGGAATGGAATGGAATGGAATTCCATGGAATGGAATTCCATGGAATGGAATGGAATGGAATGGAATGGAATGGAATTCAATGCAATGGAATGGAATGGATTGGAATGGAATGGAATAGAATGGAATCAACCCGTGTAGAACGGAACGGAACACAACGGAACGGAACGGAACGCAACGGAACGGAACGGAATGGAACGGAACGGAATGGAATGGAATGGAACGGAATTCAATGTAATGGAATGGAATGGAATGGAATTCTATGGAATGGAATGGAATGGAATGGAATGGAATGGAATGGAAATCAATGAAATGGAATGGAATGGAATGGAATGGAATGGAATTCTATGGAATGGAATGGAATGGAACGGAATGGAATGGAATTCTATGGAATGGAATGGAATGGAATGGAATGGAACGGAATTCGATGGAATGGAATGGAATGGAATGGAATGGAATGGAATGGAATGGAATTCAATGGAATGGAAAGGAATGGAATGGAATGGAATGGAATTCAATGGAATGGAATGGAATGGAATGGAACGGAATGGAATTCAATGGAATGGAATGGAATGGCAACGAATGGAATCGAATGCAATCGAATGGAATCGATTGGAATCGAATGGAATCGAATGGAATGGAATGGAATAGAATGGAATCAACCTGAGTAGAACGGAACGGCACGCAACGGAACGGAACGGAACGGAACGGGACGGAACGGAAGGGAATGGAATGGAATGGAACGGAATTCAATGGAATGGAATGGAATGGAATGGAATGGAATGGAATGGAATGGAATAGAATGGAATCAACCCGAGTAGAACGGAACGGAACGCAACGGAACGGAACGGAACGCAACGGAACGGAACGGAACGGAACGGAAAGGAACGGAATGGAATGGAATGGAAAGGAACGGAATTCAATGGAATGGAATGGAATGGAATGGAATTCTATGGAATGGAATGGAATTCAATGGAATGGAATGGAATGGAATGGAATGGAATGGAATGGAATGGAATTCAATGGAATGGAATGGAATGGAATGGAATTGAACGAAATTCTATGGAATGGAATGGAATGGAATTCAATGGAATGGAATGGAATGGAATGGAATGGAATTCAATGGAATGGAATGGAATGGAATGGAATGGAATTCAAAGGAATGGAAAGGAATGGAATGGAATGGAATGGAATTCAATGGAATGGAATGGAATGGAATGGAACGGAATGGAATTCAATGGAATGGAATGGAATGGAATGGAATGGATTGGAATGGAATGGAATGGAATGGAATGGAATTCAATGGAATGGAATGGAATGGAATGGAATGGCAACGAATGGAATCGAATGCAATCGAATGGAATCGATTGGAATCGAATGGAATCGAATGGAATGGAATGGAATAGAATGGAATCAACCTCAGTAGAACGGAACGGCACGCAACGGAACGGAACGGAACGGAACGGGACGGAACGGAAGGGAATGGAATGGAATGGAACGGAATTCAATGGAATGGAATGGAATGGAATGGAATGGAATGGAATGGAATGGAATGGAATAGAATGGAATCAACCCGAGTAGAAAAGAACGGAACGCAACGGAACGGAATGGAACGCAACGGAACGGAACGGAACGGAACGGAACGGAATGGAATGGAATGGAAAGGAACGGAATTCAATGGAATGGAATGGAATGGAATGGAATGGATTGGAATGGAATGGAATGGAATGGAATGGAATTCAATGGAATGGAATGGAATGGAATGGAATTCCATGGAATGGAATGGAATGGAATGGAATGGAATGGAATGGAATCGAATGGAATCGAATGGAATCGAATGGAATCGAATGGAATCGAATGGAATAGAATGCAAACCCGAGTAGAATGGAATGGAATGGAATGGAATGGAATGGAATGGAATGGAATGGAATGGAATGGAATGGAATTCAAATGGAATGGAATGGAATGGAATTCTATGGAATGGAATGGAGTGGAATCGAATGGAATCGAATGGAATCGAATGGAATCGAATGGGATCGAATGGAATGGAATGGAATAGAATGGAATCAACCCCAGTAGAACGGAGCGGAACGCAACGGAACGGAACGGAACGGAACGGAACGGAAAGGAATGGAATGGAATGGAATGGAACGGAATTCAAAGGAATGGAATGGAACAGAATGGAATTCAATGGAATGGAATGGAATGGAATGGAATGGAATTCAATGGAATGGAATGGAATGGAATGGAATGGAATGGAATGGAATGGAATGGAATGGAACGGAACGGAATTCTATGGAATAGAATGGAATGGAATTCTATGGAATGGAATGGAATGGAATGGAATGGAATGGAACGGAATTCAATGGAATGGAATGGAATGGAATGGAATTCAACGGAATGGAATGGAATTCAATGGAATGGAATGGAATGGAATGGAATGGAATGGAATGGAATGGAATTCAATGGAATGGAATGGAATTCAATGGAATGGAATGGAATGGAATGGAATTCCATGGAATGGAATGGAATGGAATCGAATGGAATGGAATGGAATGGAATGGAAGGGAATGGAATAGAATGGAATCAACCCGAGTAGAACGGAATGGAATGGAATGGAATGGAATGGAATGGAATGGAATGGAATGGAATGGAATGGAATGTACCAAAGTAGAACGGAATGGAATGGAATGGAATGGAATGGAATGGAATGGAATGGAATGGAATGGAATGGAATGCAATGTACCCGAGTAGAACGGAATGGAATGAAATGGAATGGATTGGAATGGAATGGAATGGAATGGAATGGAATGTAACCGAGTAGAACGGAATGGAATGTAATTGAATGGAATGTAACCGGGTTGAACGGAACGGAATTGAATGGAATGGAATGGAATGGAATGGAATGGAATGGAATGGAATGGAATTGAGTGCAATGCAATGCAATGGAATGCAATGGAATGGAAAGGAATGGAATGGAATGGAATGGAATCTACCCGAGTAGAACGGAATGGAATGGAATTGAATGGAATGTAACCGAGTAGAACGGAACGGAATGGAATGGAATGGAATGGAATGGAATGCAATGGAATGGAATGGAATGGAATGGAATGGAATGGAATGGAATGGAATGGACACCAGTAGAATGGAATGGAATGGAGTGGAATGGAATGGAATGGAATGGAATGGAATGGAATGGAATGGAATCTACCCGAGTTGAACGGAATGGAACGGAATGGAATGGAAAGGAATGGACAGGAGCAGAACGGAATGGAATGCAATGGAATGGAATGGAATGTACCCGAGCAGAACGGAAAGGAATGAAATGGAAATGGAAAGGGAATGGAAATGGAACGGGAATGGAAATGGAACGGGAACGCAATTGAAACGGGAATGGAAATGGAACGGGAACGGAAACGGAACGAGAACGGAAATGGAACGGGAACGGAAACGGAACGGGAACGGAAATGGAACGGGAATGGTAACGGAACAGGAATGGAAATGGAACGGGAATGGAAAAGGAACGGGAATGGAAATGGATCGGGAATGGAAATGGAACGGGAATGGTAATGGAACGGGAATGGAAATGGAACGGGAATGGAAAAGAAACGGGAATGGAAATGGAACGGGAATGGAAATGGAATGGGAATGGAAATGGAATGGAATGGAATGGAATGGAATGGAATGGAATGTACCGGAGTGGAGTGGAGTGGAGTGGAGTAGAGTGCACTGGAACGGAATGGAATGGAATGGAATGGAATGGAACGGAACGGAATGTACCTGAGAAGCACGGAATGGAATGGAATGGAATGGAATGGAATGGAATGTACCGGAGTGGAGTGGATTGGAATGGAGTTTACTGGAGTGGTGTGGAGTGGAATGGAATGGAATGGAATGGAATGGAATGGAATGGAATGCAATGGAATGCAATGGAATGGAAAGGAATGGAATGGAATGGAATGGAATGGAATGGAATGGAATGGAATGGACAACAGTAGAATGGAATGGAACGGAATGGAATGGAATGGAATGGAATGGAATGGAATGGAATGGAATGGAATTCAATGGAATGGAATGGAATGGAATGGAATTCAATGGAATGGAATGGAATGGAATGGAATTCCATGGAATGGAATGGAATGGAATGGAATTCTATGGAATGGAATGGAGTGGAATCGAATGGAATCGAATGGAATCGAATGGAATGGAATGGAATGGAATGTAACCGAGTAGAACGGAATTTAATGGAATGGAATGGATTGGAATGGAATGGAATGGAATGGAATGGAATGTAACCGAGTAGAACGGAATGGAATGTAATTGAATGGAATGTAACCGAGTTGAACGGAACGGAATGGAATGGAATGGAATGGAATGGAATGGAATGGAATGGAATGGAATGGAATTGAGTGCAATGCAATGCAATGGAATGCAATGGAATGGAAAGGAATGGAATGGAATGGAATGGAATCTACCCGAGTAGAACGGAATGGAATGGAATTGAATGGAATGTAATCGAGTAGAACGGAACGGAATGGAATGGAATGGAATGGAATGCAATGGAATGGAATGGAATGGAATGGAATGGAATGGAATGGACACCAGTAGAATGGAATGGAATGGAATGGAATGGAATGGAATGGAATGGAATCTACCCGAGTAGAACGGAATGGAACGGAATGGAATGGAATGGAATGGACAGGAGCAGAACGGAATGGAATGCAATGGAATGGAATGGAATGTACCCGAGCAGAACGGAATGGAATGAAATGGAAATGGAAAGGGAATGGAAATGGAACGGGAATGGAAATGGAACGGGAACGGAAATGGAACGGGAATGGAAATGGAACGGGAACGGAAACGGAACGAGAACGGAAATGGAACGGGAACGGAAACGGAACGGGAACGGAAATGGAACGGGAATGGTAACGGAACGGGAATGGAAATGGAACGGGAATGGAAATGGAACGGGAATGGAAATGGATCGGGAATGGAAATGCAACGGGAATGGTAATGGAACTGGAATGGAAATGGAACGGGAATGGAAAAGAAACGGGAATGGAAATGGAACGGGAATGGAAATGGAATGGGAATGGAAATGGAATGGAATGGAATGGAATGGAATGGAATGGAATGTACCGGAGTGGAGTGGAGTGGAGTGGAGTGGAGTAGAGTGCACTGGAACGGAATGGAATGGAATGGAATGGAATGGAATGGAACGGAACGGAATGTACCTGCGAAGCACGGAATGGAATGGAATGGAATGGAATGGAATGGAATGTACCGGAGTGGAGTGGAGTGGAATGGAGTGGAGTGGAGTGGAGTGGAGTGGAATGGAATGGAATGGAATGGAACGGAATGCAATGGAATGCAATGGAATGGAAAGGAATGGAATGGAATGGAATGCAATGGAATGGAATGGAATGGAATGGACACCAGTAGAATGGAATGGAATGGAATGGAATGGAATGGAATGGAATGGAAAGGAATTCAATGGAATGGAATGGAATGGAATGGAATGGAATTCAATGGAATGGAATGGAATGGAATGGAATTCCATGGAATGGAATGGAATGGAATCGAATGGAATGGAATGGAATGGAATGGAATGGAATGGAATGGAATGGAATAGAATGGAATCAACCCGAGTAGAACGGAATGGAATGGAATGGAATGTAATGGAATGGAATGGAATGGAATGGAATGGAATAGAATGGAATCAACCCGAGTAGAACGGAATGGAATGGAATGGAATGTAATGGAATGTAATGGAATGGAATGGAATGGAATGTACCAAAGTAGAACGGAATGGAATGGAATGGAATGGAATGGAATGGAATGGAATGGAATGGAATGGAATGCAATGTACCCGAGTAGAACGGAATGGAATGGAATGGAATGGATTGGAATGGAATGGAATGGAATGGAATGGAATGTAACCGAGTAGAACGGAATGGAATGTAATTGAATGGAATGTAACCGGGTTGAACGGAACGGAATGGAATGGAATGGAATGGAATGGAATGGAATTGAGTGCAATGCAATGCAATGGAATGCAATGGAATGGAAAGGAATGGAATGGAATGGAATGGAATCTACCCGAGTAGAACGCAATGGAATGGAATTGAATGGAATGTAACCGAGTAGAACGGAACGGAATGGAATGGAATGGAATGGAATGGAATGCAATGGAATGGAATGGAATGGAATGGAATGGAATGGAATGGAATGGAATGGAATGGACACCAGTAGAATGGAATGGAATGGAATGGAATGGAATGGAATGGAATGGAATGGAATGGAATGGAATGGAATCTACCCGAGTAGAACGGAATGGAACGGAATGGAATGGAATGGAATGGACAGGAGCAGAACGGAATGGAATGCAATGGAATGGAATGGAATGTACCCGAGCAGAACGGAAAGGAATGAAATGGAAATGGAAAGGGAATGGAAATGGAACGGGAATGGTAATGGAACGGGAATGGAAATGGAACGGGAATGGAAAAGAAACGGGAATGGAAATGGAACGGGAATGGAAATGGAATGGGACTGGAAATGGAATGGAATGGAATGGAATGGAATGGAATGGAATGTACCGGAGTGGAGTGGAGTGGAGTGGAGTAGAGTGCACTGGAACGGAATGGAATGGAATGGAATGGAATGGAACGGAACGGAATGTACCTGAGAAGCACGGAATGGAATGGAATGGAATGGAATGGAATGGAATGGAATGTACCGGAGTGGAGTGGAGTGGAATGGAGTGGACTGGAGTGGTGTGGAGTGGAATGGAATGGAATGGAATGGAATGGAATGGAATGGAATGGAATGGAATGGAATGGAATGCAATGGAATGCAATGGAATGGAAAGGAATGGAATGGAATGGAATGGAATGGAATGGAATGGAATGGAATGGAATGGACAACAGTAGAATGGAATGGAATGGAATGGAATGGAATGGAATTCAATGGAATGGAATGGAATGGAATGGAATTCAATGGAATGGAATGGAATGGAATGGAATTCAATGGAATGGAATGGAATGGAATGGAATTCTATGGAATGGAATGGAGTGGAATCGAATGGAATCGAATGGAATCGAATGGAATGGAATGGAATAGAATGGAATCAACCCGAGTAGAACGGAGCGGAACGCAACGGAACGGAACGGAAAGGAACGGGAAGGAACGGAACGGAATGGAATGGAATGGAACCGAATTCCATGGAATGGAATGGAATGGAATGGAATGGAATGGAATTCGATGGAATGGAATGGAATGGATTGGAATGGAATGGAATAGAATGGAATCAACCCGAGTAGAACGGAACGGAACACAACGGAACGGAACGGAACGCAACGGAACGGAACGGAACGGAACGGAACGGAACGGAATGGAATGGAATGGAACGGAATTCAATGGAATGGAATGGAATGGAATGGAATTCTATGGAATGGAATGGAATGGAATGGAATGGAATGGAATTCCATGGAATGGAATGGAATGGAATGGAATTCCATGGAATGGAATGGAATGGAATGGAATGGAATGGAATGTACCAAAGTAGAACGGAATGGAATGGAATGGAATGGAATGGAATGGAATGGAATGGAATGGAATGGAATGGAATGGAATGGAATGTACACGAGTAGAACGGAATGGAATGGAATGGAATGGATTGGAATGGAATGGAATGGAATGGAATGGAATGTAACCGAGTAGAACGGAATGGAATGTAATTGAATGGAATGTAACCGAGTTGAACGGAACGGAATGGAATGGAATGGAATGGAATGGAATGGAATGGAATGGAATGGAATTGAGTGCAATGCAATGCAATGGAATGCAATGGAATGGAAAGGAATGGAATGGAATGGAATGGAATCTACCCGAGTAGAACGGAATGGAATGGAATTGAATGGAATGTAATCGAGTAGAACGGAACGGAATGGAATGGAATGGAATGGAATGCAATGGAATGGAATGGAATGGAATGGAATGGAATGGAATGGAATGGACACCAGTAGAATGGAATGGAATGGAATGGAATGGAATGGAATGGAATGGAATGGAATCTACCCGAGTAGAACGGAATGGAACGGAATGGAATGGAATGGAATGGACAGGAGCAGAACGGAATGGAATGCAATGGAATGGAATGGAATGTACCCGAGCAGAACGGAATGGAATGAAATGGAAATGGAAAGGGAATGGAAATGGAACGGGAATGGAAATGGAACGGGAACGGAAATGGAACGGGAATGGAAATGGAACGGGAACGGAAACGGAACGAGAACGGAAATGGAACGGGAACGGAAACGGAACGGGAACGGAAATGGAACGGGAATGGTAACGGAACGGGAATGGAAATGGAACGGGAATGGAAATGGAACGGGAATGGAAATGGATCGGGAATGGAAATGGAACGGGATTGGTAATGGAACTGGAATGGGAATGGAACGGGAATGGAAAAGAAACGGGAATGGAAATGGAACGGGAATGGAAATGGAATGGGAATGGAAATGGAATGGAATGGAATGGAATGGAATGGAATGGAATGTACCGGAGTGGAGTGGAGTGGAGTGGAGTGGAGTAGAGTGCACTGGAACGGAATGGAATGGAATGGAATGGAATGGAATGGAACGGAACGGAATGTACCTGAGAAGCACGGAATGGAAAGGAATGGAATGGAATGGAATGGAATGGAATGTACCGGAGTGCAGTGGAGTGGAATGGAGTGGAGTGGAGTGGAGTGGAATGGAATGGAATGGAATGGAATGGAATGCAGTGGAATGCAATGGAATGGAAAGGAATGGAATGGAATGGAATGGAATGGAATGGAATGGAATGGACACCAGTAGAATGGAATGGAATGGAATGGAATGGAATGGAATGGAATGGAATGGAATGGAATTCAATGGAATGGAATGGAATGGAATGGAATTCTATGGAATGGAATGGAATGGAATTCAATGGAATGGAATGGAATGGAATGGAATGGAATGGAATTCAATGGAATGGAATGGAATGGATTGGAATGGAATGGAATGGAATGGAATGGAATTCAATGGAATGGAATGGAATGGAATGGAATGGAATGGAATTCAATGGAATGGAATGGAATGGAATGGAATGGAATGGAATCGAATGGAATAGAATGGAATCGAATGGAATCGAATGGAATAGAATGCAAACCCGAGTAGAATGGAATGGAATGGAATGGAATGGAATGGAATGGAATGGAATGGAATGGAATAGAATGGAATGGAATGGAATGGAATGGAATTCAAATCGAATGGAATGGAATGGAATTCTATGGAATGGAATGGAGTGGAATCGAATGGAATCGAATGGAATCGAATGGAATCGAATGGGATCGAATGGAATGGAATGGAATAGAATGGAATCAACCCGAGTAGAACGGAGCGGAACGCAACGGAACGGAACGGAACGGAACGGAACGGAAAGGAATGGAATGGAATGGAATGGAACGGAATTCAAAGGAATGGAATGGAACAGAATGGAATTCAATGGAATGGAATGGAATGGAATGGAATGGAATTCAATGGAATGGAATGGAATGGAATGGAATGGAATGGAATGGAATGGAATGGAACGGAACGGAATTCTATGGAATAGAATGGAATGGAATTCTATGGAATGGAATGGAATGGAATGGAATGGAATGGAACGGAATTCAATGGAATGGAATGGAATGGAATGGAATGGAATTCAATGGAATGGAATGGAATTCAATGGAATGGAATGGAATGGAATGGAATGGAATGGAATGGAATGGAATGGAATGGAATGGAACGGAATTCCATGGAATGGAATGGAATGGAATGGAATTCCATGGAATGGAATGGAATGGAATCGAATGGAATGGAATGGAATGGAATGGAATGGAATGGAATAGAATGGAATCAACCCGAGTAGAACGGAATGGAATGTAATGTAATGGAATGGAATGGAATGGAATGGAATGTACCAAAGTAGAACGGAATGGAATGGAATGGAATGGAATGGAATGGAATGGAATGGAATGGAATTCCATGGAATGGAATGGAATGGAATGGAATTCAATGGAATGGAATGGATTGGAATGGAATGGAATGGAATGGAATGGAATGGAATGGAATGAAATGGAATGGAATGGAATAGAATGGAATCAACCTGAGTAGAACGGAATGGAATGGAATGGAATGGAATGGAATGGAATGGAATGGAATGGAATGGAATGGAATGTACCAAAGTAGAACGGAATGGAATGGAATGGAATGGAATGGAATGGAATGGAATGGAATGGAATGGAATGGAATGGAATGTACACGAGTAGAACGGAATGTAATGGAATGGAATGGATTGGAATGGAATGGAATGGAATGGAATGGAATGTAACCGAGTAGAACGGAATGGAATGTAATTGAATGGAATGTAACCGAGTTGAACGGAACGGAATGGAATGGAATGGAATGGAATGGAATGGAATGGAATGGAATGGAATGGAATTGAGTGCAATGCAATGCAATGGAATGCAATGGAATGGAAAGGAATGGAATGGAATGGAATGGAATCTACCCGAGTAGAACGGAATGGAATGGAATTGAATGGAATGTAACCGAGTAGAACGGAACGGAATGGAATGGAATGGAATGGAATGGAATGCAATGGAATGGAATGGAATGGAATGGAATGGACACCAGTAGAATGGAATGGAATGGAATGGAATGGAATGGAATGGAATGGAATGGAATGGAATGGAATCTACCCGAGTAGAACGGAATGGAACGGAATGGAATGGAATGGAATGGACAGGAGCAGAACGGAATGGAATGCAATGGAATGGAATGGAATGTACCCGAGCAGAACGGAAAGGAATGAAATGGAAATGGAAAGGGAATGGAAATGGAACGGGAATGGAAATGGAACGGGAACGCAATTGAAACGGGAATGGAAATGGAACGGGAACGGAAAAGGAACGAGAACGGAAATGGAACGGGAACGGAAACGGAACGGGAACGGAAATGGAACGGGAATGGTAACGGAACAGGAATGGAAATGGAACGGGAATGGAAAAGGAACGGGAATGGAAATGGATCGGGAATGGAAATGGAACGGGAATGGTAATGGAACGGGAATGGAAATGGAACGGGAATGGAAAAGAAACGGGAATGGAAATGGAACGGGAATGGAAATGGAATGGGAATGGAAATGGAATGGAATGGAATGGAATGGAATGGAATGGAATGTACCGGAGTGGAGTGGAGTGGAGTGGAGTAGAGTGCACTGGAACGGAATGGAATGGAATGGAATGGAATGGAACGGAACGGAATGTACCTGAGAAGCACGGAATGGAATGGAATGCAATGGAATGGAATGGAATGGAATGTACCGGAGTGGAGTGGAGTGGAATGGAGTGGACTGGAGTGGTGTGGAGTGGAATGGAATGGAATGGAATGGAATGGAATGGAATGGAATGGAATGGAATGCAATGGAATGCAATGGAATGGAAAGGAATGGAATGGAATGGAATGGAATGGAATGGAATGGAATGGACAACAGTAGAATGGAATGGAACGGAATGGAATGGAATGGAATGGAATGGAATGGAATGGAATGGAATGGAATGGAATTCAATGGAATGGAATGGAATGGAATGGAATTCCATGGAATGGAATGGAATGGAATGGAATTCCATGGAATGGAATGGAATGGAATGGAATGGAATGGAATTCCATGGAATGGAATGGAATGGAATGGAATTCTATGGAATGGAATGGAGTGGAATCGAATGGAATCGAATGGAATCGAATGGAATGGAATGGAATAGAATGGAATCAATCCGAGTAGAACGGAGCGGAACGCAACGGAACGGAACGGAACGGAACGGGACGGAACGGAACAGAATGGAATGGAATGGAACGGAATTCCATGGAATGGAATGGAATGGAATGGAATTCAATGGAATGGAATGGAATGGAATGGAATGGAAAGGAATTCGATGGAATGGAATGGAATGGATTGGAATGGAATGGAATAGAATGGAATCAAGCCGAGTAGAACGGAACGGAACACAACGGAACGGAACGGAACGCAACGGAACGGAACGGAACGGAACGGAACGGAACGGAATGGAATGGAATGGAACGGAATTCTATGGAATGGAATGGAATGGAATGGAATTCTATGGAATGGAATGGAATGGAATGGAATGGAATGGAATTCCATGGAATGGAATGGAATGGAATGGAATGGAATTCAATGGAATGGAATGGAGTGGAATGGAATGGAATCGAATGGAATTGAATGGAATCGAATGGAATCAAATGGGATCGAATGGAATGGAATGGAATAGAATGGAATCAACCCGAGTAGAACGGAATGAAATGGAATGGAATGGAATGGGATGGAATGGAATGGAATGGAATCTAATGGAACGGAATTCAATGGAATGGAATGGAATGGAATGGAATGGAATGGAATGGAATGGAATTCAATGGAATCAACCTGAGTAGAACGGAATGGAATGGAATGGAATGGAATGGAATGGAATGGAATGGAATGGAATGGAATGGAATTCCATGGAATGGAATGGAATGGAATGGAATGGAATGGAAAGGAATGGAATGGAATGAAATGGAATGGAATGGAATAGAATGGAATTCAATGGAATGGAATGGATTGGATTGGAATGGAATGGAATGGAATGGAATGGAATGAAATGGAATGGAATGGAATAGAATGGAATCAACCTGAGTAGAACGGAATGGAATGGAATGGAATGGAATGGAATGGAATGGAATGGAATGGAATGAAATGGAATGGAATGTACCAAAGTAGAACGGAATGGAATGGAATGGAATGGAATGGAATGGAATGGAATGGAATGGAATGGAATGGAATGGAATGGAATGTACACGAGTAGAACGGAATGTAATGGAATGGAATGGATTGGAATGGAATGGAATGGAATGGAATGGAATGTAACCGAGTAGAACGGAATGGAATGTAATTGAATGGAATGTAACCGAGTTGAACGGAACGGAATGGAATGGAATGGAATGGAATGGAATGGAATGGAATGGAATGGAATGGAATTGAGTGCAATGCAATGCAATGGAATGCAATGGAATGGAAAGGAATGGAATGGAATGGAATGGAATCTACCCGAGTAGAACGGAATGGAATGGAATTGATTGGAATGTAATCGAGTAGAACGGAACGGAATGGAATGGAATGGAATGGAATGCAATGGAATGGAATGGAATGGAATGGAATGGAATGGAATGGACACCAGTAGAATGGAATGGAATGGAATGGAATGGAATGGAATGGAATGGAATCTACCCGAGTAGAACGGAATGGAACGGAATGGAATGGAATGGAATGGACAGGAGCAGAACGGAATGGAATGCAATGGAATGGAATGGAATGTACCCAAGCAGAACGGAATGGAATGAAATGGAAATGGAAAGGGAATGGAAATGGAACGGGAATGGAAATGGAACGGGAACGGAAATGGAACGGGAATGGAAATGGAACGGGAACGGAAACGGAACGAGAACGGAAATGGAACGGGAACGGAAACGGAACGGGAACGGAAATGGAACGGGAATGGTAACGGAACGGGAATGGAAATGGAACGGGAATGGAAATGGAACGGGAATGGAAATGGATCGGGAATGGAAATGGAACGGGAATGGTAATGGAACTGGAATGGAAATGGAACGGGAATGGAAAAGAAACGGGAATGGAAATGGAACGGGAATGGAAATGGAATGGGAATGGAAATGGAATGGAATGGAATGGAATGGAATGGAATGGAATGTACCGGAGTGGAGTGGAGTGGAGTGGAGTGGAGTAGAGTGCACTGGAACGGAATGGAATGGAATGGAATGGAATGGAATGGAACGGAACGGAATGTACCTGAGAAGCACGGAATGGAATGGAATGGAATGGAATGGAATGGAATGTACCGGAGTGGAGTGGAGTGGAATGGAGTGGAGTGGAGTGGAGTGGAGTGGAATGGAATGGAATGGAATGGAACGGAATGCAATGGAATGCAATGGAATGGAAAGGAATGGAATGGAATGGAATGGAATGGAATGGAATGGAATGGAATGGAATGGACACCAGTAGAATGGAATGGAATGGAATGGAATGGAATGGAATGGAATGGAATGGAATTCAATGGAATGGAATGGAATGGAATGGAATGGAATGGAATGGAATGGAATTCAATGGAATGGAATGGAATGGAATGGAATTCCATGGAATGGAATGGAATGGAATCGAATGGAATGGAATGGAATGGAATGGAATGGAATGGAATAGAATGGAATCAACCCGAGTAGAACGGAATGGAATGGAATGGAATGGAATGGAATGGAATGGAATGGAATGGAATGGAATGGAATGCAATGTACCCGAGTAGAACGGAATGGAATGGAATGGAATGGATTGGAATGGAATGGAATGGAATGGAATGGAATGTAACCGAGTAGAACGGAATGGAATGTAATTGAATGGAATGTAACCGGGTTGAACGGAACGGAATGGAATGGAATGGAATGGAATGGAATGGAATGGAATGGAATGGAATGGAATTGAGTGCAATGCAATGCAATGGAATGCAATGGAATGGAAAGGAATGGAATGGAATGGAATGGAATCTACCCGAGTAGAACGGAATGGAATGGAATTGAATGGAATGTAACCGAGTAGAACGGAACGGAATGGAATGGAATGGAATGGAATGGAATGGAATGCAATAGAATGGAATGGAATGGAATGGAATGGAATGGAATGGAATGGAATGGAATGGAATGGACACCAGTAGAATGGAATGGAATGGAATGGAATGGAATGGAATGGAATGGAATGGAATGGAATCTACCCGAGTAGAACGGAATGGAACGGAATGGAATGGAATGAAATGTACAGGAGCAGAACGGAATGGAATGCAATGGAATGGAATGGAATGTACCCGAGCAGAACGGAAAGGAATGAAATGGAAGTGGAAAGGGAATGGAAATGGAACGGGAATGGAAATGGAACGGGAACGCAATTGAAACGGGAATGGAAATGGAACGGGAACGGAAACGGAACGAGAACGGAAATGGAACGGGAACGGAAACGGAACGGGAACGGAAATGGAACGGGAATGGTAACGGAACAGGAATGGAAATGGAACGGGAATGGAAAAGAAACGGGAATGGAAATGGAACGGGAATGGAAATGGAATGGGAATGGAAATGGAATGGAATGGAATGGAATGGAATGGAATGGAATGTACCGGAGTGGAGTGGAGTGGAGTGGAGTAGAGTGCACTGGAACGGAATGGAATGGAATGGAATGGAACGGAACGGAATGTACCTGAGAAGCACGGAATGGAATGGAATGGAATGGAATGGAATGGAATGGAATGTACCGGAGTGGAGTGGAGTGGAATGGAGTGGACTGGAGTGGTGTGGAGTGGAATGGAATGGAATGGAATGGAATGGAATGGAATGGAATGGAATGGAATGGAATGGAATGGAATGGAATGCAATGGAATGCAATGGAATGGAAAGGAATGGAATGGAATGGAATGGAATGGAATGGAATGGAATGGAATGGACAACAGTAGAATGGAATGGAACGGAATGGAATGGAATGGAATGGAATGGAATGGAATGGAATGGAATGGAATGGAATGGAATTCAATGGAATGGAATGGAATGGAATGGAATTCAATGGAATGGAATGGAATGGAATTCCATGGAATGGAATGGAATGGAATTCCATGGAATGGAATGGAATGGAATGGAATTCTATGGAATGGAATGGAGTGGAATCGAATGGAATCGAATGGAATCGAATGGAATGGAATGGAATAGAATGGAATCAACCCGAGTAGAACGGAGCGGAACGCAACGGAACGGAACGGAACGGAACGGGACGGAACCGAACGGAATGGAATGGAATGGAACGGAATTCCATGGAATGGAATGGAATGGAATGGAATTCAATGGAATGGAATGGAATGGAATGGAATGGAATTCGATGGAATGGAATGGAATGGATTGGAATGGAATGGAATAGAATGGAATCAACCCGAGTAGAACGGAACGGAACACAACGGAACTGAACGGAACGCAACGGAACGGAACGGAACGGAACGGAACGGAACGGAATGGAATGGAATGGAACGGAATTCAATGGAATGGAATGGAATGGAATGGAATTCTATGGAATGGAATGGAATGGAATGGAATGGAATTCCATGGAATGGAATGGAATGGAATGGAATGGAATGGAATTCAATGGAATGGAATGGAGTGGAATGGAATGGAATCGAATGGAATTGAATGGAATCGAATGGAATCAAATGGGATCGAATGGAATGGAATGGAATAGAATGGAATCAACCCGAGTAGAACGGAATGAAATGGAATGGAATGGAATGGGATGGAATGGAATGGAATGGAATGGAATGGAACGGAATTCAATGGAATGGAATGGAATGGAATGGAATGGAATGGAATGGAATGGAATTTAATGGAATGGAATGGAACGGAATGGAATTCAATGGAATGGAATGGAATGGAATGGAATGGAATGGAATGGAATGGAATTCCATGGAATGGAATGGAATGGAATGGAATTCCATGGAATGGAATGGAATGGAATGGAATTCAATGGAATGGAATGGATTGGAATGGAATGGAATGGAATGGAATGGAATGGAATGGAACGAAATGGAATGGAATGGAATAGAATGGAATCAACCTGAGTAGAACGGAATGGAATGGAATGGAATGGAATGGAATGGAATGGAATGGAATGGAATGGAATGGAATGGAATGTACCAAAGTAGAACGGAATGGAATGGAATGGAATGGAATGGAATGGAATGGAATGGAATGGAATGGAATGGAATGTACACGAGTAGAACGGAATGTAATGGAATGGAATGGATTGGAATGGAATGGAATGGAATGGAATGGAATGTAACCGAGTAGAACGGAATGGAATGTAATTGAATGGAATGTAACCGAGTTGAACGGAACGGAATGGAATGGAATGGAATGGAATGGAATGGAATGGAATGGAATGGAATTGAGTGCAATGCAATGCAATGGAATGCAATGGAATGGAAAGGAATGGAATGGAATGGAATGGAATCTACCCGAGTAGAACGGAATGGAATGGAATTGAATGGAATGTAATCGAGTAGAACGGAACGGAATGGTATGGAATGGAATGGAATGCAATGGAATGGAATGGAATGGAATGGAATGGAATGGAATGGACACCAGTAGAATGGAATGGAATGGAATGGAATGGAATGGAATGGAATCTACCCGAGTAGAACGGAATGGAACGGAATGGAATGGAATGGAATGGACAGGAGCAGAACGGAATGGAATGCAATGGAATGGAATGGAATGTACCCGAGCAGAACGGAATGGAATGAAATGGAAATGGAAAGGGAATGGAAATGGAACGGGAATGGAAATGGAACGGGAACGGAAATGGAACGGGAATGGAAATGGAACGGGAACGGAAACGGAACGAGAACGGAAATGGAACGGGAACGGAAACGGAACGGGAACGGAAATGGAACGGGAATGGTAACGGAACGGGAATGGAAATGGAACGGGAATGGAAATGGAACGGGAATGGAAATGGATAGGGAATGGAAATGGAACGGGAATGGTAATGGAACTGGAATGGAAATGGAACGGGAATGGAAAAGAAACGGGAATGGAAATGGAACGGGAATGGAAATGGAATGGGAATGGAAATGGAATGGAATGGAATGGAATGGAATGGAATGGAATGTACCGGAGTGGAGTGGAGTGGAGTGGAGTGGAGTAGAGTGCACTGGAACGGAATGGAATGGAATGGAATGGAATGGAATGGAACGGAACGGAATGTACCTGAGAAGCACGGAATGGAATGGAATGGAATGGAATGGAATGGAATGTACCGGAGTGGAGTGGAGTGGAATGGAGTGGAGTGGAGTGGAGTGGAGTGGAATGGAATGGAATGGAATGGAACGGAATGCAATGGAATGCAATGGAATGGAAAGGAATGGAATGGAATGGAATGGAATAGAATGGAATGGAATGGACACCAGTAGAATGGAATGGAATGGAATGGAATGGAATGGAATGGAATGGAATGGAATGGAATGGAATGGAATGGAATTCAATGGAATGGAATGGAATGGAATGGAATTCCATGGAATGGAATGGAATGGAATGGAATGGAATGGAATGGAATGGAATGGAATGGAATAGAATGGAATCAACCCGAGTAGAACGGAATGGAATGGAATGGAATGTAATGGAATGGAATGGAATGGAATGGAATGGAATGTACCAATGTAGAACGGAATGGAATGGAATGGAATGGAATGGAATGGAATGGAATGCAATGTACCCGAGTAGAACGGAATGGAATGGAATGGAATGGATTGGAATGGAATGGAATGGAATGGAATGGAATGTAACCGAGTAGAACGGAATGGAATGTAATTGAATGGAATGTAACCGGGTTGAACGGAACGGAATGGAATGGAATGGAATGGAATGGAATGGAATGGAATGGAATGGAATTGAGTGCAATGCAATGCAATGGAATGCAATGGAATGGAAAGGAATGGAATGGAATGGAATGGAATCTACCCGAGTAGAACGGAATGGAATGGAATTGAATGGAATGTAACCGAGTAGAACGGAACGGAATGGAATGGAATGGAATGGAATGGAATGCAATGGAATGGAATGGAATGGAATGGAATGGAATGGAATGGAATGGAATGGAATGGACACCAGTAGAATGGAATGGAATGGAATGGAATGGAATGGAATGGAATGGAATGGAATGGAATGGAATCTACCCGAGTAGAACGGAATGGAACGGAATGGAATGGAATGGAATGTACAGGAGCAGAACGGAATGGAATGCAATGGAATGGAATGGAATGTACCCGAGCAGAACGGAAAGGAATGAAATGGAAATGGAAAGGGAATGGAAATGGAACGGGAATGGAAATGGAACGGGAACGCAATTGAAACGGGAATGGAAATGGAACGGGAACGGAAACGGAACGAGAACGGAAATGGAACGGGAACGGAAACGGAACGGGAACGGAAATGGAACGGGAATGGTAAAGGAACAGGAATGGAAATGGAACGGGAATGGAAAAGGAACGGGAATGGAAATGGATCGGGAATGGAAATGGAACGGGAATGGTAATGGAACGGGAATGGAAATGGAACGGGAATGGAAAAGAAACGGGAATGGAAATGGAACGGGAATGGAAATGGAATGGGAATGGAAATGGAATGGAATGGAATGGAATGGAATGGAATGGAATGTACCGGAGTGGAGTGGAGTGGAGTGGAGTAGAGTGCACTGGAACGGAATGGAATGGAATGGAATGGAATGGAACGGAACGGAATGTACCTGAGAAGCACGGAATGGAATGGAATGGAATGGAATGGAATGGAATGTACCGGAGTGGAGTGGAGTGGAATGGAGTGGACTGGAGTGGTGTGGAGTGGAATGGAATGGAATGGAATGGAATGGAATGGAATGGAATGGAATGGAATGGAATGGAATGGAATGGAATGCAATGGAATGCAATGGAATGGAAAGGAATGGAATGGAATGGAATGGAATGGAATGGAATGGAATGGAATGGACAACAGTAGAATGGAATGGAATGGAATGGAATGGAATGGAATGGAATGGAATGGAATGGAATGGAATGGAATTCAATGGAATGGAATGGAATGGAATGGAATTCAATGGAATGGAATGGAATGGAATGGAATTCAATGGAATGGAATGGAATGGAATGGAATTCTATGGAATGGAATGGAGTGGAATCGAATGGAATCGAATGGAATCGAATGGATTGGAATGGAATAGAATGGAATCAACCCGAGTAGAACGGAGCGGAACGCAACGGAACGGAACGGAACGGAACGGGATGGAACGGAACGGAATGGAATGGAATGGAATGGAACGGAATTCCATGGAATGGAATGGAATGGAATGGAATGGAATGGAATTCGATGGAATGGAATGGAATGGATTGGAATGGAATGGAATAGAATGGAATCAACCCGAGTAGAACGGAACGGAACACAACGAAACGGAACGGAACGCAACGGAACGGAACGGAACGGAACGGAACGGAACGGAATGGAATGGAACGGAATTCAATGGAATGGAATGGAATGGAATGGAATTCTATGGAATGGAATGGAATGGAATGGAATGGAATGGAATGGAATGGAATTCCATGGAATGGAATGGAATGGAATGGAATGGAATGGAATTGAATGGAATCGAATGGAATCAAATGGGATCGAATGGAATGGAATGGAATAGAATGGAATCAACCCGAGTAGAACGGAATGGAATGGAATGGAATGGAATGGAATGGAATGGAATGGAATGGAATGGAATGGAATGGAATGCAATGTACCCGAGTAGAACGGAATGGAATGGAATGGAATGGATTGGAATGGAATGGAATGGAATGGAATGGAATGTAACCGAGTAGAACGGAATGGAATGTAATTGAATGGAATGTAACCGGGTTGAACGGAACGGAATGGAATGGAATGGAATGGAATGGAATGGAATGGAATGGAATGGAATGGAATTGAGTGCAATGCAATGCAATGGAATGCAATGGAATGGAAAGGAATGGAATGGAATGGAATGGAATCTACCCGAGTAGAACGGAATGGAATGGAATTGAATGGAATGTAACCGAGTAGAACGGAACGGAATGGAATGGAATGGAATGGAATGGAATGGAATGCAATAGAATGGAATGGAATGGAATGGAATGGAATGGAATGGAATGGAATGGAATGGAATGGAATGGACACCAGTAGAATGGAATGGAATGGAATGGAATGGAATGGAATGGAATGGAATGGAATGGAATCTACCCGAGTAGAACGGAATGGAACGGAATGGAATGGAATGAAATGTACAGGAGCAGAACGGAATGGAATGCAATGGAATGGAATGGAATGTACCCGAGCAGAACGGAAAGGAATGAAATGGAAGTGGAAAGGGAATGGAAATGGAACGGGAATGGAAATGGAACGGGAACGCAATTGAAACGGGAATGGAAATGGAACGGGAACGGAAACGGAACGAGAACGGAAATGGAACGGGAACGGAAACGGAACGGGAACGGAAATGGAACGGGAATGGTAACGGAACAGGAATGGAAATGGAACGGGAATGGAAAAGAAACGGGAATGGAAATGGAACGGGAATGGAAATGGAATGGGAATGGAAATGGAATGGAATGGAATGGAATGGAATGGAATGGAATGTACCGGAGTGGAGTGGAGTGGAGTGGAGTAGAGTGCACTGGAACGGAATGGAATGGAATGGAATGGAACGGAACGGAATGTACCTGAGAAGCACGGAATGGAATGGAATGGAATGGAATGGAATGGAATGGAATGTACCGGAGTGGAGTGGAGTGGAATGGAGTGGACTGGAGTGGTGTGGAGTGGAATGGAATGGAATGGAATGGAATGGAATGGAATGGAATGGAATGGAATGGAATGGAATGGAATGGAATGCAATGGAATGCAATGGAATGGAAAGGAATGGAATGGAATGGAATGGAATGGAATGGAATGGAATGGAATGGACAACAGTAGAATGGAATGGAACGGAATGGAATGGAATGGAATGGAATGGAATGGAATGGAATGGAATGGAATGGAATGGAATGGAATTCAATGGAATGGAATGGAATGGAATGGAATTCAATGGAATGGAATGGAATGGAATTCCATGGAATGGAATGGAATGGAATTCCATGGAATGGAATGGAATGGAATGGAATTCTATGGAATGGAATGGAGTGGAATCGAATGGAATCGAATGGAATCGAATGGAATGGAATGGAATAGAATGGAATCAACCCGAGTAGAACGGAGCGGAACGCAACGGAACGGAACGGAACGGAACGGGACGGAACCGAACGGAATGGAATGGAATGGAACGGAATTCCATGGAATGGAATGGAATGGAATGGAATTCAATGGAATGGAATGGAATGGAATGGAATGGAATTCGATGGAATGGAATGGAATGGATTGGAATGGAATGGAATAGAATGGAATCAACCCGAGTAGAACGGAACGGAACACAACGGAACTGAACGGAACGCAACGGAACGGAACGGAACGGAACGGAACGGAACGGAATGGAATGGAATGGAACGGAATTCAATGGAATGGAATGGAATGGAATGGAATTCTATGGAATGGAATGGAATGGAATGGAATGGAATTCCATGGAATGGAATGGAATGGAATGGAATGGAATGGAATTCAATGGAATGGAATGGAGTGGAATGGAATGGAATCGAATGGAATTGAATGGAATCGAATGGAATCAAATGGGATCGAATGGAATGGAATGGAATAGAATGGAATCAACCCGAGTAGAACGGAATGAAATGGAATGGAATGGAATGGGATGGAATGGAATGGAATGGAATGGAATGGAACGGAATTCAATGGAATGGAATGGAATGGAATGGAATGGAATGGAATGGAATGGAATTTAATGGAATGGAATGGAACGGAATGGAATTCAATGGAATGGAATGGAATGGAATGGAATGGAATGGAATGGAATGGAATTCCATGGAATGGAATGGAATGGAATGGAATTCCATGGAATGGAATGGAATGGAATGGAATTCAATGGAATGGAATGGATTGGAATGGAATGGAATGGAATGGAATGGAATGGAATGGAACGAAATGGAATGGAATGGAATAGAATGGAATCAACCTGAGTAGAACGGAATGGAATGGAATGGAATGGAATGGAATGGAATGGAATGGAATGGAATGGAATGGAATGGAATGTACCAAAGTAGAACGGAATGGAATGGAATGGAATGGAATGGAATGGAATGGAATGGAATGGAATGGAATGGAATGCAATGTACCCGAGTAGAACGGAATGGAATGGAATGGAATGGATTGGAATGGAATGGAATGGAATGGAATGGAATGTAACCGAGTAGAACGGAATGGAATGTAATTGAATGGAATGTAACCGGGTTGAACGGAACGGAATGGAATGGAATGGAATGGAATGGAATGGAATGGAATGGAATGGAATGGAATTGAGTGCAATGCAATGCAATGGAATGCAATGGAATGGAAAGGAATGGAATGGAATGGAATGGAATCTACCCGAGTAGAACGGAATGGAATGGAATTGAATGGAATGTAACCGAGTAGAACGGAACGGAATGGAATGGAATGGAATGGAATGGAATGGAATGCAATAGAATGGAATGGAATGGAATGGAATGGAATGGAATGGAATGGAATGGAATGGAATGGACACCAGTAGAATGGAATGGAATGGAATGGAATGGAATGGAATGGAATGGAATGGAATGGAATCTACCCGAGTAGAACGGAATGGAACGGAATGGAATGGAATGAAATGTACAGGAGCAGAACGGAATGGAATGCAATGGAATGGAATGGAATGTACCCGAGCAGAACGGAAAGGAATGAAATGGAAGTGGAAAGGGAATGGAAATGGAACGGGAATGGAAATGGAACGGGAACGCAATTGAAACGGGAATGGAAATGGAACGGGAACGGAAACGGAACGAGAACGGAAATGGAACGGGAACGGAAACGGAACGGGAACGGAAATGGAACGGGAATGGTAACGGAACAGGAATGGAAATGGAACGGGAATGGAAAAGAAACGGGAATGGAAATGGAACGGGAATGGAAATGGAATGGGAATGGAAATGGAATGGAATGGAATGGAATGGAATGGAATGGAATGTACCGGAGTGGAGTGGAGTGGAGTGGAGTAGAGTGCACTGGAACGGAATGGAATGGAATGGAATGGAACGGAACGGAATGTACCTGAGAAGCACGGAATGGAATGGAATGGAATGGAATGGAATGGAATGGAATGTACCGGAGTGGAGTGGAGTGGAATGGAGTGGACTGGAGTGGTGTGGAGTGGAATGGAATGGAATGGAATGGAATGGAATGGAATGGAATGGAATGGAATGGAATGGAATGGAATGCAATGGAATGCAATGGAATGGAAAGGAATGGAATGGAATGGAATGGAATGGAATGGAATGGAATGGAATGGACAACAGTAGAATGGAATGGAACGGAATGGAATGGAATGGAATGGAATGGAATGGAATGGAATGGAATGGAATGGAATGGAATGGAATTCAATGGAATGGAATGGAATGGAATGGAATTCAATGGAATGGAATGGAATGGAATTCCATGGAATGGAATGGAATGGAATTCCATGGAATGGAATGGAATGGAATGGAATTCTATGGAATGGAATGGAGTGGAATCGAATGGAATCGAATGGAATCGAATGGAATGGAATGGAATAGAATGGAATCAACCCGAGTAGAACGGAGCGGAACGCAACGGAACGGAACGGAACGGAACGGGACGGAACCGAACGGAATGGAATGGAATGGAACGGAATTCCATGGAATGGAATGGAATGGAATGGAATTCAATGGAATGGAATGGAATGGAATGGAATGGAATTCGATGGAATGGAATGGAATGGATTGGAATGGAATGGAATAGAATGGAATCAACCCGAGTAGAACGGAACGGAACACAACGGAACTGAACGGAACGCAACGGAACGGAACGGAACGGAACGGAACGGAACGGAATGGAATGGAATGGAACGGAATTCAATGGAATGGAATGGAATGGAATGGAATTCTATGGAATGGAATGGAATGGAATGGAATGGAATTCCATGGAATGGAATGGAATGGAATGGAATGGAATGGAATTCAATGGAATGGAATGGAGTGGAATGGAATGGAATCGAATGGAATTGAATGGAATCGAATGGAATCAAATGGGATCGAATGGAATGGAATGGAATAGAATGGAATCAACCCGAGTAGAACGGAATGAAATGGAATGGAATGGAATGGGATGGAATGGAATGGAATGGAATGGAATGGAACGGAATTCAATGGAATGGAATGGAATGGAATGGAATGGAATGGAATGGAATGGAATTTAATGGAATGGAATGGAACGGAATGGAATTCAATGGAATGGAATGGAATGGAATGGAATGGAATGGAATGGAATGGAATTCCATGGAATGGAATGGAATGGAATGGAATTCCATGGAATGGAATGGAATGGAATGGAATTCAATGGAATGGAATGGATTGGAATGGAATGGAATGGAATGGAATGGAATGGAATGGAACGAAATGGAATGGAATGGAATAGAATGGAATCAACCTGAGTAGAACGGAATGGAATGGAATGGAATGGAATGGAATGGAATGGAATGGAATGGAATGGAATGGAATGGAATGTACCAAAGTAGAACGGAATGGAATGGAATGGAATGGAATGGAATGGAATGGAATGGAATGGAATGGAATGGAATGTACACGAGTAGAACGGAATGTAATGGAATGGAATGGATTGGAATGGAATGGAATGGAATGGAATGGAATGTAACCGAGTAGAACGGAATGGAATGTAATTGAATGGAATGTAACCGAGTTGAACGGAACGGAATGGAATGGAATGGAATGGAATGGAATGGAATGGAATGGAATGGAATTGAGTGCAATGCAATGCAATGGAATGCAATGGAATGGAAAGGAATGGAATGGAATGGAATGGAATCTACCCGAGTAGAACGGAATGGAATGGAATTGAATGGAATGTAATCGAGTAGAACGGAACGGAATGGTATGGAATGGAATGGAATGCAATGGAATGGAATGGAATGGAATGGAATGGAATGGAATGGACACCAGTAGAATGGAATGGAATGGAATGGAATGGAATGGAATGGAATCTACCCGAGTAGAACGGAATGGAACGGAATGGAATGGAATGGAATGGACAGGAGCAGAACGGAATGGAATGCAATGGAATGGAATGGAATGTACCCGAGCAGAACGGAATGGAATGAAATGGAAATGGAAAGGGAATGGAAATGGAACGGGAATGGAAATGGAACGGGAACGGAAATGGAACGGGAATGGAAATGGAACGGGAACGGAAACGGAACGAGAACGGAAATGGAACGGGAACGGAAACGGAACGGGAACGGAAATGGAACGGGAATGGTAACGGAACGGGAATGGAAATGGAACGGGAATGGAAATGGAACGGGAATGGAAATGGATAGGGAATGGAAATGGAACGGGAATGGTAATGGAACTGGAATGGAAATGGAACGGGAATGGAAAAGAAACGGGAATGGAAATGGAACGGGAATGGAAATGGAATGGGAATGGAAATGGAATGGAATGGAATGGAATGGAATGGAATGGAATGTACCGGAGTGGAGTGGAGTGGAGTGGAGTGGAGTAGAGTGCACTGGAACGGAATGGAATGGAATGGAATGGAATGGAATGGAACGGAACGGAATGTACCTGAGAAGCACGGAATGGAATGGAATGGAATGGAATGGAATGGAATGTACCGGAGTGGAGTGGAGTGGAATGGAGTGGAGTGGAGTGGAGTGGAGTGGAATGGAATGGAATGGAATGGAACGGAATGCAATGGAATGCAATGGAATGGAAAGGAATGGAATGGAATGGAATGGAATAGAATGGAATGGAATGGACACCAGTAGAATGGAATGGAATGGAATGGAATGGAATGGAATGGAATGGAATGGAATGGAATGGAATGGAATTCAATGGAATGGAATGGAATGGAATGGAATTCCATGGAATGGAATGGAATGGAATGGAATGGAATGGAATGGAATGGAATGGAATGGAATAGAATGGAATCAACCCGAGTAGAACGGAATGGAATGGAATGGAATGTAATGGAATGGAATGGAATGGAATGGAATGGAATGTACCAATGTAGAACGGAATGGAATGGAATGGAATGGAATGGAATGGAATGGAATGCAATGTACCCGAGTAGAACGGAATGGAATGGAATGGAATGGATTGGAATGGAATGGAATGGAATGGAATGGAATGTAACCGAGTAGAACGGAATGGAATGTAATTGAATGGAATGTAACCGGGTTGAACGGAACGGAATGGAATGGAATGGAATGGAATGGAATGGAATGGAATGGAATGGAATTGAGTGCAATGCAATGCAATGGAATGCAATGGAATGGAAAGGAATGGAATGGAATGGAATGGAATCTACCCGAGTAGAACGGAATGGAATGGAATTGAATGGAATGTAACCGAGTAGAACGGAACGGAATGGAATGGAATGGAATGGAATGGAATGCAATGGAATGGAATGGAATGGAATGGAATGGAATGGAATGGAATGGAATGGAATGGACACCAGTAGAATGGAATGGAATGGAATGGAATGGAATGGAATGGAATGGAATGGAATGGAATGGAATGGAATGGAATGGAATCTACCCGAGTAGAACGGAATGGAACGGAATGGAATGGAATGGAATGTACAGGAGCAGAACGGAATGGAATGCAATGGAATGGAATGGAATGTACCCGAGCAGAACGGAAAGGAATGAAATGGAAATGGAAAGGGAATGGAAATGGAACGGGAATGGAAATGGAACGGGAACGCAATTGAAACGGGAATGGAAATGGAACGGGAACGGAAACGGAACGAGAACGGAAATGGAACGGGAACGGAAACGGAACGGGAACGGAAATGGAACGGGAATGGTAAAGGAACAGGAATGGAAATGGAACGGGAATGGAAAAGGAACGGGAATGGAAATGGATCGGGAATGGAAATGGAACGGGAATGGTAATGGAACGGGAATGGAAATGGAACGGGAATGGAAAAGAAACGGGAATGGAAATGGAACGGGAATGGAAATGGAATGGGAATGGAAATGGAATGGAATGGAATGGAATGGAATGGAATGGAATGTACCGGAGTGGAGTGGAGTGGAGTGGAGTAGAGTGCACTGGAACGGAATGGAATGGAATGGAATGGAATGGAACGGAACGGAATGTACCTGAGAAGCACGGAATGGAATGGAATGGAATGGAATGGAATGGAATGTACCGGAGTGGAGTGGAGTGGAATGGAGTGGACTGGAGTGGTGTGGAGTGGAATGGAATGGAATGGAATGGAATGGAATGGAATGGAATGGAATGGAATGGAATGGAATGGAATGGAATGGAATGCAATGGAATGCAATGGAATGGAAAGGAATGGAATGGAATGGAATGGAATGGAATGGAATGGAATGGAATGGACAACAGTAGAATGGAATGGAATGGAATGGAATGGAATGGAATGGAATGGAATGGAATGGAATGGAATTCAATGGAATGGAATGGAATGGAATGGAATTCAATGGAATGGAATGGAATGGAATGGAATTCAATGGAATGGAATGGAATGGAATGGAATTCTATGGAATGGAATGGAGTGGAATCGAATGGAATCGAATGGAATCGAATGGATTGGAATGGAATAGAATGGAATCAACCCGAGTAGAACGGAGCGGAACGCAACGGAACGGAACGGAACGGAACGGGATGGAACGGAACGGAATGGAATGGAATGGAATGGAACGGAATTCCATGGAATGGAATGGAATGGAATGGAATGGAATGGAATTCGATGGAATGGAATGGAATGGATTGGAATGGAATGGAATAGAATGGAATCAACCCGAGTAGAACGGAACGGAACACAACGAAACGGAACGGAACGCAACGGAACGGAACGGAACGGAACGGAACGGAACGGAATGGAATGGAACGGAATTCAATGGAATGGAATGGAATGGAATGGAATTCTATGGAATGGAATGGAATGGAATGGAATGGAATGGAATGGAATGGAATTCCATGGAATGGAATGGAATGGAATGGAATGGAATGGAATTGAATGGAATCGAATGGAATCAAATGGGATCGAATGGAATGGAATGGAATAGAATGGAATCAACCCGACTAGAACGGAATGGAATGGAATGGAATGGAATGGGATGGAATGGAATGGAATGGAATGGAATGGAACGGAATGGAATGGAATGGAATGGAATGGAATGGAATGGAATGGAATGGAATGGAATGGAATTCAATGGAATGGAATGGAACGGAATGGAATTCAATGGAATGGAATGGAATGGAATGGAATGGAATGGAATGGAATGGAATGGAATTCCTTGGAATGGAATGGAATGGAATGGAATTCCATGGAATGGAATGGAATGGAATGGAATTCAATGGAATGGATTGGAATGGAATCGAATGGAATGGAATGGAATGGAATGGAATGGAATGGAATGGAATGGAATAGAATGGAATCAACCTGAGTAGAACGGAATGGAATGGAATGGAATGGAATGGAATGGAATGGAATGGAATGGAATGTACCAAAGTAGAACGGAATGGAATGGAATGGAATGGAATGGAATGGAATGGAATGGAATGGAATGGAATGGAATGGAATGTACACGAGTAGAACGGAATGGAATGGAATGGAATGGATTGGAATGGAATGGAATGGAATGGAATGGAATGTAACCGAGTAGAACGGAATGGAATGTAATTGAATGGAATGTAACCGAGTTGAACGGAACGGAATGGAATGGAATGGAATGGAATGGAATGGAATGGAATGGAATGGAATTGAGTGCAAAGCAATGCAATGGAATGCAATGGAATGGAAAGGAATGGAATGGAATGGAATGGAATCTACCCGAGTAGAACGGAATGGAATGGAATTGAATGGAATGTATTCGAGTAGAACGGAACGGAATGGAATGGAATGGAATGGAATGCAATGGAATGGAATGGAATGGAATGGAATGGAATGGAATGGAATGGACACCAGTAGAATGGAATGGAATGGAATGGAATGGAATGGAATGGAATGGAATGGAATCTACCCGAGTAGAACGGAATGGAACGGAATGGAATGGAATGGAATGGACAGGAGCAGAACGGAATGGAATGCAATGGAATGGAATGGAATGTACCCGAGCAGAACGGAATGGAATGAAATGGAAATGGAAAGGGAATGGAAATGGAACGGGAATGGAAATGGAACGGGAACGGAAATGGAACGGGAATGGAAATGGAACGGGAACGGAAACGGAACGAGAACGGAAATGGAACGGGAACGGAAACGGAACGGGAACGGAAATGGAACGGGAATGGTAACGGAACGGGAATGGAAATGGAACGGGAATGGAAATGGAACGGGAATGGAAATGGATCGGGAATGGAAATGGAACGGGAATGGTAATGGAACTGGAATGGAAATGGAACGGGAATGGAAAAGAAACGGGAATGGAAATGGAACGGGAATGGAAATGGAATGGGAATGGAAATGGAATGGAATGGAATGGAATGGAATGGAATGGAATGGAATGTACCGGAGTGGAGTGGAGTGGAGTGGAGTGGAGTAGAGTGCACTGGAACGGAATGGAATGGAATGGAATGGAATGGAATGGAACGGAACGGAATGTACCTGAGAAGCACGGAATGGAATGGAATGGAATGGAATGGAATGGAATGGAATGTACCGGAGTGAAGTGGAGTGGAATGGAGTGGAGTGGAGTGGAGTGGAGTGGAATGGAATGGAATGGAATGGAATGGAATGGAATGGAATGGAATGGAATGGACACCAGTAGAATGGAATGGAATGGAATGGAATGGAATGGAATGGAATGGAATGGAATGGAATGGAATTCAATGGAATGGAATGGAATGGAATGGAATGGAATGGAATGGAATGGAATGGAATTCAATGGAATGGAATGGAATGGAATGGAATGGAATGGAATTCTATGGAATGGAATGGAATGGATTGGAATGGAATGGAATGGAATGGAATGGAACGGAACGGAATGTACCTGAGAAGCACGGAATGGAATGGAATGGAATGGAATGGAATGGAATGGAATGTACCGGAGTGGAGTGGAGTGGAATGGAGTGGACTGGAGTGGTGTGGAGTGGAATGGAATGGAATGGAATGGAATGGAATGGAATGGAATGGAATGGACACCAGTAGAATGGAATGGAATGGAATGGAATGGAATGGAATGGAATGGAATGGAATTCAATGGAATGGAATGGAATGGAATGGAATTCTATGGAATGGAATGGAATGGAATTCAATGGAATGGAATGGAATGGAATGGAATGGAATGGAATTCAATGGAATGGAATGGAATGGATTGGAATGGAATGGAATGGAATGGAATGGAATTCAATGGAATGGAATGGAATGGAATGGAATGGAATGGAATGGAATTCAATGGAATGGAATGGAATGGAATGGAATCGAATGGAATCGAATGGAATCGAATGGAATCGAATGGAATCGAATGGAATCGAATGGAATAGAATGCAAACCCGAGTAGAATGGAATGGAATGGAATGGAATGGAATGGAATGGAATGGAATGGAATGGAATAGAATGGAATGGAATGGAATGGAATGGAATTCAAATGGAATGGAATGGAATGGAATTCTATGGAATGGAATGGAGTGGAATCGAATGGAATCGAATGGAATCGAATGGAATCGAATGGGATCGAATGGAATGGAATGGAATAGAATGGAATCAACCCGAGTAGAACGGAGCGGAACGCAACGGAACGGAACAGAACGGAACGGAACGGAAAGGAATGGAATGGAATGGAATGGAACGGAATTCAAAGGAATGGAATGGAACAGAATGGAATTCAATGGAATGGAATGGAATGGAATGGAATGGAATTCAATGGAATGGAATGGAATGGAATGGAATGGAATGGAATGGAACGGAACGGAATTCTATGGAATAGAATGGAATGGAATTCTATGGAATGGAATGGAATGGAATGGAATGGAATGGAATGGAACGGAATTCAATGGAATGGAATGGAATGGAATGGAATTCAACGGAATGGAATGGAATTCAATGGAATGGAATGGAATGGAATGGAATGGAATGGAATGGAATGGAATGGAATGGAATTCAATGGAATGGAATGGAATGGAATGGAATTCCATGGAATGGAATGGAATGGAATCGAATGGAATGGAATGGAATGGAATGGAATGGAATGGAATAGAATGGAATCAACCCGAGTAGAACGGAATGGAATGGAATGGAATGTAATGGAATGGAATGGAATGGAATGGAATGGAATGTACCAAAGTAGAACGGAATGGAATGGAATGGAATGGAATGGAATGGAATGGAATGGAATGGAATGGAATGGAATGGAATTCCATGGAATGGAATGGAATGGAATGGAATTCAATGGAATGGAATGGATTGGAATGGAATGGAATGGAATGGAATGGAATGGAATGAAATGGAATGGAATGGAATAGAATGGAATCAACCTGAGTAGAACGGAATGGAATGGAATGGAATGGAATGGAATGGAATGGAATGGAATGGAATGGAATGGAATGGAATGTACCAAAGTAGAACGGAATGGAATGGAATGGAATGGAATGGAATGGAATGGAATGGAATGGAATTCAATGGAATGGAATGTAACCGAGTAGAACGGAATGGAATGTAATTGAATGGAATGTAACCGAGCTGAACGGAACGGAATGGAATGGAATGGAATGGAATGGAATGGAATGGAATGGAATGGAATGGAATTGAGTGCAATGCAATGCAATGGAATGCAATGGAATGGAAAGGAATGGAATGGAATGGAATGGAATCTACCCGAGTAGAACGGAATGGAATGGAATTGAATGGAATGTAACCGAGTAGAACGGAACGGAATGGAATGGAATGGAATGGAATGGAATGCAATAGAATGGAATGGAATGGAATGGAATGGAATGGAATTGAATGGAATGGACACCAGTAGAATGGAATGGAATGGAATGGAATGGAATGGAATGGAATGGAATGGAATGGAATGGAATCTACCCGAGTAGAACGGAATGGAACGGAATGGAATGGAATGAAATGTACAGGAGCAGAACGGAATGGAATGCAATGGAATGGAATGGAATGTACCCGAGCAGAACGGAAAGGAATGAAATGGAAATGGAAAGGGAATGGAAATGGAACGGGAATGGAAATGGAACGGGAACGCAATTGAAACGGGAATGGAAATGGAACGGGAACGGAAACGGAACGAGAACGGAAATGGAACGGGAACGGAAACGGAACGGGAACGGAAATGGAACGGGAATGGTAACGGAACAGGAATGGAAATGGAACGGGAATGGAAAAGGAACGGGAATGGAAATGGATCGGGAATGGAAATGGAACGGGAATGGTAATGGAACGGGAATGGAAATGGAACGGGAATGGAAAAGAAACGGGAATGGAAATGGAACGGGAATGGAAATGGAATGGGAATGGAAATGGAATGGAATGGAATGGAATGGAATGGAATGGAATGTACCGGAGTGGAGTGGAGTGGAGTGGAGTAGAGTGCACTGGAACGGAATGGAATGGAATGGAATGGAACGGAACGGAATGTACCTGAGAAGCACGGAATGGAATGGAATGGAATGGAATGGAATGGAATGTACCGGAGTGGAGTGGAGTGGAATGGAGTGGACTGGAGTGGTGTGGAGTGGAATGGAATGGAATGGAATGGAATGGAATGGAATGGAATGGAATGGAATGGAATGCAATGGAATGCAATGGAATGGAAAGGAATGGAATGGAATGGAATGGAATGGAATGGAATGGAATGGAATGGACAACAGTAGAATGGAATGGAACGGAATGGAATGGAATGGAATGGAATGGAATGGAATGGAATGGAATGGAATTCAATGGAATGGAATGGAATGGAATGGAATTCAATGGAATGGAATGGAATGGAATTCCATGGAATGGAATGGAATGGAATTCCATGGAATGGAATGGAATGGAATGGAATTCTATGGAATGGAATGGAGTGGAATCGAATGGAATCGAATGGAATCGAATGGAATGGAATGGAATAGAATGGAATCAACCCGAGTAGAATGGAGCGGAACGCAACGGAACGGAACGGAACGGAACGGGACGGAACCGAACGGAATGGAATGGAATGGAACGGAATTCCATGGAATGGAATGGAATGGAATGGAATGGAATTCAATGGAATGGAATGGAATGGAATGGAATGGAATTCGATGGAATGGAATGGAATGGATTGGAATGGAATGGAATAGAATGGAATCAACCCGAGTAGAACGGAACGGAACACAACGGAACGGAACGGAACGCAACGGAACGGAACGGAACGGAACGGAACGGAATGGAATGGAATGGAACGGAATTCAATGGAATGGAATGGAATGGAATGGAATTCTATGGAATGGAATGGAATGGAATGGAATGGAATGGAATTCCATGGAATGGAATGGAATGGAATGGAATGGAATGGAATGGAATTCAATGGAATGGAATGGAGTGGAATGGAATAGAATCGAATGGAATTGAATGGAATCGAATGGAATCAAATGGGATCGAATGGAATGGAATGGAATAGAATGGAATCAACCCGAGTAGAACGGAATGAAATGGAATGGAATGGAATGGAATGGAATGGAATTCAATGGAATGGAATGGAACGGAATGGAATTCAATGGAATGGAATGGAATGGAATGGAATGGAATGGAATGGAATGGAATTCCATGGAATGGAATGGAATGGAATGGAATTCCATGGAATGGAATGGAATGGAATGGAATTCAATGGAATGGAATGGATTGGAATGGAATGGAATGGAATGGAATGGAATGGAATGAAATGGAATGGAATGGAATAGAATGGAATCAACCTGAGTAGAACGGAATGGAATGGAATGGAATGGAATGGAATGGAATGGAATGGAATGGAATGGAATGGAATGTACCAAAGTAGAACGGAATGGAATGGAATGGAATGGAATGGAATGGAATGGAATGGAATGGAATGGAATGGAATGGAATGGAATGGAATGTAACCGAGTAGAACGGAATGTAATGGAATGGAATGGATTGGAATGGAATGGAATGGAATGGAATGGAATGTAACCGAGTAGAACGGAATGGAATGTAATTGAATGGAATGTAACCGAGTTGAACGGAACGGAATGGAATGGAATGGAATGGAATGGAATGAAATGGAATGGAATGGAATTGAGTGCAATGCAATGCAATGGAATGCAATGGAATGGAAAGGAATGGAATGGAATGGAATGGAATCTACCCGAGTAGAACGGAATGGAATGGAATTGAATGGAATGTAATCGAGTAGAACGGAACGGAATGGAATGGAATGGAATGGAATGCAATGGAATGGAATGGAATGGAATGGAATGGAATGGAATGGAATGGAATGCAATGGACACCAGTAGAATGGAATGGAATGGAATGGAATGGAATGGAATGGAATGGAATCTACCCGAGTAGAACGGAATGGAACGGAATCAATGGAATGGAATGGACAGGAGCAGAACGGAATGGAATGCAATGGAATGGAATGGAATGTACCCGAGCAGAACGGAATGGAATGAAATGGAAATGGAAAGGGAATGGAAATGGAACGGGAATGGAAATGGAACGGGAACGGAAATGGAACGGGAATGGAAATGGAACGGGAACGGAAACGGAACGAGAACGGAAATGGAACGGGAACGGAAACGGAACGGGAACGGAAATGGAACGGGAATGGAAATGGAACGGGAATGGAAATGGAACGGGAATGGAAATGGATCGCGAATGGAAAAGAACCGGAATGGTAATGGAACTGGAATGGAAATGGAACGGGAATGGAAAAGAAACGGGAATGGAAATGGAACGGGAATGGAAATGGAATGGGAATGGAAATGGAATGGAATGGAATGGAATGGAATGGAATGGAATGTACCGGAGTGGAGTGGAGTGGAGTGGAGTGGAGTAGAGTGCACTGGAACGGAATGGAATGGAATGGAATGGAATGGAATGGAACGGAACGGAATGTACCTGAGAAGCACGGAATGGAATGGAATGGAATGGAATGGAATGGAATGTACCGGAGTGGAGTGGAGTGGAATGGAGTGGAGTGGAGTGGAGTGGAGTGGAATGGAATGGAATGGAATGGAACGGAATGCAATGGAATGCAATGGAATGGAAAGGAATGGAATGGAATGGAATGGAATGGAATGGAATGGACACCAGTAGAATCGAATGGAATGGAATGGAATGGAATGGAATGGAATGGAATGGAATGGAATTCAATGGAATGGAATGGAATGGAATGGAATTCCATGGAATGGAATGGAATGGAATCGAATGGAATGGAATGGAATGGAATGGAATGGAATGGAATAGAATGGAATCAACCCGAGTAGAACGGAATGGAATGGAATGGAATGTAATGGAATGGAATGGAATGGAATGGAATGGAATGGAATGTACCAAAGTAGAACGGAATGGAATGGAATGGAATGGAATGGAATGGAATGGAATGGAATGGAATGCAATGTACCCGAGTAGAACGGAATGGAATGGAATGGAATGGATTGGAATGGAATGGAATGGAATGGAATGGAATGTAACCGAGTAGAACGGAATGGAATGTAATTGAATGGAATGTAACCGGGTTGAACGGAACGGAATGGAATGGAATGGAATGGAATGGAATGGAATGGAATGGAATGGAATTGAGTGCAATGCAATGCAATGGAATGCAATGGAATGGAAAGGAATGGAATGGAATGGAATGGAATCTACCCGAGTAGAACGGAATGGAATGGAATTGAATGGAATGTAACCGAGTAGAACGGAACGGAATGGAATGGAATGGAATGGAATGGAATGCAATAGAATGGAATGGAATGGAATGGAATGGAATGGAATGGAATGGAATGGAATGGAATGGACACCAGTAGAATGGAATGGAATGGAATGGAATGGAATGGAATGGAATGGAATGGAATGGAATGGAATCTACCCGAGTAGAACAGAATGGAACGGAATGGAATGGAATGAAATGTACAGGAGCAGAACGGAATGGAATGCAATGGAATGGAATGGAATGTACCCGAGCAGAACGGAAAGGAATGAAATGGAAATGGAAAGGGAATGGAAATGGAACGGGAATGGAAATGGAACGGGAACGCAATTGAAACGGGAATGGAAATGGAACGGGAACGGAAACGGAACGAGAACGGAAATGGAACGGGAACGGAAACGGAACGGGAACGGAAATGGAACGGGAATGGTAACGGAACAGGAATGGAAATGGAACGGGAATGGAAAAGGAACGGGAATGGAAATGGATCGGGAATGGAAATGGAACGGGAATGGTAATGGAACGGGAATGGAAATGGAACGGGAATGGAAAAGAAACGGGAATGGAAATGGAACGGGAATGGAAATGGAATGGGAATGGAAATGGAATGGAATGGAATGGAATGGAATGGAATGGAATGTACCGGAGTGGAGTGGAGTGGAGTGGAGTAGAGTGCACTGGAACGGAATGGAATGGAATGGAATGGAACGGAACGGAATGAACCTGAGAAGCACGGAATGGAATGGAATGGAATGGAATGGAATGGAATGGAATGTACCGGAGTGGAGTGGAGTGGAATGGAGTGGACTGGAGTGGTGTGGAGTGGAATGGAATGGAATGGAATGGAATGGAATGGAATGGAATGGAATGGAATGGAAAGGAATGGAATGGAATGCAATGGAATGCAATGGAATGGAAAGGAATGGAATGGAATGGAATGGAATGGAATGGAATGGAATGGAATGGAATGGAATGGACAACAGTAGAATGGAATGGAACGGAATGGAATGGAATGGAATGGAATGGAATGGAATGGAATGGAATGGAATGGAATGGAATTCAATGGAATGGAATGGAATGGAATGGAATTCTATGGAATGGAATGGAGTGGAATCGAATGGAATCGAATGGAATCGAATGGAATGGAATGGAATAGAATGGAATCAACCCGAGTAGAACGGAGCGGAACGCAACGGAACGGAACGGAACGGAACGGGACGGAACCGAACGGAATGGAATGGAATGGAACGGAATTCCATGGAATGGAATGGAATGGAATGGAATTCAATGGAATGGAATGGAATGGAATGGAATGGAATTCGATGGAATGGAATGGAATGGATTGGAATGGAATGGAATAGAATGGAATCAACCCGAGTAGAACGGAACGGAACACAACGGAACGGAACGGAACGCAACGGAACGGAACGGAACGGAACGGAACGGAACGGAATGGAATGGAATGGAACGGAATTCAATGGAATGGAATGGAATGGAATGGAATTCTATGGAATGGAATGGAATGGAATGGAATGGAATTCTATGGAATGGAATGGAATGGATTGGAATGGAATGGAATGGAATGGAATGGAATGGAATGGAATGGACACCAGTAGAATGGAATGGAATGGAATGGAATGGAATGGAATGGAATGGAATGGAATGGAATTCAATGGAATGGAATGGAATGGAAAGGAATTCAATGGAATGGAATGGAATGGAATTCAATGGAATGGAATGGAATGGAATGGAATTCTATGGAATGGAATGGAGTGGAATCGAATGGAATCGAATGGAATCGAATGGAATGGAATGGAATAGAATGGAATCAACCCGAGTAGAACGGAACGGAACGCAACGGAACGGAACGGAACGGAACGGGACGGAACGGAACGGAATGGAATGGAATGGAACGGAATTCCATGGAATGGAATGGAATGGAATGGAATTCAATGGAATGGAATGGAATGGAATGGAATGGAATGGAATTCAATGGAATGGAATGGAATGGAATGGAATGGAATGGAATTCAATGGAATGGAATTCAATGGAATTCAATGGAATGGAATGCAATGGAATGGAATGGAATGGAATGCAATGGAATGGAATTCAATGGAATAGAATGGAATGGAATGGAATGGAAACGAATGGAATCGAATGGAATCGAATGGAATCGAATGGAATCGAATGGAATGGAATGGAATAGAATGGAATCAACCCGAGTAGAACGGAATGGAATGGAATGGAATGGAATGGAATGGAATGGAATGGAATGGAATGAAATGTTATGGAATGGAATGGAATGGAATTCAATGCAATTCAATTGAATGGAATGGAAGGGAATGGAATGGAGTGGAGTGGAGTGGAGTGGAGTGGAGTGGAATGGAATGGAGTGGAATGGAATGGAATGGAATGGAATGGAATGGAATGGAATGGAATTCAATTTTATGGAATGGAAGGGAGTGGAATGGAGTGGAGTGGAGTGGAATGGAGTGCAGTGGAGTGGAATGGAATGGAGTGGAATGGAATGGAATGGAATGGAATGGAATGGAATGGAATGGAATTCAATGGAGTGGAATGGAATGGAATGGAATGGAATGGAATGGAATGGAATTCAATGCAATGGAATGGAATGGAATCGAATGGAGTCAAATGGAATGGAATGGAATAGAATGGAATCAACCCGAGTAGAACGGAATGGAACGCAACGGAACGGAACGGAACGGAACGGAACGGAATGGAATGTAATGGAATGGAATGGAATGGAATGGAATGGAGCGGAATGGAATGCAATGGAATGGAATGGAATGGAATGGAATGGAATGGAATGGAATGGAATGGAGTCGAATGGAATCGAATGGAATGGAATGGAATAGAATGGAATCAACCCGAGTAGAACGGTACGGAACGGAACGGAACGGAACGGAACGGAACGGAATGGAATGATCAACCCGTGTAGAATGGAATGGAATGGAATTGAATAGAATGGAATCAACCCTAGTTGAACGGAACGGAACGCAACGGAACGGAACGGAATGGAACGGAATGGAATGGAATGGAAAGGAACGGAATTCAATGGAATGGAATGGAATGGAATGGAATTCTATGGAATGGAATGGAATTCAATGGAATGGAATGGAATGGAATGGAATGGAATGGAATGGAATGGAATGGAATGGAATTCAATGGAATGGAATGGAATGGAATGGAATGGAATTCAATGGAATGGAATGGAATGGAATGGAATGGAATGGAATCGAATGGAATCGAATGGAATCGAATGGAATCGAATGGAATCGAATGGAATGGAATGGAATAGAATGCAATCAACCCGAGTAGAATGGAATGGAATGGAATGGAATGGGATGGAATGGAATAGAATGGAATGGAATGGAATGGAATGGAATTCAAATGGAATGGAATGGAATGGAATTCTATGGAATGGAATGGAGTGGAATCGAATGGAATCGAATGGAATCGAATGGAATCGAATGGGATCGAATGGAATGGAATGGAATAGAATGGAATCAACCCGAGTAGAACGGAGCGGAACGCAACGGAACGGAACGGAACGGAACGGAACGGAAAGGATTGGAATGGAATGGAATGGAACGGAATTCAAAGGAATGGAATGGAACAGAATGGAATTCAATGGAAAGGAATGGAATGGAATGGAATGGAATTCAATGGAATGGAATGGAATGGAATGGAATGGAATGGAATGGAATGGAATGGAACGGAATTCTATGGAAAGGAATGGAATGGAATTCAATGGAATGGAATGGAATGGAATGGAACGGAATTCAATGGAATGGAATGGAATGGAATGGAATTCAATGGAATGGAATGGAATTCAATGGAATGGAATGGAATGGAATGGAATGGAATGGAATGGAATGGGATGGAATGGAATGGAATGGAATGGAATGGAATGGAATTCAAAGGAATGGAATGGAATGGAATGGAATGGAATGGAATTCAATGGAATGGAATGGAGTGGAATCGAATGGAATCGAATGGAATCGAATGAGATCGAATGGAATGGAATGGCATAGAATGGAATCAACCCGAGTAGAACGGAATGGAATGGAATGGAATGGAATGGAATGGAATGGAATGGAATTCAATGGAATGGAATGGAATGGAATGGAATGGAATGGAATGGAATGGAATGGAATCAACCCGAGTAGAACGGAACGGCACGCAACGGAACGGAACGGAACGGAACGGGACGGAACGGAACGGAATGGAATATAATGCAACGGAATTCAATGGAATGGAATGGAATGGAATGGAATTCAATGGAATCGAATGGAATCGAATGGAATCGATTGGAATCGAATGGAATCGAATAGAATGGAATGGAATAGAATTTAATCAACCCGAGTAGAGAGGAACTGAACGCAACGGAACGGAACGGAACGGAACGGGACGGAACGGAACGGAATGGAATGGAATGGAACGGAATTCAATTGAATGGAATGGAATGGAATGGAATTCAATGGAATGGAATGGAATGGAATGGAATGGAATTCAATGGAATGGAATGGAATGGAATGGAATGGAATGGAATGGAATGGAATGGAATGGAATGGAATTCAATGGAATGGAATGGAGTGGAATGGAATGGAATCGAATGGAATTGAATGGAATCGAATGGAATCAAATGGGATCGAATGGAATGGAATGGAATAGAATGGAATCAACCCGAGTAGAACGGAATGGAATGGAATGGAATGGAATGGAATGGAATGGAATGGAATGGAATGGAATGGAATGGAATTCAATGGAATGGAATGGAATGGAATGGAATGGAATGGAATGGAATGGAATGGAATGGAATTCAATGGAATGGAATGGAACGGAATGGAATTCAATGGAATGGAATGGAATGGAATGGAATGGAATTCAATGGAATGGAATGGAATGGAATGGAATGGAATGGAATGGAATGGAATTCCATGGAATGGAATGGAATGGAATGGAATTCCATGGAATGGAATGGAATGGAATCGATTGGAATGGAATGGAATGGAATGGAATGGAATGGAATGGAATGGAATGGAATAGAATGGAATCAACCCGAGTAGAACGGAATGGAATGGAATGTAATGTAATGGAATGGAATGGAATGGAATGGAATGGAATGGAATGTACCAAAGTAGAACGGAATGGAATGGAATGGAATGGAATGGAATGGAATGGAATGGAATGGAATGGAATGGAATGTACCCGAGTAGAACGGAATATAATGGAATGGAATGGATTGGAATGGAATGGAATGGAATGGAATGGAATGTAACCGAGTAGAACGGAATGGAATGTAATTGAATGGAATGTAACCGAGTTGAACGGAATGGAATGGAATGGAATGGAATGGAATGGAATGGAATGGAATGGAATTGAGTGCAATGCAATGAAATGGAATGCAATGGAATGGAAAGGAATGGAATGGAATGGAATGGAATGGAATGGAATCTACCCGAGTAGAACGGAATGGAATGGAATTGAATGGAATGTAACCGAGTAGAACGGAACGGAATGGAATGGAATGGAATGGAATGGAATGCAATGGAATGGAATGGAATGGAATGGAATGGAATGGAATGGAATGGAATGGAATGGAATGGACACCAGTAGAATGGAATGGACTGGAATGGAATGCAGTGGAATGGAATGGAATGGAATGGAATCTACCCGAGCAGAACGGAATGGAACGGAATGGAATGGAATGGAATGGACAGGAGCAGAACGGAATGGAATGCAATGGAATGGAATGGAATGTACCGGAGCAGAACGGAATGGAATGAAATGGAAATGGAAAGGGAATGGAAATAGAACGGGAATGGAAATGGAACGGGAACGGAAATGGAATGGGAATGGAAATGGAACGGGAACGGAAATGGAACGGGAATGGAAATGGAACGGGAACGGAAACGGAACGAGAACGGAAATGGAGTGGGAACGGAAACGGAACGGGAACGGAAATGGAACGGGAATGGTAACGGAACGGGAATGGAAATGGAACGGGAATGGAAAAGGAACGGGAATGGAAATGGATCGGGAATGGAAATGGAACGGGAATGGTAATGGAACTGGAATGGAAATGGAACGGGAATGGAAAAGAAACGGGAATGGAAATGGAACGGGAATGGAAATGGAATGGGAATGGAAATGGAATGGAATGGAATGGAATGGAATGGAATGGAATGTACCGGAGTGGAGTGGAGTGGAGTGGAGTGGAGTAGAGTGCACTGGAACGGAATGGAATGGAATGGAATGGAATGGAACGGAACGGAATGTACCCGAGAAGCACGGAATGGAATGGAATGGAATGGAATGGAATGGAATGGAATGGAATGTACCGGAGTGGAGTGGAGTGGAATGGAGTGGAGTGGAGTGGAGTGGAGTGGAATGGAATGGAATGGAATGGAATGGAATGGAATGCAATGGAATGCAATGGAATGGAAAGGAATGGAATGGAATGGAATGGAATGGAATGGAATGGACACCAGTAGAATGGAATGGAATGGAATGGAATGGAATGGAATGGAATGGAATGGAATGGAATTCAATGGAATGGAATGGAATGGAATGGAATTCTATGGAATGGAATGGAATGGAATTCAATGGAATGGAATGGAATGGAATGGAATTCTATGGAATGGAATGGAGTGGAATCGAATGGAATCGAATGGAATCGAATGGAATGGAATGGAATAGAATGGAATCAACCCGAGTAGAACGGAACGGAACGCAACGGAACGGAACGGTACGGAACGGGATGGAAAGGAACGGAATGGAATGGAATGGAACGGAATTCCATGGAATGGAATGGAATGGAATTCCATGGAATGGAATTCCATGGAATGGAATGGAATGGAATGGAATGGAATGGAATTCAATGCAATGGAATGGAATGGATTGGAATGGAATGGAATAGAATGGAATCAACCCGTGTAGAACGGAACGGAACACAACGGAACGGAACGGAACGCAATGGAACGGAACGGAATGGAACGGAACGGAATGGAATGGAATGGAACGGAATTCAATGTAATGGAATGGAATGGAATGGAATTCTATGGAATGGAATGGAATGGAATGGAATGGAATGGAATGGAAATCAATGAAATGGAATGGAATGGAATGGAATGGAATGGAATTCTATGGAATGGAATGGAATGGAACGGAATGGAATGGAATTCTATGGAATGGAATGGAATGGAATGGAATGGAACGGAATTCGATGGAATGGAATGGAATGGAATGGAATGGAATGGAATGGAATGGAATTCAATGGAATGGAAAGGAATGGAATGGAATGGAATGGAATTCAATGGAATGGAATGGAATGGAATGGAACGGAATGGAATTCAATGGAATGGAATGGAATGGCAACGAATGGAATCGAATGCAATCGAATGGAATCGATTGGAATCGAATGGAATCGAATGGAATGGAATGGAATAGAATGGAATCAACCTGAGTAGAACGGAACGGCATGCAACGGAACGGAACGGAACGGAACGGGACGGAACGGAAGGGAATGGAATGGAATGGAACGGAATTCAATGGAATGGAATGGAATGGAATGGAATGGAATGGAATGGAATGGAATAGAATGGAATCAACCCGAGTAGAACGGAACGGAACGCAACGGAACGGAACGGAACGCAACGGAACGGAACGGAACGGAACGGAAAGGAACGGAATGGAATGGAATGGAAAGGAACGGAATTCAATGGAATGGAATGGAATGGAATGGAATTCTATGGAATGGAATGGAATTCAATGGAATGGAATGGAATGGAATGGAATGGAATGGAATGGAATGGAATTCAATGGAATGGAATGGAATGGAATGGAATTGAACGAAATTCTATGGAATGGAATGGAATGGAATTCAATGGAATGGAATGGAATGGAATGGAATGGAATTCAATGGAATGGAATGGAATGGAATGGAATGGAATTCAAAGGAATGGAAAGGAATGGAATGGAATGGAATGGAATTCAATGGAATGGAATGGAATGGAATGGAACGGAATGGAATTCAATGGAATGGAATGGAATGGAATGGAATGGATTGGAATGGAATGGAATGGAATGGAATGGAATTCAATGGAATGGAATGGAATGGAATGGAATGGCAACGAATGGAATCGAATGCAATCGAATGGAATCGATTGGAATCGAATGGAATCGAATGGAATGGAATGGAATAGAATGGAATCAACCTCAGTAGAACGGAACGGCACGCAACGGAACGGAACGGAACGGAACGGGACGGAACGGAAGGGAATGGAATGGAATGGAACGGAATTCAATGGAATGGAATGGAATGGAATGGAATGGAATGGAATGGAATGGAATGGAATAGAATGGAATCAACCCGAGTAGAAAAGAACGGAACGCAACGGAACGGAATGGAACGCAACGGAACGGAACGGAACGGAACGGAACGGAATGGAATGGAATGGAAAGGAACGGAATTCAATGGAATGGAATGGAATGGAATGGAATGGATTGGAATGGAATGGAATGGAATGGAATGGAATTCAATGGAATGGAATGGAATGGAATGGAATTCCATGGAATGGAATGGAATGGAATGGAATGGAATGGAATGGAATCGAATGGAATCGAATGGAATCGAATGGAATCGAATGGAATCGAATGGAATAGAATGCAAACCCGAGTAGAATGGAATGGAATGGAATGGAATGGAATGGAATGGAATGGAATGGAATGGAATGGAATGGAATGGAATTCAAATGGAATGGAATGGAATGGAATTCTATGGAATGGAATGGAGTGGAATCGAATGGAATCGAATGGAATCGAATGGAATCGAATGGGATCGAATGGAATGGAATGGAATAGAATGGAATCAACCCGAGTAGAACGGAGCGGAACGCAACGGAACGGAACGGAACGGAACGGAATGGAAAGGAATGGAATGGAATGGAATGGAACGGAATTCAAAGGAATGGAATGGAACAGAATGGAATTCAATGGAATGGAATGGAATGGAATGGAATGGAATTCAATGGAATGGAATGGAATGGAATGGAATGGAATGGAATGGAATGGAATGGAATGGAACGGAACGGAATTCTATGGAATAGAATGGAATGGAATTCTATGGAATGGAATGGAATGGAATGGAATGGAATGGAACGGAATTCAATGGAATGGAATGGAATGGAATGGAATTCAACGGAATGGAATGGAATTCAATGGAATGGAATGGAATGGAATGGAATGGAATGGAATGGAATGGAATTCAATGGAATGGAATGGAATTCAATGGAATGGAATGGAATGGAATGGAATTCCATGGAATGGAATGGAATGGAATCGAATGGAATGGAATGGAATGGAATGGAAGGGAATGGAATAGAATGGAATCAACCCGAGTAGAACGGAATGGAATGGAATGGAATGGAATGGAATGGAATGGAATGGAATGGAATGGAATGGAATGGAATGTACCAAAGTAGAACGGAATGGAATGGAATGGAATGGAATGGAATGGAATGGAATGGAATGGAATGGAATGGAATGCAATGTACCCGAGTAGAACGGAATGGAATGAAATGGAATGGATTGGAATGGAATGGAATGGAATGGAATGGAATGTAACCGAGTAGAACGGAATGGAATGTAATTGAATGGAATGTAACCGGGTTGAACGGAACGGAATTGAATGGAATGGAATGGAATGGAATGGAATGGAATGGAATGGAATGGAATTGAGTGCAATGCAATGCAATGGAATGCAATGGAATGGAAAGGAATGGAATGGAATGGAATGGAATCTACCCGAGTAGAACGGAATGGAATGGAATTGAATGGAATGTAACCGAGTAGAACGGAACGGAATGGAATGGAATGGAATGGAATGGAATGCAATGGAATGGAATGGAATGGAATGGAATGGAATGGAATGGAATGGAATGGACACCAGTAGAATGGAATGGAATGGAGTGGAATGGAATGGAATGGAATGGAATGGAATGGAATGGAATGGAATCTACCCGAGTTGAACGGAATGGAACGGAATGGAATGGAAAGGAATGGACAGGAGCAGAACGGAATGGAATGCAATGGAATGGAATGGAATGTACCCGAGCAGAACGGAAAGGAATGAAATGGAAATGGAAAGGGAATGGAAATGGAACGGGAATGGAAATGGAACGGGAACGCAATTGAAACGGGAATGGAAATGGAACGGGAACGGAAACGGAACGAGAACGGAAATGGAACGGGAACGGAAACGGAACGGGAACGGAAATGGAACGGGAATGGTAACGGAACAGGAATGGAAATGGAACGGGAATGGAAAAGGAACGGGAATGGAAATGGATCGGGAATGGAAATGGAACGGGAATGGTAATGGAACGGGAATGGAAATGGAACGGGAATGGAAAAGAAACGGGAATGGAAATGGAACGGGAATGGAAATGGAATGGGAATGGAAATGGAATGGAATGGAATGGAATGGAATGGAATGGAATGTACCGGAGTGGAGTGGAGTGGAGTGGAGTAGAGTGCACTGGAACGGAATGGAATGGAATGGAATGGAATGGAACGGAACGGAATGTACCTGAGAAGCACGGAATGGAATGGAATGGAATGGAATGGAATGGAATGTACCGGAGTGGAGTGGATTGGAATGGAGTGGACTGGAGTGGTGTGGAGTGGAATGGAATGGAATGGAATGGAATGGAATGGAATGGAATGCAATGGAATGCAATGGAATGGAAAGGAATGGAATGGAATGGAATGGAATGGAATGGAATGGAATGGAATGGACAACAGTAGAATGGAATGGAACGGAATGGAATGGAATGGAATGGAATGGAATGGAATGGAATGGAATGGAATGGAATTCAATGGAATGGAATGGAATGGAATGGAATTCAATGGAATGGAATGGAATGGAATGGAATTCCATGGAATGGAATGGAATGGAATGGAATTCTATGGAATGGAATGGAGTGGAATCGAATGGAATCGAATGGAATCGAATGGAATGGAATGGAATGGAATGTAACCGAGTAGAACGGAATTTAATGGAATGGAATGGATTGGAATGGAATGGAATGGAATGGAATGGAATGTAACCGAGTAGAACGGAATGGAATGTAATTGAATGGAATGTAACCGAGTTGAACGGAACGGAATGGAATGGAATGGAATGGAATTGAGTGCAATGCAATGCAATGGAATGCAATGGAATGGAAAGGAATGGAATGGAATGGAATGGAATCTACCCGAGTAGAACGGAATGGAATGGAATTGAATGGAATGTAATCGAGTAGAACGGAACGGAATGGAATGGAATGGAATGGAATGCAATGGAATGGAATGGAATGGAATGGAATGGAATGGAATGGACACCAGTAGAATGGAATGGAATGGAATGGAATGGAATGGAATGGAATGGAATCTACCCGAGTAGAACGGAATGGAACGGAATGGAATGGAATGGAATGGACAGGAGCAGAACGGAATGGAATGCAATGGAATGGAATGGAATGTACCCGAGCAGAACGGAATGGAATGAAATGGAAATGGAAAGGGAATGGAAATGGAACGGGAATGGAAATGGAACGGGAACGGAAATGGAACGGGAATGGAAATGGAACGGGAACGGAAACGGAACGAGAACGGAAATGGAACGGGAACGGAAACGGAACGGGAACGGAAATGGAACGGGAATGGTAACGGAACGGGAATGGAAATGGAACGGGAATGGAAATGGAACGGGAATGGAAATGGATCGGGAATGGAAATGCAACGGGAATGGTAATGGAACTGGAATGGAAATGGAACGGGAATGGAAAAGAAACGGGAATGGAAATGGAACGGGAATGGAAATGGAATGGGAATGGAAATGGAATGGAATGGAATGGAATGGAATGGAATGGAATGTACCGGAGTGGAGTGGAGTGGAGTGGAGTGGAGTAGAGTGCACTGGAACGGAATGGAATGGAATGGAATGGAATGGAATGGAACGGAACGGAATGTACCTGCGAAGCACGGAATGGAATGGAATGGAATGGAATGGAATGGAATGTACCGGAGTGGAGTGGAGTGGAATGGAGTGGAGTGGAGTGGAGTGGAGTGGAATGGAATGGAATGGAATGGAACGGAATGCAATGGAATGCAATGGAATGGAAAGGAATGGAATGGAATGGAATGCAATGGAATGGAATGGAATGGAATGGACACCAGTAGAATGGAATGGAATGGAATGGAATGGAATGGAATGGAATGGAAAGGAATTCAATGGAATGGAATGGAATGGAATGGAATGCAATTCAATGGAATGGAATGGAATGGAATGGAATTCCATGGAATGGAATGGAATGGAATCGAATGGAATGGAATGGAATGGAATGGAATGGAATGGAATGGAATGGAATAGAATGGAATCAACCCGAGTAGAACGGAATGGAATGGAATGGAATGTAATGTAATGGAATGGAATGGAATGGAATGGAATAGAATGGAATCAACCCGAGTAGAACGGAATGGAATGGAATGGAATGTAATGGAATGTAATGGAATGGAATGGAATGGAATGTACCAAAGTAGAACGGAATGGAATGGAATGGAATGGAATGGAATGGAATGGAATGGAATGGAATGGAATGGAATGGAATGCAATGTACCCGAGTAGAACGGAATGGAATGGAATGGAATGGATTGGAATGGAATGGAATGGAATGGAATGGAATGTAACCGAGTAGAACGGAATGGAATGTAATTGAATGGAATGTAACCGGGTTGAACGGAACGGAATGGAATGGAATGGAATGGAATGGAATGGAATTGAGTGCAATGCAATGCAATGGAATGCAATGGAATGGAAAGGAATGGAATGGAATGGAATGGAATCTACCCGAGTAGAACGCAATGGAATGGAATTGAATGGAATGTAACCGAGTAGAACGGAACGGAATGGAATGGAATGGAATGGAATGGAATGGAATGCAATGGAATGGAATGGAATGGAATGGAATGGAATGGAATGGAATGGAATGGAATGGACACCAGTAGAATGGAATGGAATGGAATGGAATGGAATGGAATGGAATGGAATGGAATGGAATGGAATGGAATCTACCCGAGTAGAACGGAATGGAACGGAATGGAATGGAATGGAATGGACAGGAGCAGAACGGAATGGAATGCAATGGAATGGAATGGAATGTACCCGAGCAGAACGGAAAGGAATGAAATGGAAATGGAAAGGGAATGGAAATGGAACGGGAATGGAAATGGAACGGGAACGCAATTGAAACCGGAATGGAAATGGAACGGGAACGGAAACGGAACGAGAACGGAAATGGAACGGGAACGGAAACGGAACGGGAACGGAAATGGAACGGGAATGGTAACGGAACAGGAATGGAAATGGAACGGGAATGGAAAAGGAACGGGAATGGAAATGGATCGGGAATGGAAATGGAACGGGAATGGTAATGGAACGGGAATGGAAATGGAACGGGAATGGAAAAGAAACGGGAATGGAAATGGAACGGGAATGGAAATGGAATGGGAATGGAAATGGAATGGAATGGAATGGAATGGAATGGAATGGAATGTACCGGAGTGGAGTGGAGTGGAGTGGAGTAGAGTGCACTGGAACGGAATGGAATGGAATGGAATGGAATGGAACGGAACGGAATGTACCTGAGAAGCACGGAATGGAATGGAATGGAATGGAATGGAATGGAATGGAATGTACCGGAGTGGAGTGGAGTGGAATGGAGTGGACTGGAGTGGTGTGGAGTGGAATGGAATGGAATGGAATGGAATGGAATGGAATGGAATGGAATGGAATGGAATGGAATGCAATGGAATGCAATGGAATGGAAAGGAATGGAATGGAATGGAATGGAATGGAATGGAATGGAATGGAATGGAATGGACAACAGTAGAATGGAATGGAATGGAATGGAATGGAATGGAATGGAATGGAATTCAATGGAATGGAATGGAATGGAATGGAATTCAATGGAATGGAATGGAATGGAATGGAATTCAATGGAATGGAATGGAATGGAATGGAATTCTATGGAATGGAATGGAGTGGAATCGAATGGAATCGAATGGAATCGAATGGAATGGAATGGAATAGAATGGAATCAACCCGAGTAGAACGGAGCGGAACGCAACGGAACGGAACGGAAAGGAACGGGAAGGAACGGAACGGAATGGAATGGAATGGAACCGAATTCCATGGAATGGAATGGAATGGAATGGAATGGAATGGAATTCGATGGAATGGAATGGAATGGATTGGAATGGAATGGAATAGAATGGAATCAACCCGAGTAGAACGGAACGGAACACAACGGAACGGAACGGAACGCAACGGAACGGAACGGAACGGAACGGAACGGAACGGAATGGAATGGAATGGAACGGAATTCAATGGAATGGAATGGAATGGAATGGAATTCTATGGAATGGAATGGAATGGAATGGAATGGAATGGAATTCCATGGAATGGAATGGAATGGAATGGAATTCCATGGAATGGAATGGAATGGAATGGAATGGAATGGAATGTACCAAAGTAGAACGGAATGGAATGGAATGGAATGGAATGGAATGGAATGGAATGGAATGGAATGGAATGGAATGGAATGTACACGAGTAGAACGGAATGGAATGGAATGGAATGGATTGGAATGGAATGGAATGGAATGGAATGGAATGTAACCGAGTAGAACGGAATGGAATGTAATTGAATGGAATGTAACCGAGTTGAACGGAACGGAATGGAATGGAATGGAATGGAATGGAATGGAATGGAATGGAATGGAATTGAGTGCAATGCAATGCAATGGAATGCAATGGAATGGAAAGGAATGGAATGGAATGGAATGGAATCTACCCGAGTAGAACGGAATGGAATGGAATTGAATGGAATGTAATCGAGTAGAACGGAACGGAATGGAATGGAATGGAATGGAATGCAATGGAATGGAATGGAATGGAATGGAATGGAATGGAATGGAATGGACACCAGTAGAATGGAATGGAATGGAATGGAATGGAATGGAATGGAATGGAATGGAATCTACCCGAGTAGAACGGAATGGAACGGAATGGAATGGAATGGAATGGACAGGAGCAGAACGGAATGGAATGCAATGGAATGGAATGGAATGTACCCGAGCAGAACGGAATGGAATGAAATGGAAATGGAAAGGGAATGGAAATGGAACGGGAATGGAAATGGAACGGGAACGGAAATGGAACGGGAATGGAAATGGAACGGGAACGGAAACGGAACGAGAACGGAAATGGAACGGGAACGGAAACGGAACGGGAACGGAAATGGAACGGGAATGGTAACGGAACGGGAATGGAAATGGAACGGGAATGGAAATGGAACGGGAATGGAAATGGATCGGGAATGGAAATGGAACGGGATTGGTAATGGAACTGGAATGGGAATGGAACGGGAATGGAAAAGAAACGGGAATGGAAATGGAACGGGAATGGAAATGGAATGGGAATGGAAATGGAATGGAATGGAATGGAATGGAATGGAATGGAATGTACCGGAGTGGAGTGGAGTGGAGTGGAGTGGAGTAGAGTGCACTGGAACGGAATGGAATGGAATGGAATGGAATGGAATGGAACGGAACGGAATGTACCTGAGAAGCACGGAATGGAAAGGAATGGAATGGAATGGAATGGAATGGAATGTACCGGAGTGGAGTGGAGTGGAATGGAGTGGAGTGGAGTGGAGTGGAATGGAATGGAATGGAATGGAATGGAATGCAGTGGAATGCAATGGAATGGAAAGGAATGGAATGGAATGGAATGGAATGGAATGGAATGGAATGGACACCAGTAGAATGGAATGGAATGGAATGGAATGGAATGGAATGGAATGGAATGGAATTCAATGGAATGGAATGGAATGGAATGGAATTCTATGGAATGGAATGGAATGGAATTCAATGGAATGGAATGGAATGGAATGGAATGGAATGGAATTCAATGGAATGGAATGGAATGGATTGGAATGGAATGGAATGGAATGGAATGGAATTCAATGGAATGGAATGGAATGGAATGGAATGGAATGGAATTCAATGGAATGGAATGGAATGGAATGGAATGGAATGGAATCGAATGGAATAGAATGGAATCGAATGGAATCGAATGGAATAGAATGCAAACCCGAGTAGAATGGAATGGAATGGAATGGAATGGAATGGAATGGAATGGAATGGAATGGAATAGAATGGAATGGAATGGAATGGAATGGAATTCAAATCGAATGGAATGGAATGGAATTCTATGGAATGGAATGGAGTGGAATCGAATGGAATCGAATGGAATCGAATGGAATCGAATGGGATCGAATGGAATGGAATGGAATAGAATGGAATCAACCCGAGTAGAACGGAGCGGAACGCAACGGAACGGAACGGAACGGAACGGAACGGAAAGGAATGGAATGGAATGGAATGGAACGGAATTCAAAGGAATGGAATGGAACAGAATGGAATTCAATGGAATGGAATGGAATGGAATGGAATGGAATTCAATGGAATGGAATGGAATGGAATGGAATGGAATGGAATGGAATGGAATGGAACGGAACGGAATTCTATGGAATAGAATGGAATGGAATTCTATGGAATGGAATGGAATGGAATGGAATGGAATGGAACGGAATTCAATGGAATGGAATGGAATGGAATGGAATGGAATTCAATGGAATGGAATGGAATTCAATGGAATGGAATGGAATGGAATGGAATGGAATGGAATGGAATGGAATGGAATGGAACGGAATTCCATGGAATGGAATGGAATGGAATGGAATTCCATGGAATGGAATGGAATGGAATCGAATGGAATGGAATGGAATGGAATGGAATGGAATGGAATAGAATGGAATCAACCCGAGTAGAACGGAATGGAATGTAATGGAATGGAATGGAATGGAATGGAATGGAATGTACCAAAGTAGAACGGAATGGAATGGAATGGAATGGAATGGAATGGAATGGAATGGAATGGAATGGAATTCCATGGAATGGAATGGAATGGAATGGAATTCCATGGAATGGAATGGAATGGAATCGATTGGAATGGAATGGAATGGAATGGAATGGAATGGAATGGAATGGAATGGAATAGAATGGAATCAACCCGAGTAGAACGGAATGGAATGGAATGTAATGTAATGGAATGGAATGGAATGGAATGGAATGGAATGGAATGTACCAAAGTAGAACGGAATGGAATGGAATGGAATGGAATGGAATGGAATGGAATGGAATGGAATGGAATGTACCCGAGTAGAACGGAATATAATGGAATGGAATGGATTGGAATGGAATGGAATGGAATGGAATGGAATGTAACCGAGTAGAACGGAATGGAATGTAATTGAATGGAATGTAACCGAGTTGAACGGAATGGAATGGAATGGAATGGAATGGAATGGAATGGAATGGAATGGAATTGAGTGCAATGCAATGAAATGGAATGCAATGGAATGGAAAGGAATGGAATGGAATGGAATGGAATGGAATCTACCCGAGTAGAACGGAATGGAATGGAATTGAATGGAATGTAACCGAGTAGAACGGAACGGAATGGAATGGAATGGAATGGAATGGAATGCAATGGAATGGAATGGAATGGAATGGAATGGAATGGAATGGAATGGAATGGAATGGACACCAGTAGAATGGAATGGACTGGAATGGAATGCAGTGGAATGGAATGGAATGGAATGGAATCTACCCGAGCAGAACGGAATGGAACGGAATGGAATGGAATGGAATGGACAGGAGCAGAACGGAATGGAATGCAATGGAATGGAATGGAATGTACCGGAGCAGAACGGAATGGAATGAAATGGAAATGGAAAGGGAATGGAAATAGAACGGGAATGGAAATGGAACGGGAACGGAAATGGAACGGGAATGGAAATGGAACGGGAACGGAAATGGAACGGGAATGGAAATGGAACGGGAACGGAAACGGAACGAGAACGGAAATGGAGTGGGAACGGAAACGGAACGGGAACGGAAATGGAACGGGAATGGTAACGGAACGGGAATGGAAATGGAACGGGAATGGAAAAGGAACGGGAATGGAAATGGATCGGGAATGGAAATGGAACGGGAATGGTAATGGAACTGGAATGGAAATGGAACGGGAATGGAAAAGAAACGGGAATGGAAATGGAACGGGAATGGAAATGGAATGGGAATGGAAATGGAATGGAATGGAATGGAATGGAATGGAATGGAATGTACCGGAGTGGAGTGGAGTGGAGTGGAGTGGAGTAGAGTGCACTGGAACGGAATGGAATGGAATGGAATGGAATGGAACGGAACGGAATGTACCCGAGAAGCACGGAATGGAATGGAATGGAATGGAATGGAATGGAATGGAATGGAATGTACCGGAGTGGAGTGGAGTGGAATGGAGTGGAATGGAATGGAATGGAATGGAATGCAATGGAATGCAATGGAATGGAAAGGAATGGAATGGAATGGAATGGAATGGAATGGAATGGAATGGAATGGAATGGAGTGGAATGGACACCAGTAGAATGGAATGGAATGGAATGGAATGGAATGGAATGGAATGGAATGGAATGGAATTCAATGGAATGGAATGGAATGGAATGGAATTCTATGGAATGGAATGGAATGGAATTCAATGGAATGGAATGGAATGGAATGGAATTCTATGGAATGGAATGGAGTGGAATCGAATGGAATCGAATGGAATCGAATGGAATGGAATGGAATAGAATGGAATCAACCCGAGTAGAACGGAACGGAACGCAACGGAACGGAACGGTACGGAACGGGATGGAAAGGAACGGAATGGAATGGAATGGAACGGAATTCCATGGAATGGAATGGAATGGAATTCCATGGAATGGAATTCCATGGAATGGAATGGAATGGAATGGAATGGAATGGAATTCAATGCAATGGAATGGAATGGATTGGAATGGAATGGAATAGAATGGAATCAACCCGTGTAGAACGGAACGGAACACAACGGAACGGAACGGAACGCAACGGAACGGAACGGAATGGAACGGAACGGAATGGAATGGAATGGAACGGAATTCAATGTAATGGAATGGAATGGAATGGAATTCTATGGAATGGAATGGAATGGAATGGAATGGAATGGAATGGAAATCAATGAAATGGAATGGAATGGAATGGAATGGAATGGAATTCTATGGAATGGAATGGAATGGAACGGAATGGAATGGAATTCTATGGAATGGAATGGAATGGAATGGAATGGAACGGAATTCGATGGAATGGAATGGAATGGAATGGAATGGAATGGAATGGAATGGAATTCAATGGAATGGAAAGGAATGGAATGGAATGGAATGGAATTCAATGGAATGGAATGGAATGGAATGGAACGGAATGGAATTCAATGGAATGGAATGGAATGGCAACGAATGGAATCGAATGCAATCGAATGGAATCGATTGGAATCGAATGGAATCGAATGGAATGGAATGGAATAGAATGGAATCAACCTGAGTAGAACGGAACGGCACGCAACGGAACGGAACGGAACGGAACGGGACGGAACGGAAGGGAATGGAATGGAATGGAACGGAATTCAATGGAATGGAATGGAATGGAATGGAATGGAATGGAATGGAATGGAATAGAATGGAATCAACCCGAGTAGAACGGAACGGAACGCAACGGAACGGAACGGAACGCAACGGAACGGAACGGAACGGAACGGAAAGGAACGGAATGGAATGGAATGGAAAGGAACGGAATTCAATGGAATGGAATGGAATGGAATGGAATTCTATGGAATGGAATGGAATTCAATGGAATGGAATGGAATGGAATGGAATGGAATGGAATGGAATGGAATGGAATGGAATTCAATGGAATGGAATGGAATGGAATGGAATTGAACGAAATTCTATGGAATGGAATGGAATGGAATTCAATGGAATGGAATGGAATGGAATGGAATGGAATTCAATGGAATGGAATGGAATGGAATGGAATGGAATTCAAAGGAATGGAAAGGAATGGAATGGAATGGAATGGAATTCAATGGAATGGAATGGAATGGAATGGAACGGAATGGAATTCAATGGAATGGAATGGAATGGAATGGAATGGATTGGAATGGAATGGAATGGAATGGAATGGAATTCAATGGAATGGAATGGAATGGAATGGAATGGCAACGAATGGAATCGAATGCAATCGAATGGAATCGATTGGAATCGAATGGAATCGAATGGAATGGAATGGAATAGAATGGAATCAACCTCAGTAGAACGGAACGGCACGCAACGGAACGGAACGGAACGGAACGGGACGGAACGGAAGGGAATGGAATGGAATGGAACGGAATTCAATGGAATGGAATGGAATGGAATGGAATGGAATGGAATGGAATGGAATGGAATAGAATGGAATCAACCCGAGTAGAAAAGAACGGAACGCAACGGAACGGAATGGAACGCAACGGAACGGAACGGAACGGAACGGAACGGAATGGAATGGAATGGAAAGGAACGGAATTCAATGGAATGGAATGGAATGGAATGGAATGGATTGGAATGGAATGGAATGGAATGGAATGGAATTCAATGGAATGGAATGGAATGGAATGGAATTCCATGGAATGGAATGGAATGGAATGGAATGGAATGGAATGGAATCGAATGGAATCGAATGGAATCGAATGGAATCGAATGGAATCGAATGGAATAGAATGCAAACCCGAGTAGAATGGAATGGAATGGAATGGAATGGAATGGAATGGAATGGAATGGAATGGAATGGAATGGAATTCAAATGGAATGGAATGGAATGGAATTCTATGGAATGGAATGGAGTGGAATCGAATGGAATCGAATGGAATCGAATGGAATCGAATGGGATCGAATGGAATGGAATGGAATAGAATGGAATCAACCCGAGTAGAACGGAGCGGAACGCAACGGAACGGAACGGAACGGAACGGAACGGAAAGGAATGGAATGGAATGGAATGGAACGGAATTCAAAGGAATGGAATGGAACAGAATGGAATTCAATGGAATGGAATGGAATGGAATGGAATGGAATTCAATGGAATGGAATGGAATGGAATGGAATGGAATGGAATGGAATGGAATGGAATGGAACGGAACGGAATTCTATGGAATAGAATGGAATGGAATTCTATGGAATGGAATGGAATGGAATGGAATGGAATGGAACGGAATTCAATGGAATGGAATGGAATGGAATGGAATTCAACGGAATGGAATGGAATTCAATGGAATGGAATGGAATGGAATGGAATGGAATGGAATGGAATGGAATGGAATGGAATTCAATGGAATGGAATGGAATGGAATGGAATTCCATGGAATGGAATGGAATGGAATCGAATGGAATGGAATGGAATGGAATGGAAGGGAATGGAATAGAATGGAATCAACCCGAGTAGAACGGAATGGAATGGAATGGAATGGAATGGAATGGAATGGAATGGAATGGAATGGAATGGAATGTACCAAAGTAGAACGGAATGGAATGGAATGGAATGGAATGGAATGGAATGGAATGGAATGGAATGGAATGGAATGCAATGTACCCGAGTAGAACGGAATGGAATGAAATGGAATGGATTGGAATGGAATGGAATGGAATGGAATGGAATGTAACCGAGTAGAACGGAATGGAATGTAATTGAATGGAATGTAACCGGGTTGAACGGAACGGAATTGAATGGAATGGAATGGAATGGAATGGAATGGAATGGAATGGAATGGAATTGAGTGCAATGCAATGCAATGGAATGCAATGGAATGGAAAGGAATGGAATGGAATGGAATGGAATCTACCCGAGTAGAACGGAATGGAATGGAATTGAATGGAATGTAACCGAGTAGAACGGAACGGAATGGAATGGAATGGAATGGAATGGAATGCAATGGAATGGAATGGAATGGAATGGAATGGAATGGAATGGAATGGAATGGACACCAGTAGAATGGAATGGAATGGAGTGGAATGGAATGGAATGGAATGGAATGGAATGGAATGGAATGGAATCTACCCGAGTTGAACGGAATGGAACGGAATGGAATGGAAAGGAATGGACAGGAGCAGAACGGAATGGAATGCAATGGAATGGAATGGAATGTACCCGAGCAGAACGGAAAGGAATGAAATGGAAATGGAAAGGGAATGGAAATGGAACGGGAATGGAAATGGAACGGGAACGCAATTGAAACGGGAATGGAAATGGAACGGGAACGGAAACGGAACGAGAACGGAAATGGAACGGGAACGGAAACGGAACGGGAACGGAAATGGAACGGGAATGGTAACGGAACAGGAATGGAAATGGAACGGGAATGGAAAAGGAACGGGAATGGAAATGGATCGGGAATGGAAATGGAACGGGAATGGTAATGGAACGGGAATGGAAATGGAACGGGAATGGAAAAGAAACGGGAATGGAAATGGAACGGGAATGGAAATGGAATGGGAATGGAAATGGAATGGAATGGAATGGAATGGAATGGAATGGAATGTACCGGAGTGGAGTGGAGTGGAGTGGAGTAGAGTGCACTGGAACGGAATGGAATGGAATGGAATGGAATGGAACGGAACGGAATGTACCTGAGAAGCACGGAATGGAATGGAATGGAATGGAATGGAATGGAATGTACCGGAGTGGAGTGGATTGGAATGGAGTGGACTGGAGTGGTGTGGAGTGGAATGGAATGGAATGGAATGGAATGGAATGGAATGGAATGCAATGGAATGCAATGGAATGGAAAGGAATGGAATGGAATGGAATGGAATGGAATGGAATGGAATGGAATGGACAACAGTAGAATGGAATGGAACGGAATGGAATGGAATGGAATGGAATGGAATGGAATGGAATGGAATGGAATTCAATGGAATGGAATGGAATGGAATGGAATTCAATGGAATGGAATGGAATGGAATGGAATTCCATGGAATGGAATGGAATGGAATGGAATTCTATGGAATGGAATGGAGTGGAATCGAATGGAATCGAATGGAATCGAATGGAATGGAATGGAATGGAATGTAACCGAGTAGAACGGAATTTAATGGAATGGAATGGATTGGAATGGAATGGAATGGAATGGAATGGAATGTAACCGAGTAGAACGGAATGGAATGTAATTGAATGGAATGTAACCGAGTTGAACGGAACGGAATGGAATGGAATGGAATGGAATGGAATGGAATGGAATGGAATGGAATGGAATTGAGTGCAATGCAATGCAATGGAATGCAATGGAATGGAAAGGAATGGAATGGAATGGAATGGAATCTACCCGAGTAGAACGGAATGGAATGGAATTGAATGGAATGTAATCGAGTAGAACGGAACGGAATGGAATGGAATGGAATGGAATGCAATGGAATGGAATGGAATGGAATGGAATGGAATGGAATGGAATGGACACCAGTAGAATGGAATGGAATGGAATGGAATGGAATGGAATGGAATGGAATCTACCCGAGTAGAACGGAATGGAACGGAATGGAATGGAATGGAATGGACAGGAGCAGAACGGAATGGAATGCAATGGAATGGAATGGAATGTACCCGAGCAGAACGGAATGGAATGAAATGGAAATGGAAAGGGAATGGAAATGGAACGGGAATGGAAATGGAACGGGAACGGAAATGGAACGGGAATGGAAATGGAACGGGAACGGAAACGGAACGAGAACGGAAATGGAACGGGAACGGAAACGGAACGGGAACGGAAATGGAACGGGAATGGTAACGGAACGGGAATGGAAATGGAACGGGAATGGAAATGGAACGGGAATGGAAATGGATCGGGAATGGAAATGCAACGGGAATGGTAATGGAACTGGAATGGAAATGGAACGGGAATGGAAAAGAAACGGGAATGGAAATGGAACGGGAATGGAAATGGAATGGGAATGGAAATGGAATGGAATGGAATGGAATGGAATGGAATGGAATGTACCGGAGTGGAGTGGAGTGGAGTGGAGTGGAGTAGAGTGCACTGGAACGGAATGGAATGGAATGGAATGGAATGGAATGGAACGGAACGGAATGTACCTGTGAAGCACGGAATGGAATGGAATGGAATGGAATGGAATGGAATGTACCGGAGTGGAGTGGAGTGGAATGGAGTGGAGTGGAGTGGAGTGGAGTGGAATGGAATGGAATGGAATGGAACGGAATGCAATGGAATGCAATGGAATGGAAAGGAATGGAATGGAATGGAATGCAATGGAATGGAAAGGAATGGAATGGAATGGAATGGAATCTACCCGAGTAGAACGCAATGGAATGGAATTGAATGGAATGTAACCGAGTAGAACGGAACGGAATGGAATGGAATGGAATGGAATGGAATGCAATGGAATGGAATGGAATGGAATGGAATGGAATGGAATGGAATGGAATGGAATGGACACCAGTAGAATGGAATGGAATGGAATGGAATGGAATGGAATGGAATGGAATGGAATGGAATGGAATCTACCCGAGTAGAACGGAATGGAACGGAATGGAATGGAATGGAATGGACAGGAGCAGAACGGAATGGAATGCAATGGAATGGAATGGAATGTACCCGAGCAGAACGGAAAGGAATGAAATGGAAATGGAAAGGGAATGGAAATGGAACGGGAATGGAAATGGAACGGGAACGCAATTGAAACCGGAATGGAAATGGAACGGGAACGGAAACGGAACGAGAACGGAAATGGAACGGGAACGGAAACGGAACGGGAACGGAAATGGAACGGGAATGGTAACGGAACAGGAATGGAAATGGAACGGGAATGGAAAAGGAACGGGAATGGAAATGGATCGGGAATGGAAATGGAACGGGAATGGTAATGGAACGGGAATGGAAATGGAACGGGAATGGAAAAGAAACGGGAATGGAAATGGAACGGGAATGGAAATGGAATGGGAATGGAAATGGAATGGAATGGAATGGAATGGAATGGAATGGAATGTACCGGAGTGGAGTGGAGTGGAGTGGAGTAGAGTGCACTGGAACGGAATGGAATGGAATGGAATGGAATGGAACGGAACGGAATGTACCTGAGAAGCACGGAATGGAATGGAATGGAATGGAATGGAATGGAATGGAATGTACCGGAGTGGAGTGGAGTGGAATGGAGTGGACTGGAGTGGTGTGGAGTGGAATGGAATGGAATGGAATGGAATGGAATGGAATGGAATGGAATGGAATGGAATGGAATGGAATGCAATGGAATGCAATGGAATGGAAAGGAATGGAATGGAATGGAATGGAATGGAATGGAATGGAATGGAATGGAATGGACAACAGTAGAATGGAATGGAATGGAATGGAATGGAATGGAATGGAATGGAATTCAATGGAATGGAATGGAATGGAATGGAATTCAATGGAATGGAATGGAATGGAATGGAATTCAATGGAATGGAATGGAATGGAATGGAATTCTATGGAATGGAATGGAGTGGAATCGAATGGAATCGAATGGAATCGAATGGAATGGAATGGAATAGAATGGAATCAACCCGAGTAGAACGGAGCGGAACGCAACGGAACGGAACGGAAAGGAACGGGAAGGAACGGAACGGAATGGAATGGAATGGAACCGAATTCCATGGAATGGAATGGAATGGAATGGAATGGAATGGAATTCGATGGAATGGAATGGAATGGATTGGAATGGAATGGAATAGAATGGAATCAACCCGAGTAGAACGGAACGGAACACAACGGAACGGAACGGAACGCAACGGAACGGAACGGAACGGAACGGAACGGAACGGAATGGAATGGAATGGAACGGAATTCAATGGAATGGAATGGAATGGAATGGAATTCTATGGAATGGAATGGAATGGAATGGAATGGAATTCCATGGAATGGAATGGAATGGAATGGAATTCCATGGAATGGAATGGAATGGAATGGAATGGAATGGAATGTACCAAAGTAGAACGGAATGGAATGGAATGGAATGGAATGGAATGGAATGGAATGGAATGGAATGGAATGGAATGTACACGAGTAGAACGGAATGGAATGGAATGGAATGGATTGGAATGGAATGGAATGGAATGGAATGGAATGTAACCGAGTAGAACGGAATGGAATGTAATTGAATGGAATGTAACCGAGTTGAACGGAACGGAATGGAATGGAATGGAATGGAATGGAATGGAATGGAATGGAATGGAATGGAATTGAGTGCAATGCAATGCAATGGAATGCAATGGAATGGAAAGGAATGGAATGGAATGGAATGGAATCTACCCGAGTAGAACGGAATGGAATGGAATTGAATGGAATGTAATCGAGTAGAACGGAACGGAATGGAATGGAATGGAATGGAATGCAATGGAATGGAATGGAATGGAATGGAATGGAATGGAATGGAATGGACACCAGTAGAATGGAATGGAATGGAATGGAATGGAATGGAATGGAATGGAATGGAATCTACCCGAGTAGAACGGAATGGAACGGAATGGAATGGAATGGAATGGACAGGAGCAGAACGGAATGGAATGCAATGGAATGGAATGGAATGTACCCGAGCAGAACGGAATGGAATGAAATGGAAATGGAAAGGGAATGGAAATGGAACGGGAATGGAAATGGAACGGGAACGGAAATGGAACGGGAATGGAAATGGAACGGGAACGGAAACGGAACGAGAACGGAAATGGAACGGGAACGGAAACGGAACGGGAACGGAAATGGAACGGGAATGGTAACGGAACGGGAATGGAAATGGAACGGGAATGGAAATGGAACGGGAATGGAAATGGATCGGGAATGGAAATGGAACGGGATTGGTAATGGAACTGGAATGGGAATGGAACGGGAATGGAAAAGAAACGGGAATGGAAATGGAACGGGAATGGAAATGGAATGGGAATGGAAATGGAATGGAATGGAATGGAATGGAATGGAATGGAATGTACCGGAGTGGAGTGGAGTGGAGTGGAGTGGAGTAGAGTGCACTGGAACGGAATGGAATGGAATGGAATGGAATGGAATGGAACGGAACGGAATGTACCTGAGAAGCACGGAATGGAAAGGAATGGAATGGAATGGAATGGAATGGAATGTACCGGAGTGGAGTGGAGTGGAATGGAGTGGAGTGGAGTGGAGTGGAATGGAATGGAATGGAATGGAATGGAATGCAGTGGAATGCAATGGAATGGAAAGGAATGGAATGGAATGGAATGGAATGGAATGGAATGGAATGGACACCAGTAGAATGGAATGGAATGGAATGGAATGGAATGGAATGGAATGGAATGGAATGGAATTCAATGGAATGGAATGGAATGGAATGGAATTCTATGGAATGGAATGGAATGGAATTCAATGGAATGGAATGGAATGGAATGGAATGGAATGGAATTCAATGGAATGGAATGGAATGGATTGGAATGGAATGGAATGGAATGGAATGGAATTCAATGGAATGGAATGGAATGGAATGGAATGGAATGGAATTCAATGGAATGGAATGGAATGGAATGGAATGGAATGGAATCGAATGGAATAGAATGGAATCGAATGGAATCGAATGGAATAGAATGCAAACCCGAGTAGAATGGAATGGAATGGAATGGAATGGAATGGAATGGAATGGAATGGAATGGAATAGAATGGAATGGAATGGAATGGAATGGAATTCAAATCGAATGGAATGGAATGGAATTCTATGGAATGGAATGGAGTGGAATCGAATGGAATCGAATGGAATCGAATGGAATCGAATGGGATCGAATGGAATGGAATGGAATAGAATGGAATCAACCCGAGTAGAACGGAGCGGAACGCAACGGAACGGAACGGAACGGAACGGAACGGAAAGGAATGGAATGGAATGGAATGGAACGGAATTCAAAGGAATGGAATGGAACAGAATGGAATTCAATGGAATGGAATGGAATGGAATGGAATGGAATTCAATGGAATGGAATGGAATGGAATGGAATGGAATGGAATGGAATGGAATGGAACGGAACGGAATTCTATGGAATAGAATGGAATGGAATTCTATGGAATGGAATGGAATGGAATGGAATGGAATGGAACGGAATTCAATGGAATGGAATGGAATGGAATGGAATGGAATTCAATGGAATGGAATGGAATTCTATGGAATGGAATGGAATGGAATGGAATGGAATGGAATGGAATGGAATGGAATGGAATGGAACGGAATTCCATGGAATGGAATGGAATGGAATGGAATTCCATGGAATGGAATGGAATGGAATCGAATGGAATGGAATGGAATGGAATGGAATGGAATGGAATAGAATGGAATCAACCCGAGTAGAACGGAATGGAATGTAATGGAATGGAATGGAATGGAATGGAATGGAATGTACCAAAGTAGAACGGAATGGAATGGAATGGAATGGAATGGAATGGAATGGAATGGAATGGAATTCCATGGAATGGAATGGAATGGAATGGAATTCAATGGAATGGAATGGATTGGAATGGAATGGAATGGAATGGAATGGAATGGAATGGAATGAAATGGAATGGAATGGAATAGAATGGAATCAACCTGAGTAGAACGGAATGGAATGGAATGGAATGGAATGGAATGGAATGGAATGGAATGGAATGGAATGGAATGTACCAAAGTAGAACGGAATGGAATGGAATGGAATGGAATGGAATGGAATGGAATGGAATGGAATGGAATGGAATGGAATGTACACGAGTAGAACGGAATGTAATGGAATGGAATGGATTGGAATGGAATGGAATGGAATGGAATGGAATGTAACCGAGTAGAACGGAATGGAATGTAATTGAATGGAATGTAACCGAGTTGAACGGAACGGAATGGAATGGAATGGAATGGAATGGAATGGAATGGAATGGAATGGAATGGAATTGAGTGCAATGCAATGCAATGGAATGCAATGGAATGGAAAGGAATGGAATGGAATGGAATGGAATCTACCCGAGTAGAACGGAATGGAATGGAATTGAATGGAATGTAACCGAGTAGAACGGAACGGAATGGAATGGAATGGAATGGAATGGAATGCAATGGAATGGAATGGAATGGAATGGAATGGACACCAGTAGAATGGAATGGAATGGAATGGAATGGAATGGAATGGAATGGAATGGAATGGAATGGAATCTACCCGAGTAGAACGGAATGGAACGGAATGGAATGGAATGGAATGGACAGGAGCAGAACGGAATGGAATGCAATGGAATGGAATGGAATGTACCCGAGCAGAACGGAAAGGAATGAAATGGAAATGGAAAGGGAATGGAAATGGAACGGGAATGGAAATGGAACGGGAACGCAATTGAAACGGGAATGGAAATGGAACGGGAACGGAAAAGGAACGAGAACGGAAATGGAACGGGAACGGAAACGGAACGGGAACGGAAATGGAACGGGAATGGTAACGGAACAGGAATGGAAATGGAACGGGAATGGAAAAGGAACGGGAATGGAAATGGATCGGGAATGGAAATGGAACGGGAATGGTAATGGAACGGGAATGGAAATGGAACGGGAATGGAAAAGAAACGGGAATGGAAATGGAACGGAAATGGAAATGGAATGGGAATGGAAATGGAATGGAATGGAATGGAATGGAATGGAATGGAATGTACCGGAGTGGAGTGGAGTGGAGTGGAGTAGAGTGCACTGGAACGGAATGGAATGGAATGGAATGGAATGGAACGGAACGGAATGTACCTGAGAAGCACGGAATGGAATGGAATGCAATGGAATGGAATGGAATGGAATGTACCGGAGTGGAGTGGAGTGGAATGGAGTGGACTGGAGTGGTGTGGAGTGGAATGGAATGGAATGGAATGGAATGGAATGGAATGGAATGGAATGGAATGCAATGGAATGCAATGGAATGGAAAGGAATGGAATGGAATGGAATGGAATGGAATGGAATGGAATGGAATGGAATGGACAACAGTAGAATGGAATGGAACGGAATGGAATGGAATGGAATGGAATGGAATGGAATGGAATGGAATGGAATGGAATTCAATGGAATGGAATGGAATGGAATGGAATTCCATGGAATGGAATGGAATGGAATGGAATTCCATGGAATGGAATGGAATGGAATGGAATGGAATGGAATTCCATGGAATGGAATGGAATGGAATGGAATTCTATGGAATGGAATGGAGTGGAATCGAATGGAATCGAATGGAATCGAATGGAATGGAATGGAATAGAATGGAATCAATCCGAGTAGAACGGAGCGGAACGCAACGGAACGGAACGGAACGGAACGGGATGGAACGGAACAGAATGGAATGGAATGGAACGGAATTCCATGGAATGGAATGGAATGGAATGGAATTCAATGGAATGGAATGGAATGGAATGGAATGGAAAGGAATTCGATGGAATGGAATGGAATGGATTGGAATGGAATGGAATAGAATGGAATCAACCCGAGTAGAACGGAACGGAACACAACGGAACGGAACGGAACGCAACGGAACGGAACGGAACGGAACGGAACGGAACGGAATGGAATGGAATGGAACGGAATTCTATGGAATGGAATGGAATGGAATGGAATTCTATGGAATGGAATGGAATGGAATGGAATGGAATGGAATTCCATGGAATGGAATGGAATGGAATGGAATGGAATTCAATGGAATGGAATGGAGTGGAATGGAATGGAATCGAATGGAATTGAATGGAATCGAATGGAATCAAATGGGATCGAATGGAATGGAATGGAATAGAATGGAATCAACCCGAGTAGAACGGAATGAAATGGAATGGAATGGAATGGGATGGAATGGAATGGAATGGAATCTAATGGAACGGAATTCAATGGAATGGAATGGAATGGAATGGAATGGAATGGAATGGAATGGAATTCAATGGAATCAACCTGAGTAGAACGGAATGGAATGGAATGGAATGGAATGGAATGGAATGGAATGGAATGGAATGGAATGGAATTCCATGGAATGGAATGGAATGGAATGGAATGGAATGGAATGGAATGGAATGGAATGAAATGGAATGGAATGGAATAGAATGGAATTCAATGGAATGGAATGGATTGGATTGGAATGGAATGGAATGGAATGGAATGGAATGAAATGGAATGGAATGGAATAGAATGGAATCAACCTGAGTAGAACGGAATGGAATGGAATGGAATGGAATGGAATGGAATGGAATGGAATGGAATGAAATGGAATGGAATGTACCAAAGTAGAACGGAATGGAATGGAATGGAATGGAATGGAATGGAATGGAATGGAATGGAATGGAATGGAATGGAATGGAATCTACCCGAGTAGAACGGAATGGAATGGAATTGATTGGAATGTAATCGAGTAGAACGGAACGGAATGGAATGGAATGGAATGGAATGCAATGGAATGGAATGGAATGGAATGGAATGGAATGGAATGGAATGGACACCAGTAGAATGGAATGGAATGGAATGGAATGGAATGGAATGGAATGGAATCTACCCGAGTAGAACGGAATGGAACGGAATGGAATGGAATGGAATGGACAGGAGCAGAACGGAATGGAATGCAATGGAATGGAATGGAATGTACCCAAGCAGAACGGAATGGAATGAAATGGAAATGGAAAGGGAATGGAAATGGAACGGGAATGGAAATGGAACGGGAACGGAAATGGAACGGGAATGGAAATGGAACGGGAACGGAAACGGAACGAGAACGGAAATGGAACGGGAACGGAAACGGAACGGGAACGGAAATGGAACGGGAATGGTAACGGAACGGGAATGGAAATGGAACGGGAATGGAAATGGAACGGGAATGGAAATGGATCGGGAATGGAAATGGAACGGGAATGGTAATGGAACTGGAATGGAAATGGAACGGGAATGGAAAAGAAACGGGAATGGAAATGGAACGGGAATGGAAATGGAATGGGAATGGAAATGGAATGGAATGGAATGGAATGGAATGGAATGGAATGTACCGGAGTGGAGTGGAGTGGAGTGGAGTGGAGTAGAGTGCACTGGAACGGAATGGAATGGAATGGAATGGAATGGAATGGAACGGAACGGAATGTACCTGAGAAGCACGGAATGGAATGGAATGGAATGGAATGGAATGGAATGTACCGGAGTGGAGTGGAGTGGAATGGAGTGGAGTGGAGTGGAGTGGAGTGGAATGGAATGGAATGGAATGGAACGGAATGCAATGGAATGCAATGGAATGGAAAGGAATGGAATGGAATGGAATGGAATGGAATGGAATGGAATGGAATGGAATGGAATGGACACCAGTAGAATGGAATGGAATGGAATGGAATGGAATGGAATGGAATGGAATGGAATTCAATGGAATGGAATGGAATGGAATGGAATGGAATGGAATGGAATGGAATTCAATGGAATGGAATGGAATGGAATGGAATTCCATGGAATGGAATGGAATGGAATCGAATGGAATGGAATGGAATGGAATGGAATGGAATGGAATAGAATGGAATCAACCCGAGTAGAACGGAATGGAATGGAATGGAATGGAATGGAATGGAATGGAATGGAATGGAATGGAATGGAATGGAATGCAATGTACCCGAGTAGAACGGAATGGAATGGAATGGAATGGATTGGAATGGAATGGAATGGAATGGAATGGAATGTAACCGAGTAGAACGGAATGGAATGTAATTGAATGGAATGTAACCGGGTTGAACGGAACGGAATGGAATGGAATGGAATGGAATGGAATGGAATGGAATGGAATGGAATGGAATTGAGTGCAATGCAATGCAATGGAATGCAATGGAATGGAAAGGAATGGAATGGAATGGAATGGAATCTACCCGAGTAGAACGGAATGGAATGGAATTGAATGGAATGTAACCGAGTAGAACGGAACGGAATGGAATGGAATGGAATGGAATGGAATGGAATGCAATAGAATGGAATGGAATGGAATGGAATGGAATGGAATGGAATGGAATGGAATGGAATGGACACCAGTAGAATGGAATGGAATGGAATGGAATGGAATGGAATGGAATGGAATGGAATGGAATCTACCCGAGTAGAACGGAATGGAACGGAATGGAATGGAATGAAATGTACAGGAGCAGAACGGAATGGAATGCAATGGAATGGAATGGAATGTACCCGAGCAGAACGGAAAGGAATGAAATGGAAGTGGAAAGGGAATGGAAATGGAACGGGAATGGAAATGGAACGGGAACGCAATTGAAACGGGAATGGAAATGGAACGGGAACGGAAACGGAACGAGAACGGAAATGGAACGGGAACGGAAACGGAACGGGAACGGAAATGGAACGGGAATGGTAACGGAACAGGAATGGAAATGGAACGGGAATGGAAAAGAAACGGGAATGGAAATGGAACGGGAATGGAAATGGAATGGGAATGGAAATGGAATGGAATGGAATGGAATGGAATGGAATGGAATGTACCGGAGTGGAGTGGAGTGGAGTGGAGTAGAGTGCACTGGAACGGAATGGAATGGAATGGAATGGAACGGAACGGAATGTACCTGAGAAGCACGGAATGGAATGGAATGGAATGGAATGGAATGGAATGGAATGTACCGGAGTGGAGTGGAGTGGAATGGAGTGGACTGGAGTGGTGTGGAGTGGAATGGAATGGAATGGAATGGAATGGAATGGAATGGAATGGAATGGAATGGAATGGAATGGAATGCAATGGAATGCAATGGAATGGAAAGGAATGGAATGGAATGGAATGGAATGGAATGGAATGGACAACAGTAGAATGGAATGGAACGGAATGGAATGGAATGGAATGGAATGGAATGGAATGGAATGGAATGGAATGGAATGGAATGGAATGGAATTCAATGGAATGGAATGGAATGGAATGGAATGGAATGGAATGGAATGGAATGGAATTCCATGGAATGGAATGGAATGGAATTCCATGGAATGGAATGGAATGGAATGGAATTCTATGGAATGGAATGGAGTGGAATCGAATGGAATCGAATGGAATCGAATGGAATGGAATGGAATAGAATGGAATCAACCCGAGTAGAACGGAGCGGAACGCAACGGAACGGAACGGAACGGAACGGGACGGAACCGAACGGAATGGAATGGAATGGAACGGAATTCCATGGAATGGAATGGAATGGAATGGAATTCAATGGAATGGAATGGAATGGAATGGAATGGAATTCGATGGAATGGAATGGAATGGATTGGAATGGAATGGAATAGAATGGAATCAACCCGAGTAGAACGGAACGGAACACAACGGAACTGAACGGAACGCAACGGAACGGAACGGAACGGAACGGAACGGAACGGAATGGAATGGAATGGAACGGAATTCAATGGAATGGAATGGAATGGAATGGAATTCTATGGAATGGAATGGAATGGAATGGAATGGAATTCCATGGAATGGAATGGAATGGAATGGAATGGAATGGAATTCAATGGAATGGAATGGAGTGGAATGGAATGGAATCGAATGGAATTGAATGGAATCGAATGGAATCAAATGGGATCGAATGGAATGGAATGGAATAGAATGGAATCAACCCGAGTAGAACGGAATGAAATAGAATGGAATGGAATGGGATGGAATGGAATGGAATGGAATGGAATGGAACGGAATTCAATGGAATGGAATGGAATGGAATGGAATGGAATGGAATGGAATGGAATTTAATGGAATGGAATGGAACGGAATGGAATTCAATGGAATGGAATGGAATGGAATGGAATGGAATGGAATGGAATGGAATTCCATGGAATGGAATGGAATGGAATGGAATTCCATGGAATGGAATGGAATGGAATGGAATTCAATGGAATGGAATGGATTGGAATGGAATGGAATGGAATGGAATGGAATGGAATGGAACGAAATGGAATGGAATGGAATAGAATGGAATCAACCTGAGTAGAACGGAATGGAATGGAATGGAATGGAATGGAATGGAATGGAATGGAATGGAATGGAATGGAATGGAATGTACCAAAGTAGAACGGAATGGAATGGAATGGAATGGAATGGAATGGAATGGAATGGAATGGAATGGAATGGAATGTACACGAGTAGAACGGAATGTAATGGAATGGAATGGATTGGAATGGAATGGAATGGAATGGAATGGAATGGAATGTTACCGAGTAGAACGGAATGGAATGTAATTGAATGGAATGTAACCGAGTTGAACGGAACGGAATGGAATGGAATGGAATGGAATGGAATGGAATGGAATGGAATGGAATTGAGTGCAATGCAATGCAATGGAATGCAATGGAATGGAAAGGAATGGAATGGAATGGAATGGAATCTACCCGAGTAGAACGGAATGGAATGGAATTGAATGGAATGTAATCGAGTAGAACGGAACGGAATGGTATGGAATGGAATGGAATGCAATGGAATGGAATGGAATGGAATGGAATGGAATGGAATGGACACCAGTAGAATGGAATGGAATGGAATGGAATGGAATGGAATGGAATCTACCCGAGTAGAACGGAATGGAACGGAATGGAATGGAATGGAATGGACAGGAGCAGAACGGAATGGAATGCAATGGAATGGAATGGAATGTACCCGAGCAGAACGGAATGGAATGAAATGGAAATGGAAAGGGAATGGAAATGGAACGGGAATGGAAATGGAACGGGAACGGAAATGGAACGGGAATGGAAATGGAACGGGAACGGAAACGGAACGAGAACGGAAATGGAACGGGAACGGAAACGGAACGGGAACGGAAATGGAACGGGAATGGTAACGGAACGGGAATGGAAATGGAACGGGAATGGAAATGGAACGGGAATGGAAATGGATAGGGAATGGAAATGGAACGGGAATGGTAATGGAACTGGAATGGAAATGGAACGGGAATGGAAAAGAAACGGGAATGGAAATGGAACGGGAATGGAAATGGAATGGGAATGGAAATGGAATGGAATGGAATGGAATGGAATGGAATGGAATGTACCGGAGTGGAGTGGAGTGGAGTGGAGTGGAGTAGAGTGCACTGGAACGGAATGGAATGGAATGGAATGGAATGGAATGGAACGGAACGGAATGTACCTGAGAAGCACGGAATGGAATGGAATGGAATGGAATGGAATGGAATGTACCGGAGTGGAGTGGAGTGGAATGGAGTGGAGTGGAGTGGAGTGGAGTGGAATGGAATGGAATGGAATGGAACGGAATGCAATGGAATGCCATGGAATGGAAAGGAATGGAATGGAATGGAATGGAATAGAATGGAATGGAATGGACACCAGTAGAATGGAATGGAATGGAATGGAATGGAATGGAATGGAATGGAATGGAATGGAATGGAATGGAATTCAATGGAATGGAATGGAATGGAATGGAATTCCATGGAATGGAATGGAATGGAATGGAATGGAATGGAATGGAATGGAATGGAATGGAATGGAATAGAATGGAATCAACCCGAGTAGAACGGAATGGAATGGAATGGAATGTAATGGAATGGAATGGAATGGAATGGAATGGAATGTACCAATGTAGAACGGAATGGAATGGAATGGAATGGAATGGAATGGAATGGAATGCAATGTACCCGAGTAGAACGGAATGGAATGGAATGGAATGGATTGGAATGGAATGGAATGGAATGGAATGGAATGTAACCGAGTAGAACGGAATGGAATGTAATTGAATGGAATGTAACCGGGTTGAACGGAACGGAATGGAATGGAATGGAATGGAATGGAATGGAATGGAATGGAATGGAATTGAGTGCAATGCAATGCAATGGAATGCAATGGAATGGAAAGGAATGGAATGGAATGGAATGGAATCTACCCGAGTAGAACGGAATGGAATGGAATTGAATGGAATGTAACCGAGTAGAACGGAACGGAATGGAATGGAATGGAATGGAATGGAATGCAATGGAATGGAATGGAATGGAATGGAATGGAATGGAATGGAATGGAATGGAATGGACACCAGTAGAATGGAATGGAATGGAATGGAATGGAATGGAATGGAATGGAATGGAATGGAATGGAATGGAATGGAATCTACCCGAGTAGAACGGAATGGAACGGAATGGAATGGAATGGAATGTACAGGAGCAGAACGGAATGGAATGCAATGGAATGGAATGGAATGTACCCGAGCAGAACGGAAAGGAATGAAATGGAAATGGAAAGGGAATGGAAATGGAACGGGAATGGAAATGGAACGGGAACGCAATTGAAACGGGAATGGAAATGGAACGGGAACGGAAACGGAACGAGAACGGAAATGGAACGGGAACGGAAACGGAACGGGAACGGAAATGGAACGGGAATGGTAACGGAACAGGAATGGAAATGGAACGGGAATGGAAAAGGAACGGGAATGGAAATGGATCGGGAATGGAAATGGAACGGGAATGGTAATGGAACGGGAATGGAAATGGAACGGGAATGGAAAAGAAACGGGAATGGAAATGGAACGGGAATGGAAATGGAATGGGAATGGAAATGGAATGGAATGGAATGGAATGGAATGGAATGGAATGTACCGGAGTGGAGTGGAGTGGAGTGGAGTAGAGTGCACTGGCACGGAATGGAATGGAATGGAATGGAATGGAACGGAACGGAATGTACCTGAGAAGCACGAAATGGAATGGAATGGAATGGAATGGAATGGAATGTACCGGAGTGGAGTGGAGTGGAATGGAGTGGACTGGAGTGGTGTGGAGTGGAATGGAATGGAATGGAATGGAATGGAATGGAATGGAATGGAATGGAATGGAATGGAATGGAATGGAATGGAATGCAATGGAATGCAATGGAATGGAAAGGAATGGAATGGAATGGAATGGAATGGAATGGAATGGAATGGAATGGACAACAGTAGAATGGAATGGAATGGAATGGAATGGAATGGAATGGAATGGAATGGAATGGAATGGAATTCAATGGAATGGAATGGAATGGAATGGAATTCAATGGAATGGAATGGAATGGAATGGAATTCAATGGAATGGAATGGAATGGAATGGAATTCTATGGAATGGAATGGAGTGGAATCGAATGGAATCGAATGGAATCGAATGGATTGGAATGGAATAGAATGGAATCAACCCGAGTAGAACGGAGCGGAACGCAACGGAACGGAACGGAACGGAACGGGATGGAACGGAACGGAATGGAATGGAATGGAATGGAACGGAATTCCATGGAATGGAATGGAATGGAATGGAATGGAATGGAATTCGATGGAATGGAATGGAATGGATTGGAATGGAATGGAATAGAATGGAATCAACCCGAGTAGAACGGAACGGAACACAACGAAACGGAACGGAACGCAACGGAACGGAACGGAACGGAACGGAACGGAACGGAATGGAATGGAACGGAATTCAATGGAATGGAATGGAATGGAATGGAATTCTATGGAATGGAATGGAATGGAATGGAATGGAATGGAATGGAATGGAATTCCATGGAATGGAATGGAATGGAATGGAATGGAATGGAATTGAATGGAATCGAATGGAATCAAATGGGATCGAATGGAATGGAATGGAATAGAATGGAATCAACCCGACTAGAACGGAATGGAATGGAATGGAATGGAATGGGATGGAATGGAATGGAATGGAATGGAATGGAACGGAATGGAATGGAATGGAATGGAATGGAATGGAATGGAATGGAATGGAATGGAATGGAATTCAATGGAATGGAATGGAACGGAATGGAATTCAATGGAATGGAATGGAATGGAATGGAATGGAATGGAATGGAATGGAATGGAATTCCTTGGAATGGAATGGAATGGAATGGAATTCCATGGAATGGAATGGAATGGAATGGAATTCAATGGAATGGATTGGAATGGAATCGAATGGAATGGAATGGAATGGAATGGAATGGAATGGAATGGAATAGAATGGAATCAACCTGAGTAGAACGGAATGGAATGGAATGGAATGGAATGGAATGGAATGGAATGGAATGGAATGGAATGGAATGTACCAAAGTAGAACGGAATGGAATGGAATGGAATGGAATGGAATGGAATGGAATGGAATGGAATGGAATGGAATGGAATGTACACGAGTAGAACGGAATGGAATGGAATGGAATGGATTGGAATGGAATGGAATGGAATGGAATGGAATGTAACCGAGTAGAACGGAATGGAATGTAATTGAATGGAATGTAACCGAGTTGAACGGAACGGAATGGAATGGAATGGAATGGAATGGAATGGAATGGAATGGAATGGAATGGAATTGAGTGCAAAGCAATGCAATGGAATGCAATGGAATGGAAAGGAATGGAATGGAATGGAATGGAATCTACCCGAGTAGAACGGAATGGAATGGAATTGAATGGAATGTATTCGAGTAGAACGGAACGGAATGGAATGGAATGGAATGGAATGCAATGGAATGGAATGGAATGGAATGGAATGGAATGGAATGGAATGGACACCAGTAGAATGGAATGGAATGGAATGGAATGGAATGGAATGGAATGGAATGGAATCTACCCGAGTAGAACGGAATGGAACGGAATGGAATGGAATGGAATGGACAGGAGCAGAACGGAATGGAATGCAATGGAATGGAATGGAATGTACCCGAGCAGAACGGAATGGAATGAAATGGAAATGGAAAGGGAATGGAAATGGAACGGGAATGGAAATGGAACGGGAACGGAAATGGAACGGGAATGGAAATGGAACGGGAACGGAAACGGAACGAGAACGGAAATGGAACGGGAACGGAAACGGAACGGGAACGGAAATGGAACGGGAATGGTAACGGAACGGGAATGGAAATGGAACGGGAATGGAAATGGAACGGGAATGGAAATGGATCGGGAATGGAAATGGAACGGGAATGGTAATGGAACTGGAATGGAAATGGAACGGGAATGGAAAAGAAACGGGAATGGAAATGGAACGGGAATGGAAATGGAATGGGAATGGAAATGGAATGGAATGGAATGGAATGGAATGGAATGGAATGTACCGGAGTGGAGTGGAGTGGAGTGGAGTGGAGTAGAGTGCACTGGAACGGAATGGAATGGAATGGAATGGAATGGAATGGAACGGAACGGAATGTACCTGAGAAGCACGGAATGGAATGGAATGGAATGGAATGGAATGGAATGGAATGGAATGTACCGGAGTGAAGTGGAGTGGAATGGAGTGGAGTGGAGTGGAGTGGAGTGGAATGGAATGGAATGGAATGGAATGGAATGGAATGGAATGGAATGGAATGGACACCAGTAGAATGGAATGGAATGGAATGGAATGGAATGGAATGGAATGGAATGGAATGGAATGGAATTCAATGGAATGGAATGGAATGGAATGGAATTCTATGGAATGGAATGGAATGGAATTCAATGGAATGGAATGGAATGGAATGGAATGGAATGGAATTCAATGGAATGGAATGGAATGGATTGGAATGGAATGGAATGGAATGGAATGGAATTCAATGGAATGGAATGGAATGGAATGGAATGGAATGGAATGGAATTCAATGGAATGGAATGGAATGGAATGGAATGGAATGGAATGGAATGGAATCGAATGGAATCGAATGGAATCGAATGGAATCGAATGGAATAGAATGCAAACCCGAGTAGAATGGAATGGAATGGAATGGAATGGAATGGAATGGAATGGAATGGAATGGAATAGAATGGAATGGAATGGAATGGAATGGAATTCAAATGGAATGGAATGGAATGGAATTCTATGGAATGGAATGGAGTGGAATCGAATGGAATCGAATGGAATCGAATGGAATCGAATGGGATCGAATGGAATGGAATGGAATAGAATGGAATCAACCCGAGTAGAACGGAGCGGAACGCAACGGAACGGAACAGAACGGAACGGAACGGAAAGGAATGGAATGGAATGGAATGGAACGGAATTCAAAGGAATGGAATGGAACAGAATGGAATTCAATGGAATGGAATGGAATGGAATGGAATGGAATTCAATGGAATGGAATGGAATGGAATGGAATGGAATGGAATGGAATGGAATGGAACGGAACGGAATTCTATGGAATAGAATGGAATGGAATTCTATGGAATGGAATGGAATGGAATGGAATGGAATGGAACGGAATTCAATGGAATGGAATGGAATGGAATGGAATTCAACGGAATGGAATGGAATTCAATGGAATGGAATGGAATGGAATGGAATGGAATGGAATGGAATGGAATGGAATGGAATTCAATGGAATGGAATGGAATGGAATGGAATTCCATGGAATGGAATGGAATGGAATCGAATGGAATGGAATGGAATGGAATGGAATGGAATGGAATAGAATGGAATCAACCCGAGTAGAACGGAATGGAATGGAATGGAATGTAATGGAATGGAATGGAATGGAATGGAATGGAATGTACCAAAGTAGAACGGAATGGAATGGAATGGAATGGAATGGAATGGAATGGAATGGAATGGAATGGAATGGAATTCCATGGAATGGAATGGAATGGAATGGAATTCAATGGAATGGAATGGATTGGAATGGAATGGAATGGAATGGAATGGAATGGAATGAAATGGAATGGAATGGAATAGAATGGAATCAACCTGAGTAGAACGGAATGGAATGGAATGGAATGGAATGGAATGGAATGGAATGGAATGGAATGGAATGGAATGGAATGGAATGTACCAAAGTAGAACGGAATGGAATGGAATGGAATGGAATGGAATGGAATGGAATGGAATGGAATGGAATGGAATGGAATTCCATGGAATGGAATGTAACCGAGTAGAACGGAATGGAATGTAATTGAATGGAATGTAACCGAGCTGAACGGAACGGAATGGAATGGAATGGAATGGAATGGAATGGAATGGAATGGAATGGAATGGAATTGAGTGCAATGCAATGCAATGGAATGCAATGGAATGGAAAGGAATGGAATGGAATGGAATGGAATCTACCCGAGTAGAACGGAATGGAATGGAATTGAATGGAATGTAACCGAGTAGAACGGAACGGAATGGAATGGAATGGAATGGAATGGAATGCAATAGAATGGAATGGAATGGAATGGAATGGAATGGAATTGAATGGAATGGACACCAGTAGAATGGAATGGAATGGAATGGAATGGAATGGAATGGAATGGAATGGAATGGAATGGAATCTACCCGAGTAGAACGGAATGGAACGGAATGGAATGGAATGAAATGTACAGGAGCAGAACGGAATGGAATGCAATGGAATGGAATGGAATGTACCCGAGCAGAACGGAAAGGAATGAAATGGAAATGGAAAGGGAATGGAAATGGAACGGGAATGGAAATGGAACGGGAACGCAATTGAAACGGGAATGGAAATGGAACGGGAACGGAAACGGAACGAGAACGGAAATGGAACGGGAACGGAAACGGAACGGGAACGGAAATGGAACGGGAATGGTAACGGAACAGGAATGGAAATGGAACGGGAATGGAAAAGGAACGGGAATGGAAATGGATCGGGAATGGAAATGGAACGGGAATGGTAATGGAACGGGAATGGAAATGGAACGGGAATGGAAAAGAAACGGGAATGGAAATGGAACGGGAATGGAAATGGAATGGGAATGGAAATGGAATGGAATGGAATGGAATGGAATGGAATGGAATGTACCGGAGTGGAGTGGAGTGGAGTGGAGTAGAGTGCACTGGAACGGAATGGAATGGAATGGAATGGAACGGAACGGAATGTACCTGAGAAGCACGGAATGGAATGGAATGGAATGGAATGGAATGGAATGGAATGTACCGGAGTGGAGTGGAGTGGAATGGAGTGGACTGGAGTGGTGTGGAGTGGAATGGAATGGAATGGAATGGAATGGAATGGAATGGAATGGAATGGAATGCAATGGAATGCAATGGAATGGAAAGGAATGGAATGGAATGGAATGGAATGGAATGGAATGGAATGGAATGGACAACAGTAGAATGGATAGGAACGGAATGGAATGGAATGGAATGGAATGGAATGGAATGGAATGGAATGGAATGGAATTCAATGGAATGGAATGGAATGGAATGGAATTCAATGGAATGGAATGGAATGGAATTCCATGGAATGGAATGGAATGGAATTCCATGGAATGGAATGGAATGGAATGGAATTCTATGGAATGGAATGGAGTGGAATCGAATGGAATCGAATGGAATCGAATGGAATGGAATGGAATAGAATGGAATCAACCCGAGTAGAATGGAGCGGAACGCAACGGAACGGAACGGAACGGAACGGGACGGAACCGAACGGAATGGAATGGAATGGAACGGAATTCCATGGAATGGAATGGAATGGAATGGAATGGAATTCAATGGAATGGAATGGAATGGAATGGAATGGAATTCGATGGAATGGAATGGAATGGATTGGAATGGAATGGAATAGAATGGAATCAACCCGAGTAGAACGGAACGGAACACAACGGAACGGAACGGAACGCAACGGAACGGAACGGAACGGAACGGAACGGAATGGAATGGAATGGAACGGAATTCAATGGAATGGAATGGAATGGAATGGAATTCTATGGAATGGAATGGAATGGAATGGAATGGAATGGAATTCCATGGAATGGAATGGAATGGAATGGAATGGAATGGAATGGAATTCAATGGAATGGAATGGAGTGGAATGGAATAGAATCGAATGGAATTGAATGGAATCGAATGGAATCAAATGGGATCGAATGGAATGGAATGGAATAGAATGGAATCAACCCGAGTAGAACGGAATGAAATGGAATGGAATGGAATGGAATGGAATGGAATTCAATGGAATGGAATGGAACGGAATGGAATTCAATGGAATGGAATGGAATGGAATGGAATGGAATGGAATGGAATGGAATTCCATGGAATGGAATGGAATGGAATGGAATTCCATGGAATGGAATGGAATGGAATGGAATTCAATGGAATGGAATGGATTGGAATGGAATGGAATGGAATGGAATGGAATGGAATGAAATGGAATGGAATGGAATAGAATGGAATCAACCTGAGTAGAACGGAATGGAATGGAATGGAATGGAATGGAATGGAATGGAATGGAATGGAATGGAATGGAATGGAATGTACCAAAGTAGAACGGAATGGAATGGAATGGAATGGAATGGAATGGAATGGAATGGAATGGAATGGAATGGAATGGAATGGAATGGAATGTAACCGAGTAGAACGGAATGTAATGGAATGGAATGGATTGGAATGGAATGGAATGGAATGGAATGGAATGTAACCGAGTAGAACGGAATGGAATGTAATTGAATGGAATGTAACCGAGTTGAACGGAACGGAATGGAATGGAATGGAATGGAATGGAATGGAATGGAATGGAATTGAGTGCAATGCAATGCAATGGAATGCAATGGAATGGAAAGGAATGGAATGGAATGGAATGGAATCTACCCGAGTAGAACGGAATGGAATGGAATTGAATGGAATGTAATCGAGTAGAACGGAACGGAATGGAATGGAATGGAATGGAATGCAATGGAATGGAATGGAATGGAATGGAATGGAATGGAATGGAATGGAATGCAATGGACACCAGTAGAATGGAATGGAATGGAATGGAATGGAATGGAATGGAATGGAATCTACCCGAGTAGAACGGAATGGAACGGAATCAATGGAATGGAATGGACAGGAGCAGAACGGAATGGAATGCAATGGAATGGAATGGAATGTACCCGAGCAGAACGGAATGGAATGAAATGGAAATGGAAAGGGAATGGAAATGGAACGGGAATGGAAATGGAACGGGAACGGAAATGGAACGGGAATGGAAATGGAACGGGAACGGAAACGGAACGAGAACGGAAATGGAACGGGAACGGAAACGGAACGGGAACGGAAATGGAACGGGAATGGTAACGGAACGGGAATGGAAATGGAACGGGAATGGAAATGGAACGGGAATGGAAATGGATCGCGAATGGAAATGGAACGGGAATGGAAATGGAATGGGAATGGAAATGGAATGGAATGGAATGGAATGGAATGGAATGGAATGTACCGGAGTGGAGTGGAGTGGAGTGGAGTGGAGTAGAGTGCACTGGAACGGAATGGAATGGAATGGAATGGAATGGAATGGAACGGAACGGAATGTACCTGAGAAGCACGGAATGGAATGGAATGGAATGGAATGGAATGGAATGTACCGGAGTGGAGTGGAGTGGAATGGAGTGGAGTGGAGTGGAGTGGAGTGGAATGGAATGGAATGGAATGGAACGGAATGCAATGGAATGCAATGGAATGGAAAGGAATGGAATGGAATGGAATGGAATGGAATGGAATGGACACCAGTAGAATCGAATGGAATGGAATGGAATGGAATGGAATGGAATGGAATGGAATTCAATGGAATGGAATGGAATGGAATGGAATTCCATGGAATGGAATGGAATGGAATCGAATGGAATGGAATGGAATGGAATGGAATGGAATGGAATAGAATGGAATCAACCCGAGTAGAACGGAATGGAATGGAATGGAATGTAATGGAATGGAATGGAATGGAATGGAATGGAATGGAATGGAATGTACCAAAGTAGAACGGAATGGAATGGAATGGAATGGAATGGAATGGAATGGAATGGAATGGAATGCAATGTACCCGAGTAGAACGGAATGGAATGGAATGGAATGGATTGGAATGGAATGGAATGGAATGGAATGGAATGTAACCGAGTAGAACGGAATGGAATGTAATTGAATGGAATGTAACCGGGTTGAACGGAACGGAATGGAATGGAATGGAATGGAATGGAATGGAATGGAATGGAATGGAATTGAGTGCAATGCAATGCAATGGAATGCAATGGAATGGAAAGGAATGGAATGGAATGGAATGGAATCTACCCGAGTAGAACGGAATGGAATGGAATTGAATGGAATGTAACCGAGTAGAACGGAACGGAATGGAATGGAATGGAATGGAATGGAATGCAATAGAATGGAATGGAATGGAATGGAATGGAATGGAATGGAATGGAATGGAATGGACACCAGTAGAATGGAATGGAATGGAATGGAATGGAATGGAATGGAATGGAATGGAATGGAATGGAATCTACCCGAGTAGAACAGAATGGAACGGAATGGAATGGAATGAAATGTACAGGAGCAGAACGGAATGGAATGCAATGGAATGGAATGGAATGTACCCGAGCAGAACGGAAAGGAATGAAATGGAAATGGAAAGGGAATGGAAATGGAACGGGAATGGAAATGGAACGGGAACGCAATTGAAACGGGAATGGAAATGGAACGGGAACGGAAACGGAACGAGAACGGAAATGGAACGGGAACGGAAACGGAACGGGAACGGAAATGGAACGGGAATGGTAACGGAACAGGAATGGAAATGGAACGGGAATGGAAAAGGAACGGGAATGGAAATGGATCGGGAATGGAAATGGAACGGGAATGGTAATGGAACGGGAATGGAAATGGAACGGGAATGGAAAAGAAACGGGAATGGAAATGGAACGGGAATGGAAATGGAATGGGAATGGAAATGGAATGGAATGGAATGGAATGGAATGGAATGGAATGTACCGGAGTGGAGTGGAGTGGAGTGGAGTAGAGTGCACTGGAACGGAATGGAATGGAATGGAATGGAACGGAACGGAATGAACCTGAGAAGCACGGAATGGAATGGAATGGAATGGAATGGAATGGAATGGAATGTACCGGAGTGGAGTGGAGTGGAATGGAGTGGACTGGAGTGGTGTGGAGTGGAATGGAATGGAATGGAATGGAATGGAATGGAATGGAATGGAATGGAATGGAAAGGAATGGAATGGAATGCAATGGAATGCAATGGAATGGAAAGGAATGGAATGGAATGGAATGGAATGGAATGGAATGGAATGGAATGGAATGGAATGGACAACAGTAGAATGGAATGGAACGGAATGGAATGGAATGGAATGGAATGGAATGGAATGGAATGGAATGGAATGGAATTCAATGGAATGGAATGGAATGGAATGGAATTCTATGGAATGGAATGGAGTGGAATCGAATGGAATCGAATGGAATCGAATGGAATGGAATGGAATAGAATGGAATCAACCCGAGTAGAACGGAGCGGAACGCAACGGAACGGAACGGAACGGAACGGGACGGAACCGAACGGAATGGAATGGAATGGAACGGAATTCCATGGAATGGAATGGAATGGAATGGAATTCAATGGAATGGAATGGAATGGAATGGAATGGAATTCGATGGAATGGAATGGAATGGATTGGAATGGAATGGAATAGAATGGAATCAACCCGAGTAGAACGGAACGGAACACAACGGAACGGAACGGAACGCAACGGAACGGAACGGAACGGAACGGAACGGAACGGAATGGAATGGAATGGAACGGAATTCAATGGAATGGAATGGAATGGAATGGAATTCTATGGAATGGAATGGAATGGAATGGAATGGAATGGAATTCCATGGAATGGAATGGAATGGAATGGAATGGAATGGAATTCAATGGAATGGAATGGAGTGGAATGGAATGGAATCGAATGGAATTGAATGGAATCGAATGGAATCAAATGGGATCGAATGGAATGGAATGGAATAGAAAGGAATCAACCCGAGTAGAACGGAATGAAATGGAATGGAATGGAATGGGATGGAATGGAATGGAATGGAATGGAATGGAACGGAATTCAATGGAATGGAATGGAATGGAATGGAATGGAATGGAATGGAATGGAATGGAATTCAATGGAATGGAATGGAGTGGAATGGAATGGAATCGAATGGAATTGAATGGAATCGAATGGAATCAAATGGGATCGAATGGAATGGAATGGAATAGAAAGGAATCAACCCGAGTAGAACGGAATGAAATGGAATGGAATGGAATGGGATGGAATGGAATGGAATGGAATGGAATGGAACGGAATTCAATGGAATGGAATGGAATGGAATGGAATGGAATGGAATGGAATGGAATTCAATGGAATGGAATGGAACGGAATGGAATTCAATGGAATGGAATGGAATGGAATGGAATGGAATGGAATGGAATGGAATGGAATTCCATGGAATGGAATGGAATGGAATGGAATTCCATGGAATGGAATGGAATGGAATGGAATTCAATGGAATGGAATGGATTGGAATGGAATGGAATGGAATGGAATGGAATGGAATGAAATGGAATGGAATGGAATAGAATGGAATCAACCTGAGGAGAACGGAATGGAATGGAATGGAATGGAATGGAATGGAATGGAATGGAATGGAATGGAATGGAATGGAATGGAATGTACCAAAGTAGAACGGAATGGAATGGAATGGAATGGAATGGAATGGAATGGAATGGAATGGAATGGAATGGAATGGAATGGAATGTAACCGAGTAGAACGGAATGTAATGGAATGGAATGGATTGGAATGGAATGGAATGGAATGGAATGGAATGTAACCGAGTAGAACGGAATGGAATGTAATTGAATGGAATGTAACCGAGTTGAACGGAACGGAATGGAATGGAATGGAATGGAATGGAATGGAATGGAATGGAATGGAATGGAATTGAGTGCAATGCAATGCAATGGAATGCAATGGAATGGAAAGGAATGGAATGGAATGGAATGGAATCTACCCGAGTAGAACGGAATGGAATGGAATTGAATGGAATGTAATCGAGTAGAACGGAACGGAATGGAATGGAATGGAATGGAATGCAATGGAATGGAATGGAATGGAATGGAATGGAATGGAATGGAATGCAATGGACACCAGTAGAATGGAATGGAATGGAATGGAATGGAATGGAATGGAATGGAATCTACCCGAGTAGAACGGAATGGAACGGAATCAATGGAATGGAATGGACAGGAGCAGAACGGAATGGAATGCAATGGAATGGAATGGAATGTACCCGAGCAGAACGGAATGGAATGAAATGGAAATGGAAAGGGAATGGAAATGGAACGGGAATGGAAATGGAACGGGAACGGAAATGGAACGGGAATGGAAATGGAACGGGAACGGAAACGGAACGAGAACGGAAATGGAACGGGAACGGAAACGGAACGGGAACGGAAATGGAATGGGAATGGTAACGGAACGGGAATGGAAATGGAACGGGAATGGAAATGGAACGGGAATGGAAATGGATCGCGAATGGAAAAGAACCGGAATGGTAATGGAACTGGAATGGAAATGGAACGGGAATGGAAAAGAAACGGGAATGGAAATGGAACGGGAATGGAAATGGAATGGGAATGGAAATGGAATGGAATGGAATGGAATGGAATGGAATGGAATGTACCGGAGTGGAGTGGAGTGGAGTGGAGTGGAGTAGAGTGCACTGGAACGGAATGGAATGGAATGGAATGGAATGGAATGGAACGGAACGGAATGTACCTGAGAAGCACGGAATGGAATGGAATGGAATGGAATGGAATGGAATGTACCGGAGTGGAGTGGAGTGGAATGGAGTGGAGTGGAGTGGAGTGGAGTGGAATGGAATGGAATGGAATGGAACGGAATGCAATGGAATGCAATGGAATGGAAAGGAATGGAATGGAATGGAATGGAATGGAATGGAATGGACACCAGTAGAATGGAATGGAATGGAATGGAATGGAATGGAATGGAATGGAATTCAATGGAATGGAATGGAATGGAATGGAATTCCATGGAATGGAATGGAATGGAATCGAATGGAATGGAATGGAATGGAATGGAATGGAATGGAATAGAATGGAATCAACCCGAGTAGAACGGAATGGAATGGAGTGGAATGTAATGGAGTGGAATGGAATGGAATGGAATGGAATGGAATGTACCAAAGTAGAACGGAATGGAATGGAATGGAATGGAATGGAATGGAATGGAATGGAATGGAATGGAATGGAATGCAATGTACCCGAGTAGAACGGAATGGAATGGAATGGAATGGATTGGAATGGAATGGAATGGAATGGAATGGAATGTAACCGAGTAGAACGGAATGGAATGTAATTGAATGGAATGTAACCGGGTTGAACGGAACGGAATGGAATGGAATGGAATGGAATGGAATGGAATGGAATGGAATGGAATTGAGTGCAATGCAATGCAATGGAATGCAATGGAATGGAAAGGAATGGAATGGAATGGAATGGAATCTACCCGAGTAGAACGGAATGGAATGGAATTGAATGGAATGTAACCGAGTAGAACGGAACGGAATGGAATGGAATGGAATGGAATGGAATGCAATAGAATGGAATGGAATGGAATGGAATGGAATGGAATGGAATGGAATGGAATGGAATGGACACCAGTAGAATGGAATGGAATGGAATGGAATGGAATGGAATGGAATGGAATGGAATGGAATGGAATGGAATCTACCCGAGTAGAACGGAATGGAACGGAATGGAATGGAATGAAATGTACAGGAGCAGAACGGAATGGAATGCAATGGAATGGAATGGAATGTACCCGAGCAGAACGGAAAGGAATGAAATGGAAATGGAAAGGGAATGGAAATGGAACGGGAATGGAAATGGAACGGGAACGCAATTGAAACGGGAATGGAAATGGAACGGGAACGGAAACGGAACGAGAACGGAAATGGAACGGGAACGGAAACGGAACGGGAACGGAAATGGAACGGGAATGGTAACGGAACAGGAATGGAAATGGAACGGGAATGGAAAAGGAACGGGAATGGAAATGGATCGGGAATGGAAATGGAACGGGAATGGTAATGGAACGGGAATGGAAATGGAACGGGAATGGAAAAGAAACGGGAATGGAAATGGAACGGGAATGGAAATGGAATGGGAATGGAAATGGAATGGAATGGAATGGAATGGAATGGAATGGAATGTACCGGAGTGGAGTGGAGTGGAGTGGAGTAGAGTGCACTGGAACGGAATGGAATGGAATGGAATGGAACGGAACGGAATGAACCTGAGAAGCACGGAATGGAATGGAATGGAATGGAATGGAATGGAATGGAATGTACCGGAGTGGAGTGGAGTGGAATGGAGTGGACTGGAGTGGTGTGGAGTGGAATGGAATGGAATGGAATGGAATGGAATGGAATGGAATGGAATGGAATGGAATGGAATGGAATGCAATGGAATGCAATGGAATGGAAAGGAATGGAATGGAATGGAATGGAATGGAATGGAATGGAATGGAATGGAATGGACACCAGTAGAATGGAATGGAACGGAATGGAATGGAATGGAATGGAATGGAATGGAATGGAATGGAATGGAATTCAATGGAATGGAATGGAATGGAATGGAATTCTATGGAATGGAATGGAGTGGAATCGAATGGAATCGAATGGAATCGAATGGAATGGAATGGAATAGAATGGAATCAACCCGAGTAGAACGGAGCGGAACGCAACGGAACGGAACGGAACGGAACGGGACGGAACCGAACGGAATGGAATGGAATGGAACGGAATTCCATGGAATGGAATGGAATGGAATGGAATTCAATGGAATGGAATGGAATGGAATGGAATGGAATTCGATGGAATGGAATGGAATGGATTGGAATGGAATGGAATAGAATGGAATCAACCCGAGTAGAACGGAACGGAACACAACGGAACGGAACGGAACGCAACGGAACGGAACGGAACGGAACGGAACGGAACGGAATGGAATGGAATGGAACGGAATTCAATGGAATGGAATGGAATGGAATGGAATTCTATGGAATGGAATGGAATGGAATGGAATGGAATGGAATTCCATGGAATGGAATGGAATGGAATGGAATGGAATGGAATTCAATGGAATGGAATGGAGTGGAATGGAATGGAATCGAATGGAATTGAATGGAATCGAATGGAATCAAATGGGATCGAATGGAATGGAATGGAATAGAAAGGAATCAACCCGAGTAGAACGGAATGAAATGGAATGGAATGGAATGGGATGGAATGGAATGGAATGGAATGGAATGGAACGGAATTCAATGGAATGGAATGGAATGGAATGGAATGGAATGGAATGGAATGGAATTCAATGGAATGGAATGGAACGGAATGGAGTTCAATGGAATGGAATGGAATGGAATGGAATGGAATGGAATGGAATGGAATGGAATGGAATGGAATGGAATGGAATGGAATGGAATGGAATTCCATGGAATGGAATGGAATGGAATGGAATTCCATGGAATGGAATGGAATGGAATGGAATTCAATGGAATGGAATGGATTGGAATGGAATGGAATGGAATGGAATGGAATGGAATGAAATGGAATGGAATGGAATAGAATGGAATCAACCTGAGGAGAACGGAATGGAATGGAATGGAATGGAATGGAATGGAATGGAATGGAATGGAATGGAATGGAATGGAATGGAATGTACCAAAGTAGAACGGAATGGAATGGAATGGAATGGAATGGAATGGAATGGAATGGAATGGAATGGAATGGAATGGAATGGAATGTACACGAGTAGAACGGAATGTAATGGAATGGAATGGATTGGAATGGAATGGAATGGAATGGAATGGAATGTAACCGAGTAGAACGGAATGGAATGTAATTGAATGGAATGTAACCGAGTTGAACGGAACGGAATGGAATGGAATGGAATGGAATGGAATGGAATGGAATGGAATGGAATGGAATGGAATTGAGTGCAATGCAATGCAATGGAATGCAATGGAATGGAAAGGAATGGAATGTAATGGAATGGAATCTACCCGAGTAGAACGGAATGGAATGGAATTGAATGGAATGTAATCGAGTAGAACGGAACGGAATGGAATGGAATGGAATGGAATGGAACGGAATGGAATGGAATGGAATGGACAGGAGCAGAACGGAATGGAATGCAATGGAATGGAATGGAATGTACCCGAGCAGAACGGAATGGAATGAAATGGAAATGGAAAGGGAATGGAAATGGAACGGGAATGGAAATGGAACGGGAACGGAAATGGAACGGGAATGGAAATGGAACGGGAACGGAAACGGAACGAGAACGGAAATGGAACGGGAACGGAAACGGAACGGGAACGGAAATGGAACGGGAATGGTAACGGAACGGGAATGGAAATGGAACGGGAATGGAAATGGAACGGGAATGGAAATGGATCGGGAATGGAAATGGAACGGGAATGGTAATGGAACTGGAATGGAAATGGAACGGGAATGGAAAAGAAACGGGAATGGAAATGGAACGGGAATGGAAATGGAATGGGAATGGAAATGGAATGGAATGGAATGGAATGGAATGGAATGGAATGGAATGTACCGGAGTGGAGTGGAGTGGAGTGGAGTGGAGTAGAGTGCACTGGAACGGAATGGAATGGAATGGAATGGAATGGAATGGAACGGAACGGAATGTACCTGAGAAGCACGGAATGGAATGGAATGGAATGGAATGGAATGGAATGTACCGGAGTGGAGTGGAGTGGAATGGAGTGGAGTGGAGTGGAGTGGAGTGGAATGGAATGGAATGGAATGGAACGGAATGCAATGGAATGCAATGGAATGGAAAGGAATGGAATGGAATGGAATGGAATGGAATGGAATGGAATGGAATGGAATTCAATGGAATGGAATGGAATGGAATGGAATGGAATGGAATGGAATGGAATTCAATGGAATGGAATGGAATGGAATGGAATTCAATGGAATGGAATGGAATGGAATGGAATTCCATGGAATGGAATGGAATGGAATCGAATGGAATGGAATGGAATGGAATGGAATGGAATGGAATGGAATAGAATGGAATCAACCCGAGTAGAACGGAATGGAATGGAATGGAATGTAATGGAATGGAATGGAATGGAATGGAATGGAATGTACCAAAGTAGAACGGAATGGAATGGAATGGAATGGAATGGAATGGAATGGAATGGAATGGAATGGAATGGAATGGAATGCAATGTACCCGAGTAGAACGGAATGGAATGGAATGGAATGGATTGGAATGGAATGGAATGGAATGGAATGGAATGTAACCGAGTAGAACGGAATGGAATGTAATTGAATGGAATGTAACCGGGTTGAACGGAACGGAATGGAATGGAATGGAATGGAATGGAATGGAATGGAATGGAATGGAATGGAATGGAATTGAGTGCAATGCAATGCAATGGAATGCAATGGAATGGAAAGGAATGGAATGGAATGGAATGGAATCTACCCGAGTAGAACGGAATGGAATGGAATTGAATGGAATGTAACCGAGTAGAACGGAACGGAATGGAATGGAATGGAATGGAATGGAATGCAATGGAATGGAATGGAATGGAATGGAATGGAATGGAATGGAATGGTATGGAATGGAATGGACACCAGTAGAATGGAATGGAATGGAATGGAATGGAATGGAATGGAATGGAATGGAATGGAATGGAATGGAATGGAATGGAATGGAATGGAATGGAATCTACCCGAGTAGAACGGAATGGAACGGAATGGAATGGAATGGAATGTACAGGAGCAGAACGGAATGGAATGCAATGGAATGGAATGGAATGTACCCGAGCAGAACGGAAAGGAATGAAATGGAAATGGAAAGGGAATGGAAATGGAACGGGAATGGAAATGGAACGGGAACGCAATTGAAACGGGAATGGAAATGGAACGGGAACGGAAACGGAACGAGAACGGAAATGGAACGGGAACGGAAACGGAACGGGAACGGAAATGGAACGGGAATGGTAACGGAACAGGAATGGAAATGGAACGGGAATGGAAAAGGAACGGGAATGGAAATGGATCGGGAAGGGAAATGGAACGGGAATGGTAATGGAACGGGAATGGAAATGGAACGGGAATGGAAAAGAAACGGGAATGGAAATGGAACGGGAATGGAAATGGAATGGGAATGGAAATGGAATGGAATGGAATGGAATGGAATGGAATGGAATGTACCGGAGTGGAGTGGAGTGGAGTGGAGTAGAGTGCACTGGAACGGAATGGAATGGAATGGAATGGAATGGAACGGAACGGAATGTACCTGAGAAGCACGGAATGGAATGGAATGGAATGGAATGGAATGGAATGGAATGTACCGGAGTGGAGTGGAGTGGAATGGAGTGGACTGGAGTGGTGTGGAGTGGAATGGAATGGAATGGAATGGAATGGAATGGAATGGAATGGAATGGAATGGAATGGAATGGAATGGAATGGAATGCAATGGAATGCAATGGAATGGAAAGGAATGGAATGGAATGGAATGGAATGGAATGGAATGGAATGGACAACAGTAGAATGGAATGGAATGGAATGGAATGGAATGGAATTCAATGGAATGGAATGGAATGGAATGGAATTCAATGGAATGGAATGGAATGGAATGGAATTCAATGGAATGGAATGGAATGGAATGGAATTCAATGGAATGGAATGGAATGGAATGGAATTCTATGGAATGGAATGGAGTGGAATCGAATGGAATCGAATGGAATCGAATGGAATGGAATGGAATAGAATGGAATCAACCCGAGTAGAACGGAGCGGAACGCAACGGAACGGAACGGAACGGAACGGGACGGAACGGAACGGAATGGAATGGAATGGAACGGAATTCCATGGAATGGAATGGAATGGAATGGAATGGAATGGAATTCGATGGAATGGAATGGAATGGATTGGAATGGAATGGAATAGAATGGAATCAACCCGAGTAGAACGGAACGGAACACAACGAAACGGAACGGAACGCAACGGAACGGAACGGAATGGAACGGAACGGAACGGAATGGAATGGAACGGAATTCAATGGAATGGAATGGAATGGAATGGAATTCTATGGAATGGAATGGAATGGAATGGAATGGAATGGAATGGAATGGAATTCCATGGAATGGAATGGAATGGAATGGAATGGAATTCCATGGAATGGAATGGAATGGAATGGAATGGAATGGAATTGAATGGAATCGAATGGAATCAAATGGGATCGAATGGAATGGAATGGAATAGAATGGAATCAACCCGAGTAGAACGGAATGGAATGGAATGGAATGGAATGGGATGGAATGGAATGGAATGGAATGGAATGGAACGGAATTCAATGGAATGGAATGGAATGGAATGGAATGGAATGGAATGGAATGGAATGGAATGGAATTCAATGGAATGGAATGGAACGGAAAGGAATTCAATGGAATGGAATGGAATGGAATGGAATGGAATGGAATGGAATGGAATGGAATTCCATGGAATGGAATGGAATGGAATGGAATTCCATGGAATGGAATGGAATGGAATGGAATTCAATGGAATGGAATGGAATGGAATCGAATGGAATGGAATGGAATGGAATGGAATGAAATGGAATGGAATGGAATAGAATGGAATCAATCTGAGTAGAACGGAATGGAATGGAATGGAATGGAATGGAATGGAATGGAATGGAATGGAATGGAATGGAATGGAATGGAATGTACCAACGTAGAACGGAATGGAATGGAATGGAATGGAATGGAATGGAATGGAATGGAATGGAATGGAATGGAATGGAATGTACACGAGTAGAACGGAATGGAATGGAATGGAATGGATTGGAATGGAATGGAATGGAATGGAATGGAATGTAACCGAGTAGAACGGAATGGAATGTAATTGAATGGAATGTAACCGAGTTGAACGGAACGGAATGGAATGGAATGGAATGGAATGGAATGGAATGGAATGGAATGGAATTGAGTGCAATGCAATGCAATTGAATGCAATGGAATGGAAAGGAATGGAATGGAATGGAATGGAATCTACCCGAGTAGAACGGAATGGAATGGAATTGAATGGAATGTAATCGAGTAGAACGGAACGGAATGGAATGGAATGGAATGGAATGCAATGGAATGGAATGGAATGGAATGGAATGGAATGGAATGGAATGGACACCAGTAGAATGGAATGGAATGGAATGGAATGGAATGGAATGGAATGGAATCTACCCGAGTAGAACGGAATGGAACGGAATGGAATGGAATGGAATGGACAGGAGCAGAACGGAATGGAATGCAATGGAATGGAATGGAATGTACCCGAGCAGAACGGAATGGAATGAAATGGAAATGGAAAGGGAATGGAAATGGAACGGGAATGGAAATGGAACGGGAACGGAAATGGAACGGGAATGGAAATGGAACGGGAACGGAAACGGAACGAGAACGGAAATGGAACGGGAACGGAAACGGAACGGGAACGGAAATGGAACGGGAATGGTAACGGAACGGGAATGGAAATGGAACGGGAATGGAAATGGAACGGGAATGGAAATGGATCGGGAATGGAAATGGAACGGGAATGGTAATGGAACTGGAATGGAAATGGAACGGGAATGTAAAAGAAACGGGAATGGAAATGGAACGGGAATGGAAATGGAATGGGAATGGAAATGGAATGGAATGGAATGGAATGGAATGGAATGGAATGTACCGGAGTGGAGTGGAGTGGAGTGGAGTGGAGTAGAGTGCACTGGAACGGAATGGAATGGAATGGAATGGAATGGAATGGAACGGAACGGAATGTACCTGAGAAGCACGGAATGGAATGGAATGGAATGGAATGGAATGGAATGGAATGTACCGGAGTGGAGTGGAGTGGAATGGAGTGGAGTGGAGTGGAGTGGAGTGGAATGGAATGGAATGGAATGGAATGGAATGCAGTGGAATGCAATGGAATGGAAAGGAATGGAATGGAATGGAATGGAATTGAATGGAATGGAATGGAATGGACACCAGTAGAATGGAATGGAATGGAATGGAATGGAATGGAATGGAATGGAATGGAATGGAATGGAATTCAATGGAATGGAATGGAATGGAATGGAATTCTATGGAATGGAATGGAATGGAATTCTATGGAATGGAATGGAATGGAATGGAATGGAATGGAATGGAATTCTATGGAATGGAATGGAATGGATTGGAATGGAATGGAATGGAATGGAATGGAATTCAATGGAATGGAATGGAATGGAATGGAATGGAATTCAATGGAATGGAATGGAATGGAATGGAATGGAATGGAATGGAATCGAATGGAATCGAATGGAATCGAATGGAATCGAATGGAATAGAATGCAAACCCGAGTAGAATGGAATGGAATGGAATGGAATGGAATGGAATGGAATGGAATGGAATGGAATAGAATGGAATGGAATGGAATGGAATGGAATTCAAATGGAATGGAATGGAATGGAATTCTATGGAATGGAATGGAGTGGAATCGAATGGAATCGAATGGAATCGAATGGAATCGAATGGGATCGAATGGAATGGAATGGAATAGAATGGAATCAACCCGAGTAGAACGGAGCGGAACGCAACGGAACGGAACGGAACGGAGCGGAACGGAAAGGAATGGAATGGAATGGAATGGAACGGAATTCAAAGGAATGGAATGGAACAGAATGGAATTCAATGGAATGGAATGGAATGGAATGGAATGGAATTCAATGGAATGGAATGGAATGGAATGGAATGGAATGGAATGGAACGGAACGGAATTCTATGGAATAGAATGGAATGGAATTCTATGGAATGGAATGGAATGGAATGGAATGGAATGGAATGGAATTCAATGGAATGGAATGGAATGGAATGGAATTCAACGGAATGGAATGGAATTCAACGGAATGGAATGGAATGGAATGGAATGGAATGGAATGGAATGGAATGGAATGGAATGGAATTCAATGGAATGGAATGGAATGGAATGGAATTCCATGGAATGGAATGGAATGGAATCGAATGGAATGGAATGGAATGGAATGGAATGGAATAGAATGGAATCAACCCGAGTAGAACGGAATGGAATGGAATGGAATGGAATGGAATGGAATGGAATGGAATGGAATGGAATGTTATGTACCAAAGTAGAACGGAATGGAATGGAATGGAATGGAATGGAATGGAATGGAATGGAATGGAATGGAATGGAATGGAATGGAATGTACACGAATAGAACGGAATGTAATGGAATGGAATGGATTGGAATGGAATGGAATGGAATGGAATGGAATGTAACCGAGTAGAACGGAATGGAATGTAATTGAATGGAATGTAACCGAGTTGAACGGAACTGAATGGAATGGAATGGAATGGAATGGAATGGAATGGAATGGAATGGAATGGAATTGAGTGCAATGCAATGCAATGGAATGCAATGGAATGGAAAGGAATGGAATGGAATGGAATGGAATCTACCCGAGTAGAACGGAATGGAATGGAATTGAATGGAATGTAACCGAGTAGAACGGAACGGAATGGAATGGAATGGAATGGAATGGAATGCAATGGAATGGAATGGAATGGAAGGGAATGGAATGGAATGGACACCAGTAGAATGGAATGGAATGGAATGGAATGGAATGGAATGGAATGGAATGGAATGGAATGGAATGGAATCTACCCGAGTAGAACGGAATGGAACGGAATGGAATGGACAGGAGCAGAACGGAATGGAATGCAATGGAATGGAATGGAATGTACCCGAGCAGAACGGAAAGGAATGAAATGGAAATGGAAAGGGAATGGAAATGGAACGGGAATGGAAATGGAACGGGAACGCAATTGAAACGGGAATGGAAATGGAACGGGAACGGAAACGGAACGAGAACGGAAATGGAACGGGAACGGAAACGGAACGGGAACGGAAATGGAACGGGAATGGTAACGGAACAGGAATGGAAATGGAACGGGAATGGAAAAGGAACGGGAATGGAAATGGATCGGGAATGGAAATGGAACGGGAATGGTAATGGAACGGGAATGGAAAAGGAACGGGAATGGAAAAGAAACGGGAATGGAAATGGAACGGGAATGGAAATGGAATGGGAATGGAAATGGAATGGAATGGAATGGAATGGAATGGAATGGAATGTACCGGAGTGGAGTGGAGTGGAGTGGAGTAGAGTGCACTGGAACGGAATGGAATGGAATGGAATGGAATGGAACGGAACGGAATGTACCTGAGAAGCACGGAATGGAATGGAATGGAATGGAATGGAATGGAATGTACCGGAATGGAGTGGAGTGGAATGGAGTGGACTGGAGTGGTGTGGAGTGGAATGGAATGGAATGGAATGGAATGGAATGGAATGGAATGCAATGGAATGCAATGGAATGGAAAGGAATGGAATGGAATGGAATGGAATGGAATGGAATGGAATGGAATGGAATGGACAACAGTAGAATGGAATGGAACGGAATGGAATGGAATGGAATGGAATGGAATGGAATGGAATGGAATGGAATGGAATGGAATGGAATTCAATGGAATGGAATGGAATGGAATGGAATTCAATGGAATGGAATGGAATGGAATGGAATTCCATGGAATGGAATGGAATGGAATGGAATTCTATGGAATGGAATGGAGTGGAATCGAATGGAATCGAATGGAATGGAATGGAATGGAATGGAATAGAATGGAATCAACCCGAGTAGAACGGAGCGGAACGCAACGGAACGGAACGGAACGGAACGGGACGGAACGGAACGGAATGGAATGGAATGGAACGGAATTCCATGGAATGGAATGGAATGGAATGGAATTCAATGGAATGGAATGGAATGGAATGGAATGGAATGGAATGGAATGGAATTCGATGGAATGGAATGGAATGGATTGGAATGGAATGGAATAGAATGGAATCAACCCGAGTAGAACGGAACGGAACACAACGGAACGGAACGGAACGCAACGGAACGGAACGGAACGGAACGGAACGGAACGGAATGGAATGGAATGGAACGGAATTCAATGGAATGGAATGGAATGGAATGGAATTCTATGGAATGGAATGGAATGGAATGGAATGGAATGGAATGGAATTCCATGGAATGGAATGGAATGGAATGGAATGGAATTGAATGGAATGGAATGGAGTGGAATGGAATGGAATCGAATGGAATTGAATGGAATCGAATGGAATCAAATGGGATCGAATGGAATGGAATGGAATAGAATGGAATCAACCCGAGTAGAACGGAATGAAATGGAATGGAATGGAATGGGATGGAATGGAATGGAATGGAATGGAATGGAATGGAATGTAACCGAGTAGAACGGAATGGAATGTAATTGAATGGATTGGAATGGAATGGAATGGAATGGAATGGAATGTAACCGAGTAGAACGGAATGGAATGTAATTGAATGGAATGTAACCGAGTTGAACGGAACGGAATGGAATGGAATGGAATGGAATGGAATGGAATGGAATGGAATGGAATGGAATTGAGTGCAATGCAATGCAATGGAATGCAATGGAATGGAAAGGAATGGAATGGAATGGAATGGAATCTACCCGAGTAGAACGGAATGGAATGGAATTGAATGGAATGTAATCGAGTAGAACGGAACGGAATGGAATGGAATGGAATGGAATGGAATGCAATGGAATGGAATGGAATGGAATGGAATGGAATGGAATGGACACCAGTAGAATGGAATGGAATGGAATGGAATGGAATGGAATGGAATGGAATGGAATGGAATCTACCCGAGTAGAACGGAATGGAACGGAATGGAATGGAATGGAATGGACAGGAGCAGAACGGAATGGAATGCAATGGAATGGAATGGAATGTACCCGAGCAGAACGGAATGGAATGAAATGGAAATGGAAAGGGAATGGAAATGGAACGGGAATGGAAATGGAACGGGAACGGAAATGGAACGGGAATGGAAATGGAACGGGAACGGAAACGGAACGAGAACGGAAATGGAACGGGAACGGAAACGGAACGGGAACGGAAATGGAACGGGAATGGTAACGGAACGGGAATGGAAATGGAACGGGAATGGAAATGGAACGGGAATGGAAATGGATCGGGAATGGAAATGGAACGGGAATGGTAATGGAACTGGAATGGAAATGGAACGGGAATGGAAAAGAAACGGGAATGGAAATGGAACGGGAATGGAAATGGAATGGGAATGGAAATGGAATGGAATGGAATGGAATGGAATGGAATGGAATGTACCGGAGTGGAGTGGAGTGGAGTGGAGTGGAGTAGAGTGCACTGGAACGGAATGGAATGGAATGGAATGGAATGGAATGGAATGGAACGGAACGGAATGTACCTGAGAAGCACTGAATTGAATGGAATGGAATGGAATGGAATGGAATGTACCGGAGTGGAGTGGAGTGGAATGGAGTGGAGTGGAGTGGAGTGGAGTGGAATGGAATGGAATGGAATGGAACGGAATGCAATGGAATGCAATGGAATGGAAAGGAATGGAATGGAATGGAATGGAATGGAATGGAATGGAATGGAATGGAATGGAATGGACACCAGTAGAATGGAATGGAATGGAATGGAATGGAATGGAATGGAATGGAATGGAATGGAATGGAATGTAACCGAGTAGAACGGAATGGAATGTAATTGAATGGAATGTAACCGGGTTGAACGGAACGGAATGGAATGGAATGGAATGGAATGGAATGGAATGGAATGGAATTGAATGCAATGCAATGCAATGGAATGCAATGGAATGGAAAGGAATGGAATGGAATGGAATGGAATCTACCCGAGTAGAACGGAATGGAATGGAATTGAATGGAATGTAACCGAGTAGAACGGAACGGAATGGAATGGAATGGAATGGAATGGAATGCAATAGAATGGAATGGAATGGAATGGAATGGAATGGAATGGAATGGAATGGAATGGACACCAGTAGAATGGAATGGAATGGAATGGAATGGAATGGAATGGAATGGAATGGAATGGAATGGAATGGAATGGAATGGAATCTACCCGAGTAGAACGGAATGGAACGGAATGGAATGGAATGAAATGTACAGGAGCAGAACGGAATGGAATGCAATGGAATGGAATGGAATGTACCCGAGCAGAACGGAAAGGAATGAAATGGAAATGGAAAGGGAATGGAAATGGAACGGGAATGGAAATGGAACGGGAACGCAATTGAAACGGGAATGGAAATGGAACGGGAACGGAAACGGAACGAGAACGGAAATGGAACGGGAACGGAAACGGAACGGGAACGGAAATGGAACGGGAATGGTAACGGAACAGGAATGGAAATGGAACGGGAATGGAAAAGGAACGGGAATGGAAATGGATCGGGAATGGAAATGGAACGGGAATGGTAATGGAACGGGAATGGAAATGGAACGGGAATGGAAAAGAAACGGGAATGGAAATGGAACGGGAATGGAAATGGAATGGGAATGGAAATGGAATGGAATGGAATGGAATGGAATGGAATGGAATGGAATGTACCGGAGTGGAGTGGAGTGGAGTGGACTAGCGTGCACTGGAACGGAATGGAATGGAATGGAATGGAACGGAACGGAATGAACCTGAGAAGCACGGAATGGAATGGAATGGAATGGAATGGAATGGAATGGAATGTACCGGAGTGGAGTGGAGTGGAATGGAGTGGACTGGAGTGGTGTGGAGTGGAATGGAATGGAATGGAATGGAATGGAATGGAATGGAATGAAATGGAATGGAATGGAATGGAATGCAATGGAATGCAATGGAATGGAAAGGAATGGAATGGAATGGAATGGAATGGAATGGAATTGAATGGAATGGACAACAGTAGAATGGAATGGAACGGAATGGAATGGAATGGAATGGAATGGAATGGAATGGAATGGAATGGAATGGAATTCAATGGAATGGAATGGAATGGAATGGAATTCTATGGAATGGAATGGAGTGGAATCGAATGGAATCGAATGGAATCGAATGGAATGGAATGGAATAGAATGGAATCAACCCGAGTAGAACGGAGCGGAACGCAACGGAACGGAACGGAACGGAACGGGACGGAACCGATCGGAATGGAATGGAATGGAACGGAATTCCATGGAATGGAATGGAATGGAATGGAATTCAATGGAATGGAATGGAATGGAATGGAATGGAATTCGATGGAATGGAATGGAATGGATTGGTATGGAATGGAATAGAATGGAATCAACCCGAGTAGAACGGAACGGAACACAACGGAACGGAACGGAACGCAACGGAACGGAACGGAACGGAACGGAACGGAATGGAATGGAATGGAACGGAATTCAATGGAATGGAATGGAATGGAATGGAATTCTATGGAATGGAATGGAATGGAATGGAATGGAATGGAATTCCATGGAATGGAATGGAATGGAATGGAATGGAATGGAATTCAATGGAATGGAATGGAGTGGAATGGAATGGAATCGAATGGAATTGAATGGAATCGAATGGAATCAAATGGGATCGAATGGAATGGAATGGAATAGAATGGAATCAACCCGAGTAGAACGGAATGAAATGGAATGGAATGGAATGGGATGGAATGGAATGGAATGGAATGGAATGGAACGGAATTCAATGGAATGGAATGGAATGGAATGGAATGGAATGGAATGGAATGGAATTCAATGGAATGGAATGGAACGGAATGGAATTCAATGGAATGGAATGGAATGGAATGGAATGGAATGGAATGGAATGGAATTCCATGGAATGGAATGGAATGGAATGGAATTCCATGGAATGGAATGGAATGGAATGGAATTCAATGGAATGGAATGGATTGGAATGGAATGGAATGGAATGGAATGAAATGGAATGGAATGGAATAGAATGGAATCAACCTGAGTAGAACGGAATGGAATGGAATGGAATGGAATGGAATGGAATGGAATGGAATGGAATGTACCAAAGTAGAACGGAATGGAATGGAATGGAATGGAATGGAATGGAATGGAATGGAATAGAATGGAATGGAATGGAATGTACACGAGTAGAACGGAATGTAATGGAATGGAATGGATTGGAATGGAATGGAATGGAATGGAATGGAATGTAACCGAGTAGAACGGAATGGAATGTAATTGAATGGAATGTAACCGAGTTGAACGGAACGGAATGGAATGGAATGGAATGGAATGGAATGGAATGGAATGGAATGGAATGGAATTGAGTGCAATGCAATGCAATGGAATGCAATGGAATGGAAAGGAATGGAATGTAATGGAATGGAATCTACCCGAGTAGAACGGAATGGAATGGAATTGAATGGAATGTAATCGAGTAGAACGGAACGGAATGGAATGGAATGGAATGGAATGCAATGGAATGGAATGGAATGGAATGGAATGGAATGGAATGGAATGGACACCAGTAGAATGGAATGGAATGGAATGGAATGGAATGGAATGGAATGGAATGGAATCTACCCGAGTAGAACGGAATGGAACGGAATGGAATGGAATGGAATGGACAGGAGCAGAACGGAATGGAATGCAATGGAATGGAATGGAATGTACCCGAGCAGAACGGAATGGAATGAAATGGAAATGGAAAGGGAATGGAAATGGAACGGGAATGGAAATGGAACGGGAACGGAAATGGAACGGGAATGGAAATGGAACGGGAACGGAAACGGAACGAGAACGGAAATGGAACGGGAACGGAAACGGAACGGGAACGGAAATGGAACGGGAATGGTAACGGAACGGGAATGGAAATGGAACGGGAATGGAAATGGAACGGGAATGGAAATGGATCGGGAATGGAAATGGAACGGGAATGGTAATGGAACTGGAATGGAAATGGAACGGGAATGGAAAAGAAACGGGAATGGAAAAGGAACGGGAATGGAAATGGAATGGGAATGGAAATGGAATGGAATGGAATGGAATGGAATGGAATGGAATGTACCGGAGTGGAGTGGAGTGGAGTGGAGTGGAGTAGAGTGCACTGGAACGGAATGGAATGGAATGGAATGGAATGGAATGGAACGGAACGGAATGTACCTGAGAAGCACGGAATGGAATGGAATGGAATGGAATGGAATGGAATGTACCGGAGTGGAGTGGAGTGGAATGGAGTGGAGTGGAGTGGAGTGGAGTGGAATGGAATGGAATGGAATTGAACGGAATGCAATGGAATGCAATGGAATGGAAAGGAATGGAATGGAATGGAATGGAATGGAATGGAATGGAATTCAATGGAATGGAATGGAATGGAATGGAATGGAATGGAATGGAATGGAATTCAATGGAATGGAATGGAAAGAAATGGAATTCCATGGAATGGAACGGAATGGAATCGAATGGAATGGAATGGAATGGAATGGAATGGAATGGAATAGAATGGAATCAACCCGAGTAGAACGGAATGGAATGGAATGGAATGTAATGGAATGGAATGGAATGGAATGGAATGGAATGTACCAAAGTAGAACGGAATGGAATGGAATGGAATGGAATGGAATGGAATGGAATGGAATGGAATGGAATGCAATGTACCCGAGTAGAACGGAATGGAATGGAATGGAATGGATTGGAATGGAATGGAATGGAATGGAATGGAATGTAACCGAGTAGAACGGAATGGAATGTAATTGAATGGAATGTAACCGGGTTGAACGGAACGGAATGGAATGGAATGGAATGGAATGGAATGGAATGGAATGGAATGGAATGGAATTGAGTGCAATGCAATGCAATGGAATGCAATGGAATGGAAAGGAATGGAATGGAATGGAATGGAATCTACCCGAGTAGAACGGAATGGAATGGAATTGAATGGAATGTAACCGAGTAGAACGGAACGGAATGGAATGGAATGGAATGGAATGGAATGCAATGGAATGGAATGGAATGGAATGGAATGGAATGGAATGGAATGGAATGGAATGGAATGGAATGGAATGGACACCAGTAGAATGGAATGGAATGGAATGGAATGGAATGGAATGGAATGGAATGGAATGGAATGGAATCTACCCGAGTAGAACGGAATGGAACGGAATGGAATGGAATGGGATGTACAGGAGCAGAACGGAATGGAATGCAATGGAATGGAATGGAATGTACCCGAGCAGAACGGAAAGGAATGAAATGGAAATGGAAAGGGAATGGAAATGGAACGGGAATGGAAATGGAACGGGAACGCAATTGAAACGGGAATGGAAATGGAACGGGAACGGAAACGGAACGAGAACGGAAATGGAACGGGAACGGAAACGGAACGGGAACGGAAATGGAACGGGAATGGTAACGGAACAGGAATGGAAATGGAACGGGAATGGAAAAGGAACGGGAATGGAAATGGATCGGGAAGGGAAATGGAACGGGAATGGTAATGGAACGGGAATGGAAATGGAACGGGAATGGAAAAGAAACGGGAATGGAAATGGAACGGGAATGGAAATGGAATGGGAATGGAAATGGAATGGAATGGAATGGAATGGAATGGAATGGAATGTACCGGAGTGGAGTGGAGTGGAGTGGAGTAGAGTGCACTGGAACGGAATGGAATGGAATGGAATGGAATGGAACGGAACGGAATGTACCTGAGAAGCACGGAATGGAATGGAATGGAATGGAATGGAATGGAATGGAATGTACCGGAGTGGAGTGGAGTGAAATGGAGTGGACTGGAGTGGTGTGGAGTGGAATGGAATGGAATGGAATGGAATGGAATGGAATGGAATGGAATGGAATGGAATGGAATGGAATGGAATGCAATGGAATGCAATGGAATGGAAAGGAATGGAATGGAATGGAATGGAATGGAATGGAATGGAATGGAATGGAATGGACAACAGTAGAATGGAATGGAATGGAATGGAATGGAATGGAATTCAATGGAATGGAATGGAATGGAATGGAATTCAATGGAATGGAATGGAATGGAATGGAATTCAATGGAATGGAATGGAATGGAATGGAATTCAATGGAATGGAATGGAATGGAATGGAATTCTATGGAATGGAATGGAGTGGAATCGAATGCAATCGAATGGAATCGAATGGAATGGAATGGAATAGAATGGAATCAACCCGAGTAGAACGGAGCGGAACGCAACGGAACGGAACGGAACGGAACGGGACGGAACGGAACGGAATGGAATGGAATGGAACGGAATTCCATGGAATGGAATGGAATGGAATGGAATGGAATGGAATTCGATGGAATGGAATGGAATGGATTGGAATGGAATGGAATAGAATGGAATCAACCCGAGTAGAATGGAACGGAACACAACGAAACGGAACGGAACGCAACGGAACGGAACGGAATGGAACGGAACGGAACGGAATGGAATGGAACGGAATTCAATGGAATGGAATGGAATGGAATGGAATTCTATGGAATGGAATGGAATGGAATGGAATGGAATGGAATGGAATGGAATGGAATTCCATGGAATGGAATGGAATGGAATGGAATGGAATGGAATTGAATGGAATCGAATGGAATCAAATGGGATCGAATGGAATGGAATGGAATAGAATGGAATCAACCCGAGTAGAACGGAATGGAATGGAATGGAATGGAATGGGATGGAATGGAATGGAATGGAATGGAATGGAACGGAATTCAATGGAATGGAATGGAATGGAATGGAATGGAATGGAATGGAATGGAATGGAATTCAATGGAATGGAATGGAACGGAATGGAATTCAATGGAATGGAATGGAATGGAATGGAATGGAATGGAATTCCATGGAATGGAATGGAATGGAATGGAATTCCATGGAATGGAATGGAATGGAATGGAATTCAATGGAATGGAATGGAATGGAATCGAATGGAATGGAATGGAATGGAATGGAATGAAATGGAATGGAATGGAATAGAATGGAATCAACCTGAGTAGAACGGAATGGAATGGAATGGAATGGAATGGAATGGAATGGAATGGAATGGAATGGAATGGAATGTACCAACGTAGAACGGAATGGAATGGAATGGAATGGAATGGAATGGAATGGAATGGAATGGAATGGAATGGAATGGAATGGAATGGAATGGAATGTACACGAGTAGAACGGAATGGAATGGAATGGAATGGATTGGAATGGAATGGAATGGAATGGAATGGAATGTAACCGAGTAGAACGGAATGGAATGTAATTGAATGGAATGTAACCGAGTTGAACGGAACGGAATGGAATGGAATGGAATGGAATGGAATGGAATGGAATGGAATGGAATGGAATGGAATCTACCCGAGTAGAACGGAATGGAATGGAATTGAATGGAATGTAATCGAGTAGAACGGAACGGAATGGAATGGAATGGAATGGAATGCAATGGAATGGAATGGAATGGAATGGAATGGAATGGAATGGAATGGACACCAGTAGAATGGAATGGAATGGAATGGAATGGAATGGAATGGAATGGAATGGAATCTACCCGAGTAGAACGGAATGGAACGGAATGGAATGGAATGGAATGGACAGGAGCAGAACGGAATGGAATGCAATGGAATGGAATGGAATGTACCCGAGCAGAACGGAATGGAATGAAATGGAAATGGAAAGGGAATGGAAATGGAACGGGAATGGAAATGGAACGGGAACGGAAATGGAACGGGAATGGAAATGGAACGGGAACGGAAACGGAACGAGAACGGAAATGGAACGGGAACGGAAACGGAACGGGAACGGAAATGGAACGGGAATGGTAACGGAACGGGAATGGAAATGGAACGGGAATGGAAATGGAACGGGAATGGAAATGGATCGGGAATGGAAATGGAACGGGAATGGTAATGGAACTGGAATGGAAATGGAACGGGAATGGAAAAGAAACGGGAATGGAAATGGAACGGGAATGGAAATGGAATGGGAATGGAAATGGAATGGAATGGAATGGAATGGAATGGAATGGAATGTACCGGAGTGGAGTGGAGTGGAGTGGAGTGGAGTAGAGTGCACTGGAACGGAATGGAATGGAATGGAATGGAATGGAATGGAACGGAACGGAATGTACCTGAGAAGCACGGAATGGAATGGAATGGAATGGAATGGAATGGAATGGAATGTACCGGAGTGGAGTGGAGTGGAATGGAGTGGAGTGGAGTGGAGTGGAGTGGAATGGAATGGAATGGAATGGAATGGAATGCAGTGGAATGCAATGGAATGGAAAGGAATGGAATGGAATGGAATGGAATGGAATGGAATGGAATGGAATGGAATGGACACCAGTAGAATGGAATGGAATGGAATGGAATGGAATGGAATGGAATGGAATGGAATGGAATGGAATTCAATGGAATGGAATGGAATGGAATGGAATTCTATGGAATGGAATGGAATGGAATTCTATGGAATGGAATGGAATGGAATGGAATGGAATGGAATTCTATGGAATGGAATGGAATGGATTGGAATGGAATGGAATGGAATGGAATCGAATGGAATCGAATGGAATCGAATGGAATAGAATGGAATAGAATGCAAACCCGAGTAGAATGGAATGGAATGGAATGGAATGGAATGGAATGGAATGGAATGGAATGGAATAGAATGGAATGGAATGGAATGGAATGGAATTCAAATGGAATGGAATGGAATGGAATTCTATGGAATGGAATGGAGTGGAATCGAATGGAATCGAATGGAATCGAATGGAATCGAATGGGATCGAATGGAATGGAATGGAATAGAATGGAATCAACCCGAGTAGAACGGAGCGGAACGCAACGGAACGGAACGGAACGGAGCGGAACGGAAAGGAATGGAATGGAATGGAATGGAACGGAATTCAAAGGAATGGAATGGAACAGAATGGAATTCAATGGAATGGAATGGAATGGAATGGAATGGAATTCAATGGAATGGAATGGAATGGAATGGAATGGAATGGAATGGAACGGAACGGAATTCTATGGAATAGAATGGAATGGAATTCTATGGAATGGAATGGGATGGAATGGAATGGAATGGAACGGAATTCAATGGAATGGAATGGAATGGAATGGAATTCAACGGAATGGAATGGAATTCAACGGAATGGAATGGAATGGAATGGAATGGAATGGAATGGAATGGAATGGAATTCAATGGAATGGAATGGAATGGAATGGAATTCCATGGAATGGAATGGAATGGAATCGAATGGAATGGAATGGAATGGAATGGAATGGAATGGAATAGAATGGAATCAACCCGAGTAGAACGGAATGGAATGGAATGGAATGGAATGGAATGGAATGGAATGGAATGGAATGGAATGTACCAAAGTAGAACGGAATGGAATGGAATGGAATGGAATGGAATGGAATGGAATGGAATGGAATGGAATGGAATGGAATGTACACGAATAGAACGGAATGTAATGGAATGGAATGGATTGGAATGGAATGGAATGGAATGGAATGGAATGTAACCGAGTAGAACGGAATGGAATGTAATTGAATGAAATGTAACCGAGTTGAACGGAACTGAATGGAATGGAATGGAATGGAATGGAATGGAATGGAATGGAATGGAATTGAGTGCAATGCAATGCAATGGAATGCAATGGAATGGAAAGGAATGGAATGGAATGGAATGGAATCTACCCGAGTAGAACGGAATGGAATGGAATTGAATGGAATGTAACCGAGTAGAACGGAACGGAATGGAATGGAATGGAATGGAATGGAATGCAATGGAATGGAATGGAATGGAAGGGAATGGAATGGAATGGACACCAGTAGAATGGAATGGAATGGAATGGAATGGAATGGAATGGAATGGAATGGAATGGAATGGAATCTACCCGAGTAGAACGGAATGGAACGGAATGGAATGGAATGGAATGGACAGGAGCAGAACGGAATGGAATGCAATGGAATGGAATGGAATGTACCCGAGCAGAACGGAAAGGAATGAAATGGAAATGGAAAGGGAATGGAAATGGAACGGGAATGGAAATGGAACGGGAACGCAATTGAAACGGGAATGGAAATGGAACGGGAACGGAAACGGAACGAGAACGGAAATGGAACGGGAACGGAAACGGAACGGGAACGGAAATGGAACGGGAATGGTAACGGAACAGGAATGGAAATGGAACGGGAATGGAAAAGGAACGGGAATGGAAATGGATCGGGAATGGAAATGGAACGGGAATGGTAATGGAACGGGAATGGAAAAGGAACGGGAATGGAAAAGAAACGGGAATGGAAATGGAACGGGAATGGAAATGGAATGGGAATGGAAATGGAATGGAATGGAATGGAATGGAATGGAATGGAATGTACCGGAGTGGAGTGGAGTGGAGTGGAGTAGAGTGCACTGGAACGGAATGGAATGGAATGGAATGGAATGGAACGGAACGGAATGTACCTGAGAAGCACGGAATGGAATGGAATGGAATGGAATGGAATGGAATGGAATGTACCGGAATGGAGTGGAGTGGAATGGAGTGGACTGGAGTGGTGTGGAGTGGAATGGAATGGAATGGAATGGAATGGAATGGAATGGAATGCAATGGAATGCAATGGAATGGAAAGGAATGGAATGGAATGGAATGGAATGGAATGGAATGGAATGGAATGGAATGGAATGGACAACAGTAGAATGGAATGGAACGGAATGGAATGGAATGGAATGGAATGGAATGGAATGGAATGGAATGGAATGGAATGTACCGGAGTGGAGTGGAGTGGAATGGAGTGGACTGGAGTGGTGTGGAGTGGAATGGAATGGAATGGAATGGAATGGAATGGAATGGAATGGAATGGAATGGAATGGAATGGAATGCAATGGAATGCAATGGAATGGAAAGGAATGGAATGGAATGGAATGGAATGGAATGGAATGGAATGGAATGGAATGGACAACAGTAGAATGGAATGGAATGGAATGGAATGGAATGGAATTCAATGGAATGGAATGGAATGGAATGGAATTCAATGGAATGGAATGGAATGGAATGGAATGGAATGGAATTCAATGGAATGGAATGGAGTGGAATGGAATGGAATCGAATGGAATTGAATGGAATCGAATGGAATCAAATGGGATCGAATGGAATGGAATGGAATAGAATGGAATCAACCCGAGTAGAACGGAATGAAATAGAATGGAATGGAATGGGATGGAATGGAATGGAATGGAATGGAATGGAACGGAATTCAATGGAATGGAATGGAATGGAATGGAATGGAATGGAATGGAATGGAATGGAATTTAATGGAATGGAATGGAACGGAATGGAATTCAATGGAATGGAATGGAATGGAATGGAATGGAATGGAATGGAATGGAATTCCATGGAATGGAATGGAATGGAATGGAATTCCATGGAATGGAATGGAATGGAATGGAATTCAATGGAATGGAATGGATTGGAATGGAATGGAATGGAATGGAATGGAATGGAATGGAACGAAATGGAATGGAATGGAATAGAATGGAATCAACCTGAGTAGAACGGAATGGAATGGAATGGAATGGAATGGAATGGAATGGAATGGAATGGAATGGAATGGAATGGAATGTACCAAAGTAGAACGGAATGGAATGGAATGGAATGGAATGGAATGGAATGGAATGGAATGGAATGGAATGGAATGTACACGAGTAGAACGGAATGTAATGGAATGGAATGGATTGGAATGGAATGGAATGGAATGGAATGGAATGGAATGTTACCGAGTAGAACGGAATGGAATGTAATTGAATGGAATGTAACCGAGTTGAACGGAACGGAATGGAATGGAATGGAATGGAATGGAATGGAATGGAATGGAATGGAATTGAGTGCAATGCAATGCAATGGAATGCAATGGAATGGAAAGGAATGGAATGGAATGGAATGGAATCTACCCGAGTAGAACGGAATGGAATGGAATTGAATGGAATGTAATCGAGTAGAACGGAACGGAATGGTATGGAATGGAATGGAATGCAATGGAATGGAATGGAATGGAATGGAATGGAATGGAATGGACACCAGTAGAATGGAATGGAATGGAATGGAATGGAATGGAATGGAATCTACCCGAGTAGAACGGAATGGAACGGAATGGAATGGAATGGAATGGACAGGAGCAGAACGGAATGGAATGCAATGGAATGGAATGGAATGTACCCGAGCAGAACGGAATGGAATGAAATGGAAATGGAAAGGGAATGGAAATGGAACGGGAATGGAAATGGAACGGGAACGGAAATGGAACGGGAATGGAAATGGAACGGGAACGGAAACGGAACGAGAACGGAAATGGAACGGGAACGGAAACGGAACGGGAACGGAAATGGAACGGGAATGGTAACGGAACGGGAATGGAAATGGAACGGGAATGGAAATGGAACGGGAATGGAAATGGATAGGGAATGGAAATGGAACGGGAATGGTAATGGAACTGGAATGGAAATGGAACGGGAATGGAAAAGAAACGGGAATGGAAATGGAACGGGAATGGAAATGGAATGGGAATGGAAATGGAATGGAATGGAATGGAATGGAATGGAATGGAATGTACCGGAGTGGAGTGGAGTGGAGTGGAGTGGAGTAGAGTGCACTGGAACGGAATGGAATGGAATGGAATGGAATGGAATGGAACGGAACGGAATGTACCTGAGAAGCACGGAATGGAATGGAATGGAATGGAATGGAATGGAATGTACCGGAGTGGAGTGGAGTGGAATGGAGTGGAGTGGAGTGGAGTGGAGTGGAATGGAATGGAATGGAATGGAACGGAATGCAATGGAATGCCATGGAATGGAAAGGAATGGAATGGAATGGAATGGAATAGAATGGAATGGAATGGACACCAGTAGAATGGAATGGAATGGAATGGAATGGAATGGAATGGAATGGAATGGAATGGAATGGAATGGAATTCAATGGAATGGAATGGAATGGAATGGAATTCCATGGAATGGAATGGAATGGAATGGAATGGAATGGAATGGAATGGAATGGAATGGAATGGAATAGAATGGAATCAACCCGAGTAGAACGGAATGGAATGGAATGGAATGTAATGGAATGGAATGGAATGGAATGGAATGGAATGTACCAATGTAGAACGGAATGGAATGGAATGGAATGGAATGGAATGGAATGGAATGCAATGTACCCGAGTAGAACGGAATGGAATGGAATGGAATGGATTGGAATGGAATGGAATGGAATGGAATGGAATGTAACCGAGTAGAACGGAATGGAATGTAATTGAATGGAATGTAACCGGGTTGAACGGAACGGAATGGAATGGAATGGAATGGAATGGAATGGAATGGAATGGAATGGAATTGAGTGCAATGCAATGCAATGGAATGCAATGGAATGGAAAGGAATGGAATGGAATGGAATGGAATCTACCCGAGTAGAACGGAATGGAATGGAATTGAATGGAATGTAACCGAGTAGAACGGAACGGAATGGAATGGAATGGAATGGAATGGAATGCAATGGAATGGAATGGAATGGAATGGAATGGAATGGAATGGAATGGAATGGAATGGACACCAGTAGAATGGAATGGAATGGAATGGAATGGAATGGAATGGAATGGAATGGAATGGAATGGAATGGAATGGAATCTACCCGAGTAGAACGGAATGGAACGGAATGGAATGGAATGGAATGTACAGGAGCAGAACGGAATGGAATGCAATGGAATGGAATGGAATGTACCCGAGCAGAACGGAAAGGAATGAAATGGAAATGGAAAGGGAATGGAAATGGAACGGGAATGGAAATGGAACGGGAACGCAATTGAAACGGGAATGGAAATGGAACGGGAACGGAAACGGAACGAGAACGGAAATGGAACGGGAACGGAAACGGAACGGGAACGGAAATGGAACGGGAATGGTAACGGAACAGGAATGGAAATGGAACGGGAATGGAAAAGGAACGGGAATGGAAATGGATCGGGAATGGAAATGGAACGGGAATGGTAATGGAACGGGAATGGAAATGGAACGGGAATGGAAAAGAAACGGGAATGGAAATGGAACGGGAATGGAAATGGAATGGGAATGGAAATGGAATGGAATGGAATGGAATGGAATGGAATGGAATGTACCGGAGTGGAGTGGAGTGGAGTGGAGTAGAGTGCACTGGAACGGAATGGAATGGAATGGAATGGAATGGAACGGAACGGAATGTACCTGAGAAGCACGGAATGGAATGGAATGGAATGGAATGGAATGGAATGTACCGGAGTGGAGTGGAGTGGAATGGAGTGGACTGGAGTGGTGTGGAGTGGAATGGAATGGAATGGAATGGAATGGAATGGAATGGAATGGAATGGAATGGAATGGAATGGAATGGAATGGAATGGAATGCAATGGAATGCAATGGAATGGAAAGGAATGGAATGGAATGGAATGGAATGGAATGGAATGGAATGGAATGGACAACAGTAGAATGGAATGGAATGGAATGGAATGGAATGGAATGGAATGGAATGGAATGGAATGGAATTCAATGGAATGGAATGGAATGGAATGGAATTCAATGGAATGGAATGGAATGGAATGGAATTCAATGGAATGGAATGGAATGGAATGGAATTCTATGGAATGGAATGGAGTGGAATCGAATGGAATCGAATGGAATCGAATGGATTGGAATGGAATAGAATGGAATCAACCCGAGTAGAACGGAGCGGAACGCAACGGAACGGAACGGAACGGAACGGGATGGAACGGAACGGAATGGAATGGAATGGAATGGAACGGAATTCCATGGAATGGAATGGAATGGAATGGAATGGAATGGAATTCGATGGAATGGAATGGAATGGATTGGAATGGAATGGAATAGAATGGAATCAACCCGAGTAGAACGGAACGGAACACAACGAAACGGAACGGAACGCAACGGAACGGAACGGAACGGAACGGAACGGAACGGAATGGAATGGAACGGAATTCAATGGAATGGAATGGAATGGAATGGAATTCTATGGAATGGAATGGAATGGAATGGAATGGAATGGAATGGAATGGAATTCCATGGAATGGAATGGAATGGAATGGAATGGAATGGAATTGAATGGAATCGAATGGAATCAAATGGGATCGAATGGAATGGAATGGAATAGAATGGAATCAACCCGACTAGAACGGAATGGAATGGAATGGAATGGAATGGGATGGAATGGAATGGAATGGAATGGAATGGAACGGAATGGAATGGAATGGAATGGAATGGAATGGAATGGAATGGAATGGAATGGAATGGAATTCAATGGAATGGAATGGAACGGAATGGAATTCAATGGAATGGAATGGAATGGAATGGAATGGAATGGAATGGAATGGAATGGAATTCCTTGGAATGGAATGGAATGGAATGGAATTCCATGGAATGGAATGGAATGGAATGGAATTCAATGGAATGGATTGGAATGGAATCGAATGGAATGGAATGGAATGGAATGGAATGGAATGGAATGGAATAGAATGGAATCAACCTGAGTAGAACGGAATGGAACGGAATGGAATGGAATGGAATGGAATGGAATGGAATGGAATGGAATGGAATGGAATGTACCAAAGTAGAACGGAATGGAATGGAATGGAATGGAATGGAATGGAATGGAATGGAATGGAATGGAATGGAATGGAATGTACACGAGTAGAACGGAATGGAATGGAATGGAATGGATTGGAATGGAATGGAATGGAATGGAATGGAATGTAACCGAGTAGAACGGAATGGAATGTAATTGAATGGAATGTAACCGAGTTGAACGGAACGGAATGGAATGGAATGGAATGGAATGGAATGGAATGGAATGGAATGGAATTGAGTGCAAAGCAATGCAATGGAATGCAATGGAATGGAAAGGAATGGAATGGAATGGAATGGAATCTACCCGAGTAGAACGGAATGGAATGGAATTGAATGGAATGTATTCGAGTAGAACGGAACGGAATGGAATGGAATGGAATGGAATGCAATGGAATGGAATGGAATGGAATGGAATGGAATGGAATGGAATGGACACCAGTAGAATGGAATGGAATGGAATGGAATGGAATGGAATGGAATGGAATGGAATCTACCCGAGTAGAACGGAATGGAACGGAATGGAATGGAATGGAATGGACAGGAGCAGAACGGAATGGAATGCAATGGAATGGAATGGAATGTACCCGAGCAGAACGGAATGGAATGAAATGGAAATGGAAAGGGAATGGAAATGGAACGGGAATGGAAATGGAACGGGAACGGAAATGGAACGGGAATGGAAATGGAACGGGAACGGAAACGGAACGAGAACGGAAATGGAACGGGAACGGAAACGGAACGGGAACGGAAATGGAACGGGAATGGTAACGGAACGGGAATGGAAATGGAACGGGAATGGAAATGGAACGGGAATGGAAATGGATCGGGAATGGAAATGGAACGGGAATGGTAATGGAACTGGAATGGAAATGGAACGGGAATGGAAAAGAAACGGGAATGGAAATGGAACGGGAATGGAAATGGAATGGGAATGGAAATGGAATGGAATGGAATGGAATGGAATGGAATGGAATGTACCGGAGTGGAGTGGAGTGGAGTGGAGTGGAGTAGAGTGCACTGGAACGGAATGGAATGGAATGGAATGGAATGGAATGGAACGGAACGGAATGTACCTGAGAAGCACGGAATGGAATGGAATGGAATGGAATGGAATGGAATGGAATGTACCGGAGTGAAGTGGAGTGGAATGGAGTGGAGTGGAGTGGAGTGGAGTGGAATGGAATGGAATGGAATGGAATGGAATGGAATGGAATGGAATGGAATGGACACCAGTAGAATGGAATGGAATGGAATGGAATGGAATGGAATGGAATGGAATGGAATGGAATGGAATTCAATGGAATGGAATGGAATGGAATGGAATTCTATGGAATGGAATGGAATGGAATTCAATGGAATGGAATGGAATGGAATGGAATGGAATGGAATTCAATGGAATGGAATGGAATGGATTGGAATGGAATGGAATGGAATGGAATGGAATTCAATGGAATGGAATGGAATGGAATGGAATGGAATGGAATGGAATTCAATGGAATGGAATGGAATGGAATGGAATGGAATGGAATGGAATGGAATCGAATGGAATCGAATGGAATCGAATGGAATCGAATGGAATAGAATGCAAACCCGAGTAGAATGGAATGGAATGGAATGGAATGGAATGGAATGGAATGGAATGGAATGGAATAGAATGGAATGGAATGGAATGGAATGGAATTCAAATGGAATGGAATGGAATGGAATTCTATGGAATGGAATGGAGTGGAATCGAATGGAATCGAATGGAATCGAATGGAATCGAATGGGATCGAATGGAATGGAATGGAATAGAATGGAATCAACCCGAGTAGAACGGAGCGGAACGCAACGGAACGGAACAGAACGGAACGGAACGGAAAGGAATGGAATGGAATGGAATGGAACGGAATTCAAAGGAATGGAATGGAACAGAATGGAATTCAATGGAATGGAATGGAATGGAATGGAATGGAATTCAATGGAATGGAATGGAATGGAATGGAATGGAATGGAATGGAATGGAATGGAACGGAACGGAATTCTATGGAATAGAATGGAATGGAATTCTATGGAATGGAATGGAATGGAATGGAATGGAATGGAACGGAATTCAATGGAATGGAATGGAATGGAATGGAATTCAACGGAATGGAATGGAATTCAATGGAATGGAATGGAATGGAATGGAATGGAATGGAATGGAATGGAATGGAATGGAATTCAATGGAATGGAATGGAATGGAATGGAATTCCATGGAATGGAATGGAATGGAATCGAATGGAATGGAATGGAATGGAATGGAATGGAATGGAATAGAATGGAATCAACCCGAGTAGAACGGAATGGAATGGAATGGAATGTAATGGAATGGAATGGAATGGAATGGAATGGAATGTACCAAAGTAGAACGGAATGGAATGGAATGGAATGGAATGGAATGGAATGGAATGGAATGGAATGGAATGGAATGGAATTCCATGGAATGGAATGGAATGGAATGGAATTCAATGGAATGGAATGGATTGGAATGGAATGGAATGGAATGGAATGGAATGGAATGAAATGGAATGGAATGGAATAGAATGGAATCAACCTGAGTAGAACGGAATGGAATGGAATGGAATGGAATGGAATGGAATGGAATGGAATGGAATGGAATGGAATGGAATGTACCAAAGTAGAACGGAATGGAATGGAATGGAATGGAATGGAATGGAATGGAATGGAATGGAATGGAATGGAATGGAATTCCATGGAATGGAATGTAACCGAGTAGAACGGAATGGAATGTAATTGAATGGAATGTAACCGAGCTGAACGGAACGGAATGGAATGGAATGGAATGGAATGGAATGGAATGGAATGGAATGGAATGGAATTGAGTGCAATGCAATGCAATGGAATGCAATGGAATGGAAAGGAATGGAATGGAATGGAATGGAATCTACCCGAGTAGAACGGAATGGAATGGAATTGAATGGAATGTAACCGAGTAGAACGGAACGGAATGGAATGGAATGGAATGGAATGGAATGCAATAGAATGGAATGGAATGGAATGGAATGGAATGGAATTGAATGGAATGGACACCAGTAGAATGGAATGGAATGGAATGGAATGGAATGGAATGGAATGGAATGGAATGGAATGGAATCTACCCGAGTAGAACGGAATGGAACGGAATGGAATGGAATGAAATGTACAGGAGCAGAACGGAATGGAATGCAATGGAATGGAATGGAATGTACCCGAGCAGAACGGAAAGGAATGAAATGGAAATGGAAAGGGAATGGAAATGGAACGGGAATGGAAATGGAACGGGAACGCAATTGAAACGGGAATGGAAATGGAACGGGAACGGAAACGGAACGAGAACGGAAATGGAACGGGAACGGAAACGGAACGGGAACGGAAATGGAACGGGAATGGTAACGGAACAGGAATGGAAATGGAACGGGAATGGAAAAGGAACGGGAATGGAAATGGATCGGGAATGGAAATGGAACGGGAATGGTAATGGAACGGGAATGGAAATGGAACGGGAATGGAAAAGAAACGGGAATGGAAATGGAACGGGAATGGAAATGGAATGGGAATGGAAATGGAATGGAATGGAATGGAATGGAATGGAATGGAATGTACCGGAGTGGAGTGGAGTGGAGTGGAGTAGAGTGCACTGGAACGGAATGGAATGGAATGGAATGGAACGGAACGGAATGTACCTGAGAAGCACGGAATGGAATGGAATGGAATGGAATGGAATGGAATGGAATGTACCGGAGTGGAGTGGAGTGGAATGGAGTGGACTGGAGTGGTGTGGAGTGGAATGGAATGGAATGGAATGGAATGGAATGGAATGGAATGGAATGGAATGCAATGGAATGCAATGGAATGGAAAGGAATGGAATGGAATGGAATGGAATGGAATGGAATGGAATGGAATGGACAACAGTAGAATGGATAGGAACGGAATGGAATGGAATGGAATGGAATGGAATGGAATGGAATGGAATGGAATGGAATTCAATGGAATGGAATGGAATGGAATGGAATTCAATGGAATGGAATGGAATGGAATTCCATGGAATGGAATGGAATGGAATTCCATGGAATGGAATGGAATGGAATGGAATTCTATGGAATGGAATGGAGTGGAATCGAATGGAATCGAATGGAATCGAATGGAATGGAATGGAATAGAATGGAATCAACCCGAGTAGAATGGAGCGGAACGCAACGGAACGGAACGGAACGGAACGGGACGGAACCGAACGGAATGGAATGGAATGGAACGGAATTCCATGGAATGGAATGGAATGGAATGGAATGGAATTCAATGGAATGGAATGGAATGGAATGGAATGGAATTCGATGGAATGGAATGGAATGGATTGGAATGGAATGGAATAGAATGGAATCAACCCGAGTAGAACGGAACGGAACACAACGGAACGGAACGGAACGCAACGGAACGGAACGGAACGGAACGGAACGGAATGGAATGGAATGGAACGGAATTCAATGGAATGGAATGGAATGGAATGGAATTCTATGGAATGGAATGGAATGGAATGGAATGGAATGGAATTCCATGGAATGGAATGGAATGGAATGGAATGGAATGGAATGGAATTCAATGGAATGGAATGGAGTGGAATGGAATAGAATCGAATGGAATTGAATGGAATCGAATGGAATCAAATGGGATCGAATGGAATGGAATGGAATAGAATGGAATCAACCCGAGTAGAACGGAATGAAATGGAATGGAATGGAATGGAATGGAATGGAATTCAATGGAATGGAATGGAACGGAATGGAATTCAATGGAATGGAATGGAATGGAATGGAATGGAATGGAATGGAATGGAATTCCATGGAATGGAATGGAATGGAATGGAATTCCATGGAATGGAATGGAATGGAATGGAATTCAATGGAATGGAATGGATTGGAATGGAATGGAATGGAATGGAATGGAATGGAATGAAATGGAATGGAATGGAATAGAATGGAATCAACCTGAGTAGAACGGAATGGAATGGAATGGAATGGAATGGAATGGAATGGAATGGAATGGAATGGAATGGAATGGAATGTACCAAAGTAGAACGGAATGGAATGGAATGGAATGGAATGGAATGGAATGGAATGGAATGGAATGGAATGGAATGGAATGGAATGGAATGTAACCGAGTAGAACGGAATGTAATGGAATGGAATGGATTGGAATGGAATGGAATGGAATGGAATGGAATGTAACCGAGTAGAACGGAATGGAATGTAATTGAATGGAATGTAACCGAGTTGAACGGAACGGAATGGAATGGAATGGAATGGAATGGAATGGAATGGAATGGAATTGAGTGCAATGCAATGCAATGGAATGCAATGGAATGGAAAGGAATGGAATGGAATGGAATGGAATCTACCCGAGTAGAACGGAATGGAATGGAATTGAATGGAATGTAATCGAGTAGAACGGAACGGAATGGAATGGAATGGAATGGAATGCAATGGAATGGAATGGAATGGAATGGAATGGAATGGAATGGAATGGAATGCAATGGACACCAGTAGAATGGAATGGAATGGAATGGAATGGAATGGAATGGAATGGAATCTACCCGAGTAGAACGGAATGGAACGGAATCAATGGAATGGAATGGACAGGAGCAGAACGGAATGGAATGCAATGGAATGGAATGGAATGTACCCGAGCAGAACGGAATGGAATGAAATGGAAATGGAAAGGGAATGGAAATGGAACGGGAATGGAAATGGAACGGGAACGGAAATGGAACGGGAATGGAAATGGAACGGGAACGGAAACGGAACGAGAACGGAAATGGAACGGGAACGGAAACGGAACGGGAACGGAAATGGAACGGGAATGGTAACGGAACGGGAATGGAAATGGAACGGGAATGGAAATGGAACGGGAATGGAAATGGATCGCGAATGGAAATGGAACGGGAATGGAAATGGAATGGGAATGGAAATGGAATGGAATGGAATGGAATGGAATGGAATGGAATGTACCGGAGTGGAGTGGAGTGGAGTGGAGTGGAGTAGAGTGCACTGGAACGGAATGGAATGGAATGGAATGGAATGGAATGGAACGGAACGGAATGTACCTGAGAAGCACGGAATGGAATGGAATGGAATGGAATGGAATGGAATGTACCGGAGTGGAGTGGAGTGGAATGGAGTGGAGTGGAGTGGAGTGGAGTGGAATGGAATGGAATGGAATGGAACGGAATGCAATGGAATGCAATGGAATGGAAAGGAATGGAATGGAATGGAATGGAATGGAATGGAATGGACACCAGTAGAATCGAATGGAATGGAATGGAATGGAATGGAATGGAATGGAATGGAATTCAATGGAATGGAATGGAATGGAATGGAATTCCATGGAATGGAATGGAATGGAATCGAATGGAATGGAATGGAATGGAATGGAATGGAATGGAATAGAATGGAATCAACCCGAGTAGAACGGAATGGAATGGAATGGAATGTAATGGAATGGAATGGAATGGAATGGAATGGAATGGAATGTACCAAAGTAGAACGGAATGGAATGGAATGGAATGGAATGGAATGGAATGGAATGGAATGGAATGCAATGTACCCGAGTAGAACGGAATGGAATGGAATGGAATGGATTGGAATGGAATGGAATGGAATGGAATGGAATGTAACCGAGTAGAACGGAATGGAATGTAATTGAATGGAATGTAACCGGGTTGAACGGAACGGAATGGAATGGAATGGAATGGAATGGAATGGAATGGAATGGAATGGAATTGAGTGCAATGCAATGCAATGGAATGCAATGGAATGGAAAGGAATGGAATGGAATGGAATGGAATCTACCCGAGTAGAACGGAATGGAATGGAATTGAATGGAATGTAACCGAGTAGAACGGAACGGAATGGAATGGAATGGAATGGAATGGAATGCAATAGAATGGAATGGAATGGAATGGAATGGAATGGAATGGAATGGAATGGAATGGAATGGACACCAGTAGAATGGAATGGAATGGAATGGAATGGAATGGAATGGAATGGAATGGAATGGAATGGAATGGAATCTACCCGAGTAGAACAGAATGGAACGGAATGGAATGGAATGAAATGTACAGGAGCAGAACGGAATGGAATGCAATGGAATGGAATGGAATGTACCCGAGCAGAACGGAAAGGAATGAAATGGAAATGGAAAGGGAATGGAAATGGAACGGGAATGGAAATGGAACGGGAACGCAATTGAAACGGGAATGGAAATGGAACGGGAACGGAAACGGAACGAGAACGGAAATGGAACGGGAACGGAAACGGAACGGGAACGGAAATGGAACGGGAATGGTAACGGAACAGGAATGGAAATGGAACGGGAATGGAAAAGGAACGGGAATGGAAATGGATCGGGAATGGAAATGGAACGGGAATGGTAATGGAACGGGAATGGAAATGGAACGGGAATGGAAAAGAAACGGGAATGGAAATGGAACGGGAATGGAAATGGAATGGGAATGGAAATGGAATGGAATGGAATGGAATGGAATGGAATGGAATGTACCGGAGTGGAGTGGAGTGGAGTGGAGTAGAGTGCACTGGAACGGAATGGAATGGAATGGAATGGAACGGAACGGAATGAACCTGAGAAGCACGGAATGGAATGGAATGGAATGGAATGGAATGGAATGGAATGTACCGGAGTGGAGTGGAGTGGAATGGAGTGGACTGGAGTGGTGTGGAGTGGAATGGAATGGAATGGAATGGAATGGAATGGAATGGAATGGAATGGAAAGGAATGGAATGGAATGCAATGGAATGCAATGGAATGGAAAGGAATGGAATGGAATGGAATGGAATGGAATGGAATGGAATGGAATGGACAACAGTAGAATGGAATGGAACGGAATGGAATGGAATGGAATGGAATGGAATGGAATGGAATGGAATGGAATGGAATGGAATTCAATGGAATGGAATGGAATGGAATGGAATTCTATGGAATGGAATGGAGTGGAATCGAATGGAATCGAATGGAATCGAATGGAATGGAATGGAATAGAATGGAATCAACCCGAGTAGAACGGAGCGGAACGCAACGGAACGGAACGGAACGGAACGGGACGGAACCGAACGGAATGGAATGGAATGGAACGGAATTCCATGGAATGGAATGGAATGGAATGGAATTCAATGGAATGGAATGGAATGGAATGGAATGGAATTCGATGGAATGGAATGGAATGGATTGGAATGGAATGGAATAGAATGGAATCAACCCGAGTAGAACGGAACGGAACACAACGGAACGGAACGGAACGCAACGGAACGGAACGGAACGGAACGGAACGGAACGGAATGGAATGGAATGGAACGGAATTCAATGGAATGGAATGGAATGGAATGGAATTCTATGGAATGGAATGGAATGGAATGGAATGGAATGGAATTCCATGGAATGGAATGGAATGGAATGGAATGGAATGGAATTCAATGGAATGGAATGGAGTGGAATGGAATGGAATCGAATGGAATTGAATGGAATCGAATGGAATCAAATGGGATCGAATGGAATGGAATGGAATAGAAAGGAATCAACCCGAGTAGAACGGAATGAAATGGAATGGAATGGAATGGGATGGAATGGAATGGAATGGAATGGAATGGAACGGAATTCAATGGAATGGAATGGAATGGAATGGAATGGAATGGAATGGAATGGAATGGAATTCAATGGAATGGAATGGAGTGGAATGGAATGGAATCGAATGGAATTGAATGGAATCGAATGGAATCAAATGGGATCGAATGGAATGGAATGGAATAGAAAGGAATCAACCCGAGTAGAACGGAATGAAATGGAATGGAATGGAATGGGATGGAATGGAATGGAATGGAATGGAATGGAACGGAATTCAATGGAATGGAATGGAATGGAATGGAATGGAATGGAATGGAATGGAATTCAATGGAATGGAATGGAACGGAATGGAATTCAATGGAATGGAATGGAATGGAATGGAATGGAATGGAATGGAATGGAATGGAATTCCATGGAATGGAATGGAATGGAATGGAATTCCATGGAATGGAATGGAATGGAATGGAATTCAATGGAATGGAATGGATTGGAATGGAATGGAATGGAATGGAATGGAATGGAATGAAATGGAATGGAATGGAATAGAATGGAATCAACCTGAGGAGAACGGAATGGAATGGAATGGAATGGAATGGAATGGAATGGAATGGAATGGAATGGAATGGAATGGAATGGAATGTACCAAAGTAGAACGGAATGGAATGGAATGGAATGGAATGGAATGGAATGGAATGGAATGGAATGGAATGGAATGGAATGGAATGTAACCGAGTAGAACGGAATGTAATGGAATGGAATGGATTGGAATGGAATGGAATGGAATGGAATGGAATGTAACCGAGTAGAACGGAATGGAATGTAATTGAATGGAATGTAACCGAGTTGAACGGAACGGAATGGAATGGAATGGAATGGAATGGAATGGAATGGAATGGAATGGAATGGAATTGAGTGCAATGCAATGCAATGGAATGCAATGGAATGGAAAGGAATGGAATGGAATGGAATGGAATCTACCCGAGTAGAACGGAATGGAATGGAATTGAATGGAATGTAATCGAGTAGAACGGAACGGAATGGAATGGAATGGAATGGAATGCAATGGAATGGAATGGAATGGAATGGAATGGAATGGAATGGAATGCAATGGACACCAGTAGAATGGAATGGAATGGAATGGAATGGAATGGAATGGAATGGAATCTACCCGAGTAGAACGGAATGGAACGGAATCAATGGAATGGAATGGACAGGAGCAGAACGGAATGGAATGCAATGGAATGGAATGGAATGTACCCGAGCAGAACGGAATGGAATGAAATGGAAATGGAAAGGGAATGGAAATGGAACGGGAATGGAAATGGAACGGGAACGGAAATGGAACGGGAATGGAAATGGAACGGGAACGGAAACGGAACGAGAACGGAAATGGAACGGGAACGGAAACGGAACGGGAACGGAAATGGAACGGGAATGGTAACGGAACGGGAATGGAAATGGAACGGGAATGGAAATGGAACGGGAATGGAAATGGATCGCGAATGGAAAAGAACCGGAATGGTAATGGAACTGGAATGGAAATGGAACGGGAATGGAAAAGAAACGGGAATGGAAATGGAACGGGAATGGAAATGGAATGGGAATGGAAATGGAATGGAATGGAATGGAATGGAATGGAATGGAATGTACCGGAGTGGAGTGGAGTGGAGTGGAGTGGAGTAGAGTGCACTGGAACGGAATGGAATGGAATGGAATGGAATGGAATGGAACGGAACGGAATGTACCTGAGAAGCACGGAATGGAATGGAATGGAATGGAATGGAATGGAATGTACCGGAGTGGAGTGGAGTGGAATGGAGTGGAGTGGAGTGGAGTGGAGTGGAATGGAATGGAATGGAATGGAACGGAATGCAATGGAATGCAATGGAATGGAAAGGAATGGAATGGAATGGAATGGAATGGAATGGAATGGACACCAGTAGAATGGAATGGAATGGAATGGAATGGAATGGAATGGAATGGAATTCAATGGAATGGAATGGAATGGAATGGAATTCCATGGAATGGAATGGAATGGAATCGAATGGAATGGAATGGAATGGAATGGAATGGAATGGAATAGAATGGAATCAACCCGAGTAGAACGGAATGGAATGGAGTGGAATGTAATGGAGTGGAATGGAATGGAATGGAATGGAATGGAATGTACCAAAGTAGAACGGAATGGAATGGAATGGAATGGAATGGAATGGAATGGAATGGAATGGAATGGAATGGAATGCAATGTACCCGAGTAGAACGGAATGGAATGGAATGGAATGGATTGGAATGGAATGGAATGGAATGGAATGGAATGTAACCGAGTAGAACGGAATGGAATGTAATTGAATGGAATGTAACCGGGTTGAACGGAACGGAATGGAATGGAATGGAATGGAATGGAATGGAATGGAATGGAATGGAATTGAGTGCAATGCAATGCAATGGAATGCAATGGAATGGAAAGGAATGGAATGGAATGGAATGGAATCTACCCGAGTAGAACGGAATGGAATGGAATTGAATGGAATGTAACCGAGTAGAACGGAACGGAATGGAATGGAATGGAATGGAATGGAATGCAATAGAATGGAATGGAATGGAATGGAATGGAATGGAATGGTATGGAATGGAATGGAATGGACACCAGTAGAATGGAATGGAATGGAATGGAATGGAATGGAATGGAATGGAATGGAATGGAATGGAATCTACCCGAGTAGAACGGAATGGAACGGAATGGAATGGAATGAAATGTACAGGAGCAGAACGGAATGGAATGCAATGGAATGGAATGGAATGTACCCGAGCAGAACGGAAAGGAATGAAATGGAAATGGAAAGGGAATGGAAATGGAACGGGAATGGAAATGGAACGGGAACGCAATTGAAACGGGAATGGAAATGGAACGGGAACGGAAACGGAACGAGAACGGAAATGGAACGGGAACGGAAACGGAACGGGAACGGAAATGGAACGGGAATGGTAACGGAACAGGAATGGAAATGGAACGGGAATGGAAAAGGAACGGGAATGGAAATGGATCGGGAATGGAAATGGAACGGGAATGGTAATGGAACGGGAATGGAAATGGAACGGGAATGGAAAAGAAACGGGAATGGAAATGGAACGGGAATGGAAATGGAATGGGAATGGAAATGGAATGGAATGGAATGGAATGGAATGGAATGGAATGTACCGGAGTGGAGTGGAGTGGAGTGGAGTAGAGTGCACTGGAACGGAATGGAATGGAATGGAATGGAACGGAACGGAATGAACCTGAGAAGCACGGAATGGAATGGAATGGAATGGAATGGAATGGAATGGAATGTACCGGAGTGGAGTGGAGTGGAATGGAGTGGACTGGAGTGGTGTGGAGTGGAATGGAATGGAATGGAATGGAATGGAATGGAATGGAATGGAATGGAATGGAATGGAATGGAATGCAATGGAATGCAATGGAATGGAAAGGAATGGAATGGAATGGAATGGAATGGAATGGAATGGAATGGAATGGAATGGACACCAGTAGAATGGAATGGAACGGAATGGAATGGAATGGAATGGAATGGAATGGAATGGAATGGAATGGAATTCAATGGAATGGAATGGAATGGAATGGAATTCTATGGAATGGAATGGAGTGGAATCGAATGGAATCGAATGGAATCGAATGGAATGGAATGGAATAGAATGGAATCAACCCGAGTAGAACGGAGCGGAACGCAACGGAACGGAACGGAACGGAACGGGACGGAACCGAACGGAATGGAATGGAATGGAACGGAATTCCATGGAATGGAATGGAATGGAATGGAATTCAATGGAATGGAATGGAATGGAATGGAATGGAATTCGATGGAATGGAATGGAATGGATTGGAATGGAATGGAATAGAATGGAATCAACCCGAGTAGAACGGAACGGAACACAACGGAACGGAACGGAACGCAACGGAACGGAACGGAACGGAACGGAACGGAACGGAATGGAATGGAATGGAACGGAATTCAATGGAATGGAATGGAATGGAATGGAATTCTATGGAATGGAATGGAATGGAATGGAATGGAATGGAATTCCATGGAATGGAATGGAATGGAATGGAATGGAATGGAATTCAATGGAATGGAATGGAGTGGAATGGAATGGAATCGAATGGAATTGAATGGAATCGAATGGAATCAAATGGGATCGAATGGAATGGAATGGAATAGAAAGGAATCAACCCGAGTAGAACGGAATGAAATGGAATGGAATGGAATGGGATGGAATGGAATGGAATGGAATGGAATGGAACGGAATTCAATGGAATGGAATGGAATGGAATGGAATGGAATGGAATGGAATGGAATTCAATGGAATGGAATGGAACGGAATGGAGTTCAATGGAATGGAATGGAATGGAATGGAATGGAATGGAATGGAATGGAATGGAATGGAATGGAATGGAATGGAATGGAATGGAATGGAATTCCATGGAATGGAATGGAATGGAATGGAATTCCATGGAATGGAATGGAATGGAATGGAATTCAATGGAATGGAATGGATTGGAATGGAATGGAATGGAATGGAATGGAATGGAATGAAATGGAATGGAATGGAATAGAATGGAATCAACCTGAGGAGAACGGAATGGAATGGAATGGAATGGAATGGAATGGAATGGAATGGAATGGAATGGAATGGAATGGAATGGAATGTACCAAAGTAGAACGGAATGGAATGGAATGGAATGGAATGGAATGGAATGGAATGGAATGGAATGGAATGGAATGGAATGTACACGAGTAGAACGGAATGTAATGGAATGGAATGGATTGGAATGGAATGGAATGGAATGGAATGGAATGTAACCGAGTAGAACGGAATGGAATGTAATTGAATGGAATGTAACCGAGTTGAACGGAACGGAATGGAATGGAATGGAATGGAATGGAATGGAATGGAATGGAATGGAATGGAATGGAATTGAGTGCAATGCAATGCAATGGAATGCAATGGAATGGAAAGGAATGGAATGTAATGGAATGGAATCTACCCGAGTAGAACGGAATGGAATGGAATTGAATGGAATGTAATCGAGTAGAACGGAACGGAATGGAATGGAATGGAATGGAATGGAACGGAATGGAATGGAATGGAATGGACAGGAGCAGAACGGAATGGAATGCAATGGAATGGAATGGAATGTACCCGAGCAGAACGGAATGGAATGAAATGGAAATGGAAAGGGAATGGAAATGGAACGGGAATGGAAATGGAACGGGAACGGAAATGGAACGGGAATGGAAATGGAACGGGAACGGAAACGGAACGAGAACGGAAATGGAACGGGAACGGAAACGGAACGGGAACGGAAATGGAACGGGAATGGTAACGGAACGGGAATGGAAATGGAACGGGAATGGAAATGGAACGGGAATGGAAATGGATCGGGAATGGAAATGGAACGGGAATGGTAATGGAACTGGAATGGAAATGGAACGGGAATGGAAAAGAAACGGGAATGGAAATGGAACGGGAATGGAAATGGAATGGGAATGGAAATGGAATGGAATGGAATGGAATGGAATGGAATGGAATGGAATGTACCGGAGTGGAGTGGAGTGGAGTGGAGTGGAGTAGAGTGCACTGGAACGGAATGGAATGGAATGGAATGGAATGGAATGGAACGGAACGGAATGTACCTGAGAAGCACGGAATGGAATGGAATGGAATGGAATGGAATGGAATGTACCGGAGTGGAGTGGAGTGGAATGGAGTGGAGTGGAGTGGAGTGGAGTGGAATGGAATGGAATGGAATGGAACGGAATGCAATGGAATGCAATGGAATGGAAAGGAATGGAATGGAATGGAATGGAATGGAATGGAATGGAATGGAATGGAATTCAATGGAATGGAATGGAATGGAATGGAATGGAATGGAATGGAATGGAATTCAATGGAATGGAATGGAATGGAATGGAATTCAATGGAATGGAATGGAATGGAATGGAATTCCATGGAATGGAATGGAATGGAATCGAATGGAATGGAATGGAATGGAATGGAATGGAATGGAATAGAATGGAATCAACCCGAGTAGAACGGAATGGAATGGAATGGAATGTAATGGAATGGAATGGAATGGAATGGAATGGAATGTACCAAAGTAGAACGGAATGGAATGGAATGGAATGGAATGGAATGGAATGGAATGGAATGGAATGGAATGGAATGGAATGCAATGTACCCGAGTAGAACGGAATGGAATGGAATGGAATGGATTGGAATGGAATGGAATGGAATGGAATGGAATGTAACCGAGTAGAACGGAATGGAATGTAATTGAATGGAATGTAACCGGGTTGAACGGAACGGAATGGAATGGAATGGAATGGAATGGAATGGAATGGAATGGAATGGAATGGAATGGAATTGAGTGCAATGCAATGCAATGGAATGCAATGGAATGGAAAGGAATGGAATGGAATGGAATGGAATCTACCCGAGTAGAACGGAATGGAATGGAATTGAATGGAATGTAACCGAGTAGAACGGAACGGAATGGAATGGAATGGAATGGAATGGAATGCAATGGAATGGAATGGAATGGAATGGAATGGAATGGAATGGAATGGTATGGAATGGAATGGACACCAGTAGAATGGAATGGAATGGAATGGAATGGAATGGAATGGAATGGAATGGAATGGAATGGAATGGAATGGAATGGAATGGAATGGAATGGAATCTACCCGAGTAGAACGGAATGGAACGGAATGGAATGGAATGGAATGTACAGGAGCAGAACGGAATGGAATGCAATGGAATGGAATGGAATGTACCCGAGCAGAACGGAAAGGAATGAAATGGAAATGGAAAGGGAATGGAAATGGAACGGGAATGGAAATGGAACGGGAACGCAATTGAAACGGGAATGGAAATGGAACGGGAACGGAAACGGAACGAGAACGGAAATGGAACGGGAACGGAAACGGAACGGGAACGGAAATGGAACGGGAATGGTAACGGAACAGGAATGGAAATGGAACGGGAATGGAAAAGGAACGGGAATGGAAATGGATCGGGAAGGGAAATGGAACGGGAATGGTAATGGAACGGGAATGGAAATGGAACGGGAATGGAAAAGAAACGGGAATGGAAATGGAACGGGAATGGAAATGGAATGGGAATGGAAATGGAATGGAATGGAATGGAATGGAATGGAATGGAATGTACCGGAGTGGAGTGGAGTGGAGTGGAGTAGAGTGCACTGGAACGGAATGGAATGGAATGGAATGGAATGGAACGGAACGGAATGTACCTGAGAAGCACGGAATGGAATGGAATGGAATGGAATGGAATGGAATGGAATGTACCGGAGTGGAGTGGAGTGGAATGGAGTGGACTGGAGTGGTGTGGAGTGGAATGGAATGGAATGGAATGGAATGGAATGGAATGGAATGGAATGGAATGGAATGGAATGGAATGGAATGCAATGGAATGCAATGGAATGGAAAGGAATGGAATGGAATGGAATGGAATGGAATGGAATGGACAACAGTAGAATGGAATGGAATGGAATGGAATGGAATGGAATTCAATGGAATGGAATGGAATGGAATGGAATTCAATGGAATGGAATGGAATGGAATGGAATTCAATGGAATGGAATGGAATGGAATGGAATTCAATGGAATGGAATGGAATGGAATGGAATTCTATGGAATGGAATGGAGTGGAATCGAATGGAATCGAATGGAATCGAATGGAATGGAATGGAATAGAATGGAATCAACCCGAGTAGAACGGAGCGGAACGCAACGGAACGGAACGGAACGGAACGGGACGGAACGGAACGGAATGGAATGGAATGGAACGGAATTCCATGGAATGGAATGGAATGGAATGGAATGGAATGGAATTCGATGGAATGGAATGGAATGGATTGGAATGGAATGGAATAGAATGGAATCAACCCGAGTAGAACGGAACGGAACACAACGAAACGGAACGGAACGCAACGGAACGGAACGGAATGGAACGGAACGGAACGGAATGGAATGGAACGGAATTCAATGGAATGGAATGGAATGGAATGGAATTCTATGGAATGGAATGGAATGGAATGGAATGGAATGGAATGGAATGGAATTCCATGGAATGGAATGGAATGGAATGGAATGGAATTCCATGGAATGGAATGGAATGGAATGGAATGGAATGGAATTGAATGGAATCGAATGGAATCAAATGGGATCGAATGGAATGGAATGGAATAGAATGGAATCAACCCGAGTAGAACGGAATGGAATGGAATGGAATGGAATGGGATGGAATGGAATGGAATGGAATGGAATGGAACGGAATTCAATGGAATGGAATGGAATGGAATGGAATGGAATGGAATGGAATGGAATGGAATGGAATTCAATGGAATGGAATGGAACGGAAAGGAATTCAATGGAATGGAATGGAATGGAATGGAATGGAATGGAATGGAATGGAATGGAATTCCATGGAATGGAATGGAATGGAATGGAATTCCATGGAATGGAATGGAATGGAATGGAATTCAATGGAATGGAATGGAATGGAATCGAATGGAATGGAATGGAATGGAATGGAATGAAATGGAATGGAATGGAATAGAATGGAATCAATCTGAGTAGAACGGAATGGAATGGAATGGAATGGAATGGAATGGAATGGAATGGAATGGAATGGAATGGAATGGAATGGAATGGAATGTACCAACGTAGAACGGAATGGAATGGAATGGAATGGAATGGAATGGAATGGAATGGAATGGAATGGAATGGAATGGAATGTACACGAGTAGAACGGAATGGAATGGAATGGAATGGATTGGAATGGAATGGAATGGAATGGAATGGAATGTAACCGAGTAGAACGGAATGGAATGTAATTGAATGGAATGTAACCGAGTTGAACGGAACGGAATGGAATGGAATGGAATGGAATGGAATGGAATGGAATGGAATTGAGTGCAATGCAATGCAATTGAATGCAATGGAATGGAAAGGAATGGAATGGAATGGAATGGAATCTACCCGAGTAGAACGGAATGGAATGGAATTGAATGGAATGTAATCGAGTAGAACGGAACGGAATGGAATGGAATGGAATGGAATGCAATGGAATGGAATGGAATGGAATGGAATGGAATGGAATGGAATGGACACCAGTAGAATGGAATGGAATGGAATGGAATGGAATGGAATGGAATGGAATCTACCCGAGTAGAACGGAATGGAACGGAATGGAATGGAATGGAATGGACAGGAGCAGAACGGAATGGAATGCAATGGAATGGAATGGAATGTACCCGAGCAGAACGGAATGGAATGAAATGGAAATGGAAAGGGAATGGAAATGGAACGGGAATGGAAATGGAACGGGAACGGAAATGGAACGGGAATGGAAATGGAACGGGAACGGAAACGGAACGAGAACGGAAATGGAACGGGAACGGAAACGGAACGGGAACGGAAATGGAACGGGAATGGTAACGGAACGGGAATGGAAATGGAACGGGAATGGAAATGGAACGGGAATGGAAATGGATCGGGAATGGAAATGGAACGGGAATGGTAATGGAACTGGAATGGAAATGGAACGGGAATGGAAAAGAAACGGGAATGGAAATGGAACGGGAATGGAAATGGAATGGGAATGGAAATGGAATGGAATGGAATGGAATGGAATGGAATGGAATGTACCGGAGTGGAGTGGAGTGGAGTGGAGTGGAGTAGAGTGCACTGGAACGGAATGGAATGGAATGGAATGGAATGGAATGGAACGGAACGGAATGTACCTGAGAAGCACGGAATGGAATGGAATGGAATGGAATGGAATGGAATGGAATGTACCGGAGTGGAGTGGAGTGGAATGGAGTGGAGTGGAGTGGAGTGGAGTGGAATGGAATGGAATGGAATGGAATGGAATGCAGTGGAATGCAATGGAATGGAAAGGAATGGAATGGAATGGAATGGAATGGAATGGAATGGAATGGAATGGACACCAGTAGAATGGAATGGAATGGAATGGAATGGAATGGAATGGAATGGAATGGAATGGAATGGAATTCAATGGAATGGAATGGAATGGAATGGAATTCTATGGAATGGAATGGAATGGAATTCTATGGAATGGAATGGAATGGAATGGAATGGAATGGAATGGAATTCTATGGAATGGAATGGAATGGATTGGAATGGAATGGAATGGAATGGAATGGAATTCAATGGAATGGAATGGAATGGAATGGAATGGAATTCAATGGAATGGAATGGAATGGAATGGAATGGAATGGAATGGAATCGAATGGAATCGAATGGAATCGAATGGAATCGAATGGAATAGAATGCAAACCCGAGTAGAATGGAATGGAATGGAATGGAATGGAATGGAATGGAATGGAATGGAATGGAATAGAATGGAATGGAATGGAATGGAATGGAATTCAAATGGAATGGAATGGAATGGAATTCTATGGAATGGAATGGAGTGGAATCGAATGGAATCGAATGGAATCGAATGGAATCGAATGGGATCGAATGGAATGGAATGGAATAGAATGGAATCAACCCGAGTAGAACGGAGCGGAACGCAACGGAACGGAACGGAACGGAGCGGAACGGAAAGGAATGGAATGGAATGGAATGGAACGGAATTCAAAGGAATGGAATGGAACAGAATGGAATTCAATGGAATGGAATGGAATGGAATGGAATGGAATTCAATGGAATGGAATGGAATGGAATGGAATGGAATGGAATGGAACGGAACGGAATTCTATGGAATAGAATGGAATGGAATTCTATGGAATGGAATGGAATGGAATGGAATGGAATGGAATGGAATTCAATGGAATGGAATGGAATGGAATGGAATTCAACGGAATGGAATGGAATTCAACGGAATGGAATGGAATGGAATGGAATGGAATGGAATGGAATGGAATGGAATGGAATGGAATGGAATTCAATGGAATGGAATGGAATGGAATGGAATTCCATGGAATGGAATGGAATGGAATCGAATGGAATGGAATGGAATGGAATGGAATGGAATAGAATGGAATCAACCCGAGTAGAACGGAATGGAATGGAATGGAATGGAATGGAATGGAATGGAATGGAATGGAATGGAATGTTATGTACCAAAGTAGAACGGAATGGAATGGAATGGAATGGAATGGAATGGAATGGAATGGAATGGAATGGAATGGAATGGAATGGAATGTACACGAATAGAACGGAATGTAATGGAATGGAATGGATTGGAATGGAATGGAATGGAATGGAATGGAATGTAACCGAGTAGAACGGAATGGAATGTAATTGAATGGAATGTAACCGAGTTGAACGGAACTGAATGGAATGGAATGGAATGGAATGGAATGGAATGGAATGGAATGGAATGGAATTGAGTGCAATGCAATGCAATGGAATGCAATGGAATGGAAAGGAATGGAATGGAATGGAATGGAATCTACCCGAGTAGAACGGAATGGAATGGAATTGAATGGAATGTAACCGAGTAGAACGGAACGGAATGGAATGGAATGGAATGGAATGGAATGCAATGGAATGGAATGGAATGGAAGGGAATGGAATGGAATGGACACCAGTAGAATGGAATGGAATGGAATGGAATGGAATGGAATGGAATGGAATGGAATGGAATGGAATGGAATCTACCCGAGTAGAACGGAATGGAACGGAATGGAATGGACAGGAGCAGAACGGAATGGAATGCAATGGAATGGAATGGAATGTACCCGAGCAGAACGGAAAGGAATGAAATGGAAATGGAAAGGGAATGGAAATGGAACGGGAATGGAAATGGAACGGGAACGCAATTGAAACGGGAATGGAAATGGAACGGGAACGGAAACGGAACGAGAACGGAAATGGAACGGGAACGGAAACGGAACGGGAACGGAAATGGAACGGGAATGGTAACGGAACAGGAATGGAAATGGAACGGGAATGGAAAAGGAACGGGAATGGAAATGGATCGGGAATGGAAATGGAACGGGAATGGTAATGGAACGGGAATGGAAAAGGAACGGGAATGGAAAAGAAACGGGAATGGAAATGGAACGGGAATGGAAATGGAATGGGAATGGAAATGGAATGGAATGGAATGGAATGGAATGGAATGGAATGTACCGGAGTGGAGTGGAGTGGAGTGGAGTAGAGTGCACTGGAACGGAATGGAATGGAATGGAATGGAATGGAACGGAACGGAATGTACCTGAGAAGCACGGAATGGAATGGAATGGAATGGAATGGAATGGAATGTACCGGAATGGAGTGGAGTGGAATGGAGTGGACTGGAGTGGTGTGGAGTGGAATGGAATGGAATGGAATGGAATGGAATGGAATGGAATGCAATGGAATGCAATGGAATGGAAAGGAATGGAATGGAATGGAATGGAATGGAATGGAATGGAATGGAATGGAATGGACAACAGTAGAATGGAATGGAACGGAATGGAATGGAATGGAATGGAATGGAATGGAATGGAATGGAATGGAATGGAATGGAATGGAATTCAATGGAATGGAATGGAATGGAATGGAATTCAATGGAATGGAATGGAATGGAATGGAATTCCATGGAATGGAATGGAATGGAATGGAATTCTATGGAATGGAATGGAGTGGAATCGAATGGAATCGAATGGAATGGAATGGAATGGAATGGAATAGAATGGAATCAACCCGAGTAGAACGGAGCGGAACGCAACGGAACGGAACGGAACGGAACGGGACGGAACGGAACGGAATGGAATGGAATGGAACGGAATTCCATGGAATGGAATGGAATGGAATGGAATTCAATGGAATGGAATGGAATGGAATGGAATGGAATGGAATGGAATGGAATTCGATGGAATGGAATGGAATGGATTGGAATGGAATGGAATAGAATGGAATCAACCCGAGTAGAACGGAACGGAACACAACGGAACGGAACGGAACGCAACGGAACGGAACGGAACGGAACGGAACGGAACGGAATGGAATGGAATGGAACGGAATTCAATGGAATGGAATGGAATGGAATGGAATTCTATGGAATGGAATGGAATGGAATGGAATGGAATGGAATGGAATTCCATGGAATGGAATGGAATGGAATGGAATGGAATTGAATGGAATGGAATGGAGTGGAATGGAATGGAATCGAATGGAATTGAATGGAATCGAATGGAATCAAATGGGATCGAATGGAATGGAATGGAATAGAATGGAATCAACCCGAGTAGAACGGAATGAAATGGAATGGAATGGAATGGGATGGAATGGAATGGAATGGAATGGAATGGAATGGAATGTAACCGAGTAGAACGGAATGGAATGTAATTGAATGGATTGGAATGGAATGGAATGGAATGGAATGGAATGTAACCGAGTAGAACGGAATGGAATGTAATTGAATGGAATGTAACCGAGTTGAACGGAACGGAATGGAATGGAATGGAATGGAATGGAATGGAATGGAATGGAATGGAATGGAATTGAGTGCAATGCAATGCAATGGAATGCAATGGAATGGAAAGGAATGGAATGGAATGGAATGGAATCTACCCGAGTAGAACGGAATGGAATGGAATTGAATGGAATGTAATCGAGTAGAACGGAACGGAATGGAATGGAATGGAATGGAATGGAATGCAATGGAATGGAATGGAATGGAATGGAATGGAATGGAATGGACACCAGTAGAATGGAATGGAATGGAATGGAATGGAATGGAATGGAATGGAATGGAATGGAATCTACCCGAGTAGAACGGAATGGAACGGAATGGAATGGAATGGAATGGACAGGAGCAGAACGGAATGGAATGCAATGGAATGGAATGGAATGTACCCGAGCAGAACGGAATGGAATGAAATGGAAATGGAAAGGGAATGGAAATGGAACGGGAATGGAAATGGAACGGGAACGGAAATGGAACGGGAATGGAAATGGAACGGGAACGGAAACGGAACGAGAACGGAAATGGAACGGGAACGGAAACGGAACGGGAACGGAAATGGAACGGGAATGGTAACGGAACGGGAATGGAAATGGAACGGGAATGGAAATGGAACGGGAATGGAAATGGATCGGGAATGGAAATGGAACGGGAATGGTAATGGAACTGGAATGGAAATGGAACGGGAATGGAAAAGAAACGGGAATGGAAATGGAACGGGAATGGAAATGGAATGGGAATGGAAATGGAATGGAATGGAATGGAATGGAATGGAATGGAATGTACCGGAGTGGAGTGGAGTGGAGTGGAGTGGAGTAGAGTGCACTGGAACGGAATGGAATGGAATGGAATGGAATGGAATGGAATGGAACGGAACGGAATGTACCTGAGAAGCACTGAATTGAATGGAATGGAATGGAATGGAATGGAATGTACCGGAGTGGAGTGGAGTGGAATGGAGTGGAGTGGAGTGGAGTGGAGTGGAATGGAATGGAATGGAATGGAACGGAATGCAATGGAATGCAATGGAATGGAAAGGAATGGAATGGAATGGAATGGAATGGAATGGAATGGAATGGAATGGAATGGAATGGACACCAGTAGAATGGAATGGAATGGAATGGAATGGAATGGAATGGAATGGAATGGAATGGAATGGAATGTAACCGAGTAGAACGGAATGGAATGTAATTGAATGGAATGTAACCGGGTTGAACGGAACGGAATGGAATGGAATGGAATGGAATGGAATGGAATGGAATGGAATTGAATGCAATGCAATGCAATGGAATGCAATGGAATGGAAAGGAATGGAATGGAATGGAATGGAATCTACCCGAGTAGAACGGAATGGAATGGAATTGAATGGAATGTAACCGAGTAGAACGGAACGGAATGGAATGGAATGGAATGGAATGGAATGCAATAGAATGGAATGGAATGGAATGGAATGGAATGGAATGGAATGGAATGGAATGGAATGGACACCAGTAGAATGGAATGGAATGGAATGGAATGGAATGGAATGGAATGGAATGGAATGGAATGGAATGGAATGGAATGGAATCTACCCGAGTAGAACGGAATGGAACGGAATGGAATGGAATGAAATGTACAGGAGCAGAACGGAATGGAATGCAATGGAATGGAATGGAATGTACCCGAGCAGAACGGAAAGGAATGAAATGGAAATGGAAAGGGAATGGAAATGGAACGGGAATGGAAATGGAACGGGAACGCAATTGAAACGGGAATGGAAATGGAACGGGAACGGAAACGGAACGAGAACGGAAATGGAACGGGAACGGAAACGGAACGGGAACGGAAATGGAACGGGAATGGTAACGGAACAGGAATGGAAATGGAACGGGAATGGAAAAGGAACGGGAATGGAAATGGATCGGGAATGGAAATGGAACGGGAATGGTAATGGAACGGGAATGGAAATGGAACGGGAATGGAAAAGAAACGGGAATGGAAATGGAACGGGAATGGAAATGGAATGGGAATGGAAATGGAATGGAATGGAATGGAATGGAATGGAATGGAATGGAATGTACCGGAGTGGAGTGGAGTGGAGTGGACTAGCGTGCACTGGAACGGAATGGAATGGAATGGAATGGAACGGAACGGAATGAACCTGAGAAGCACGGAATGGAATGGAATGGAATGGAATGGAATGGAATGGAATGTACCGGAGTGGAGTGGAGTGGAATGGAGTGGACTGGAGTGGTGTGGAGTGGAATGGAATGGAATGGAATGGAATGGAATGGAATGGAATGGAATGGAATGGAATGGAATGGAATGCAATGGAATGCAATGGAATGGAAAGGAATGGAATGGAATGGAATGGAATGGAATGGAATTGAATGGAATGGACAACAGTAGAATGGAATGGAACGGAATGGAATGGAATGGAATGGAATGGAATGGAATGGAATGGAATGGAATGGAATTCAATGGAATGGAATGGAATGGAATGGAATTCTATGGAATGGAATGGAGTGGAATCGAATGGAATCGAATGGAATCGAATGGAATGGAATGGAATAGAATGGAATCAACCCGAGTAGAACGGAGCGGAACGCAACGGAACGGAACGGAACGGAACGGGACGGAACCGATCGGAATGGAATGGAATGGAACGGAATTCCATGGAATGGAATGGAATGGAATGGAATTCAATGGAATGGAATGGAATGGAATGGAATGGAATTCGATGGAATGGAATGGAATGGATTGGTATGGAATGGAATAGAATGGAATCAACCCGAGTAGAACGGAACGGAACACAACGGAACGGAACGGAACGCAACGGAACGGAACGGAACGGAACGGAACGGAATGGAATGGAATGGAACGGAATTCAATGGAATGGAATGGAATGGAATGGAATTCTATGGAATGGAATGGAATGGAATGGAATGGAATGGAATTCCATGGAATGGAATGGAATGGAATGGAATGGAATGGAATTCAATGGAATGGAATGGAGTGGAATGGAATGGAATCGAATGGAATTGAATGGAATCGAATGGAATCAAATGGGATCGAATGGAATGGAATGGAATAGAATGGAATCAACCCGAGTAGAACGGAATGAAATGGAATGGAATGGAATGGGATGGAATGGAATGGAATGGAATGGAATGGAACGGAATTCAATGGAATGGAATGGAATGGAATGGAATGGAATGGAATGGAATGGAATTCAATGGAATGGAATGGAACGGAATGGAATTCAATGGAATGGAATGGAATGGAATGGAATGGAATGGAATGGAATGGAATTCCATGGAATGGAATGGAATGGAATGGAATTCCATGGAATGGAATGGAATGGAATGGAATTCAATGGAATGGAATGGATTGGAATGGAATGGAATGGAATGGAATGAAATGGAATGGAATGGAATAGAATGGAATCAACCTGAGTAGAACGGAATGGAATGGAATGGAATGGAATGGAATGGAATGGAATGGAATGGAATGTACCAAAGTAGAACGGAATGGAATGGAATGGAATGGAATGGAATGGAATGGAATGGAATAGAATGGAATGGAATGGAATGTACACGAGTAGAACGGAATGTAATGGAATGGAATGGATTGGAATGGAATGGAATGGAATGGAATGGAATGTAACCGAGTAGAACGGAATGGAATGTAATTGAATGGAATGTAACCGAGTTGAACGGAACGGAATGGAATGGAATGGAATGGAATGGAATGGAATGGAATGGAATGGAATGGAATTGAGTGCAATGCAATGCAATGGAATGCAATGGAATGGAAAGGAATGGAATGTAATGGAATGGAATCTACCCGAGTAGAACGGAATGGAATGGAATTGAATGGAATGTAATCGAGTAGAACGGAACGGAATGGAATGGAATGGAATGGAATGCAATGGAATGGAATGGAATGGAATGGAATGGAATGGAATGGAATGGACACCAGTAGAATGGAATGGAATGGAATGGAATGGAATGGAATGGAATGGAATGGAATCTACCCGAGTAGAACGGAATGGAACGGAATGGAATGGAATGGAATGGACAGGAGCAGAACGGAATGGAATGCAATGGAATGGAATGGAATGTACCCGAGCAGAACGGAATGGAATGAAATGGAAATGGAAAGGGAATGGAAATGGAACGGGAATGGAAATGGAACGGGAACGGAAATGGAACGGGAATGGAAATGGAACGGGAACGGAAACGGAACGAGAACGGAAATGGAACGGGAACGGAAACGGAACGGGAACGGAAATGGAACGGGAATGGTAACGGAACGGGAATGGAAATGGAACGGGAATGGAAATGGAACGGGAATGGAAATGGATCGGGAATGGAAATGGAACGGGAATGGTAATGGAACTGGAATGGAAATGGAACGGGAATGGAAAAGAAACGGGAATGGAAATGGAACGGGAATGGAAATGGAATGGGAATGGAAATGGAATGGAATGGAATGGAATGGAATGGAATGGAATGTACCGGAGTGGAGTGGAGTGGAGTGGAGTGGAGTAGAGTGCACTGGAACGGAATGGAATGGAATGGAATGGAATGGAATGGAACGGAACGGAATGTACCTGAGAAGCACGGAATGGAATGGAATGGAATGGAATGGAATGGAATGTACCGGAGTGGAGTGGAGTGGAATGGAGTGGAGTGGAGTGGAGTGGAGTGGAATGGAATGGAATGGAATTGAACGGAATGCAATGGAATGCAATGGAATGGAAAGGAATGGAATGGAATGGAATGGAATGGAATGGAATGGAATTCAATGGAATGGAATGGAATGGAATGGAATGGAATGGAATGGAATGGAATTCAATGGAATGGAATGGAAAGAAATGGAATTCCATGGAATGGAACGGAATGGAATCGAATGGAATGGAATGGAATGGAATGGAATGGAATGGAATAGAATGGAATCAACCCGAGTAGAACGGAATGGAATGGAATGGAATGTAATGGAATGGAATGGAATGGAATGGAATGGAATGTACCAAAGTAGAACGGAATGGAATGGAATGGAATGGAATGGAATGGAATGGAATGGAATGGAATGGAATGCAATGTACCCGAGTAGAACGGAATGGAATGGAATGGAATGGATTGGAATGGAATGGAATGGAATGGAATGGAATGTAACCGAGTAGAACGGAATGGAATGTAATTGAATGGAATGTAACCGGGTTGAACGGAACGGAATGGAATGGAATGGAATGGAATGGAATGGAATGGAATGGAATGGAATGGAATTGAGTGCAATGCAATGCAATGGAATGCAATGGAATGGAAAGGAATGGAATGGAATGGAATGGAATCTACCCGAGTAGAACGGAATGGAATGGAATTGAATGGAATGTAACCGAGTAGAACGGAACGGAATGGAATGGAATGGAATGGAATGGAATGCAATGGAATGGAATGGAATGGAATGGAATGGAATGGAATGGAATGGAATGGAATGGAATGGAATGGAATGGACACCAGTAGAATGGAATGGAATGGAATGGAATGGAATGGAATGGAATGGAATGGAATGGAATGGAATCTACCCGAGTAGAACGGAATGGAACGGAATGGAATGGAATGGGATGTACAGGAGCAGAACGGAATGGAATGCAATGGAATGGAATGGAATGTACCCGAGCAGAACGGAAAGGAATGAAATGGAAATGGAAAGGGAATGGAAATGGAACGGGAATGGAAATGGAACGGGAACGCAATTGAAACGGGAATGGAAATGGAACGGGAACGGAAACGGAACGAGAACGGAAATGGAACGGGAACGGAAACGGAACGGGAACGGAAATGGAACGGGAATGGTAACGGAACAGGAATGGAAATGGAACGGGAATGGAAAAGGAACGGGAATGGAAATGGATCGGGAAGGGAAATGGAACGGGAATGGTAATGGAACGGGAATGGAAATGGAACGGGAATGGAAAAGAAACGGGAATGGAAATGGAACGGGAATGGAAATGGAATGGGAATGGAAATGGAATGGAATGGAATGGAATGGAATGGAATGGAATGTACCGGAGTGGAGTGGAGTGGAGTGGAGTAGAGTGCACTGGAACGGAATGGAATGGAATGGAATGGAATGGAACGGAACGGAATGTACCTGAGAAGCACGGAATGGAATGGAATGGAATGGAATGGAATGGAATGGAATGTACCGGAGTGGAGTGGAGTGGAATGGAGTGGACTGGAGTGGTGTGGAGTGGAATGGAATGGAATGGAATGGAATGGAATGGAATGGAATGGAATGGAATGGAATGGAATGGAATGGAATGCAATGGAATGCAATGGAATGGAAAGGAATGGAATGGAATGGAATGGAATGGAATGGAATGGAATGGAATGGAATGGACAACAGTAGAATGGAATGGAATGGAATGGAATGGAATGGAATTCAATGGAATGGAATGGAATGGAATGGAATTCAATGGAATGGAATGGAATGGAATGGAATTCAATGGAATGGAATGGAATGGAATGGAATTCAATGGAATGGAATGGAATGGAATGGAATTCTATGGAATGGAATGGAGTGGAATCGAATGCAATCGAATGGAATCGAATGGAATGGAATGGAATAGAATGGAATCAACCCGAGTAGAACGGAGCGGAACGCAACGGAACGGAACGGAACGGAACGGGACGGAACGGAACGGAATGGAATGGAATGGAACGGAATTCCATGGAATGGAATGGAATGGAATGGAATGGAATGGAATTCGATGGAATGGAATGGAATGGATTGGAATGGAATGGAATAGAATGGAATCAACCCGAGTAGAATGGAACGGAACACAACGAAACGGAACGGAACGCAACGGAACGGAACGGAATGGAACGGAACGGAACGGAATGGAATGGAACGGAATTCAATGGAATGGAATGGAATGGAATGGAATTCTATGGAATGGAATGGAATGGAATGGAATGGAATGGAATGGAATGGAATGGAATTCCATGGAATGGAATGGAATGGAATGGAATGGAATGGAATTGAATGGAATCGAATGGAATCAAATGGGATCGAATGGAATGGAATGGAATAGAATGGAATCAACCCGAGTAGAACGGAATGGAATGGAATGGAATGGAATGGGATGGAATGGAATGGAATGGAATGGAATGGAACGGAATTCAATGGAATGGAATGGAATGGAATGGAATGGAATGGAATGGAATGGAATGGAATGGAATTCAATGGAATGGAATGGAACGGAATGGAATTCAATGGAATGGAATGGAATGGAATGGAATGGAATGGAATTCCATGGAATGGAATGGAATGGAATGGAATTCCATGGAATGGAATGGAATGGAATGGAATTCAATGGAATGGAATGGAATGGAATCGAATGGAATGGAATGGAATGGAATGGAATGAAATGGAATGGAATGGAATAGAATGGAATCAACCTGAGTAGAACGGAATGGAATGGAATGGAATGGAATGGAATGGAATGGAATGGAATGGAATGGAATGGAATGTACCAACGTAGAACGGAATGGAATGGAATGGAATGGAATGGAATGGAATGGAATGGAATGGAATGGAATGGAATGGAATGGAATGGAATGTACACGAGTAGAACGGAATGGAATGGAATGGAATGGATTGGAATGGAATGGAATGGAATGGAATGGAATGTAACCGAGTAGAACGGAATGGAATGTAATTGAATGGAATGTAACCGAGTTGAACGGAACGGAATGGAATGGAATGGAATGGAATGGAATGGAATGGAATGGAATGGAATGGAATGGAATGGAATCTACCCGAGTAGAACGGAATGGAATGGAATTGAATGGAATGTAATCGAGTAGAACGGAACGGAATGGAATGGAATGGAATGGAATGCAATGGAATGGAATGGAATGGAATGGAATGGAATGGAATGGAATGGACACCAGTAGAATGGAATGGAATGGAATGGAATGGAATGGAATGGAATGGAATGGAATCTACCCGAGTAGAACGGAATGGAACGGAATGGAATGGAATGGAATGGACAGGAGCAGAACGGAATGGAATGCAATGGAATGGAATGGAATGTACCCGAGCAGAACGGAATGGAATGAAATGGAAATGGAAAGGGAATGGAAATGGAACGGGAATGGAAATGGAACGGGAACGGAAATGGAACGGGAATGGAAATGGAACGGGAACGGAAACGGAACGAGAACGGAAATGGAACGGGAACGGAAACGGAACGGGAACGGAAATGGAACGGGAATGGTAACGGAACGGGAATGGAAATGGAACGGGAATGGAAATGGAACGGGAATGGAAATGGATCGGGAATGGAAATGGAACGGGAATGGTAATGGAACTGGAATGGAAATGGAACGGGAATGGAAAAGAAACGGGAATGGAAATGGAACGGGAATGGAAATGGAATGGGAATGGAAATGGAATGGAATGGAATGGAATGGAATGGAATGGAATGTACCGGAGTGGAGTGGAGTGGAGTGGAGTGGAGTAGAGTGCACTGGAACGGAATGGAATGGAATGGAATGGAATGGAATGGAACGGAACGGAATGTACCTGAGAAGCACGGAATGGAATGGAATGGAATGGAATGGAATGGAATGGAATGTACCGGAGTGGAGTGGAGTGGAATGGAGTGGAGTGGAGTGGAGTGGAGTGGAATGGAATGGAATGGAATGGAATGGAATGCAGTGGAATGCAATGGAATGGAAAGGAATGGAATGGAATGGAATGGAATGGAATGGAATGGAATGGAATGGAATGGACACCAGTAGAATGGAATGGAATGGAATGGAATGGAATGGAATGGAATGGAATGGAATGGAATGGAATTCAATGGAATGGAATGGAATGGAATGGAATTCTATGGAATGGAATGGAATGGAATTCTATGGAATGGAATGGAATGGAATGGAATGGAATGGAATTCTATGGAATGGAATGGAATGGATTGGAATGGAATGGAATGGAATGGAATCGAATGGAATCGAATGGAATCGAATGGAATAGAATGGAATAGAATGCAAACCCGAGTAGAATGGAATGGAATGGAATGGAATGGAATGGAATGGAATGGAATGGAATGGAATAGAATGGAATGGAATGGAATGGAATGGAATTCAAATGGAATGGAATGGAATGGAATTCTATGGAATGGAATGGAGTGGAATCGAATGGAATCGAATGGAATCGAATGGAATCGAATGGGATCGAATGGAATGGAATGGAATAGAATGGAATCAACCCGAGTAGAACGGAGCGGAACGCAACGGAACGGAACGGAACGGAGCGGAACGGAAAGGAATGGAATGGAATGGAATGGAACGGAATTCAAAGGAATGGAATGGAACAGAATGGAATTCAATGGAATGGAATGGAATGGAATGGAATGGAATTCAATGGAATGGAATGGAATGGAATGGAATGGAATGGAATGGAACGGAACGGAATTCTATGGAATAGAATGGAATGGAATTCTATGGAATGGAATGGGATGGAATGGAATGGAATGGAACGGAATTCAATGGAATGGAATGGAATGGAATGGAATTCAACGGAATGGAATGGAATTCAACGGAATGGAATGGAATGGAATGGAATGGAATGGAATGGAATGGAATGGAATTCAATGGAATGGAATGGAATGGAATGGAATTCCATGGAATGGAATGGAATGGAATCGAATGGAATGGAATGGAATGGAATGGAATGGAATGGAATAGAATGGAATCAACCCGAGTAGAACGGAATGGAATGGAATGGAATGGAATGGAATGGAATGGAATGGAATGGAATGGAATGTACCAAAGTAGAACGGAATGGAATGGAATGGAATGGAATGGAATGGAATGGAATGGAATGGAATGGAATGGAATGGAATGTACACGAATAGAACGGAATGTAATGGAATGGAATGGATTGGAATGGAATGGAATGGAATGGAATGGAATGTAACCGAGTAGAACGGAATGGAATGTAATTGAATGAAATGTAACCGAGTTGAACGGAACTGAATGGAATGGAATGGAATGGAATGGAATGGAATGGAATGGAATGGAATTGAGTGCAATGCAATGCAATGGAATGCAATGGAATGGAAAGGAATGGAATGGAATGGAATGGAATCTACCCGAGTAGAACGGAATGGAATGGAATTGAATGGAATGTAACCGAGTAGAACGGAACGGAATGGAATGGAATGGAATGGAATGGAATGCAATGGAATGGAATGGAATGGAAGGGAATGGAATGGAATGGACACCAGTAGAATGGAATGGAATGGAATGGAATGGAATGGAATGGAATGGAATGGAATGGAATGGAATCTACCCGAGTAGAACGGAATGGAACGGAATGGAATGGAATGGAATGGACAGGAGCAGAACGGAATGGAATGCAATGGAATGGAATGGAATGTACCCGAGCAGAACGGAAAGGAATGAAATGGAAATGGAAAGGGAATGGAAATGGAACGGGAATGGAAATGGAACGGGAACGCAATTGAAACGGGAATGGAAATGGAACGGGAACGGAAACGGAACGAGAACGGAAATGGAACGGGAACGGAAACGGAACGGGAACGGAAATGGAACGGGAATGGTAACGGAACAGGAATGGAAATGGAACGGGAATGGAAAAGGAACGGGAATGGAAATGGATCGGGAATGGAAATGGAACGGGAATGGTAATGGAACGGGAATGGAAAAGGAACGGGAATGGAAAAGAAACGGGAATGGAAATGGAACGGGAATGGAAATGGAATGGGAATGGAAATGGAATGGAATGGAATGGAATGGAATGGAATGGAATGTACCGGAGTGGAGTGGAGTGGAGTGGAGTAGAGTGCACTGGAACGGAATGGAATGGAATGGAATGGAATGGAACGGAACGGAATGTACCTGAGAAGCACGGAATGGAATGGAATGGAATGGAATGGAATGGAATGGAATGTACCGGAATGGAGTGGAGTGGAATGGAGTGGACTGGAGTGGTGTGGAGTGGAATGGAATGGAATGGAATGGAATGGAATGGAATGGAATGCAATGGAATGCAATGGAATGGAAAGGAATGGAATGGAATGGAATGGAATGGAATGGAATGGAATGGAATGGAATGGAATGGACAACAGTAGAATGGAATGGAACGGAATGGAATGGAATGGAATGGAATGGAATGGAATGGAATGGAATGGAATGGAATGTACCGGAGTGGAGTGGAGTGGAATGGAGTGGACTGGAGTGGTGTGGAGTGGAATGGAATGGAATGGAATGGAATGGAATGGAATGGAATGGAATGGAATGGAATGGAATGGAATGCAATGGAATGCAATGGAATGGAAAGGAATGGAATGGAATGGAATGGAATGGAATGGAATGGAATGGAATGGAATGGACAACAGTAGAATGGAATGGAATGGAATGGAATGGAATGGAATTCAATGGAATGGAATGGAATGGAATGGAATTCAATGGAATGGAATGGAATGGAATGGAATTCAATGGAATGGAATGGAATGGAATGGAATTCAATGGAATGGAATGGAATGGAATGGAATTCTATGGAATGGAATGGAGTGGAATCGAATGCAATCGAATGGAATCGAATGGAATGGAATGGAATAGAATGGAATCAACCCGAGTAGAACGGAGCGGAACGCAACGGAACGGAACGGAACGGAACGGGACGGAACGGAACGGAATGGAATGGAATGGAACGGAATTCCATGGAATGGAATGGAATGGAATGGAATGGAATGGAATTCGATGGAATGGAATGGAATGGATTGGAATGGAATGGAATAGAATGGAATCAACCCGAGTAGAATGGAACGGAACACAACGAAACGGAACGGAACGCAACGGAACGGAACGGAATGGAACGGAACGGAACGGAATGGAATGGAACGGAATTCAATGGAATGGAATGGAATGGAATGGAATTCTATGGAATGGAATGGAATGGAATGGAATGGAATGGAATGGAATGGAATGGAATTCCATGGAATGGAATGGAATGGAATGGAATGGAATGGAATGGAATTGAATGGAATCGAATGGAATCAAATGGGATCGAATGGAATGGAATGGAATAGAATGGAATCAACCCGAGTAGAACGGAATGGAATGGAATGGAATGGAATGGGATGGAATGGAATGGAATGGAATGGAATGGAACGGAATTCAATGGAATGGAATGGAATGGAATGGAATGGAATGGAATGGAATGGAATGGAATGGAATGGAATTCAATGGAATGGAATGGAACGGAATGGAATTCAATGGAATGGAATGGAATGGAATGGAATGGAATGGAATGGAATGGAATGGAATTCCATGGAATGGAATGGAATGGAATGGAATTCCATGGAATGGAATGGAATGGAATGGAATTCCATGGAATGGAATGGAATGGAATGGAATTCAATGGAATGGAATGGAATGGAATCGAATGGAATGGAATGGAATGGAATGGAATGAAATGGAATGGAATGGAATAGAATGGAATCAACCTGAGTAGAACGGAATGGAATGGAATGGAATGGAATGGAATGGAATGGAATGGAATGGAATGGAATGGAATGGAATGGAATGGAATGGAATGGAATGGAATGGAATGGAATGTACCAACGTAGAACGGAATGGAATGGAATGGAATGGAATGGAATGGAATGGAATGGAATGGAATGGAATGGAATGTACACGAGTAGAACGGAATGGAATGGAATGGAATGGATTGGAATGGAATGGAATGGAATGGAATGGAATGTAACCGAGTAGAACGGAATGGAATGTAATTGAATGGAATGTAACCGAGTTGAACGGAACGGAATGGAATGGAATGGAATGGAATGGAATGGAATGGAATTGAGTGCAATGCAATGCAATGGAATGCAATGGAATGGAAAGGAATGGAATGGAATGGAATGGAATCTACCCGAGTAGAACGGAATGGAATGGAATTGAATGGAATGTAATCGAGTAGAACGGAACGGAATGGAATGGAATGGAATGGAATGCAATGGAATGGAATGGAATGGAATGGAATGGAATGGAATGGAATGGACACCAGTAGAATGGAATGGAATGGAATGGAATGGAATGGAATGGAATGGAATGGAATGGAATCTACCCGAGTAGAACGGAATGGAATGGAATGGAATGGAATGGAATGGACAGGAGCAGAACGGAATGGAATGCAATGGAATGGAATGGAATGTACCCGAGCAGAACGGAATGGAATGAAATGGAAATGGAAAGGGAATGGAAATGGAACGGGAATGGAAATGGAACGGGAACGGAAATGGAACGGGAATGGAAATGGAACGGGAACGGAAACGGAACGAGAACGGAAATGGAACGGGAACGGAAACGGAACGGGAACGGAAATGGAACGGGAATGGTAACGGAACGGGAATGGAAATGGAACGGGAATGGAAAAGGAACGGGAATGGAAATGGATCGGGAATGGAAATGGAACGGGAATGGTAATGGAACTGGAATGGAAATGGAACGGGAATGGAAAAGAAACGGGAATGGAAATGGAACGGGAATGGAAATGGAATGGGAATGGAAATGGAATGGAATGGAATGGAATGGAATGGAATGGAATGTACCGGAGTGGAGTGGAGTGGAGTGGAGTGGAGTAGAGTGCACTGGAACGGAATGGAATGGAATGGAATGGAATGGAATGGAACGGAACGGAATGTACCTGAGAAGCACGGAATGGAATGGAATGGAATGGAATGGAATGGAATGGAATGTACCGGAGTGGAGTGGAGTGGAATGGAGTGGAGTGGAGTGGAGTGGAGTGGAATGGAATGGAATGGAATGGAATGGAATGCAGTGGAATGCAATGGAATGGAAAGGAATGGAATGGAATGGAATGGAATGGAATGGACACCAGTAGAATGGAATGGAATGGAATGGAATGGAATGGAATGGAATGGAATGGAATGGAATGGAATTCAATGGAATGGAATGGAATGGAATGGAATTCTATGGAATGGAATGGAATGGAATTCTATGGAATGGAATGGAATGGAATGGAATGGAATGGAATTCTATGGAATGGAATGGAATGGATTGGAATGGAATGGAATGGAATGGAATGGAATTCAATGGAATGGAATGGAATGGAATGGAATGGAATTCAATGGAATGGAATGGAATGGAATGGAATGGAATGGAATGGAATGGAATCGAATGGAATCGAATGGAATCGAATGGAATAGAATGGAATAGAATGCAAACCCGAGTAGAATGGAATGGAATGGAATGGAATGGAATGGAATGGAATGGAATGGAATGGAATGGAATAGAATGGAATGGAATGGAATGGAATGGAATTCAAATGGAATGGAATGGAATGGAATTCTATGGAATGGAATGGAGTGGAATCGAATGGAATCGAATGGAATCGAATGGAATCGAATGGGATCGAATGGAATGGAATGGAATAGAATGGAATCAACCCGAGTAGAACGGAGCGGAACGCAACAGAACGGAACGGAACGGAGCGGAACGGAAAGGAATGGAATGGAATGGAATGGAACGGAATTCAAAGGAATCGAATGGAACAGAATGGAATTCAATGGAATGGAATGGAATGGAATGGAATGGAATTCAATGGAATGGAATGGAATGGAATGGAATGGAATGGAATGGAACGGAACGGAATTCTATGGAATAGAATGGAATGGAATTCTATGGAATGGAATGGAATGGAATGGAATGGAATGGAACGGAATTCAATGGAATGGAATGGAATGGAATGGAATTCAACGGAATGGAATGGAATTCAACGGAATGGAATGGAATGGAATGGAATGGAATGGAATGGAATGGAATGGAATTCAATGGAATGGAAGGGAATGGAATGGAATTCCATGGAATGGAATGGAATGGAATGGAATGGAATGTACCGGAGTGGAGTGGAGTGGAGTGGAGTAGAGTGCACTGGAACGGAATGGAATGGAATGGAATGGAATGGAACGGAACGGAATGTACCTGAGAAGCACGGAATGGAATGGAATGGAATGGAATGGAATGGAATGGAATGTACCGGAGTGGAGTGGAGTGGAATGGAGTGGACTGGAGTGGTGTGGAGTGGAATGGAATGGAATGGAATGGAATGGAATGGAATGGAATGGAATGGAATGGAATGGAATGGAATGGAATGCAATGGAATGCAATGGAATGGAAAGGAATGGAATGGAATGGAATGGAATGGAATGGAATGGAATGGAATGGAATGGACAACAGTAGAATGGAATGGAATGGAATGGAATGGAATGGAATTCAATGGAATGGAATGGAATGGAATGGAATTCAATGGAATGGAATGGAATGGAATGGAATTCAATGGAATGGAATGGAATGGAATGGAATTCAATGGAATGGAATGGAATGGAATGGAATTCTATGGAATGGAATGGAGTGGAATCGAATGCAATCGAATGGAATCGAATGGAATGGAATGGAATAGAATGGAATCAACCCGAGTAGAACGGAGCGGAACGCAACGGAACGGAATGGAACGGAACGGGACGGAACGGAACGGAATGGAATGGAATGGAACGGAATTCCATGGAATGGAATGGAATGGAATGGAATGGAATGGAATTCGATGGAATGGAATGGAATGGATTGGAATGGAATGGAATAGAATGGAATCAACCCGAGTAGAATGGAACGGAACACAACGAAACGGAACGGAACGCAACGGAACGGAACGGAATGGAACGGAACGGAACGGAATGGAATGGAACGGAATTCAATGGAATGGAATGGAATGGAATGGAATTCTATGGAATGGAATGGAATGGAATGGAATGGAATGGAATGGAATGGAATGGAATTCCATGGAATGGAATGGAATGGAATGGAATGGAATGGAATTGAATGGAATCGAATGGAATCAAATGGGATCGAATGGAATGGAATGGAATAGAATGGAATCAACCCGAGTAGAACGGAATGGAATGGAATGGAATGGAATGGGATGGAATGGAATGGAATGGAATGGAATGGAACGGAATTCAATGGAATGGAATGGAATGGAATGGAATGGAATGGAATGGAATGGAATTCAATGGAATGGAATGGAACGGAATGGAATTCAATGGAATGGAATGGAATGGAATGGAATGGAATGGAATTCCATGGAATGGAATGGAATGGAATGGAATTCCATGGAATGGAATGGAATGGAATGGAATTCAATGGAATGGAATGGAATGGAATCGAATGGAATGGAATGGAATGGAATGGAATGAAATGGAATGGAATGGAATAGAATGGAATCAACCTGAGTAGAACGGAATGGAATGGAATGGAATGGAATGGAATGGAATGGAATGGAATGGAATGGAATGGAATGTACCAACGTAGAACGGAATGGAATGGAATGGAATGGAATGGAATGGAATGGAATGGAATGGAATGGAATGGAATGGAATGGAATGTACACGAGTAGAACGGAATGGAATGGAATGGAATGGATTGGAATGGAATGGAATGGAATGGAATGGAATGTAACCGAGTAGAACGGAATGGAATGTAATTGAATGGAATGTAACCGAGTTGAACGGAACGGAATGGAATGGAATGGAATGGAATGGAATGGAATGGAATGGAATGGAATGGAATGGAATGGAATCTACCCGAGTAGAACGGAATGGAATGGAATTGAATGGAATGTAATCGAGTAGAACGGAACGGAATGGAATGGAATGGAATGGAATGCAATGGAATGGAATGGAATGGAATGGAATGGAATGGAATGGAATGGACACCAGTAGAATGGAATGGAATGGAATGGAATGGAATGGAATGGAATGGAATGGAATCTACCCGAGTAGAACGGAATGGAACGGAATGGAATGGAATGGAATGGACAGGAGCAGAACGGAATGGAATGCAATGGAATGGAATGGAATGTACCCGAGCAGAACGGAATGGAATGAAATGGAAATGGAAAGGGAATGGAAATGGAACGGGAATGGAAATGGAACGGGAACGGAAATGGAACGGGAATGGAAATGGAACGGGAACGGAAACGGAACGAGAACGGAAATGGAACGGGAACGGAAACGGAACGGGAACGGAAATGGAACGGGAATGGTAACGGAACGGGAATGGAAATGGAACGGGAATGGAAATGGAACGGGAATGGAAATGGATCGGGAATGGAAATGGAACGGGAATGGTAATGGAACTGGAATGGAAATGGAACGGGAATGGAAAAGAAACGGGAATGGAAATGGAACGGGAATGGAAATGGAATGGGAATGGAAATGGAATGGAATGGAATGGAATGGAATGGAATGGAATGTACCGGAGTGGAGTGGAGTGGAGTGGAGTGGAGTAGAGTGCACTGGAACGGAATGGAATGGAATGGAATGGAATGGAATGGAACGGAACGGAATGTACCTGAGAAGCACGGAATGGAATGGAATGGAATGGAATGGAATGGAATGGAATGTACCGGAGTGGAGTGGAGTGGAATGGAGTGGAGTGGAGTGGAGTGGAGTGGAATGGAATGGAATGGAATGGAATGGAATGCAGTGGAATGCAATGGAATGGAAAGGAATGGAATGGAATGGAATGGAATGGAATGGAATGGAATGGACACCAGTAGAATGGAATGGAATGGAATGGAATGGAATGGAATGGAATGGAATGGAATGGAATGGAATTCAATGGAATGGAATGGAATGGAATGGAATTCTATGGAATGGAATGGAATGGAATTCTATGGAATGGAATGGAATGGAATGGAATGGAATGGAATTCTATGGAATGGAATGGAATGGATTGGAATGGAATGGAATGGAATGGAATCGAATGGAATCGAATGGAATCGAATGGAATAGAATGGAATAGAATGCAAACCCGAGTAGAATGGAATGGAATGGAATGGAATGGAATGGAATGGAATGGAATGGAATGGAATAGAATGGAATGGAATGGAATGGAATGGAATTCAAATGGAATGGAATGGAATGGAATTCAATGGAATGGAATGGAGTGGAATCGAATGGAATCGAATGGAATCGAATGGAATCGAATGGGATCGAATGGAATGGAATGGAATAGAATGGAATCAACCCGAGTAGAACGGAGCGGAACGCAACGGAACGGAACGGAACGGAGCGGAACGGAAAGGAATGGAATGGAATGGAATGGAACGGAATTCAAAGGAATGGAATGGAACAGAATGGAATTCAATGGAATGGAATGGAATGGAATGGAATGGAATTCAATGGAATGGAATGGAATGGAATGGAATGGAATGGAATGGAACGGAACGGAATTCTATGGAATAGAATGGAATGGAATTCTATGGAATGGAATGGGATGGAATGGAATGGAATGGAACGGAATTCAATGGAATGGAATGGAATGGAATGGAATTCAACGGAATGGAATGGAATTCAACGGAATGGAATGGAATGGAATGGAATGGAATGGAATGGAATGGAATGGAATGGAATTCAATGGAATGGAATGGAATGGAATGGAATTCCATGGAATGGAATGGAATGGAATCGAATGGAATGGAATGGAATGGAATGGAATGGAATGGAATAGAATGGAATCAACCCGAGTAGAACGGAATGGAATGGAATGGAATGGAATGGAATGGAATGGAATGGAATGGAATGGAATGTACCAAAGTAGAACGGAATGGAATGGAATGGAATGGAATGGAATGGAATGGAATGGAATGGAATGGAATGGAATGGAATGGAATGTACACGAATAGAACGGAATGTAATGGAATGGAATGGATTGGAATGGAATGGAATGGAATGGAATGGAATGTAACCGAGTAGAACGGAATGGAATGTAATTGAATGAAATGTAACCGAGTTGAACGGAACTGAATGGAATGGAATGGAATGGAATGGAATGGAATGGAATGGAATGGAATTGAGTGCAATGCAATGCAATGGAATGCAATGGAATGGAAAGGAATGGAATGGAATGGAATGGAATCTACCCGAGTAGAACGGAATGGAATGGAATTGAATGGAATGTAACCGAGTAGAACGGAACGGAATGGAATGGAATGGAATGGAATGGAATGCAATGGAATGGAATGGAATGGAAGGGAATGGAATGGAATGGACACCAGTAGAATGGAATGGAATGGAATGGAATGGAATGGAATGGAATGGAATGGAATGGAATGGAATGGAATCTACCCGAGTAGAACGGAATGGAACGGAATGGAATGGAATGGAATGGACAGGAGCAGAACGGAATGGAATGCAATGGAATGGAATGGAATGTACCCGAGCAGAACGGAAAGGAATGAAATGGAAATGGAAAGGGAATGGAAATGGAACGGGAATGGAAATGGAACGGGAACGCAATTGAAACGGGAATGGAAATGGAACGGGAACGGAAACGGAACGAGAACGGAAATGGAACGGGAACGGAAACGGAACGGGAACGGAAATGGAACGGGAATGGTAACGGAACGGGAATGGAAATGGAACGGGAATGGAAATGGAACGGGAATGGAAATGGATCGGGAATGGAAATGGAACGGGAATGGTAATGGAACTGGAATGGAAAAGGAACGGGAATGGAAAAGAAACGGGAATGGAAATGGAACGGGAATGGAAATGGAATGGGAATGGAAATGGAATGGAATGGAATGGAATGGAATGGAATGGAATGTACCGGAGTGGAGTGGAGTGGAGTGGAGTAGAGTGCACTGGAACGGAATGGAATGGAATGGAATGGAATGGAACGGAACGGAATGTACCTGAGAAGCACGGAATGGAATGGAATGGAATGGAATGGAATGGAATGGAATGTACCGGAATGGAGTGGAGTGGAATGGAGTGGACTGGAGTGGTGTGGAGTGGAATGGAATGGAATGGAATGGAATGGAATGGAATGGAATGCAATGGAATGCAATGGAATGGAAAGGAATGGAATGGAATGGAATGGAATGGAATGGAATGGAATGGAATGGAATGGACAACAGTAGAATGGAATGGAACGGAATGGAATGGAATGGAATGGAATGGAATGGAATGGAATGGAATGTACCGGAGTGGAGTGGAGTGGAATGGAGTGGACTGGAGTGGTGTGGAGTGGAATGGAATGGAATGGAATGGAATGGAATGGAATGGAATGGAATGGAATGGAATGGAATGCAATGGAATGCAATGGAATGGAAAGGAATGGAATGGAATGGAATGGAATGGAATGGAATGGAATGGAATGGACAACAGTAGAATGGAATGGAATGGAATGGAATGGAATGGAATTCAATGGAATGGAATGGAATGGAATGGAATTCAATGGAATGGAATGGAATGGAATGGAATTCAATGGAATGGAATGGAATGGAATGGAATTCAATGGAATGGAATGGAATGGAATGGAATTCTATGGAATGGAATGGAGTGGAATCGAATGCAATCGAATGGAATCGAATGGAATGGAATGGAATAGAATGGAATCAACCCGAGTAGAACGGAGCGGAACGCAACGGAACGGAACGGAACGGAACGGGACGGAACGGAACGGAATGGAATGGAATGGAACGGAATTCCATGGAATGGAATGGAATGGAATGGAATGGAATGGAATTCGATGGAATGGAATGGAATGGATTGGAATGGAATGGAATAGAATGGAATCAACCCGAGTAGAATGGAACGGAACACAACGAAACGGAACGGAACACAACGGAACGGAACGGAATGGAACGGAACGGAACGGAATGGAATGGAACGGAATTCAATGGAATGGAATGGAATGGAATGGAATTCTATGGAATGGAATGGAATGGAATGGAATGGAATGGAATGGAATGGAATGGAATTCCATGGAATGGAATGGAATGGAATGGAATTCCATGGAATGGAATGGAATGGAATGGAATGGAATGGAATTGAATGGAATCGAATGGAATCAAATGGGATCGAATGGAATGGAATGGAATAGAATGGAATCAACCCGAGTAGAACGGAATGGAATGGAATGGAATGGAATGGGATGGAATGGAATGGAATGGAATGGAATGGAACGGAATTCAATGGAATGGAATGGAATGGAATGGAATGGAATGGAATGGAATGGAATGGAATGGAATTCAATGGAATGGAATGGAACGGAATGGAATTCCATGGAATGGAATGGAATGGAATGGAATGGAATGGAATGGAATGGAATGGAATGGAATTCCATGGAATGGAATGGAATGGAATGGAATTCCATGGAATGGAATGGAATGGAATGGAATTCCATGGAATGGAATGGAATGGAATGGAATTCAATGGAATGGAATGGAATGGAATCGAATGGAATGGAATGGAATGGAATGGAATGAAATGGAATGGAATGGAATAGAATGGAATCAACCTGAGTAGAACGGAATGGAATGGAATGGAATGGAATGGAATGGAATGGAATGGAATGGAATGGAATGGAATGGAATGGAATGGAATGGAATGGAATGGAATGGAATGTACCAACGTAGAACGGAATGGAATGGAATGGAATGGAATGGAATGGAATGGAATGGAATGGAATGGAATGGAATGGAATGTACACGAGTAGAACGGAATGGAATGGAATGGAATGGATTGGAATGGAATGGAATGGAATGGAATGGAATGTAACCGAGTAGAACGGAATGGAATGTAATTGAATGGAATGTAACCGAGTTGAACGGAACGGAATGGAATGGAATGGAATGGAATGGAATGGAATGGAATTGAGTGCAATGCAATGCAATGGAATGCAATGGAATGGAAAGGAATGGAATGGAATGGAATGGAATGCAATGGAATGGAATGGAATGGAATGGAATGGAATGGAATGGAATGGACACCAGTAGAATGGAATGGAATGGAATGGAATGGAATGGAATGGAATGGAATGGAATCTACCCGAGTAGAACGGAATGGAATGGAATGGAATGGAATGGAATGGACAGGAGCAGAACGGAATGGAATGCAATGGAATGGAATGGAATGTACCCGAGCAGAACGGAATGGAATGAAATGGAAATGGAAAGGGAATGGAAATGGAACGGGAATGGAAATGGAACGGGAACGGAAATGGAACGGGAATGGAAATGGAACGGGAACGGAAACGGAACGAGAACGGAAATGGAACGGGAACGGAAACGGAACGGGAACGGAAATGGAACGGGAATGGTAACGGAACGGGAATGGAAATGGAACGGGAATGGAAATGGAACGGGAATGGAAATGGATCGGGAATGGAAATGGAACGGGAATGGTAATGGAACTGGAATGGAAATGGAACGGGAATGGAAAAGAAACGGGAATGGAAATGGAACGGGAATGGAAATGGAATGGGAATGGAAATGGAATGGAATGGAATGGAATGGAATGGAATGGAATGTACCGGAGTGGAGTGGAGTGGAGTGGAGTGGAGTAGAGTGCACTGGAACGGAATGGAATGGAATGGAATGGAATGGAATGGAACGGAACGGAATGTACCTGAGAAGCACGGAATGGAATGGAATGGAATGGAATGGAATGGAATGGAATGTACCGGAGTGGAGTGGAGTGGAATGGAGTGGAGTGGAGTGGAGTGGAGTGGAATGGAATGGAATGGAATGGAATGCAGTGGAATGCAATGGAATGGAAAGGAATGGAATGGAATGGAATGGAATGGAATGGACACCAGTAGAATGGAATGGAATGGAATGGAATGGAATGGAATGGAATGGAATGGAATGGAATGGAATTCAATGGAATGGAATGGAATGGAATGGAATTCTATGGAATGGAATGGAATGGAATTCTATGGAATGGAATGGAATGGAATGGAATGGAATGGAATTCTATGGAATGGAATGGAATGGATTGGAATGGAATGGAATGGAATGGAATGGAATTCAATGGAATGGAATGGAATGGAATGGAATGGAATGGAATTCAATGGAATGGAATGGAATGGAATGGAATGGAATGGAATGGAATGGAATCGAATGGAATCGAATGGAATCGAATGGAATAGAATGGAATAGAATGCAAACCCGAGTAGAATGGAATGGAATGGAATGGAATGGAATGGAATGGAATGGAATGGAATGGAATAGAATGGAATGGAATGGAATGGAATGGAATTCAAATGGAATGGAATGGAATGGAATTCTATGGAATGGAATGGAGTGGAATCGAATGGAATCGAATGGAATCGAATGGAATCGAATGGGATCGAATGGAATGGAATGGAATAGAATGGAATCAACCCGAGTAGAACGGAGCGGAACGCAACAGAACGGAACGGAACGGAGCGGAACGGAAAGGAATGGAATGGAATGGAATGGAACGGAATTCAAAGGAATCGAATGGAACAGAATGGAATTCAATGGAATGGAATGGAATGGAATGGAATGGAATTCAATGGAATGGAATGGAATGGAATGGAATGGAATGGAATGGAACGGAACGGAATTCTATGGAATAGAATGGAATGGAATTCTATGGAATGGAATGGAATGGAATGGAATGGAATGGAACGGAATTCAATGGAATGGAATGGAATGGAATGGAATTCAACGGAATGGAATGGAATTCAACGGAATGGAATGGAATGGAATGGAATGGAATGGAATGGAATGGAATGGAATGGAATGGAATTCAATGGAATGGAATGGAATGGAATGGAATTCCATGGAATGGAATGGAATGGAATCGAATGGAATGGAATGGAATGGAATGGAATGGAATGGAATAGAATGGAATCAACCCGAGTAGAACGGAATGGAATGGAATGGAATGGAATGGAATGGAATGGAATGGAATGGAATGGAATGTACCAAAGTAGAACGGAATGGAATGGAATGGAATGGAATGGAATGGAATGGAATGGAATGGAATGGAATGGAATGGAATGTACACGAATAGAACGGAATGTAATGGAATGGAATGGATTGGAATGGAATGGAATGGAATGGAATGGAATGTAACCGAGTAGAACGGAATGGAATGTAATTGAATGGAATGTAACCGAGTTGAACGGAACTGAATGGAATGGAATGGAATGGAATGGAATGGAATGGAATGGAATGGAATTGAGTGCAATGCAATGCAATGGAATGCAATGGAATGGAAAGGAATGGAATGGAATGGAATGGAATCTACCCGAGTAGAACGGAATGGAATGGAATTGAATGGAATGTAACCGAGTAGAACGGAACGGAATGGAATGGAATGGAATGGAATGGAATGCAATGGAATGGAATGGAATGGAAGGGAATGGAATGGAATGGACACCAGTAGAATGGAATGGAATGGAATGGAATGGAATGGAATGGAATGGAATGGAATGGAATGGAATCTACCCGAGTAGAACGGAATGGAACGGAATGGAATGGAATGGAATGGACAGGAGCAGAACGGAATGGAATGCAATGGAATGGAATGGAATGTACCCGAGCAGAACGGAAAGGAATGAAATGGAAATGGAAAGGGAATGGAAATGGAACGAGAATGGAAATGGAACGGGAACGCAATTGAAACGGGAATGGAAATGGAACGGGAACGGAAACGGAACGAGAACGGAAATGGAACGGGAACGGAAACGGAACGGGAACGGAAATGGAACGGGAATGGTAACGGAACAGGAATGGAAATGGAACGGGAATGGAAAAGGAACGGGAATGGAAATGGATCGGGAATGGAAATGGAACGGGAATGGTAATGGAACGGGAATGGAAAAGGAACGGGAATGGAAAAGAAACGGGAATGGAAATGGAACGGGAATGGAAATGGAATGGGAATGGAAATGGAATGGAATGGAATGGAATGGAATGGAATGGAATGTACCGGAGTGGAGTGGAGTGGAGTGGAGTAGAGTGCACTGGAACGGAATGGAATGGAATGGAATGGAACGGAACGGAATGTACCTGAGAAGCACGGAATGGAATGGAATGGAATGGAATGGAATGGAATGGAATGTACCGGAGTGGAGTGGAGTGGAATGGAGTGGACTGGAGTGGTGTGGAGTGGAATGGAATGGAATGGAATGGAATGGAATGGAATGGAATGGAATGTACCGGAGTGGAGTGGAGTGGAATGGAGTGGACTGGAGTGGTGTGGAGTGGAATGGAATGGAATGGAATGGAATGGAATGGAATGGAATGCAATGGAATGCAATGGAATGGAAAGGAATGGAATGGAATGGAATGGAATGGAATGGAATGGAATGGAATGGAATGGACAACAGTAGAATGGAATGGAACGGAATGGAATGGAATGGAATGGAATGGAATGGAATGGAATGGAATGGAATGGAATGGAATGGAATGGAATTCAATGGAATGGAATGGAATGGAATGGAATTCAATGGAATGGAATGGAATGGAATGGAATTCCATGGAATGGAATGGAATGGAATGGAATTCTATGGAATGGAATGGAGTGGAATCGAATGGAATCGAATGGAATCGAATGGAATGGAATGGAATAGAATGGAATCAACCCGAGTAGAACGGAGCGGAACGCAACGGAACGGAACGGAACGGAACGGGACGGAACGGAACGGAATGGAATGGAATGGAACGGAATTCCATGGAATGGAATGGAATGGAATGGAATTCAATGGAATGGAATGGAATGGAATGGAATGGAATGGAATGGAATTCGATGGAATGGAATGGAATGTATTGGAATGGAATGGAATAGAATGGAATCAACCCGAGTAGAACGGAACGGAACACAACGGAACGGAACGGAACGCAACGGAACGGAACGGAACGGAACGGAACGGAACGGAATGGAATGGAATGGAACGGAATTCAATGGAATGGAATGGAATGGAATGGAATTCTATGGAATGGAATGGAATGGAATGGAATGGAATGGAATGGAATTCCATGGAATGGAATGGAATGGAATGGAATGGAATTCAATGGAATGGAATGGAGTGGAATGGAATGGAATCGAATGGAATCAAATGGGATCGAATGGAATGGAATGGAATAGAATGGAATCAACCCGAGTAGAACGGAATGAAATGGAATGGAATGGAATGGGATGGAATGGAATGGAATGGAATGGAATGGAACGGAATTCAATGGAATGGAATGGAATGGAATGGAATGGAATGGAATGGAATTCAATGGAATGGAATGGAACGGAATGGAATTCAATGCAATGGAATGGAACGGAATGGAATTCCATGGAATGGAATGGAATGGAATGGAATTCCATGGAATGGAATGGAATGGAATGGAATTCCATGGAATGGAATGGAATGGAATGGAATTCCATGGAATGGAATGGAATGGAATGGAATGGAATGGAATTCCATGGAATGGAATGGAATGGAATTCCATGGAATGGAATTCCATGGAATGGAATGGAATGGAATGGAATTCCATGGAATGGAATGGAATGGAATGGAATTCCATGGAATGGAATGGATTGGAATGGAATGGAATGGAATGGAATGGAATGGAATGAAATGGAATGGAATGGAATAGAATGGAATCAACCTGAGTAGAACGGAATGGAATGGAATGGAATGGAATGGAATGGAATGGAATGTACCAAAGTAGAACGGAATGGAATGGAATGGAATGGAATGGGATGGAATGGAATGGAATGGAATGGAATGGAATGGAATGTAACCGAGTAGAACGGAATGGAATGTAATTGAATGGATTGGAATGGAATGGAATGGAATGGAATGGAATGTAACCGAGTAGAACGGAATGGAATGTAATTGAATGGAATGTAACCGAGTTGAACGGAACGGAATGGAATGGAATGGAATGGAATGGAATGGAATGGAATGGAATGGAATGGAATTGAGTGCAATGCAATGCAATGGAATGCAATGGAATGGAAAGGAATGGAATGGAATGGAATGGAATCTACCCGAGTAGAACGGAATGGAATGGAATTGAATGGAATGTAATCGAGTAGAACGGAACGGAATGGAATGGAATGGAATGGAATGCAATGGAATGGAATGGAATGGAATGGAATGGAATGGAATGGACACCAGTAGAATGGAATGGAATGGAATGGAATGGAATGGAATGGAATGGAATGGAATGGAATGGAATCTACCCGAGTAGAACGGAATGGAACGGAATGGAATGGAATGGAATGGACAGGAGCAGAACGGAATGGAATGCAATGGAATGGAATGGAATGTACCCGAGCAGAACGGAATGGAATGAAATGGAAATGGAAAGGGAATGGAAATGGAACGGGAATGGAAATGGAACGGGAACGGAAATGGAACGGGAATGGAAATGGAACGGGAACGGAAACGGAACGAGAACGGAAATGGAACGGGAACGGAAACGGAACGGGAACGGAAATGGAACGGGAATGGTAACGGAACGGGAATGGAAATGGAACGGGAATGGAAATGGAACGGGAATGGAAATGGATCGGGAATGGAAATGGAACGGGAATGGTAATGGAACTGGAATGGAAATGGAACGGGAATGGAAAAGAAACGGGAATGGAAATGGAACGGGAATGGAAATGGAATGGGAATGGAAATGGAATGGAATGGAATGGAATGGAATGGAATGGAATGTACCGGAGTGGAGTGGAGTGGAGTGGAGTGGAGTAGAGTGCACTGGAACGGAATGGAATGGAATGGAATGGAATGGAATGGAATGGAACGGAACGGAATGTACCTGAGAAGCACGGAATGGAATGGAATGGAATGGAATGGAATGGAATGTACCGGAGTGGAGTGGAGTGGAATGGAGTGGAGTGGAGTGGAGTGGAATGGAATGGAATGGAATGGAACGGAATGCAATGGAATGCAATGGAATGGAAAGGAATGGAATGGAATGGAATGGAATGGAATGGAATGGAATGGACACCAGTAGAATGGAATGGAATGGAATGGAATGGAATGGAATGGAATGGAATGGAATGGAATGGAATGGAATTCAATGGAATGGAATGGAATGGAATGGAATGGAATGGAATGGAATGGAATGGAATTCAATGGAATGGAATGGAATGGAATGGAATTCCACGGAATGGAATGGAATGGAATCGAATGGAATGGAATGGAATGGAATGGAATGGAATGGAATGGAATAGAATGGAATCAACCCGAGTAGAACGGAATGGAATGGAATGGAATGTAATGGAATGGAATGGAATGGAATGGAATGGAATGTACCAAAGTAGAACGGAACGGAATGGAATGGAATGGAATGGAATGGAATGGAATGGAATGGAATGGAATGGAATGCAATGTACCCGAGTAGAACGGAATGGAATGGAATGGAATGGATTGGAATGGAATGGAATGGAATGGAATGGAATGTAACCGAGTAGAACGGAATGGAATGTAATTGAATGGAATGTAACCGGGTTGAACGGAACGGAATGGAATGGAATGGAATGGAATGGAATGGAATGGAATGGAATGGAATGGAATGGAATTGAGTGCAATGCAATGCAATGGAATGCAATGGAATGGAAAGGAATGGAATGGAATGGAATGGAATCTACCCGAGTAGAACGGAATGGAATGGAATTGAATGGAATGTAACCGAGTAGAACGGAACGGAATGGAATGGAATGGAATGGAATGGAATGCAATGGAATGGAATGGAATGGAATGGAATGGAATGGAATGGAATGGAATGGAATGGACACCAGTAGAATGGAATGGAATGGAATGGAATGGAATGGAATGGAATGGAATGGAATGGAATGGAATGGAATCTACCCGAGTAGAACGGAATGGAACGGAATGGAATGGAATGGAATGTACAGGAGCAGAACGGAATGGAATGCAATGGAATGGAATGGAATGTACCCGAGCAGAACGGAAAGGAATGAAATGGAAATGGAAAGGGAATGGAAATGGAACGGGAATGGAAATGGAACGGGAACGCAATTGAAACGGGAATGGAAATGGAACGGGAACGGAAACGGAACGAGAACGGAAATGGAACGGGAACGGAAACGGAACGGGAACGGAAATGGAACGGGAATGGTAACGGAACAGGAATGGAAATGGAACGGGAATGGAAAAGGAACGGGAATGGAAATGGATCGGGAATGGAAATGGAACGGGAATGGTAATGGAACGGGAATGGAAATGGAACGGGAATGGAAAAGAAACGGGAATGGAAATGGAACGGGAATGGAAATGGAATGGGAATGGAAATGGAATGGAATGGAATGGAATGGAATGGAATGGAATGTACCGGAGTGGAGTGGAGTGGAGTGGAGTAGAGTGCACTGGAACGGAATGGAATGGAATGGAATGGAATGGAATGGAACGGAACGGAATGTACCTGAGAAGCACGGAATGGAATGGAATGGAATGGAATGGAATGGAATGTACCGGAGTGGAGTGGAGTGGAATGGAGTGGACTGGAGTGGTGTGGAGTGGAATGGAATGGAATGGAATGGAATGGAATGGAATGGAATGGAATGGAATGGAATGCAATGGAATGCAATGGAATGGAAAGGAATGGAATGGAATGGAATGGAATGGAATGGAATGGAATGGAATGGAATGGACAACAGTAGAATGGAATGGAATGGAATGGAATGTAATGGAATGGAATGGAATGGAATGGAATGGAATTCAATGGAATGGAATGGAATGGAATGGAATTCAATGGAATGGAATGGAATGGAATGGAATTCAATGGAATGGAATGGAATGGAATGGAATTCTATGGAATGGAATGGAGTGGAATCGAATGGAATCGAATGGAATCGAATGGAATGGAATGGAATAGAATGGAATCAACCCGAGTAGAACGGAGCGGAACGCAACGGAACGGAACGGAACGGAACGGGACGGAATGGAACGGAATGGAATGGAATGGAACGGAATTCCATGGAATGGAATGGAATGGAATGGAATGGAATGGAATTCGATGGAATGGAATGGAATGGATTGGAATGGAATGGAATAGAATGGAATCAACCCGAGTAGAACGGAACGGAACACAACGGAACGGAACGGAACGCAACGGAACGGAACGGAACGGAACGGAACGGAACGGAACGGAATGGAATGGAACGGAATTCAATGGAATGGAATGGAATGGAATGGAATTCTATGGAATGGAATGGAATGGAATGGAATTCCATGGAATGGAATGGAATGGAATGGAATGGAATGGAATTCCATGGAATGGAATGGAATGGAATGGAATGGAATGGAATGGAATGGAATTGAATGGAATCGAATGGAATCAAATGGGATCGAATGGAATGGAATGGAATAGAATGGAATCAACCCGAGTAGAACGGAATGGAATGGAATGTTATGGAATGGGATGGAATGGAATGGAATGGAATGGAATGGAACGGAATTCAATGGAATGGAATGGAATGGAATGGAATGGAATGGAATGGAATGGAATGGAATTCAATGGAATGGAATGGAACGGAATGGAATTCAATGGAATGGAATGGAATGGAATGGAATGGAATGGAATGGAATGGAATTCCATGGAATTCCATGGAATGGAATGGAATGGAATTCCATGGAATGGAATGGAATGGAATGGAATTCCATGGAATGGAATGGAATGGAATCGAATGGAATGGAATGGAATGGAATGGAATGAAATGGAAAGGAATGGAATAGAATGGAATCAACCTGAGTAGAACGGAATGGAATGGAATGGAATGGAATGGAATGGAATGGAATGGAATGGAATGGAATGTACCAAAGTAGAACGGAATGGAATGGAATGGAATGGAATGGAATGGAATGGAATGGAATGGAATGGAATGGAATGTACACGAGTAGAACGGAATGGAATGGAATGGAATGGATTGGAATGGAATGGAATGGAATGGAATGGAATGGAATGTAACCGAGTAGAACGGAATGGAATGTAATTGAATGGAATGTAACCGAGTTGAACGGAACGAAATGGAATGGAATGGAATGGAATGGAATGGAATGGAATGGAATGGAATGGAATTGAGTGCAATGCAATACAATGGAATGCAATGGAATGGAAAGGAATGGAATGGAATGGAATGGAATCTACTCGAGTAGAACGGAATGGAATGGAATTGAATGGAATGTAATCGAGTAGAACGGAACGGAATGGAATGGAATGGAATGGAATGCAATGGAATGGAATGGAATGGAATGGAATGGAATGGAATGGACACCAGTAGAATGGAATGGAATGGAATGGAATGGAATGGAATGGAATGGAATGGAACCTACCCGAGTAGAACGGAATGGAACGGAATGGAATGGAATGGAATGGACAGGAGCAGAACGGAATGGAATGCAATGGAATGGAATGGAATGTACCCGAGCAGAACGGAATGGAATGAAATGGAAATGGAAAGGGAATGGAAATGGAACGGGAATGGAAATGGAACGGGAACGGAAATGGAACGGGAATGGAAATGGAACGGGAACGGAAACGGAACGAGAACGGAAATGGAACGGGAACGGAAACGGAACGGGAACGGAAATGGAACGGGAATGGTAACGGAACGGGAATGGAAATGGAACGGGAATGGAAATGGAACGGGAATGGAAATGGATCGGGAATGGAAATGGAACGGGAATGGTAATGGAACTGGAATGGAAATGGAACGGGAATGGAAAAGAAACGGGAATGGAAATGGAACGGGAATGGAAATGGAATGGGAATGGAAATGGAATGGAATGGAATGGAATGGAATGGAATGGAATGTACCGGAGTGGAGTGGAGTGGAGTGGAGTGGAGTAGAGTGCACTGGAACGGAATGGAATGGAATGGAATGGAATGGAATGGAAAGGAACGGAATGTACCTGAGAAGCACGTAATGGAATGGAATGGAATGGAATGGAATGGAATGGAATGTACCGGAGTGGAGTGGAGTGGAATGGAGTGGAGTGGAGTGGAGTGGAGTGGAATGGAATGGAATGGAATGGAATGGAATGCAGTGGAATGCAATGGAATGGAAAGGAATGGAATGGAATGGAATGGAATGGAATGGAATGGAATGGACACCAGTAGAATGGAATGGAATGGAATGGAATGGAATGGAATGGAATGGAATGGAATGGAATTCAATGGAATGGAATGGAATGGAATGGAATTCCATGGAATGGAATGGAATGGAATGGAATTCAATGGAATGGAATGGAATGGAATGGAATTCTATGGAATGGATTGGAGTGGAATCGAATGGAATCGAATGGAATCGAATGGAATGGAATGGAATAGAATGGAATCAACCCGAGTAGAACGGAACGGAACGCAACGGAACGGAACGGAACGGAACGGGACGGAACGGAACGGAATGGAATGGAATGCAACGGAATTCCATGGAATGGAATGGAATGGAATGGAATTCAATGGAATGGATTGGAATGGAATGGAATAGAATGGAATCAACCCGAGTAGAACGGAACGGAACAGAACGCAACGGAACGGAACGCAACGGAACGGAACGGAACGGAACGGAACGGAATGGAATGGAATGGAACGGAATTCAATGGAATGGAATGGAATGGAATGGAATTCTACGGAATGGAATGGAATGGAATGGAATGGAATTCCATGGAATGGAATGGAATGGAATGGAATGGAATGGAATTCCATGGAATGGAATGGAATGGAATGGAATGGAATGGAATGGAATGGAATCTACCCGAGTAGAACGGAATGGAACGGAATGGAATGGAATGGAATGGACAGGAGCAGAACGGAATGGAATGCAATGGAATGGAATGGAATGTACCCGAGCAGAACGGAATGGAATGAAATGGAAATGGAAAGGGAATGGAAATGGAACGGGAATGGAAATGGAACGGGAACGGAAATGGAACGGGAATGGAAATGGAACGGGAACGGAAACGGAACGAGAACGGAAATGGAACGGGAACGGAAACGGAACGGGAACTGAAATGGAACGGGAATGGTAATGGAACGGGAATGGAAATGGAACGGGAATGGAAAAGGAACGGGAATGGAAATGGATCGGGAATTGAAATGGAACGGGAATGGTAATGGAACTGGAATGGAAATGGAACGGGAATGGAAAAGAAACGGGAATGGAAATGGAACGGGAATGGAAATGGAATGGGAATGGAAATGGAATGGAATGGAATGGAATGGAATGGAATGGAATGGAATGTACCGGAGTGGAGTGGAGTGGAGTGGAGTGGAGTAGAGTGCACTGGAACAGAATGGAATGGAATGGAACGGAACGGAATGTACCCGAGAAGCACGGAATGGAATGGAATGGAATGGAATGGAATGGAATGGAATGGAATGGAATGGAATGGAATGGAATGTACCGGAGTGGAGTGGAGTGGAATGGAGTGGAGTGGAGTGGAGTGGAGTGGAATGGAATGGAATGGAATGGAATGGAATGGAATGGAATGGAATGCAATGGAATGCAATGGAATGGAAAGGAATGGAATGGAATGGAATGGAATGGAATGGAATGGAATGGAATGGACACCAGTAGAATGGAATGGAATGGAATGGAATGGAATGGAATGGAATGGAATGGAATGGAATTCAATGGAATGGAATGGAATGGAATGGAATTCTATGGAATGGAATGGAATGGAATGGAATTCAATGGAATGGAATGGAATGGAATGGAATTCTATGGAATGGAATGGAGTGGAATCGAATGGAATCGAATGGAATCGAATGGAATGGAATGGAATAGAATGGAATCAACCCGAGTAGAACGGAACGGAACGCAACGGAACGGAACGGAACGGAACGGGACGGAACGGAACGGAATGGAATGGAATGGAACGGAATTCCATGGAATGGAATGGAATGGAATGGAATTCAATGGAATGGAATGGAATGGAATGGAATGGAATGGAATGGAATTCAATGGAATGGAATGGAATGGAATGGAATGGAATGGAATGGAATGGAATGGAATGGAGTGGAATGGAATGTACCGGAGTGGAGTGGAGTGGAATGGAGTGGAGTGGAGTGGAGTGGAATGGAATGGAATGGAATGGAATGGAATGGAATGGAATGCAATGGAATGCAATGGAATGGAAAGGAATGGAATGGAATGGAATGGAATGGAATGGAATGGAATGGAATGGACACCAGTAGAATGGAATGGAATGGAATGGAATGGAATGGAATGGAATGGAATGGAATGGAATTCAATGGAATGGAATGGAATGGAATGGAATTCTATGGAATGGAATGGAATGGAATGGAATTCAATGGAATGGAATGGAATGGAATGGAATTCTATGGAATGGAATGGAGTGGAATCGAATGGAATCGAATGGAATCGAATGGAATGGAATGGAATAGAATGGAATCAACCCGAGTAGAACGGAACGGAACGCAACGGAACGGAACGGAACGGAACGGGACGGAACGGAACGGAATGGAATGGAATGGAACGGAATTCCATGGAATGGAATGGAATGGAATGGAATTCAATGGAATGGAATGGAATGGAATGGAATGGAATGGAATGGAATTCTATGGAATGGAATGGAATGGAATGGAATGGAATGGAATGGAATGGAATAGAATGGAATGGAATGGAATGGAATGGAATGGAATTCAATGGAATGGAATGGAATGGATTGGAATGGAATGGAATAGAATGGAATAAACCCGAGTAGAACGGAACAGAACACAACGGAACGGAACGGAACGCAACAGAACGGAACGGAACGGAACGGAACGGAACGGAATGGAATGGAATGGAACGGAATTCAGTGGAATGGAATGGAATGGAATGGAATACTATGGAATGGAATGGAATGGAATGGAATGGAATTCCATGGAATGGAATGGAATGGAATGGAATGGAATGGAATGGAATTCCATGGAATGGAATGGAATGGAATGGAATGGAAAGAATTGAATTCAATGGAATGGAATGGAGTGGAATGGAATGGAATCGAATGGAATTGAATGGAATCGAATGGAATCAAATGGGATCGAATGGAATGGAATGGAATAGAATGGAATCAACCCGAGTAGAACGGAATGGAATGGAATGGAATGGAATGGGATGGAATGGAATGGAATGGAATGGAATGGAATGGAATGGGATGGAATGGAATGGAATGGAATGGAATGGAATGGAATTCAATGGAATGGAATGGAACGGAATGGAATTCAATGGAATGGAATGGAATGGAATGGAATGGAATGGAATGGAATGGAATGGAATGGAATTCCATGGAATGGAATGGAATGGAATGGAATTCTATGGAATGGAATGGAATGGAATGGAATGGAATGGAATGGAATGGAATGGAATGGAATAGAATGGAATCAACCTGAGTAGAACGGAATGGAATGGAATGGAATGGAATGGAATGGAATGGAATGGAATGGAATGGAATGGAATGTACCAAAGTAGAACGGAATGGAATGGAATGGAATGGAATGGAATGGAATGGAATGGAATGGAATGGAATGGAATGGAATGGAATGGAATGTACCCGAGTAGAACGGAATGGAATGGAAAGGAATGGATTGGAATGGAATGGAATGGAATGGAATGGAATGTAACCGAGTAGAACGGAATGGAATGTAATTGAATGGAATGTAACCGAGTTGAACGGAACGGAATGGAATGGAATGGAATGGAATGGAATGGAATGGAATGGAATTGAGTGCAATGCAATGCAATGGAATGCAATGGAATGGAAAGGAATGGAATGGAATGGAATGGAATGGAATCTACCCGAGTAGAACGGAATGGAATGGAATTGAATGGAATGTAACCGAGTAGAACGGAACGGAATGGAATGGAATGGAATGGAATGCAATGGAATGGAATGGAATGCAATGGAATGGAATGGAATGGAATGGAATGGAATGGAATGGAATGGAATGGACACCAGTTGAATGGAATGGAATGGAATGGAATGGAATGGAATGGAATGGACACCAGTTGAATGGAATGGAATGGAATGGAATGGAATGGAATGGAATGGAATGGAATGGAATGGAATGGAATCTACCCCAGTAGAACGGAATGGAATGGTATGGAATGGAATGGAATGGACAGGAGCAGAACGGAATGGAATGCAATGGAATGGAATGGAATGTACCCGAGCAGAACGGAATGGAATGAAATGGAAATGGAAAGGGAATGGAAATGGAACGGGAATGGAAATGGAACGGGAACGGAAATGGAACGGGAATGGAAATGGAACGGGAACGGAAACGGAACGAGAACGGAAATGGAACGGGAACGGAAATGGAACGGGAATGGAAATGGAACGGGAATGGAAATGGAACGGGAACGGAAATGGAACGGGAATGGAAATGGAACGGGAACGGAAACGGAACGAGAACGGAAATGGAACGGGAACGGAAATGGAACGGGAATGGTAATGGAACGGGAATGGAAATGGAACGGGAATGGAAATGGAACGGGAATGGAAATGGAACGGGAATGGAAATGGATCGGGAAAGGAAATGGAACGGGAATGGTAATGGAACTGGAATGGAAATGGAACGGGAATGGAAAAGAAACGGGAATGGAAATGGAACGGGAATGGAAATGGAATGGGAATGGAAATGGAATGGAATGGAATGGAATGGAATGGAATGGAATGGAATGTACCGGAGTGGAGTGGAGTGTAGTGGAGTGGAGTAGAGTGCACTGGAACGGAATGGAATGGAATGGAATGGAATGGAAAGGAACGGAATGTACCCGAGAAGCACGGAATGGAATGGAATGGAATGGAATGGAATGGAATGGAATGGAATGTACCGGTGTGGAGTGGAGTGGAATGGAGTGGAGTGGAGTGGAGTGGAGTGGAATGGAATGGAATGGAATGGAATGGAATGGAATGGAATGCAATGGAATGCAATGGAATGGAAAGGAATGGAATGGAATGGAATGGAATGGAATGGAATGGAATGGAATGGAATGGACACCAGTAGAATGGAATGGAATGGAATGGAATGGAATGGAATGGAATGGAATGTACCGGAGTGGAGTGGAGTGTAATGGAGTGGAGTGGAGTGGATTGGAGTGGAATGGAATGGAATGGAATGGAATGGAATGGAATGGAATGGAATGCAATGGAATGCAATGGAATGGAAAGGAATGGAATGGAATGGAATGGAATGGAATGGAATGGAATGGAATGGACACCAGTAGAATGGAATGGAATGGAATGGAATGGAATGGAATGGAATGGAATGGAATGGAATGGAATTCAATGGAATGGAATGGAATGGAATGGAATTCTATGGAATGGAATGGAATGGAATGGAATTCAATGGAATGGAATGGAATGGAATGGAATTCAATGGAATGGAATGGAATGGAATGGAATTCTATGGAATGGAATGGAGTGGAATCGAATGGAATCGAATGGAATCGAATGGAATGGAATGGAATAGAATGGAATCAACCCGAGTAGAACGGAACGGAACGCAACGGAACGGAACGGAACGGAACGGGACGGAACGGAACGGAATGGAATGGAATGGAACGGAATTCCATGGAATGGAATGGAATGGAATGGAATTCAATGGAATGGAATGGAATGGAATGGAATGGAATGGAATGGAATGGAATTCAATGGAATGGAATGGAATTCAATGGAATGGAATGGAATGGAATGGAATGGAATGGAATGGAATGGAATGGAATGGAATGGAATGGAATTCAATGGAATGGAATGGAATGGATTGGAATGGAATGGAATAGAATGGAATCAACCCGAGTAGAACGGAACGGAACACAACGGAACGGAACGGAACGCAACAGAACGGAACGGAACGGAACGGAACGGAACGGAATGGAATGGAATGGAACGGAATTCAGTGGAATGGAATGGAATGGAATGGAATTCTATGGAATGGAATGGAATGGAATGGAATGGAATTCCATGGAATGGAATGGAATGGAATGGAATGGAAAGAATTGAATTCAATCGAATGGAATGGAGTGGAATGGAATGGAATCGAATGGAATTGAATGGAATCGAATGGAATCAAATGGGATCGAATGGAATGGAATGGAATAGAATGGAATCAACCCGAGTAGAACGGAATGGAATGGAATGGAATGGAATGGGATGGAATGGAATGGAATGGAATGGAATGGAATGGAATGGGATGGAATGGAATGGAATGGAATGGAATGGAATGGAATGGAATTCAATGGAATGGAATGGAACGGAATGGAATTCAATGGAATGGAATGGAATGGAATGGAATGGAATGGAATGGAATGGAATGGAATGGAATGGAATTCCATGGAATGGAATGGAATGGAATGGAATTCTATGGAATGGAATGGAATGGAATCGAATGGAATGGAATGGAATGGAATGGAATGGAATGGAATGGAATGGAATGGAATAGAATGGAATCAACCTGAGTAGAACGGAATGGAATGGAATGGAATGGAATGGAATGGAATGGAATGGAATGGAATGGAATGGAATGGAATGTACCAAAGTAGAACGGAATGGAATGGAATGGAATGGAATGGAATGGAATGGAATGGAATGGAATGGAATGGAATGGAATGGAATGGAATTGAATGGAATCAACCCGAGTAGAACGGAATGGAATGGAATGGAATGGATTGGAATGGAATGGAATGGAATGGAATGGAATGTAACCGAGTAGAACGGAATGGAATGTAATTGAATGGAATGTAACCGAGTTGAACGGAACGGAATGGAATGGAATGGAATGGAATGGAATGGAATGGAATGGAATAGAGTGCAATGCAATGCAATGGAATGCAATGGAATGGAAAGGAATGGAATGGAATGGAATGGAATCTACCCGAGTAGAACGGAATGGAATGGAATTGAATGGAATGTAACCGAGTAGAACGGAACGGAATGGAATGGAATGGAATAGAATGCAATGGAATGGAATGGAATGCAATGGAATGGAATGGAATGGAATGGAATGGAATGGAATGGAATGGACACCAGTTGAATGGAATGGAATGGAATGGAATGGAATGGAATGGAATGGACACCAGTTGAATGGAATGGAATGGAATGGAATGGAATGGAATGGAATGGAATCTACCCGAGTAGAACGGAATGGAATGGAATGGAATGGAATGGAATGGACAGGAGCAGAACGGAATGGAATGCAATGGAATGGAATGGAATGTACCCGAGCAGAACGGAATGGAATGAAATGGAAATGGAAAGGGAATGGAAATGGAACGGGAATGGAAATGGAACGGGAACGGAAATGGAACGGGAACGGAAATGGAACGGGAACGGAAACGGAACGAGAACGGAAATGGAACGGGAACGGAAATGGAACGGGAATGGTAATGGAACGGGAATGGAAATGGAACGGGAATGGAAATGGAACGGGAATGGAAATGGAACGGGAATGGAAATGGATCGGGAAAGGAAATGGAACGGGAATGGTAATGGAACTGGAATGGAAATGGAACGGGAATGGAAAAGAAACGGGAATGGAAATGGAACGGGAATGGAAATGGAATGGGAATGGAAATGGAATGGAATGGAATGGAATGGAATGGAATGGAATGTACCGGAGTGGAGTGGAGTGGAGTGGAGTGGAGTAGAGTGCACTGGAACGGAATGGAATGGAATGGAATGGAATGGAAAGGAACGGAATGTACCCGAGAAGCACGGAATGGAATGGAATGGAATGGAATGGAATGGAATGGAATGGAATGTACCGGAGTGGAGTGGAGTGGAATGGAGTGGAGTGGAGTGGAGTGGAGTGGAATGGAATGGAATGGAATGGAATGGAATGGAATGGAATGGAATGCAATGGAATGCAATGGAATGGAAAGGAATGGAATGGAATGGAATGGAATGGAATGGAATGGAATGGACACCAGTAGAATGGAATGGAATGGAATGGAATGGAATGGAATGGAATGGAATGGAATGGAATGGAATGGAATGGAATGTACCGGAGTGGAGTGGAGTGTAATGGAGTGGAGTGGAGTGGAGTGGAGTGGAATGGAATGGAATGGAATGGAATGGAATGGAATGGAATGCAATGGAATGCAATGGAATGGAAAGGAATGGAATGGAATGGAATGGAATGGAATGGAATGGAATGGACACCAGTAGAATGGAATGGAATGGAATGGAATGGAATGGAATGGAATGGAATGGAATGGAATGGAATTCAATGGAATGGAATGGAATGGAATGGAATTCTATGGAATGGAATGGAATGGAATGGAATTCAATGGAATGGAATGGAATGGAATGGAATTCTATGGAATGGAATGGAGTGGAATCGAATGGAATCGAATGGAATCGAATGGAATGGAATGGAATCGAATGGAATCAACCCGAGTAGAACGGAACGGAACGCAACGGAACGGAACGGAACGGAACGGGACGGAACGGAACGGAATGGAATGGAATGGAACGGAATTCCATGGAATGGTATGGAATGGAATGGAATTCAATGGAATGGAATGGAATGGAATGGAATGGAATGGAATGGAATGGAATTCCATGGAATGGAATGGAATGGAATGGAATTCAATGGAATGGAATGGAATGGAATGGAATGGAATGGAATGGAATGGAATTCAATGGAATGGAATGGAATGGAATGGAATGGAATGGAATGGAATGGAATTCTATGGAATGGAATGCAATGGAATGGAAAGGAATGGAATGGAATGGAATGGAATGGAATGGAATGGAATGGACACCAGTAGAATGGAATGGAATGGAATGGAATGGAATGGAATGGAATGGAATGGAATGGAATGGAATGGAATGGAATGGAATTCAATGGAATGGAATGGAATGGAATGGAATTCTATGGAATGGAATGGAATGGAATGGAATTCAATGGAATGGAATGGAATGGAATGGAATTCTATGGAATGGAATCGAGTGGAATCGAATGGAATCGAATGGAATGGAATGGAATGGAATGGAATAGAATGGAATCAACCCGAGTAGAACGGAACGGAACGCAACGGAACGGAACGGAACGGAACGGGACGGAACGGAACGGAATGGAATGGAATGGAACGGAATTCCATGGAATGGAATGGAATGGAATGGAATGGAATGGAATGGAATGGAATTCAATGGAATGGAATGGAATGGAATGGAATGGAATGGAATGGAATGGAATTCAATGGAATGGAATGGAATGGATTGGAATGGAATGGAATAGAATGGAATCAACCCGAGTAGAACGGAATGGAACACAATGGAACGGAACGGAACGCAACAGAACGGAACGGAACGGAACGGAACGGAACGGAATGGAATGGAATGGAACGGAATTCCGTGGAATGGAATGGAATGGAATGGAATTCTATGGAATGGAATGGAATGGAATGGAATGGAATTCCATGGAATGGAATGGAATGGAATGGAATGGAATGGAATGCAATGGAATACAATGGAATGGAATGGAGTGGAATGGAATGGAATCGAATGGAATTGAATGGAATCGAATGGAATCAAATGGGATCGAATGGAATGGAATGGAATAGAATGGAATCAACCCGAGTAGAACGGAATGGAATGGAATGGAATGGAATGGGATGGAATGGAATGGAATGGAATGGAATGGAATGGAATGGAATGGAATGGAATGGGATGGAATGGAATGGAATGGAATGGAATGGAATGGAATGGAATTCAATGGAATGGAATGGAACGGAATGGAATTCAATGGAATGGAATGGAATGGAATGGAATGGAATGGAATGGAATTGCATGGAATGGAATGGAATGGAATGGAATGGAATGGAATTCTATGGAATGGAATGGAATGGAATCGAATGGAATGGAATGGAATGGAATGGAATGGAATGGAATGGAATAGAATGGAATCAACCTGAGTAGAACGGAATGGAATGGAATGGAATGGAATGGAATGGAATGGAATGGAATGGAATGGAATGGAATGGAATGTACCAAAGTAGAACGGAATGGAATGGAATGGAATGGAATGGAATGGAATGGAATGGAATGGAATGGAATGGAATGGAATGGAATGGAATGTACCCGAGTAGAACGGAATGGAATGGAATGGAATGGATTGGAATGGAATGGAATGGAATGGAATGTAACCGAGTAGAACGGAATGGAATGTAATTGAATGGAATGTAACCGAGTTAAACGGAACGGAATGGAATGGAATGGAATGGAATGGAATGGAATGGAATGGAATGGAATTGAGTGCAATGCAATGCAATGGAATGCAATGGAATGGAAAGGAATGGAATGGAATGGAATGGAATCTACCCGAGTAGAACGGAATGGAATGGAATTGAATGGAATGTAACCTAGTAGAACGGAACGGAATGGAATGGAATGGAATGGAATGCAATGGAATGGAATGGAATGCAATGGAATGGAATGGAATGGAATGGAATGGAATGGAATGGACACCAGTTGAATGGAATGGAATGGAATGGAATGGAATGGAATGGAATGGAATGGAATGGAATCTACCCGAGTAGAACGGAATGGAATGGAATGGAATGGAATGGAATGGACAGGAGCAGAACGGAATGGAATGCAATGGAATGGAATGGAATGTACCCGAGCAGAACGGAATGGAATGAAATGGAAATGGAAAGGGAATGGAAATGGAACGGGAATGGAAATGGAACGGGAACGGAAATGGAACGGGAATGGAAATGGAACGGGAACGGAAACAGAACGAGAACGGAAATGGAACGGGAACGGAAATGGAACGGGAATGGTAATGGAACGGGAATGGAAATGGAACGGGAATGGAAATGGAACGGGAATGGAAATGGAACGGGAATGGAAATGGATCGGGAATGGAAATGGAACGGGAATGGTAATGGAACTGGAATGGAAATGGAACGGGAATGGAAAAGAAACGGGAATGGAAATGGAACGGGAATGGAAATGGAATGGGAATGGAAATGGAATGGAATGGAATGGAATGGAATGGAATGGAATGTACCGGAGTGGAGTGGAGTGGAGTGGAGTGGAGTAGAGTGCACTGGAACGGAATGGAATGGAATGGAATGGAATGGAAAGGAACGGAATGTACCCGAGAAGCACGGAATGGAATGGAATGGAATGGAATGGAATGGAATGGAATGGAATGTACCGGAGTGGAGTGGAGTGGAATGGAGTGGAGTGGAGTGGAGTGGAGTGGAATGGAATGGAATGGAATGGAATGGAATGGAATGCAATGGAATGCAATGGAATGGAAAGGAATGGAATGGAATGGAATGGAATGGAATGGAATGGAATGGACACCAGTAGAATGGAATGGAATGGAATGGAATGGAATGGAATGGAATGGAATGGAATTCAATGGAATGGAATGGAATGGAATGGAATTCAATGGAATGGAATGGAATGGAATGGAATTCAATGGAATGGAATGGAATGGAATGGAATTCAATGGAATGGAATGGAATGGAATGGAATTCTATGGAATGGAATGGAGTGGAATCGAATGGAATCGAATGGAATCGAATGGAATGGAATGGAATAGAATGGAATCAACCCGAGTAGAACGGAACGGAACGCAACGGAGCGGAACGGAACGGAACGGGACGGAACGGAACGGAATGGAATGCAATGGAACGGAATTCCATGGAATGGAATGGAATGGAATGGAATTCAATGGAATGGAATGGAATGGAATGGAATGGAATGGAATTCAATAGAATGGAATGGAATGGAATGGAATGGAATGGAATGGAATGGAATGGAATAGAATGGAATCAACCCGAGTAGAACGGAATGGAATGGAATGGAATGGAATGGAATGGAATGGAATGGAATGGAATGGAATGAAATGTTATGGAATGGAATGGAATGGAATTCAATGCAATTCAATAGAATGGAATGGAAGGGAATGGAATGGAGTGGAGTGGAGTGGAGTGGAGTGGAATGGAATGGAGTGGAATGGAATGGAATGGAATGGAATGGAATGGAATGGAATGGAATTCAATTTAATGGAATGGAAGGGAGTGGAATGGAGTGGAGTGGAGTGGAGTGGAGTGCAGTGGATTGGAATGGAATGGAGTGGAATGGAATGGAATGGAATGGAATGGAATGGAATGGAATGGAATTCAATGGAGTGGAATGGAATGGAATGGAATGGAATGGAATGGAATGGAATTCAATGCAATGGAATGGAATGGAATCGAATGGAGTCAAATGGAATGGAATGGAATAGAATGGAATCAACACGAGTAGAACGGATCGGAACGCAACGGAACGGAACGGAACGGAACGGAACGGAATGGAATGTAATGGAATGGAATGGAATGGAATGGAATGGAGTGGAATGGAATGCAATGGAATGGAATGGAATGGAATGGAATGGAATGGAATGGAGTCGAATGGAATCGAATGGAATGGAATGGAATAGAATGGAATCAACCCGAGTAGAACGGTACGGAACGGAACAGAACGGAACGGAACGGAACGGAATGGAATGATCAACCCGTGTAGAATGGAATGGAATGGAATTGAATAGAATGGAATCAACCCTAGTTGAACGGAACGGAACGCAACGGAACGGAACGGAACGGAACGGAATGGAATGGAATGGAAAGGAACGGAATTCAATGGAATGGAATGGAATGGAATGGAATTCTATGGAATGGAATGGAATTCAATGGAATGGAATGGAATGGAATGGAATGGAATGGAATTCAATGGAATGGAAAGGAATGGAATGGAATGGAATTCAATGGAATGGAATGGAATGGAATGGAATGGAATGGAATGGAATGGAATCGAATGGAATCGAATGGAATCGAATGGAATCGAATGGAATGGATTGGAATAGAATGCAATCAACCAGAGTAGAATGGAATGGAATGGAATGGAATGGGATGGAATGGAATAGAATGGAATGGACTGGAATGGAATGGAATTCAAATGGAATGGAATGGAATGGAATTCTATGGAATGGAATGGAGTGGAATCGAATGGAATCGAATGGAATCGAATGGAATCGAATGGGATCGAATGGAATGGAATGGAATAGAATGGAATCAACCCGAGTAGAACGGAGCGGAACGCAACGGAACGGAACGGAACGGAACGGAACGGAAAGGAATGGAATGGAATGGAATGGAACGGAATTCAAAGGAATGGAATGGAACAGAATGGAATTCAATGGAAAGGAATGGAATGGAATGGAATGGAATTCAATGGAATGGAATGGAATGGAATGGAATGGAATGGAATGGAATGGAATGGAATGGAACGGAATTCTATGGAATGGAATGGAATGGAATTCAATGGAATGGAATGGAATGGAATGGAATGGAATGGAACGGAATTCAATGGAATGGAATGGAATGGAATGGAATTCAATGGAATGGAATGGAATTCAATGGAATGGAATGGAATGGAATGGAATGGAATGGAATGGAATGGAATGGAATTCAATGGAATGGAATGGAATGGAATGGAATGCAATGGAATGCAATGGAATGGAAAGGAATGGAATGGAATGGAATGGAATGGAATGGAATGGAATGGAATGGACACCAGTAGAATGGAATGGAATGGAATGGAATGGAATGGAATGGAATGGAATGGAATGGAATTCAATGGAATGGAATGGAATGGAATGGAATTCTATGGAATGGAATGGAATGGAATGGAATTCAAAGGAATGGAATGGAATGGAATGGAGTGGAATCGAATGGAATCGAATGGAATCGAACGGAATGGAATGGAATAGAATGGAATCAACCCGAGTAGAACGGAACGGAACGCAACGGAACGGAACGGAACGGAACGGGACGGAACGGAACGGAATGGAATGGAATGGAACGGAATTCCATGGAATGGAATGGAATGGAATGGAATTCAATGGAATGGAATGGAATGGAATGGAATGGAATTCAATGGAATGGAATGGAATGGAATGGAATGGAATGGAATGGAATGGAATGGAATGGAATGGAATGGAATGGATTGGAATGGAATGGAATAGAATGGAATCAACCCGAGTAGAACGGAACGGAACACAACGGAACGGAACGGAACGCAACAGAACGGAACGGAACGGAACGGAACGGAACGGAATGGAATGGAATGGAACGGAATTCAGTGGAATGGAATGGAATGGAATGGAATTCTATGGAATGGAATGCAATGGAATGGAATGGAATTCCATGGAATGGAATGGAATGGAATGGAATGGAATGGAATGGAATGGAATTCAATGGAATGGAATGGAGTGGAATGGAATGGAATTGAATGGAATTGAATGGAATCGAATGGAATCAAATGGGATCGAATGGAATGGAATGGAATAGAATGGAATCAACCCGAGTAGAACGGAATGGAATGGAATGGAATGGAATGGGATGGAATGGAATGGAATGGAATGGAATGGAATGGAATGGAATGGAATGGAATGGAATGGAATGGGATGGAATGGAATGGAATGGAATGGAATGGAATGTAATTCAATGGAATGGAATGGAACGGAATGGAATTCAATGGAATGGAATGGAATGGAATTCAATGGAATGGAATGGAATGGAATGGAATGGAATGGAATGGAATGGAATTCCATGGAATGGAATGGAATGGAATGGAATTCTATGGAATGGAATGGAATGGAATCGAATGGAATGGAATGGAATGGAATGGAATGGAATGGGATGGAATGGAATAGAATGGAATCAACCTGAGTAGAACGGAATGGAATGGAAAGGAATGGAATGGAATGGAATGGAATGGAATGGAATGGAATTCAATGGAATGGAATGGAATGGAATGGAATGGAATTCAATGGAATGGAATGGAATGGAATGGAATGGAAAGGAATGGAATGGAATGGAATGGAATTCAATGCAATAGAATGGAATGGAATGGAATGGAATCGAATGGAATCGAATGGAATCGAATGGAATGGAATGGAATAGAATGGAATCAACCCGAGTAGAACGGAATGGAATGGAATGGAATGGAATGGAATGGAATTCAATGGAATTCAATGGAATTCAATGGAATGGAATGGAATGGAAAAGAGTGGAGTGGAGTGGACTGGAGTGGAGTGGAGTGGAGTGGAGTGGAATGGAATGGAGTGGAATGGAATGGAATGGAATGGAATGGAATGGAATGGAATGGAATTCAATGGAATGGAATGGAATGGAATGGAATGGAATGGAATTCAATGGAATGGAATGGAATGGAATGGAATGGAATGGAATGGAATGGAATGGAATGGAATGGAATCTACCCGAGTAGAACGGAATGGAACGGAATGGAATGGAATGGAATGTACAGGAGCAGAACGGAATGGAATGCAATGGAATGGAATGGAATGTACCCGAGCAGAACGGAAAGGAATGAAATGGAAATGGAAAGGGAATGGAAATGGAACGGGAATGGAAATGGAACGGGAACGCAATTGAAACGGGAATGGAAATGGAACGGGAACGGAAACGGAACGAGAACGGAAATGGAACGGGAACGGAAACGGAACGGGAACGGAAATGGAACGGGAATGGTAACGGAACAGGAATGGAAATGGAACGGGAATGGAAAAGGAACGGGAATGGAAATGGATCGGGAATGGAAATGGAACGGGAATGGTAATGGAACGGGAATGGAAATGGAACGGGAATGGAAAAGAAACGGGAATGGAAATGGAACGGGAATGGAAATGGAATGGGAATGGAAATGGAATGGAATGGAATGGAATGGAATGGAATGTACCGGAGTGGAGTGGAGTGGAGTGGAGTAGAGTGCACTGGAACGGAATGGAATGGAATGGAATGGAATGGAATGGAACGGAACGGAATGTACCTGAGAAGCACGGAATGGAATGGAATGGAATGGAATAGAATGGAATGTACCGGAGTGGAGTGGAGTGGAATGGAGTGGACTGGAGTGGTGTGGAGTGGAATGGAATGGAATGGAATGGAATGGAATGGAATGGAATGGAATGGAATGGAATGGAATGCAATGGAATGCAATGGAATGGAAAGGAATGGAATGGAATGGAATGGAATGGAATGGAATGGAATGGAATGGACAACAGTAGAATGGAATGGAATGGAATGGAATGGAATGGAATGGAATGGAATGGAATGGAATGGAATTCAATGGAATGGAATGGAATGGAATGGAATTCAATGGAATGGAATGGAATGGAATGGAATTCAATGGAATGGAATGGAATGGAATGGAATTCTATGGAATGGAATGGAGTGGAATCGAATGGAATCGAATGGAATCGAATGGAATGGAATGGAATAGAATGGAATCAACCCGAGTAGAACGGAGCGGAACGCAACGGAACGGAACGGAACGGAACGGGACGGAACGGAACGGAATGGAATGGAATGGAACGGAATTCCATGGAATGGAATGGAATGGAATGGAATTCGATGGAATGGAATGGAATGGATTGGAATGGAATGGAATAGAATGGAATCAACCCGAGTAGAACGGAACGGAACACAACGGAACGGAACGGAACGCAACGGAACGGAACGGAACGGAACGGAACGGAACGGAACGGAATGGAATGGAACGGAATTCAATGGAATGGAATGGAATGGAATGGAATTCTATGGAATGGAATGGAATGGAATGGAATGGAATGGAATGGAATTCCATGGAATGGAATGGAATGGAATGGAATGGAATGGAATTCCATGGAATGGAATGGAATGGAATGGAATGGAATGGAATTGAATGGAATCGAATGGAATCAAATGGGATCGAATGGAATGGAATGGAATAGAATGGAATCAACCCGAGTAGAACGGAATGGAATGGAATGTTATGGAATGGGATGGAATGGAATGGAATGGAATGGAATGGAACGGAATTCAATGGAATGGAATGGAATGGAATGGAATGGAATGGAATGGAATTCAATGGAATGGAATGGAACGGAATGGAATTCAATGGAATGGAATTCAATGGAATGGAATGGAACGGAATGGAATTCAATGGAATGGAATGGAATGGAATGGAATGGAATGGAATGGAATGGAATGGAATGGAATTCCATGGAATGGAATGGAATTCCATGGAATGGAATGGAATGGAATGGAATTCCATGGAATGGAAAGGAATGGAATGGAATTCAATGGAATGGAATGGAATGGAATCGAATGGAATGGAATGGAATGGAATGGAATGAAATGGAATGGAATGGAATAGAATGGAATCAACCTGAGTAGAACGGAATGGAATGGAATGGAATGGAATGGAATGGAATGGAATGGAATGGAATGTACCAAAGTAGAACGGAATGGAATGGAATGGAATGGAATGGAATGGAATGGAATGGAATGGAATGGAATGGAATGTACACGAGTAGAACGGAATGGAATGGAATGGAATGGATTGGAATGGAATGGAATGGAATGGAATGGAATGTAACCGAGTAGAACGGAATGGAATGTAATTGAATGGAATGTAACCGAGTTGAACGGAACGGAATGGAATGGAATGGAATGGAATGGAATGGAATGGAATGGAATGGAATTGAGTGCAATGCAATGCAATGGAATGCAATGGAATGGAAAGGAATGGAATGGAATGGAATGGAATCTACCCGAGTAGAACGGAATGGAATGGAATTGAATGGAATGTAATCGAGTAGAACGGAACGGAATGGAATGGAATGGAATGGAATGCAATGGAATGGAATGGAATGGAATGGAATGGAATGGAATGGACACCAGTAGAATGGAATGGAATGGAATGGAATGGAATGGAATGGAATGGAATGGAATCTACCCGAGTAGAACGGAATGGAACGGAATGGAATGGAATGGAATGGACAGGAGCAGAACGGAATGGAATGCAATGGAATGGAATGGAATGTACCCGAGCAGAACGGAATGGAATGAAATGGAAATGGAAAGGGAATGGAAATGGAACGGGAATGGAAATGGAATGGGAACGGAAATGGAACGGGAATGGAAATGGAACGGGAACGGAAACGGAACGAGAACGGAAATGGAACGGGAACGGAAACGGAACGGGAACGGAAATGGAACGGGAATGGTAACGGAACGGGAATGGAAATGGAACGGGAATGGAAATGGAACGGGAATGGAAATGGATCGGGAATGGAAATGGAACGGGAATGGTAATGGAACTGGAATGGAAATGGAACGGGAATGGAAAAGAAACGGGAATGGAAATGGAACGGGAATGGAAATGGAATGGGAATGGAAATGGAATGGAATGGAATGGAATGGAATGGAATGGAATGTACCGGAGTGGAGTGGAGTGGAGTGGAGTGGAGTAGAGTGCACTGGAACGGAATGGAATGGAATGGAATGGAATGGAATGGAACGGAACGGAATGTACCTGAGAAGCACGGAATGGAATGGAATGGAATGGAATGGAATGGAATGGAATGGAATGGAATGGAATGGAATTCAATGGAATGGAATGGAATGGAATGGAATTCAATGGAATGGAATGGAATGGAATGGAATTCAATGGAATGGAATGGAATGGAATGGAATTCTATGGAATGGAATGGAGTGGAATCGAATGGAATCGAATGGAATCGAATGGAATGGAATGGAATAGAATGGAATCAACCCGAGTAGAACGGAACGGAATGCAACGGAACGGAACGGAACGGAACGGGACGGAACGGAACGGAATGGAATGGAATGGAACGGAATTCCATGGAATGGAATGGAATGGAATGGAATTCAATGGAATGGATTGGAATGGAATGGAATAGAATGGAATCAACCCGAGTAGAACGGAACGGAACAGAACGCAACGGAACGGAACGCAACGGAACGGAACGGAACGGAACGGAACGGAATGGAATGGAATGGAACGGAATTCAATGGAATGGAATGGAATGGAATGGAATTCTATGGAATGGAATGGAATGGAATGGAATGGAATTCCATGGAATGGAATGGAATGGAATGGAATGGAATGGAATTCCATGGAATGGAATGGAATGGAATGGAATGGAATGGAATCTACCCGAGTAGAACGGAATGGAACGGAATGGAATGGAATGGAATGGACAGGAGCATAACGGAATGGAATGCAATGGAATGGAATGGAATGTACCCGAGCAGAACGGAATGGAATGAAACGGAAATGGAAAGGGAATGGAAATGGAACGGGAATGGAAATGGAACGGGAACGGAAATGGAACGGGAATGGAAATGGAACGGGAACGGAAACGGAACGAGAACGGAAATGGAACGGGAACGGAAACGGAACGGGAACTGAAATGGAACGGGAATGGTAACGGAACGGGAATGGAAATGGAACGGGAATGGAAAAGGAACGGGAATGGAAATGGATCGGGAATGGAAATGGAACGGGAATGGTAATGGAACTGGAATGGAAATGGAACGGGAATGGAAAAGAAACGGGAATGGAAATGGAACGGGAATGGAAATGGAATGGGAATGGAAATGGAATGGAATGGAATGGAATGGAATGGAATGGAATGTACCGGAGTGGAGTGGAGTGGAGTGGAGTGGAGTAGAGTGCACTGGAACGGAATGGAATGGAATGGAACGGAACGGAATGTACCCGAGAAGCACGGAATGGAATGGAATGGAATGGAATGGAATGGAATGGAATGGAATGGAATGGAATGTACCGGAGTGGAGTGGAGTGGAATGGAGTGGAGTGGAGTGGAGTGGAGTGGAATGGAATGGAATGGAATGGAATGGAATGGAATGGAATGCAATGGAATGCAATGGAATGGAAAGGAATGGAATGGAATGGAATGGAATGGAATGGAATGGAATGGAATGGACACCAGTAGAATGGAATGGAATGGAATGGAATGGAATGGAATGGAATGGAATGGAATGGAATGGAATTCAATGGAATGGAATGGAATGGAATGGAATTCTATGGAATGGAATGGAATGGAATGGAATTCAATGGAATGGAATGGAATGGAATGGAATTCTATGGAATGGAATGGAGTGGAATCGAATGGAATCGAATGGAATCGAATGGAATGGAATGGAATAGAATGGAATCAACCCGAGTAGAACGGAACGGAACGCAACGGAACGGAACGGAACGGAACGGGACGGAACGGAACGGAATGGAATGGAATGGAACGGAATTCCATGGAATGGAATGGAATGGAATGGAATTCAATGGAATGGAATGGAATGGAATGGAATGGAATGGAATGGAATTCAATGGAATGGAATGGAATGGAATGGAATGGAATGGAATGGAATGGAATGGAATGGAACGGAATGTACCGGAGTGGAGTGGAGTGGAATGGAGTGGAGTGGAGTGGAGTGGAGTGGAATGGAATGGAATGGAATGGAATGGAATGGAATGGAATGCAATGGAATGCAATGGAATGGAAAGGAATGGAATGGAATGGAAATGGAAAGGGAATGGAAATGGAACGGGAATGGAAATGGAACGGGAACGGAAATGGAACGGGAATGGAAATGGAACGGGAACGGAAATGGAACGAGAACGGAAATGGAACGGGAACGGAAACGGAACGGGAACTGAAATGGAACGGGAATGGTAACGGAACGGGAATGGAAATGGAACGGGAATGGAAAAGGAACGGGAATGGAAATGGATCGGGAATGGAAATGGAACGGGAATGGTAATGGAACTGGAATGGAAATGGAATGGGAATGGAAATGGAATGGAATGGAATGGAATGGAATGGAATGGAATGTACCGGAGTGGAGTGGAGTGGAGTGGAGTGGAGTAGAGTGCACTGGAACGGAGTGGAATGGAATGGAACGGAACGGAATGTACCCGAGAAGCACGGAATGGAATGGAATGGAATGGAATGGAATGGAATGGAATGGAATGGAATGGAATGTACCGGAGTGGAGTGGAGTGGAATGGAGTGGAGTGGAGTGGAGTGGAGTGGAATGGAATGGAATGGAATGGAATGGAATGGAATGGAATGCAATGGAATGCAATGGAATGGAAAGGAATGGAATGGAATGGAATGGAATGGAATGGAATGGAATGGAATGGACACCAGTAGAATGGAATGGAATGGAATTGAATGGAATGGAATGGAATGGAATGGAATGGAATGGAATGGAATTCAATGGAATGGAATGGAATGGAATGGAATTCTATGGAATGGAATGGAATGGAATGGAATTCAATGGAATGGAATGGAATGGAATGGAATTCTATGGAATGGAATGGAGTGGAATCGAATGGAATCGAATGGAATCGAATGGAATGGAATGGAATAGAATGGAATCAACCCGAGTAGAACGGAACGGAACGCAACGGAACGGAACGGAACGGAACGGGACGGAACGGAACGGAATGGAATGGAATGGAACGGAATTCCATGGAATGGAATGGAATGGAATGGAATTCAATGGAATGGAATGGAATGGAATGGAATGGAATGGAATTCAATGGAATGGAATGGAATGGAATGGAATGGAATGGAATGGAATGGAATGGAACGGAATGTACCGGAGTGGAGTGGAGTGGAATGGAGTGGAGTGGAGTGGAGTGGAGTGGAATGGAATGGAATGGAATGGAATGGAATGGAATGCAATGGAATGCAATGGAATGGAAAGGAATGGAATGGAATGGAATGGAATGGAATGGAATGGAATGGAATGGACACCAGTAGAATGGAATGGAATGGAATGGAATGGAATGGAATGGAATGGAATTCAATGGAATGGAATGGAATGGAATGGAATTCTATGGAATGGAATGGAATGGAATGGAATTCAATGGAATGGAATGGAATGGAATTCTGTGGAATGGAATGGAGTGGAATCGAATGGAATCGAATGGAATCGAATGGAATGGAATGGAATAGAATGGAATCAACCCGAGTAGAACGGAACGGAACGCAACGGAACGGAACGGAACGGAACGGGATGGAACGGAACGGAATGGAATGGAATGGAACGGAATTCCATGGAATGGAATGGAATGGAAAGGAATTCAATGGAATGGAATGGAATGGAATGGAATGGAATGGAATTCAATGGAATGGAATGGAATGGAATGGAATGGAATGGAATGGAATGGAATTCAATGGAATGGAATGGAATGGATTGAAATGGAATGGAATAGAATGGAATCAACCCGAGTAGAACGGAACGGAACACAACGGAACGGAACGGAACGCAACAGAACGGAACGGAACGGAACGGAACGGAACAGAATGGAATGGAATGGAACGGAATTCAGTGGAATGGAATGGAATGGAATGGAATTCTATGGAATGGAATGGAATGGAATGGAATGGAATTCCATGGAATGGAATGGAATGGAATGGAATGGAATGGAATTCAATGGAATGGAATGGAGTGGAATGGAATGGAATCGAATGGAATTGAATGGAATCGAATGGAATCAAATGGGATCGAATGGAATGGAATGGAATAGAATGGAATCAACCCGAGTAGAACGGAATGGAATGGAATGGAATGGAATGGGATGGAATGGAATGGAATGGAATGGAATGGAATGGGATGGAATGGAATGGAATGGAATGGAATGGAATGGAATGGAATTCAATGGAATGGAATGGAACGGAATGGAATTCAATGGAATGGAATGGAATGGAATGGAATGGAATGGAATGGAATGGAATGGAATGGAATGGAATTCCATGGAATGGAATGGAATGGAATGGAATGGAATGGAATTCCATGGAATGGAATGGAATGGAATGGAATTCTATGGAATGGAATGGAATGGAATCGAATGGAATGGAATGGAATGGAATGGAATGGAATGGAATGGAATGGAATGGAATAGAATGGAATCAACCTGAGTAGAACGGAATGGAATGGAATGGAATGGAATGGAATGGAATGGAATGGAATGGAATGGAATGTACCAAAGTAGAACGGAATGGAATGGAATGGAATGGAATGGAATGGAATGGAATGGAATGGAATGGAATGGAATGTACCCGAGTAGAACGGAATGGAATGGAATGGAATGGAATAGAATGGAATGGAATGGAATGGAATGGAATGTAACCGAGTAGAACGGAATGGAATGTAATTGAATGGAATGTAACCGAGTTGAACGGAACGGAATGGAATGGAATGGAATGGAATGGAATGGAATTGAGTGCAATGCAATGCAATGGAATGCAATGGAATGGAAAGGAATGGAATGGAATGGAATGGAATCTACCCGAGTAGAACGGAATGGAATGGAATTGAATGGAATGTAACCGAGTAGAACGGAACGGAATGGAATGGAATGGAATGGAATGCAATGGAATGGAATGGAATGCAATGGAATGGAATGGAATGGAATGGAATGGAATGGAATGGAATGGACACCAGTTGAATGGAATGGAATGGAATGGAATGGAATGGAATGGAATGGAATGGAATGGAATGGAATGTACCAAAGTAGAACGGAATGGAATGGAATGGAATGGAATGGAATGGAATGGAATGGAATGGAATGGAATGGAATGGAATGTACACGAGTAGAACGGAATGGAATGGAATGGAATGGATTGGAATGGAATGGAATGGAATGGAATGGAATGTAACCGAGTAGAACGGAATGGAATGTAATTGAATGGAATGTAACCGAGTTGAACGGAACGGAATGGAATGGAATGGAATGGAATGGAATGGAATGGAATGGAATGGAATTGAGTGCAATGCAATGCAATGGAATGCAATGGAATGGAAAGGAATGGAATGGAATGGAATGGAATCTACCCGAGTAGAACGGAATGGAATGGAATTGAATGGAATGTAATTGAGTAGAACGGAACGGAATGGAATGGAATGGAATGGAATGCAATGGAATGGAATGGAATGGAATGGAATGGAATGGAATGGACACCAGTAGAATGGAATGGAATGGAATGGAATGGAATGGAATGGAATGGAATGGAATCTACCCGAGTAGAACGGAATGGAACGGAATGGAATGGAATGGAATGGACAGGAGCAGAACGGAATGGAATGCAATGGAATGGAATGGAATGTACCCGAGCAGAACGGAATGGAATGAAATGGAAATGGAAAGGGAATGGAAATGGAACGGGAATGGAAATGGAATGGGAACGGAAATGGAACGGGAATGGAAATGGAACGGGAACGGAAACGGAACGAGAACGGAAATGGAACGGGAACGGAAACGGAACGGGAACGGAAATGGAACGGGAATGGTAACGGAACGGGAATGGAAATGGAACGGGAATGGAAATGGAACGGGAATGGAAATGGATCGGGAATGGAAATGGAACGGGAATGGTAATGGAACTGGAATGGAAATGGAACGGGAATGGAAAAGAAACGGGAATGGAAATGGAACGGGAATGGAAATGGAATGGGAATGGAAATGGAATGGAATGGAATGGAATGGAATGGAATGGAATGTACCGGAGTGGAGTGGAGTGGAGTGGAGTGGAGTAGAGTGCACTGGAACGGAATGGAATGGAATGGAATGGAATGGAATGGAACGGAACGGAATGTACCTGAGAAGCACGGAATGGAATGGAATGGAATGGAATGGAATGGAATGGAATGTACCGGAGTGGAGTGGAGTGGAATGGAGTGGAGTGGAGTGGAGTGGAGTGGAATGGAATGGAATGGAATGGAATGGAATGCAGTGGAATGCAATGGAATGGAAAGGAATGGAATGGAATGGAATGGAATGGAATGGAATGGAATGGACACCAATAGAATGGAATGGAATGGAATGGAATGGAATGGAATGGAATGGAATGGAATGGAATTCAATGGAATGGAATGGAATGGAATGGAATTCAATGGAATGGAATGGAATGGAATGGAATTCAATGGAATGGAATGGAATGGAATGGAATTCTATGGAATGGAATGGAGTGGAATCGAATGGAATCGAATGGAATCGAATGGAATGGAATGGAATAGAATGGAATCAACCCGAGTAGAACGGAACGGAATGCAACGGAACGGAACGGAACGGAACGGGACGGAACGGAACGGAATGGAATGGAATGGAACGGAATTCCATGGAATGGAATGGAATGGAATGGAATTCAATGGAATGGATTGGAATGGAATGGAATAGAATGGAATCAACCCGAGTAGAACGGAACGGAACAGAACGCAACGGAACGGAACGCAACGGAACGGAACGGAACGGAACGGAACGGAATGGAATGGAATGGAACGGAATTCAATGGAATGGAATGGAATGGAATGGAATTCTATGGAATGGAATGGAATGGAATGGAATGGAATGGAATTCCATGGAATGGAATGGAATGGAATGGAATGGAATGGAATGGAATTCCATGGAATGGAATGGAATGGAATGGAATGGAATTCTATGGAATGGAATGGAGTGGAATCGAATGGAATCGAATGGAATCGAATGGAATGGAATGGAATAGAATGGAATCAACCCGAGTAGAACGGAGCGGAACGCAACGGAACGGAACGGAACGGAACGGGACGGAACGGAACGGAATGGAATGGAATGGAACGGAATTCCATGGAATGGAATGGAATGGAATGGAATTCGATGGAATGGAATGGAATGGATTGGAATGGAATGGAATAGAATGGAATCAACCCGAGTAGAACGGAACGGAACACAACGGAACGGAACGGAACGCAACGGAACGGAACGGAACGGAACGGAACGGAACGGAACGGAATGGAATGGAACGGAATTCAATGGAATGGAATGGAATGGAATGGAATTCTATGGAATGGAATGGAATGGAATGGAATGGAATGGAATGGAATTCCATGGAATGGAATGGAATGGAATGGAATGGAATGGAATTCCATGGAATGGAATGGAATGGAATGGAATGGAATGGAATTGAATGGAATCGAATGGAATCAAATGGGATCGAATGGAATGGAATGGAATAGAATGGAATCAACCCGAGTAGAACGGAATGGAATGGAATGTTATGGAATGGGATGGAATGGAATGGAATGGAATGGAATGGAACGGAATTCAATGGAATGGAATGGAATGGAATGGAATGGAATGGAATGGAATTCAATGGAATGGAATGGAACGGAATGGAATTCAATGGAATGGAATTCAATGGAATGGAATGGAACGGAATGGAATTCAATGGAATGGAATGGAATGGAATGGAATGGAATGGAATGGAATGGAATGGAATGGAATTCCATGGAATGGAATGGAATTCCATGGAATGGAATGGAATGGAATGGAATTCCATGGAATGGAAAGGAATGGAATGGAATTCAATGGAATGGAATGGAATGGAATCGAATGGAATGGAATGGAATGGAATGGAATGAAATGGAATGGAATGGAATAGAATGGAATCAACCTGAGTAGAACGGAATGGAATGGAATGGAATGGAATGGAATGGAATGGAATGGAATGGAATGTACCAAAGTAGAACGGAATGGAATGGAATGGAATGGAATGGAATGGAATGGAATGGAATGGAATGGAATGGAATGGAATGTACACGAGTAGAACGGAATGGAATGGAATGGAATGGATTGGAATGGAATGGAATGGAATGGAATGGAATGTAACCGAGTAGAACGGAATGGAATGTAATTGAATGGAATGTAACCGAGTTGAACGGAACGGAATGGAATGGAATGGAATGGAATGGAATGGAATGGAATGGAATGGAATTGAGTGCAATGCAATGCAATGGAATGCAATGGAATGGAAAGGAATGGAATGGAATGGAATGGAATCTACCCGAGTAGAACGGAATGGAATGGAATTGAATGGAATGTAATCGAGTAGAACGGAACGGAATGGAATGGAATGGAATGGAATGCAATGGAATGGAATGGAATGGAATGGAATGGAATGGAATGGACACCAGTAGAATGGAATGGAATGGAATGGAATGGAATGGAATGGAATGGAATGGAATCTACCCGAGTAGAACGGAATGGAACGGAATGGAATGGAATGGAATGGACAGGAGCAGAACGGAATGGAATGCAATGGAATGGAATGGAATGTACCCGAGCAGAACGGAATGGAATGAAATGGAAATGGAAAGGGAATGGAAATGGAACGGGAATGGAAATGGAATGGGAACGGAAATGGAACGGGAATGGAAATGGAACGGGAACGGAAACGGAACGAGAACGGAAATGGAACGGGAACGGAAACGGAACGGGAACGGAAATGGAACGGGAATGGTAACGGAACGGGAATGGAAATGGAACGGGAATGGAAATGGAACGGGAATGGAAATGGATCGGGAATGGAAATGGAACGGGAATGGTAATGGAACTGGAATGGAAATGGAACGGGAATGGAAAAGAAACGGGAATGGAAATGGAACGGGAATGGAAATGGAATGGGAATGGAAATGGAATGGAATGGAATGGAATGGAATGGAATGGAATGTACCGGAGTGGAGTGGAGTGGAGTGGAGTGGAGTAGAGTGCACTGGAACGGAATGGAATGGAATGGAATGGAATGGAATGGAACGGAACGGAATGTACCTGAGAAGCACGGAATGGAATGGAATGGAATGGAATGGAATGGAATGGAATGTACCGGAGTGGAGTGGAGTGGAATGGAGTGGAGTGGAGTGGAGTGGAGTGGAATGGAATGGAATGGAATGGAATGGAATGCAGTGGAATGCAATGGAATGGAAAGGAATGGAATGGAATGGAATGGAATGGAATGGAATGGAATGGAATGGACACCAGTAGAATGGAATGGAATGGAATGGAATGGAATGGAATGGAATGGAATGGAATGGAATGGAATGGAATTCAATGGAATGGAATGGAATGGAATGGAATTCAATGGAATGGAATGGAATGGAATGGAATTCAATGGAATGGAATGGAATGGAATGGAATTCTATGGAATGGAATGGAGTGGAATCGAATGGAATCGAATGGAATCGAATGGAATGGAATGGAATAGAATGGAATCAACCCGAGTAGAACGGAACGGAATGCAACGGAACGGAACGGAACGGAACGGGACGGAACGGAACGGAATGGAATGGAATGGAACGGAATTCCATGGAATGGAATGGAATGGAATGGAATTCAATGGAATGGATTGGAATGGAATGGAATAGAATGGAATCAACCCGAGTAGAACGGAACGGAACAGAACGCAACGGAACGGAACGCAACGGAACGGAACGGAACGGAACGGAACGGAATGGAATGGAATGGAACGGAATTCAATGGAATGGAATGGAATGGAATGGAATTCTATGGAATGGAATGGAATGGAATGGAATGGAATTCCATGGAATGGAATGGAATGGAATGGAATGGAATGGAATTCCATGGAATGGAATGGAATGGAATGGAATGGAATGGAATCTACCCGAGTAGAACGGAATGGAACGGAATGGAATGGAATGGAATGGACAGGAGCATAACGGAATGGAATGCAATGGAATGGAATGGAATGTACCCGAGCAGAACGGAATGGAATGAAACGGAAATGGAAAGGGAATGGAAATGGAACGGGAATGGAAATGGAACGGGAACGGAAATGGAACGGGAATGGAAATGGAACGGGAACGGAAACGGAACGAGAACGGAAATGGAACGGGAACGGAAACGGAACGGGAACTGAAATGGAACGGGAATGGTAACGGAACGGGAATGGAAATGGAACGGGAATGGAAAAGGAACGGGAATGGAAATGGATCGGGAATGGAAATGGAACGGGAATGGTAATGGAACTGGAATGGAAATGGAACGGGAATGGAAAAGAAACGGGAATGGAAATGGAACGGGAATGGAAATGGAATGGGAATGGAAATGGAATGGAATGGAATGGAATGGAATGGAATGGAATGTACCGGAGTGGAGTGGAGTGGAGTGGAGTGGAGTAGAGTGCACTGGAACGGAATGGAATGGAATGGAACGGAACGGAATGTACCCGAGAAGCACGGAATGGAATGGAATGGAATGGAATGGAATGGAATGGAATGGAATGGAATGGAATGTACCGGAGTGGAGTGGAGTGGAATGGAGTGGAGTGGAGTGGAGTGGAGTGGAATGGAATGGAATGGAATGGAATGGAATGGAATGGAATGCAATGGAATGCAATGGAATGGAAAGGAATGGAATGGAATGGAATGGAATGGAATGGAATGGAATGGAATGGACACCAGTAGAATGGAATGGAATGGAATGGAATGGAATGGAATGGAATGGAATGGAATGGAATGGAATGGAATTCAATGGAATGGAATGGAATGGAATGGAATTCTATGGAATGGAATGGAATGGAATGGAATTCAATGGAATGGAATGGAATGGAATGGAATTCTATGGAATGGAATGGAGTGGAATCGAATGGAATCGAATGGAATCGAATGGAATGGAATGGAATAGAATGGAATCAACCCGAGTAGAACGGAACGGAACGCAACGGAACGGAACGGAACGGAACGGGACGGAACGGAACGGAATGGAATGGAATGGAACGGAATTCCATGGAATGGAATGGAATGGAATGGAATTCAATGGAATGGAATGGAATGGAATGGAATGGAATGGAATGGAATTCAATGGAATGGAATGGAATGGAATGGAATGGAATGGAATGGAATGGAATGGAATGGAATGGAACGGAATGTACCGGAGTGGAGTGGAGTGGAATGGAGTGGAGTGGAGTGGAGTGGAGTGGAATGGAATGGAATGGAATGGAATGGAATGGAATGGAATGCAATGGAATGCAATGGAATGGAAAGGAATGGAATGGAATGGAAATGGAAAGGGAATGGAAATGGAACGGGAATGGAAATGGAACGGGAACGGAAATGGAACGGGAATGGAAATGGAACGGGAACGGAAATGGAACGAGAACGGAAATGGAACGGGAACGGAAACGGAACGGGAACTGAAATGGAACGGGAATGGTAACGGAACGGGAATGGAAATGGAACGGGAATGGAAAAGGAACGGGAATGGAAATGGATCGGGAATGGAAATGGAACGGGAATGGTAATGGAACTGGAATGGAAATGGAATGGGAATGGAAATGGAATGGAATGGAATGGAATGGAATGGAATGGAATGTACCGGAGTGGAGTGGAGTGGAGTGGAGTGGAGTAGAGTGCACTGGAACGGAGTGGAATGGAATGGAACGGAACGGAATGTACCCGAGAAGCACGGAATGGAATGGAATGGAATGGAATGGAATGGAATGGAATGGAATGGAATGGAATGTACCGGAGTGGAGTGGAGTGGAATGGAGTGGAGTGGAGTGGAGTGGAGTGGAATGGAATGGAATGGAATGGAATGGAATGGAATGGAATGCAATGGAATGCAATGGAATGGAAAGGAATGGAATGGAATGGAATGGAATGGAATGGAATGGAATGGAATGGACACCAGTAGAATGGAATGGAATGGAATTGAATGGAATGGAATGGAATGGAATGGAATGGAATGGAATGGAATTCAATGGAATGGAATGGAATGGAATGGAATTCTATGGAATGGAATGGAATGGAATGGAATTCAATGGAATGGAATGGAATGGAATGGAATTCTATGGAATGGAATGGAGTGGAATCGAATGGAATCGAATGGAATCGAATGGAATGGAATGGAATAGAATGGAATCAACCCGAGTAGAACGGAACGGAACGCAACGGAACGGAACGGAACGGAACGGGACGGAACGGAACGGAATGGAATGGAATGGAACGGAATTCCATGGAATGGAATGGAATGGAATGGAATTCAATGGAATGGAATGGAATGGAATGGAATGGAATGGAATTCAATGGAATGGAATGGAATGGAATGGAATGGAATGGAATGGAATGGAATGGAACGGAATGTACCGGAGTGGAGTGGAGTGGAATGGAGTGGAGTGGAGTGGAGTGGAGTGGAATGGAATGGAATGGAATGGAATGGAATGGAATGCAATGGAATGCAATGGAATGGAAAGGAATGGAATGGAATGGAATGGAATGGAATGGAATGGAATGGAATGGACACCAGTAGAATGGAATGGAATGGAATGGAATGGAATGGAATGGAATGGAATTCAATGGAATGGAATGGAATGGAATGGAATTCTATGGAATGGAATGGAATGGAATGGAATTCAATGGAATGGAATGGAATGGAATTCTGTGGAATGGAATGGAGTGGAATCGAATGGAATCGAATGGAATCGAATGGAATGGAATGGAATAGAATGGAATCAACCCGAGTAGAACGGAACGGAACGCAACGGAACGGAACGGAACGGAACGGGATGGAACGGAACGGAATGGAATGGAATGGAACGGAATTCCATGGAATGGAATGGAATGGAAAGGAATTCAATGGAATGGAATGGAATGGAATGGAATGGAATGGAATTCAATGGAATGGAATGGAATGGAATGGAATGGAATGGAATGGAATGGAATTCAATGGAATGGAATGGAATGGATTGAAATGGAATGGAATAGAATGGAATCAACCCGAGTAGAACGGAACGGAACACAACGGAACGGAACGGAACGCAACAGAACGGAACGGAACGGAACGGAACGGAACAGAATGGAATGGAATGGAACGGAATTCAGTGGAATGGAATGGAATGGAATGGAATTCTATGGAATGGAATGGAATGGAATGGAATGGAATTCCATGGAATGGAATGGAATGGAATGGAATGGAATGGAATTCAATGGAATGGAATGGAGTGGAATGGAATGGAATCGAATGGAATTGAATGGAATCGAATGGAATCAAATGGGATCGAATGGAATGGAATGGAATAGAATGGAATCAACCCGAGTAGAACGGAATGGAATGGAATGGAATGGAATGGGATGGAATGGAATGGAATGGAATGGAATGGAATGGGATGGAATGGAATGGAATGGAATGGAATGGAATGGAATGGAATTCAATGGAATGGAATGGAACGGAATGGAATTCAATGGAATGGAATGGAATGGAATGGAATGGAATGGAATGGAATGGAATGGAATGGAATGGAATTCCATGGAATGGAATGGAATGGAATGGAATTCTATGGAATGGAATGGAATGGAATCGAATGGAATGGAATGGAATGGAATGGAATGGAATGGAATGGAATGGAATAGAATGGAATCAACCTGAGTAGAACGGAATGGAATGGAATGGAATGGAATGGAATGGAATGGAATGGAATGGAATGGAATGTACCAAAGTAGAACGGAATGGAATGGAATGGAATGGAATGGAATGGAATGGAATGGAATGGAATGGAATGGAATGTACCCGAGTAGAACGGAATGGAATGGAATGGAATGGAATAGAATGGAATGGAATGGAATGGAATGGAATGTAACCGAGTAGAACGGAATGGAATGTAATTGAATGGAATGTAACCGAGTTGAACGGAACGGAATGGAATGGAATGGAATGGAATGGAATGGAATTGAGTGCAATGCAATGCAATGGAATGCAATGGAATGGAAAGGAATGGAATGGAATGGAATGGAATCTACCCGAGTAGAACGGAATGGAATGGAATTGAATGGAATGTAACCGAGTAGAACGGAACGGAATGGAATGGAATGGAATGGAATGCAATGGAATGGAATGGAATGCAATGGAATGGAATGGAATGGAATGGAATGGAATGGAATGGAATGGACACCAGTTGAATGGAATGGAATGGAATGGAATGGAATGGAATGGAATGGAATGGAATGGAATGGAATGTACCAAAGTAGAACGGAATGGAATGGAATGGAATGGAATGGAATGGAATGGAATGGAATGGAATGGAATGGAATGGAATGTACACGAGTAGAACGGAATGGAATGGAATGGAATGGATTGGAATGGAATGGAATGGAATGGAATGGAATGTAACCGAGTAGAACGGAATGGAATGTAATTGAATGGAATGTAACCGAGTTGAACGGAACGGAATGGAATGGAATGGAATGGAATGGAATGGAATGGAATGGAATGGAATTGAGTGCAATGCAATGCAATGGAATGCAATGGAATGGAAAGGAATGGAATGGAATGGAATGGAATCTACCCGAGTAGAACGGAATGGAATGGAATTGAATGGAATGTAATTGAGTAGAACGGAACGGAATGGAATGGAATGGAATGGAATGCAATGGAATGGAATGGAATGGAATGGAATGGAATGGAATGGACACCAGTAGAATGGAATGGAATGGAATGGAATGGAATGGAATGGAATGGAATGGAATCTACCCGAGTAGAACGGAATGGAACGGAATGGAATGGAATGGAATGGACAGGAGCAGAACGGAATGGAATGCAATGGAATGGAATGGAATGTACCCGAGCAGAACGGAATGGAATGAAATGGAAATGGAAAGGGAATGGAAATGGAACGGGAAGGGAAATGGAATGGGAACGGAAATGGAACGGGAATGGAAATGGAACGGGAACGGAAACGGAACGAGAACGGAAATGGAACGGGAACGGAAACGGAACGGGAACGGAAATGGAACGGGAATGGTAACGGAACGGGAATGGAAATGGAACGGGAATGGAAATGGAACGGGAATGGAAATGGATCGGGAATGGAAATGGAACGGGAATGGTAATGGAACTGGAATGGAAATGGAACGGGAATGGAAAAGAAACGGGAATGGAAATGGAACGGGAATGGAAATGGAATGGGAATGGAAATGGAATGGAATGGAATGGAATGGAATGGAATGGAATGTACCGGAGTGGAGTGGAGTGGAGTGGAGTGGAGTAGAGTGCACTGGAACGGAATGGAATGGAATGGAATGGAATGGAATGGAACGGAACGGAATGTACCTGAGAAGCACGGAATGGAATGGAATGGAATGGAATGGAATGGAATGGAATGTACCGGAGTGGAGTGGAGTGGAATGGAGTGGAGTGGAGTGGAGTGGAGTGGAATGGAATGGAATGGAATGGAATGGAATGCAGTGGAATGCAATGGAATGGAAAGGAATGGAATGGAATGGAATGGAATGGAATGGAATGGAATGGACACCAGTAGAATGGAATGGAATGGAATGGAATGGAATGGAATGGAATGGAATGGAATGGAATTCAATGGAATGGAATGGAATGGAATGGAATTCAATGGAATGGAATGGAATGGAATGGAATTCAATGGAATGGAATGGAATGGAATGGAATTCTATGGAATGGAATGGAGTGGAATCGAATGGAATCGAATGGAATCGAATGGAATGGAATGGAATAGAATGGAATCAACCCGAGTAGAACGGAACGGAATGCAACGGAACGGAACGGAACGGAACGGGACGGAACGGAACGGAATGGAATGGAATGGAACGGAATTCCATGGAATGGAATGGAATGGAATGGAATTCAATGGAATGGATTGGAATGGAATGGAATAGAATGGAATCAACCCGAGTAGAACGGAACGGAACAGAACGCAACGGAACGGAACGCAACGGAACGGAACGGAACGGAACGGAACGGAATGGAATGGAATGGAACGGAATTCAATGGAATGGAATGGAATGGAATGGAATTCTATGGAATGGAATGGAATGGAATGGAATGGAATGGAATTCCATGGAATGGAATGGAATGGAATGGAATGGAATGGAATGGAATTCCATGGAATGGAATGGAATGGAATGGAATGGAATGGAATCTACCCGAGTAGAACGGAATGGAACGGAATGGAATGGAATGGAATGGACAGGAGCATAACGGAATGGAATGCAATGGAATGGAATGGAATGTACCCGAGCAGAACGGAATGGAATGAAACGGAAATGGAAAGGGAATGGAAATGGAACGGGAATGGAAATGGAACGGGAACGGAAATGGAACGGGAATGGAAATGGAACGGGAACGGAAACGGAACGAGAACGGAAATGGAACGGGAACGGAAACGGAACGGGAACTGAAATGGAACGGGAATGGTAACGGAACGGGAATGGAAATGGAACGGGAATGGAAAAGGAACGGGAATGGAAATGGATCGGGAATGGAAATGGAACGGGAATGGTAATGGAACTGGAATGGAAATGGAACGGGAATGGAAAAGAAACGGGAATGGAAATGGAACGGGAATGGAAATGGAATGGGAATGGAAATGGAATGGAATGGAATGGAATGGAATGGAATGGAATGTACCGGAGTGGAGTGGAGTGGAGTGGAGTGGAGTAGAGTGCACTGGAACGGAATGGAATGGAATGGAACGGAACGGAATGTACCCGAGAAGCACGGAATGGAATGGAATGGAATGGAATGGAATGGAATGGAATGGAATGGAATGGAATGTACCGGAGTGGAGTGGAGTGGAATGGAGTGGAGTGGAGTGGAGTGGAGTGGAATGGAATGGAATGGAATGGAATGGAATGGAATGGAATGCAATGGAATGCAATGGAATGGAAAGGAATGGAATGGAATGGAATGGAATGGAATGGAATGGAATGGAATGGACACCAGTAGAATGGAATGGAATGGAATGGAATGGAATGGAATGGAATGGAATGGAATGGAATGGAATGGAATTCAATGGAATGGAATGGAATGGAATGGAATTCTATGGAATGGAATGGAATGGAATGGAATTCAATGGAATGGAATGGAATGGAATGGAATTCTATGGAATGGAATGGAGTGGAATCGAATGGAATCGAATGGAATCGAATGGAATGGAATGGAATAGAATGGAATCAACCCGAGTAGAACGGAACGGAACGCAACGGAACGGAACGGAACGGAACGGGACGGAACGGAACGGAATGGAATGGAATGGAACGGAATTCCATGGAATGGAATGGAATGGAATGGAATTCAATGGAATGGAATGGAATGGAATGGAATGGAATGGAATGGAATTCAATGGAATGGAATGGAATGGAATGGAATGGAATGGAATGGAATGGAATGGAATGGAACGGAATGTACCGGAGTGGAGTGGAGTGGAATGGAGTGGAGTGGAGTGGAGTGGAGTGGAATGGAATGGAATGGAATGGAATGGAATGGAATGGAATGCAATGGAATGCAATGGAATGGAAAGGAATGGAATGGAATGGAATGGAATGGAATGGAATGGAATGGACACCAGTAGAATGGAATGGAATGGAATGGAATGGAATGGAATGGAATGGAATGGAATGGAATGGAATTCAATGGAATGGAATGGAATGGAATGGAATTCTATGGAAAGGAATGGAATGGAATGGAATTCAATGGAATGGAATGGAATGGAATTCTGTGGAATGGAATGGAGTGGAATCGAATGGAATCGAATGGAATCGAATGGAATGGAATGGAATAGAATGGAATCAACCCGAGTAGAACGGAACGGAACGCAACGGAACGGAACGGAACGGAACGGGATGGAACGGAACGGAATGGAATGGAATGGAACGGAATTCCATGGAATGGAATGGAATGGAAAGGAATTCAATGGAATGGAATGGAATGGAATGGAATGGAATGGAATTCAATGGAATGGAATGGAATGGAATGGAATGGAATGGAATGGAATGGAATGGAATGGAATGTACACGAGTAGAACGGAATGGAATGGAATGGAATGGATTGGAATGGAATGGAATGGAATGGAATGGAATGGAATGTAACCGAGTAGAACGGAATGGAATGTAATTGAATGGAATGTAACCGAGTTGAACGGAACGAAATGGAATGGAATGGAATGGAATGGAATGGAATGGAATGGAATGGAATGGAATTGAGTGCAATGCAATACAATGGAATGCAATGGAATGGAAAGGAATGGAATGGAATGGAATGGAATCTACTCGAGTAGAACGGAATGGAATGGAATTGAATGGAATGTAATCGAGTAGAACGGAACGGAATGGAATGGAATGGAATGGAATGCAATGGAATGGAATGGAATGGAATGGAATGGAATGGAATGGACACCAGTAGAATGGAATGGAATGGAATGGAATGGAATGGAATGGAATGGAATGGAACCTACCCGAGTAGAACGGAATGGAACGGAATGGAATGGAATGGAATGGACAGGAGCAGAACGGAATGGAATGCAATGGAATGGAATGGAATGTACCCGAGCAGAACGGAATGGAATGAAATGGAAATGGAAAGGGAATGGAAATGGAACGGGAATGGAAATGGAACGGGAACGGAAATGGAACGGGAATGGAAATGGAACGGGAACGGAAACGGAACGAGAACGGAAATGGAACGGGAACGGAAACGGAACGGGAACGGAAATGGAACGGGAATGGTAACGGAACGGGAATGGAAATGGAACGGGAATGGAAATGGAACGGGAATGGAAATGGATCGGGAATGGAAATGGAACGGGAATGGTAATGGAACTGGAATGGAAATGGAACGGGAATGGAAAAGAAACGGGAATGGAAATGGAACGGGAATGGAAATGGAATGGGAATGGAAATGGAATGGAATGGAATGGAATGGAATGGAATGGAATGTACCGGAGTGGAGTGGAGTGGAGTGGAGTGGAGTAGAGTGCACTGGAACGGAATGGAATGGAATGGAATGGAATGGAATGGAAAGGAACGGAATGTACCTGAGAAGCACGTAATGGAATGGAATGGAATGGAATGGAATGGAATGGAATGTACCGGAGTGGAGTGGAGTGGAATGGAGTGGAGTGGAGTGGAGTGGAGTGGAATGGAATGGAATGGAATGGAATGGAATGCAGTGGAATGCAATGGAATGGAAAGGAATGGAATGGAATGGAATGGAATGGAATGGAATGGAATGGAATGGACACCAGTAGAATGGAATGGAATGGAATGGAATGGAATGGAATGGAATGGAATGGAATTCAATGGAATGGAATGGAATGGAATGGAATTCCATGGAATGGAATGGAATGGAATGGAATTCAATGGAATGGAATGGAATGGAATGGAATTCTATGGAATGGATTGGAGTGGAATCGAATGGAATCGAATGGAATCGAATGGAATGGAATGGAATAGAATGGAATCAACCCGAGTAGAACGGAACGGAACGCAACGGAACGGAACGGAACGGAACGGGACGGAACGGAACGGAATGGAATGGAATGCAACGGAATTCCATGGAATGGAATGGAATGGAATGGAATTCAATGGAATGGATTGGAATGGAATGGAATAGAATGGAATCAACCCGAGTAGAACGGAACGGAACAGAACGCAACGGAACGGAACGCAACGGAACGGAACGGAACGGAACGGAATGGAATGGAATGGAACGGAATTCAATGGAATGGAATGGAATGGAATGGAATTCTACGGAATGGAATGGAATGGAATGGAATGGAATGGAATGGAATGGAATTCCATGGAATGGAATGGAATGGAATGGAATGGAATGGAATTCCATGGAATGGAATGGAATGGAATGGAATGGAATGGAATGGAATGGAATCTACCCGAGTAGAACGGAATGGAACGGAATGGAATGGAATGGAATGGACAGGAGCAGAACGGAATGGAATGCAATGGAATGGAATGGAATGTACCCGAGCAGAACGGAATGGAATGAAATGGAAATGGAAAGGGAATGGAAATGGAACGGGAATGGAAATGGAACGGGAACGGAAATGGAACGGGAATGGAAATGGAACGGGAACGGAAACGGAACGAGAACGGAAATGGAACGGGAACGGAAACGGAACGGGAACTGAAATGGAACGGGAATGGTAATGGAACGGGAATGGAAATGGAACGGGAATGGAAAAGGAACGGGAATGGAAATGGATCGGGAATTGAAATGGAACGGGAATGGTAATGGAACTGGAATGGAAATGGAACGGGAATGGAAAAGAAACGGGAATGGAAATGGAACGGGAATGGAAATGGAATGGGAATGGAAATGGAATGGAATGGAATGGAATGGAATGGAATGGAATGGAATGTACCGGAGTGGAGTGGAGTGGAGTGGAGTGGAGTAGAGTGCACTGGAACAGAATGGAATGGAATGGAACGGAACGGAATGTACCCGAGAAGCACGGAATGGAATGGAATGGAATGGAATGGAATGGAATGGAATGGAATGGAATGGAATGGAATGGAATGGAATGTACCGGAGTGGAGTGGAGTGGAATGGAGTGGAGTGGAGTGGAGTGGAGTGGAATGGAATGGAATGGAATGGAATGGAATGGAATGGAATGGAATGCAATGGAATGCAATGGAATGGAAAGGAATGGAATGGAATGGAATGGAATGGAATGGAATGGAATGGAATGGACACCAGTAGAATGGAATGGAATGGAATGGAATGGAATGGAATGGAATGGAATGGAATGGAATGGAATTCAATGGAATGGAATGGAATGGAATGGAATTCTATGGAATGGAATGGAATGGAATGGAATTCAATGGAATGGAATGGAATGGAATGGAATTCTATGGAATGGAATGGAGTGGAATCGAATGGAATCGAATGGAATCGAATGGAATGGAATGGAATAGAATGGAATCAACCCGAGTAGAACGGAACGGAACGCAACGGAACGGAACGGAACGGAACGGGACGGAACGGAACGGAATGGAATGGAATGGAACGGAATTCCATGGAATGGAATGGAATGGAATGGAATTCAATGGAATGGAATGGAATGGAATGGAATGGAATGGAATGGAATTCAATGGAATGGAATGGAATGGAATGGAATGGAATGGAATGGAATGGAATGGAATGGAGTGGAATGGAATGTACCGGAGTGGAGTGGAGTGGAATGGAGTGGAGTGGAGTGGAGTGGAATGGAATGGAATGGAATGGAATGGAATGGAATGGAATGCAATGGAATGCAATGGAATGGAAAGGAATGGAATGGAATGGAATGGAATGGAATGGAATGGAATGGAATGGACACCAGTAGAATGGAATGGAATGGAATGGAATGGAATGGAATGGAATGGAATGGAATGGAATTCAATGGAATGGAATGGAATGGAATGGAATTCTATGGAATGGAATGGAATGGAATGGAATTCAATGGAATGGAATGGAATGGAATGGAATTCTATGGAATGGAATGGAGTGGAATCGAATGGAATCGAATGGAATCGAATGGAATGGAATGGAATAGAATGGAATCAACCCGAGTAGAACGGAACGGAACGCAACGGAACGGAACGGAACGGAACGGGACGGAACGGAACGGAATGGAATGGAATGGAACGGAATTCCATGGAATGGAATGGAATGGAATGGAATTCAATGGAATGGAATGGAATGGAATGGAATGGAATGGAATGGAATTCTATGGAATGGAATGGAATGGAATGGAATGGAATGGAATGGAATGGAATAGAATGGAATGGAATGGAATGGAATGGAATGGAATTCAATGGAATGGAATGGAATGGATTGGAATGGAATGGAATAGAATGGAATAAACCCGAGTAGAACGGAACAGAACACAACGGAACGGAACGGAACGCAACAGAACGGAACGGAACGGAACGGAACGGAACGGAATGGAATGGAATGGAACGGAATTCAGTGGAATGGAATGGAATGGAATGGAATTCTATGGAATGGAATGGAATGGAATGGAATGGAATTCCATGGAATGGAATGGAATGGAATGGAATGGAATGGAATGGAATTCCATGGAATGGAATGGAATGGAATGGAATGGAAAGAATTGAATTCAATGGAATGGAATGGAGTGGAATGGAATGGAATCGAATGGAATTGAATGGAATCGAATGGAATCAAATGGGATCGAATGGAATGGAATGGAATAGAATGGAATCAACCCGAGTAGAACGGAATGGAATGGAATGGAATGGAATGGGATGGAATGGAATGGAATGGAATGGAATGGAATGGAATGGGATGGAATGGAATGGAATGGAATGGAATGGAATGGAATTCAATGGAATGGAATGGAACGGAATGGAATTCAATGGAATGGAATGGAATGGAATGGAATGGAATGGAATGGAATGGAATGGAATGGAATTCCATGGAATGGAATGGAATGGAATGGAATTCTATGGAATGGAATGGAATGGAATGGAATGGAATGGAATGGAATGGAATGGAATGGAATGGAATAGAATGGAATCAACCTGAGTAGAACGGAATGGAATGGAATGGAATGGAATGGAATGGAATGGAATGGAATGGAATGGAATGGAATGTACCAAAGTAGAACGGAATGGAATGGAATGGAATGGAATGGAATGGAATGGAATGGAATGGAATGGAATGGAATGGAATGGAATGTACCCGAGTAGAACGGAATGGAATGGAATGGAATGGATTGGAATGGAATGGAATGGAATGGAATGGAATGTAACCGAGTAGAACGGAATGGAATGTAATTGAATGGAATGTAACCGAGTTGAACGGAACGGAATGGAATGGAATGGAATGGAATGGAATGGAATGGAATGGAATTGAGTGCAATGCAATGCAATGGAATGCAATGGAATGGAAAGGAATGGAATGGAATGGAATGGAATGGAATCTACCCGAGTAGAACGGAATGGAATGGAATTGAATGGAATGTAACCGAGTAGAACGGAACGGAATGGAATGGAATGGAATGGAATGCAATGGAATGGAATGGAATGCAATGGAATGGAATGGAATGGAATGGAATGGAATGGAATGGAATGGAATGGACACCAGTTGAATGGAATGGAATGGAATGGAATGGAATGGAATGGAATGGACACCAGTTGAATGGAATGGAATGGAATGGAATGGAATGGAATGGAATGGAATGGAATGGAATGGAATCTACCCGAGTAGAACGGAATGGAATGGTATGGAATGGAATGGAATGGACAGGAGCAGAACGGAATGGAATGCAATGGAATGGAATGGAATGTACCCGAGCAGAACGGAATGGAATGAAATGGAAATGGAAAGGGAATGGAAATGGAACGGGAATGGAAATGGAACGGGAACGGAAATGGAACGGGAATGGAAATGGAACGGGAACGGAAACGGAACGAGAACGGAAATGGAACGGGAACGGAAATGGAACGGGAATGGAAATGGAACGGGAATGGAAATGGAACGGGAACGGAAATGGAACGGGAATGGAAATGGAACGGGAACGGAAACGGAACGAGAACGGAAATGGAACGGGAACGGAAATGGAACGGGAATGGTAATGGAACGGGAATGGAAATGGAACGGGAATGGAAATGGAACGGGAATGGAAATGGAACGGGAATGGAAATGGATCGGGAAAGGAAATGGAACGGGAATGGTAATGGAACTGGAATGGAAATGGAACGGGAATGGAAAAGAAACGGGAATGGAAATGGAACGGGAATGGAAATGGAATGGGAATGGAAATGGAATGGAATGGAATGGAATGGAATGGAATGGAATGGAATGTACCGGAGTGGAGTGGAGTGTAGTGGAGTGGAGTAGAGTGCACTGGAACGGAATGGAATGGAATGGAATGGAATGGAAAGGAACGGAATGTACCCGAGAAGCACGGAATGGAATGGAATGGAATGGAATGGAATGGAATGGAATGGAATGTACCGGTGTGGAGTGGAGTGGAATGGAGTGGAGTGGAGTGGAGTGGAGTGGAATGGAATGGAATGGAATGGAATGGAATGGAATGGAATGCAATGGAATGCAATGGAATGGAAAGGAATGGAATGGAATGGAATGGAATGGAATGGAATGGAATGGAATGGAATGGAATGGACACCAGTAGAATGGAATGGAATGGAATGGAATGGAATGGAATGGAATGGAATGTACCGGAGTGGAGTGGAGTGTAATGGAGTGGAGTGGAGTGGATTGGAGTGGAATGGAATGGAATGGAATGGAATGGAATGGAATGGAATGGAATGCAATGGAATGCAATGGAATGGAAAGGAATGGAATGGAATGGAATGGAATGGAATGGAATGGAATGGAATGGACACCAGTAGAATGGAATGGAATGGAATGGAATGGAATGGAATGGAATGGAATGGAATGGAATGGAATTCAATGGAATGGAATGGAATGGAATGGAATTCTATGGAATGGAATGGAATGGAATGGAATTCAATGGAATGGAATGGAATGGAATGGAATTCAATGGAATGGAATGGAATGGAATGGAATTCTATGGAATGGAATGGAGTGGAATCGAATGGAATCGAATGGAATCGAATGGAATGGAATGGAATAGAATGGAATCAACCCGAGTAGAACGGAACGGAACGCAACGGAACGGAACGGAACGGAACGGGACGGAACGGAACGGAATGGAATGGAATGGAACGGAATTCCATGGAATGGAATGGAATGGAATGGAATTCAATGGAATGGAATGGAATGGAATGGAATGGAATGGAATGGAATGGAATTCAATGGAATGGAATGGAATTCAATGGAATGGAATGGAATGGAATGGAATGGAATGGAATGGAATGGAATGGAATGGAATGGAATGGAATGGAATGGAATGGAATGGAATTCAATGGAATGGAATGGAATGGATTGGAATGGAATGGAATAGAATGGAATCAACCCGAGTAGAACGGAACGGAACACAACGGAACGGAACGGAACGCAACAGAACGGAACGGAACGGAACGGAACGGAACGGAATGGAATGGAATGGAACGGAATTCAGTGGAATGGAATGGAATGGAATGGAATTCTATGGAATGGAATGGAATGGAATGGAATGGAATTCCATGGAATGGAATGGAATGGAATGGAATGGAAAGAATTGAATTCAATCGAATGGAATGGAGTGGAATGGAATGGAATCGAATGGAATTGAATGGAATCGAATGGAATCAAATGGGATCGAATGGAATGGAATGGAATAGAATGGAATCAACCCGAGTAGAACGGAATGGAATGGAATGGAATGGAATGGGATGGAATGGAATGGAATGGAATGGAATGGAATGGAATGGGATGGAATGGAATGGAATGGAATGGAATGGAATGGAATGGAATTCAATGGAATGGAATGGAACGGAATGGAATTCAATGGAATGGAATGGAATGGAATGGAATGGAATGGAATGGAATGGAATGGAATGGAATGGAATTCCATGGAATGGAATGGAATGGAATGGAATTCTATGGAATGGAATGGAATGGAATCGAATGGAATGGAATGGAATGGAATGGAATGGAATGGAATGGAATGGAATGGAATAGAATGGAATCAACCTGAGTAGAACGGAATGGAATGGAATGGAATGGAATGGAATGGAATGGAATGGAATGGAATGGAATGGAATGGAATGTACCAAAGTAGAACGGAATGGAATGGAATGGAATGGAATGGAATGGAATGGAATGGAATGGAATGGAATGGAATGGAATGGAATGGAATTGAATGGAATCAACCCGAGTAGAACGGAATGGAATGGAATGGAATGGATTGGAATGGAATGGAATGGAATGGAATGGAATGTAACCGAGTAGAACGGAATGGAATGTAATTGAATGGAATGTAACCGAGTTGAACGGAACGGAATGGAATGGAATGGAATGGAATGGAATGGAATGGAATGGAATAGAGTGCAATGCAATGCAATGGAATGCAATGGAATGGAAAGGAATGGAATGGAATGGAATGGAATCTACCCGAGTAGAACGGAATGGAATGGAATTGAATGGAATGTAACCGAGTAGAACGGAACGGAATGGAATGGAATGGAATAGAATGCAATGGAATGGAATGGAATGCAATGGAATGGAATGGAATGGAATGGAATGGAATGGAATGGAATGGAATGGACACCAGTTGAATGGAATGGAATGGAATGGAATGGAATGGAATGGAATGGACACCAGTTGAATGGAATGGAATGGAATGGAATGGAATGGAATGGAATGGAATCTACCCGAGTAGAACGGAATGGAATGGAATGGAATGGAATGGAATGGACAGGAGCAGAACGGAATGGAATGCAATGGAATGGAATGGAATGTACCCGAGCAGAACGGAATGGAATGAAATGGAAATGGAAAGGGAATGGAAATGGAACGGGAATGGAAATGGAACGGGAACGGAAATGGAACGGGAACGGAAATGGAACGGGAACGGAAACGGAACGAGAACGGAAATGGAACGGGAACGGAAATGGAACGGGAATGGTAATGGAACGGGAATGGAAATGGAACGGGAATGGAAATGGAACGGGAATGGAAATGGAACGGGAATGGAAATGGATCGGGAAAGGAAATGGAACGGGAATGGTAATGGAACTGGAATGGAAATGGAACGGGAATGGAAAAGAAACGGGAATGGAAATGGAACGGGAATGGAAATGGAATGGGAATGGAAATGGAATGGAATGGAATGGAATGGAATGGAATGGAATGTACCGGAGTGGAGTGGAGTGGAGTGGAGTGGAGTAGAGTGCACTGGAACGGAATGGAATGGAATGGAATGGAATGGAAAGGAACGGAATGTACCCGAGAAGCACGGAATGGAATGGAATGGAATGGAATGGAATGGAATGGAATGGAATGTACCGGAGTGGAGTGGAGTGGAATGGAGTGGAGTGGAGTGGAGTGGAGTGGAATGGAATGGAATGGAATGGAATGGAATGGAATGGAATGGAATGCAATGGAATGCAATGGAATGGAAAGGAATGGAATGGAATGGAATGGAATGGAATGGAATGGACACCAGTAGAATGGAATGGAATGGAATGGAATGGAATGGAATGGAATGGAATGGAATGGAATGGAATGGAATGTACCGGAGTGGAGTGGAGTGTAATGGAGTGGAGTGGAGTGGAGTGGAGTGGAATGGAATGGAATGGAATGGAATGGAATGGAATGGAATGCAATGGAATGCAATGGAATGGAAAGGAATGGAATGGAATGGAATGGAATGGAATGGAATGGAATGGACACCAGTAGAATGGAATGGAATGGAATGGAATGGAATGGAATGGAATGGAATGGAATGGAATGGAATTCAATGGAATGGAATGGAATGGAATGGAATTCTATGGAATGGAATGGAATGGAATGGAATTCAATGGAATGGAATGGAATGGAATGGAATTCTATGGAATGGAATGGAGTGGAATCGAATGGAATCGAATGGAATCGAATGGAATGGAATGGAATCGAATGGAATCAACCCGAGTAGAACGGAACGGAACGCAACGGAACGGAACGGAACGGAACGGGACGGAACGGAACGGAATGGAATGGAATGGAACGGAATTCCATGGAATGGTATGGAATGGAATGGAATTCAATGGAATGGAATGGAATGGAATGGAATGGAATGGAATGGAATGGAATTCCATGGAATGGAATGGAATGGAATGGAATTCAATGGAATGGAATGGAATGGAATGGAATGGAATGGAATGGAATGGAATTCAATGGAATGGAATGGAATGGAATGGAATGGAATGGAATGGAATGGAATTCTATGGAATGGAATGCAATGGAATGGAAAGGAATGGAATGGAATGGAATGGAATGGAATGGAATGGAATGGACACCAGTAGAATGGAATGGAATGGAATGGAATGGAATGGAATGGAATGGAATGGAATGGAATGGAATGGAATGGAATGGAATTCAATGGAATGGAATGGAATGGAATGGAATTCTATGGAATGGAATGGAATGGAATGGAATTCAATGGAATGGAATGGAATGGAATGGAATTCTATGGAATGGAATCGAGTGGAATCGAATGGAATCGAATGGAATGGAATGGAATGGAATGGAATAGAATGGAATCAACCCGAGTAGAACGGAACGGAACGCAACGGAACGGAACGGAACGGAACGGGACGGAACGGAACGGAATGGAATGGAATGGAACGGAATTCCATGGAATGGAATGGAATGGAATGGAATGGAATGGAATGGAATGGAATTCAATGGAATGGAATGGAATGGAATGGAATGGAATGGAATGGAATGGAATTCAATGGAATGGAATGGAATGGATTGGAATGGAATGGAATAGAATGGAATCAACCCGAGTAGAACGGAATGGAACACAATGGAACGGAACGGAACGCAACAGAACGGAACGGAACGGAACGGAACGGAACGGAATGGAATGGAATGGAACGGAATTCCGTGGAATGGAATGGAATGGAATGGAATTCTATGGAATGGAATGGAATGGAATGGAATGGAATTCCATGGAATGGAATGGAATGGAATGGAATGGAATGGAATGCAATGGAATACAATGGAATGGAATGGAGTGGAATGGAATGGAATCGAATGGAATTGAATGGAATCGAATGGAATCAAATGGGATCGAATGGAATGGAATGGAATAGAATGGAATCAACCCGAGTAGAACGGAATGGAATGGAATGGAATGGAATGGGATGGAATGGAATGGAATGGAATGGAATGGAATGGAATGGAATGGAATGGAATGGGATGGAATGGAATGGAATGGAATGGAATGGAATGGAATGGAATTCAATGGAATGGAATGGAACGGAATGGAATTCAATGGAATGGAATGGAATGGAATGGAATGGAATGGAATTGCATGGAATGGAATGGAATGGAATGGAATGGAATGGAATTCTATGGAATGGAATGGAATGGAATCGAATGGAATGGAATGGAATGGAATGGAATGGAATGGAATGGAATAGAATGGAATCAACCTGAGTAGAACGGAATGGAATGGAATGGAATGGAATGGAATGGAATGGAATGGAATGGAATGGAATGGAATGGAATGGAATGTACCCGAGTAGAACGGAATGGAATGGAATGGAATGGATTGGAATGGAATGGAATGGAATGGAATGTAACCGAGTAGAACGGAATGGAATGTAATTGAATGGAATGTAACCGAGTTAAACGGAACGGAATGGAATGGAATGGAATGGAATGGAATGGAATGGAATGGAATGGAATTGAGTGCAATGCAATGCAATGGAATGCAATGGAATGGAAAGGAATGGAATGGAATGGAATGGAATCTACCCGAGTAGAACGGAATGGAATGGAATTGAATGGAATGTAACCGAGTAGAACGGAACGGAATGGAATGGAATGGAATGGAATGCAATGGAATGGAATGGAATGCAATGGAATGGAATGGAATGGAATGGAATGGAATGGAATGGACACCAGTTGAATGGAATGGAATGGAATGGAATGGAATGGAATGGAATGGAATGGAATGGAATCTACCCGAGTAGAACGGAATGGAATGGAATGGAATGGAATGGAATGGACAGGAGCAGAACGGAATGGAATGCAATGGAATGGAATGGAATGTACCCGAGCAGAACGGAATGGAATGAAATGGAAATGGAAAGGGAATGGAAATGGAACGGGAATGGAAATGGAACGGGAACGGAAATGGAACGGGAATGGAAATGGAACGGGAACGGAAACAGAACGAGAACGGAAATGGAACGGGAACGGAAATGGAACGGGAATGGTAATGGAACGGGAATGGAAATGGAACGGGAATGGAAATGGAACGGGAATGGAAATGGAACGGGAATGGAAATGGATCGGGAATGGAAATGGAACGGGAATGGTAATGGAACTGGAATGGAAATGGAACGGGAATGGAAAAGAAACGGGAATGGAAATGGAACGGGAATGGAAATGGAATGGGAATGGAAATGGAATGGAATGGAATGGAATGGAATGGAATGGAATGTACCGGAGTGGAGTGGAGTGGAGTGGAGTGGAGTAGAGTGCACTGGAACGGAATGGAATGGAATGGAATGGAATGGAAAGGAACGGAATGTACCCGAGAAGCACGGAATGGAATGGAATGGAATGGAATGGAATGGAATGGAATGGAATGTACCGGAGTGGAGTGGAGTGGAATGGAGTGGAGTGGAGTGGAGTGGAGTGGAATGGAATGGAATGGAATGGAATGGAATGGAATGCAATGGAATGCAATGGAATGGAAAGGAATGGAATGGAATGGAATGGAATGGAATGGAATGGAATGGACACCAGTAGAATGGAATGGAATGGAATGGAATGGAATGGAATGGAATGGAATGGAATTCAATGGAATGGAATGGAATGGAATGGAATTCAATGGAATGGAATGGAATGGAATGGAATTCAATGGAATGGAATGGAATGGAATGGAATTCAATGGAATGGAATGGAATGGAATGGAATTCTATGGAATGGAATGGAGTGGAATCGAATGGAATCGAATGGAATCGAATGGAATGGAATGGAATAGAATGGAATCAACCCGAGTAGAACGGAACGGAACGCAACGGAGCGGAACGGAACGGAACGGGACGGAACGGAACGGAATGGAATGCAATGGAACGGAATTCCATGGAATGGAATGGAATGGAATGGAATTCAATGGAATGGAATGGAATGGAATGGAATTCAATGGAATTCAATAGAATGGAATGGAATGGAATGGAATGGAATGGAATGGAATGGAATAGAATGGAATCAACCCGAGTAGAACGGAATGGAATGGAATGGAATGGAATGGAATGGAATGGAATGGAATGGAATGGAATGAAATGTTATGGAATGGAATGGAATGGAATTCAATGCAATTCAATAGAATGGAATGGAAGGGAATGGAATGGAGTGGAGTGGAGTGGAGTGGAGTGGAATGGAATGGAGTGGAATGGAATGGAATGGAATGGAATGGAATGGAATGGAATGGAATTCAATTTAATGGAATGGAAGGGAGTGGAATGGAGTGGAGTGGAGTGGAGTGGAGTGCAGTGGATTGGAATGGAATGGAGTGGAATGGAATGGAATGGAATGGAATGGAATGGAATGGAATGGAATTCAATGGAGTGGAATGGAATGGAATGGAATGGAATGGAATGGAATGGAATTCAATGCAATGGAATGGAATGGAATCGAATGGAGTCAAATGGAATGGAATGGAATAGAATGGAATCAACACGAGTAGAACGGATCGGAACGCAACGGAACGGAACGGAACGGAACGGAACGGAATGGAATGTAATGGAATGGAATGGAATGGAATGGAATGGAGTGGAATGGAATGCAATGGAATGGAATGGAATGGAATGGAATGGAATGGAATGGAGTCGAATGGAATCGAATGGAATGGAATGGAATAGAATGGAATCAACCCGAGTAGAACGGTACGGAACGGAACAGAACGGAACGGAACGGAACGGAATGGAATGATCAACCCGTGTAGAATGGAATGGAATGGAATTGAATAGAATGGAATCAACCCTAGTTGAACGGAACGGAACGCAACGGAACGGAACGGAACGGAACGGAATGGAATGGAATGGAAAGGAACGGAATTCAATGGAATGGAATGGAATGGAATGGAATTCTATGGAATGGAATGGAATTCAATGGAATGGAATGGAATGGAATGGAATGGAATGGAATTCAATGGAATGGAAAGGAATGGAATGGAATGGAATTCAATGGAATGGAATGGAATGGAATGGAATGGAATGGAATGGAATGGAATCGAATGGAATCGAATGGAATCGAATGGAATCGAATGGAATGGATTGGAATAGAATGCAATCAACCAGAGTAGAATGGAATGGAATGGAATGGAATGGGATGGAATGGAATAGAATGGAATGGACTGGAATGGAATGGAATTCAAATGGAATGGAATGGAATGGAATTCTATGGAATGGAATGGAGTGGAATCGAATGGAATCGAATGGAATCGAATGGAATCGAATGGGATCGAATGGAATGGAATGGAATAGAATGGAATCAACCCGAGTAGAACGGAGCGGAACGCAACGGAACGGAACGGAACGGAACGGAACGGAAAGGAATGGAATGGAATGGAATGGAACGGAATTCAAAGGAATGGAATGGAACAGAATGGAATTCAATGGAAAGGAATGGAATGGAATGGAATGGAATTCAATGGAATGGAATGGAATGGAATGGAATGGAATGGAATGGAATGGAATGGAATGGAACGGAATTCTATGGAATGGAATGGAATGGAATTCAATGGAATGGAATGGAATGGAATGGAATGGAATGGAACGGAATTCAATGGAATGGAATGGAATGGAATGGAATTCAATGGAATGGAATGGAATTCAATGGAATGGAATGGAATGGAATGGAATGGAATGGAATGGAATGGAATGGAATTCAATGGAATGGAATGGAATGGAATGGAATGCAATGGAATGCAATGGAATGGAAAGGAATGGAATGGAATGGAATGGAATGGAATGGAATGGAATGGAATGGACACCAGTAGAATGGAATGGAATGGAATGGAATGGAATGGAATGGAATGGAATGGAATGGAATTCAATGGAATGGAATGGAATGGAATGGAATTCTATGGAATGGAATGGAATGGAATGGAATTCAAAGGAATGGAATGGAATGGAATGGAGGGGAATCGAATGGAATCGAATGGAATCGAACGGAATGGAATGGAATAGAATGGAATCAACCCGAGTAGAACGGAACGGAACGCAACGGAACGGAACGGAACGGAACGGGACGGAACGGAACGGAATGGAATGGAATGGAACGGAATTCCATGGAATGGAATGGAATGGAATGGAATTCAATGGAATGGAATGGAATGGAATGGAATGGAATTCAATGGAATGGAATGGAATGGAATGGAATGGAATGGAATGGAATGGAATGGAATGGAATGGAATGGAATGGATTGGAATGGAATGGAATAGAATGGAATCAACCCGAGTAGAACGGAACGGAACACAACGGAACGGAACGGAACGCAACAGAACGGAACGGAACGGAACGGAACGGAACGGAATGGAATGGAATGGAACGGAATTCAGTGGAATGGAATGGAATGGAATGGAATTCTATGGAATGGAATGCAATGGAATGGAATGGAATTCCATGGAATGGAATGGAATGGAATGGAATGGAATGGAATGGAATGGAATTCAATGGAATGGAATGGAGTGGAATGGAATGGAATCGAATGGAATTGAATGGAATCGAATGGAATCAAATGGGATCGAATGGAATGGAATGGAATAGAATGGAATCAACCCGAGTAGAACGGAATGGAATGGAATGGAATGGAATGGGATGGAATGGAATGGAATGGAATGGAATGGAATGGAATGGAATGGAATGGAATGGAATGGAATGGGATGGAATGGAATGGAATGGAATGGAATGGAATGTAATTCAATGGAATGGAATGGAACGGAATGGAATTCAATGGAATGGAATGGAATGGAATTCAATGGAATGGAATGGAATGGAATGGAATGGAATGGAATGGAATGGAATTCCATGGAATGGAATGGAATGGAATGGAATTCTATGGAATGGAATGGAATGGAATCGAATGGAATGGAATGGAATGGAATGGAATGGAATGGGATGGAATGGAATAGAATGGAATCAACCTGAGTAGAACGGAATGGAATGGAAAGGAATGGAATGGAATGGAATGGAATGGAATGGAATGGAATTCAATGGAATGGAATGGAATGGAATGGAATGGAATTCAATGGAATGGAATGGAATGGAATGGAATGGAAAGGAATGGAATGGAATGGAATGGAATTCAATGCAATAGAATGGAATGGAATGGAATGGAATCGAATGGAATCGAATGGAATCGAATGGAATGGAATGGAATAGAATGGAATCAACCCGAGTAGAACGGAATGGAATGGAATGGAATGGAATGGAATGGAATTCAATGGAATTCAATGGAATTCAATGGAATGGAATGGAATGGAAAAGAGTGGAGTGGAGTGGACTGGAGTGGAGTGGAGTGGAGTGGAGTGGAATGGAATGGAGTGGAATGGAATGGAATGGAATGGAATGGAATGGAATGGAATGGAATTCAATGGAATGGAATGGAATGGAATGGAATGGAATGGAATTCAATGGAATGGAATGGAATGGAATGGAATGGAATGGAATGGAATGGAATGGAATGGAATGGAATCTACCCGAGTAGAACGGAATGGAACGGAATGGAATGGAATGGAATGTACAGGAGCAGAACGGAATGGAATGCAATGGAATGGAATGGAATGTACCCGAGCAGAACGGGAAGGAATGAAATGGAAATGGAAAGGGAATGGAAATGGAACGGGAATGGAAATGGAACGGGAACGCAATTGAAACGGGCATGGAAATGGAACGGGAACGGAAACGGAACGAGAACGGAAATGGAACGGGAACGGAAACGGAACGGGAACGGAAATGGAACGGGAATGGTAACGGAACAGGAATGGAAATGGAACGGGAATGGAAAAGGAACGGGAATGGAAATGGATCGGGAATGGAAATGGAACGGGAATGGTAATGGAACGGGAATGGAAATGGAACGGGAATGGAAAAGAAACGGGAATGGAAATGGAACGGGAATGGAAATGGAATGGGAATGGAAATGGAATGGAATGGAATGGAATGGAATGGAATGTACCGGAGTGGAGTGGAGTGGAGTGGAGTAGAGTGCACTGGAACGGAATGGAATGGAATGGAATGGAATGGAATGGAACGGAACGGAATGTACCTGAGAAGCACGGAATGGAATGGAATGGAATGGAATAGAATGGAATGTACCGGAGTGGAGTGGAGTGGAATGGAGTGGACTGGAGTGGTGTGGAGTGGAATGGAATGGAATGGAATGGAATGGAATGGAATGGAATGGAATGGAATGGAATGGAATGCAATGGAATGCAATGGAATGGAAAGGAATGGAATGGAATGGAATGGAATGGAATGGAATGGAATGGAATGGACAACAGTAGAATGGAATGGAATGGAATGGAATGGAATGGAATGGAATGGAATGGAATGGAATGGAATTCAATGGAATGGAATGGAATGGAATGGAATTCAATGGAATGGAATGGAATGGAATGGAATTCAATGGAATGGAATGGAATGGAATGGAATTCTATGGAATGGAATGGAGTGGAATCGAATGGAATCGAATGGAATCGAATGGAATGGAATGGAATAGAATGGAATCAACCCGAGTAGAACGGAGCGGAACGCAACGGAACGGAACGGAACGGAACGGGACGGAACGGAACGGAATGGAATGGAATGGAACGGAATTCCATGGAATGGAATGGAATGGAATGGAATTCGATGGAATGGAATGGAATGGATTGGAATGGAATGGAATAGAATGGAATCAACCCGAGTAGAACGGAACGGAACACAACGGAACGGAACGGAACGCAACGGAACGGAACGGAACGGAACGGAACGGAACGGAACGGAATGGAATGGAACGGAATTCAATGGAATGGAATGGAATGGAATGGAATTCTATGGAATGGAATGGAATGGAATGGAATGGAATGGAATGGAATTCCATGGAATGGAATGGAATGGAATGGAATGGAATGGAATTCCATGGAATGGAATGGAATGGAATGGAATGGAATGGAATTGAATGGAATCGAATGGAATCAAATGGGATCGAATGGAATGGAATGGAATAGAATGGAATCAACCCGAGTAGAACGGAATGGAATGGAATGTTATGGAATGGGATGGAATGGAATGGAATGGAATGGAATGGAACGGAATTCAATGGAATGGAATGGAATGGAATGGAATGGAATGGAATGGAATTCAATGGAATGGAATGGAACGGAATGGAATTCAATGGAATGGAATTCAATGGAATGGAATGGAACGGAATGGAATTCAATGGAATGGAATGGAATGGAATGGAATGGAATGGAATGGAATGGAATGGAATGGAAGTCCATGGAATGGAATGGAATGGAATGGAATTCCATGGAATGGAAAGGAATGGAATGGAATTCAATGGAATGGAATGGAATGGAATCGAATGGAATGGAATGGAATGGAATGGAATGAAATGGAATGGAATGGAATAGAATGGAATCAACCTGAGTAGAACGGAATGGAATGGAATGGAATGGAATGGAATGGAATGGAATGGAATGGAATGTACCAAAGTAGAACGGAATGGAATGGAATGGAATGGAATGGAATGGAATGGAATGGAATGGAATGGAATGGAATGTACACGAGTAGAACGGAATGGAATGGAATGGAATGGATTGGAATGGAATGGAATGGAATGGAATGGAATGTAACCGAGTAGAACGGAATGGAATGTAATTGAATGGAATGTAACCGAGTTGAACGGAACGGAATGGAATGGAATGGAATGGAATGGAATGGAATGGAATGGAATGGAATTGAGTGCAATGCAATGCAATGGAATGCAATGGAATGGAAAGGAATGGAATGGAATGGAATGGAATCTACCCGAGTAGAACGGAATGGAATGGAATTGAATGGAATGTAATCGAGTAGAACGGAACGGAATGGAATGGAATGGAATGGAATGCAATGGAATGGAATGGAATGGAATGGAATGGAATGGAATGGACACCAGTAGAATGGAATGGAATGGAATGGAATGGAATGGAATGGAATGGAATGGAATCTACCCGAGTAGAACGGAATGGAACGGAATGGAATGGAATGGAATGGACAGGAGCAGAACGGAATGGAATGCAATGGAATGGAATGGAATGTACCCGAGCAGAACGGAATGGAATGAAATGGAAATGGAAAGGGAATGGAAATGGAACGGGAATGGAAATGGAATGGGAACGGAAATGGAACGGGAATGGAAATGGAACGGGAACGGAAACGGAACGAGAACGGAAATGGAACGGGAACGGAAACGGAACGGGAACGGAAATGGAACGGGAATGGTAACGGAACGGGAATGGAAATGGAACGGGAATGGAAATGGAACGGGAATGGAAATGGATCGGGAATGGAAATGGAACGGGAATGGTAATGGAACTGGAATGGAAATGGAACGGGAATGGAAAAGAAACGGGAATGGAAATGGAACGGGAATGGAAATGGAATGGGAATGGAAATGGAATGGAATGGAATGGAATGGAATGGAATGGAATGTACCGGAGTGGAGTGGAGTGGAGTGGAGTGGAGTAGAGTGCACTGGAACGGAATGGAATGGAATGGAATGGAATGGAATGGAACGGAACGGAATGTACCTGAGAAGCACGGAATGGAATGGAATGGAATGGAATGGAATGGAATGGAATGTACCGGAGTGGAGTGGAGTGGAATGGAGTGGAGTGGAGTGGAGTGGAGTGGAATGGAATGGAATGGAATGGAATGGAATGCAGTGGAATGCAATGGAATGGAAAGGAATGGAATGGAATGGAATGGAATGGAATGGAATGGAATGGAATGGAATGGACACCAGTAGAATGGAATGGAATGGAATGGAATGGAATGGAATGGAATGGAATGGAATGGAATGGAATTCAATGGAATGGAATGGAATGGAATGGAATTCAATGGAATGGAATGGAATGGAATGGAATTCAATGGAATGGAATGGAATGGAATGGAATTCTATGGAATGGAATGGAGTGGAATCGAATGGAATCGAATGGAATCGAATGGAATGGAATGGAATAGAATGGAATCAACCCGAGTAGAACGGAACGGAATGCAACGGAACGGAACGGAACGGAACGGGACGGAACGGAACGGAATGGAATGGAATGGAACGGAATTCCATGGAATGGAATGGAATGGAATGGAATTCAATGGAATGGATTGGAATGGAATGGAATAGAATGGAATCAACCCGAGTAGAACGGAACGGAACAGAACGCAACGGAACGGAACGCAACGGAACGGAACGGAACGGAACGGAACGGAATGGAATGGAATGGAACGGAATTCAATGGAATGGAATGGAATGGAATGGAATTCTATGGAATGGAATGGAATGGAATGGAATGGAATTCCATGGAATGGAATGGAATGGAATGGAATGGAATGGAATTCCATGGAATGGAATGGAATGGAATGGAATGGAATGGAATCTACCCGAGTAGAACGGAATGGAACGGAATGGAATGGAATGGAATGGACAGGAGCAGAACGGAATGGAATGCAATGGAATGGAATGGAATGTACCCGAGCAGAACGGAATGGAATGAAATGGAAATGGAAAGGGAATGGAAATGGAACGGGAATGGAAATGGAACGGGAACGGAAATGGAACGGGAATGGAAATGGAACGGGAACGGAAATGGAACGAGAACGGAAATGGAACGGGAACGGAAACGGAACGGGAACTGAAATGGAACGGGAATGGTAACGGAACGGGAATGGAAATGGAACGGGAATGGAAAAGGAACGGGAATGGAAATGGATCGGGAATGGAAATGGAACGGGAATGGTAATGGAACTGGAATGGAAATGGAATGGGAATGGAAATGGAATGGAATGGAATGGAATGGAATGGAATGGAATGTACCGGAGTGGAGTGGAGTGGAGTGGAGTGGAGTAGAGTGCACTGGAACGGAGTGGAATGGAATGGAACGGAACGGAATGTACCCGAGAAGCACGGAATGGAATGGAATGGAATGGAATGGAATGGAATGGAATGGAATGGAATGGAATGTACCGGAGTGGAGTGGAGTGGAATGGAGTGGAGTGGAGTGGAGTGGAGTGGAATGGAATGGAATGGAATGGAATGGAATGGAATGGAATGCAATGGAATGCAATGGAATGGAAAGGAATGGAATGGAATGGAATGGAATGGAATGGAATGGAATGGAATGGACACCAGTAGAATGGAATGGAATGGAATTGAATGGAATGGAATGGAATGGAATGGAATGGAATGGAATGGAATTCAATGGAATGGAATGGAATGGAATGGAATTCTATGGAATGGAATGGAATGGAATGGAATTCAATGGAATGGAATGGAATGGAATGGAATTCTATGGAATGGAATGGAGTGGAATCGAATGGAATCGAATGGAATCGAATGGAATGGAATGGAATAGAATGGAATCAACCCGAGTAGAACGGAACGGAACGCAACGGAACGGAACGGAACGGAACGGGACGGAACGGAACGGAATGGAATGGAATGGAACGGAATTCCATGGAATGGAATGGAATGGAATGGAATTCAATGGAATGGAATGGAATGGAATGGAATGGAATGGAATTCAATGGAATGGAATGGAATGGAATGGAATGGAATGGAATGGAATGGAATGGAATGGAACGGAATGTACCGGAGTGGAGTGGAGTGGAATGGAGTGGAGTGGAGTGGAGTGGAGTGGAATGGAATGGAATGGAATGGAATGGAATGGAATGCAATGGAATGCAATGGAATGGAAAGGAATGGAATGGAATGGAATGGAATGGAATGGAATGGAATGGAATGGACACCAGTAGAATGGAATGGAATGGAATGGAATGGAATGGAATGGAATTCAATGGAATGGAATGGAATGGAATGGAATTCTATGGAATGGAATGGAATGGAATGGAATTCAATGGAATGGAATGGAATGGAATTCTGTGGAATGGAATGGAGTGGAATCGAATGGAATCGAATGGAATCGAATGGAATGGAATGGAATAGAATGGAATCAACCCGAGTAGAACGGAACGGAACGCAACGGAACGGAACGGAACGGAACGGGATGGAACGGAACGGAATGGAATGGAATGGAACGGAATTCCATGGAATGGAATGGAATGGAAAGGAATTCAATGGAATGGAATGGAATGGAATGGAATGGAATGGAATTCAATGGAATGGAATGGAATGGAATGGAATGGAATGGAATGGAATGGAATTCAATGGAATGGAATGGAATGGATTGAAATGGAATGGAATAGAATGGAATCAACCCGAGTAGAACGGAACGGAACACAACGGAACGGAACGGAACGCAACAGAACGGAACGGAACGGAACGGAACGGAACAGAATGGAATGGAATGGAACGGAATTCAGTGGAATGGAATGGAATGGAATGGAATTCTATGGAATGGAATGGAATGGAATGGAATGGAATTCCATGGAATGGAATGGAATGGAATGGAATGGAATGGAATTCAATGGAATGGAATGGAGTGGAATGGAATGGAATCGAATGGAATTGAATGGAATCGAATGGAATCAAATGGGATCGAATGGAATGGAATGGAATAGAATGGAATCAACCCGAGTAGAACGGAATGGAATGGAATGGAATGGAATGGGATGGAATGGAATGGAATGGAATGGAATGGAATGGGATGGAATGGAATGGAATGGAATGGAATGGAATGGAATGGAATTCAATGGAATGGAATGGAACGGAATGGAATTCAATGGAATGGAATGGAATGGAATGGAATGGAATGGAATGGAATGGAATGGAATGGAATGGAATTCCATGGAATGGAATGGAATGGAATGGAATTCTATGGAATGGAATGGAATGGAATCGAATGGAATGGAATGGAATGGAATGGAATGGAATGGAATGGAATGGAATGGAATAGAATGGAATCAACCTGAGTAGAACGGAATGGAATGGAATGGAATGGAATGGAATGGAATGGAATGGAATGGAATGGAATGTACCAAAGTAGAACGGAATGGAATGGAATGGAATGGAATGGAATGGAATGGAATGGAATGGAATGGAATGGAATGTACCCGAGTAGAACGGAATGGAATGGAATGGAATGGAATAGAATGGAATGGAATGGAATGGAATGGAATGTAACCGAGTAGAACGGAATGGAATGTAATTGAATGGAATGTAACCGAGTTGAACGGAACGGAATGGAATGGAATGGAATGGAATGGAATGGAATTGAGTGCAATGCAATGCAATGGAATGCAATGGAATGGAAAGGAATGGAATGGAATGGAATGGAATCTACCCGAGTAGAACGGAATGGAATGGAATTGAATGGAATGTAACCGAGTAGAACGGAACGGAATGGAATGGAATGGAATGGAATGCAATGGAATGGAATGGAATGCAATGGAATGGAATGGAATGGAATGGAATGGAATGGAATGGAATGGACACCAGTTGAATGGAATGGAATGGAATGGAATGGAATGGAATGGAATGGAATGGAATGGAATGGAATGTACCAAAGTAGAACGGAATGGAATGGAATGGAATGGAATGGAATGGAATGGAATGGAATGGAATGGAGTGGAATGGAATGTACACGAGTAGAACGGAATGGAATGGAATGGAATGGATTGGAATGGAATGGAATGGAATGGAATGGAATGGAATGTAACCGAGTAGAACGGAATGGAATGTAATTGAATGGAATGTAACCGAGTTGAACGGAACGGAATGGAATGGAATGGAATGGAATGGAATGGAATGGAATGGAATGGAATTGAGTGCAATGCAATGCAATGGAATGCAATGGAATGGAAAGGAATGGAATGGAATGGAATGGAATCTACCCGAGTAGAACGGAATGGAATGGAATTGAATGGAATGTAATTGAGTAGAACGGAACGGAATGGAATGGAATGGAATGGAATGCAATGGAATGGAATGGAATGGAATGGAATGGAATGGAATGGACACCAGTAGAATGGAATGGAATGGAATGGAATGGAATGGAATGGAATGGAATGGAATCTACCCGAGTAGAACGGAATGGAACGGAATGGAATGGAATGGAATGGACAGGAGCAGAACGGAATGGAATGCAATGGAATGGAATGGAATGTACCCGAGCAGAACGGAATGGAATGAAATGGAAATGGAAAGGGAATGGAAATGGAACGGGAATGGAAATGGAATGGGAACGGAAATGGAACGGGAATGGAAATGGAACGGGAACGGAAACGGAACGAGAACGGAAATGGAACGGGAACGGAAACGGAACGGGAACGGAAATGGAACGGGAATGGTAACGGAACGGGAATGGAAATGGAACGGGAATGGAAATGGAACGGGAATGGAAATGGATCGGGAATGGAAATGGAACGGGAATGGTAATGGAACTGGAATGGAAATGGAACGGGAATGGAAAAGAAACGGGAATGGAAATGGAACGGGAATGGAAATGGAATGGGAATGGAAATGGAATGGAATGGAATGGAATGGAATGGAATGGAATGTACCGGAGTGGAGTGGAGTGGAGTGGAGTGGAGTAGAGTGCACTGGAACGGAATGGAATGGAATGGAATGGAATGGAATGGAACGGAACGGAATGTACCTGAGAAGCACGGAATGGAATGGAATGGAATGGAATGGAATGGAATGGAATGTACCGGAGTGGAGTGGAGTGGAATGGAGTGGAGTGGAGTGGAGTGGAGTGGAATGGAATGGAATGGAATGGAATGGAATGCAGTGGAATGCAATGGAATGGAAAGGAATGGAATGGAATGGAATGGAATGGAATGGAATGGAATGGACACCAGTAGAATGGAATGGAATGGAATGGAATGGAATGGAATGGAATGGAATGGAATGGAATTCAATGGAATGGAATGGAATGGAATGGAATTCAATGGAATGGAATGGAATGGAATGGAATTCAATGGAATGGAATGGAATGGAATGGAATTCTATGGAATGGAATGGAGTGGAATCGAATGGAATCGAATGGAATCGAATGGAATGGAATGGAATAGAATGGAATCAACCCGAGTAGAACGGAACGGAATGCAACGGAACGGAACGGAACGGAACGGGACGGAACGGAACGGAATGGAATGGAATGGAACGGAATTCCATGGAATGGAATGGAATGGAATGGAATTCAATGGAATGGATTGGAATGGAATGGAATAGAATGGAATCAACCCGAGTAGAACGGAACGGAACAGAACGCAACGGAACGGAACGCAACGGAACGGAACGGAACGGAACGGAACGGAATGGAATGGAATGGAACGGAATTCCATGGAATGGAATGGAATGGAATGGAATGGAATGGAATGGAATTCCATGGAATGGAATGGAATGGAATGGAATGGAATGGAATCTACCCGAGTAGAACGGAATGGAACGGAATGGAATGGAATGGAATGGACAGGAGCATAACGGAATGGAATGCAATGGAATGGAATGGAATGTACCCGAGCAGAACGGAATGGAATGAAACGGAAATGGAAAGGGAATGGAAATGGAACGGGAATGGAAATGGAACGGGAACGGAAATGGAACGGGAATGGAAATGGAACGGGAACGGAAACGGAACGAGAACGGAAATGGAACGGGAACGGAAACGGAACGGGAACTGAAATGGAACGGGAATGGTAACGGAACGGGAATGGAAATGGAACGGGAATGGAAAAGGAACGGGAATGGAAATGGATCGGGAATGGAAATGGAACGGGAATGGTAATGGAACTGGAATGGAAATGGAACGGGAATGGAAAAGAAACGGGAATGGAAATGGAACGGGAATGGAAATGGAATGGGAATGGAAATGGAATGGAATGGAATGGAATGGAATGGAATGGAATGTACCGGAGTGGAGTGGAGTGGAGTGGAGTGGAGTAGAGTGCACTGGAACGGAATGGAATGGAATGGAACGGAACGGAATGTACCCGAGAAGCACGGAATGGAATGGAATGGAATGGAATGGAATGGAATGGAATGGAATGGAATGGAATGTACCGGAGTGGAGTGGAGTGGAATGGAGTGGAGTGGAGTGGAGTGGAGTGGAATGGAATGGAATGGAATGGAATGGAATGGAATGGAATGCAATGGAATGCAATGGAATGGAAAGGAATGGAATGGAATGGAATGGAATGGAATGGAATGGAATGGAATGGACACCAGTAGAATGGAATGGAATGGAATGGAATGGAATGGAATGGAATGGAATGGAATGGAATGGAATGGAATTCAATGGAATGGAATGGAATGGAATGGAATTCTATGGAATGGAATGGAATGGAATGGAATTCAATGGAATGGAATGGAATGGAATGGAATTCTATGGAATGGAATGGAGTGGAATCGAATGGAATCGAATGGAATCGAATGGAATGGAATGGAATAGAATGGAATCAACCCGAGTAGAACGGAACGGAACGCAACGGAACGGAACGGAACGGAACGGGACGGAACGGAACGGAATGGAATGGAATGGAACGGAATTCCATGGAATGGAATGGAATGGAATGGAATTCAATGGAATGGAATGGAATGGAATGGAATGGAATGGAATGGAATTCAATGGAATGGAATGGAATGGAATGGAATGGAATGGAATGGAATGGAATGGAATGGAACGGAATGTACCGGAGTGGAGTGGAGTGGAATGGAGTGGAGTGGAGTGGAGTGGAGTGGAATGGAATGGAATGGAATGGAATGGAATGGAATGGAATGCAATGGAATGCAATGGAATGGAAAGGAATGGAATGGAATGGAATGGAATGGAATGGAATGGAATGGACACCAGTAGAATGGAATGGAATGGAATGGAATGGAATGGAATGGAATGGAATGGAATGGAATTCAATGGAATGGAATGGAATGGAATGGAATTCTATGGAAAGGAATGGAATGGAATGGAATTCAATGGAATGGAATGGAATGGAATTCTGTGGAATGGAATGGAGTGGAATCGAATGGAATCGAATGGAATCGAATGGAATGGAATGGAATAGAATGGAATCAACCCGAGTAGAACGGAACGGAACGCAACGGAACGGAACGGAACGGAACGGGATGGAACGGAACGGAATGGAATGGAATGGAACGGAATTCCATGGAATGGAATGGAATGGAAAGGAATTCAATGGAATGGAATGGAATGGAATGGAATGGAATGGAATTCAATGGAATGGAATGGAATGGAATGGAATGGAATGGAATGGAATGGAATTCAATGGAATGGAATGGAATGGATTGAAATGGAATGGAATAGAATGGAATCAACCCGAGTAGAACGGAACGGAACACAACGGAACGGAACGGAACGCAACAGAACGGAACGGAACGGAACGGAACGGAACAGAATGGAATGGAATGGAACGGAATTCAGTGGAATGGAATGGAATGGAATGGAATTCTATGGAATGGAATGGAATGGAATGGAATGGAATTCCATGGAATGGAATGGAATGGAATGGAATGGAATGGAATGGAATTCAATGGAATGGAATGGAGTGGAATGGAATGGAATCGAATGGAATTGAATGGAATCGAATGGAATCAAATGGGATCGAATGGAGTGGAATGGAATAGAATGGAATCAACCCGAGTAGAACGGAATGGAATGGAATGGAATGGAATGGGATGGAATGGAATGGAATGGAATGGAATGGGATGGAATGGAATGGAATGGAATGGAATGGAATGGAATGGAATTCAATGGAATGGAATGGAACGGAAAGGAATTCAATGGAATGGAATGGAATGGAATGGAATGGAATGGAATGGAATGGAATTCCATGGAATGGAATGGAATGGAATGGAATTCTATGGAATGGAATGGAATGGAATCGAATGGAATGGAATGGAATGGAATGGAATGGAATGGAATGGAATGGAATGGAATGGAATCAACCTGAGTAGAACGGAATGGAATGGAATGGAATGGAATGGAATGGAATGGAATGGAATGGAATGTACCAAAGTAGAACGGAATGGAATGGAATGGAATGGAATGGAATGGAATGGAATGGAATGGAATGGAATGGAATGGAATGTACCCGAGTAGAACGGAATGGAATGGAATGGAATGGAATAGAATGGAATGGAATGGAATGGAATGGAATGTAACCGAGTAGAACGGAATGGAATGTAATTGAATGGAATGTAACCGAGTTGAACGGAACGGAATGGAATGGAATGGAATGGAATGGAATGGAATTGAGTGCAATGCAATGCAATGCAATGCAATGGAATGGAAAGGAATGGAATGGAATGGAATGGAATCTACCCGAGTAGAACGGAATGGAATGGAATTGAATGGAATGTAACCGAGTAGAACGGAACGGAATGGAATGGAATGGAATGGAATGCAATGGAATGGAATGGAATGCAATGGAATGGAATGGAATGGAATGGAATGGAATGGACACCAGTAGAATGGGATGGAATGGAATGGAATGGAATGGAATGGAATGGAATGGAATTCAATGGAATGGAATGGAATGGAAAGGAATTCAATGGAATGGAATGGAATGGAATTCAATGGAATGGAATGGAATGGTATGGAATTCTATGGAATGGAATGGAGTGGAATCGAATGGAATCGAATGGAATCGAATGGAATGGAATGGAATAGAATGGAATCAACCCGAGTAGAACGGAACGGAACGCAACGGAACGGAACGGAACGGAACGGGACGGAACGGAACGGAATGGAATGGAATGGAACGGAATTCCATGGAATGGAATGGAATGGAATGGAATTCAATGGAATGGAATGGAATGCAATGGAATGGAATGGAATTCAATGGAATGGAATTCAATGGAATTCAATGGAATGGAATGCAATGGAATGGAATGGAATGGAATGGAATGGAATGGAATTCAATGGAATAGAATGGAATGGAATGGAATGGAAACGAATGGAATCGAATGGAATCGAATGGAATCGAATGGAATCGAATGGAATGGAATGGAATAGAATGGAATCAACCCGAGTAGAACGGAATGGAATGGAATGGAATGGAATGGAATTTAATGGAATGGAATGGAATGGAATGAAATGTTATGGAATGGAATGGAATGGAATTCAATGCAATTCAATTGAATGGAATGGAAGGGAATGGAATGGAGTGGAGTGGAGTGGAGTGGAGTGGAGTGGAGTGGAATGGAGTGGAATGGAATGGAATGGAATGGAATGGAATGGAATGGAATGGAATTCAATTTTATGGAATGGAAGGGAGTGGAATGGAGTGGAGTGGAGTGGAGTGGAGTGCAGTGGAGTGGAATGGAATGGAGTGGAATGGAATGGAATGGAATGGAATGGAATGGAATGGAATGGAATGGAATTCAATGGAGTGGAATGGAATGGAATGGAATGGAATGGAATGGAATGGAATTCAATGCAATGGAATGGAATGGAATCGAATGGAGTCAAATGGAATGGAATGGAATAGAATGGAATCAACCCGAGTAGAACGGAATGGAACGCAACGGAACGGAACGGAACGGAACGGAACGGAATGGAATGTAATGTAATGGAATGGAATGGAATGGAATGGAGCGGAATGGAATGCAATGGAATGGAATGGAATGGAATGGAATGGAATGGAGTCGAATGGAATCGAATGGAATGGAATGGAATAGAATGGAATCAACCCGAGTAGAACGGTACGGAACGGAACGGAACGGAACGGAACGGAATGGAATGATCAACCCGTGTAGAATGGAATGGAATGGAATTGAATAGAATGGAATCAACCCTAGTTGAACGGAACGGAACGCAACGGAACGGAACGGAACGGAACGGAATGGAATGGAATGGAAAGGAACGGAATTCAATGGAATGGAATGGAATGGAATGGAATTCTATGGAATGGAATGGAATTCAATGGAATGGAATGGAATGGAATGGAATGGAATGGAATGGAATGGAATGGAATGGAATGGAATTCAATGGAATGGAATGGAATGGAATGGAATGGAATTCAATGGAATGGAATGGAATGGAATGGAATGGAATGGAATGGAATGGAATCGAATGGAATCGAATGGAATCGAATGGAATCGAATGGAATCGAATGGAATGGAATGGAATAGAATGCAATCAACCCGAGTAGAATGGAATGGAATGGAATGGAATGGGATGGAATGGAATAGAATGGAATGGAATGGAATGGAATGGAATTCAAATGGAATGGAATGGAATGGAATTCTATGGAATGGAATGGAGTGGAATCGAATGGAATCGAATGGAATCGAATGGAATCGAATGGGATCGAATGGAATGGAATGGAATAGAATGGAATCAACCCGAGTAGAACGGAGCGGAACGCAACGGAACGGAACGGAACGGAACGGAACGGAAAGGATTGGAATGGAATGGAATGGAACGGAATTCAAAGGAATGGAATGGAACAGAATGGAATTCAATGGAAAGGAATGGAATGGAATGGAATGGAATTCAATGGAATGGAATGGAATGGAATGGAATGGAATGGAATGGAATGGAATGGAATGGAACGGAATTCTATGGAAAGGAATGGAATGGAATTCAATGGAATGGAATGGAATGGAATGGAACGGAATTCAATGGAATGGAATGGAATGGAATGGAATTCAATGGAATGGAATGGAATTCAATGGAATGGAATGGAATGGAATGGAATGGAATGGAATGGGATGGAATGGAATGGAATGGAATGGAATGGAATGGAATTCAAAGGAATGGAATGGAATGGAATGGAATGGAATGGAATTCAATGGAATGGAATGGAGTGGAATCGAATGGAATCGAATGGAATCGAATGAGATCGAATGGAATGGAATGGCATAGAATGGAATCAACCCGAGTAGAACGGAATGGAATGGAATGGAATGGAATGGAATGGAATGGAATGGAATTCAATGGAATGGAATGGAATGGAATGGAATGGAATGGAATGGAATGGAATGGAATCAACCCGAGTAGAACGGAACGGCACGCAACGGAACGGAACGGAACGGAACGGGACGGAACGGAACGGAATGGAATATAATGCAACGGAATTCAATGGAATGGAATGGAATGGAATGGAATTCAATGGAATCGAATGGAATCGAATGGAATCGATTGGAATCGAATGGAATCGAATAGAATGGAATGGAATAGAATTTAATCAACCCGAGTAGAGAGGAACGGAACGCAACGGAACGGAACGGAACGGAACGGGACGGAACGGAACGGAATGGAATGGAATGGAACGGAATTCAATTGAATGGAATGGAATGGAATGGAATTCAATGGAATGGAATGGAATGGAATGGAATGGAATTGAATGGAATCGAATGGAATCAAATGGGATCGAATGGAATGGAATGGAATAGAATGGAATCAACCCGAGTAGAACGGAATGGAATGGAATGGAATGGAATGGAATGGAATGGAATGGAATGGAATGGAATGGAATGGAATTCAATGGAATGGAATGGAATGGAATGGAATGGAATGGAATGGAATGGAATGGAATGGAATGGAATGGAATTCAATGGAATGGAATGGAACGGAATGGAATTCAATGGAATGGAATGGAATGGAATGGAATGGAATTCAATGGAATGGAATGGAATGGAATGGAATGGAATTCCATGGAATGGAATGGAATGGAATGGAATTCCATGGAATGGAATGGAATGGAATCGATTGGAATGGAATGGAATGGAATGGAATGGAATGGAATGGAATGGAATAGAATGGAATCAACCCGAGTAGAACGGAATGGAATGGAATGGAATGTAATGGAATGGAATGGAATGGAATGGAATGGAATGTACCAAAGTAGAACGGAATGGAATGGAATGGAATGGAATGGAATGGAATGGAATGGAATGTACCCGAGTAGAACGGAATTTAATGGAATGGAATGGATTGGAATGGAATGGAATGGAATGGAATGGAATGTAACCGAGTAGAACGGAATGGAATGTAATTGAATGGAATGTAACCGAGTTGAACGGAACGGAATGGAATGGAATGGAATGGAATGGAATGGAATGGAATTGAGTGCAATGCAATGCAATGGAATGCAATGGAATAGAAAGGAATGGAATGGAATGGAATGGAATGGAATCTACCCGAGTAGAACGGAATGGAATGGAACTGAATGGAATGTAACCGAGTAGAACGGAACGGAATGGAATGGAATGGAATGGAATGGAATGCAATGGAATGGAATGGAATGGAATGGAATGGAATGGAATGGAATGGAATGGAATGGACACCAGTAGAATGGAATGGACTGGAATGGAATGGAATGGAATGGAATGGACAGGAGCAGAACGGAATGGAATGCAATGGAATGGAATGGAATGTACCGGAGCAGAACGGAATGGAATGAAATGGAAATGGAAAGGGAATGGAAATAGAACGGGAATGGAAATGGAACGGGAACGGAAATGGAACGGGAATGGAAATGGAACGGGAACGGAAATGGAACGGGAATGGAAATGGAACGGGAACGGAAACGGAACGAGAACGGAAATGGAGTGGGAACGGAAACGGAACGGGAACGGAAATGGAACGGGAATGGTAACGGAACGGGAATGGAAATGGAACGGGAATGGAAAAGGAACGGGAATGGAAATGGATCGGGAATGGAAATGGAACGGGAATGGTAATGGAACTGGAATGGAAATGGAACGGGAATGGAAAAGAAACGGGAATGGAAATGGAACGGGAATGGAAAAGGAATGGGAATGGAAATGGAATGGAATGGAATGGAATGGAATGGAATGGAATGTACCGGAGTGGAGTGGAGTGGAGTGGAGTGGAGTAGAGTGCACTGGAACGGAATGGAATGGAATGGAATGGAATGGAACGGAACGGAATGTACCCGAGAAGCACGGAATGGAATGGAATGGAATGGAATGGAATGGAATGGAATGGAATGTACCGGAGTGGAGTGGAGTGGAATGGAGTGGAGTGGAGTGGAGTGGAGTGGAATGGAATGGAATGGAATGGAATGGAATGGAATGCAATGGAATGCAATGGAATGGAAAGGAATGGAATGGAATGGAATGGAATGGAATGGAATGGAATGGACACCAGTAGAATGGAATGGAATGGAATGGAATGGAATGGAATGGAATGGAATGGAATGGAATTCAATGGAATGGAATGGAATGGAATGGAATTCTATGGAATGGAATGGAATGGAATTCAAAGGAATGGAATGGAATGGAATGGAATTCTATGGAATGGAATGGAGTGGAATCGAATGGAATCGAATGGAATCGAATGGAATCGAATGGAATAGAATGGAATCAACCCGAGTAGAACGGAACGGAACGCAACGGAACGGAACGGAACGGAACGGGATGGAAAGGAACGGAATGGAATGGAATGGAACGGAATTCCATGGAATGGAATGGAATGGAATTCCATGGAATGGAATGGAATGGAATGGAATGGAATGGAATGGAATGAAATTCAATGGAATGGAATGGAATGGATTGGAATGGAATGGAATAGAATGGAATCAACCCGAGTAGAACGGAACGGAACACAACGGAACGGAACGGAACGCAACGGAACGGAACGGAATGGAACGGAACGGAATGGAATGGAATGGAACGGAATTCAATGGAATGGAATGGAATGGAATGGAATTCTATGGAATGGAATGGAATGGAATGGAATGGAATGGAATGGAAATCAATGAAATGGAATGGAATGGAATGGAATGGAATGGAATTCTATGGAATGGAATGGAATGGAACGGAATGGAATGGAATTCTATGGAATGGAATGGAATGGAATGGAATGGAATGGAATGGAACGGAATTCGATGGAATGGAATGGAATGGAATGGAACGGAATGGAATGGAATTCAATGGAATGGAAAGGAATGGAATGGAATGGAATGGAATTCAATGGAATGGAATGGAATGGAATGGAACGGAATGGAATTCAATGGAATGGAATGGAATGGCAACGAATGGAATCGAATGCAATCGAATGGAATCGATTGGAATTGAATGGAATCGAATGGAATGGAATGGAATAGAATGGAATCAACCTGAGTAGAACGGAACGGCACGCAACGGAACGGAACGGAACGGAACGGGACGGAACGGAAGGGAATGGAATGGAATGGAACGGAATTCAATGGAATGGAATGGAATGGAATGGAATGGAATGGAATGGAATGGAATGGAATGGAATAGAATGGAATCAACCCGAGTAGAACGGAACGGAACGCAACGGAACGGAACGGAACGCAACGGAACGGAACGGAACGGAACGGAAAGGAACGGAATGGAATGGAATGGAAAGGAACGGAATTCAATGGAATGGAATGGAATGGAATGGAATTCTATGGAATGGAATGGAATTCAATGGAATGGAATGGAATGGAATGGAATGGAATGGAATGGAATGGAATTCAATGGAATGGAATGGAATGGAATGGAATGGAATGGAATTCTATGGAATGGAATGGAATGGAATGGAATGGAATGGAATGGAATTGAACGGAATTCTATGGAATGGAATGGAATGGAATTCAATGGAATGGAATGGAATGGAATGGAATGGAATTCAATGGAATGGAATGGAATGGAATGGAATGGAATTCAAAGGAATGGAAAGGAATGGAATGGAATGGAATGGAATTCAATGGAATGGAATGGAATGGAATGGAACGGAATGGAATTCAATGGAATGGAATGGAATGGAATGGAATGGATTGGAATGGAATGGAATGGAATGGAATGGAATTCAATGGAATGGAATGGAATGGAATGGAATGGCAACGAATGGAATCGAATGCAATCGAATGGAATCGATTGGAATCGAATGGAATCGAATGGAATGGAATGGAATAGAATGGAATCAACCTCAGTAGAACGGAACGGCACGCAACGGAACGGAACGGAACGGAACGGGACGGAACGGAAGGGAATGGAATGGAATGGAACGGAATTCAATGGAATGGAATGGAATGGAATGGAATGGAATGGAATGGAATGGAATGGAATAGAATGGAATCAACCCGAGTAGAACGGAACGGAACGCAACGGAACGGAATGGAACGCAACGGAACGAAACGGAACGGAACGTAACGGAATGGAATGGAATGGAAAGGAACGGAATTCAATGGAATGGAATGGAATGGAATGGAATGGATTGGAATGGAATGGAATGGAATGGAATGGAATTCAATGGAATGGAATGGAATGGAATGGAATGGAATGGAATTCCATGGAATGGAATGGAATGGAATGGAATTCCATGGAATGGAATGGAATGGAATGGAATGGAATGGAATGGAATCGAATGGAATCGAATGGAATCGAATGGAATCGAATGGAATCGAATGGAATAGAATGCAAACCCGAGTAGAATGGAATGGAATGGAATGGAATGGAATGGAATGGAATGGAATGGAATGGAATTCAAATGGAATGGAATGGAATGGAATTCTATGGAATGGAATGGAGTGGAATCGAATGGAATCGAATGGAATCGAATGGAATCGAATGGGATCGAATGGAATGGAATGGAATAGAATGGAATCAACCCGAGTAGAACGGAGCGGAACACAACGGAACGGAACGGAACGCAACGGAACGGAACGGAACGGAACGGAACGGAACGGAATGGAATGGAATGGAACGGAATTCAATGGAATGGAATGGAATGGAATGGAATGGAATTCTATGGAATGGAATGGAATGGAATGGAATGGAATGGAATGGAATTCCATGGAATGGAATGGAATGGAATGGAATGGAATGGAATTCAATGGAATGGAATGGAGTGGAATGGAATGGAATCGAATGGAATTGAATGGAATCGAATGGAATCAAATGGGATCGAATGGAATGGAATGGAATAGAATGGAATCAACCCGAGTAGAACGGAATGAAATGGAATGGAATGGAATGGAATGGAATGGAATGGAATTCAATGGAATGGAATGGAACGGAATGGAATTCAATGGAATGGAATGGAATGGAATGGAATGGAATGGAATGGAATGGAATGGAATTCCATGGAATGGAATGGAATGGAATGGAATTCCATGGAATGGAATGGAATGGAATGGAATTCCATGGAATGGAATGGAATGGAATTCCATGGAATGGAATGGAATGGAATGGAATTCCATGGAATGGAATGGAATGGAATGGAATTCCATGGAATGGAATGGATTGGAATGGAATGGAATGGAATGGAATGGAATGGAATGAAATGGAATGGAATGGAATAGAATGGAATCAACCTGAGTAGAACGGAATGGAATGGAATGGAATGGAATGGAATGGAATGGAATGGAATGGAATGGAATGGAATGTACCAAAGTAGAACGGAATGGAATGGAATGGAATGGAATGGAATGGAATGGAATGGAATGGAATGGAATGGAATGGAATGGAATGTACACGAGTAGAACGGAATGTAATGGAATGGAATGGATTGGAATGGAATGGAATGGAATGGAATGGAATGTAACCGAGTAGAACGGAATGGAATGTAATTGAATGGAATGTAACCGAGTTGAACGGAACGGAATGGAATGGAATGGAATGGAATGGAATGGAATGGAATGGAATGGAATTGAGTGCAATGCAATGCAATGGAATGCAATGGAATGGAAAGGAATGGAATGGAATGGAATGGAATCTACCCGAGTAGAACGGAATGGAATGGAATTGAATGGAATGTAATCGAGTAGAACGGAACGGAATGGAATGGAATGGAATGGAATGGAATGGAATGGAATTCAATGGAATGGAATGGAATGGAATGGAATGGAATGGAATGGAATGGAATGGAATGGAATGGAATGGAATGGAGCGGAATGGAATGCAATGGAATGGAATGGAATGGAATGGAATGGAATGGAATTCAATGGAATGGAATGGAATGGAATGGAATGGAATGGAATGGAATGGAATGGAATGGAATTCAATGGAGTGGAATGGAATGGAATGGAATGGAATGGAATGGAATGGAATTCAATGCAATGGAATGGAATGGAATCGAATGGAGTCAAATGGAATGGAATGGAATAGAATGGAATCAACCCGAGTAGAACGGAATGGAACGCAACGGAACGGAACGGAACGGAACGGAACGGAATGGAATGTAATGGAATGGAATGGAATGGAATGGAATGGAGCGGAATGGAATGCAATGGAATGGAATGGAATGGAATGGAATGGAATGGAATGGAATGGAGTCGAATGGAATCGAATGGAATGGAATGGAATAGAATGGAATCAACCCGAGTAGAACGGTACGGAACGGAACGGAACGGAACGGAACGGAATGGAATGATCAACCCGTGTAGAATGGAATGGAATGGAATTGAATAGAATGGAATCAACCCTAGTTGAACGGAACGGAACGCAACGGAACGGAACGGAACGGAACGGAATGGAATGGAATGGAAAGGAACGGAATTCAATGGAATGGAATGGAATGGAATGGAATTCTATGGAATGGAATGGAATTCAATGGAATGGAATGGAATGGAATGGAATGGAATGGAATGGAATGGAATGGAATGGAATGGAATGGAATTCAATGGAATGGAATGGAATGGAATGGAATGGAATGGAATAGAATGCAATCAACCCGAGTAGAATGGAATGGAATGGAATGGAATGGGATGGAATGGAATAGAATGGAATGGAATGGAATGGAATGGAATTCAAATGGAATGGAATGGAATGGAATTCTATGGAATGGAATGGAGTGGAATCGAATGGAATCGAATGGAATCGAATGGAATCGAATGGGATCGAATGGAATGGAATGGAATAGAATGGAATCAACCCGAGTAGAACGGAGCGGAACGCAACGGAACGGAACGGAACGGAACGGAACGGAAAGGATTGGAATGGAATGGAATGGAACGGAATTCAAAGGAATGGAATGGAACAGAATGGAATTCAATGGAAAGGAATGGAATGGAATGGAATGGAATTCAATGGAATGGAATGGAATGGAATGGAATGGAATGGAATGGAATGGAATGGAATGGAACGGAATTCTATGGAAAGGAATGGAATGGAATTCAATGGAATGGAATGGAATGGAATGGAACGGAATTCAATGGAATGGAATGGAATGGAATGGAATTCAATGGAATGGAATGGAATTCAATGGAATGGAATGGAATGGAATGGAATGGAATGGAATGGAATGGGATGGAATGGAATGGAATGGAATGGAATGGAATGGAATTCAAAGGAATGGAATGGAATGGAATGGAATGGAATGGAATTCAATGGAATGGAATGGAGTGGAATCGAATGGAATCGAATGGAATCGAATGAGATCGAATGGAATGGAATGGCATAGAATGGAATCAACCCGAGTAGAACGGAATGGAATGGAATGGAATGGAATGGAATGGAATGGAATGGAATTCAATGGAATGGAATGGAATTGAATGGAATGGAATGGAATGGAATGGAATGGAATGGAATCAACCCGAGTAGAACGGAACGGCACGCAACGGAACGGAACGGAACGGAACGGGACGGAACGGAACGGAATGGAATATAATGCAACGGAATTCAATGGAATGGAATGGAATGGAATGGAATTCAATGGAATAGAATGGAATCGAATGGAATCGATTGGAATCGAATGGAATCGAATAGAATGGAATGGAATAGAATTTAATCAACCCGAGTAGAGAGGAACGGAACGCAACGGAACGGAACGGAACGGAACGGGACGGAACGGAACGGAATGGAATGGAATGGAACGGAATTCAATTGAATGGAATGGAATGGAATGGAATTCAATGGAATGGAATGGAATGGAATGGAATGGAATTCAATGGAATGGAATGGAATGGAATGGAATGGAATGGAATGGAATGGAATGGAATTCAATGGAATGGAATGGAGTGGAATGGAATGGAATCGAATGGAATTGAATGGAATCGAATGGAATCAAATGGGATCGAATGGAATGGAATGGAATAGAATGGAATCAACCCGAGTAGAACGGAATGGAATGGAATGGAATGGAATGGAATGGAATGGAATGGAATGGAATCGATTGGAATGGAATGGAATGGAATGGAATGGAATGGAATGGAATGGAATGGAATAGAATGGAATCAACCCGAGTAGAACGGAATGGAATGGAATGGAATGTAATGGAATGGAATGGAATGGAATGGAATGGAATGGAATGTACCGGAGTGGAGTGGAGTGGAGTGGAGTGGAGTAGAGTGCACTGGAACGGAATGGAATGGAATGGAATGGAATGGAATGGAACGGAACTGAATGTACCTGAGAAGCACGGAATGGAATGGAATGGAATGGAATGGAATGGAATGGAATGTACCGGAGTGAAGTGGAGTGGAATGGAGTGGAGTGGAGTGGAGTGGAGTGGAATGGAATGGAATGGAATGGAATGGAATGGAATGGAATGGAATGGAATGGACACCAGTAGAATGGAATGGAATGGAATGGAATGGAATGGAATGGAATGGAATGGAATGGAATGGAATTCAATGGAATGGAATGGAATGGAATGGAATGGAATGGAATGGAATGGAATGGAATTCAATGGAATGGAATGGAATGGAATGGAATGGAATGGAATTCTATGGAATGGAATGGAATGGATTGGAATGGAATGGAATGGAATGGAATGGAACGGAACGGAATGTACCTGAGAAGCACGGAATGGAATGGAATGGAATGGAATGGAATGGAATGGAATGTACCGGAGTGGAGTGGAGTGGAATGGAGTGGACTGGAGTGGTGTGGAGTGGAATGGAATGGAATGGAATGGAATGGAATGGAATGGAATGGAATGGACACCAGTAGAATGGAATGGAATGGAATGGAATGGAATGGAATGGAATGGAATGGAATTCAATGGAATGGAATGGAATGGAATGGAATTCTATGGAATGGAATGGAATGGAATTCAATGGAATGGAATGGAATGGAATGGAATGGAATGGAATTCAATGGAATGGAATGGAATGGATTGGAATGGAATGGAATGGAATGGAATGGAATTCAATGGAATGGAATGGAATGGAATGGAATGGAATGGAATGGAATTCAATGGAATGGAATGGAATGGAATGGAATCGAATGGAATCGAATGGAATCGAATGGAATCGAATGGAATCGAATGGAATCGAATGGAATAGAATGCAAACCCGAGTAGAATGGAATGGAATGGAATGGAATGGAATGGAATGGAATGGAATGGAATGGAATAGAATGGAATGGAATGGAATGGAATGGAATTCAAATGGAATGGAATGGAATGGAATTCTATGGAATGGAATGGAGTGGAATCGAATGGAATCGAATGGAATCGAATGGAATCGAATGGGATCGAATGGAATGGAATGGAATAGAATGGAATCAACCCGAGTAGAACGGAGCGGAACGCAACGGAACGGAACAGAACGGAACGGAACGAAAAGGAATGGAATGGAATGGAATGGAACGGAATTCAAAGGAATGGAATGGAACAGAATGGAATTCAATGGAATGGAATGGAATGGAATGGAATGGAATTCAATGGAATGGAATGGAATGGAATGGAATGGAATGGAATGGAACGGAACGGAATTCTATGGAATAGAATGGAATGGAATTCTATGGAATGGAATGGAATGGAATGGAATGGAATGGAATGGAACGGAATTCAATGGAATGGAATGGAATGGAATGGAATTCAACGGAATGGAATGGAATTCAATGGAATGGAATGGAATGGAATGGAATGGAATGGAATGGAATGGAATGGAATGGAATTCAATGGAATGGAATGGAATGGAATGGAATTCCATGGAATGGAATGGAATGGAATCGAATGGAATGGAATGGAATGGAATGGAATGGAATGGAATAGAATGGAATCAACCCGAGTAGAACGGAATGGAATGGAATGGAATGTAATGGAATGGAATGGAATGGAATGGAATGGAATGTACCAAAGTAGAACGGAATGGAATGGAATGGAATGGAATGGAATGGAATGGAATGGAATGGAATGGAATGGAATGGAATGGAATTCCATGGAATGGAATGGAATGGAATGGAATTCAATGGAATGGAATGGATTGGAATGGAATGGAATGGAATGGAATGGAATGGAATGAAATGGAATGGAATGGAATAGAATGGAATCAACCTGAGTAGAACGGAATGGAATGGAATGGAATGGAATGGAATGGAATGGAATGGAATGGAATGGAATGGAATGGAATGTACCAAAGTAGAACGGAATGGAATGGAATGGAATGGAATGGAATGGAATGGAATGGAATGGAATGGAATGGAATTCAATGGAATGGAATGTAACCGAGTAGAACGGAATGGAATGTAATTGAATGGAATGTAACCGAGCTGAACGGAACGGAATGGAATGGAATGGAATGGAATGGAATGGAATGGAATGGAATGGAATGGAATTGAGTGCAATGCAATGCAATGGAATGCAATGGAATGGAAAGGAATGGAATGGAATGGAATGGAATCTACCCGAGTAGAACGGAATGGAATGGAATTGAATGGAATGTAACCGAGTAGAACGGAACGGAATGGAATGGAATGGAATGGAATGGAATGCAATAGAATGGAATGGAATGGAATGGAATGGAATGGAATTGAATGGAATGGACACCAGTAGAATGGAATGGAATGGAATGGAATGGAATGGAATGGAATGGAATGGAATGGAATGGAATCTACCCGAGTAGAACGGAATGGAACGGAATGGAATGGAATGAAATGTACAGGAGCAGAACGGAATGGAATGCAATGGAATGGAATGGAATGTACCCGAGCAGAACGGAAAGGAATGAAATGGAAATGGAAAGGGAATGGAAATGGAACGGGAATGGAAATGGAACGGGAACGCAATTGAAACGGGAATGGAAATGGAACGGGAACGGAAACGGAACGAGAACGGAAATGGAACGGGAACGGAAACGGAACGGGAACGGAAATGGAACGGGAATGGTAACGGAACAGGAATGGAAATGGAACGGGAATGGAAAAGGAACGGGAATGGAAATGGATCGGGAATGGAAATGGAACGGGAATGGTAATGGAACGGGAATGGAAATGGAACGGGAATGGAAAAGAAACGGGAATGGAAATGGAACGGGAATGGAAATGGAATGGGAATGGAAATGGAATGGAATGGAATGGAATGGAATGGAATGGAATGTACCGGAGTGGAGTGGAGTGGAGTGGAGTAGAGTGCACTGGAACGGAATGGAATGGAATGGAATGGAACGGAACGGAATGTACCTGAGAAGCACGGAATGGAATGGAATGGAATGGAATGGAATGGAATGGAATGTACCGGAGTGGAGTGGAGTGGAATGGAGTGGACTGGAGTGGTGTGGAGTGGAATGGAATGGAATGGAATGGAATGGAATGGAATGGAATGGAATGGAATGCAATGGAATGCAATGGAATGGAAAGGAATGGAATGGAATGGAATGGAATGGAATGGAATGGAATGGAATGGACAACAGTAGAATGGAATGGAACGGAATGGAATGGAATGGAATGGAATGGAATGGAATGGAATGGAATGGAATTCAATGGAATGGAATGGAATGGAATGGAATTCAATGGAATGGAATGGAATGGAATTCCATGGAATGGAATGGAATGGAATTCCATGGAATGGAATGGAATGGAATGGAATTCTATGGAATGGAATGGAGTGGAATCGAATGGAATCGAATGGAATCGAATGGAATGGAATGGAATAGAATGGAATCAACCCGAGTAGAATGGAGCGGAACGCAACGGAACGGAACGGAACGGAACGGGACGGAACCGAACGGAATGGAATGGAATGGAACGGAATTCCATGGAATGGAATGGAATGGAATGGAATGGAATTCAATGGAATGGAATGGAATGGAATGGAATGGAATTCGATGGAATGGAATGGAATGGATTGGAATGGAATGGAATAGAATGGAATCAACCCGAGTAGAACGGAACGGAACACAACGGAACGGAACGGAACGCAACGGAACGGAACGGAACGGAACGGAACGGAATGGAATGGAATGGAACGGAATTCAATGGAATGGAATGGAATGGAATGGAATTCTATGGAATGGAATGGAATGGAATGGAATGGAATGGAATTCCATGGAATGGAATGGAATGGAATGGAATGGAATGGAATGGAATTCAATGGAATGGAATGGAGTGGAATGGAATAGAATCGAATGGAATTGAATGGAATCGAATGGAATCAAATGGGATCGAATGGAATGGAATGGAATAGAATGGAATCAACCCGAGTAGAACGGAATGAAATGGAATGGAATGGAATGGAATGGAATGGAATTCAATGGAATGGAATGGAACGGAATGGAATTCAATGGAATGGAATGGAATGGAATGGAATGGAATGGAATGGAATGGAATTCCATGGAATGGAATGGAATGGAATGGAATTCCATGGAATGGAATGGAATGGAATGGAATTCAATGGAATGGAATGGATTGGAATGGAATGGAATGGAATGGAATGGAATGGAATGAAATGGAATGGAATGGAATAGAATGGAATCAACCTGAGTAGAACGGAATGGAATGGAATGGAATGGAATGGAATGGAATGGAATGGAATGGAATGGAATGGAATGGAATGTACCAAAGTAGAACGGAATGGAATGGAATGGAATGGAATGGAATGGAATGGAATGGAATGGAATGGAATGGAATGGAATGGAATGGAATGTAACCGAGTAGAACGGAATGTAATGGAATGGAATGGATTGGAATGGAATGGAATGGAATGGAATGGAATGTAACCGAGTAGAACGGAATGGAATGTAATTGAATGGAATGTAACCGAGTTGAACGGAACGGAATGGAATGGAATGGAATGGAATGGAATGGAATGGAATGGAATGGAATTGAGTGCAATGCAATGCAATGGAATGCAATGGAATGGAAAGGAATGGAATGGAATGGAATGGAATCTACCCGAGTAGAACGGAATGGAATGGAATTGAATGGAATGTAATCGAGTAGAACGGAACGGAATGGAATGGAATGGAATGGAATGCAATGGAATGGAATGGAATGGAATGGAATGGAATGGAATGGAATGGAATGCAATGGACACCAGTAGAATGGAATGGAATGGAATGGAATGGAATGGAATGGAATGGAATCTACCCGAGTAGAACGGAATGGAACGGAATCAATGGAATGGAATGGACAGGAGCAGAACGGAATGGAATGCAATGGAATGGAATGGAATGTACCCGAGCAGAACGGAATGGAATGAAATGGAAATGGAAAGGGAATGGAAATGGAACGGGAATGGAAATGGAACGGGAACGGAAAGGGAACGGGAATGGAAATGGAACGGGAACGGAAACGGAACGAGAACGGAAATGGAACGGGAACGGAAACGGAACGGGAACGGAAATGGAACGGGAATGGTAACGGAACGGGAATGGAAATGGAACGGGAATGGAAATGGAACGGGAATGGAAATGGATCGCGAATGGAAAAGAACCGGAATGGTAATGGAACTGGAATGGAAATGGAACGGGAATGGAAAAGAAACGGGAATGGAAATGGAACGGGAATGGAAATGGAATGGGAATGGAAATGGAATGGAATGGAATGGAATGGAATGGAATGGAATGTACCGGAGTGGAGTGGAGTGGAGTGGAGTGGAGTAGAGTGCACTGGAACGGAATGGAATGGAATGGAATGGAATGGAATGGAACGGAACGGAATGTACCTGAGAAGCACGGAATGGAATGGAATGGAATGGAATGGAATGGAATGTACCGGAGTGGAGTGGAGTGGAATGGAGTGGAGTGGAGTGGAGTGGAGTGGAATGGAATGGAATGGAATGGAACGGAATGCAATGGAATGCAATGGAATGGAAAGGAATGGAATGGAATGGAATGGAATGGAATGGAATGGACACCAGTAGAATCGAATGGAATGGAATGGAATGGAATGGAATGGAATGGAATGGAATTCAATGGAATGGAATGGAATGGAATGGAATTCCATGGAATGGAATGGAATGGAATCGAATGGAATGGAATGGAATGGAATGGAATGGAATGGAATAGAATGGAATCAACCCGAGTAGAACGGAATGGAATGGAATGGAATGTAATGGAATGGAATGGAATGGAATGGAATGGAATGGAATGTACCAAAGTAGAACGGAATGGAATGGAATGGAATGGAATGGAATGGAATGGAATGGAATGGAATGCAATGTACCCGAGTAGAACGGAATGGAATGGAATGGAATGGATTGGAATGGAATGGAATGGAATGGAATGGAATGTAACCGAGTAGAACGGAATGGAATGTAATTGAATGGAATGTAACCGGGTTGAACGGAACGGAATGGAATGGAATGGAATGGAATGGAATGGAATGGAATGGAATGGAATTGAGTGCAATGCAATGCAATGGAATGCAATGGAATGGAAAGGAATGGAATGGAATGGAATGGAATCTACCCGAGTAGAACGGAATGGAATGGAATTGAATGGAATGTAACCGAGTAGAACGGAACGGAATGGAATGGAATGGAATGCAATAGAATGGAATGGAATGGAATGGAATGGAATGGAATGGAATGGAATGGAATGGACACCAGTAGAATGGAATGGAATGGAATGGAATGGAATGGAATGGAATGGAATGGAATGGAATGGAATGGAATCTACCCGAGTAGAACAGAATGGAACGGAATGGAATGGAATGAAATGTACAGGAGCAGAACGGAATGGAATGCAATGGAATGGAATGGAATGTACCCGAGCAGAACGGAAAGGAATGAAATGGAAATGGAAAGGGAATGGAAATGGAACGGGAATGGAAATGGAACGGGAACGCAATTGAAACGGGAATGGAAATGGAACGGGAACGGAAACGGAACGAGAACGGAAATGGAACGGGAACGGAAACGGAACGGGAACGGAAATGGAACGGGAATGGTAACGGAACAGGAATGGAAATGGAACGGGAATGGAAAAGGAACGGGAATGGAAATGGATCGGGAATGGAAATGGAACGGGAATGGTAATGGAACGGGAATGGAAATGGAACGGGAATGGAAAAGAAACGGGAATGGAAATGGAACGGGAATGGAAATGGAATGGGAATGGAAATGGAATGGAATGGAATGGAATGGAATGGAATGGAATGTACCGGAGTGGAGTGGAGTGGAGTGGAGTAGAGTGCACTGGAACGGAATGGAATGGAATGGAATGGAACGGAACGGAATGAACCTGAGAAGCACGGAATGGAATGGAATGGAATGGAATGGAATGGAATGGAATGTACCGGAGTGGAGTGGAGTGGAATGGAGTGGACTGGAGTGGTGTGGAGTGGAATGGAATGGAATGGAATGGAATGGAATGGAATGGAATGGAATGGAATGGAAAGGAATGGAATGGAATGCAATGGAATGCAATGGAATGGAAAGGAATGGAATGGAATGGAATGGAATGGAATGGAATGGAATGGAATGGAATGGAATGGACAACAGTAGAATGGAATGGAACGGAATGGAATGGAATGGAATGGAATGGAATGGAATGGAATGGAATGGAATGGAATGGAATTCAATGGAATGGAATGGAATGGAATGGAATTCTATGGAATGGAATGGAGTGGAATCGAATGGAATCGAATGGAATCGAATGGAATGGAATGGAATAGAATGGAATCAACCCGAGTAGAACGGAGCGGAACGCAACGGAACGGAACGGAACGGAACGGGACGGAACCGAACGGAATGGAATGGAATGGAACGGAATTCCATGGAATGGAATGGAATGGAATGGAATTCAATGGAATGGAATGGAATGGAATGGAATGGAATTCGATGGAATGGAATGGAATGGATTGGAATGGAATGGAATAGAATGGAATCAACCCGAGTAGAACGGAACGGAACACAACGGAACGGAACGGAACGCAACGGAACGGAACGGAACGGAACGGAACGGAACGGAATGGAATGGAATGGAACGGAATTCAATGGAATGGAATGGAATGGAATGGAATTCTATGGAATGGAATGGAATGGAATGGAATGGAATTCTATGGAATGGAATGGAATGGATTGGAATGGAATGGAATGGAATGGAATGGAATGGAATGGAATGGACACCAGTAGAATGGAATGGAATGGAATGGAATGGAATGGAATGGAATGGAATGGAATGGAATTCAATGGAATGGAATGGAATGGAAAGGAATTCAATGGAATGGAATGGAATGGAATTCAATGGAATGGAATGGAATGGAATGGAATTCTATGGAATGGAATGGAGTGGAATCGAATGGAATCGAATGGAATCGAATGGAATGGAATGGAATAGAATGGAATCAACCCGAGTAGAACGGAACGGAACGCAACGGAACGGAACGGAACGGAACGGGACGGAACGGAACGGAATGGAATGGAATGGAACGGAATTCCATGGAATGGAATGGAATGGAATGGAATTCAATGGAATGGAATGGAATGGAATGGAATGGAATGGAATTCAATGGAATGGAATGGAATGGAATGGAATGGAATGGAATTCAATGGAATGGAATTCAATGGAATTCAATGGAATGGAATGCAATGGAATGGAATGGAATGGAATGCAATGGAATGGAATTCAATGGAATAGAATGGAATGGAATGGAATGGAAACGAATGGAATCGAATGGAATCGAATGGAATCGAATGGAATCGAATGGAATGGAATGGAATAGAATGGAATCAACCCGAGTAGAACGGAATGGAATGGAATGGAATGGAATGGAATGGAATGGAATGGAATGGAATGAAATGTTATGGAATGGAATGGAATGGAATTCAATGCAATTCAATTGAATGGAATGGAAGGGAATGGAATGGAGTGGAGTGGAGTGGAGTGGAGTGGAGTGGAATGGAATGGAGTGGAATGGAATGGAATGGAATGGAATGGAATGGAATGGAATGGAATTCAATTTTATGGAATGGAAGGGAGTGGAATGGAGTGGAGTGGAGTGGAATGGAGTGCAGTGGAGTGGAATGGAATGGAGTGGAATGGAATGGAATGGAATGGAATGGAATGGAATGGAATGGAATTCAATGGAGTGGAATGGAATGGAATGGAATGGAATGGAATGGAATGGAATTCAATGCAATGGAATGGAATGGAATCGAATGGAGTCAAATGGAATGGAATGGAATAGAATGGAATCAACCCGAGTAGAACGGAATGGAACGCAACGGAACGGAACGGAACGGAACGGAACGGAATGGAATGTAATGGAATGGAATGGAATGGAATGGAATGGAGCGGAATGGAATGCAATGGAATGGAATGGAATGGAATGGAATGGAATGGAATGGAATGGAATGGAGTCGAATGGAATCGAATGGAATGGAATGGAATAGAATGGAATCAACCCGAGTAGAACGGTACGGAACGGAACGGAACGGAACGGAACGGAACGGAATGGAATGATCAACCCGTGTAGAATGGAATGGAATGGAATTGAATAGAATGGAATCAACCCTAGTTGAACGGAACGGAACGCAACGGAACGGAACGGAATGGAACGGAATGGAATGGAATGGAAAGGAACGGAATTCAATGGAATGGAATGGAATGGAATGGAATTCTATGGAATGGAATGGAATTCAATGGAATGGAATGGAATGGAATGGAATGGAATGGAATGGAATGGAATGGAATTCAATGGAATGGAATGGAATGGAATGGAATGGAATTCAATGGAATGGAATGGAATGGAATGGAATGGAATGGAATGGAATCGAATGGAATCGAATGGAATCGAATGGAATCGAATGGAATCGAATGGAATGGAATGGAATAGAATGCAATCAACCCGAGTAGAATGGAATGGAATGGAATGGAATGGGATGGAATGGAATAGAATGGAATGGAATGGAATGGAATGGAATTCAAATGGAATGGAATGGAATGGAATTCTATGGAATGGAATGGAGTGGAATCGAATGGAATCGAATGGAATCGAATGGAATCGAATGGGATCGAATGGAATGGAATGGAATAGAATGGAATCAACCCGAGTAGAACGGAGCGGAACGCAACGGAACGGAACGGAACGGAACGGAACGGAAAGGATTGGAATGGAATGGAATGGAACGGAATTCAAAGGAATGGAATGGAACAGAATGGAATTCAATGGAAAGGAATGGAATGGAATGGAATGGAATTCAATGGAATGGAATGGAATGGAATGGAATGGAATGGAATGGAATGGAATGGAACGGAATTCTATGGAAAGGAATGGAATGGAATTCAATGGAATGGAATGGAATGGAATGGAACGGAATTCAATGGAATGGAATGGAATGGAATGGAATTCAATGGAATGGAATGGAATTCAATGGAATGGAATGGAATGGAATGGAATGGAATGGAATGGAATGGGATGGAATGGAATGGAATGGAATGGAATGGAATGGAATTCAAAGGAATGGAATGGAATGGAATGGAATGGAATGGAATTCAATGGAATGGAATGGAGTGGAATCGAATGGAATCGAATGGAATCGAATGAGATCGAATGGAATGGAATGGCATAGAATGGAATCAACCCGAGTAGAACGGAATGGAATGGAATGGAATGGAATGGAATGGAATGGAATGGAATTCAATGGAATGGAATGGAATGGAATGGAATGGAATGGAATGGAATGGAATGGAATGGAATCAACCCGAGTAGAACGGAACGGCACGCAACGGAACGGAACGGAACGGAACGGGACGGAACGGAACGGAATGGAATATAATGCAACGGAATTCAATGGAATGGAATGGAATGGAATGGAATTCAATGGAATCGAATGGAATCGAATGGAATCGATTGGAATCGAATGGAATCGAATAGAATGGAATGGAATAGAATTTAATCAACCCGAGTAGAGAGGAACTGAACGCAACGGAACGGAACGGAACGGAACGGGACGGAACGGAACGGAATGGAATGGAATGGAACGGAATTCAATTGAATGGAATGGAATGGAATGGAATTCAATGGAATGGAATGGAATGGAATGGAATGGAATTCAATGGAATGGAATGGAATGGAATGGAATGGAATGGAATGGAATGGAATGGAATGGAATTCAATGGAATGGAATGGAGTGGAATGGAATGGAATCGAATGGAATTGAATGGAATCGAATGGAATCAAATGGGATCGAATGGAATGGAATGGAATAGAATGGAATCAACCCGAGTAGAACGGAATGGAATGGAATGGAATGGAATGGAATGGAATGGAATGGAATGGAATGGAATGGAATTCAATGGAATGGAATGGAATGGAATGGAATGGAATGGAATGGAATGGAATGGAATGGAATTCAATGGAATGGAATGGAACGGAATGGAATTCAATGGAATGGAATGGAATGGAATGGAATGGAATTCAATGGAATGGAATGGAATGGAATGGAATGGAATGGAATGGAATGGAATTCCATGGAATGGAATGGAATGGAATGGAATTCCATGGAATGGAATGGAATGGAATCGATTGGAATGGAATGGAATGGAATGGAATGGAATGGAATGGAATGGAATGGAATAGAATGGAATCAACCCGAGTAGAACGGAATGGAATGGAATGTAATGTAATGGAATGGAATGGAATGGAATGGAATGGAATGGAATGTACCAAAGTAGAACGGAATGGAATGGAATGGAATGGAATGGAATGGAATGGAATGGAATGGAATGGAATGGAATGGAATGTACCCGAGTAGAACGGAATATAATGGAATGGAATGGATTGGAATGGAATGGAATGGAATGGAATGGAATGTAACCGAGTAGAACGGAATGGAATGTAATTGAATGGAATGTAACCGAGTTGAACGGAATGGAATGGAATGGAATGGAATGGAATGGAATGGAATGGAATGGAATTGAGTGCAATGCAATGAAATGGAATGCAATGGAATGGAAAGGAATGGAATGGAATGGAATGGAATGGAATCTACCCGAGTAGAACGGAATGGAATGGAATTGAATGGAATGTAACCGAGTAGAACGGAACGGAATGGAATGGAATGGAATGGAATGGAATGCAATGGAATGGAATGGAATGGAATGGAATGGAATGGAATGGAATGGAATGGAATGGACACCAGTAGAATGGAATGGACTGGAATGGAATGCAGTGGAATGGAATGGAATGGAATGGAATCTACCCGAGCAGAACGGAATGGAACGGAATGGAATGGAATGGAATGGACAGGAGCAGAACGGAATGGAATGCAATGGAATGGAATGGAATGTACCGGAGCAGAACGGAATGGAATGAAATGGAAATGGAAAGGGAATGGAAATAGAACGGGAATGGAAATGGAACGGGAACGGAAATGGAACGGGAATGGAAATGGAACGGGAACGGAAATGGAACGGGAATGGAAATGGAACGGGAACGGAAACGGAACGAGAACGGAAATGGAGTGGGAACGGAAACGGAACGGGAACGGAAATGGAACGGGAATGGTAACGGAACGGGAATGGAAATGGAACGGGAATGGAAAAGGAACGGGAATGGAAATGGATCGGGAATGGAAATGGAACGGGAATGGTAATGGAACTGGAATGGAAATGGAACGGGAATGGAAAAGAAACGGGAATGGAAATGGAACGGGAATGGAAATGGAATGGGAATGGAAATGGAATGGAATGGAATGGAATGGAATGGAATGGAATGTACCGGAGTGGAGTGGAGTGGAGTGGAGTGGAGTAGAGTGCACTGGAACGGAATGGAATGGAATGGAATGGAATGGAACGGAACGGAATGTACCCGAGAAGCACGGAATGGAATGGAATGGAATGGAATGGAATGGAATGGAATGGAATGTACCGGAGTGGAGTGGAGTGGAATGGAGTGGAGTGGAGTGGAGTGGAGTGGAATGGAATGGAATGGAATGGAATGGAATGGAATGCAATGGAATGCAATGGAATGGAAAGGAATGGAATGGAATGGAATGGAATGGAATGGAATGGAATGGACACCAGTAGAATGGAATGGAATGGAATGGAATGGAATGGAATGGAATGGAATGGAATGGAATTCAATGGAATGGAATGGAATGGAATGGAATTCTATGGAATGGAATGGAATGGAATTCAATGGAATGGAATGGAATGGAATGGAATTCTATGGAATGGAATGGAGTGGAATCGAATGGAATCGAATGGAATCGAATGGAATGGAATGGAATAGAATGGAATCAACCCGAGTAGAACGGAACGGAACGCAACGGAACGGAACGGTACGGAACGGGATGGAAAGGAACGGAATGGAATGGAATGGAACGGAATTCCATGGAATGGAATGGAATGGAATTCCATGGAATGGAATTCCATGGAATGGAATGGAATGGAATGGAATGGAATGGAATTCAATGCAATGGAATGGAATGGATTGGAATGGAATGGAATAGAATGGAATCAACCCGTGTAGAACGGAACGGAACACAACGGAACGGAACGGAACGCAACGGAACGGAACGGAATGGAACGGAACGGAATGGAATGGAATGGAACGGAATTCAATGTAATGGAATGGAATGGAATGGAATTCTATGGAATGGAATGGAATGGAATGGAATGGAATGGAATGGAAATCAATGAAATGGAATGGAATGGAATGGAATGGAATGGAATTCTATGGAATGGAATGGAATGGAACGGAATGGAATGGAATTCTATGGAATGGAATGGAATGGAATGGAATGGAACGGAATTCGATGGAATGGAATGGAATGGAATGGAATGGAATGGAATGGAATGGAATTCAATGGAATGGAAAGGAATGGAATGGAATGGAATGGAATTCAATGGAATGGAATGGAATGGAATGGAACGGAATGGAATTCAATGGAATGGAATGGAATGGCAACGAATGGAATCGAATGCAATCGAATGGAATCGATTGGAATCGAATGGAATCGAATGGAATGGAATGGAATAGAATGGAATCAACCTGAGTAGAACGGAACGGCATGCAACGGAACGGAACGGAACGGAACGGGACGGAACGGAAGGGAATGGAATGGAATGGAACGGAATTCAATGGAATGGAATGGAATGGAATGGAATGGAATGGAATGGAATGGAATAGAATGGAATCAACCCGAGTAGAACGGAACGGAACGCAACGGAACGGAACGGAACGCAACGGAACGGAACGGAACGGAACGGAAAGGAACGGAATGGAATGGAATGGAAAGGAACGGAATTCAATGGAATGGAATGGAATGGAATGGAATTCTATGGAATGGAATGGAATTCAATGGAATGGAATGGAATGGAATGGAATGGAATGGAATGGAATGGAATTCAATGGAATGGAATGGAATGGAATGGAATTGAACGAAATTCTATGGAATGGAATGGAATGGAATTCAATGGAATGGAATGGAATGGAATGGAATGGAATTCAATGGAATGGAATGGAATGGAATGGAATGGAATTCAAAGGAATGGAAAGGAATGGAATGGAATGGAATGGAATTCAATGGAATGGAATGGAATGGAATGGAACGGAATGGAATTCAATGGAATGGAATGGAATGGAATGGAATGGATTGGAATGGAATGGAATGGAATGGAATGGAATTCAATGGAATGGAATGGAATGGAATGGAATGGCAACGAATGGAATCGAATGCAATCGAATGGAATCGATTGGAATCGAATGGAATCGAATGGAATGGAATGGAATAGAATGGAATCAACCTCAGTAGAACGGAACGGCACGCAACGGAACGGAACGGAACGGAACGGGACGGAACGGAAGGGAATGGAATGGAATGGAACGGAATTCAATGGAATGGAATGGAATGGAATGGAATGGAATGGAATGGAATGGAATGGAATAGAATGGAATAGAATGGAATCAACCCGAGTAGAAAAGAACGGAACGCAACGGAACGGAATGGAACGCAACGGAACGGAACGGAACGGAACGGAACGGAATGGAATGGAATGGAAAGGAACGGAATTCAATGGAATGGAATGGAATGGAATGGAATGGATTGGAATGGAATGGAATGGAATGGAATGGAATTCAATGGAATGGAATGGAATGGAATGGAATTCCATGGAATGGAATGGAATGGAATGGAATGGAATGGAATGGAATCGAATGGAATCGAATGGAATCGAATGGAATCGAATGGAATCGAATGGAATAGAATGCAAACCCGAGTAGAATGGAATGGAATGGAATGGAATGGAATGGAATGGAATGGAATGGAATGGAATGGAATGGAATTCAAATGGAATGGAATGGAATGGAATTCTATGGAATGGAATGGAGTGGAATCGAATGGAATCGAATGGAATCGAATGGAATCGAATGGGATCGAATGGAATGGAATGGAATAGAATGGAATCAACCCGAGTAGAACGGAGCGGAACGCAACGGAACGGAACGGAACGGAACGGAACGGAAAGGAATGGAATGGAATGGAATGGAACGGAATTCAAAGGAATGGAATGGAACAGAATGGAATTCAATGGAATGGAATGGAATGGAATGGAATGGAATTCAATGGAATGGAATGGAATGGAATGGAATGGAATGGAATGGAATGGAATGGAATGGAACGGAACGGAATTCTATGGAATAGAATGGAATGGAATTCTATGGAATGGAATGGAATGGAATGGAATGGAATGGAACGGAATTCAATGGAATGGAATGGAATGGAATGGAATTCAACGGAATGGAATGGAATTCAATGGAATGGAATGGAATGGAATGGAATGGAATGGAATGGAATGGAATTCAATGGAATGGAATGGAATTCAATGGAATGGAATGGAATGGAATGGAATTCCATGGAATGGAATGGAATGGAATCGAATGGAATGGAATGGAATGGAATGGAAGGGAATGGAATAGAATGGAATCAACCCGAGTAGAACGGAATGGAATGGAATGTAATGGAATGGAATGGAATGGAATGGAATGGAATGGAATGGAATGGAATGTACCAAAGTAGAACGGAATGGAATGGAATGGAATGGAATGGAATGGAATGGAATGGAATGGAATGGAATGGAATGCAATGTACCCGAGTAGAACGGAATGGAATGAAATGGAATGGATTGGAATGGAATGGAATGGAATGGAATGGAATGTAACCGAGTAGAACGGAATGGAATGTAATTGAATGGAATGTAACCGGGTTGAACGGAACGGAATTGAATGGAATGGAATGGAATGGAATGGAATGGAATGGAATGGAATGGAATTGAGTGCAATGCAATGCAATGGAATGCAATGGAATGGAAAGGAATGGAATGGAATGGAATGGAATCTACCCGAGTAGAACGGAATGGAATGGAATTGAATGGAATGTAACCGAGTAGAACGGAACGGAATGGAATGGAATGGAATGGAATGGAATGCAATGGAATGGAATGGAATGGAATGGAATGGAATGGAATGGAATGGAATGGACACCAGTAGAATGGAATGGAATGGAGTGGAATGGAATGGAATGGAATGGAATGGAATGGAATGGAATGGAATCTACCCGAGTTGAACGGAATGGAACGGAATGGAATGGAAAGGAATGGACAGGAGCAGAACGGAATGGAATGCAATGGAATGGAATGGAATGTACCCGAGCAGAACGGAAAGGAATGAAATGGAAATGGAAAGGGAATGGAAATGGAACGGGAATGGAAATGGAACGGGAACGCAATTGAAACGGGAATGGAAATGGAACGGGAACGGAAACGGAACGAGAACGGAAATGGAACGGGAACGGAAACGGAACGGGAACGGAAATGGAACGGGAATGGTAACGGAACAGGAATGGAAATGGAACGGGAATGGAAAAGGAACGGGAATGGAAATGGATCGGGAATGGAAATGGAACGGGAATGGTAATGGAACGGGAATGGAAATGGAACGGGAATGGAAAAGAAACGGGAATGGAAATGGAACGGGAATGGAAATGGAATGGGAATGGAAATGGAATGGAATGGAATGGAATGGAATGGAATGGAATGTACCGGAGTGGAGTGGAGTGGAGTGGAGTAGAGTGCACTGGAACGGAATGGAATGGAATGGAATGGAATGGAACGGAACGGAATGTACCTGAGAAGCACGGAATGGAATGGAATGGAATGGAATGGAATGGAATGTACCGGAGTGGAGTGGATTGGAATGGAGTGGACTGGAGTGGTGTGGAGTGGAATGGAATGGAATGGAATGGAATGGAATGGAATGGAATGCAATGGAATGCAATGGAATGGAAAGGAATGGAATGGAATGGAATGGAATGGAATGGAATGGAATGGAATGGACAACAGTAGAATGGAATGGAACGGAATGGAATGGAATGGAATGGAATGGAATGGAATGGAATGGAATGGAATTCAATGGAATGGAATGGAATGGAATGGAATTCAATGGAATGGAATGGAATGGAATGGAATTCCATGGAATGGAATGGAATGGAATGGAATTCTATGGAATGGAATGGAGTGGAATCGAATGGAATCGAATGGAATCGAATGGAATGGAATGGAATGGAATGTAACCGAGTAGAACGGAATTTAATGGAATGGAATGGATTGGAATGGAATGGAATGGAATGGAATGGAATGTAACCGAGTAGAACGGAATGGAATGTAATTGAATGGAATGTAACCGAGTTGAACGGAACGGAATGGAATGGAATGGAATGGAATTGAGTGCAATGCAATGCAATGGAATGCAATGGAATGGAAAGGAATGGAATGGAATGGAATGGAATCTACCCGAGTAGAACGGAATGGAATGGAATTGAATGGAATGTAATCGAGTAGAACGGAACGGAATGGAATGGAATGGAATGGAATGCAATGGAATGGAATGGAATGGAATGGAATGGAATGGAATGGACACCAGTAGAATGGAATGGAATGGAATGGAATGGAATGGAATGGAATGGAATCTACCCGAGTAGAACGGAATGGAACGGAATGGAATGGAATGGAATGGACAGGAGCAGAACGGAATGGAATGCAATGGAATGGAATGGAATGTACCCGAGCAGAACGGAATGGAATGAAATGGAAATGGAAAGGGAATGGAAATGGAACGGGAATGGAAATGGAACGGGAACGGAAATGGAACGGGAATGGAAATGGAACGGGAACGGAAACGGAACGAGAACGGAAATGGAACGGGAACGGAAACGGAACGGGAACGGAAATGGAACGGGAATGGTAACGGAACGGGAATGGAAATGGAACGGGAATGGAAATGGAACGGGAATGGAAATGGATCGGGAATGGAAATGCAACGGGAATGGTAATGGAACTGGAATGGAAATGGAACGGGAATGGAAAAGAAACGGGAATGGAAATGGAACGGGAATGGAAATGGAATGGGAATGGAAATGGAATGGAATGGAATGGAATGGAATGGAATGGAATGTACCGGAGTGGAGTGGAGTGGAGTGGAGTGGAGTAGAGTGCACTGGAACGGAATGGAATGGAATGGAATGGAATGGAATGGAACGGAACGGAATGTACCTGGGAAGCACGGAATGGAATGGAATGGAATGGAATGGAATGGAATGTACCGGAGTGGAGTGGAGTGGAATGGAGTGGAGTGGAGTGGAGTGGAGTGGAATGGAATGGAATGGAATGGAACGGAATGCAATGGAATGCAATGGAATGGAAAGGAATGGAATGGAATGGAATGCAATGGAATGGAATGGAATGGAATGGACACCAGTAGAATGGAATGGAATGGAATGGAATGGAATGGAATGGAATGGAAAGGAATTCAATGGAATGGAATGGAATGGAATGGAATGGAATTCAATGGAATGGAGTGGAATGGAATGGAATTCCATGGAATGGAATGGAATGGAATCGAATGGAATGGAATGGAATGGAATGGAATGGAATGGAATGGAATGGAATAGAATGGAATCAACCCGAGTAGAACGGAATGGAATGGAATGGAATGTAATGGAATGGAATGGAATGGAATGGAATGGAATAGAATGGAATCAACCCGAGTAGAACGGAATGGAATGGAATGGAATGTAATGGAATGTAATGGAATGGAATGGAATGGAATGTACCAAAGTAGAACGGAATGGAATGGAATGGAATGGAATGGAATGGAATGGAATGGAATGGAATGGAATGGAATGGAATGCAATGTACCCGAGTAGAACGGAATGGAATGGAATGGAATGGATTGGAATGGAATGGAATGGAATGGAATGGAATGTAACCGAGTAGAACGGAATGGAATGTAATTGAATGGAATGTAACCGGGTTGAACGGAACGGAATGGAATGGAATGGAATGGAATGGAATGGAATTGAGTGCAATGCAATGCAATGGAATGCAATGGAATGGAAAGGAATGGAATGGAATGGAATGGAATCTACCCGAGTAGAACGCAATGGAATGGAATTGAATGGAATGTAACCGAGTAGAACGGAACGGAATGGAATGGAATGGAATGGAATGGAATGCAATGGAATGGAATGGAATGGAATGGAATGGAATGGAATGGAATGGAATGGAATGGAATGGACACCAGTAGAATGGAATGGAATGGAATGGAATGGAATGGAATGGAATGGAATGGAATGGAATGGAATGGAATCTACCCGAGTAGAACGGAATGGAACGGAATGGAATGGAATGGAATGGACAGGAGCAGAACGGAATGGAATGCAATGGAATGGAATGGAATGTACCCGAGCAGAACGGAAAGGAATGAAATGGAAATGGAAAGGGAATGGAAATGGAACGGGAATGGAAATGGAACGGGAACGCAATTGAAACCGGAATGGAAATGGAACGGGAACGGAAACGGAACGAGAACGGAAATGGAACGGGAACGGAAACGGAACGGGAACGGAAATGGAACGGGAATGGTAACGGAACAGGAATGGAAATGGAACGGGAATGGAAAAGGAACGGGAATGGAAATGGATCGGGAATGGAAATGGAACGGGAATGGTAATGGAACGGGAATGGAAATGGAACGGGAATGGAAAAGAAACGGGAATGGAAATGGAACGGGAATGGAAATGGAATGGGAATGGAAATGGAATGGAATGGAATGGAATGGAATGGAATGGAATGTACCGGAGTGGAGTGGAGTGGAGTGGAGTAGAGTGCACTGGAACGGAATGGAATGGAATGGAATGGAATGGAACGGAACGGAATGTACCTGAGAAGCACGGAATGGAATGGAATGGAATGGAATGGAATGGAATGTACCGGAGTGGAGTGGAGTGGAATGGAGTGGACTGGAGTGGTGTGGAGTGGAATGGAATGGAATGGAATGGAATGGAATGGAATGGAATGGAATGGAATGGAATGGAATGGAATGGAATGCAATGGAATGGAATGGAATGGAATGGAATGGAATGGAATGGAATGGAATGCAATGGAATGGAATGGAGTGGAATCGAATGGAATCGAATGGAATCGAATGGAATGGAATGGAATAGAATGGAATCAACCCGAGTAGAACGGAGCGGAACGCAACGGAACGGAACGGAAAGGAACAGGAAGGAACGGAACGGAATGGAATGGAATGGAACCGAATTCCATGGAATGGAATGGAATGGAATGGAATGGAATGGAATTCGATGGAATGGAATGGAATGGATTGGAATGGAATGGAATAGAATGGAATCAACCCGAGTAGAACGGAACGGAACACAACGGAACGGAACGGAACGCAACGGAACGGAACGGAACGGAACGGAACGGAACGGAATGGAATGGAATGGAACGGAATTCAATGGAATGGAATGGAATGGAATGGAATTCTATGGAATGGAATGGAATGGAATGGAATGGAATGGAATTCCATGGAATGGAATGGAATGGAATGGAATTCCATGGAATGGAATGGAATGGAATGGAATGGAATGGAATGTACCAAAGTAGAACGGAATGGAATGGAATGGAATGGAATGGAATGGAATGGAATGGAATGGAATGGAATGGAATGGAATGTACACGAGTAGAACGGAATGGAATGGAATGGAATGGATTGGAATGGAATGGAATGGAATGGAATGGAATGTAACCGAGTAGAACGGAATGGAATGTAATTGAATGGAATGTAACCGAGTTGAACGGAACGGAATGGAATGGAATGGAATGGAATGGAATGGAATGGAATGGAATGGAATTGAGTGCAATGCAATGCAATGGAATGCAATGGAATGGAAAGGAATGGAATGGAATGGAATGGAATCTACCCGAGTAGAACGGAATGGAATGGAATTGAATGGAATGTAATCGAGTAGAACGGAACGGAATGGAATGGAATGGAATGGAATGCAATGGAATGGAATGGAATGGAATGGAATGGAATGGAATGGAATGGACACCAGTAGAATGGAATGGAATGGAATGGAATGGAATGGAATGGAATGGAATGGAATCTACCCGAGTAGAACGGAATGGAACGGAATGGAATGGAATGGAATGGACAGGAGCAGAACGGAATGGAATGCAATGGAATGGAATGGAATGTACCCGAGCAGAACGGAATGGAATGAAATGGAAATGGAAAGGGAATGGAAATGGAACGGGAATGGAAATGGAACGGGAACGGAAATGGAACGGGAATGGAAATGGAACGGGAACGGAAACGGAACGAGAACGGAAATGGAACGGGAACGGAAACGGAACGGGAACGGAAATGGAACGGGAATGGTAACGGAACGGGAATGGAAATGGAACGGGAATGGAAATGGAACGGGAATGGAAATGGATCGGGAATGGAAATGGAACGGGATTGGTAATGGAACTGGAATGGGAATGGAACGGGAATGGAAAAGAAACGGGAATGGAAATGGAACGGGAATGGAAATGGAATGGGAATGGAAATGGAATGGAATGGAATGGAATGGAATGGAATGGAATGTACCGGAGTGGAGTGGAGTGGAGTGGAGTGGAGTAGAGTGCACTGGAACGGAATGGAATGGAATGGAATGGAATGGAATGGAACGGAACGGAATGTACCTGAGAAGCACGGAATGGAAAGGAATGGAATGGAATGGAATGGAATGGAATGTACCGGAGTGGAGTGGAGTGGAATGGAGTGGAGTGGAGTGGAGTGGAATGGAATGGAATGGAATGGAATGGAATGCAGTGGAATGCAATGGAATGGAAAGGAATGGAATGGAATGGAATGGAATGGAATGGAATGGAATGGACACCAGTAGAATGGAATGGAATGGAATGGAATGGAATGGAATGGAATGGAATGGAATGGAATTCAATGGAATGGAATGGAATGGAATGGAATTCTATGGAATGGAATGGAATGGAATTCAATGGAATGGAATGGAATGGAATGGAATGGAATGGAATTCAATGGAATGGAATGGAATGGATTGGAATGGAATGGAATGGAATGGAATGGAATTCAATGGAATGGAATGGAATGGAATGGAATGGAATGGAATTCAATGGAATGGAATGGAATGGAATGGAATGGAATGGAATCGAATGGAATAGAATGGAATCGAATGGAATCGAATGGAATAGAATGCAAACCCGAGTAGAATGGAATGGAATGGAATGGAATGGAATGGAATGGAATGGAATGGAATGGAATAGAATGGAATGGAATGGAATGGAATGGAATTCAAATCGAATGGAATGGAATGGAATTCTATGGAATGGAATGGAGTGGAATCGAATGGAATCGAATGGAATCGAATGGAATCGAATGGGATCGAATGGAATGGAATGGAATAGAATGGAATCAACCCGAGTAGAACGGAGCAGAACGCAACGGAACGGAACGGAACGGAACGGAACGGAAAGGAATGGAATGGAATGGAATGGAACGGAATTCAAAGGAATGGAATGGAACAGAATGGAATTCAATGGAATGGAATGGAATGGAATGGAATGGAATTCAATGGAATGGAATGGAATGGAATGGAATGGAATGGAATGGAATGGAATGGAACGGAACGGAATTCTATGGAATAGAATGGAATGGAATTCTATGGAATGGAATGGAATGGAATGGAATGGAATGGAACGGAATTCAATGGAATGGAATGGAATGGAATGGAATGGAATTCAATGGAATGGAATGGAATTCAATGGAATGGAATGGAATGGAATGGAATGGAATGGAATGGAATGGAATGGAATGGAATGGAACGGAATTCCATGGAATGGAATGGAATGGAATGGAATTCCATGGAATGGAATGGAATGGAATCGAATGGAATGGAATGGAATGGAATGGAATGGAATGGAATAGAATGGAATCAACCCGAGTAGAACGGAATGGAATGTAATGGAATGGAATGGAATGGAATGGAATGGAATGTACCAAAGTAGAACGGAATGGAATGGAATGGAATGGAATGGAATGGAATGGAATGGAATGGAATTCCATGGAATGGAATGGAATGGAATGGAATTCCATGGAATGGAATGGAATGGAATCGATTGGAATGGAATGGAATGGAATGGAATGGAATGGAATGGAATGGAATGGAATAGAATGGAATCAACCCGAGTAGAACGGAATGGAATGGAATGTAATGTAATGGAATGGAATGGAATGGAATGGAATGGAATGGAATGTACCAAAGTAGAACGGAATGGAATGGAATGGAATGGAATGGAATGGAATGGAATGGAATGGAATGGAATGTACCCGAGTAGAACGGAATATAATGGAATGGAATGGATTGGAATGGAATGGAATGGAATGGAATGGAATGTAACCGAGTAGAACGGAATGGAATGTAATTGAATGGAATGTAACCGAGTTGAACGGAATGGAATGGAATGGAATGGAATGGAATGGAATGGAATGGAATGGAATTGAGTGCAATGCAATGAAATGGAATGCAATGGAATGGAAAGGAATGGAATGGAATGGAATGGAATGGAATCTACCCGAGTAGAACGGAATGGAATGGAATTGAATGGAATGTAACCGAGTAGAACGGAACGGAATGGAATGGAATGGAATGGAATGGAATGCAATGGAATGGAATGGAATGGAATGGAATGGAATGGAATGGAATGGAATGGAATGGACACCAGTAGAATGGAATGGACTGGAATGGAATGCAGTGGAATGGAATGGAATGGAATGGAATCTACCCGAGCAGAACGGAATGGAACGGAATGGAATGGAATGGAATGGACAGGAGCAGAACGGAATGGAATGCAATGGAATGGAATGGAATGTACCGGAGCAGAACGGAATGGAATGAAATGGAAATGGAAAGGGAATGGAAATAGAACGGGAATGGAAATGGAACGGGAACGGAAATGGAACGGGAATGGAAATGGAACGGGAACGGAAATGGAACGGGAATGGAAATGGAACGGGAACGGAAACGGAACGAGAACGGAAATGGAGTGGGAACGGAAACGGAACGGGAACGGAAATGGAACGGGAATGGTAACGGAACGGGAATGGAAATGGAACGGGAATGGAAAAGGAACGGGAATGGAAATGGATCGGGAATGGAAATGGAACGGGAATGGTAATGGAACTGGAATGGAAATGGAACGGGAATGGAAAAGAAACGGGAATGGAAATGGAACGGGAATGGAAATGGAATGGGAATGGAAATGGAATGGAATGGAATGGAATGGAATGGAATGGAATGTACCGGAGTGGAGTGGAGTGGAGTGGAGTGGAGTAGAGTGCACTGGAACGGAATGGAATGGAATGGAATGGAATGGAACGGAACGGAATGTACCCGAGAAGCACGGAATGGAATGGAATGGAATGGAATGGAATGGAATGGAATGGAATGTACCGGAGTGGAGTGGAGTGGAATGGAGTGGAGTGGAGTGGAGTGGAGTGGAATGGAATGGAATGGAATGGAATGGAATGGAATGCAATGGAATGCAATGGAATGGAAAGGAATGGAATGGAATGGAATGGAATGGAATGGAATGGAATGGACACCAGTAGAATGGAATGGAATGGAATGGAATGGAATGGAATGGAATGGAATGGAATGGAATGGAATGGAATGGAATGGAATTCAATGGAATGGAATGGAATGGAATGGAATTCTATGGAATGGAATGGAATGGAATTCAATGGAATGGAATGGAATGGAATGGAATTCTATGGAATGGAATGGAGTGGAATCGAATGGAATCGAATGGAATCGAATGGAATGGAATGGAATAGAATGGAATCAACCCGAGTAGAACGGAACGGAACGCAACGGAACGGAACGGTACGGAACGGGATGGAAAGGAACGGAATGGAATGGAATGGAACGGAATTCCATGGAATGGAATGGAATGGAATTCCATGGAATGGAATTCCATGGAATGGAATGGAATGGAATGGAATGGAATGGAATTCAATGCAATGGAATGGAATGGATTGGAATGGAATGGAATAGAATGGAATCAACCCGTGTAGAACGGAACGGAACACAACGGAACGGAACGGAACGCAACGGAACGGAACGGAATGGAACGGAACGGAATGGAATGGAATGGAACGGAATTCAATGTAATGGAATGGAATGGAATGGAATTCTATGGAATGGAATGGAATGGAATGGAATGGAATGGAATGGAAATCAATGAAATGGAATGGAATGGAATGGAATGGAATGGAATTCTATGGAATGGAATGGAATGGAACGGAATGGAATGGAATTCTATGGAATGGAATGGAATGGAATGGAATGGAACGGAATTCGATGGAATGGAATGGAATGGAATGGAATGGAATGGAATGGAATGGAATTCAATGGAATGGAAAGGAATGGAATGGAATGGAATGGAATTCAATGGAATGGAATGGAATGGAATGGAACGGAATGGAATTCAATGGAATGGAATGGAATGGCAACGAATGGAATCGAATGCAATCGAATGGAATCGATTGGAATCGAATGGAATCGAATGGAATGGAATGGAATAGAATGGAATCAACCTGAGTAGAACGGAACGGCACGCAACGGAACGGAACGGAACGGAACGGGACGGAACGGAAGGGAATGGAATGGAATGGAACGGAATTCAATGGAATGGAATGGAATGGAATGGAATGGAATGGAATGGAATGGAATAGAATGGAATCAACCCGAGTAGAACGGAACGGAACGCAACGGAACGGAACGGAACGCAACGGAACGGAACGGAACGGAACGGAAAGGAACGGAATGGAATGGAATGGAAAGGAACGGAATTCAATGGAATGGAATGGAATGGAATGGAATTCTATGGAATGGAATGGAATTCAATGGAATGGAATGGAATGGAATGGAATGGAATTCAATGAAATGGAATGGAATGGAATGGAATTGAACGAAATTCTATGGAATGGAATGGAATGGAATTCAATGGAATGGAATGGAATGGAATGGAATGGAATTCAATGGAATGGAATGGAATGGAATGGAATGGAATTCAAAGGAATGGAAAGGAATGGAATGGAATGGAATGGAATTCAATGGAATGGAATGGAATGGAATGGAACGGAATGGAATTCAATGGAATGGAATGGAATGGAATGGAATGGATTGGAATGGAATGGAATGGAATGGAATGGAATTCAATGGAATGGAATGGAATGGAATGGAATGGCAACGAATGGAATCGAATGCAATCGAATGGAATCGATTGGAATCGAATGGAATCGAATGGAATGGAATGGAATAGAATGGAATCAACCTCAGTAGAACGGAACGGCACGCAACGGAACGGAACGGAACGGAACGGGACGGAACGGAAGGGAATGGAATGGAATGGAACGGAATTCAATGGAATGGAATGGAATGGAATGGAATGGAATGGAATGGAATGGAATGGAATAGAATGGAATCAACCCGAGTAGAAAAGAACGGAACGCAACGGAACGGAATGGAACGCAACGGAACGGAACGGAACGGAACGGAACGGAATGGAATGGAATGGAAAGGAACGGAATTCAATGGAATGGAATGGAATGGAATGGAATGGATTGGAATGGAATGGAATGGAATGGAATGGAATTCAATGGAATGGAATGGAATGGAATGGAATTCCATGGAATGGAATGGAATGGAATGGAATGGAATGGAATGGAATCGAATGGAATCGAATGGAATCGAATGGAATCGAATGGAATCGAATGGAATAGAATGCAAACCCGAGTAGAATGGAATGGAATGGAATGGAATGGAATGGAATGGAATGGAATGGAATGGAATGGAATGGAATTCAAATGGAATGGAATGGAATGGAATTCTATGGAATGGAATGGAGTGGAATCGAATGGAATCGAATGGAATCGAATGGAATCGAATGGGATCGAATGGAATGGAATGGAATAGAATGGAATCAACCCGAGTAGAACGGAGCGGAACGCAACGGAACGGAACGGAACGGAACGGAACGGAAAGGAATGGAATGGAATGGAATGGAACGGAATTCAAAGGAATGGAATGGAACAGAATGGAATTCAATGGAATGGAATGGAATGGAATGGAATGGAATTCAATGGAATGGAATGGAATGGAATGGAATGGAATGGAATGGAATGGAATGGAATGGAACGGAACGGAATTCTATGGAATAGAATGGAATGGAATTCTATGGAATGGAATGGAATGGAATGGAATGGAATGGAACGGAATTCAATGGAATGGAATGGAATGGAATGGAATTCAACGGAATGGAATGGAATTCAATGGAATGGAATGGAATGGAATGGAATGGAATGGAATGGAATGGAATGGAATGGAATTCAATGGAATGGAATGGAATGGAATGGAATTCCATGGAATGGAATGGAATGGAATCGAATGGAATGGAATGGAATGGAATGGAAGGGAATGGAATAGAATGGAATCAACCCGAGTAGAACGGAATGGAATGGAATGGAATGGAATGGAATGGAATGGAATGGAATGGAATGGAATGTACCAAAGTAGAACGGAATGGAATGGAATGGAATGGAATGGAATGGAATGGAATGGAATGGAATGGAATGGAATGCAATGTACCCGAGTAGAACGGAATGGAATGAAATGGAATGGATTGGAATGGAATGGAATGGAATGGAATGGAATGTAACCGAGTAGAACGGAATGGAATGTAATTGAATGGAATGTAACCGGGTTGAACGGAACGGAATTGAATGGAATGGAATGGAATGGAATGGAATGGAATGGAATGGAATGGAATGGAATTGAGTGCAATGCAATGCAATGGAATGCAATGGAATGGAAAGGAATGGAATGGAATGGAATGGAATCTACCCGAGTAGAACGGAATGGAATGGAATTGAATGGAATGTAACCGAGTAGAACGGAACGGAATGGAATGGAATGGAATGGAATGGAATGCAATGGAATGGAATGGAATGGAATGGAATGGAATGGAATGGAATGGAATGGACACCAGTAGAATGGAATGGAATGGAGTGGAATGGAATGGAATGGAATGGAATGGAATGGAATGGAATGGAATCTACCCGAGTTGAACGGAATGGAACGGAATGGAATGGAAAGGAATGGACAGGAGCAGAACGGAATGGAATGCAATGGAATGGAATGGAATGTACCCGAGCAGAACGGAAAGGAATGAAATGGAAATGGAAAGGGAATGGAAATGGAACGGGAATGGAAATGGAACGGGAACGCAATTGAAACGGGAATGGAAATGGAACGGGAACGGAAACGGAACGAGAACGGAAATGGAACGGGAACGGAAACGGAACGGGAACGGAAATGGAACGGGAATGGTAACGGAACAGGAATGGAAATGGAACGGGAATGGAAAAGGAACGGGAATGGAAATGGATCGGGAATGGAAATGGAACGGGAATGGTAATGGAACGGGAATGGAAATGGAACGGGAATGGAAAAGAAACGGGAATGGAAATGGAACGGGAATGGAAATGGAATGGGAATGGAAATGGAATGGAATGGAATGGAATGGAATGGAATGGAATGTACCGGAGTGGAGTGGAGTGGAGTGGAGTAGAGTGCACTGGAACGGAATGGAATGGAATGGAATGGAATGGAACGGAACGGAATGTACCTGAGAAGCACGGAATGGAATGGAATGGAATGGAATGGAATGGAATGTACCGGAGTGGAGTGGATTGGAATGGAGTGGACTGGAGTGGTGTGGAGTGGAATGGAATGGAATGGAATGGAATGGAATGGAATGGAATGCAATGGAATGCAATGGAATGGAAAGGAATGGAATGGAATGGAATGGAATGGAATGGAATGGAATGGAATGGAATGGACAACAGTAGAATGGAATGGAACGGAATGGAATGGAATGGAATGGAATGGAATGGAATGGAATGGAATGGAATTCAATGGAATGGAATGGAATGGAATGGAATTCAATGGAATGGAATGGAATGGAATGGAATTCCATGGAATGGAATGGAATGGAATGGAATTCTATGGAATGGAATGGAGTGGAATCGAATGGAATCGAATGGAATCGAATGGAATGGAATGGAATGGAATGTAACCGAGTAGAACGGAATTTAATGGAATGGAATGGATTGGAATGGAATGGAATGGAATGGAATGGAATGTAACCGAGTAGAACGGAATGGAATGTAATTGAATGGAATGTAACCGAGTTGAACGGAACGGAATGGAATGGAATGGAATGGAATGGAATGGAATGGAATGGAATGGAATGGAATTGAGTGCAATGCAATGCAATGGAATGCAATGGAATGGAAAGGAATGGAATGGAATGGAATGGAATCTACCCGAGTAGAACGGAATGGAATGGAATTGAATGGAATGTAATCGAGTAGAACGGAACGGAATGGAATGGAATGGAATGGAATGCAATGGAATGGAATGGAATGGAATGGAATGGAATGGAATGGAATGGACACCAGTAGAATGGAATGGAATGGAATGGAATGGAATGGAATGGAATGGAATCTACCCGAGTAGAACGGAATGGAACGGAATGGAATGGAATGGAATGGACAGGAGCAGAACGGAATGGAATGCAATGGAATGGAATGGAATGTACCCGAGCAGAACGGAATGGAATGAAATGGAAATGGAAAGGGAATGGAAATGGAACGGGAATGGAAATGGAACGGGAACGGAAATGGAACGGGAATGGAAATGGAACGGGAACGGAAACGGAACGAGAACGGAAATGGAACGGGAACGGAAACGGAACGGGAACGGAAATGGAACGGGAATGGTAACGGAACGGGAATGGAAATGGAACGGGAATGGAAATGGAACGGGAATGGAAATGGATCGGGAATGGAAATGCAACGGGAATGGTAATGGAACTGGAATGGAAATGGAACGGGAATGGAAAAGAAACGGGAATGGAAATGGAACGGGAATGGAAATGGAATGGGAATGGAAATGGAATGGAATGGAATGGAATGGAATGGAATGGAATGTACCGGAGTGGAGTGGAGTGGAGTGGAGTGGAGTAGAGTGCACTGGAACGGAATGGAATGGAATGGAATGGAATGGAATGGAACGGAACGGAATGTACCTGCGAAGCACGGAATGGAATGGAATGGAATGGAATGGAATGGAATGTACCGGAGTGGAGTGGAGTGGAATGGAGTGGAGTGGAGTGGAGTGGAGTGGAATGGAATGGAATGGAATGGAACGGAATGCAATGGAATGCAATGGAATGGAAAGGAATGGAATGGAATGGAATGCAATGGAATGGAATGGAATGGAATGGACACCAGTAGAATGGAATGGAATGGAATGGAATGGAATGGAATGGAATGGAAAGGAATTCAATGGAATGGAATGGAATGGAATGGAATGGAATTCAATGGAATGGAATGGAATGGAATGGAATTCCATGGAAAGGAATGGAATGGAATCGAATGGAATGGAATGGAATGGAATGGAATGGAATGGAATGGAATAGAATGGAATCAACCCGAGTAGAACGGAATGGAATGGAATGGAATGTAATGGAATGGAATGGAATGGAATGGAATGGAATAGAATGGAATCAACCCGAGTAGAACGGAATGGAATGGAATGGAATGTAATGGAATGTAATGGAATGGAATGGAATGGAATGTACCAAAGTAGAACGGAATGGAATGGAATGGAATGGAATGGAATGGAATGGAATGGAATGGAATGGAATGGAATGCAATGTACCCGAGTAGAACGGAATGGAATGGAATGGAATGGATTGGAATGGAATGGAATGGAATGGAATGGAATGTAACCGAGTAGAACGGAATGGAATGTAATTGAATGGAATGTAACCGGGTTGAACGGAACGGAATGGAATGGAATGGAATGGAATGGAATGGAATTGAGTGCAATGCAATGCAATGGAATGCAATGGAATGGAAAGGAATGGAATGGAATGGAATGGAATCTACCCGAGTAGAACGCAATGGAATGGAATTGAATGGAATGTAACCGAGTAGAACGGAACGGAATGGAATGGAATGGAATGGAATGGAATGCAATGGAATGGAATGGAATGGAATGGAATGGAATGGAATGGAATGGAATGGAATGGACACCAGTAGAATGGAATGGAATGGAATGGAATGGAATGGAATGGAATGGAATGGAATGGAATGGAATCTACCCGAGTAGAACGGAATGGAACGGAATGGAATGGAATGGAATGGACAGGAGCAGAACGGAATGGAATGCAATGGAATGGAATGGAATGTACCCGAGCAGAACGGAAAGGAATGAAATGGAAATGGAAAGGGAATGGAAATGGAACGGGAATGGAAATGGAACGGGAACGCAATTGAAACCGGAATGGAAATGGAACGGGAACGGAAACGGAACGAGAACGGAAATGGAACGGGAACGGAAACGGAACGGGAACGGAAATGGAACGGGAATGGTAACGGAACAGGAATGGAAATGGAACGGGAATGGAAAAGGAACGGGAATGGAAATGGATCGGGAATGGAAATGGAACGGGAATGGTAATGGAACGGGAATGGAAATGGAACGGGAATGGAAAAGAAACGGGAATGGAAATGGAACGGGAATGGAAATGGAATGGGAATGGAAATGGAATGGAATGGAATGGAATGGAATGGAATGGAATGTACCGGAGTGGAGTGGAGTGGAGTGGAGTAGAGTGCACTGGAACGGAATGGAATGGAATGGAATGGAATGGAACGGAACGGAATGTACCTGAGAAGCACGGAATGGAATGGAATGGAATGGAATGGAATGGAATGGAATGTACCGGAGTGGAGTGGAGTGGAATGGAGTGGACTGGAGTGGTGTGGAGTGGAATGGAATGGAATGGAATGGAATGGAATGGAATGGAATGGAATGGAATGGAATGGAATGCAATGGAATGCAATGGAATGGAAAGGAATGGAATGGAATGGAATGGAATGGAATGGAATGGAATGGAATGGAATGGACAACAGTAGAATGGAATGGAATGGAATGGAATGGAATGGAATGGAATGGAATTCAATGGAATGGAATGGAATGGAATGGAATTCAATGGAATGGAATGGAATGGAATGGAATTCAATGGAATGGAATGGAATGGAATGGAATTCTATGGAATGGAATGGAGTGGAATCGAATGGAATCGAATGGAATCGAATGGAATGGAATGGAATAGAATGGAATCAACCCGAGTAGAACGGAGCGGAACGCAACGGAACGGAACGGAAAGGAACGGGAAGGAACGGAACGGAATGGAATGGAATGGAACCGAATTCCATGGAATGGAATGGAATGGAATGGAATGGAATGGAATTCGATGGAATGGAATGGAATGGATTGGAATGGAATGGAATAGAATGGAATCAACCCGAGTAGAACGGTACGGAACACAACGGAACGGAACGGAACGCAACGGAACGGAACGGAACGGAACGGAACGGAACGGAATGGAATGGAATGGAACGGAATTCAATGGAATGGAATGGAATGGAATGGAATTCTATGGAATGGAATGGAATGGAATGGAATGGAATGGAATTCCATGGAATGGAATGGAATGGAATGGAATTCCATGGAATGGAATGGAATGGAATGGAATGGAATGGAATGTACCAAAGTAGAACGGAATGGAATGGAATGGAATGGAATGGAATGGAATGGAATGGAATGGAATGGAATGGAATGGAATGTACACGAGTAGAACGGAATGGAATGGAATGGAATGGATTGGAATGGAATGGAATGGAATGGAATGGAATGTAACCGAGTAGAACGGAATGGAATGTAATTGAATGGAATGTAACCGAGTTGAACGGAACGGAATGGAATGGAATGGAATGGAATGGAATGGAATGGAATGGAATGGAATGGAATTGAGTGCAATGCAATGCAATGGAATGCAATGGAATGGAAAGGAATGGAATGGAATGGAATGGAATCTACCCGAGTAGAACGGAATGGAATGGAATTGAATGGAATGTAATCGAGTAGAACGGAACGGAATGGAATGGAATGGAATGGAATGCAATGGAATGGAATGGAATGGAATGGAATGGAATGGAATGGAATGGACACCAGTAGAATGGAATGGAATGGAATGGAATGGAATGGAATGGAATGGAATGGAATCTACCCGAGTAGAACGGAATGGAACGGAATGGAATGGAATGGAATGGACAGGAGCAGAACGGAATGGAATGCAATGGAATGGAATGGAATGTACCCGAGCAGAACGGAATGGAATGAAATGGAAATGGAAAGGGAATGGAAATGGAACGGGAATGGAAATGGAACGGGAACGGAAATGGAACGGGAATGGAAATGGAACGGGAACGGAAACGGAACGAGAACGGAAATGGAACGGGAACGGAAACGGAACGGGAACGGAAATGGAACGGGAATGGTAACGGAACGGGAATGGAAATGGAACGGGAATGGAAATGGAACGGGAATGGAAATGGATCGGGAATGGAAATGGAACGGGATTGGTAATGGAACTGGAATGGGAATGGAACGGGAATGGAAAAGAAACGGGAATGGAAATGGAACGGGAATGGAAATGGAATGGGAATGGAAATGGAATGGAATGGAATGGAATGGAATGGAATGGAATGTACCGGAGTGGAGTGGAGTGGAGTGGAGTGGAGTAGAGTGCACTGGAACGGAATGGAATGGAATGGAATGGAATGGAATGGAACGGAACGGAATGTACCTGAGAAGCACGGAATGGAAAGGAATGGAATGGAATGGAATGGAATGGAATGTACCGGAGTGGAGTGGAGTGGAATGGAGTGGAGTGGAGTGGAGTGGAATGGAATGGAATGGAATGGAATGGAATGCAGTGGAATGCAATGGAATGGAAAGGAATGGAATGGAATGGAATGGAATGGAATGGAATGGAATGGACACCAGTAGAATGGAATGGAATGGAATGGAATGGAATGGAATGGAATGGAATGGAATGGAATTCAATGGAATGGAATGGAATGGAATGGAATTCTATGGAATGGAATGGAATGGAATTCAATGGAATGGAATGGAATGGAATGGAATGGAATGGAATTCAATGGAATGGAATGGAATGGATTGGAATGGAATGGAATGGAATGGAATGGAATTCAATGGAATGGAATGGAATGGAATGGAATGGAATGGAATTCAATGGAATGGAATGGAATGGAATGGAATGGAATGGAATCGAATGGAATAGAATGGAATCGAATGGAATCGAATGGAATAGAATGCAAACCCGAGTAGAATGGAATGGAATGGAATGGAATGGAATGGAATGGAATGGAATGGAATGGAATAGAATGGAATGGAATGGAATGGAATGGAATTCAAATCGAATGGAATGGAATGGAATTCTATGGAATGGAATGGAGTGGAATCGAATGGAATCGAATGGAATCGAATGGAATCGAATGGGATCGAATGGAATGGAATGGAATAGAATGGAATCAACCCGAGTAGAACGGAGCGGAACGCAACGGAACGGAACGGAACGGAACGGAACGGAAAGGAATGGAATGGAATGGAATGGAACGGAATTCAAAGGAATGGAATGGAACAGAATGGAATTCAATGGAATGGAATGGAATGGAATGGAATGGAATTCAATGGAATGGAATGGAATGGAATGGAATGGAATGGAATGGAATGGAATGGAACGGAACGGAATTCTATGGAATAGAATGGAATGGAATTCTATGGAATGGAATGGAATGGAATGGAATGGAATGGAACGGAATTCAATGGAATGGAATGGAATGGAATGGAATGGAATTCAATGGAATGGAATGGAATTCTATGGAATGGAATGGAATGGAATGGAATGGAATGGAATGGAATGGAATGGAATGGAATGGAACGGAATTCCATGGAATGGAATGGAATGGAATGGAATTCCATGGAATGGAATGGAATGGAATCGAATGGAATGGAATGGAATGGAATGGAATGGAATGGAATAGAATGGAATCAACCCGAGTAGAACGGAATGGAATGTAATGGAATGGAATGGAATGGAATGGAATGGAATGTACCAAAGTAGAACGGAATGGAATGGAATGGAATGGAATGGAATGGAATGGAATGGAATGGAATTCCATGGAATGGAATGGAATGGAATGGAATTCAATGGAATGGAATGGATTGGAATGGAATGGAATGGAATGGAATGGAATGGAATGGAATGAAATGGAATGGAATGGAATAGAATGGAATCAACCTGAGTAGAACGGAATGGAATGGAATGGAATGGAATGGAATGGAATGGAATGGAATGGAATGGAATGGAATGTACCAAAGTAGAACGGAATGGAATGGAATGGAATGGAATGGAATGGAATGGAATGGAATGGAATGGAATGGAATGGAATGTACACGAGTAGAACGGAATGTAATGGAATGGAATGGATTGGAATGGAATGGAATGGAATGGAATGGAATGTAACCGAGTAGAACGGAATGGAATGTAATTGAATGGAATGTAACCGAGTTGAACGGAACGGAATGGAATGGAATGGAATGGAATGGAATGGAATGGAATGGAATGGAATGGAATTGAGTGCAATGCAATGCAATGGAATGCAATGGAATGGAAAGGAATGGAATGGAATGGAATGGAATCTACCCGAGTAGAACGGAATGGAATGGAATTGAATGGAATGTAACCGAGTAGAACGGAACGGAATGGAATGGAATGGAATGGAATGGAATGCAATGGAATGGAATGGAATGGAATGGAATGGACACCAGTAGAATGGAATGGAATGGAATGGAATGGAATGGAATGGAATGGAATGGAATGGAATGGAATCTACCCGAGTAGAACGGAATGGAACGGAATGGAATGGAATGGAATGGACAGGAGCAGAACGGAATGGAATGCAATGGAATGGAATGGAATGTACCCGAGCAGAACGGAAAGGAATGAAATGGAAATGGAAAGGGAATGGAAATGGAACGGGAATGGAAATGGAACGGGAACGCAATTGAAACGGGAATGGAAATGGAACGGGAACGGAAAAGGAACGAGAACGGAAATGGAACGGGAACGGAAACGGAACGGGAACGGAAATGGAACGGGAATGGTAACGGAACAGGAATGGAAATGGAACGGGAATGGAAAAGGAACGGGAATGGAAATGGATCGGGAATGGAAATGGAACGGGAATGGTAATGGAACGGGAATGGAAATGGAACGGGAATGGAAAAGAAACGGGAATGGAAATGGAACGGGAATGGAAATGGAATGGGAATGGAAATGGAATGGAATGGAATGGAATGGAATGGAATGGAATGTACCGGAGTGGAGTGGAGTGGAGTGGAGTAGAGTGCACTGGAACGGAATGGAATGGAATGGAATGGAATGGAACGGAACGGAATGTACCTGAGAAGCACGGAATGGAATGGAATGCAATGGAATGGAATGGAATGGAATGTACCGGAGTGGAGTGGAGTGGAATGGAGTGGACTGGAGTGGTGTGGAGTGGAATGGAATGGAATGGAATGGAATGGAATGGAATGGAATGGAATGGAATGCAATGGAATGCAATGGAATGGAAAGGAATGGAATGGAATGGAATGGAATGGAATGGAATGGAATGGACAACAGTAGAATGGAATGGAACGGAATGGAATGGAATGGAATGGAATGGAATGGAATGGAATGGAATGGAATGGAATTCAATGGAATGGAATGGAATGGAATGGAATTCCATGGAATGGAATGGAATGGAATGGAATTCCATGGAATGGAATGGAATGGAATGGAATGGAATGGAATTCCATGGAATGGAATGGAATGGAATGGAATTCTATGGAATGGAATGGAGTGGAATCGAATGGAATCGAATGGAATCGAATGGAATGGAATGGAATAGAATGGAATCAATCCGAGTAGAACGGAGCGGAACGCAACGGAACGGAACGGAACGGAACGGGATGGAACGGAACAGAATGGAATGGAATGGAACGGAATTCCATGGAATGGAATGGAATGGAATGGAATTCAATGGAATGGAATGGAATGGAATGGAATGGAAAGGAATTCGATGGAATGGAATGGAATGGATTGGAATGGAATGGAATAGAATGGAATCAACCCGAGTAGAACGGAACGGAACACAACGGAACGGAACGGAACGCAACGGAACGGAACGGAACGGAACGGAACGGAACGGAATGGAATGGAATGGAACGGAATTCTATGGAATGGAATGGAATGGAATGGAATTCTATGGAATGGAATGGAATGGAATGGAATGGAATGGAATTCCATGGAATGGAATGGAATGGAATGGAATGGAATTCAATGGAATGGAATGGAGTGGAATGGAATGGAATCGAATGGAATTGAATGGAATCGAATGGAATCAAATGGGATCGAATGGAATGGAATGGAATAGAATGGAATCAACCCGAGTAGAACGGAATGAAATGGAATGGAATGGAATGGGATGGAATGGAATGGAATGGAATCTAATGGAACGGAATTCAATGGAATGGAATGGAATGGAATGGAATGGAATGGAATGGAATGGAATTCAATGGAATCAACCTGAGTAGAACGGAATGGAATGGAATGGAATGGAATGGAATGGAATGGAATGGAATGGAATGGAATGGAATTCCATGGAATGGAATGGAATGGAATGGAATGGAATGGAATGGAATGGAATGGAATGAAATGGAATGGAATGGAATAGAATGGAATTCAATGGAATGGAATGGATTGGATTGGAATGGAATGGAATGGAATGGAATGGAATGAAATGGAATGGAATGGAATAGAATGGAATCAACCTGAGTAGAACGGAATGGAATGGAATGGAATGGAATGGAATGGAATGGAAAGGAATGGAATGAAATGGAATGGAATGTACCAAAGTAGAACGGAATGGAATGGAATGGAATGGAATGGAATGGAATGGAATGGAATGGAATGGAATGGAATGGAATGGAATGTACACGAGTAGAACGGAATGTAATGGAATGGAATGGATTGGAATGGAATGGAATGGAATGGAATGGAATGTAACCGAGTAGAACGGAATGGAATGTAATTGAATGGAATGTAACCGAGTTGAACGGAACGGAATGGAATGGAATGGAATGGAATGGAATGGAATGGAATGGAATGGAATTGAGTGCAATGCAATGCAATGGAATGCAATGGAATGGAAAGGAATGGAATGGAATGGAATGGAATCTACCCGAGTAGAACGGAATGGAATGGAATTGATTGGAATGTAATCGAGTAGAACGGAACGGAATGGAATGGAATGGAATGGAATGCAATGGAATGGAATGGAATGGAATGGAATGGAATGGAATGGACACCAGTAGAATGGAATGGAATGGAATGGAATGGAATGGAATGGAATGGAATCTACCCGAGTAGAACGGAATGGAACGGAATGGAATGGAATGGAATGGACAGGAGCAGAACGGAATGGAATGCAATGGAATGGAATGGAATGTACCCAAGCAGAACGGAATGGAATGAAATGGAAATGGAAAGGGAATGGAAATGGAACGGGAATGGAAATGGAACGGGAACGGAAATGGAACGGGAATGGAAATGGAACGGGAACGGAAACGGAACGAGAACGGAAATGGAACGGGAACGGAAACGGAACGGGAACGGAAATGGAACGGGAATGGTAACGGAACGGGAATGGAAATGGAACGGGAATGGAAATGGAACGGGAATGGAAATGGATCGGGAATGGAAATGGAACGGGAATGGTAATGGAACTGGAATGGAAATGGAACGGGAATGGAAAAGAAACGGGAATGGAAATGGAACGGGAATGGAAATGGAATGGGAATGGAAATGGAATGGAATGGAATGGAATGGAATGGAATGGAATGTACCGGAGTGGAGTGGAGTGGAGTGGAGTGGAGTAGAGTGCACTGGAACGGAATGGAATGGAATGGAATGGAATGGAATGGAACGGAACGGAATGTACCTGAGAAGCACGGAATGGAATGGAATGGAATGGAATGGAATGGAATGTACCGGAGTGGAGTGGAGTGGAATGGAGTGGAGTGGAGTGGAGTGGAGTGGAATGGAATGGAATGGAATGGAACGGAATGCAATGGAATGCAATGGAATGGAAAGGAATGGAATGGAATGGAATGGAATGGAATGGAATGGAATGGAATGGAATGGAATGGACACCAGTAGAATGGAATGGAATGGAATGGAATGGAATGGAATGGAATGGAATGGAATTCAATGGAATGGAATGGAATGGAATGGAATGGAATGGAATGGAATGGAATTCAATGGAATGGAATGGAATGGAATGGAATTCCATGGAATGGAATGGAATGGAATCGAATGGAATGGAATGGAATGGAATGGAATGGAATGGAATAGAATGGAATCAACCCGAGTAGAACGGAATGGAATGGAATGGAATGGAATGGAATGGAATGGAATGGAATGGAATGGAATGGAATGCAATGTACCCGAGTAGAACGGAATGGAATGGAATGGAATGGATTGGAATGGAATGGAATGGAATGGAATGGAATGTAACCGAGTAGAACGGAATGGAATGTAATTGAATGGAATGTAACCGGGTTGAACGGAACGGAATGGAATGGAATGGAATGGAATGGAATGGAATGGAATGGAATGGAATGGAATGGAATTGAGTGCAATGCAATGCAATGGAATGCAATGGAATGGAAAGGAATGGAATGGAATGGAATGGAATCTACCCGAGTAGAACGGAATGGAATGGAATTGAATGGAATGTAACCGAGTAGAACGGAACGGAATGGAATGGAATGGAATGGAATGGAATGGAATGCAATAGAATGGAATGGAATGGAATGGAATGGAATGGAATGGAATGGAATGGAATGGAATGGACACCAGTAGAATGGAATGGAATGGAATGGAATGGAATGGAATGGAATGGAATGGAATGGAATCTACCCGAGTAGAACGGAATGGAACGGAATGGAATGGAATGAAATGTACAGGAGCAGAACGGAATGGAATGCAATGCAATGGAATGGAATGTACCCGAGCAGAACGGAAAGGAATGAAATGGAAGTGGAAAGGGAATGGAAATGGAACGGGAATGGAAATGGAACGGGAACGCAATTGAAACGGGAATGGAAATGGAACGGGAACGGAAACGGAACGAGAACGGAAATGGAACGGGAACGGAAACGGAACGGGAACGGAAATGGAACGGGAATGGTAACGGAACAGGAATGGAAACGGAACGGGAATGGAAAAGAAACGGGAATGGAAATGGAACGGGAATGGAAATGGAATGGGAATGGAAATGGAATGGAATGGAATGGAATGGAATGGAATGGAATGTACCGGAGTGGAGTGGAGTGGAGTGGAGTAGAGTGCACTGGAACGGAATGGAATGGAATGGAATGGAACGGAACGGAATGTACCTGAGAAGCACGGAATGGAATGGAATGGAATGGAATGGAATGGAATGGAATGTACCGGAGTGGAGTGGAGTGGAATGGAGTGGACTGGAGTGGTGTGGAGTGGAATGGAATGGAATGGAATGGAATGGAATGGAATGGAATGGAATGGAATGGAATGGAATGGAATGCAATGGAATGCAATGGAATGGAAAGGAATGGAATGGAATGGAATGGAATGGAATGGAATGGAATGGAATGGACAACAGTAGAATGGAATGGAACGGAATGGAATGGAATGGAATGGAATGGAATGGAATGGAATGGAATGGAATGGAATGGAATGGAATTCAATGGAATGGAATGGAATGGAATGGAATTCAATGGAATGGAATGGAATGGAATTCCATGGAATGGAATGGAATGGAATTCCATGGAATGGAATGGAATGGAATGGAATTCTATGGAATGGAATGGAGTGGAATCGAATGGAATCGAATGGAATCGAATGGAATGGAATGGAATAGAATGGAATCAACCCGAGTAGAACGGAGCGGAACGCAACGGAACGGAACGGAACGGAACGGGACGGAACCGAACGGAATGGAATGGAATGGAACGGAATTCCATGGAATGGAATGGAATGGAATGGAATTCAATGGAATGGAATGGAATGGAATGGAATGGAATTCGATGGAATGGAATGGAATGGATTGGAATGGAATGGAATAGAATGGAATCAACCCGAGTAGAACGGAACGGAACACAACGGAACTGAACGGAACGCAACGGAACGGAACGGAACGGAACGGAACGGAACGGAATGGAATGGAATGGAACGGAATTCAATGGAATGGAATGGAATGGAATGGAATTCTATGGAATGGAATGGAATGGAATGGAATGGAATTCCATGGAATGGAATGGAATGGAATGGAATGGAATGGAATTCAATGGAATGGAATGGAGTGGAATGGAATGGAATCGAATGGAATTGAATGGAATCGAATGGAATCAAATGGGATCGAATGGAATGGAATGGAATAGAATGGAATCAACCCGAGTAGAACGGAATGAAATAGAATGGAATGGAATGGGATGGAATGGAATGGAATGGAATGGAATGGAACGGAATTCAATGGAATGGAATGGAATGGAATGGAATGGAATGGAATGGAATGGAATTTAATGGAATGGAATGGAACGGAATGGAATTCAATGGAATGGAATGGAATGGAATGGAATGGAATGGAATGGAATGGAATTCCATGGAATGGAATGGAATGGAATGGAATTCCATGGAATGGAATGGAATGGAATGGAATTCAATGGAATGGAATGGATTGGAATGGAATGGAATGGAATGGAATGGAATGGAATGGAACGAAATGGAATGGAATGGAATAGAATGGAATCAACCTGAGTAGAACGGAATGGAATGGAATGGAATGGAATGGAATGGAATGGAATGGAATGGAATGGAATGGAATGGAATGTACCAAAGTAGAACGGAATGGAATGGAATGGAATGGAATGGAATGGAATGGAATGGAATGGAATGGAATGGAATGTACACGAGTAGAACGGAATGTAATGGAATGGAATGGATTGGAATGGAATGGAATGGAATGGAATGGAATGGAATGTAACCGAGTAGAACGGAATGGAATGTAATTGAATGGAATGTAACCGAGTTGAACGGAACGGAATGGAATGGAATGGAATGGAATGGAATGGAATGGAATGGAATGGAATTGAGTGCAATGCAATGCAATGGAATGCAATGGAATGGAAAGGAATGGAATGGAATGGAATGGAATCTACCCGAGTAGAACGGAATGGAATGGAATTGAATGGAATGTAATCGAGTAGAACGGAACGGAATGGTATGGAATGGAATGGAATGCAATGGAATGGAATGGAATGGAATGGAATGGAATGGAATGGACACCAGTAGAATGGAATGGAATGGAATGGAATGGAATGGAATGGAATCTACCCGAGTAGAACGGAATGGAACGGAATGGAATGGAATGGAATGGACAGGAGCAGAACGGAATGGAATGCAATGGAATGGAATGGAATGTACCCGAGCAGAACGGAATGGAATGAAATGGAAATGGAAAGGGAATGGAAATGGAACGGGAATGGAAATGGAACGGGAACGGAAATGGAACGGGAATGGAAATGGAACGGGAACGGAAACGGAACGAGAACGGAAATGGAACGGGAACGGAAACGGAACGGGAACGGAAATGGAACGGGAATGGTAACGGAACGGGAATGGAAATGGAACGGGAATGGAAATGGAACGGGAATGGAAATGGATAGGGAATGGAAATGGAACGGGAATGGTAATGGAACTGGAATGGAAATGGAACGGGAATGGAAAAGAAACGGGAATGGAAATGGAACGGGAATGGAAATGGAATGGGAATGGAAATGGAATGGAATGGAATGGAATGGAATGGAATGGAATGTACCGGAGTGGAGTGGAGTGGAGTGGAGTGGAGTAGAGTGCACTGGAACGGAATGGAATGGAATGGAATGGAATGGAATGGAACGGAACGGAATGTACCTGAGAAGCACGGAATGGAATGGAATGGAATGGAATGGAATGGAATGTACCGGAGTGGAGTGGAGTGGAATGGAGTGGAGTGGAGTGGAGTGGAGTGGAATGGAATGGAATGGAATGGAACGGAATGCAATGGAATGCAATGGAATGGAAAGGAATGGAATGGAATGGAATGGAATAGAATGGAATGGAATGGACACCAGTAGAATGGAATGGAATGGAATGGAATGGAATGGAATGGAATGGAATGGAATGGAATGGAATGGAATTCAATGGAATGGAATGGAATGGAATGGAATTCCATGGAATGGAATGGAATGGAATGGAATGGAATGGAATGGAATGGAATGGAATAGAATGGAATCAACCCGAGTAGAACGGAATGGAATTGAATGGAATGTAACCGAGTAGAACGGAACGGAATGGAATGGAATGGAATGGAATGGAATGCAATGGAATGGAATGGAATGGAATGGAATGGAATGGAATGGAATGGAATGGAATGGACACCAGTAGAATGGAATGGAATGGAATGGAATGGAATGGAATGGAATGGAATGGAATGGAATGGAATGGAATCTACCCGAGTAGAACGGAATGGAACGGAATGGAATGGAATGGAATGTACAGGAGCAGAACGGAATGGAATGCAATGGAATGGAATGGAATGTACCCGAGCAGAACGGAAAGGAATGAAATGGAAATGGAAAGGGAATGGAAATGGAACGGGAACGCAATTGAAACGGGAATGGAAATGGAACGGGAACGGAAACGGAACGAGAACGGAAATGGAACGGGAACGGAAACGGAACGGGAACGGAAATGGAACGGGAATGGTAACGGAACAGGAATGGAAATGGAACGGGAATGGAAAAGGAACGGGAATGGAAATGGATCGGGAATGGAAATGGAACGGGAATGGTAATGGAACGGGAATGGAAATGGAACGGGAATGGAAAAGAAACGGGAATGGAAATGGAACGGGAATGGAAATGGAATGGGAATGGAAATGGAATGGAATGGAATGGAATGGAATGGAATGGAATGTACCGGAGTGGAGTGGAGTGGAGTGGAGTAGAGTGCACTGGAACGGAATGGAATGGAATGGAATGGAATGGAACGGAACGGAATGTACCTGAGAAGCACGGAATGGAATGGAATGGAATGGAATGGAATGGAATGTACCGGAGTGGAGTGGAGTGGAATGGAGTGGACTGGAGTGGTGTGGAGTGGAATGGAATGGAATGGAATGGAATGGAATGGAATGGAATGGAATGGAATGGAATGGAATGGAATGGAATGGAATGCAATGGAATGCAATGGAATGGAAAGGAATGGAATGGAATGGAATGGAATGGAATGGAATGGAATGGAATGGACAACAGTAGAATGGAATGGAATGGAATGGAATGGAATGGAATGGAATGGAATGGAATGGAATGGAATTCAATGGAATGGAATGGAATGGAATGGAATTCAATGGAATGGAATGGAATGGAATGGAATTCAATGGAATGGAATGGAATGGAATGGAATTCTATGGAATGGAATGGAGTGGAATCGAATGGAATCGAATGGAATCGAATGGATTGGAATGGAATAGAATGGAATAAACCCGAGTAGAACGGAGCGGAACGCAACGGAACGGAACGGAACGGAACGGGATGGAACGGAACGGAATGGAATGGAATGGAATGGAACGGAATTCCATGGAATGGAATGGAATGGAATGGAATGGAATGGAATTCGATGGAATGGAATGGAATGGATTGGAATGGAATGGAATAGAATGGAATCAACCCGAGTAGAACGGAACGGAACACAACGAAACGGAACGGAACGCAACGGAACGGAACGGAACGGAACGGAACGGAACGGAATGGAATGGAACGGAATTCAATGGAATGGAATGGAATGGAATGGAATTCTATGGAATGGAATGGAATGGAATGGAATGGAATGGAATGGAATGGAATTCCATGGAATGGAATGGAATGGAATGGAATGGAATGGAATTGAATGGAATCGAATGGAATCAAATGGGATCGAATGGAATGGAATGGAATAGAATGGAATCAACCCGACTAGAACGGAATGGAATGGAATGGAATGGAATGGGATGGAATGGAATGGAATGGAATGGAATGGAACGGAATGGAATGGAATGGAATGGAACGGAATGGAATGGAATGGAATGGAATGGAATGGAATTCAATGGAATGGAATGGAACGGAATGGAATTCAATGGAATGGAATGGAATGGAATGGAATGGAATGGAATGGAATGGAATGGAATTCCTTGGAATGGAATGGAATGGAATGGAATTCCATGGAATGGAATGGAATGGAATGGAATTCAATGGAATGGATTGGAATGGAATCGAATGGAATGGAATGGAATGGAATGGAATGGAATGGAATGGAATAGAATGGAATCAACCTGAGTAGAACGGAATGGAATGGAATGGAATGGAATGGAATGGAATGGAATGGAATGGAATGGAATGGAATGTACCAAAGTAGAACGGAATGGAATGGAATGGAATGGAATGGAATGGAATGGAATGGAATGGAATGGAATGGAATGTACACGAGTAGAACGGAATGGAATGGAATGGAATGGATTGGAATGGAATGGAATGGAATGGAATGGAATGTAACCGAGTAGAACGGAATGGAATGTAATTGAATGGAATGTAACCGAGTTGAACGGAACGGAATGGAATGGAATGGAATGGAATGGAATGGAATGGAATGGAATGGAATTGAGTGCAAAGCAATGCAATGGAATGCAATGGAATGGAAAGGAATGGAATGGAATGGAATGGAATCTACCCGAGTAGAACGGAATGGAATGGAATTGAATGGAATGTATTCGAGTAGAACGGAACGGAATGGAATGGAATGGAATGGAATGCAATGGAATGGAATGGAATGGAATGGAATGGAATGGAATGGAATGGACACCAGTAGAATGGAATGGAATGGAATGGAATGGAATGGAATGGAATGGAATGGAATCTACCCGAGTAGAACGGAATGGAACGGAATGGAATGGAATGGAATGGACAGGAGCAGAACGGAATGGAATGCAATGGAATGGAATGGAATGTACCCGAGCAGAACGGAATGGAATGAAATGGAAATGGAAAGGGAATGGAAATGGAACGGGAATGGAAATGGAACGGGAACGGAAATGGAACGGGAATGGAAATGGAACGGGAACGGAAACGGAACGAGAACGGAAATGGAACGGGAACGGAAACGGAACGGGAACGGAAATGGAACGGGAATGGTAACGGAACGGGAATGGAAATGGAACGGGAATGGAAATGGAACGGGAATGGAAATGGATCGGGAATGGAAATGGAACGGGAATGGTAATGGAACTGGAATGGAAATGGAACGGGAATGGAAAAGAAACGGGAATGGAAATGGAACGGGAATGGAAATGGAATGGGAATGGAAATGGAATGGAATGGAATGGAATGGAATGGAATGGAATGTACCGGAGTGGAGTGGAGTGGAGTGGAGTGGAGTAGAGTGCACTGGAACGGAATGGAATGGAATGGAATGGAATGGAATGGAACGGAACGGAATGTACCTGAGAAGCACGGAATGGAATGGAATGGAATGGAATGGAATGGAATGGAATGTACCGGAGTGAAGTGGAGTGGAATGGAGTGGAGTGGAGTGGAGTGGAGTGGAATGGAATGGAATGGAATGGAATGGAATGGAATGGAATGGAATGGAATGGAATGGACACCAGTAGAATGGAATGGAATGGAATGGAATGGAATGGAATGGAATGGAATGGAATGGAATGGAATTCAATGGAATGGAATGGAATGGAATGGAATGGAATGGAATGGAATGGAATGGAATTCAATGGAATGGAATGGAATGGAATGGAATGGAATGGAATTCTATGGAATGGAATGGAATGGATTGGAATGGAATGGAATGGAATGGAATGGAACGGAACGGAATGTACCTGAGAAGCACGGAATGGAATGGAATGGAATGGAATGGAATGGAATGGAATGTACCGGAGTGGAGTGGAGTGGAATGGAGTGGACTGGAGTGGTGTGGAGTGGAATGGAATGGAATGGAATGGAATGGAATGGAATGGAATGGAATGGACACCAGTAGAATGGAATGGAATGGAATGGAATGGAATGGAATGGAATGGAATGGAATTCAATGGAATGGAATGGAATGGAATGGAATTCTATGGAATGGAATGGAATGGAATTCAATGGAATGGAATGGAATGGAATGGAATGGAATGGAATTCAATGGAATGGAATGGAATGGATTGGAATGGAATGGAATGGAATGGAATGGAATTCAATGGAATGGAATGGAATGGAATGGAATGGAATGGAATGGAATTCAATGGAATGGAATGGAATGGAATGGAATGGAATGGAATGGAATGGAATCGAATGGAATCGAATGGAATCGAATGGAATCGAATGGAATAGAATGCAAACCCGAGTAGAATGGAATGGAATGGAATGGAATGGAATGGAATGGAATGGAATGGAATGGAATGGAATAGAATGGAATGGAATGGAATGGAATGGAATTCAAATGGAATGGAATGGAATGGAATTCTATGGAATGGAATGGAGTGGAATCGAATGGAATCGAATGGAATCGAATGGAATCGAATGGGATCGAATGGAATGGAATGGAATAGAATGGAATCAACCCGAGTAGAACGGAGCGGAACGCAACGGAACGGAACAGAACGGAACGGAACGGAAAGGAATGGAATGGAATGGAATGGAACGGAATTCAAAGGAATGGAATGGAACAGAATGGAATTCAATGGAATGGAATGGAATGGAATGGAATGGAATTCAATGGAATGGAATGGAATGGAATGGAATGGAATGGAATGGAATGGAATGGAACGGAACGGAATTCTATGGAATAGAATGGAATGGAATTCTATGGAATGGAATGGAATGGAATGGAATGGAATGGAATGGAACGGAATTCAATGGAATGGAATGGAATGGAATGGAATTCAACGGAATGGAATGGAATTCAATGGAATGGAATGGAATGGAATGGAATGGAATGGAATGGAATGGAATGGAATGGAATTCAATGGAATGGAATGGAATGGAATGGAATTCCATGGAATGGAATGGAATGGAATCGAATGGAATGGAATGGAATGGAATGGAATGGAATGGAATAGAATGGAATCAACCCGAGTAGAACGGAATGGAATGGAATGGAATGTAATGGAATGGAATGGAATGGAATGGAATGGAATGTACCAAAGTAGAACGGAATGGAATGGAATGGAATGGAATGGAATGGAATGGAATGGAATGGAATGGAATGGAATGGAATTCCATGGAATGGAATGGAATGGAATGGAATTCAATGGAATGGAATGGATTGGAATGGAATGGAATGGAATGGAATGGAATGGAATGAAATGGAATGGAATGGAATAGAATGGAATCAACCTGAGTAGAACGGAATGGAATGGAATGGAATGGAATGGAATGGAATGGAATGGAATGGAATGGAATGGAATGGAATGGAATGTACCAAAGTAGAACGGAATGGAATGGAATGGAATGGAATGGAATGGAATGGAATGGAATGGAATGGAATGGAATGGAATTCAATGGAATGGAATGTAACCGAGTAGAACGGAATGGAATGTAATTGAATGGAATGTAACCGAGCTGAACGGAACGGAATGGAATGGAATGGAATGGAATGGAATGGAATGGAATGGAATGGAATGGAATTGAGTGCAATGCAATGCAATGGAATGCAATGGAATGGAAAGGAATGGAATGGAATGGAATGGAATCTACCCGAGTAGAACGGAATGGAATGGAATTGAATGGAATGTAACCGAGTAGAACGGAACGGAATGGAATGGAATGGAATGGAATGGAATGCAATAGAATGGAATGGAATGGAATGGAATGGAATGGAATTGAATGGAATGGACACCAGTAGAATGGAATGGAATGGAATGGAATGGAATGGAATGGAATGGAATGGAATGGAATGGAATCTACCCGAGTAGAACGGAATGGAACGGAATGGAATGGAATGAAATGTACAGGAGCAGAACGGAATGGAATGCAATGGAATGGAATGGAATGTACCCGAGCAGAACGGAAAGGAATGAAATGGAAATGGAAAGGGAATGGAAATGGAACGGGAATGGAAATGGAACGGGAACGCAATTGAAACGGGAATGGAAATGGAACGGGAACGGAAACGGAACGAGAACGGAAATGGAACGGGAACGGAAACGGAACGGGAACGGAAATGGAACGGGAATGGTAACGGAACAGGAATGGAAATGGAACGGGAATGGAAAAGGAACGGGAATGGAAATGGATCGGGAATGGAAATGGAACGGGAATGGTAATGGAACGGGAATGGAAATGGAACGGGAATGGAAAAGAAACGGGAATGGAAATGGAACGGGAATGGAAATGGAATGGGAATGGAAATGGAATGGAATGGAATGGAATGGAATGGAATGGAATGTACCGGAGTGGAGTGGAGTGGAGTGGAGTAGAGTGCACTGGAACGGAATGGAATGGAATGGAATGGAACGGAACGGAATGTACCTGAGAAGCACGGAATGGAATGGAATGGAATGGAATGGAATGGAATGGAATGTACCGGAGTGGAGTGGAGTGGAATGGAGTGGACTGGAGTGGTGTGGAGTGGAATGGAATGGAATGGAATGGAATGGAATGGAATGGAATGGAATGGAATGCAATGGAATGCAATGGAATGGAAAGGAATGGAATGGAATGGAATGGAATGGAATGGAATGGAATGGAATGGACAACAGTAGAATGGATAGGAACGGAATGGAATGGAATGGAATGGAATGGAATGGAATGGAATGGAATGGAATTCAATGGAATGGAATGGAATGGAATGGAATTCAATGGAATGGAATGGAATGGAATTCCATGGAATGGAATGGAATGGAATTCCATGGAATGGAATGGAATGGAATGGAATTCTATGGAATGGAATGGAGTGGAATCGAATGGAATCGAATGGAATCGAATGGAATGGAATGGAATAGAATGGAATCAACCCGAGTAGAATGGAGCGGAACGCAACGGAACGGAACGGAACGGGACGGAACCGAACGGAATGGAATGGAATGGAACGGAATTCCATGGAATGGAATGGAATGGAATGGAATGGAATTCAATGGAATGGAATGGAATGGAATGGAATGGAATTCGATGGAATGGAATGGAATGGATTGGAATGGAATGGAATAGAATGGAATCAACCCGAGTAGAACGGAACGGAACACAACGGAACGGAACGGAACGCAACGGAACGGAACGGAACGGAACGGAACGGAATGGAATGGAATGGAACGGAATTCAATGGAATGGAATGGAATGGAATGGAATTCTATGGAATGGAATGGAATGGAATGGAATGGAATGGAATTCCATGGAATGGAATGGAATGGAATGGAATGGAATGGAATGGAATTCAATGGAATGGAATGGAGTGGAATGGAATAGAATCGAATGGAATTGAATGGAATCGAATGGAATCAAATGGGATCGAATGGAATGGAATGGAATAGAATGGAATCAACCCGAGTAGAACGGAATGAAATGGAATGGAATGGAATGGAATGGAATGGAATTCAATGGAATGGAATGGAACGGAATGGAATTCAATGGAATGGAATGGAATGGAATGGAATGGAATGGAATGGAATGGAATTCCATGGAATGGAATGGAATGGAATGGAATTCCATGGAATGGAATGGAATGGAATGGAATTCAATGGAATGGAATGGATTGGAATGGAATGGAATGGAATGGAATGGAATGGAATGAAATGGAATGGAATGGAATAGAATGGAATCAACCTGAGTAGAACGGAATGGAATGGAATGGAATGGAATGGAATGGAATGGAATGGAATGGAATGGAATGGAATGGAATGTACCAAAGTAGAACGGAATGGAATGGAATGGAATGGAATGGAATGGAATGGAATGGAATGGAATGGAATGGAATGGAATGGAATGGAATGGAATGTAACCGAGTAGAACGGAATGTAATGGAATGGAATGGATTGGAATGGAATGGAATGGAATGGAATGGAATGTAACCGAGTAGAACGGAATGGAATGTAATTGAATGGAATGTAACCGAGTTGAACGGAACGGAATGGAATGGAATGGAATGGAATGGAATGGAATGGAATGGAATGGAATTGAGTGCAATGCAATGCAATGGAATGCAATGGAATGGAAAGGAATGGAATGGAATGGAATGGAATCTACCCGAGTAGAACGGAATGGAATGGAATTGAATGGAATGTAATCGAGTAGAACGGAACGGAATGGAATGGAATGGAATGGAATGCAATGGAATGGAATGGAATGGAATGGAATGGAATGGAATGGAATGGAATGCAATGGACACCAGTAGAATGGAATGGAATGGAATGGAATGGAATGGAATGGAATGGAATCTACCCGAGTAGAACGGAATGGAACGGAATCAATGGAATGGAATGGACAGGAGCAGAACGGAATGGAATGCAATGGAATGGAATGGAATGTACCCGAGCAGAACGGAATGGAATGAAATGGAAATGGAAAGGGAATGGAAATGGAACGGGAATGGAAATGGAACGGGAACGGAAATGGAACGGGAATGGAAATGGAACGGGAACGGAAACGGAACGAGAACGGAAATGGAACGGGAACGGAAACGGAACGGGAACGGAAATGGAACGGGAATGGTAACGGAACGGGAATGGAAATGGAACGGGAATGGAAATGGAACGGGAATGGAAATGGATCGCGAATGGAAAAGAACCGGAATGGTAATGGAACTGGAATGGAAATGGAACGGGAATGGAAAAGAAACGGGAATGGAAATGGAACGGGAATGGAAATGGAATGGGAATGGAAATGGAATGGAATGGAATGGAATGGAATGGAATGGAATGTACCGGAGTGGAGTGGAGTGGAGTGGAGTGGAGTAGAGTGCACTGGAACGGAATGGAATGGAATGGAATGGAATGGAATGGAACGGAACGGAATGTACCTGAGAAGCACGGAATGGAATGGAATGGAATGGAATGGAATGGAATGTACCGGAGTGGAGTGGAGTGGAATGGAGTGGAGTGGAGTGGAGTGGAGTGGAATGGAATGGAATGGAATGGAACGGAATGCAATGGAATGCAATGGAATGGAAAGGAATGGAATGGAATGGAATGGAATGGAATGGAATGGACACCAGTAGAATCGAATGGAATGGAATGGAATGGAATGGAATGGAATGGAATGGAATTCAATGGAATGGAATGGAATGGAATGGAATTCCATGGAATGGAATGGAATGGAATCGAATGGAATGGAATGGAATGGAATGGAATGGAATGGAATAGAATGGAATCAACCCGAGTAGAACGGAATGGAATGGAATGGAATGTAATGGAATGGAATGGAATGGAATGGAATGGAATGGAATGTACCAAAGTAGAACGGAATGGAATGGAATGGAATGGAATGGAATGGAATGGAATGGAATGGAATGCAATGTACCCGAGTAGAACGGAATGGAATGGAATGGAATGGATTGGAATGGAATGGAATGGAATGGAATGGAATGTAACCGAGTAGAACGGAATGGAATGTAATTGAATGGAATGTAACCGGGTTGAACGGAACGGAATGGAATGGAATGGAATGGAATGGAATGGAATGGAATGGAATGGAATTGAGTGCAATGCAATGCAATGGAATGCAATGGAATGGAAAGGAATGGAATGGAATGGAATGGAATCTACCCGAGTAGAACGGAATGGAATGGAATTGAATGGAATGTAACCGAGTAGAACGGAACGGAATGGAATGGAATGGAATGGAATGGAATGCAATAGAATGGAATGGAATGGAATGGAATGGAATGGAATGGAATGGAATGGAATGGACACCAGTAGAATGGAATGGAATGGAATGGAATGGAATGGAATGGAATGGAATGGAATGGAATGGAATGGAATGGAATGGAATGGAATGGAATCTACCCGAGTAGAACAGAATGGAACGGAATGGAATGGAATGAAATGTACAGGAGCAGAACGGAATGGAATGCAATGGAATGGAATGGAATGTACCCGAGCAGAACGGAAAGGAATGAAATGGAAATGGAAAGGGAATGGAAATGGAACGGGAATGGAAATGGAACGGGAACGCAATTGAAACGGGAATGGAAATGGAACGGGAACGGAAACGGAACGAGAACGGAAATGGAACGGGAACGGAAACGGAACGGGAACGGAAATGGAACGGGAATGGTAACGGAACAGGAATGGAAATGGAACGGGAATGGAAAAGGAACGGGAATGGAAATGGATCGGGAATGGAAATGGAACGGGAATGGTAATGGAACGGGAATGGAAATGGAACGGGAATGGAAAAGAAACGGGAATGGAAATGGAACGGGAATGGAAATGGAATGGGAATGGAAATGGAATGGAATGGAATGGAATGGAATGGAATGGAATGTACCGGAGTGGAGTGGAGTGGAGTGGAGTAGAGTGCACTGGAACGGAATGGAATGGAATGGAATGGAACGGAACGGAATGAACCTGAGAAGCACGGAATGGAATGGAATGGAATGGAATGGAATGGAATGGAATGTACCGGAGTGGAGTGGAGTGGAATGGAGTGGACTGGAGTGGTGTGGAGTGGAATGGAATGGAATGGAATGGAATGGAATGGAATGGAATGGAATGGAATGGAAAGGAATGGAATGGAATGCAATGGAATGCAATGGAATGGAAAGGAATGGAATGGAATGGAATGGAATGGAATGGAATGGAATGGAATGGAATGGAATGGACAACAGTAGAATGGAATGGAACGGAATGGAATGGAATGGAATGGAATGGAATGGAATGGAATGGAATGGAATGGAATGGAATTCAATGGAATGGAATGGAATGGAATGGAATTCTATGGAATGGAATGGAGTGGAATCGAATGGAATCGAATGGAATCGAATGGAATGGAATGGAATAGAATGGAATCAACCCGAGTAGAACGGAGCGGAACGCAACGGAACGGAACGGAACGGAACGGGACGGAACCGAACGGAATGGAATGGAATGGAACGGAATTCCATGGAATGGAATGGAATGGAATGGAATTCAATGGAATGGAATGGAATGGAATGGAATGGAATTCGATGGAATGGAATGGAATGGATTGGAATGGAATGGAATAGAATGGAATCAACCCGAGTAGAACGGAACGGAACACAACGGAACGGAACGGAACGCAACGGAACGGAACGGAACGGAACGGAACGGAACGGAATGGAATGGAATGGAACGGAATTCAATGGAATGGAATGGAATGGAATGGAATTCTATGGAATGGAATGGAATGGAATGGAATGGAATGGAATTCCATGGAATGGAATTCCATGGAATGGAATGGAATGGAATGGAATGGAATGGAATGGAATTCAATGGAATGGAATGGAGTGGAATGGAATGGAATCGAATGGAATTGAATGGAATCGAATGGAATCAAATGGGATCGAATGGAATGGAATGGAATAGAAAGGAATCAACCCGAGTAGAACGGAATGAAATGGAATGGAATGGAATGGGATGGAATGGAATGGAATGGAATGGAATGGAACGGAATTCAATGGAATGGAATGGAATGGAATGGAATGGAATGGAATGGAATGGAATTCAATGGAATGGAATGGAACGGAATGGAATTCAATGGAATTGGAATGGAATGGAATGGAATGGAATGGAATGGAATGGAATGGAATGGAATGGAATGGAATGGAATGGAATGGAATGGAATGGAATGGAATGGAATGGAATGGAATTCAATGGAATGGAATGGATTGGAATGGAATGGAATGGAATGGAATGGAATGGAATGAAATGGAATGGAATGGAATAGAATGGAATCAACCTGAGGAGAACGGAATGGAATGGAATGGAATGGAATGGAATGGAATGGAATGGAATGGAATGGAATGGAATGGAATGGAATGTACCAAAGTAGAACGGAATGGAATGGAATGGAATGGAATGGAATGGAATGGAATGGAATGGAATGGAATGGAATGGAATGGAATGTAACCGAGTAGAACGGAATGTAATGGAATGGAATGGATTGGAATGGAATGGAATGGAATGGAATGGAATGTAACCGAGTAGAACGGAATGGAATGTAATTGAATGGAATGTAACCGAGTTGAACGGAACGGAATGGAATGGAATGGAATGGAATGGAATGGAATGGAATGGAATGGAATGGAATTGAGTGCAATGCAATGCAATGGAATGCAATGGAATGGAAAGGAATGGAATGGAATGGAATGGAATCTACCCGAGTAGAACGGAATGGAATGGAATTGAATGGAATGTAATCGAGTAGAACGGAACGGAATGGAATGGAATGGAATGGAATGCAATGGAATGGAATGGAATGGAATGGAATGGAATGGAATGGAATGCAATGGACACCAGTAGAATGGAATGGAATGGAATGGAATGGAATGGAATGGAATGGAATCTACCCGAGTAGAACGGAATGGAACGGAATCAATGGAATGGAATGGACAGGAGCAGAACGGAATGGAATGCAATGGAATGGAATGGAATGTACCCGAGCAGAACGGAATGGAATGAAATGGAAATGGAAAGGGAATGGAAATGGAACGGGAATGGAAATGGAACGGGAACGGAAATGGAACGGGAATGGAAATGGAACGGGAACGGAAACGGAACGAGAACGGAAATGGAACGGGAACGGAAACGGAACGGGAACGGAAATGGAACGGGAATGGTAACGGAACGGGAATGGAAATGGAACGGGAATGGAAATGGAACGGGAATGGAAATGGATCGCGAATGGAAAAGAACCGGAATGGTAATGGAACTGGAATGGAAATGGAACGGGAATGGAAAAGAAACGGGAATGGAAATGGAACGGGAATGGAAATGGAATGGGAATGGAAATGGAATGGAATGGAATGGAATGGAATGGAATGGAATGTACCGGAGTGGAGTGGAGTGGAGTGGAGTGGAGTAGAGTGCACTGGAACGGAATGGAATGGAATGGAATGGAATGGAATGGAACGGAACGGAATGTACCTGAGAAGCACGGAATGGAATGGAATGGAATGGAATGGAATGGAATGTACCGGAGTGGAGTGGAGTGGAATGGAGTGGAGTGGAGTGGAGTGGAGTGGAATGGAATGGAATGGAATGGAACGGAATGCAATGGAATGCAATGGAATGGAAAGGAATGGAATGGAATGGAATGGAATGGAATGGAATGGACACCAGTAGAATGGAATGGAATGGAATGGAATGGAATGGAATGGAATGGAATTCAATGGAATGGAATGGAATGGAATGGAATTCCATGGAATGGAATGGAATGGAATCGAATGGAATGGAATGGAATGGAATGGAATGGAATGGAATAGAATGGAATCAACCCGAGTAGAACGGAATGGAATGGAGTGGAATGTAATGGAGTGGAATGGAATGGAATGGAATGGAATGGAATGTACCAAAGTAGAACGGAATGGAATGGAATGGAATGGAATGGAATGGAATGGAATGGAATGGAATGGAATGGAATGCAATGTACCCGAGTAGAACGGAATGGAATGGAATGGAATGGATTGGAATGGAATGGAATGGAATGGAATGGAATGTAACCGAGTAGAACGGAATGGAATGTAATTGAATGGAATGTAACCGGGTTGAACGGAACGGAATGGAATGGAATGGAATGGAATGGAATGGAATGGAATGGAATGGAATTGAGTGCAATGCAATGCAATGGAATGCAATGGAATGGAAAGGAATGGAATGGAATGGAATGGAATCTACCCGAGTAGAACGGAATGGAATGGAATTGAATGGAATGTAACCGAGTAGAACGGAACGGAATGGAATGGAATGGAATGGAATGGAATGCAATAGAATGGAATGGAATGGAATGGAATGGAATGGAATGGAATGGAATGGAATGGAATGGACACCAGTAGAATGGAATGGAATGGAATGGAATGGAATGGAATGGAATGGAATGGAATGGAATGGAATGGAATCTACCCGAGTAGAACGGAATGGAACGGAATGGAATGGAATGAAATGTACAGGAGCAGAACGGAATGGAATGCAATGGAATGGAATGGAATGTACCCGAGCAGAACGGAAAGGAATGAAATGGAAATGGAAAGGGAATGGAAATGGAACGGGAATGGAAATGGAACGGGAACGCAATTGAAACGGGAATGGAAATGGAACGGGAACGGAAACGGAACGAGAACGGAAATGGAACGGGAACGGAAACGGAACGGGAACGGAAATGGAACGGGAATGGTAACGGAACAGGAATGGAAATGGAACGGGAATGGAAAAGGAACGGGAATGGAAATGGATCGGGAATGGAAATGGAACGGGAATGGTAATGGAACGGGAATGGAAATGGAACGGGAATGGAAAAGAAACGGGAATGGAAATGGAACGGGAATGGAAATGGAATGGGAATGGAAATGGAATGGAATGGAATGGAATGGAATGGAATGGAATGTACCGGAGTGGAGTGGAGTGGAGTGGAGTAGAGTGCACTGGAACGGAATGGAATGGAATGGAATGGAACGGAACGGAATGAACCTGAGAAGCACGGAATGGAATGGAATGGAATGGAATGGAATGGAATGGAATGGAATGTACCGGAGTGGAGTGGAGTGGAATGGAGTGGACTGGAGTGGTGTGGAGTGGAATGGAATGGAATGGAATGGAATGGAATGGAATGGAATGGAATGGAATGGAATGGAATGGAATGCAATGGAATGCAATGGAATGGAAAGGAATGGAATGGAATGGAATGGAATGGAATGGAATGGAATGGAATGGAATGGACACCAGTAGAATGGAATGGAACGGAATGGAATGGAATGGAATGGAATGGAATGGAATGGAATGGAATGGAATGGAATTCAATGGAATGGAATGGAATGGAATGGAATTCTATGGAATGGAATGGAGTGGAATCGAATGGAATCGAATGGAATCGAATGGAATGGAATGGAATAGAATGGAATCAACCCGAGTAGAACGGAGCGGAACGCAACGGAACGGAACGGAACGGAACGGGACGGAACCGAACGGAATGGAATGGAATGGAACGGAATTCCATGGAATGGAATGGAATGGAATGGAATTCAATGGAATGGAATGGAATGGAATGGAATGGAATTCGATGGAATGGAATGGAATGGATTGGAATGGAATGGAATAGAATGGAATCAACCCGAGTAGAACGGAACGGAACACAACGGAACGGAACGGAACGCAACGGAACGGAACGGAACGGAACGGAACGGAACGGAATGGAATGGAATGGAACGGAATTCAATGGAATGGAATGGAATGGAATGGAATTCTATGGAATGGAATGGAATGGAATGGAATGGAATGGAATTCCATGGAATGGAATGGAATGGAATGGAATGGAATGGAATTCAATGGAATGGAATGGAGTGGAATGGAATGGAATCGAATGGAATTGAATGGAATCGAATGGAATCAAATTGGATCGAATGGAATGGAATGGAATAGAAAGGAATCAACCCGAGTAGAACGGAATGAAATGGAATGGAATGGAATGGGATGGAATGGAATGGAATGGAATGGAATGGAACGGAATTCAATGGAATGGAATGGAATGGAATGGAATGGAATGGAATGGAATGGAATTCAATGGAATGGAATGGAACGGAATGGAATTCAATGGAATGGAATGGAATGGAATGGAATGGAATGGAATGGAATGGAATGGAATGGAATTCCATGGAATGGAATGGAATGGAATGGAATTCCATGGAATGGAATGGAATGGAATGGAATTCAATGGAATGGAATGGATTGGAATGGAATGGAATGGAATGGAATGGAATGGAATGAAATGGAATGGAATGGAATAGAATGGAATCAACCTGAGGAGAACGGAATGGAATGGAATGGAATGGAATGGAATGGAATGGAATGGAATGGAATGGAATGGAATGGAATGTACCAAAGTAGAACGGAATGGAATGGAATGGAATGGAATGGAATGGAATGGAATGGAATGGAATGGAATGGAATGGAATGGAATGTACACGAGTAGAACGGAATGTAATGGAATGGAATGGATTGGAATGGAATGGAATGGAATGGAATGGAATGTAACCGAGTAGAACGGAATGGAATGTAATTGAATGGAATGTAACCGAGTTGAACGGAACGGAATGGAATGGAATGGAATGGAATGGAATGGAATGGAATGGAATGGAATGGAATGGAATTGAGTGCAATGCAATGCAATGGAATGCAATGGAATGGAAAGGAATGGAATGTAATGGAATGGAATCTACCCGAGTAGAACGGAATGGAATGGAATTGAATGGAATGTAATCGAGTAGAACGGAACGGAATGGAATGGAATGGAATGGAATGGAACGGAATGGAATGGAATGGAATGGACAGGAGCAGAACGGAATGGAATGCAATGGAATGGAATGGAATGTACCCGAGCAGAACGGAATGGAATGAAATGGAAATGGAAAGGGAATGGAAATGGAACGGGAATGGAAATGGAACGGGAACGGAAATGGAACGGGAATGGAAATGGAACGGGAACGGAAACGGAACGAGAACGGAAATGGAACGGGAACGGAAACGGAACGGGAACGGAAATGGAACGGGAATGGTAACGGAACGGGAATGGAAATGGAACGGGAATGGAAATGGAACGGGAATGGAAATGGATCGGGAATGGAAATGGAACGGGAATGGTAATGGAACTGGAATGGAAATGGAACGGGAATGGAAAAGAAACGGGAATGGAAATGGAACGGGAATGGAAATGGAATGGGAATGGAAATGGAATGGAATGGAATGGAATGGAATGGAATGGAATGTACCGGAGTGGAGTGGAGTGGAGTGGAGTGGAGTAGAGTGCACTGGAACGGAATGGAATGGAATGGAATGGAATGGAATGGAACGGAACGGAATGTACCTGAGAAGCACGGAATGGAATGGAATGGAATGGAATGGAATGGAATGTACCGGAGTGGAGTGGAGTGGAATGGAGTGGAGTGGAGTGGAGTGGAGTGGAATGGAATGGAATGGAATGGAACGGAATGCAATGGAATGCAATGGAATGGAAAGGAATGGAATGGAATGGAATGGAATGGAATGGAATGGAATGGAATGGAATTCAATGGAATGGAATGGAATGGAATGGAATGGAATGGAATGGAATGGAATTCAATGGAATGGAATGGAATGGAATGGAATTCAATGGAATGGAATGGAATGGAATGGAATTCCATGGAATGGAATGGAATGGAATCGAATGGAATGGAATGGAATGGAATGGAATGGAATGGAATAGAATGGAATCAACCCGAGTAGAACGGAATGGAATGGAATGGAATGTAATGGAATGGAATGGAATGGAATGGAATGGAATGTACCAAAGTAGAACGGAATGGAATGGAATGGAATGGAATGGAATGGAATGGAATGGAATGGAATGGAATGGAATGGAATGCAATGTACCCGAGTAGAACGGAATGGAATGGAATGGAATGGATTGGAATGGAATGGAATGGAATGGAATGGAATGTAACCGAGTAGAACGGAATGGAATGTAATTGAATGGAATGTAACCGGGTTGAACGGAACGGAATGGAATGGAATGGAATGGAATGGAATGGAATGGAATGGAATGGAATGGAATTGAGTGCAATGCAATGCAATGGAATGCAATGGAATGGAAAGGAATGGAATGGAATGGAATGGAATCTACCCGAGTAGAACGGAATGGAATGGAATTGAATGGAATGTAACCGAGTAGAACGGAACGGAATGGAATGGAATGGAATGGAATGGAATGCAATGGAATGGAATGGAATGGAATGGAATGGAATGGAATGGAATGGAATGGTATGGAATGGAATGGACACCAGTAGAATGGAATGGAATGGAATGGAATGGAATGGAATGGAATGGAATGGAATGGAATGGAATGGAATGGAATGGAATGGAATCTACCCGAGTAGAACGGAATGGAACGGAATGGAATGGAATGGAATGTACAGGAGCAGAACGGAATGGAATGCAATGGAATGGAATGGAATGTACCCGAGCAGAACGGAAAGGAATGAAATGGAAATGGAAAGGGAATGGAAATGGAACGGGAATGGAAATGGAACGGGAACGCAATTGAAACGGGAATGGAAATGGAACGGGAACGGAAACGGAACGAGAACGGAAATGGAACGGGAACGGAAACGGAACGGGAACGGAAATGGAACGGGAATGGTAACGGAACAGGAATGGAAATGGAACGGGAATGGAAAAGGAACGGGAATGGAAATGGATCGGGAAGGGAAATGGAACGGGAATGGTAATGGAACGGGAATGGAAATGGAACGGGAATGGAAAAGAAACGGGAATGGAAATGGAACGGGAATGGAAATGGAATGGGAATGGAAATGGAATGGAATGGAATGGAATGGAATGGAATGGAATGTACCGGAGTGGAGTGGAGTGGAGTGGAGTAGAGTGCACTGGAACGGAATGGAATGGAATGGAATGGAATGGAACGGAACGGAATGTACCTGAGAAGCACGGAATGGAATGGAATGGAATGGAATGGAATGGAATGGAATGTACCGGAGTGGAGTGGAGTGGAATGGAGTGGACTGGAGTGGTGTGGAGTGGAATGGAATGGAATGGAATGGAATGGAATGGAATGGAATGGAATGGAATGGAATGGAATGGAATGCAATGGAATGCAATGGAATGGAAAGGAATGGAATGGAATGGAATGGAATGGAATGGAATGGACAACAGTAGAATGGAATGGAATGGAATGGAATGGAATGGAATTCAATGGAATGGAATGGAATGGAATGGAATTCAATGGAATGGAATGGAATGGAATGGAATTCAATGGAATGGAATGGAATGGAATGGAATTCAATGGAATGGAATGGAATGGAATGGAATTCTATGGAATGGAATGGAGTGGAATCGAATGGAATCGAATGGAATCGAATGGAATGGAATGGAATAGAATGGAATCAACCCGAGTAGAACGGAGCGGAACGCAACGGAACGGAACGGAACGGAACGGGACGGAACGGAACGGAATGGAATGGAATGGAACGGAATTCCATGGAATGGAATGGAATGGAATGGAATGGAATGGAATTCGATGGAATGGAATGGAATGGATTGGAATGGAATGGAATAGAATGGAATCAACCCGAGTAGAACGGAACGGAACACAACGAAACGGAACGGAACGCAACGGAACGGAACGGAATGGAACGGAACGGAACGGAATGGAATGGAACGGAATTCAATGGAATGGAATGGAATGGAATGGAATTCTATGGAATGGAATGGAATGGAATGGAATGGAATGGAATGGAATGGAATTCCATGGAATGGAATGGAATGGAATGGAATGGAATTCCATGGAATGGAATGGAATGGAATGGAATGGAATGGAATTGAATGGAATCGAATGGAATCAAATGGGATCGAATGGAATGGAATGGAATAGAATGGAATCAACCCGAGTAGAACGGAATGGAATGGAATGGAATGGAATGGGATGGAATGGAATGGAATGGAATGGAATGGAACGGAATTCAATGGAATGGAATGGAATGGAATGGAATGGAATGGAATGGAATGGAATGGAATGGAATTCAATGGAATGGAATGGAACGGAAAGGAATTCAATGGAATGGAATGGAATGGAATGGAATGGAATGGAATGGAATGGAATGGAATTCCATGGAATGGAATGGAATGGAATGGAATTCCATGGAATGGAATGGAATGGAATGGAATTCAATGGAATGGAATGGAATGGAATCGAATGGAATGGAATGGAATGGAATGGAATGAAATGGAATGGAATGGAATAGAATGGAATCAATCTGAGTAGAACGGAATGGAATGGAATGGAATGGAATGGAATGGAATGGAATGGAATGGAATGGAATGGAATGGAATGGAATGTACCAACGTAGAACGGAATGGAATGGAATGGAATGGAATGGAATGGAATGGAATGGAATGGAATGGAATGGAATGGAATGTACACGAGTAGAACGGAATGGAATGGAATGGAATGGATTGGAATGGAATGGAATGGAATGGAATGGAATGTAACCGAGTAGAACGGAATGGAATGTAATTGAATGGAATGTAACCGAGTTGAACGGAACGGAATGGAATGGAATGGAATGGAATGGAATGGAATGGAATGGAATTGAGTGCAATGCAATGCAATTGAATGCAATGGAATGGAAAGGAATGGAATGGAATGGAATGGAATCTACCCGAGTAGAACGGAATGGAATGGAATTGAATGGAATGTAATCGAGTAGAACGGAACGGAATGGAATGGAATGGAATGGAATGCAATGGAATGGAATGGAATGGAATGGAATGGAATGGAATGGAATGGACACCAGTAGAATGGAATGGAATGGAATGGAATGGAATGGAATGGAATGGAATCTACCCGAGTAGAACGGAATGGAACGGAATGGAATGGAATGGACAGGAGCAGAACGGAATGGAATGCAATGGAATGGAATGGAATGTACCCGAGCAGAACGGAATGGAATGAAATGGAAATGGAAAGGGAATGGAAATGGAACGGGAATGGAAATGGAACGGGAACGGAAATGGAACGGGAATGGAAATGGAACGGGAACGGAAACGGAACGAGAACGGAAATGGAACGGGAACGGAAACGGAACGGGAACGGAAATGGAACGGGAATGGTAACGGAACGGGAATGGAAATGGAACGGGAATGGAAATGGAACGGGAATGGAAATGGATCGGGAATGGAAATGGAACGGGAATGGTAATGGAACTGGAATGGAAATGGAACGGGAATGGAAAAGAAACGGGAATGGAAATGGAACGGGAATGGAAATGGAATGGGAATGGAAATGGAATGGAATGGAATGGAATGGAATGGAATGGAATGTACCGGAGTGGAGTGGAGTGGAGTGGAGTGGAGTAGAGTGCACTGGAACGGAATGGAATGGAATGGAATGGAATGGAATGGAACGGAACGGAATGTACCTGAGAAGCACGGAATGGAATGGAATGGAATGGAATGGAATGGAATGGAATGTACCGGAGTGGAGTGGAGTGGAATGGAGTGGAGTGGAGTGGAGTGGAGTGGAATGGAATGGAATGGAATGGAATGGAATGCAGTGGAATGCAATGGAATGGAAAGGAATGGAATGGAATGGAATGGAATGGAATGGAATGGAATGGAATGGACACCAGTAGAATGGAATGGAATGGAATGGAATGGAATGGAATGGAATGGAATGGAATGGAATGGAATTCAATGGAATGGAATGGAATGGAATGGAATTCTATGGAATGGAATGGAATGGAATTCTATGGAATGGAATGGAATGGAATGGAATGGAATGGAATGGAATTCTATGGAATGGAATGGAATGGATTGGAATGGAATGGAATGGAATGGAATGGAATTCAATGGAATGGAATGGAATGGAATGGAATGGAATTCAATGGAATGGAATGGAATGGAATGGAATGGAATGGAATGGAATCGAATGGAATCGAATGGAATCGAATGGAATCGAATGGAATAGAATGCAAACCCGAGTAGAATGGAATGGAATGGAATGGAATGGAATGGAATGGAATGGAATGGAATGGAATAGAATGGAATGGAATGGAATGGAATGGAATTCAAATGGAATGGAATGGAATGGAATTCTATGGAATGGAATGGAGTGGAATCGAATGGAATCGAATGGAATCGAATGGAATCGAATGGGATCGAATGGAATGGAATGGAATAGAATGGAATCAACCCGAGTAGAACGGAGCGGAACGCAACGGAACGGAACGGAACGGAGCGGAACGGAAAGGAATGGAATGGAATGGAATGGAACGGAATTCAAAGGAATGGAATGGAACAGAATGGAATTCAATGGAATGGAATGGAATGGAATGGAATGGAATTCAATGGAATGGAATGGAATGGAATGGAATGGAATGGAATGGAACGGAACGGAATTCTATGGAATAGAATGGAATGGAATTCTATGGAATGGAATGGAATGGAATGGAATGGAATGGAATGGAATTCAATGGAATGGAATGGAATGGAATGGAATTCAACGGAATGGAATGGAATTCAACGGAATGGAATGGAATGGAATGGAATGGAATGGAATGGAATGGAATGGAATGGAATGGAATTCAATGGAATGGAATGGAATGGAATGGAATTCCATGGAATGGAATGGAATGGAATCGAATGGAATGGAATGGAATGGAATGGAATGGAATAGAATGGAATCAACCCGAGTAGAACGGAATGGAATGGAATGGAATGGAATGGAATGGAATGGAATGGAATGGAATGGAATGTTATGTACCAAAGTAGAACGGAATGGAATGGAATGGAATGGAATGGAATGGAATGGAATGGAATGGAATGGAATGGAATGGAATGGAATGTACACGAATAGAACGGAATGTAATGGAATGGAATGGATTGGAATGGAATGGAATGGAATGGAATGGAATGTAACCGAGTAGAACGGAATGGAATGTAATTGAATGGAATGTAACCGAGTTGAACGGAACTGAATGGAATGGAATGGAATGGAATGGAATGGAATGGAATGGAATGGAATTGAGTGCAATGCAATGCAATGGAATGCAATGGAATGGAAAGGAATGGAATGGAATGGAATGGAATCTACCCGAGTAGAACGGAATGGAATGGAATTGAATGGAATGTAACCGAGTAGAACGGAACGGAATGGAATGGAATGGAATGGAATGGAATGCAATGGAATGGAATGGAATGGAAGGGAATGGAATGGAATGGACACCAGTAGAATGGAATGGAATGGAATGGAATGGAATGGAATGGAATGGAATGGAATGGAATGGAATGGAATCTACCCGAGTAGAACGGAATGGAACGGAATGGAATGGAATGGAATGGACAGGAGCAGAACGGAATGGAATGCAATGGAATGGAATGGAATGTACCCGAGCAGAACGGAAAGGAATGAAATGGAAATGGAAAGGGAATGGAAATGGAACGGGAATGGAAATGGAACGGGAACGCAATTGAAACGGGAATGGAAATGGAACGGGAACGGAAACGGAACAGGAATGGAAATGGAACGGGAATGGTAATGGAACGGGAATGGAAAAGGAACGGGAATGGAAAAGAAACGGGAATGGAAATGGAACGGGAATGGAAATGGAATGGGAATGGAAATGGAATGGAATGGAATGGAATGGAATGGAATGGAATGTACCGGAGTGGAGTGGAGTGGAGTGGAGTAGAGTGCACTGGAACGGAATGGAATGGAATGGAATGGAATGGAACGGAACGGAATGTACCTGAGAAGCACGGAATGGAATGGAATGGAATGGAATGGAATGGAATGTACCGGAATGGAGTGGAGTGGAATGGAGTGGACTGGAGTGGTGTGGAGTGGAATGGAATGGAATGGAATGGAATGGAATGGAATGGAATGCAATGGAATGCAATGGAATGGAAAGGAATGGAATGGAATGGAATGGAATGGAATGGAATGGAATGGAATGGAATGGACAACAGTAGAATGGAATGGAACGGAATGGAATGGAATGGAATGGAATGGAATGGAATGGAATGGAATGGAATGGAATGGAATGGAATTCAATGGAATGGAATGGAATGGAATGGAATTCAATGGAATGGAATGGAATGGAATGGAATTCCATGGAATGGAATGGAATGGAATGGAATTCTCTGGAATGGAATGGAGTGGAATCGAATGGAATCGAATGGAATGGAATGGAATGGAATGGAATAGAATGGAATCAACCCGAGTAGAACGGAGCGGAACGCAACGGAACGGAACGGAACGGAACGGGACGGAACGGAACGGAATGGAATGGAATGGAACGGAATTCCATGGAATGGAATGGAATGGAATGGAATTCAATGGAATGGAATGGAATGGAATGGAATGGAATGGAATGGAATGGAATTCGATGGAATGGAATGGAATGGATTGGAATGGAATGGAATAGAATGGAATCAACCCGAGTAGAACGGAACGGAACACAACGGAACGGAACGGAACGCAACGGAACGGAACGGAACGGAACGGAACGGAACGGAATGGAATGGAATGGAACGGAATTCAATGGAATGGAATGGAATGGAATGGAATTCTATGGAATGGAATGGAATGGAATGGAATGGAATGGAATGGAATTCCATGGAATGGAATGGAATGGAATGGAATGGAATTGAATGGAATGGAATGGAGTGGAATGGAATGGAATCGAATGGAATTGAATGGAATCGAATGGAATCAAATGGGATCGAATGGAATGGAATGGAATAGAATGGAATCAACCCGAGTAGAACGGAATGAAATGGAATGGAATGGAATGGGATGGAATGGAATGGAATGGAATGGAATGGAACGGAATTCAATGGAATGGAATGGAATGGAATGGAATGGAATGGAATGGAATGGAATGGAATGGAATTCAATGGAATGGAATGGAACGGAATGGAATTCAATGGAATGGAATGGAATGGAATGGAATTCCATGGAATGGAATGGAATGGAATGGAATTCCATGGAATGGAATGGAATTCCATGGAATGGAATGGAATGGAATGGAATTCCATGGAATGGAATGGAATGGAATGGAATTCCATGGAATGGAATGGAATGGAATGGAATTCCATGGAATGGAATGGAATGGAATCGAATGGAATGGAATGGAATGGAATGGAATGGAATAGAATGGAATCAACCCGAGTAGAACGGAATGGAATGGAATGGAATGGAATGGAATGGAATGGAATGGAATGGAATGGAATGTTATGTACCAAAGTAGAACGGAATGGAATGGAATGGAATGGAATGGAATGGAATGGAATGGAATGGAATGGAATGGAATGGAATGGAATGTACACGAATAGAACGGAATGTAATGGAATGGAATGGATTGGAATGGAATGGAATGGAATGGAATGGAATGTAACCGAGTAGAACGGAATGGAATGTAATTGAATGGAATGTAACCGAGTTGAACGGAACTGAATGGAATGGAATGGAATGGAATGGAATGGAATGGAATGGAATGGAATTGAGTGCAATGCAATGCAATGGAATGCAATGGAATGGAAAGGAATGGAATGGAATGGAATGGAATCTACCCGAGTAGAACGGAATGGAATGGAATTGAATGGAATGTAACCGAGTAGAACGGAACGGAATGGAATGGAATGGAATGGAATGGAATGCAATGGAATGGAATGGAATGGAAGGGAATGGAATGGAATGGACACCAGTAGAATGGAATGGAATGGAATGGAATGGAATGGAATGGAATGGAATGGAATGGAATGGAATGGAATCTACCCGAGTAGAACGGAATGGAACGGAATGGAATGGAATGGAATGGACAGGAGCAGAACGGAATGGAATGCAATGGAATGGAATGGAATGTACCCGAGCAGAACGGAAAGGAATGAAATGGAAATGGAAAGGGAATGGAAATGGAACGGGAATGGAAATGGAACGGGAACGCAATTGAAACGGGAATGGAAATGGAACGGGAACGGAAACGGAACAGGAATGGAAATGGAACGGGAATGGTAATGGAACGGGAATGGAAAAGGAACGGGAATGGAAAAGAAACGGGAATGGAAATGGAACGGGAATGGAAATGGAATGGGAATGGAAATGGAATGGAATGGAATGGAATGGAATGGAATGGAATGTACCGGAGTGGAGTGGAGTGGAGTGGAGTAGAGTGCACTGGAACGGAATGGAATGGAATGGAATGGAATGGAACGGAACGGAATGTACCTGAGAAGCACGGAATGGAATGGAATGGAATGGAATGGAATGGAATGTACCGGAATGGAGTGGAGTGGAATGGAGTGGACTGGAGTGGTGTGGAGTGGAATGGAATGGAATGGAATGGAATGGAATGGAATGGAATGCAATGGAATGCAATGGAATGGAAAGGAATGGAATGGAATGGAATGGAATGGAATGGAATGGAATGGAATGGAATGGACAACAGTAGAATGGAATGGAACGGAATGGAATGGAATGGAATGGAATGGAATGGAATGGAATGGAATGGAATGGAATGGAATTCAATGGAATGGAATGGAATGGAATGGAATTCAATGGAATGGAATGGAATGGAATGGAATTCCATGGAATGGAATGGAATGGAATGGAATTCTCTGGAATGGAATGGAGTGGAATCGAATGGAATCGAATGGAATGGAATGGAATGGAATGGAATAGAATGGAATCAACCCGAGTAGAACGGAGCGGAACGCAACGGAACGGAACGGAACGGAACGGGACGGAACGGAACGGAATGGAATGGAATGGAACGGAATTCCATGGAATGGAATGGAATGGAATGGAATTCAATGGAATGGAATGGAATGGAATGGAATGGAATGGAATGGAATGGAATTCGATGGAATGGAATGGAATGGATTGGAATGGAATGGAATAGAATGGAATCAACCCGAGTAGAACGGAACGGAACACAACGGAACGGAACGGAACGCAACGGAACGGAACGGAACGGAACGGAACGGAACGGAATGGAATGGAATGGAACGGAATTCAATGGAATGGAATGGAATGGAATGGAATTCTATGGAATGGAATGGAATGGAATGGAATGGAATGGAATGGAATTCCATGGAATGGAATGGAATGGAATGGAATGGAATTGAATGGAATGGAATGGAGTGGAATGGAATGGAATCGAATGGAATTGAATGGAATCGAATGGAATCAAATGGGATCGAATGGAATGGAATGGAATAGAATGGAATCAACCCGAGTAGAACGGAATGAAATGGAATGGAATGGAATGGGATGGAATGGAATGGAATGGAATGGAATGGAACGGAATTCAATGGAATGGAATGGAATGGAATGGAATGGAATGGAATGGAATGGAATGGAATGGAATTCAATGGAATGGAATGGAACGGAATGGAATTCAATGGAATGGAATGGAATGGAATGGAATTCCATGGAATGGAATGGAATGGAATGGAATTCCATGGAATGGAATGGAATTCCATGGAATGGAATGGAATGGAATGGAATTCCATGGAATGGAATGGAATGGAATGGAATTCCATGGAATGGAATGGAATGGAATGGAATTCCATGGAATGGAATGGAATGGAATGGAATTCAATGGAATGGAATGGATTGGAATGGAATGGAATGGAATGGAATGGAATGGAATGAAATGGAATGGAATGGAATAGAATGGAATCAACCTGAGTAGAACGGAATGGAATGGAATGGAATGGAATGGAATGGAATGTACCAAAGTAGAACGGAATGGAATGGAATGGAATGGAATGGAATGGAATGGAATGGGATGGAATGGAATGGAATGGAATGGAATGGAATGGAATGTAACCGAGTAGAACGGAATGGAATGTAATTGAATGGATTGGAATGGAATGGAATGGAATGGAATGGAATGTAACCGAGTAGAACGGAATGGAATGTAATTGAATGGAATGTAACCGAGTTGAACGGAACGGAATGGAATGGAATGGAATGGAATGGAATGGAATGGAATGGAATGGAATGGAATTGAGTGCAATGCAATGCAATGGAATGCAATGGAATGGAAAGGAATGGAATGGAATGGAATGGAATCTACCCGAGTAGAACGGAATGGAATGGAATTGAATGGAATGTAATCGAGTAGAACGGAACGGAATGGAATGGAATGGAATGGAATGGAATGCAATGGAATGGAATGGAATGGAATGGAATGGAATGGAATGGACACCAGTAGAATGGAATGGAATGGAATGGAATGGAATGGAATGGAATGGAATGGAATGGAATCTACCCGAGTAGAACGGAATGGAACGGAATGGAATGGAATGGAATGGACAGGAGCAGAACGGAATGGAATGCAATGGAATGGAATGGAATGTACCCGAGCAGAACGGAATGGAATGAAATGGAAATGGAAAGGGAATGGAAATGGAACGGGAATGGAAATGGAACGGGAACGGAAATGGAACGGGAATGGAAATGGAACGGGAACGGAAACGGAACGAGAACGGAAATGGAACGGGAACGGAAACGGAACGGGAACGGAAATGGAACGGGAATGGTAACGGAACGGGAATGGAAATGGAACGGGAATGGAAATGGAACGGGAATGGAAATGGATCGGGAATGGAAATGGAACGGGAATGGTAATGGAACTGGAATGGAAATGGAACGGGAATGGAAAAGAAACGGGAATGGAAATGGAACGGGAATGGAAATGGAATGGGAATGGAAATGGAATGGAATGGAATGGAATGGAATGGAATGGAATGTACCGGAGTGGAGTGGAGTGGAGTGGAGTGGAGTAGAGTGCACTGGAACGGAATGGAATGGAATGGAATGGAATGGAATGGAATGGAACGGAACGGAATGTACCTGAGAAGCACTGAATTGAATGGAATGGAATGGAATGGAATGGAATGTACCGGAGTGGAGTGGAGTGGAATGGAGTGGAGTGGAGTGGAGTGGAGTGGAATGGAATGGAATGGAATGGAACGGAATGCAATGGAATGCAATGGAATGGAAAGGAATGGAATGGAATGGAATGGAATGGAATGGAATGGAATGGAATGGAATGGAATGGACACCAGTAGAATGGAATGGAATGGAATGGAATGGAATGGAATGGAATGGAATGGAATGGAATGGAATGTAACCGAGTAGAACGGAATGGAATGTAATTGAATGGAATGTAACCGGGTTGAACGGAACGGAATGGAATGGAATGGAATGGAATGGAATGGAATGGAATGGAATTGAATGCAATGCAATGCAATGGAATGCAATGGAATGGAAAGGAATGGAATGGAATGGAATGGAATCTACCCGAGTAGAACGGAATGGAATGGAATTGAATGGAATGTAACCGAGTAGAACGGAACGGAATGGAATGGAATGGAATGGAATGGAATGCAATAGAATGGAATGGAATGGAATGGAATGGAATGGAATGGAATGGAATGGAATGGACACCAGTAGAATGGAATGGAATGGAATGGAATGGAATGGAATGGAATGGAATGGAATGGAATGGAATGGAATGGAATGGAATCTACCCGAGTAGAACGGAATGGAACGGAATGGAATGGAATGAAATGTACAGGAGCAGAACGGAATGGAATGCAATGGAATGGAATGGAATGTACCCGAGCAGAACGGAAAGGAATGAAATGGAAATGGAAAGGGAATGGAAATGGAACGGGAATGGAAATGGAACGGGAACGCAATTGAAACGGGAATGGAAATGGAACGGGAACGGAAACGGAACGAGAACGGAAATGGAACGGGAACGGAAACGGAACGGGAACGGAAATGGAACGGGAATGGTAACGGAACAGGAATGGAAATGGAACGGGAATGGAAAAGGAACGGGAATGGAAATGGATCGGGAATGGAAATGGAACGGGAATGGTAATGGAACGGGAATGGAAATGGAACGGGAATGGAAAAGAAACGGGAATGGAAATGGAACGGGAATGGAAATGGAATGGGAATGGAAATGGAATGGAATGGAATGGAATGGAATGGAATGGAATGGAATGTACCGGAGTGGAGTGGAGTGGAGTGGACTAGCGTGCACTGGAACGGAATGGAATGGAATGGAATGGAACGGAACGGAATGAACCTGAGAAGCACGGAATGGAATGGAATGGAATGGAATGGAATGGAATGGAATGTACCGGAGTGGAGTGGAGTGGAATGGAGTGGACTGGAGTGGTGTGGAGTGGAATGGAATGGAATGGAATGGAATGGAATGGAATGGAATGGAATGGAATGGAATGGAATGGAATGCAATGGAATGCAATGGAATGGAAAGGAATGGAATGGAATGGAATGGAATGGAATGGAATTGAATGGAATGGACAACAGTAGAATGGAATGGAACGGAATGGAATGGAATGGAATGGAATGGAATGGAATGGAATGGAATGGAATGGAATTCAATGGAATGGAATGGAATGGAATGGAATTCTATGGAATGGAATGGAGTGGAATCGAATGGAATCGAATGGAATCGAATGGAATGGAATGGAATAGAATGGAATCAACCCGAGTAGAACGGAGCGGAACGCAACGGAACGGAACGGAACGGAACGGGACGGAACCGAACGGAATGGAATGGAATGGAACGGAATTCCATGGAATGGAATGGAATGGAATGGAATTCAATGGAATGGAATGGAATGGAATGGAATGGAATTCGATGGAATGGAATGGAATGGATTGGTATGGAATGGAATAGAATGGAATCAACCCGAGTAGAACGGAACGGAACACAACGGAACGGAACGGAACGCAACGGAACGGAACGGAACGGAACGGAACGGAACGGAATGGAATGGAATGGAACGGAATTCAATGGAATGGAATGGAATGGAATGGAATTCTATGGAATGGAATGGAATGGAATGGAATGGAATGGAATTCCATGGAATGGAATGGAATGGAATGGAATGGAATGGAATTCAATGGAATGGAATGGAGTGGAATGGAATGGAATCGAATGGAATTGAATGGAATCGAATGGAATCAAATGGGATCGAATGGAATGGAATGGAATAGAATGGAATCAACCCGAGTAGAACGGAATGAAATGGAATGGAATGGAATGGGATGGAATGGAATGGAATGGAATGGAATGGAATGGAATGGAATGGAATGGAACGGAATTCAATGGAATGGAATGGAATGGAATGGAATGGAATGGAATGGAATGGAATTCAATGGAATGGAATGGAACGGAATGGAATTCAATGGAATGGAATGGAATGGAATGGAATGGAATGGAATGGAATGGAATTCCATGGAATGGAATGGAATGGAATGGAATTCCATGGAATGGAATGGAATGGAATGGAATTCAATGGAATGGAATGGATTGGAATGGAATGGAATGGAATGGAATGAAATGGAATGGAATGGAATAGAATGGAATCAACCTGAGTAGAACGGAATGGAATGGAATGGAATGGAATGGAATGGAATGGAATGGAATGGAATGTACCAAAGTAGAACGGAATGGAATGGAATGGAATGGAATGGAATGGAATGGAATGGAATAGAATGGAATGGAATGGAATGTACACGAGTAGAACGGAATGTAATGGAATGGAATGGATTGGAATGGAATGGAATGGAATGGAATGGAATGTAACCGAGTAGAACGGAATGGAATGTAATTGAATGGAATGTAACCGAGTTGAACGGAACGGAATGGAATGGAATGGAATGGAATGGAATGGAATGGAATGGAATGGAATGGAATTGAGTGCAATGCAATGCAATGGAATGCAATGGAATGGAAAGGAATGGAATGTAATGGAATGGAATCTACCCGAGTAGAACGGAATGGAATGGAATTGAATGGAATGTAATCGAGTAGAACGGAACGGAATGGAATGGAATGGAATGGAATGCAATGGAATGGAATGGAATGGAATGGAATGGAATGGAATGGAATGGACACCAGTAGAATGGAATGGAATGGAATGGAATGGAATGGAATGGAATGGAATGGAATCTACCCGAGTAGAACGGAATGGAACGGAATGGAATGGAATGGAATGGACAGGAGCAGAACGGAATGGAATGCAATGGAATGGAATGGAATGTACCCGAGCAGAACGGAATGGAATGAAATGGAAATGGAAAGGGAATGGAAATGGAACGGGAATGGAAATGGAACGGGAACGGAAATGGAACGGGAATGGAAATGGAACGGGAACGGAAACGGAACGAGAACGGAAATGGAACGGGAACGGAAACGGAACGGGAACGGAAATGGAACGGGAATGGTAACGGAACGGGAATGGAAATGGAACGGGAATGGAAATGGAACGGGAATGGAAATGGATCGGGAATGGAAATGGAACGGGAATGGTAATGGAACTGGAATGGAAATGGAACGGGAATGGAAAAGAAACGGGAATGGAAATGGAACGGGAATGGAAATGGAATGGGAATGGAAATGGAATGGAATGGAATGGAATGGAATGGAATGGAATGGAATGTACCGGAGTGGAGTGGAGTGGAGTGGAGTGGAGTAGAGTGCACTGGAACGGAATGGAATGGAATGGAATGGAATGGAATGGAACGGAACGGAATGTACCTGAGAAGCACGGAATGGAATGGAATGGAATGGAATGGAATGGAATGTACCGGAGTGGAGTGGAGTGGAATGGAGTGGAGTGGAGTGGAGTGGAGTGGAATGGAATGGAATGGAATTGAACGGAATGCAATGGAATGCAATGGAATGGAAAGGAATGGAATGGAATGGAATGGAATGGAATGGAATGGAATGGAATTCAATGGAATGGAATGGAATGGAATGGAATGGAATGGAATGGAATGGAATTCAATGGAATGGAATGGAAAGAAATGGAATTCCATGGAATGGAACGGAATGGAATCGAATGGAATGGAATGGAATGGAATGGAATGGAATGGAATAGAATGGAATCAACCCGAGTAGAACGGAATGGAATGGAATGGAATGTAATGGAATGGAATGGAATGGAATGGAATGGAATGTACCAAAGTAGAACGGAATGGAATGGAATGGAATGGAATGGAATGGAATGGAATGGAATGGAATGGAATGCAATGTACCCGAGTAGAACGGAATGGAATGGAATGGAATGGATTGGAATGGAATGGAATGGAATGGAATGGAATGTAACCGAGTAGAACGGAATGGAATGTAATTGAATGGAATGAAACCGGGTTGAACGGAACGGAATGGAATGGAATGGAATGGAATGGAATGGAATGGAATGGAATGGAATGGAATTGAGTGCAATGCAATGCAATGGAATGCAATGGAATGGAAAGGAATGGAATGGAATGGAATGGAATCTACCCGAGTAGAACGGAATGGAATGGAATTGAATGGAATGTAACCGAGTAGAACGGAACGGAATGGAATGGAATGGAATGGAATGGAATGCAATGGAATGGAATGGAATGGAATGGAATGGAATGGAATGGAATGGAATGGAATGGAATGGAATGGACACCAGTAGAATGGAATGGAATGGAATGGAATGGAATGGAATGGAATGGAATGGAATGGAATGGAATCTACCCGAGTAGAACGGAATGGAACGGAATGGAATGGAATGGGATGTACAGGAGCAGAACGGAATGGAATGCAATGGAATGGAATGGAATGTACCCGAGCAGAACGGAAAGGAATGAAATGGAAATGGAAAGGGAATGGAAATGGAACGGGAATGGAAATGGAACGGGAACGCAATTGAAACGGGAATGGAAATGGAACGGGAACGGAAACGGAACGAGAACGGAAATGGAACGGGAACGGAAACGGAACGGGAACGGAAATGGAACGGGAATGGTAACGGAACAGGAATGGAAATGGAACGGGAATGGAAAAGGAACGGGAATGGAAATGGATCGGGAAGGGAAATGGAACGGGAATGGTAATGGAACGGGAATGGAAATGGAACGGGAATGGAAAAGAAACGGGAATGGAAATGGAACGGGAATGGAAATGGAATGGGAATGGAAATGGAATGGAATGGAATGGAATGGAATGGAATGGAATGTACCGGAGTGGAGTGGAGTGGAGTGGAGTAGAGTGCACTGGAACGGAATGGAATGGAATGGAATGGAATGGAACGGAACGGAATGTACCTGAGAAGCACGGAATGGAATGGAATGGAATGGAATGGAATGGAATGGAATGTACCGGAGTGGAGTGGAGTGGAATGGAGTGGACTGGAGTGGTGTGGAGTGGAATGGAATGGAATGGAATGGAATGGAATGGAATGGAATGGAATGGAATGGAATGGAATGGAATGGAATGCAATGGAATGCAATGGAATGGAAAGGAATGGAATGGAATGGAATGGAATGGAATGGAATGGAATGGAATGGAATGGACAACAGTAGAATGGAATGGAATGGAATGGAATGGAATGGAATTCAATGGAATGGAATGGAATGGAATGGAATTCAATGGAATGGAATGGAATGGAATGGAATTCAATGGAATGGAATGGAATGGAATGGAATTCAATGGAATGGAATGGAATGGAATGGAATTCTATGGAATGGAATGGAGTGGAATCGAATGCAATCGAATGGAATCGAATGGAATGGAATGGAATAGAATGGAATCAACCCGAGTAGAACGGAGCGGAACGCAACGGAACGGAACGGAACGGAACGGGACGGAACGGAACGGAATGGAATGGAATGGAACGGAATTCCATGGAATGGAATGGAATGGAATGGAATGGAATGGAATTCGATGGAATGGAATGGAATGGATTGGAATGGAATGGAATAGAATGGAATCAACCCGAGTAGAATGGAACGGAACACAACGAAACGGAACGGAACGCAACGGAACGGAACGGAATGGAACGGAACGGAACGGAATGGAATGGAACGGAATTCAATGGAATGGAATGGAATGGAATGGAATTCTATGGAATGGAATGGAATGGAATGGAATTCTATGGAATGGAATGGAATGGAATGGAATGGAATGGAATGGAATGGAATTCCATGGAATGGAATGGAATGGAATGGAATGGAATGGAATTGAATGGAATCGAATGGAATCAAATGGGATCGAATGGAATGGAATGGAATAGAATGGAATCAACCCGAGTAGAACGGAATGGAATGGAATGGAATGGAATGGGATGGAATGGAATGGAATGGAATGGAATGGAACGGAATTCAATGGAATGGAATGGAATGGAATGGAATGGAATGGAATGGAATGGAATGGAATGGAATTCAATGGAATGGAATGGAACGGAATGGAATTCAATGGAATGGAATGGAATGGAATGGAATGGAATGGAATTCCATGGAATGGAATGGAATGGAATGGAATTCCATGGAATGGAATGGAATGGAATGGAATTCAATGGAATGGAATGGAATGGAATCGAATGGAATGGAATGGAATGGAATGGAATGAAATGGAATGGAATGGAATAGAATGGAATCAACCTGAGTAGAACGGAATGGAATGGAATGGAATGGAATGGAATGGAATGGAATGGAATGGAATGGAATGGAATGTACCAACGTAGAACGGAATGGAATGGAATGGAATGGAATGGAATGGAATGGAATGGAATGGAATGGAATGGAATGGAATGTACACGAGTAGAACGGAATGGAATGGAATGGAATGGATTGGAATGGAATGGAATGGAATGGAATGGAATGTAACCGAGTAGAACGGAATGGAATGTAATTGAATGGAATGTAACCGAGTTGAACGGAACGGAATGGAATGGAATGGAATGGAATGGAATGGAATGGAATGGAATGGAATGGAATGGAATGGAATCTACCCGAGTAGAACGGAATGGAATGGAATTGAATGGAATGTAATCGAGTAGAACGGAACGGAATGGAATGGAATGGAATGGAATGCAATGGAATGGAATGGAATGGAATGGAATGGAATGGAATGGAATGGACACCAGTAGAATGGAATGGAATGGAATGGAATGGAATGGAATGGAATGGAATGGAATCTACCCGAGTAGAACGGAATGGAACGGAATGGAATGGAATGGAATGGACAGGAGCAGAACGGAATGGAATGCAATGGAATGGAATGGAATGTACCCGAGCAGAACGGAATGGAATGAAATGGAAATGGAAAGGGAATGGAAATGGAACGGGAATGGAAATGGAACGGGAACGGAAATGGAACGGGAATGGAAATGGAACGGGAACGGAAACGGAACGAGAACGGAAATGGAACGGGAACGGAAACGGAACGGGAACGGAAATGGAACGGGAATGGTAACGGAACGGGAATGGAAATGGAACGGGAATGGAAATGGAACGGGAATGGAAATGGATCGGGAATGGAAATGGAACGGGAATGGTAATGGAACTGGAATGGAAATGGAACGGGAATGGAAAAGAAACGGGAATGGAAATGGAACGGGAATGGAAATGGAATGGGAATGGAAATGGAATGGAATGGAATGGAATGGAATGGAATGGAATGTACCGGAGTGGAGTGGAGTGGAGTGGAGTGGAGTAGAGTGCACTGGAACGGAATGGAATGGAATGGAATGGAATGGAATGGAACGGAACGGAATGTACCTGAGAAGCACGGAATGGAATGGAATGGAATGGAATGGAATGGAATGGAATGTACCGGAGTGGAGTGGAGTGGAATGGAGTGGAGTGGAGTGGAGTGGAGTGGAATGGAATGGAATGGAATGGAATGGAATGCAGTGGAATGCAATGGAATGGAAAGGAATGGAATGGAATGGAATGGAATGGAATGGAATGGAATGGAATGGACACCAGTAGAATGGAATGGAATGGAATGGAATGGAATGGAATGGAATGGAATGGAATGGAATGGAATTCAATGGAATGGAATGGAATGGAATGGAATTCTATGGAATGGAATGGAATGGAATTCTATGGAATGGAATGGAATGGAATGGAATGGAATGGAATTCTATGGAATGGAATGGAATGGATTGGAATGGAATGGAATGGAATGGAATCGAATGGAATCGAATGGAATCGAATGGAATAGAATGGAATAGAATGCAAACCCGAGTAGAATGGAATGGAATGGAATGGAATGGAATGGAATGGAATGGAATGGAATAGAATGGAATGGAATGGAATGGAATGGAATTCAAATGGAATGGAATGGAATGGAATTCTATGGAATGGAATGGAGTGGAATCGAATGGAATCGAATGGAATCGAATGGAATCGAATGGGATCGAATGGAATGGAATGGAATAGAATGGAATCAACCCGAGTAGAACGGAGCGGAACGCAACGGAACGGAACGGAACGGAGCGGAACGGAAAGGAATGGAATGGAATGGAATGGAACGGAATTCAAAGGAATGGAATGGAACAGAATGGAATTCAATGGAATGGAATGGAATGGAATGGAATGGAATTCAATGGAATGGAATGGAATGGAATGGAATGGAATGGAATGGAACGGAACGGAATTCTATGGAATAGAATGGAATGGAATTCTATGGAATGGAATGGGATGGAATGGAATGGAATGGAACGGAATTCAATGGAATGGAATGGAATGGAATGGAATTCAACGGAATGGAATGGAATTCAACGGAATGGAATGGAATGGAATGGAATGGAATGGAATGGAATGGAATGGAATTCAATGGAATGGAATGGAATGGAATGGAATTCCATGGAATGGAATGGAATGGAATCGAATGGAATGGAATGGAATGGAATGGAATGGAATGGAATAGAATGGAATCAACCCGAGTAGAACGGAATGGAATGGAATGGAATGGAATGGAATGGAATGGAATGGAATGGAATGGAATGGAATGTACCAAAGTAGAACGGAATGGAATGGAATGGAATGGAATGGAATGGAATGGAATGGAATGGAATGGAATGGAATGGAATGTACACGAATAGAACGGAATGTAATGGAATGGAATGGATTGGAATGGAATGGAATGGAATGGAATGGAATGTAACCGAGTAGAACGGAATGGAATGTAATTGAATGAAATGTAACCGAGTTGAACGGAACTGAATGGAATGGAATGGAATGGAATGGAATGGAATGGAATGGAATGGAATTGAGTGCAATGCAATGCAATGGAATGCAATGGAATGGAAAGGAATGGAATGGAATGGAATGGAATCTACCCGAGTAGAACGGAATGGAATGGAATTGAATGGAATGTAACCGAGTAGAACGGAACGGAATGGAATGGAATGGAATGGAATGGAATGCAATGGAATGGAATGGAATGGAAGGGAATGGAATGGAATGGACACCAGTAGAATGGAATGGAATGGAATGGAATGGAATGGAATGGAATGGAATGGAATGGAATGGAATCTACCCGAGTAGAACGGAATGGAACGGAATGGAATGGAATGGAATGGACAGGAGCAGAACGGAATGGAATGCAATGGAATGGAATGGAATGTACCCGAGCAGAACGGAAAGGAATGAAATGGAAATGGAAAGGGAATGGAAATGGAACGGGAATGGAAATGGAACGGGAACGCAATTGAAACGGGAATGGAAATGGAACGGGAACGGAAACGGAACGAGAACGGAAATGGAACGGGAACGGAAACGGAACGGGAACGGAAATGGAACGGGAATGGTAACGGAACAGGAATGGAAATGGAACGGGAATGGAAAAGGAACGGGAATGGAAATGGATCGGGAATGGAAATGGAACGGGAATGGTAATGGAACGGGAATGGAAAAGGAACGGGAATGGAAAAGAAACGGGAATGGAAATGGAACGGGAATGGAAATGGAATGGGAATGGAAATGGAATGGAATGGAATGGAATGGAATGGAATGGAATGTACCGGAGTGGAGTGGAGTGGAGTGGAGTAGAGTGCACTGGAACGGAATGGAATGGAATGGAATGGAATGGAACGGAACGGAATGTACCTGAGAAGCACGGAATGGAATGGAATGGAATGGAATGGAATGGAATGGAATGTACCGGAATGGAGTGGAGTGGAATGGAGTGGACTGGAGTGGTGTGGAGTGGAATGGAATGGAATGGAATGGAATGGAATGGAATGGAATGCAATGGAATGCAATGGAATGGAAAGGAATGGAATGGAATGGAATGGAATGGAATGGAATGGAATGGAATGGAATGGAATGGAATGGACAACAGTAGAATGGAATGGAACGGAATGGAATGGAATGGAATGGAATGGAATGGAATGGAATGGAATGGAATGGAATGTACCGGAGTGGAGTGGAGTGGAATGGAGTGGACTGGAGTGGTGTGGAGTGGAATGGAATGGAATGGAATGGAATGGAATGGAATGGAATGGAATGGAATGGAATGGAATGGAATGCAATGGAATGCAATGGAATGGAAAGGAATGGAATGGAATGGAATGGAATGGAATGGAATGGAATGGAATGGACAACAGTAGAATGGAATGGAATGGAATGGAATGGAATGGAATTCAATGGAATGGAATGGAATGGAATGGAATTCAATGGAATGGAATGGAATGGAATGGAATTCAATGGAATGGAATGGAATGGAATGGAATTCAATGGAATGGAATGGAATGGAATGGAATTCTATGGAATGGAATGGAGTGGAATCGAATGCAATCGAATGGAATCGAATGGAATGGAATGGAATAGAATGGAATCAACCCGAGTAGAACGGAGCGGAACGCAACGGAACGGAACGGAACGGAACGGGACGGAACGGAACGGAATGGAATGGAATGGAACGGAATTCCATGGAATGGAATGGAATGGAATGGAATGGAATGGAATTCGATGGAATGGAATGGAATGGATTGGAATGGAATGGAATAGAATGGAATCAACCCGAGTAGAATGGAACGGAACACAACGAAACGGAACGGAACGCAACGGAACGGAACGGAATGGAACGGAACGGAACGGAATGGAATGGAACGGAATTCAATGGAATGGAATGGAATGGAATGGAATTCTATGGAATGGAATGGAATGGAATGGAATGGAATGGAATGGAATGGAATGGAATTCCATGGAATGGAATGGAATGGAATGGAATGGAATGGAATTGAATGGAATCGAATGGAATCAAATGGGATCGAATGGAATGGAATGGAATAGAATGGAATCAACCCGAGTAGAACGGAATGGAATGGAATGGAATGGAATGGGATGGAATGGAATGGAATGGAATGGAATGGAACGGAATTCAATGGAATGGAATGGAATGGAATGGAATGGAATGGAATGGAATGGAATGGAATGGAATGGAATGGAATTCAATGGAATGGAATGGAACGGAATGGAATTCAATGGAATGGAATGGAATGGAATGGAATGGAATGGAATGGAATGGAATGGAATTCCATGGAATGGAATGGAATGGAATGGAATTCCATGGAATGGAATGGAATGGAATGGAATTCAATGGAATGGAATGGAATGGAATCGAATGGAATGGAATGGAATGGAATGGAATGAAATGGAATGGAATGGAATAGAATGGAATCAACCTGAGTAGAACGGAATGGAATGGAATGGAATGGAATGGAATGGAATGGAATGGAATGGAATGGAATGGAATGGAATGGAATGGAATGGAATGGAATGGAATGTACCAACGTAGAACGGAATGGAATGGAATGGAATGGAATGGAATGGAATGGAATGGAATGGAATGGAATGGAATGTACACGAGTAGAACGGAATGGAATGGAATGGAATGGATTGGAATGGAATGGAATGGAATGGAATGGAATGTAACCGAGTAGAACGGAATGGAATGTAATTGAATGGAATGTAACCGAGTTGAACGGAACGGAATGGAATGGAATGGAATGGAATGGAATGGAATGGAATTGAGTGCAATGCAATGCAATGGAATGCAATGGAATGGAAAGGAATGGAATGGAATGGAATGGAATCTACCCGAGTAGAACGGAATGGAATGGAATTGAATGGAATGTAATCGAGTAGAACGGAACGGAATGGAATGGAATGGAATGGAATGCAATGGAATGGAATGGAATGGAATGGAATGGAATGGAATGGAATGGACACCAGTAGAATGGAATGGAATGGAATGGAATGGAATGGAATGGAATGGAATGGAATCTACCCGAGTAGGACGGAATGGAATGGAATGGAATGGAATGGAATGGACAGGAGCAGAACGGAATGGAATGCAATGGAATGGAATGGAATGTACCCGAGCAGAACGGAATGGAATGAAATGGAAATGGAAAGGGAATGGAAATGGAACGGGAATGGAAATGGAACGGGAACGGAAATGGAACGGGAATGGAAATGGAACGGGAACGGAAACGGAACGAGAACGGAAATGGAACGGGAACGGAAACGGAACGGGAACGGAAATGGAACGGGAATGGTAACGGAACGGGAATGGAAATGGAACGGGAATGGAAATGGAACGGGAATGGAAATGGATCGGGAATGGAAATGGAACGGGAATGGTAATGGAACTGGAATGGAAATGGAACGGGAATGGAAAAGAAACGGGAATGGAAATGGAACGGGAATGGAAATGGAATGGGAATGGAAATGGAATGGAATGGAATGGAATGGAATGGAATGGAATGTACCGGAGTGGAGTGGAGTGGAGTGGAGTGGAGTAGAGTGCACTGGAACGGAATGGAATGGAATGGAATGGAATGGAATGGAACGGAACGGAATGTACCTGAGAAGCACGGAATGGAATGGAATGGAATGGAATGGAATGGAATGGAATGTACCGGAGTGGAGTGGAGTGGAATGGAGTGGAGTGGAGTGGAGTGGAGTGGAATGGAATGGAATGGAATGGAATGGAATGCAGTGGAATGCAATGGAATGGAAAGGAATGGAATGGAATGGAATGGAATGGAATGGACACCAGTAGAATGGAATGGAATGGAATGGAATGGAATGGAATGGAATGGAATGGAATGGAATGGAATTCAATGGAATGGAATGGAATGGAATGGAATTCTATGGAATGGAATGGAATGGAATTCTATGGAATGGAATGGAATGGAATGGAATGGAATGGAATTCTATGGAATGGAATGGAATGGATTGGAATGGAATGGAATGGAATGGAATGGAATTCAATGGAATGGAATGGAATGGAATGGAATGGAATTCAATGGAATGGAATGGAATGGAATGGAATGGAATGGAATGGAATGGAATCGAATGGAATCGAATGGAATCGAATGGAATAGAATGGAATAGAATGCAAACCCGAGTAGAATGGAATGGAATGGAATGGAATGGAATGGAATGGAATGGAATGGAATGGAATAGAATGGAATGGAATGGAATGGAATGGAATTCAAATGGAATGGAATGGAATGGAATTCTATGGAATGGAATGGAGTGGAATCGAATGGAATCGAATGGAATCGAATGGAATCGAATGGGATCGAATGGATTGGAATGGAATAGAATGGAATCAACCCGAGTAGAACGGAGCGGAACGCAACAGAACGGAACGGAACGGAGCGGAACGGAAAGGAATGGAATGGAATGGAATGGAACGGAATTCAAAGGAATCGAATGGAACAGAATGGAATTCAATGGAATGGAATGGAATGGAATGGAATGGAATTCAATGGAATGGAATGGAATGGAATGGAATGGAATGGAATGGAACGGAACGGAATTCTATGGAATAGAATGGAATGGAATTCTATGGAATGGAATGGAATGGAATGGAATGGAATGGAACGGAATTCAATGGAATGGAATGGAATGGAATGGAATTCAACGGAATGGAATGGAATTCAACGGAATGGAATGGAATGGAATGGAATGGAATGGAATGGAATGGAATTCAATGGAATGGAAGGGAATGGAATGGAATTCCATGGAATGGAATGGAATGGAATGGAATGGAATGTACCGGAGTGGAGTGGAGTGGAGTGGAGTAGAGTGCACTGGAACGGAATGGAATGGAATGGAATGGAATGGAACGGAACGGAATGTACCTGAGAAGCACGGAATGGAATGGAATGGAATGGAATGGAATGGAATGGAATGTACCGGAGTGGAGTGGAGTGGAATGGAGTGGACTGGAGTGGTGTGGAGTGGAATGGAATGGAATGGAATGGAATGGAATGGAATGGAATGGAATGGAATGGAATGGAATGGAATGGAATGCAATGGAATGCAATGGAATGGAAAGGAATGGAATGGAATGGAATGGAATGGAATGGAATGGAATGGAATGGAATGGACAACAGTAGAATGGAATGGAATGGAATGGAATGGAATGGAATTCAATGGAATGGAATGGAATGGAATGGAATTCAATGGAATGGAATGGAATGGAATGGAATTCAATGGAATGGAATGGAATGGAATGGAATTCAATGGAATGGAATGGAATGGAATGGAATTCTATGGAATGGAATGGAGTGGAATCGAATGCAATCGAATGGAATCGAATGGAATGGAATGGAATAGAATGGAATCAACCCGAGTAGAACGGAGCGGAACGCAACGGAACGGAACGGAACGGAACGGGACGGAACGGAACGGAATGGAATGGAATGGAACGGAATTCCATGGAATGGAATGGAATGGAATGGAATGGAATGGAATTCGATGGAATGGAATGGAATGGATTGGAATGGAATGGAATAGAATGGAATCAACCCGAGTAGAATGGAACGGAACACAACGAAACGGAACGGAACGCAACGGAACGGAACGGAATGGAACGGAACGGAACGGAATGGAATGGAACGGAATTCAATGGAATGGAATGGAATGGAATGGAATTCTATGGAATGGAATGGAATGGAATGGAATGGAATGGAATGGAATGGAATGGAATTCCATGGAATGGAATGGAATGGAATGGAATGGAATGGAATTGAATGGAATCGAATGGAATCAAATGGGATCGAATGGAATGGAATGGAATAGAATGGAATCAACCCGAGTAGAACGGAATGGAATGGAATGGAATGGAATGGGATGGAATGGAATGGAATGGAATGGAATGGAACGGAATTCAATGGAATGGAATGGAATGGAATGGAATGGAATGGAATGGAATGGAATGGAATTCAATGGAATGGAATGGAACGGAATGGAATTCAATGGAATGGAATGGAATGGAATGGAATGGAATGGAATTCCATGGAATGGAATGGAATGGAATGGAATTCCATGGAATGGAATGGAATGGAATGGAATTCAATGGAATGGAATGGAATGGAATCGAATGGAATGGAATGGAATGGAATGGAATGAAATGGAATGGAATGGAATAGAATGGAATCAACCTGAGTAGAACGGAATGGAATGGAATGGAATGGAATGGAATGGAATGGAATGGAATGGAATGGAATGGAATGGACCAACGTAGAACGGAATGGAATGGAATGGAATGGAATGGAATGGAATGGAATGGAATGGAATGGAATGGAATGGAATGGAATGTACACGAGTAGAACGGAATGGAATGGAATGGAATGGATTGGAATGGAATGGAATGGAATGGAATGGAATGTAACCGAGTAGAACGGAATGGAATGTAATTGAATGGAATGTAACCGAGTTGAACGGAACGGAATGGAATGGAATGGAATGGAATGGAATGGAATGGAATGGAATGGAATGGAATGGAATGGAATCTACCCGAGTAGAACGGAATGGAATGGAATTGAATGGAATGTAATCGAGTAGAACGGAACGGAATGGAATGGAATGGAATGGAATGCAATGGAATGGAATGGAATGGAATGGAATGGAATGGAATGGAATGGACACCAGTAGAATGGAATGGAATGGAATGGAATGGAATGGAATGGAATGGAATGGAATCTACCCGAGTAGAACGGAATGGAACGGAATGGAATGGAATGGAATGGACAGGAGCAGAACGGAATGGAATGCAATGGAATGGAATGGAATGTACCCGAGCAGAACGGAATGGAATGAAATGGAAATGGAAAGGGAATGGAAATGGAACGGGAATGGAAATGGAACGGGAACGGAAATGGAACGGGAATGGAAATGGAACGGGAACGGAAACGGAACGAGAACGGAAATGGAACGGGAACGGAAACGGAACGGGAACGGAAATGGAACGGGAATGGTAACGGAACGGGAATGGAAATGGAACGGGAATGGAAATGGAACGGGAATGGAAATGGATCGGGAATGGAAATGGAACGGGAATGGTAATGGAACTGGAATGGAAATGGAACGGGAATGGAAAAGAAACGGGAATGGAAATGGAACGGGAATGGAAATGGAATGGGAATGGAAATGGAATGGAATGGAATGGAATGGAATGGAATGGAATGTACCGGAGTGGAGTGGAGTGGAGTGGAGTGGAGTAGAGTGCACTGGAACGGAATGGAATGGAATGGAATGGAATGGAATGGAACGGAACGGAATGTACCTGAGAAGCACGGAATGGAATGGAATGGAATGGAATGGAATGGAATGGAATGTACCGGAGTGGAGTGGAGTGGAATGGAGTGGAGTGGAGTGGAGTGGAGTGGAATGGAATGGAATGGAATGGAATGGAATGCAGTGGAATGCAATGGAATGGAAAGGAATGGAATGGAATGGAATGGAATGGAATGGAATGGAATGGAATGGACACCAGTAGAATGGAATGGAATGGAATGGAATGGAATGGAATGGAATGGAATGGAATGGAATGGAATTCAATGGAATGGAATGGAATGGAATGGAATTCTATGGAATGGAATGGAATGGAATTCTATGGAATGGAATGGAATGGAATGGAATGGAATGGAATTCTATGGAATGGAATGGAATGGATTGGAATGGAATGGAATGGAATGGAATCGAATGGAATCGAATGGAATCGAATGGAATAGAATGGAATAGAATGCAAACCCGAGTAGAATGGAATGGAATGGAATGGAATGGAATGGAATGGAATGGAATGGAATGGAATAGAATGGAATGGAATGGAATGGAATGGAATTCAAATGGAATGGAATGGAATGGAATTCTATGGAATGGAATGGAGTGGAATCGAATGGAATCGAATGGAATCGAATGGAATCGAATGGGATCGAATGGAATGGAATGGAATAGAATGGAATCAACCCGAGTAGAACGGAGCGGAACGCAACGGAACGGAACGGAACGGAGCGGAACGGAAAGGAATGGAATGGAATGGAATGGAACGGAATTCAAAGGAATGGAATGGAACAGAATGGAATTCAATGGAATGGAATGGAATGGAATGGAATGGAATTCAATGGAATGGAATGGAATGGAATGGAATGGAATGGAATGGAACGGAACGGAATTCTATGGAATAGAATGGAATGGAATTCTATGGAATGGAATGGGATGGAATGGAATGGAATGGAACGGAATTCAATGGAATGGAATGGAATGGAATGGAATTCAACGGAATGGAATGGAATTCAACGGAATGGAATGGAATGGAATGGAATGGAATGGAATGGAATGGAATGGAATGGAATTCAATGGAATGGAATGGAATGGAATGGAATTCCATGGAATGGAATGGAATGGAATCGAATGGAATGGAATGGAATGGAATGGAATGGAATGGAATAGAATGGAATCAACCCGAGTAGAACGGAATGGAATGGAATGGAATGGAATGGAATGGAATGGAATGGAATGGAATGGAATGTACCAAAGTAGAACGGAATGGAATGGAATGGAATGGAATGGAATGGAATGGAATGGAATGGAATGGAATGGAATGGAATGTACACGAATAGAACGGAATGTAATGGAATGGAATGGATTGGAATGGAATGGAATGGAATGGAATGGAATGTAACCGAGTAGAACGGAATGGAATGTAATTGAATGAAATGTAACCGAGTTGAACGGAACTGAATGGAATGGAATGGAATGGAATGGAATGGAATGGAATGGAATGGAATTGAGTGCAATGCAATGCAATGGAATGCAATGGAATGGAAAGGAATGGAATGGAATGGAATGGAATCTACCCGAGTAGAACGGAATGGAATGGAATTGAATGGAATGTAACCGAGTAGAACGGAACGGAATGGAATGGAATGGAATGGAATGGAATGCAATGGAATGGAATGGAATGGAAGGGAATGGAATGGAATGGACACCAGTAGAATGGAATGGAATGGAATGGAATGGAATGGAATGGAATGGAATGGAATGGAATCTACCCGAGTAGAACGGAATGGAACGGAATGGAATGGAATGGAATGGACAGGAGCAGAACGGAATGGAATGCAATGGAATGGAATGGAATGTACCCGAGCAGAACGGAAAGGAATGAAATGGAAATGGAAAGGGAATGGAAATGGAACGGGAATGGAAATGGAACGGGAACGCAATTGAAACGGGAATGGAAATGGAACGGGAACGGAAACGGAACGAGAACGGAAATGGAACGGGAACGGAAACGGAACGGGAACGGAAATGGAACGGGAATGGTAACGGAACGGGAATGGAAATGGAACGGGAATGGAAATGGAACGGGAATGGAAATGGATCGGGAATGGAAATGGAACGGGAATGGTAATGGAACTGGAATGGAAAAGGAACGGGAATGGAAAAGAAACGGGAATGGAAATGGAACGGGAATGGAAATGGAATGGGAATGGAAATGGAATGGAATGGAATGGAATGGAATGGAATGGAATGTACCGGAGTGGAGTGGAGTGGAGTGGAGTAGAGTGCACTGGAACGGAATGGAATGGAATGGAATGGAATGGAACGGAACGGAATGTACCTGAGAAGCACGGAATGGAATGGAATGGAATGGAATGGAATGGAATGGAATGTACCGGAATGGAGTGGAGTGGAATGGAGTGGACTGGAGTGGTGTGGAGTGGAATGGAATGGAATGGAATGGAATGGAATGGAATGGAATGCAATGGAATGCAATGGAATGGAAAGGAATGGAATGGAATGGAATGGAATGGAATGGAATGGAATGGAATGGAATGGACAACAGTAGAATGGAATGGAACGGAATGGAATGGAATGGAATGGAATGGAATGGAATGGAATGGAATGGAATGTACCGGAGTGGAGTGGAGTGGAATGGAGTGGACTGGAGTGGTGTGGAGTGGAATGGAATGGAATGGAATGGAATGGAATGGAATGGAATGGAATGGAATGGAATGGAATGCAATGGAATGCAATGGAATGGAAAGGAATGGAATGGAATGGAATGGAATGGAATGGAATGGAATGGAATGGACAACAGTAGAATGGAATGGAATGGAATGGAATGGAATGGAATTCAATGGAATGGAATGGAATGGAATGGAATTCAATGGAATGGAATGGAATGGAATGGAATTCAATGGAATGGAATGGAATGGAATGGAATTCAATGGAATGGAATGGAATGGAATGGAATTCTATGGAATGGAATGGAGTGGAATCGAATGCAATCGAATGGAATCGAATGGAATGGAATGGAATAGAATGGAATCAACCCGAGTAGAACGGAGCGGAACGCAACGGAACGGAACGGAACGGAACGGGACGGAACGGAACGGAATGGAATGGAATGGAACGGAATTCCATGGAATGGAATGGAATGGAATGGAATGGAATGGAATTCGATGGAATGGAATGGAATGGATTGGAATGGAATGGAATAGAATGGAATCAACCCGAGTAGAATGGAACGGAACACAACGAAACGGAACGGAACACAACGGAACGGAACGGAATGGAACGGAACGGAACGGAATGGAATGGAACGGAATTCAATGGAATGGAATGGAATGGAATGGAATTCTATGGAATGGAATGGAATGGAATGGAATGGAATGGAATGGAATGGAATGGAATTCCATGGAATGGAATGGAATGGAATGGAATTCCATGGAATGGAATGGAATGGAATGGAATGGAATGGAATTGAATGGAATCGAATGGAATCAAATGGGATCGAATGGAATGGAATGGAATAGAATGGAATCAACCCGAGTAGAACGGAATGGAATGGAATGGAATGGAATGGGATGGAATGGAATGGAATGGAATGGAATGGAACGGAATTCAATGGAATGGAATGGAATGGAATGGAATGGAATGGAATGGAATGGAATGGAATGGAATTCAATGGAATGGAATGGAACGGAATGGAATTCAATGGAATGGAATGGAATGGAATGGAATGGAATGGAATGGAATGGAATGGAATGGAATGGAATTCCATGGAATGGAATGGAATGGAATGGAATTCCATGGAATGGAATGGAATGGAATGGAATTCCATGGAATGGAATGGAATGGAATGGAATTCAATGGAATGGAATGGAATGGAATCGAATGGAATGGAATGGAATGGAATGGAATGAAATGGAATGGAATGGAATAGAATGGAATCAACCTGAGTAGAACGGAATGGAATGGAATGGAATGGAATGGAATGGAATGGAATGGAATGGAATGGAATGGAATGGAATGGAATGGAATGGAATGGAATGGAATGGAATGGAATGTACCAACGTAGAACGGAATGGAATGGAATGGAATGGAATGGAATGGAATGGAATGGAATGGAATGGAATGGAATGGAATGTACACGAGTAGAACGGAATGGAATGGAATGGAATGGATTGGAATGGAATGGAATGGAATGGAATGGAATGTAACCGAGTAGAACGGAATGGAATGTAATTGAATGGAATGTAACCGAGTTGAACGGAACGGAATGGAATGGAATGGAATGGAATGGAATGGAATGGAATTGAGTGCAATGCAATGCAATGGAATGCAATGGAATGGAAAGGAATGGAATGGAATGGAATGGAATCTACCCGAGTAGAACGGAATGGAATGGAATTGAATGGAATGTAATCGAGTAGAACGGAACGGAATGGAATGGAATGGAATGGAATGCAATGGAATGGAATGGAATGGAATGGAATGGAATGGAATGGAATGGACACCAGTAGAATGGAATGGAATGGAATGGAATGGAATGGAATGGAATGGAATGGAATCTACCCGAGTAGAACGGAATGGAATGGAATGGAATGGAATGGAATGGACAGGAGCAGAACGGAATGGAATGCAATGGAATGGAATGGAATGTACCCGAGCAGAACGGAATGGAATGAAATGGAAATGGAAAGGGAATGGAAATGGAACGGGAATGGAAATGGAACGGGAACGGAAATGGAACGGGAATGGAAATGGAACGGGAACGGAAACGGAACGAGAACGGAAATGGAACGGGAACGGAAACGGAACGGGAACGGAAATGGAACGGGAATGGTAACGGAACGGGAATGGAAATGGAACGGGAATGGAAATGGAACGGGAATGGAAATGGATCGGGAATGGAAATGGAACGGGAATGGTAATGGAACTGGAATGGAAATGGAACGGGAATGGAAAAGAAACGGGAATGGAAATGGAACGGGAATGGAAATGGAATGGGAATGGAAATGGAATGGAATGGAATGGAATGGAATGGAATGGAATGTACCGGAGTGGAGTGGAGTGGAGTGGAGTGGAGTAGAGTGCACTGGAACGGAATGGAATGGAATGGAATGGAATGGAATGGAACGGAACGGAATGTACCTGAGAAGCACGGAATGGAATGGAATGGAATGGAATGGAATGGAATGGAATGTACCGGAGTGGAGTGGAGTGGAATGGAGTGGAGTGGAGTGGAGTGGAGTGGAATGGAATGGAATGGAATGGAATGGAATGCAGTGGAATGCAATGGAATGGAAAGGAATGGAATGGAATGGAATGGAATGGAATGGACACCAGTAGAATGGAATGGAATGGAATGGAATGGAATGGAATGGAATGGAATGGAATGGAATGGAATTCAATGGAATGGAATGGAATGGAATGGAATTCTATGGAATGGAATGGAATGGAATTCTATGGAATGGAATGGAATGGAATGGAATGGAATGGAATTCTATGGAATGGAATGGAATGGATTGGAATGGAATGGAATGGAATGGAATGGAATTCAATGGAATGGAATGGAATGGAATGGAATGGAATGGAATTCAATGGAATGGAATGGAATGGAATGGAATGGAATGGAATGGAATGGAATCGAATGGAATCGAATGGAATAGAATGGAATAGAATGCAAACCCGAGTAGAATGGAATGGAATGGAATGGAATGGAATGGAATGGAATGGAATGGAATGGAATAGAATGGAATGGAATGGAATGGAATGGAATTCAAATGGAATGGAATGGAATGGAATTCTATGGAATGGAATGGAGTGGAATCGAATGGAATCGAATGGAATCGAATGGAATCGAATGGGATCGAATGGAATGGAATGGAATAGAATGGAATCAACCCGAGTAGAACGGAGCGGAACGCAACAGAACGGAACGGAACGGAGCGGAACGGAAAGGAATGGAATGGAATGGAATGGAACGGAATTCAAAGGAATCGAATGGAACAGAATGGAATTCAATGGAATGGAATGGAATGGAATGGAATGGAATTCAATGGAATGGAATGGAATGGAATGGAATGGAATGGAATGGAACGGAACGGAATTCTATGGAATAGAATGGAATGGAATTCTATGGAATGGAATGGAATGGAATGGAATGGAATGGAACGGAATTCAATGGAATGGAATGGAATGGAATGGAATTCAACGGAATGGAATGGAATTCAACGGAATGGAATGGAATGGAATGGAATGGAATGGAATGGAATGGAATGGAATGGAATGGAATTCAATGGAATGGAATGGAATGGAATGGAATTCCATGGAATGGAATGGAATGGAATCGAATGGAATGGAATGGAATGGAATGGAATGGAATGGAATAGAATGGAATCAACCCGAGTAGAACGGAATGGAATGGAATGGAATGGAATGGAATGGAATGGAATGGAATGGAATGGAATGTACCAAAGTAGAACGGAATGGAATGGAATGGAATGGAATGGAATGGAATGGAATGGAATGGAATGGAATGGAATGGAATGTACACGAATAGAACGGAATGTAATGGAATGGAATGGATTGGAATGGAATGGAATGGAATGGAATGGAATGTAACCGAGTAGAACGGAATGGAATGTAATTGAATGGAATGTAACCGAGTTGAACGGAACTGAATGGAATGGAATGGAATGGAATGGAATGGAATGGAATGGAATGGAATTGAGTGCAATGCAATGCAATGGAATGCAATGGAATGGAAAGGAATGGAATGGAATGGAATGGAATCTACCCGAGTAGAACGGAATGGAATGGAATTGAATGGAATGTAACCGAGTAGAACGGAACGGAATGGAATGGAATGGAATGGAATGGAATGCAATGGAATGGAATGGAATGGAAGGGAATGGAATGGAATGGACACCAGTAGAATGGAATGGAATGGAATGGAATGGAATGGAATGGAATGGAATGGAATGGAATGGAATCTACCCGAGTAGAACGGAATGGAACGGAATGGAATGGAATGGAATGGACAGGAGCAGAACGGAATGGAATGCAATGGAATGGAATGGAATGTACCCGAGCAGAACGGAAAGGAATGAAATGGAAATGGAAAGGGAATGGAAATGGAACGAGAATGGAAATGGAACGGGAACGCAATTGAAACGGGAATGGAAATGGAACGGGAACGGAAACGGAACGAGAACGGAAATGGAACGGGAACGGAAACGGAACGGGAACGGAAATGGAACGGGAATGGTAACGGAACAGGAATGGAAATGGAACGGGAATGGAAAAGGAACGGGAATGGAAATGGATCGGGAATGGAAATGGAACGGGAATGGTAATGGAACGGGAATGGAAAAGGAACGGGAATGGAAAAGAAACGGGAATGGAAATGGAACGGGAATGGAAATGGAATGGGAATGGAAATGGAATGGAATGGAATGGAATGGAATGGAATGGAATGTACCGGAGTGGAGTGGAGTGGAGTGGAGTAGAGTGCACTGGAACGGAATGGAATGGAATGGAATGGAACGGAACGGAATGTACCTGAGAAGCACGGAATGGAATGGAATGGAATGGAATGGAATGGAATGGAATGTACCGGAGTGGAGTGGAGTGGAATGGAGTGGACTGGAGTGGTGTGGAGTGGAATGGAATGGAATGGAATGGAATGGAATGGAATGGAATGGAATGTACCGGAATGGAGTGGAGTGGAATGGAGTGGACTGGAGTGGTGTGGAGTGGAATGGAATGGAATGGAATGGAATGGAATGGAATGGAATGCAATGGAATGCAATGGAATGGAAAGGAATGGAATGGAATGGAATGGAATGGAATGGAATGGAATGGAATGGAATGGACAACAGTAGAATGGAATGGAACGGAATGGAATGGAATGGAATGGAATGGAATGGAATGGAATGGAATGGAATGGAATGGAATGGAATGGAATTCAATGGAATGGAATGGAATGGAATGGAATTCAATGGAATGGAATGGAATGGAATGGAATTCCATGGAATGGAATGGAATGGAATGGAATTCTATGGAATGGAATGGAGTGGAATCGAATGGAATCGAATGGAATCGAATGGAATGGAATGGAATAGAATGGAATCAACCCGAGTAGAACGGAGCGGAACGCAACGGAACGGAACGGAACGGAACGGGACGGAACGGAACGGAATGGAATGGAATGGAACGGAATTCCATGGAATGGAATGGAATGGAATGGAATTCAATGGAATGGAATGGAATGGAATGGAATGGAATGGAATGGAATGGAATGGAATTCGATGGAATGGAATGGAATGTATTGGAATGGAATGGAATAGAATGGAATCAACCCGAGTAGAACGGAACGGAACACAACGGAACGGAACAGAACGCAACGGAACGGAACGGAACGGAACGGAACGGAACGGAATGGAATGGAATGGAACGGAATTCAATGGAATGGAATGGAATGGAATGGAATTCTATGGAATGGAATGGAATGGAATGGAATGGAATGGAATGGAATTCCATGGAATGGAATGGAATGGAATGGAATGGAATTCAATGGAATGGAATGGAGTGGAATGGAATGGAATCGAATGGAATCAAATGGGATCGAATGGAATGGAATGGAATAGAATGGAATCAACCCGAGTAGAACGGAATGAAATGGAATGGAATGGAATGGGATGGAATGGAATGGAATGGAATGGAATGGAACGGAATTCAATGGAATGGAATGGAATGGAATGGAATGGAATGGAATGGAATTCAATGGAATGGAATGGAACGGAATGGAATTCAATGCAATGGAATGGAACGGAATGGAATTCCATGGAATGGAATGGAATGGAATGGAATTCCATGGAATGGAATGGAATGGAATGGAATTCCATGGAATGGAATGGAATGGAATGGAATTCCATGGAATGGAATGGAATGGAATGGAATGGAATGGAATGGAATTCCATGGAATGGAATGGAATGGAATGGAATTCAATGGAATGGAATGGAATGGAATGGAATGGAATGGAATGGAATGGAATGGAATTCGATGGAATGGAATGGAATGTATTGGAATGGAATGGAATAGAATGGAATCAACCCGAGTAGAACGGAACGGAACACAACGGAACGGAACAGAACGCAACGGAACGGAACGGAACGGAACGGAACGGAACGGAATGGAATGGAATGGAACGGAATTCAATGGAATGGAATGGAATGGAATGGAATTCTATGGAATGGAATGGAATGGAATGGAATGGAATGGAATGGAATTCCATGGAATGGAATGGAATGGAATGGAATGGAATTCAATGGAATGGAATGGAGTGGAATGGAATGGAATCGAATGGAATCAAATGGGATCGAATGGAATGGAATGGAATAGAATGGAATCAACCCGAGTAGAACGGAATGAAATGGAATGGAATGGAATGGGATGGAATGGAATGGAATGGAATGGAATGGAACGGAATTCAATGGAATGGAATGGAATGGAATGGAATGGAATGGAATGGAATTCAATGGAATGGAATGGAACGGAATGGAATTCAATGCAATGGAATGGAACGGAATGGAATTCCATGGAATGGAATGGAATGGAATGGAATTCCATGGAATGGAATGGAATGGAATGGAATTCCATGGAATGGAATGGAATGGAATGGAATTCCATGGAATGGAATGGAATGGAATGGAATGGAATGGAATGGAATTCCATGGAATGGAATGGAATGGAATGGAATTCAATGGAATGGAATGGATTGGAATGGAATGGAATGGAATGGAATGGAATGGAATGAAATGGAATGGAATGGAATAGAATGGAATCAACCTGAGTAGAACGGAATGGAATGGAATGGAATGGAATGGAATGGAATGGAATGTACCAAAGTAGAACGGAATGGAATGGAATGGAATGGAATGGGATGGAATGGAATGGAATGGAATGGAATGGAATGGAATGTAACCGAGTAGAACGGAATGGAATGTAATTGAATGGATTGGAATGGAATGGAATGGAATGGAATGGAATGTAACCGAGTAGAACGGAATGGAATGTAATTGAATGGAATGTAACCGAGTTGAACGGAACGGAATGGAATGGAATGGAATGGAATGGAATGGAATGGAATGGAATGGAATGGAATTGAGTGCAATGCAATGCAATGGAATGCAATGGAATGGAAAGGAATGGAATGGAATGGAATGGAATCTACCCGAGTAGAACGGAATGGAATGGAATTGAATGGAATGTAATCGAGTAGAACGGAACGGAATGGAATGGAATGGAATGGAATGCAATGGAATGGAATGGAATGGAATGGAATGGAATGGAATGGACACCAGTAGAATGGAATGGAATGGAATGGAATGGAATGGAATGGAATGGAATGGAATGGAATGGAATCTACCCGAGTAGAACGGAATGGAACGGAATGGAATGGAATGGAATGGACAGGAGCAGAACGGAATGGAATGCAATGGAATGGAATGGAATGTACCCGAGCAGAACGGAATGGAATGAAATGGAAATGGAAAGGGAATGGAAATGGAACGGGAATGGAAATGGAACGGGAACGGAAATGGAACGGGAATGGAAATGGAACGGGAACGGAAACGGAACGAGAACGGAAATGGAACGGGAACGGAAACGGAACGGGAACGGAAATGGAACGGGAATGGTAACGGAACGGGAATGGAAATGGAACGGGAATGGAAATGGAACGGGAATGGAAATGGATCGGGAATGGAAATGGAACGGGAATGGTAATGGAACTGGAATGGAAATGGAACGGGAATGGAAAAGAAACGGGAATGGAAATGGAACGGGAATGGAAATGGAATGGGAATGGAAATGGAATGGAATGGAATGGAATGGAATGGAATGGAATGTACCGGAGTGGAGTGGAGTGGAGTGGAGTGGAGTAGAGTGCACTGGAACGGAATGGAATGGAATGGAATGGAATGGAATGGAATGGAACGGAACGGAATGTACCTGAGAAGCACGGAATGGAATGGAATGGAATGGAATGGAATGGAATGTACCGGAGTGGAGTGGAGTGGAATGGAGTGGAGTGGAGTGGAGTGGAATGGAATGGAATGGAATGGAACGGAATGCAATGGAATGCAATGGAATGGAAAGGAATGGAATGGAATGGAATGGAATGGAATGGAATGGAATGGACACCAGTAGAATGGAATGGAATGGAATGGAATGGAATGGAATGGAATGGAATGGAATGGAATGGAATGGAATTCAATGGAATGGAATGGAATGGAATGGAATGGAATGGAATGGAATGGAATTCAATGGAATGGAATGGAATGGAATGGAATTCCACGGAATGGAATGGAATGGAATCGAATGGAATGGAATGGAATGGAATGGAATGGAATGGAATGGAATAGAATGGAATCAACCCGAGTAGAACGGAATGGAATGGAATGGAATGGAATGGAATGGAATGGAATGGAATGGAATGGAATGTACCAAAGTAGAACGGAACGGAATGGAATGGAATGGAATGGAATGGAATGGAATGGAATGGAATGGAATGGAATGCAATGTACCCGAGTCGAACGGAATGGAATGGAATGGAATGGATTGGAATGGAATGGAATGGAATGGAATGGAATGTAACCGAGTAGAACGGAATGGAATGTAATTGAATGGAATGTAACCGGGTTGAACGGAACGGAATGGAATGGAATGGAATGGAATGGAATGGAATGGAATGGAATGGAATTGAGTGCAATGCAATGCAATGGAATGCAATGGAATGGAAAGGAATGGAATGGAATGGAATGGAATCTACCCGAGTAGAACGGAATGGAATGGAATTGAATGGAATGTAACCGAGTAGAACGGAACGGAATGGAATGGAATGGAATGGAATGGAATGCAATGGAATGGAATGGAATGGAATGGAATGGAATGGAATGGAATGGAATGGAATGGACACCAGTAGAATGGAATGGAATGGAATGGAATGGAATGGAATGGAATGGAATGGAATGGAATGGAATAGAATGGAATCAACCCGAGTAGAACGGAGCGGAACGCAACGGAACGGAACGGAACGGAACGGGACGGAATGGAACGGAATGGAATGGAATGGAACGGAATTCCATGGAATGGAATGGAATGGAATGGAATGGAATGGAATTCGATGGAACGGAATGGAATGGATTGGAATGGAATGGAATAGAATGGAATCAACCCGAGTAGAACGGAACGGAACACAACGGAACGGAACGGAACGCAACGGAACGGAACGGAACGGAACGGAACGGAACGGAATGGAATGGAACGGAATTCAATGGAATGGAATGGAATGGAATGGAATTCTATGGAATGGAATGGAATGGAATGGAATTCCATGGAATGGAATGGAATGGAATGGAATGGAATGGAATTCGATGGAACGGAATGGAATGGATTGGAATGGAATGGAATAGAATGGAATCAACCCGAGTAGAACGGAACGGAACACAACGGAACGGAACGGAACGCAACGGAACGGAACGGAACGGAACGGAACGGAACGGAATGGAATGGAACGGAATTCAATGGAATGGAATGGAATGGAATGGAATTCTATGGAATGGAATGGAATGGAATGGAATTCCATGGAATGGAATGGAATGGAATGGAATGGAATGGAATTCCATGGAATGGAATGGAATGGAATGGAATGGAATGGAATGGAATGGAATTGAATGGAATCGAATGGAATCAAATGGGATCGAATGGAATGGAATGGAATAGAATGGAATCAACCCGAGTAGAACGGAATGGAATGGAATGTTATGGAATGGGATGGAATGGAATGGAATGGAATGGAATGGAACGGAATTCAATGGAATGGAATGGAATGGAATGGAATGGAATGGAATGGAATGGAATGGAATTCAATGGAATGGAATGGAACGGAATGGAATTCCATGGAATGGAATGGAATGGAATGGAATGGAATGGAATGGAATGGAATGGAATCGAATGGAATGGAATGGAATGGAATGGAATGAAATGGAAAGGAATGGAATAGAATGGAATCAACCTGAGTAGAACGGAATGGAATGGAATGGAATGGAATGGAATGGAATGGAATGGAATGGAATGGAATGTACCAAAGTAGAACGGAATGGAATGGAATGGAATGGAATGGAATGGAATGGAATGGAATGGAATGGAATGGAATGGAATGTACACGAGTAGAACGGAATGGAATGGAATGGAATGGATTGGAATGGAATGGAATGGAATGGAATGGAATGGAATGTAACCGAGTAGAACGGAATGGAATGTAATTGAATGGAATGTAACCGAGTTGAACGGAACGAAATGGAATGGAATGGAATGGAATGGAATGGAATGGAATGGAATGGAATGGAATTGAGTGCAATGCAATACAATGGAATGCAATGGAATGGAAAGGAATGGAATGGAATGGAATGGAATCTACTCGAGTAGAACGGAATGGAATGGAATTGAATGGAATGTAATCGAGTAGAACGGAACGGAATGGAATGGAATGGAATGGAATGCAATGGAATGGAATGGAATGGAATGGAATGGAATGGAATGGACACCAGTAGAATGGAATGGAATGGAATGGAATGGAATGGAATGGAATGGAATGGAACCTACCCGAGTAGAACGGAATGGAACGGAATGGAATGGAATGGAATGGACAGGAGCAGAACGGAATGGAATGCAATGGAATGGAATGGAATGTACCCGAGCAGAACGGAATGGAATGAAATGGAAATGGAAAGGGAATGGAAATGGAACGGGAATGGAAATGGAACGGGAACGGAAATGGAACGGGAATGGAAATGGAACGGGAACGGAAACGGAACGAGAACGGAAATGGAACGGGAACGGAAACGGAACGGGAACGGAAATGGAACGGGAATGGTAACGGAACGGGAATGGAAATGGAACGGGAATGGAAATGGAACGGGAATGGAAATGGATCGGGAATGGAAATGGAACGGGAATGGTAATGGAACTGGAATGGAAATGGAACGGGAATGGAAAAGAAACGGGAATGGAAATGGAACGGGAATGGAAATGGAATGGGAATGGAAATGGAATGGAATGGAATGGAATGGAATGGAATGGAATGTACCGGAGTGGAGTGGAGTGGAGTGGAGTGGAGTAGAGTGCACTGGAACGGAATGGAATGGAATGGAATGGAATGGAATGGAAAGGAACGGAATGTACCTGAGAAGCACGTAATGGAATGGAATGGAATGGAATGGAATGGAATGGAATGTACCGGAGTGGAGTGGAGTGGAATGGAGTGGAGTGGAGTGGAGTGGAGTGGAATGGAATGGAATGGAATGGAATGGAATGCAGTGGAATGCAATGGAATGGAAAGGAATGGAATGGAATGGAATGGAATGGAATGGAATGGAATGGAATGGACACCAGTAGAATGGAATGGAATGGAATGGAATGGAATGGAATGGAATGGAATGGAATTCAATGGAATGGAATGGAATGGAATGGAATTCCATGGAATGGAATGGAATGGAATGGAATTCAATGGAATGGAATGGAATGGAATGGAATTCTATGGAATGGATTGGAGTGGAATCGAATGGAATCGAATGGAATCGAATGGAATGGAATGGAATAGAATGGAATCAACCCGAGTAGAACGGAACGGAACGCAACGGAACGGAACGGAACGGAACGGGACGGAACGGAACGGAATGGAATGGAATGCAACGGAATTCCATGGAATGGAATGGAATGGAATGGAATTCAATGGAATGGATTGGAATGGAATGGAATAGAATGGAATCAACCCGAGTAGAACGGAACGGAACAGAACGCAACGGAACGGAACGCAACGGAACGGAACGGAACGGAACGGAACGGAATGGAATGGAATGGAACGGAATTCAATGGAATGGAATGGAATGGAATGGAATTCTACGGAATGGAATGGAATGGAATGGAATGGAATTCCATGGAATGGAATGGAATGGAATGGAATGGAATGGAATTCCATGGAATGGAATGGAATGGAATGGAATGGAATGGAATGGAATGGAATCTACCCGAGTAGAACGGAATGGAACGGAATGGAATGGAATGGAATGGACAGGAGCAGAACGGAATGGAATGCAATGGAATGGAATGGAATGTACCCGAGCAGAACGGAATGGAATGAAATGGAAATGGAAAGGGAATGGAAATGGAACGGGAATGGAAATGGAACGGGAACGGAAATGGAACGGGAATGGAAATGGAACGGGAACGGAAACGGAACGAGAACGGAAATGGAACGGGAACGGAAACGGAACGGGAACTGAAATGGAACGGGAATGGTAATGGAACGGGAATGGAAATGGAACGGGAATGGAAAAGGAACGGGAATGGAAATGGATCGGGAATTGAAATGGAACGGGAATGGTAATGGAACTGGAATGGAAATGGAACGGGAATGGAAAAGAAACGGGAATGGAAATGGAACGGGAATGGAAATGGAATGGGAATGGAAATGGAATGGAATGGAATGGAATGGAATGGAATGGAATGGAATGTACCGGAGTGGAGTGGAGTGGAGTGGAGTGGAGTAGAGTGCACTGGAACAGAATGGAATGGAATGGAACGGAACGGAATGTACCCGAGAAGCACGGAATGGAATGGAATGGAATGGAATGGAATGGAATGGAATGGAATGGAATGGAATGGAATGGAATGTACCGGAGTGGAGTGGAGTGGAATGGAGTGGAGTGGAGTGGAGTGGAATGGAATGGAATGGAATGGAATGGAATGGAATGGAATGGAATGCAATGGAATGCAATGGAATGGAAAGGAATGGAATGGAATGGAATGGAATGGAATGGAATGGAATGGAATGGACACCAGTAGAATGGAATGGAATGGAATGGAATGGAATGGAATGGAATGGAATGGAATGGAATGGAATTCAATGGAATGGAATGGAATGGAATGGAATTCTATGGAATGGAATGGAATGGAATGGAATTCAATGGAATGGAATGGAATGGAATGGAATTCTATGGAATGGAATGGAGTGGAATCGAATGGAATCGAATGGAATCGAATGGAATGGAATGGAATAGAATGGAATCAACCCGAGTAGAACGGAACGGAACGCAACGGAACGGAACGGAACGGAACGGGACGGAACGGAACGGAATGGAATGGAATGGAACGGAATTCCATGGAATGGAATGGAATGGAATGGAATTCAATGGAATGGAATGGAATGGAATGGAATGGAATGGAATGGAATTCAATGGAATGGAATGGAATGGAATGGAATGGAATGGAATGGAATGGAATGGAATGGAGTGGAATGGAATGTACCGGAGTGGAGTGGAGTGGAATGGAGTGGAGTGGAGTGGAGTGGAATGGAATGGAATGGAATGGAATGGAATGGAATGGAATGCAATGGAATGCAATGGAATGGAAAGGAATGGAATGGAATGGAATGGAATGGAATGGAATGGAATGGAATGGACACCAGTAGAATGGAATGGAATGGAATGGAATGGAATGGAATGGAATGGAATGGAATGGAATTCAATGGAATGGAATGGAATGGAATGGAATTCTATGGAATGGAATGGAATGGAATGGAATTCAATGGAATGGAATGGAATGGAATGGAATTCTATGGAATGGAATGGAGTGGAATCGAATGGAATCGAATGGAATCGAATGGAATGGAATGGAATAGAATGGAATCAACCCGAGTAGAACGGAACGGAACGCAACGGAACGGAACGGAACGGAACGGGACGGAACGGAACGGAATGGAATGGAATGGAACGGAATTCCATGGAATGGAATGGAATGGAATGGAATTCAATGGAATGGAATGGAATGGAATGGAATGGAATGGAATGGAATTCTATGGAATGGAATGGAATGGAATGGAATGGAATGGAATGGAATGGAATAGAATGGAATGGAATGGAATGGAATGGAATGGAATTCAATGGAATGGAATGGAATGGATTGGAATGGAATGGAATAGAATGGAATAAACCCGAGTAGAACGGAACAGAACACAACGGAACGGAACGGAACGCAACAGAACGGAACGGAACGGAACGGAACGGAACGGAATGGAATGGAATGGAACGGAATTCAGTGGAATGGAATGGAATGGAATGGAATTCTATGGAATGGAATGGAATGGAATGGAATGGAATTCCATGGAATGGAATGGAATGGAATGGAATGGAATGGAATGGAATTCCATGGAATGGAATGGAATGGAATGGAATGGAAAGAATTGAATTCAATGGAATGGAATGGAGTGGAATGGAATGGAATCGAATGGAATTGAATGGAATCGAATGGAATCAAATGGGATCGAATGGAATGGAATGGAATAGAATGGAATCAACCCGAGTAGAACGGAATGGAATGGAATGGAATGGAATGGGATGGAATGGAATGGAATGGAATGGAATGGAATGGAATGGGATGGAATGGAATGGAATGGAATGGAATGGAATGGAATTCAATGGAATGGAATGGAACGGAATGGAATTCAATGGAATGGAATGGAATGGAATGGAATGGAATGGAATGGAATGGAATGGAATGGAATTCCATGGAATGGAATGGAATGGAATGGAATTCTATGGAATGGAATGGAATGGAATGGAATGGAATGGAATGGAATGGAATGGAATGGAATGGAATAGAATGGAATCAACCTGAGTAGAACGGAATGGAATGGAATGGAATGGAATGGAATGGAATGGAATGGAATGGAATGGAATGGAATGTACCAAAGTAGAACGGAATGGAATGGAATGGAATGGAATGGAATGGAATGGAATGGAATGGAATGGAATGGAATGGAATGGAATGTACCCGAGTAGAACGGAATGGAATGGAATGGAATGGATTGGAATGGAATGGAATGGAATGGAATGGAATGTAACCGAGTAGAACGGAATGGAATGTAATTGAATGGAATGTAACCGAGTTGAACGGAACGGAATGGAATGGAATGGAATGGAATGGAATGGAATGGAATGGAATTGAGTGCAATGCAATGCAATGGAATGCAATGGAATGGAAAGGAATGGAATGGAATGGAATGGAATGGAATCTACCCGAGTAGAACGGAATGGAATGGAATTGAATGGAATGTAACCGAGTAGAACGGAACGGAATGGAATGGAATGGAATGGAATGCAATGGAATGGAATGGAATGCAATGGAATGGAATGGAATGGAATGGAATGGAATGGAATGGAATGGAATGGACACCAGTTGAATGGAATGGAATGGAATGGAATGGAATGGAATGGAATGGACACCAGTTGAATGGAATGGAATGGAATGGAATGGAATGGAATGGAATGGAATGGAATGGAATGGAATCTACCCGAGTAGAACGGAATGGAATGGTATGGAATGGAATGGAATGGACAGGAGCAGAACGGAATGGAATGCAATGGAATGGAATGGAATGTACCCGAGCAGAACGGAATGGAATGAAATGGAAATGGAAAGGGAATGGAAATGGAACGGGAATGGAAATGGAACGGGAACGGAAATGGAACGGGAATGGAAATGGAACGGGAACGGAAACGGAACGAGAACGGAAATGGAACGGGAACGGAAATGGAACGGGAATGGAAATGGAACGGGAATGGAAATGGAACGGGAACGGAAATGGAACGGGAATGGAAATGGAACGGGAACGGAAACGGAACGAGAACGGAAATGGAACGGGAACGGAAATGGAACGGGAATGGTAATGGAACGGGAATGGAAATGGAACGGGAATGGAAATGGAACGGGAATGGAAATGGAACGGGAATGGAAATGGATCGGGAAAGGAAATGGAACGGGAATGGTAATGGAACTGGAATGGAAATGGAACGGGAATGGAAAAGAAACGGGAATGGAAATGGAACGGGAATGGAAATGGAATGGGAATGGAAATGGAATGGAATGGAATGGAATGGAATGGAATGGAATGGAATGTACCGGAGTGGAGTGGAGTGGAGTGGAGTGGAGTAGAGTGCACTGGAACGGAATGGAATGGAATGGAATGGAATGGAAAGGAACGGAATGTACCCGAGAAGCACGGAATGGAATGGAATGGAATGGAATGGAATGGAATGGAATGGAATGGAATGTACCGGTGTGGAGTGGAGTGGAATGGAGTGGAGTGGAGTGGAGTGGAGTGGAATGGAATGGAATGGAATGGAATGGAATGGAATGGAATGCAATGGAATGCAATGGAATGGAAAGGAATGGAATGGAATGGAATGGAATGGAATGGAATGGAATGGAATGGAATGGACACCAGTAGAATGGAATGGAATGGAATGGAATGGAATGGAATGGAATGGAATGTACCGGAGTGGAGTGGAGTGTAATGGAGTGGAGTGGAGTGGATTGGAGTGGAATGGAATGGAATGGAATGGAATGGAATGGAATGGAATGGAATGCAATGGAATGCAATGGAATGGAAAGGAATGGAATGGAATGGAATGGAATGGAATGGAATGGAATGGAATGGACACCAGTAGAATGGAATGGAATGGAATGGAATGGAATGGAATGGAATGGAATGGAATGGAATGGAATTCAATGGAATGGAATGGAATGGAATGGAATTCTATGGAATGGAATGGAATGGAATGGAATTCAATGGAATGGAATGGAATGGAATGGAATTCAATGGAATGGAATGGAATGGAATGGAATTCTATGGAATGGAATGGAGTGGAATCGAATGGAATCGAATGGAATCGAATGGAATGGAATGGAATAGAATGGAATCAAGCCGAGTAGAACGGAACGGAACGCAACGGAACGGAACGGAACGGAACGGGACGGAACGGAACGGAATGGAATGGAATGGAACGGAATTCCATGGAATGGAATGGAATGGAATGGAATTCAATGGAATGGAATGGAATAGAATGGAATGGAATGGAATGGAATGGAATTCAATGGAATGGAATGGAATTCAATGGAATGGAATGGAATGGAATGGAATGGAATGGAATGGAATGGAATGGAATGGAATGGAATGGAATTCAATGGAATGGAATGGAATGGATTGGAATGGAATGGAATAGAATGGAATCAACCCGAGTAGAACGGAACGGAACACAACGGAACGGAACGGAACGCAACAGAACGGAACGGAACGGAACGGAACGGAACGGAATGGAATGGAATGGAACGGAATTCAGTGGAATGGAATGGAATGGAATGGAATTCTATGGAATGGAATGGAATGGAATGGAATGGAATTCCATGGAATGGAATGGAATGGAATGGAATGGAAAGAATTGAATTCAATCGAATGGAATGGAGTGGAATGGAATGGAATCGAATGGAATTGAATGGAATCGAATGGAATCAAATGGGATCGAATGGAATGGAATGGAATAGAATGGAATCAACCCGAGTAGAACGGAATGGAATGGAATGGAATGGAATGGGATGGAATGGAATGGAATGGAATGGAATGGAATGGAATGGGATGGAATGGAATGGAATGGAATGGAATGGAATGGAATGGAATTCAATGGAATGGAATGGAACGGAATGGAATTCAATGGAATGGAATGGAATGGAATGGAATGGAATGGAATGGAATGGAATGGAATGGAATGGAATGGAATTCCATGGAATGGAATGGAATGGAATGGAATTCTATGGAATGGAATGGAATGGAATCGAATGGAATGGAATGGAATGGAATGGAATGGAATGGAATGGAATGGAATGGAATAGAATGGAATCAACCTGAGTAGAACGGAATGGAATGGAATGGAATGGAATGGAATGGAATGGAATGGAATGGAATGGAATGGAATGGAATGTACCAAAGTAGAACGGAATGGAATGGAATGGAATGGAATGGAATGGAATGGAATGGAATGGAATGGAATGGAATGGAATGGAATGGAATGGAATTGAATGGAATCAACCCGAGTAGAACGGAATGGAATGGAATGGAATGGATTGGAATGGAATGGAATGGAATGGAATGGAATGTTACCGAGTAGAACGGAATGGAATGTAATTGAATGGAATGTAACCGAGTTGAACGGAACGGAATGGAATGGAATGGAATGGAATGGAATGGAATGGAATGGAATAGAGTGCAATGCAATGCAATGGAATGCAATGGAATGGAAAGGAATGGAATGGAATGGAATGGAATCTACCCGAGTAGAACGGAATGGAATGGAATTGAATGGAATGTAACCGAGTAGAACGGAACGGAATGGAATGGAATGGAATAGAATGCAATGGAATGGAATGGAATGCAATGGAATGGAATGGAATGGAATGGAATGGAATGGAATGGAATGGACACCAGTTGAATGGAATGGAATGGAATGGAATGGAATGGAATGGAATGGACACCAGTTGAATGGAATGGAATGGAATGGAATGGAATGGAATGGAATGGAATCTACCCGAGTAGAACGGAATGGAATGGAATGGAATGGAATGGAATGGACAGGAGCAGAACGGAATGGAATGCAATGGAATGGAATGGAATGTACCCGAGCAGAACGGAATGGAATGAAATGGAAATGGAAAGGGAATGGAAATGGAACGGGAATGGAAATGGAACGGGAACGGAAATGGAACGGGAACGGAAATGGAACGGGAACGGAAACGGAACGAGAACGGAAATGGAACGGGAACGGAAATGGAACGGGAATGGTAATGGAACGGGAATGGAAATGGAACGGGAATGGAAATGGAACGGGAATGGAAATGGAACGGGAATGGAAATGGATCGGGAAAGGAAATGGAACGGGAATGGTAATGGAACTGGAATGGAAATGGAACGGGAATGGAAAAGAAACGGGAATGGAAATGGAACGGGAATGGAAATGGAATGGGAATGGAAATGGAATGGAATGGAATGGAATGGAATGGAATGGAATGTACCGGAGTGGAGTGGAGTGGAGTGGAGTGGAGTAGAGTGCACTGGAACGGAATGGAATGGAATGGAATGGAATGGAAAGGAACGGAATGTACCCGAGAAGCACGGAATGGAATGGAATGGAATGGAATGGAATGGAATGGAATGGAATGTACCGGAGTGGAGTGGAGTGGAATGGAGTGGAGTGGAGTGGAGTGGAGTGGAATGGAATGGAATGGAATGGAATGGAATGGAATGGAATGGAATGCAATGGAATGCAATGGAATGGAAAGGAATGGAATGGAATGGAATGGAATGGAATGGAATGGAATGGAATGGACACCAGTAGAATGGAATGGAATGGAATGGAATGGAATGGAATGGAATGGAATGGAATGGAATGGAATGGAATGGAATGTACCGGAGTGGAGTGGAGTGTAATGGAGTGGAGTGGAGTGGAGTGGAGTGGAATGGAATGGAATGGAATGGAATGGAATGGAATGGAATGCAATGGAATGCAATGGAATGGAAAGGAATGGAATGGAATGGAATGGAATGGAATGGAATGGAATGGACACCAGTAGAATGGAATGGAATGGAATGGAATGGAATGGAATGGAATGGAATGGAATGGAATGGAATGGAATGGAATGGAATGGACTGGAATGGAATTCAATGGAATGGAATGGAATGGAATGGAATTCTATGGAATGGAATGGAATGGAATGGAATTCAATGGAATGGAATGGAATGGAATGGAATTCTATGGAATGGAATGGAGTGGAATCGAATGGAATCGAATGGAATCGAATGGAATGGAATGGAATCGAATGGAATCAACCCGAGTAGAACGGAACGGAACGCAACGGAACGGAACGGAACGGAACGGGACGGAACGGAACGGAATGGAATGGAATGGAACGGAATTCCATGGAATGGTATGGAATGGAATGGAATTCAATGGAATGGAATGGAATGGAATGGAATGGAATGGAATGGAATGGAATTCCATGGAATGGAATGGAATGGAATGGAATTCAATGGAATGGAATGGAATGGAATGGAATGGAATGGAATGGAATGGAATTCAATGGAATGGAATGGAATGGAATGGAATGGAATGGAATGGAATGGAATTCTATGGAATGGAATGCAATGGAATGGAAAGGAATGGAATGGAATGGAATGGAATGGAATGGAATGGAATGGACACCAGTAGAATGGAATGGAATGGAATGGAATGGAATGGAATGGAATGGAATGGAATGGAATGGAATGGAATGGAATGGAATGGAATTCAATGGAATGGAATGGAATGGAATGGAATTCTATGGAATGGAATGGAATGGAATGGAATTCAATGGAATGGAATGGAATGGAATGGAATTCTATGGAATGGAATCGAGTGGAATCGAATGGAATCGAATGGAATGGAATGGAATGGAATGGAATAGAATGGAATCAACCCGAGTAGAACGGAACGGAACGCAACGGAACGGAACGGAACGGAACGGGACGGAACGGAACGGAATGGAATGGAATGGAACGGAATTCCATGGAATGGAATGGAATGGAATGGAATGGAATGGAATGGAATGGAATTCAATGGAATGGAATGGAATGGAATGGAATGGAATGGAATGGAATGGAATTCAATGGAATGGAATGGAATGGATTGGAATGGAATGGAATAGAATGGAATCAACCCGAGTAGAACGGAATGGAACACAATGGAACGGAACGGAACGCAACAGAACGGAACGGAACGGAACGGAACGGAACGGAATGGAATGGAATGGAACGGAATTCCGTGGAATGGAATGGAATGGAATGGAATTCTATGGAATGGAATGGAATGGAATGGAATGGAATTCCATGGAATGGAATGGAATGGAATGGAATGGAATGGAATGCAATGGAATACAATGGAATGGAATGGAGTGGAATGGAATGGAATCGAATGGAATTGAATGGAATCGAATGGAATCAAATGGGATCGAATGGAATGGAATGGAATAGAATGGAATCAACCCGAGTAGAACGGAATGGAATGGAATGGAATGGAATGGGATGGAATGGAATGGAATGGAATGGAATGGAATGGAATGGAATGGAATGGAATGGGATGGAATGGAATGGAATGGAATGGAATGGAATGGAATGGAATTCAATGGAATGGAATGGAACGGAATGGAATTCAATGGAATGGAATGGAATGGAATGGAATGGAATGGAATTGCATGGAATGGAATGGAATGGAATGGAATGGAATGGAATTCTATGGAATGGAATGGAATGGAATCGAATGGAATGGAATGGAATGGAATGGAATGGAATGGAATGGAATAGAATGGAATCAACCTGAGTAGAACGGAATGGAATGGAATGGAATGGAATGGAATGGAATGGAATGGAATGGAATGGAATGGAATGGAATGTACCAAAGTAGAACGGAATGGAATGGAATGGAATGGAATGGAATGGAATGGAATGGAATGGAATGGAATGGAATGGAATGGAATGTACCCGAGTAGAACGGAATGGAATGGAATGGAATGGATTGGAATGGAATGGAATGGAATGGAATGTAACCGAGTAGAACGGAATGGAATGTAATTGAATGGAATGTAACCGAGTTAAACGGAACGGAATGGAATGGAATGGAATGGAATGGAATGGAATGGAATGGAATGGAATTGAGTGCAATGCAATGCAATGGAATGCAATGGAATGGAAAGGAATGGAATGGAATGGAATGGAATCTACCCGAGTAGAACGGAATGGAATGGAATTGAATGGAATGTAACCGAGTAGAACGGAACGGAATGGAATGGAATGGAATGGAATGCAATGGAATGGAATGGAATGCAATGGAATGGAATGGAATGGAATGGAATGGAATGGAATGGACACCAGTTGAATGGAATGGAATGGAATGGAATGGAATGGAATGGAATGGAATGGAATGGAATCTACCCGAGTAGAACGGAATGGAATGGAATGGAATGGAATGGAATGGACAGGAGCAGAACGGAATGGAATGCAATGGAATGGAATGGAATGTACCCGAGCAGAACGGAATGGAATGAAATGGAAATGGAAAGGGAATGGAAATGGAACGGGAATGGAAATGGAACGGGAACGGAAATGGAACGGGAATGGAAATGGAACGGGAACGGAAACAGAACGAGAACGGAAATGGAACGGGAACGGAAATGGAACGGGAATGGTAATGGAACGGGAATGGAAATGGAACGGGAATGGAAATGGAACGGGAATGGAAATGGAACGGGAATGGAAATGGATCGGGAATGGAAATGGAACGGGAATGGTAATGGAACTGGAATGGAAATGGAACGGGAATGGAAAAGAAACGGGAATGGAAATGGAACGGGAATGGAAATGGAATGGGAATGGAAATGGAATGGAATGGAATGGAATGGAATGGAATGGAATGTACCGGAGTGGAGTGGAGTGGAGTGGAGTGGAGTAGAGTGCACTGGAACGGAATGGAATGGAATGGAATGGAATGGAAAGGAACGGAATGTACCCGAGAAGCACGGAATGGAATGGAATGGAATGGAATGGAATGGAATGGAATGGAATGTACCGGAGTGGAGTGGAGTGGAATGGAGTGGAGTGGAGTGGAGTGGAGTGGAATGGAATGGAATGGAATGGAATGGAATGGAATGCAATGGAATGCAATGGAATGGAAAGGAATGGAATGGAATGGAATGGAATGGAATGGAATGGAATGGACACCAGTAGAATGGAATGGAATGGAATGGAATGGAATGGAATGGAATGGAATGGAATTCAATGGAATGGAATGGAATGGAATGGAATTCAATGGAATGGAATGGAATGGAATGGAATTCAATGGAATGGAATGGAATGGAATGGAATTCAATGGAATGGAATGGAATGGAATGGAATTCTATGGAATGGAATGGAGTGGAATCGAATGGAATCGAATGGAATCGAATGGAATGGAATGGAATAGAATGGAATCAACCCGAGTAGAACGGAACGGAACGCAACGGAGCGGAACGGAACGGAACGGGACGGAACGGAACGGAATGGAATGCAATGGAACGGAATTCCATGGAATGGAATGGAATGGAATGGAATTCAATGGAATGGAATGGAATGGAATGGAATGGAATGGAATTCAATAGAATGGAATGGAATGGAATGGAATGGAATGGAATGGAATGGAATGGAATAGAATGGAATCAACCCGAGTAGAACGGAATGGAATGGAATGGAATGGAATGGAATGGAATGGAATGGAATGGAATGGAATGAAATGTTATGGAATGGAATGGAATGGAATTCAATGCAATTCAATAGAATGGAATGGAAGGGAATGGAATGGAGTGGAGTGGAGTGGAGTGGAGTGGAATGGAATGGAGTGGAATGGAATGGAATGGAATGGAATGGAATGGAATGGAATGGAATTCAATTTAATGGAATGGAAGGGAGTGGAATGGAGTGGAGTGGAGTGGAGTGGAGTGCAGTGGATTGGAATGGAATGGAGTGGAATGGAATGGAATGGAATGGAATGGAATGGAATGGAATGGAATTCAATGGAGTGGAATGGAATGGAATGGAATGGAATGGAATGGAATGGAATTCAATGCAATGGAATGGAATGGAATCGAATGGAGTCAAATGGAATGGAATGGAATAGAATGGAATCAACACGAGTAGAACGGATCGGAACGCAACGGAACGGAACGGAACGGAACGGAACGGAATGGAATGTAATGGAATGGAATGGAATGGAATGGAATGGAGTGGAATGGAATGCAATGGAATGGAATGGAATGGAATGGAATGGAATGGAATGGAGTCGAATGGAATCGAATGGAATGGAATGGAATAGAATGGAATCAACCCGAGTAGAACGGTACGGAACGGAACAGAACGGAACGGAACGGAACGGAATGGAATGATCAACCCGTGTAGAATGGAATGGAATGGAATTGAATAGAATGGAATCAACCCTAGTTGAACGGAACGGAACGCAACGGAACGGAACGGAACGGAACGGAATGGAATGGAATGGAAAGGAACGGAATTCAATGGAATGGAATGGAATGGAATGGAATTCTATGGAATGGAATGGAATTCAATGGAATGGAATGGAATGGAATGGAATGGAATGGAATTCAATGGAATGGAAAGGAATGGAATGGAATGGAATTCAATGGAATGGAATGGAATGGAATGGAATGGAATGGAATGGAATGGAATCGAATGGAATCGAATGGAATCGAATGGAATCGAATGGAATGGATTGGAATAGAATGCAATCAACCAGAGAAGAATGGAATGGAATGGAATGGAATGGGATGGAATGGAATAGAATGGAATGGACTGGAATGGAATGGAATTCAAATGGAATGGAATGGAATGGAATTCTATGGAATGGAATGGAGTGGAATCGAATGGAATCGAATGGAATCGAATGGAATCGAATGGGATCGAATGGAATGGAATGGAATAGAATGGAATCAACCCGAGTAGAACGGAGCGGAACGCAACGGAACGGAACGGAACGGAACGGAACGGAAAGGAATGGAATGGAATGGAATGGAACGGAATTCAAAGGAATGGAATGGAACAGAATGGAATTCAATGGAAAGGAATGGAATGGAATGGAATGGAATTCAATGGAATGGAATGGAATGGAATGGAATGGAATGGAATGGAATGGAATGGAATGGAACGGAATTCTATGGAATGGAATGGAATGGAATTCAATGGAATGGAATGGAATGGAATGGAATGGAATGGAACGGAATTCAATGGAATGGAATGGAATGGAATGGAATTCAATGGAATGGAATGGAATTCAATGGAATGGAATGGAATGGAATGGAATGGAATGGAATGGAATGGAATGGAATTCAATGGAATGGAATGGAATGGAATGGAATGCAATGGAATGCAATGGAATGGAAAGGAATGGAATGGAATGGAATGGAATGGAATGGAATGGAATGGAATGGACACCAGTAGAATGGAATGGAATGGAATGGAATGGAATGGAATGGAATGGAATGGAATGGAATGGAATTCAATGGAATGGAATGGAATGGAATGGAATTCTATGGAATGGAATGGAATGGAATGGAATTCAAAGGAATGGAATGGAATGGAATGGAGTGGAATCGAATGGAATCGAATGGAATCGAACGGAATGGAATGGAATAGAATGGAATCAACCCGAGTAGAACGGAACGGAACGCAACGGAACGGAACGGAACGGAACGGGACGGAACGGAACGGAATGGAATGGAATGGAACGGAATTCCATGGAATGGAATGGAATGGAATGGAATTCAATGGAATGGAATGGAATGGAATGGAATGGAATTCAATGGAATGGAATGGAATGGAATGGAATGGAATGGAATGGAATGGAATGGAATGGAATGGAATGGAATGGATTGGAATGGAATGGAATAGAATGGAATCAACCCGAGTAGAACGGAACGGAACACAACGGAACGGAACGGAACGCAACAGAACGGAACGGAACGGAACGGAACGGAACGGAATGGAATGGAATGGAACGGAATTCAGTGGAATGGAATGGAATGGAATGGAATTCTATGGAATGGAATGCAATGGAATGGAATGGAATTCCATGGAATGGAATGGAATGGAATGGAATGGAATGGAATGGAATGGAATTCAATGGAATGGAATGGAGTGGAATGGAATGGAATCGAATGGAATTGAATGGAATCGAATGGAATCAAATGGGATCGAATGGAATGGAATGGAATAGAATGGAATCAACCCGAGTAGAACGGAATGGAATGGAATGGAATGGAATGGGATGGAATGGAATGGAATGGAATGGAATGGAATGGAATGGAATGGAATGGAATGGAATGGGATGGAATGGAATGGAATGGAATGGAATGGAATGTAATTCAATGGAATGGAATGGAACGGAATGGAATTCAATGGAATGGAATGGAATGGAATTCAATGGAATGGAATGGAATGGAATGGAATGGAATGGAATGGAATGGAATTCCATGGAATGGAATGGAATGGAATGGAATTCTATGGAATGGAATGGAATGGAATCGAATGGAATGGAATGGAATGGAATGGAATGGAATGGGATGGAATGGAATAGAATGGAATCAACCTGAGTAGAACGGAATGGAATGGAAAGGAATGGAATGGAATGGAATGGAATGGAATGGAATGGAATTCAATGGAATGGAATGGAATGGAATGGAATGGAATTCAATGGAATGGAATGGAATGGAATGGAATGGAAAGGAATGGAATGGAATGGAATGGAATTCAATGCAATAGAATGGAATGGAATGGAATGGAATCGAATGGAATCGAATGGAATCGAATGGAATGGAATGGAATAGAATGGAATCAACCCGAGTAGAACGGAATGGAATGGAATGGAATGGAATGGAATGGAATTCAATGGAATTCAATGGAATTCAATGGAATGGAATGGAATGGAAAAGAGTGGAGTGGAGTGGACTGGAGTGGAGTGGAGTGGAGTGGAGTGGAATGGAATGGAGTGGAATGGAATGGAATGGAATGGAATGGAATGGAATGGAATGGAATTCAATGGAATGGAATGGAATGGAATGGAATGGAATGGAATTCAATGGAATGGAATGGAATGGAATGGAATGGAATGGAATGGAATGGAATGGAATGGAATCTACCCGAGTAGAACGGAATGGAACGGAATGGAATGGAATGGAATGTACAGGAGCAGAACGGAATGGAATGCAATGGAATGGAATGGAATGTACCCGAGCAGAACGGAAAGGAATGAAATGGAAATGGAAAGGGAATGGAAATGGAACGGGAATGGAAATGGAACGGGAACGCAATTGAAACGGGAATGGAAATGGAACGGGAACGGAAACGGAACGAGAACGGAAATGGAACGGGAACGGAAACGGAACGGGAACGGAAATGGAACGGGAATGGTAACGGAACAGGAATGGAAATGGAACGGGAATGGAAAAGGAACGGGAATGGAAATGGATCGGGAATGGAAATGGAACGGGAATGGTAATGGAACGGGAATGGAAATGGAACGGGATTGGAAAAGAAACGGGAATGGAAATGGAACGGGAATGGAAATGGAATGGGAATGGAAATGGAATGGAATGGAATGGAATGGAATGGAATGTACCGGAGTGGAGTGGAGTGGAGTGGAGTAGAGTGCACTGGAACGGAATGGAATGGAATGGAATGGAATGGAATGGAACGGAACGGAATGTACCTGAGAAGCACGGAATGGAATGGAATGGAATGGAATAGAATGGAATGTACCGGAGTGGAGTGGAGTGGAATGGAGTGGACTGGAGTGGTGTGGAGTGGAATGGAATGGAATGGAATGGAATGGAATGGAATGGAATGGAATGGAATGGAATGGAATGCAATGGAATGCAATGGAATGGAAAGGAATGGAATGGAATGGAATGGAATGGAATGGAATGGAATGGAATGGACAACAGTAGAATGGAATGGAATGGAATGGAATGGAATGGAATGGAATGGAATGGAATGGAATGGAATTCAATGGAATGGAATGGAATGGAATGGAATTCAATGGAATGGAATGGAATGGAATGGAATTCAATGGAATGGAATGGAATGGAATGGAATTCTATGGAATGGAATGGAGTGGAATCGAATGGAATCGAATGGAATCGAATGGAATGGAATGGAATAGAATGGAATCAACCCGAGTAGAACGGAGCGGAACGCAACGGAACGGAACGGAACGGAACGGGACGGAACGGAACGGAATGGAATGGAATGGAACGGAATTCCATGGAATGGAATGGAATGGAATGGAATTCGATGGAATGGAATGGAATGGATTGGAATGGAATGGAATAGAATGGAATCAACCCGAGTAGAACGGAACGGAACACAACGGAACGGAACGGAACGCAACGGAACGGAACGGAACGGAACGGAACGGAACGGAACGGAATGGAATGGAACGGAATTCAATGGAATGGAATGGAATGGAATGGAATTCTATGGAATGGAATGGAATGGAATGGAATGGAATGGAATGGAATTCCATGGAATGGAATGGAATGGAATGGAATGGAATGGAATGGAATTCCATGGAATGGAATGGAATGGAATGGAATGGAATGGAATTGAATGGAATCGAATGGAATCAAATGGGATCGAATGGAATGGAATGGAATAGAATGGAATCAACCCGAGTAGAACGGAATGGAATGGAATGTTATGGAATGGGATGGAATGGAATGGAATGGAATGGAATGGAACGGAATTCAATGGAATGGAATGGAATGGAATGGAATGGAATGGAATGGAATTCAATGGAATGGAATGGAACGGAATGGAATTCAATGGAATGGAATTCAATGGAATGGAATGGAACGGAATGGAATTCAATGGAATGGAATGGAATGGAATGGAATGGAATGGAATGGAATGGAATGGAATGGAATTCCATGGAATGGAATGGAATTCCATGGAATGGAATGGAATGGAATGGAATTCCATGGAATGGAAAGGAATGGAATGGAATTCAATGGAATGGAATGGAATGGAATCGAATGGAATGGAATGGAATGGAATGGAATGAAATGGAATGGAATGGAATAGAATGGAATCAACCTGAGTAGAACGGAATGGAATGGAATGGAATGGAATGGAATGGAATGGAATGGAATGGAATGTACCAAAGTAGAACGGAATGGAATGGAATGGAATGGAATGGAATGGAATGGAATGGAATGGAATGGAATGGAATGTACACGAGTAGAACGGAATGGAATGGAATGGAATGGATTGGAATGGAATGGAATGGAATGGAATGGAATGTAACCGAGTAGAACGGAATGGAATGTAATTGAATGGAATGTAACCGAGTTGAACGGAACGGAATGGAATGGAATGGAATGGAATTGAGTGCAATGCAATGCAATGGAATGCAATGGAATGGAAAGGAATGGAATGGAATGGAATGGAATCTACCCGAGTAGAACGGAATGGAATGGAATTGAATGGAATGTAATCGAGTAGAACGGAACGGAATGGAATGGAATGGAATGGAATGCAATGGAATGGAATGGAATGGAATGGAATGGAATGGAATGGACACCAGTAGAATGGAATGGAATGGAATGGAATGGAATGGAATGGAATGGAATGGAATCTACCCGAGTAGAACGGAATGGAACGGAATGGAATGGAATGGAATGGACAGGAGCAGAACGGAATGGAATGCAATGGAATGGAATGGAATGTACCCGAGCAGAACGGAATGGAATGAAATGGAAATGGAAAGGGAATGGAAATGGAACGGGAATGGAAATGGAATGGGAACGGAAATGGAACGGGAATGGAAACGGAACGGGAACGGAAACGGAACGAGAACGGAAATGGAACGGGAACGGAAACGGAACGGGAACGGAAATGGAACGGGAATGGTAACGGAACGGGAATGGAAATGGAACGGGAATGGAAATGGAACGGGAATGGAAATGGATCGGGAATGGAAATGGAACGGGAATGGTAATGGAACTGGAATGGAAATGGAACGGGAATGGAAAAGAAACGGGAATGGAAATGGAACGGGAATGGAAATGGAATGGGAATGGAAATGGAATGGAATGGAATGGAATGGAATGGAATGGAATGTACCGGAGTGGAGTGGAGTGGAGTGGAGTGGAGTAGAGTGCACTGGAACGGAATGGAATGGAATGGAATGGAATGGAATGGAACGGAACGGAATGTACCTGAGAAGCACGGAATGGAATGGAATGGAATGGAATGGAATGGAATGGAATGTACCGGAGTGGAGTGGAGTGGAATGGAGTGGAGTGGAGTGGAGTGGAGTGGAATGGAATGGAATGGAATGGAATGGAATGCAGTGGAATGCAATGGAATGGAAAGGAATGGAATGGAATGGAATGGAATGGAATGGAATGGAATGGAATGGAATGGACACCAGTAGAATGGAATGGAATGGAATGGAATGGAATGGAATGGAATGGAATGGAATGGAATGGAATTCAATGGAATGGAATGGAATGGAATGGAATTCAATGGAATGGAATGGAATGGAATGGAATTCAATGGAATGGAATGGAATGGAATGGAATTCTATGGAATGGAATGGAGTGGAATCGAATGGAATCGAATGGAATCGAATGGAATGGAATGGAATAGAATGGAATCAACCCGAGTAGAACGGAACGGAATGCAACGGAACGGAACGGAACGGAACGGGACGGAACGGAACGGAATGGAATGGAATGGAACGGAATTCCATGGAATGGAATGGAATGGAATGGAATTCAATGGAATGGATTGGAATGGAATGGAATAGAATGGAATCAACCCGAGTAGAACGGAACGGAACAGAACGCAACGGAACGGAACGCAACGGAACGGAACGGAACGGAACGGAACGGAATGGAATGGAATGGAACGGAATTCAATGGAATGGAATGGAATGGAATGGAATTCTATGGAATGGAATGGAATGGAATGGAATGGAATTCCATGGAATGGAATGGAATGGAATGGAATGGAATGGAATTCCATGGAATGGAATGGAATGGAATGGAATGGAATGGAATCTACCCGAGTAGAACGGAATGGAACGGAATGGAATGGAATGGAATGGACAGGAGCAGAACGGAATGGAATGCAATGGAATGGAATGGAATGTACCCGAGCAGAACGGAATGGAATGAAATGGAAATGGAAAGGGAATGGAAATGGAACGGGAATGGAAATGGAACGGGAACGGAAATGGAACGGGAATGGAAATGGAACGGGAACGGAAATGGAACGAGAACGGAAATGGAACGGGAACGGAAACGGAACGGGAACTGAAATGGAACGGGAATGGTAACGGAACGGGAATGGAAATGGAACGGGAATGGAAAAGGAACGGGAATGGAAATGGATCGGGAATGGAAATGGAACGGGAATGGTAATGGAACTGGAATGGAAATGGAATGGGAATGGAAATGGAATGGAATGGAATGGAATGGAATGGAATGGAATGTACCGGAGTGGAGTGGAGTGGAGTGGAGTGGAGTAGAGTGCACTGGAACGGAGTGGAATGGAATGGAACGGAACGGAATGTACCCGAGAAGCACGGAATGGAATGGAATGGAATGGAATGGAATGGAATGGAATGGAATGGAATGGAATGTACCGGAGTGGAGTGGAGTGGAATGGAGTGGAGTGGAGTGGAGTGGAGTGGAATGGAATGGAATGGAATGGAATGGAATGGAATGGAATGCAATGGAATGCAATGGAATGGAAAGGAATGGAATGGAATGGAATGGAATGGAATGGAATGGAATGGAATGGACACCAGTAGAATGGAATGGAATGGAATTGAATGGAATGGAATGGAATGGAATGGAATGGAATGGAATGGAATTCAATGGAATGGAATGGAATGGAATGGAATTCTATGGAATGGAATGGAATGGAATGGAATTCAATGGAATGGAATGGAATGGAATGGAATTCTATGGAATGGAATGGAGTGGAATCGAATGGAATCGAATGGAATCGAATGGAATGGAATGGAATAGAATGGAATCAACCCGAGTAGAACGGAACGGAACGCAACGGAACGGAACGGAACGGAACGGGACGGAACGGAACGGAATGGAATGGAATGGAACGGAATTCCATGGAATGGAATGGAATGGAATGGAATTCAATGGAATGGAATGGAATGGAATGGAATGGAATGGAATTCAATGGAATGGAATGGAATGGAATGGAATGGAATGGAATGGAATGGAATGGAATGGAACGGAATGTACCGGAGTGGAGTGGAGTGGAATGGAGTGGAGTGGAGTGGAGTGGAGTGGAATGGAATGGAATGGAATGGAATGGAATGGAATGCAATGGAATGCAATGGAATGGAAAGGAATGGAATGGAATGGAATGGAATGGAATGGAATGGAATGGACACCAGTAGAATGGAATGGAATGGAATGGAATGGAATGGAATGGAATGGAATTCAATGGAATGGAATGGAATGGAATGGAATTCTATGGAATGGAATGGAATGGAATGGAATTCAATGGAATGGAATGGAATGGAATTCTGTGGAATGGAATGGAGTGGAATCGAATGGAATCGAATGGAATCGAATGGAATGGAATGGAATAGAATGGAATCAACCCGAGTAGAACGGAACGGAACGCAACGGAACGGAACGGAACGGAACGGGATGGAACGGAACGGAATGGAATGGAATGGAACGGAATTCCATGGAATGGAATGGAATGGAAAGGAATTCAATGGAATGGAATGGAATGGAATGGAATGGAATGGAATTCAATGGAATGGAATGGAATGGAATGGAATGGAATGGAATGGAATGGAATTCAATGGAATGGAATGGAATGGATTGAAATGGAATGGAATAGAATGGAATCAACCCGAGTAGAACGGAACGGAACACAACGGAACGGAACGGAACGCAACAGAACGGAACGGAACGGAACGGAACGGAACAGAATGGAATGGAATGGAACGGAATTCAGTGGAATGGAATGGAATGGAATGGAATTCTATGGAATGGAATGGAATGGAATGGAATGGAATTCCATGGAATGGAATGGAATGGAATGGAATGGAATGGAATTCAATGGAATGGAATGGAGTGGAATGGAATGGAATCGAATGGAATTGAATGGAATCGAATGGAATCAAATGGGATCGAATGGAATGGAATGGAATAGAATGGAATCAACCCGAGTAGAACGGAATGGAATGGAATGGAATGGAATGGGATGGAATGGAATGGAATGGAATGGAATGGAATGGGATGGAATGGAATGGAATGGAATGGAATGGAATGGAATGGAATTCAATGGAATGGAATGGAACGGAATGGAATTCAATGGAATGGAATGGAATGGAATGGAATGGAATGGAATGGAATGGAATGGAATGGAATGGAATGGAATTCCATGGAATGGAATGGAATGGAATGGAATTCTATGGAATGGAATGGAATGGAATCGAATGGAATGGAATGGAATGGAATGGAATGGAATGGAATGGAATGGAATGGAATGGAATAGAATGGAATCAACCTGAGTAGAACGGAATGGAATGGAATGGAATGGAATGGAATGGAATGGAATGGAATGGAATGGAATGTACCAAAGTAGAACGGAATGGAATGGAATGGAATGGAATGGAATGGAATGGAATGGAATGGAATGGAATGGAATGGAATGTACCCGAGTAGAACGGAATGGAATGGAATGGAATGGAATAGAATGGAATGGAATGGAATGGAATGGAATGTAACCGAGTAGAACGGAATGGAATGTAATTGAATGGAATGTAACCGAGTTGAACGGAACGGAATGGAATGGAATGGAATGGAATGGAATGGAATTGAGTGCAATGCAATGCAATGGAATGCAATGGAATGGAAAGGAATGGAATGGAATGGAATGGAATCTACCCGAGTAGAACGGAATGGAATGGAATTGAATGGAATGTAACCGAGTAGAACGGAACGGAATGGAATGGAATGGAATGGAATGCAATGGAATGGAATGGAATGCAATGGAATGGAATGGAATGGAATGGAATGGAATGGAATGGAATGGACACCAGTTGAATGGAATGGAATGGAATGGAATGGAATGGAATGGAATGGAATGGAATGGAATGGAATGGAATGGAATGTACCAAAGTAGAACGGAATGGAATGGAATGGAATGGAATGGAATGGAATGGAATGGAATGGAATGGAATGGAATGGAATGTACACGAGTAGAACGGAATGGAATGGAATGGAATGGATTGGAATGGAATGGAATGGAATGGAATGGAATGTAACCGAGTAGAACGGAATGGAATGTAATTGAATGGAATGTAACCGAGTTGAACGGAACGGAATGGAATGGAATGGAATGGAATGGAATGGAATGGAATGGAATGGAATTGAGTGCAATGCAATGCAATGGAATGCAATGGAATGGAAAGGAATGGAATGGAATGGAATGGAATCTACCCGAGTAGAACGGAATGGAATGGAATTGAATGGAATGTAATTGAGTAGAACGGAACGGAATGGAATGGAATGGAATGGAATGCAATGGAATGGAATGGAATGGAATGGAATGGAATGGAATGGACACCAGTAGAATGGAATGGAATGGAATGGAATGGAATGGAATGGAATGGAATGGAATCTACCCGAGTAGAACGGAATGGAACGGAATGGAATGGAATGGAATGGACAGGAGCAGAACGGAATGGAATGCAATGGAATGGAATGGAATGTACCCGAGCAGAACGGAATGGAATGAAATGGAAATGGAAAGGGAATGGAAATGGAACGGGAATGGAAATGGAATGGGAACGGAAATGGAACGGGAATGGAAATGGAACGGGAACGGAAACGGAACGAGAACGGAAATGGAACGGGAACGGAAACGGAACGGGAACGGAAATGGAACGGGAATGGTAACGGAACGGGAATGGAAATGGAACGGGAATGGAAATGGAACGGGAATGGAAATGGATCGGGAATGGAAATGGAACGGGAATGGTAATGGAACTGGAATGGAAATGGAACGGGAATGGAAAAGAAACGGGAATGGAAATGGAACGGGAATGGAAATGGAATGGGAATGGAAATGGAATGGAATGGAATGGAATGGAATGGAATGGAATGTACCGGAGTGGAGTGGAGTGGAGTGGAGTGGAGTAGAGTGCACTGGAACGGAATGGAATGGAATGGAATGGAATGGAATGGAACGGAACGGAATGTACCTGAGAAGCACGGAATGGAATGGAATGGAATGGAATGGAATGGAATGGAATGTACCGGAGTGGAGTGGAGTGGAATGGAGTGGAGTGGAGTGGAGTGGAGTGGAATGGAATGGAATGGAATGGAATGGAATGCAGTGGAATGCAATGGAATGGAAAGGAATGGAATGGAATGGAATGGAATGGAATGGAATGGAATGGAATGGACACCAGTAGAATGGAATGGAATGGAATGGAATGGAATGGAATGGAATGGAATGGAATGGAATTCAATGGAATGGAATGGAATGGAATGGAATTCAATGGAATGGAATGGAATGGAATGGAATTCAATGGAATGGAATGGAATGGAATGGAATTCTATGGAATGGAATGGAGTGGAATCGAATGGAATCGAATGGAATCGAATGGAATGGAATGGAATAGAATGGAATCAACCCGAGTAGAACGGAACGGAATGCAACGGAACGGAACGGAACGGAACGGGACGGAACGGAACGGAATGGAATGGAATGGAACGGAATTCCATGGAATGGAATGGAATGGAATGGAATTCAATGGAATGGATTGGAATGGAATGGAATAGAATGGAATCAACCCGAGTAGAACGGAACGGAACAGAACGCAACGGAACGGAACGCAACGGAACGGAACGGAACGGAACGGAACGGAATGGAATGGAATGGAACGGAATTCAATGGAATGGAATGGAATGGAATGGAATTCTATGGAATGGAATGGAATGGAATGGAATGGAATGGAATTCCATGGAATGGAATGGAATGGAATGGAATGGAATGGAATGGAATTCCATGGAATGGAATGGAATGGAATGGAATGGAATGGAATCTACCCGAGTAGAACGGAATGGAACGGAATGGAATGGAATGGAATGGACAGGAGCATAACGGAATGGAATGCAATGGAATGGAATGGAATGTACCCGAGCAGAACGGAATGGAATGAAACGGAAATGGAAAGGGAATGGAAATGGAACGGGAATGGAAATGGAACGGGAACGGAAATGGAACGGGAATGGAAATGGAACGGGAACGGAAACGGAACGAGAACGGAAATGGAACGGGAACGGAAACGGAACGGGAACTGAAATGGAACGGGAATGGTAACGGAACGGGAATGGAAATGGAACGGGAATGGAAAAGGAACGGGAATGGAAATGGATCGGGAATGGAAATGGAACGGGAATGGTAATGGAACTGGAATGGAAATGGAACGGGAATGGAAAAGAAACGGGAATGGAAATGGAACGGGAATGGAAATGGAATGGGAATGGAAATGGAATGGAATGGAATGGAATGGAATGGAATGGAATGTACCGGAGTGGAGTGGAGTGGAGTGGAGTGGAGTAGAGTGCACTGGAACGGAATGGAATGGAATGGAACGGAACGGAATGTACCCGAGAAGCACGGAATGGAATGGAATGGAATGGAATGGAATGGAATGGAATGGAATGGAATGGAATGTACCGGAGTGGAGTGGAGTGGAATGGAGTGGAGTGGAGTGGAGTGGAGTGGAATGGAATGGAATGGAATGGAATGGAATGGAATGGAATGCAATGGAATGCAATGGAATGGAAAGGAATGGAATGGAATGGAATGGAATGGAATGGAATGGAATGGAATGGACACCAGTAGAATGGAATGGAATGGAATGGAATGGAATGGAATGGAATGGAATGGAATGGAATGGAATGGAATTCAATGGAATGGAATGGAATGGAATGGAATTCTATGGAATGGAATGGAATGGAATGGAATTCAATGGAATGGAATGGAATGGAATGGAATTCTATGGAATGGAATGGAGTGGAATCGAATGGAATCGAATGGAATCGAATGGAATGGAATGGAATAGAATGGAATCAACCCGAGTAGAACGGAACGGAACGCAACGGAACGGAACGGAACGGAACGGGACGGAACGGAACGGAATGGAATGGAATGGAACGGAATTCCATGGAATGGAATGGAATGGAATGGAATTCAATGGAATGGAATGGAATGGAATGGAATGGAATGGAATGGAATTCAATGGAATGGAATGGAATGGAATGGAATGGAATGGAATGGAATGGAATGGAATGGAACGGAATGTACCGGAGTGGAGTGGAGTGGAATGGAGTGGAGTGGAGTGGAGTGGAGTGGAATGGAATGGAATGGAATGGAATGGAATGGAATGGAATGCAATGGAATGCAATGGAATGGAAAGGAATGGAATGGAATGGAATGGAATGGAATGGAATGGAATGGACACCAGTAGAATGGAATGGAATGGAATGGAATGGAATGGAATGGAATGGAATGGAATGGAATGGAATTCAATGGAATGGAATGGAATGGAATGGAATTCTATGGAAAGGAATGGAATGGAATGGAATTCAATGGAATGGAATGGAATGGAATTCTGTGGAATGGAATGGAGTGGAATCGAATGGAATCGAATGGAATCGAATGGAATGGAATGGAATAGAATGGAATCAACCCGAGTAGAACGGAACGGAACGCAACGGAACGGAACGGAACGGAACGGGATGGAACGGAACGGAATGGAATGGAATGGAACGGAATTCCATGGAATGGAATGGAATGGAAAGGAATTCAATGGAATGGAATGGAATGGAATGGAATGGAATGGAATTCAATGGAATGGAATGGAATGGAATGGAATGGAATGGAATGGAATGGAATTCAATGGAATGGAATGGAATGGATTGAAATGGAATGGAATAGAATGGAATCAACCCGAGTAGAACGGAACGGAACACAACGGAACGGAACGGAACGCAACAGAACGGAACGGAACGGAACGGAACGGAACAGAATGGAATGGAATGGAACGGAATTCAGTGGAATGGAATGGAATGGAATGGAATTCTATGGAATGGAATGGAATGGAATGGAATGGAATTCCATGGAATGGAATGGAATGGAATGGAATGGAATGGAATGGAATTCAATGGAATGGAATGGAGTGGAATGGAATGGAATCGAATGGAATTGAATGGAATCGAATGGAATCAAATGGGATCGAATGGAGTGGAATGGAATAGAATGGAATCAACCCGAGTAGAACGGAATGGAATGGAATGGAATGGAATGGGATGGAATGGAATGGAATGGAATGGAATGGGATGGAATGGAATGGAATGGAATGGAATGGAATGGAATGGAATTCAATGGAATGGAATGGAACGGAAAGGAATTCAATGGAATGGAATGGAATGGAATGGAATGGAATGGAATGGAATGGAATTCCATGGAATGGAATGGAATGGAATGGAATTCTATGGAATGGAATGGAATGGAATCGAATGGAATGGAATGGAATGGAATGGAATGGAATGGAATGGAATGGAATGGAATGGAATCAACCTGAGTAGAACGGAATGGAATGGAATGGAATGGAATGGAATGGAATGGAATGGAATGGAATGTACCAAAGTAGAACGGAATGGAATGGAATGGAATGGAATGGAATGGAATGGAATGGAATGGAATGGAATGGAATGTACCCGAGTAGAACGGAATGGAATGGAATGGAATGGAATAGAATGGAATGGAATGGAATGGAATGGAATGTAACCGAGTAGAACGGAATGGAATGTAATTGAATGGAATGTAACCGAGTTGAACGGAACGGAATGGAATGGAATGGAATGGAATGGAATGGAATTGAGTGCAATGCAATGCAATGCAATGCAATGGAATGGAAAGGAATGGAATGGAATGGAATGGAATCTACCCGAGTAGAACGGAATGGAATGGAATTGAATGGAATGTAACCGAGTAGAACGGAACGGAATGGAATGGAATGGAATGGAATGCAATGGAATGGAATGGAATGCAATGGAATGGAATGGAATGGAATGGAATGGAATGGACACCAGTAGAATGGGATGGAATGGAATGGAATGGAATGGAATGGAATGGAATGGAATTCAATGGAATGGAATGGAATGGAAAGGAATTCAATGGAATGGAATGGAATGGAATTCAATGGAATGGAATGGAATGGTATGGAATTCTATGGAATGGAATGGAGTGGAATCGAATGGAATCGAATGGAATCGAATGGAATGGAATGGAATAGAATGGAATCAACCCGAGTAGAACGGAACGGAACGCAACGGAACGGAACGGAACGGAACGGGACGGAACGGAACGGAATGGAATGGAATGGAACGGAATTCCATGGAATGGAATGGAATGGAATGGAATTCAATGGAATGGAATGGAATGCAATGGAATGGAATGGAATTCAATGGAATAGAATTCAATGGAATTCAATGGAATGGAATGCAATGGAATGGAATGGAATGGAATGGAATGGAATGGAATTCAATGGAATAGAATGGAATGGAATGGAATGGAAACGAATGGAATCGAATGGAATCGAATGGAATCGAATGGAATCGAATGGAATGGAATGGAATAGAATGGAATCAACCCGAGTAGAACGGAATGGAATGGAATGGAATGGAATGGAATTTAATGGAATGGAATGGAATGGAATGAAATGTTATGGAATGGAATGGAATGGAATTCAATGCAATTCAATTGAATGGAATGGAAGGGAATGGAATGGAGTGGAGTGGAGTGGAGTGGAGTGGAGTGGAGTGGAATGGAGTGGAATGGAATGGAATGGAATGGAATGGAATGGAATGGAATGGAATTCAATTTTATGGAATGGAAGGGAGTGGAATGGAGTGGAGTGGAGTGGAGTGGAGTGCAGTGGAGTGGAATGGAATGGAGTGGAATGGAATGGAATGGAATGGAATGGAATGGAATGGAATGGAATGGAATTCAATGGAGTGGAATGGAATGGAATGGAATGGAATGGAATGGAATGGAATTCAATGCAATGGAATGGAATGGAATCGAATGGAGTCAAATGGAATGGAATGGAATAGAATGGAATCAACCCGAGTAGAACGGAATGGAACGCAACGGAACGGAACGGAACGGAACGGAACGGAATGGAATGTAATGGAATGGAATGGAATGGAATGGAATGGAGCGGAATGGAATGCAATGGAATGGAATGGAATGGAATGGAATGGAATGGAGTCGAATGGAATCGAATGGAATGGAATGGAATAGAATGGAATCAACCCGAGTAGAACGGTACGGAACGGAACGGAACGGAACGGAACGGAATGGAATGATCAACCCGTGTAGAATGGAATGGAATGGAATTGAATAGAATGGAATCAACCCTAGTTGAACGGAACGGAACGCAACGGAACGGAACGGAACGGAACGGAATGGAATGGAATGGAAAGGAACGGAATTCAATGGAATGGAATGGAATGGAATGGAATTCTATGGAATGGAATGGAATTCAATGGAATGGAATGGAATGGAATGGAATGGAATGGAATGGAATGGAATGGAATGGAATGGAATTCAATGGAATGGAATGGAATGGAATGGAATGGAATTCAATGGAATGGAATGGAATGGAATGGAATGGAATGGAATGGAATGGAATCGAATGGAATCGAATGGAATCGAATGGAATCGAATGGAATCGAATGGAATGGAATGGAATAGAATGCAATCAACCCGAGTAGAATGGAATGGAATGGAATGGAATGGGATGGAATGGAATAGAATGGAATGGAATGGAATGGAATGGAATTCAAATGGAATGGAATGGAATGGAATTCTATGGAATGGAATGGAGTGGAATCGAATGGAATCGAATGGAATCGAATGGAATCGAATGGGATCGAATGGAATGGAATGGAATAGAATGGAATCAACCCGAGTAGAACGGAGCGGAACGCAACGGAACGGAAAGGATTGGAATGGAATGGAATGGAACGGAATTCAAAGGAATGGAATGGAACAGAATGGAATTCAATGGAAAGGAATGGAATGGAATGGAATGGAATTCAATGGAATGGAATGGAATGGAATGGAATGGAATGGAATGGAATGGAATGGAATGGAACGGAATTCTATGGAAAGGAATGGAATGGAATTCAATGGAATGGAATGGAATGGAATGGAACGGAATTCAATGGAATGGAATGGAATGGAATGGAATTCAATGGAATGGAATGGAATTCAATGGAATGGAATGGAATGGAATGGAATGGAATGGAATGGGATGGAATGGAATGGAATGGAATGGAATGGAATGGAATTCAAAGGAATGGAATGGAATGGAATGGAATGGAATGGAATTCAATGGAATGGAATGGAGTGGAATCGAATGGAATCGAATGGAATCGAATGAGATCGAATGGAATGGAATGGCATAGAATGGAATCAACCCGAGTAGAACGGAATGGAATGGAATGGAATGGAATGGAATGGAATGGAATTCAATGGAATGGAATGGAATGGAATGGAATGGAATGGAATGGAATGGAATGGAATCAACCCGAGTAGAACGGAACGGCACGCAACGGAACGGAACGGAACGGAACGGGACGGAACGGAACGGAATGGAATATAATGCAACGGAATTCAATGGAATGGAATGGAATGGAATGGAATTCAATGGAATCGAATGGAATCGAATGGAATCGATTGGAATCGAATGGAATCGAATAGAATGGAATGGAATAGAATTTAATCAACCCGAGTAGAGAGGAACGGAACGCAACGGAACGGAACGGAACGGAACGGGACGGAACGGAACGGAATGGAATGGAATGGAACGGAATTCAATTGAATGGAATGGAATGGAATGGAATTCAATGGAATGGAATGGAATGGAATGGAATGGAATTCAATGGAATGGAATGGAATGGAATGGAATGGAATGGAATGGAATGGAATGGAATGGAATGGAATTCAATGGAATGGAATGGAGTGGAATGGAATGGAATCGAATGGAATTGAATGGAATCGAATGGAATCAAATGGGATCGAATGGAATGGAATGGAATAGAATGGAATCAACCCGAGTAGAACGGAATGGAATGGAATGGAATGGAATGGAATGGAATGGAATGGAATGGAATGGAATGGAATGGAATTCAATGGAATGGAATGGAATGGAATGGAATGGAATGGAATGGAATGGAATGGAATGGAATGGAATGGAATTCAATGGAATGGAATGGAACGGAATGGAATTCAATGGAATGGAATGGAATGGAATGGAATGGAATTCAATGGAATGGAATGGAATGGAATGGAATGGAATTCCATGGAATGGAATGGAATGGAATGGAATTCCATGGAATGGAATGGAATGGAATCGATTGGAATGGAATGGAATGGAATGGAATGGAATGGAATGGAATGGAATAGAATGGAATCAACCCGAGTAGAACGGAATGGAATGGAATGGAATGGAATGGAATGGAATGGAATGGAATGGAATGGAATGGAATGGAATGTACCAAAGTAGAACGGAATGGAATGGAATGGAATGGAATGGAATGGAATGGAATGGAATGTACCCGAGTAGAACGGAATTTAATGGAATGGAATGGATTGGAATGGAATGGAATGGAATGGAATGGAATGTAACCGAGTAGAACGGAATGGAATGTAATTGAATGGAATGTAACCGAGTTGAACGGAACGGAATGGAATGGAATGGAATGGAATGGAATGGAATGGAATTGAGTGCAATGCAATGCAATGGAATGCAATGGAATAGAAAGGAATGGAATGGAATGGAATGGAATGGAATCTACCCGAGTAGAACGGAATGGAATGGAACTGAATGGAATGTAACCGAGTAGAACGGAACGGAATGGAATGGAATGGAATGGAATGGAATGCAATGGAATGGAATGGAATGGAATGGAATGGAATGGAATGGAATGGAATGGAATGGACACCAGTAGAATGGAATGGACTGGAATGGAATGGAATGGAATGGAATGGACAGGAGCAGAACGGAATGGAATGCAATGGAATGGAATGGAATGTACCGGAGCAGAACGGAATGGAATGAAATGGAAATGGAAAGGGAATGGAAATAGAACGGGAATGGAAATGGAACGGGAACGGAAATGGAACGGGAATGGAAATGGAACGGGAACGGAAATGGAACGGGAATGGAAATGGAACGGGAACGGAAACGGAACGAGAACGGAAATGGAGTGGGAACGGAAACGGAACGGGAACGGAAATGGAACGGGAATGGTAACGGAACGGGAATGGAAATGGAACGGGAATGGAAAAGGAACGGGAATGGAAATGGATCGGGAATGGAAATGGAACGGGAATGGTAATGGAACTGGAATGGAAATGGAACGGGAATGGAAAAGAAACGGGAATGGAAATGGAACGGGAATGGAAAAGGAATGGGAATGGAAATGGAATGGAATGGAATGGAATGGAATGGAATGGAATGGAATGTACCGGAGTGGAGTGGAGTGGAGTGGAGTGGAGTAGAGTGCACTGGAACGGAATGGAATGGAATGGAATGGAATGGAACGGAACGGAATGTACCCGAGAAGCACGGAATGGAATGGAATGGAATGGAATGGAATGGAATGGAATGGAATGTACCGGAGTGGAGTGGAGTGGAATGGAGTGGAGTGGAGTGGAGTGGAGTGGAATGGAATGGAATGGAATGGAATGGAATGGAATGCAATGGAATGCAATGGAATGGAAAGGAATGGAATGGAATGGAATGGAATGGAATGGAATGGAATGGAATGGACACCAGTAGAATGGAATGGAATGGAATGGAATGGAATGGAATGGAATGGAATTCAATGGAATGGAATGGAATGGAATGGAATTCTATGGAATGGAATGGAATGGAATTCAAAGGAATGGAATGGAATGGAATGGAATTCTATGGAATGGAATGGAGTGGAATCGAATGGAATCGAATGGAATCGAATGGAATCGAATGGAATAGAATGGAATCAACCCGAGTAGAACGGAACGGAACGCAACGGAACGGAACGGAACGGAACGGGATGGAAAGGAACGGAATGGAATGGAATGGAACGGAATTCCATGGAATGGAATGGAATGGAATTCCATGGAATGGAATGGAATGGAATGGAATGGAATGGAATGGAATGAAATTCAATGGAATGGAATGGAATGGATTGGAATGGAATGGAATAGAATGGAATCAACCCGAGTAGAACGGAACGGAACACAACGGAACGGAACGGAACGCAACGGAACGGAACGGAATGGAACGGAACGGAATGGAATGGAATGGAACGGAATTCAATGGAATGGAATGGAATGGAATGGAATTCTATGGAATGGAATGGAATGGAATGGAATGGAATGGAATGGAAATCAATGAAATGGAATGGAATGGAATGGAATGGAATGGAATTCTATGGAATGGAATGGAATGGAACGGAATGGAATGGAATTCTATGGAATGGAATGGAATGGAATGGAATGGAATGGAATGGAACGGAATTCGATGGAATGGAATGGAATGGAATGGAACGGAATGGAATGGAATTCAATGGAATGGAAAGGAATGGAATGGAATGGAATGGAATTCAATGGAATGGAATGGAATGGAATGGAACGGAATGGAATTCAATGGAATGGAATGGAATGGCAACGAATGGAATCGAATGCAATCGAATGGAATCGATTGGAATTGAATGGAATCGAATGGAATGGAATGGAATAGAATGGAATCAACCTGAGTAGAACGGAACGGCACGCAACGGAACGGAACGGAACGGAACGGGACGGAACGGAAGGGAATGGAATGGAATGGAACGGAATTCAATGGAATGGAATGGAATGGAATGGAATGGAATGGAATGGAATGGAATGGAATGGAATAGAATGGAATCAACCCGAGTAGAACGGAACGGAACGCAACGGAACGGAACGGAACGCAACGGAACGGAACGGAACGGAACGGAAAGGAACGGAATGGAATGGAATGGAAAGGAACGGAATTCAATGGAATGGAATGGAATGGAATGGAATTCTATGGAATGGAATGGAATTCAATGGAATGGAATGGAATGGAATGGAATGGAATGGAATGGAATGGAATTCAATGGAATGGAATGGAATGGAATGGAATGGAATGGAATTCTATGGAATGGAATGGAATGGAATGGAATGGAATGGAATGGAATTGAACGGAATTCTATGGAATGGAATGGAATGGAATTCAATGGAATGGAATGGAATGGAATGGAATGGAATTCAATGGAATGGAATGGAATGGAATGGAATGGAATTCAAAGGAATGGAAAGGAATGGAATGGAATGGAATGGAATTCAATGGAATGGAATGGAATGGAATGGAACGGAATGGAATTCAATGGAATGGAATGGAATGGAATGGAATGGATTGGAATGGAATGGAATGGAATGGAATGGAATTCAATGGAATGGAATGGAATGGAATGGAATGGCAACGAATGGAATCGAATGCAATCGAATGGAATCGATTGGAATCGAATGGAATCGAATGGAATGGAATGGAATAGAATGGAATCAACCTCAGTAGAACGGAACGGCACGCAACGGAACGGAACGGAACGGAACGGGACGGAACGGAAGGGAATGGAATGGAATGGAACGGAATTCAATGGAATGGAATGGAATGGAATGGAATGGAATGGAATGGAATGGAATGGAATAGAATGGAATCAACCCGAGTAGAACGGAACGGAACGCAACGGAACGGAATGGAACGCAACGGAACGAAACGGAACGGAACGTAACGGAATGGAATGGAATGGAAAGGAACGGAATTCAATGGAATGGAATGGAATGGAATGGAATGGATTGGAATGGAATGGAATGGAATGGAATGGAATTCAATGGAATGGAATGGAATGGAATGGAATGGAATGGAATTCCATGGAATGGAATGGAATGGAATGGAATTCCATGGAATGGAATGGAATGGAATGGAATGGAATGGAATGGAATCGAATGGAATCGAATGGAATCGAATGGAATCGAATGGAATCGAATGGAATAGAATGCAAACCCGAGTAGAATGGAATGGAATGGAATGGAATGGAATGGAATGGAATGGAATGGAATGGAATTCAAATGGAATGGAATGGAATGGAATTCTATGGAATGGAATGGAGTGGAATCGAATGGAATCGAATGGAATCGAATGGAATCGAATGGGATCGAATGGAATGGAATGGAATAGAATGGAATCAACCCGAGTAGAACGGAGCGGAACACAACGGAACGGAACGGAACGCAACGGAACGGAACGGAACGGAACGGAACGGAACGGAATGGAATGGAATGGAACGGAATTCAATGGAATGGAATGGAATGGAATGGAATGGAATTCTATGGAATGGAATGGAATGGAATGGAATGGAATGGAATGGAATTCCATGGAATGGAATGGAATGGAATGGAATGGAATGGAATTCAATGGAATGGAATGGAGTGGAATGGAATGGAATCGAATGGAATTGAATGGAATCGAATGGAATCAAATGGGATCGAATGGAATGGAATGGAATAGAATGGAATCAACCCGAGTAGAACGGAATGAAATGGAATGGAATGGAATGGAATGGAATGGAATGGAATTCAATGGAATGGAATGGAACGGAATGGAATTCAATGGAATGGAATGGAATGGAATGGAATGGAATGGAATGGAATGGAATGGAATTCCATGGAATGGAATGGAATGGAATGGAATTCCATGGAATGGAATGGAATGGAATGGAATTCCATGGAATGGAATGGAATGGAATTCCATGGAATGGAATGGAATGGAATGGAATTCCATGGAATGGAATGGAATGGAATGGAATTCCATGGAATGGAATGGATTGGAATGGAATGGAATGGAATGGAATGGAATGGAATGAAATGGAATGGAATGGAATAGAATGGAATCAACCTGAGTAGAACGGAATGGAATGGAATGGAATGGAATGGAATGGAATGGAATGGAATGGAATGGAATGGAATGTACCAAAGTAGAACGGAATGGAATGGAATGGAATGGAATGGAATGGAATGGAATGGAATGGAATGGAATGGAATGGAATGGAATGGAATGTACACGAGTAGAACGGAATGTAATGGAATGGAATGGATTGGAATGGAATGGAATGGAATGGAATGGAATGTAACCGAGTAGAACGGAATGGAATGTAATTGAATGGAATGTAACCGAGTTGAACGGAACGGAATGGAATGGAATGGAATGGAATGGAATGGAATGGAATGGAATGGAATGGAATTGAGTGCAATGCAATGCAATGGAATGCAATGGAATGGAAAGGAATGGAATGGAATGGAATGGAATGGAATCTACCCGAGTAGAACGGAATGGAATGGAATTGAATGGAATGTAATCGAGTAGAACGGAACGGAATGGAATGGAATGGAATGGAATGGAATGGAATGGAATTCAATGGAATGGAATGGAATGGAATGGAATGGAATGGAATGGAATGGAATGGAATGGAATGGAATGGAGCGGAATGGAATGCAATGGAATGGAATGGAATGGAATGGAATGGAATGGAATTCAATGGAATGGAATGGAATGGAATGGAATGGAATGGAATGGAATGGAATGGAATGGAATTCAATGGAGTGGAATGGAATGGAATGGAATGGAATGGAATGGAATGGAATTCAATGCAATGGAATGGAATGGAATCGAATGGAGTCAAATGGAATGGAATGGAATAGAATGGAATCAACCCGAGTAGAACGGAATGGAACGCAACGGAACGGAACGGAACGGAACGGAACGGAATGGAATGTAATGTAATGGAATGGAATGGAATGGAATGGAGCGGAATGGAATGCAATGGAATGGAATGGAATGGAATGGAATGGAATGGAATGGAATGGAGTCGAATGGAATCGAATGGAATGGAATGGAATAGAATGGAATCAACCCGAGTAGAACGGTACGGAACGGAACGGAACGGAACGGAACGGAATGGAATGATCAACCCGTGTAGAATGGAATGGAATGGAATTGAATAGAATGGAATCAACCCTAGTTGAACGGAACGGAACGCAACGGAACGGAACGGAACGGAACGGAATGGAATGGAATGGAAAGGAACGGAATTCAATGGAATGGAATGGAATGGAATGGAATTCTATGGAATGGAATGGAATTCAATGGAATGGAATGGAATGGAATGGAATGGAATGGAATGGAATGGAATGGAATGGAATGGAATGGAATGGAATTCAATGGAATGGAATGGAATGGAATGGAATGGAATGGAATAGAATGCAATCAACCCGAGTAGAATGGAATGGAATGGAATGGAATGGGATGGAATGGAATAGAATGGAATGGAATGGAATGGAATGGAATTCAAATGGAATGGAATGGAATGGAATTCTATGGAATGGAATGGAGTGGAATCGAATGGAATCGAATGGAATCGAATGGAATCGAATGGGATCGAATGGAATGGAATGGAATAGAATGGAATCAACCCGAGTAGAACGGAGCGGAACGCAACGGAACGGAACGGAACGGAACGGAACGGAAAGGATTGGAATGGAATGGAATGGAACGGAATTCAAAGGAATGGAATGGAACAGAATGGAATTCAATGGAAAGGAATGGAATGGAATGGAATGGAATTCAATGGAATGGAATGGAATGGAATGGAATGGAATGGAATGGAATGGAATGGAATGGAACGGAATTCTATGGAAAGGAATGGAATGGAATTCAATGGAATGGAATGGAATGGAATGGAACGGAATTCAATGGAATGGAATGGAATGGAATGGAATTCAATGGAATGGAATGGAATTCAATGGAATGGAATGGAATGGAATGGAATGGAATGGAATGGGATGGAATGGAATGGAATGGAATGGAATGGAATGGAATTCAAAGGAATGGAATGGAATGGAATGGAATGGAATGGAATTCAATGGAATGGAATGGAGTGGAATCGAATGGAATCGAATGGAATCGAATGAGATCGAATGGAATGGAATGGCATAGAATGGAATCAACCCGAGTAGAACGGAATGGAATGGAATGGAATGGAATGGAATGGAATGGAATGGAATTCAATGGAATGGAATGGAATTGAATGGAATGGAATGGAATGGAATGGAATGGAATCAACCCGAGTAGAACGGAACGGCACGCAACGGAACGGAACGGAACGGAACGGGACGGAACGGAACGGAATGGAATATAATGCAACGGAATTCAATGGAATGGAATGGAATGGAATGGAATTCAATGGAATCGAATGGAATCGAATGGAATCGATTGGAATCGAATGGAATCGAATAGAATGGAATGGAATAGAATTTAATCAACCCGAGTAGAGAGGAACGGAACGCAACGGAACGGAACGGAACGGAACGGGACGGAACGGAACGGAATGGAATGGAATGGAACGGAATTCAATTGAATGGAATGGAATGGAATGGAATTCAATGGAATGGAATGGAATGGAATGGAATGGAATTCAATGGAATGGAATGGAATGGAATGGAATGGAATGGAATGGAATGGAATGGAATTCAATGGAATGGAATGGAGTGGAATGGAATGGAATCGAATGGAATTGAATGGAATCGAATGGAATCAAATGGGATCGAATGGAATGGAATGGAATAGAATGGAATCAACCCGAGTAGAACGGAATGGAATGGAATGGAATGGAATGGAATGGAATGGAATGGAATGGAATCGATTGGAATGGAATGGAATGGAATGGAATGGAATGGAATGGAATGGAATGGAATAGAATGGAATCAACCCGAGTAGAACGGAATGGAATGGAATGGAATGTAATGGAATGGAATGGAATGGAATGGAATGGAATGGAATGTACCAAAGTAGAACGGAATGGAATGGAATGGAATGGAATGGAATGGAATGGAATGGAATGGAATGTACCCGAGTAGAACGGAATTTAATGGAATGGAATGGATTGGAATGGAATGGAATGGAATGGAATGGAATGTAACCGAGTAGAACGGAATGGAATGTAATTGAATGGAATGTAACCGAGTTGAACGGAACGGAATGGAATGGAATGGAATGGAATGGAATGGAATTGAGTGCAATGCAATGCAATGGAATGCAATGGAATGGAAAGGAATGGAATGGAATTCAATGGAATGGAATGGAATGGAATGGAATTCTATGGAATGGAATGGAATGGAATTCAATGGAATGGAATGGAATGGAATGGAATGGAATGGAATTCTATGGAATGGAATGGAATGGATTGGAATGGAATGGAATGGAATGGAATGGAATGGAATGGAATGGACACCAGTAGAATGGAATGGAATGGAATGGAATGGAATGGAATGGAATGGAATGGAATTCAATGGAATGGAATGGAATGGAAAGGAATTCAATGGAATGGAATGGAATGGAATTCAATGGAATGGAATGGAATGGTATGGAATTCTATGGAATGGAATGGAGTGGAATCGAATGGAATCGAATGGAATCGAATGGAATGGAATGGAATAGAATGGAATCAACCCGAGTAGAACGGAACGGAACGCAACGGAACGGAACGGAACGGAACGGGACGGAACGGAACGGAATGGAATGGAATGGAACGGAATTCCATGGAATGGAATGGAATGGAATGGAATTCAATGGAATGGAATGGAATGGAATGGAATGGAATGGAATTCAATGGAATGGAATGGAATGGAATGGAATGGAATGGAATTCAATGGAATGGAATTCAATGGAATTCAATGGAATGGAATGCAATGGAATGGAATGGAATGGAATGGAATGGAATGGAATTCAATGGAATAGAATGGAATGGAATGGAATGGAAACGAATGGAATCGAATGGAATCGAATGGAATCGAATGGAATCGAATGGAATGGAATGGAATAGAATGGAATCAACCTGAGTAGAACGGAATGGAATGGAATGGAATGGAATGGAATGGAATGGAATGGAATGAAATGTTATGGAATGGAATGGAATGGAATTCAATGCAATTCAATTGAATGGAATGGAAGGGAATGGAATGGAGTGGAGTGGAGTGGAGTGGAGTGGAGTGGAGTGGAATGGAGTGGAATGGAATGGAATGGAATGGAATGGAATGGAATGGAATGGAATGGAATTCAATTTTATGGAATGGAAGGGAGTGGAATGGAGTGGAGTGGAGTGGAGTGGAGTGCAGTGGAGTGGAATGGAATGGAGTGGAATGGAATGGAATGGAATGGAATGGAATGGAATGGAATGGAATGGAATTCAATGGAGTGGAATGGAATGGAATGGAATGGAATGGAATGGAATGGAATTCAATGCAATGGAATGGAATGGAATCGAATGGAGTCAAATGGAATGGAATGGAATAGAATGGAATCAACCCGAGTAGAACGGAATGGAACGCAACGGAACGGAACGGAACGGAACGGAACGGAACGGAATGGAATGTAATGGAATGGAATGGAATGGAATGGAATGGAGCGGAATGGAATGCAATGGAATGGAATGGAATGGAATGGAATGGAATGGAATGGAATGGAATGGAGTCGAATGGAATCGAATGGAATGGAATGGAATAGAATGGAATCAACCCGAGTAGAACGGTACGGAACGGAACGGAACGGAACGGAACGGAATGGAATGATCAACCCGTGTAGAATGGAATGGAATGGAATTGAATAGAATGGAATCAACCCTAGTTGAACGGAACGGAACGCAACGGAACGGAACGGAACGGAACGGAATGGAATGGAATGGAAAGGAACGGAATTCAATGGAATGGAATGGAATGGAATGGAATTCTATGGAATGGAATGGAATGGAATGGAATGGAATGGAATGGAATGGAATGGAATTCAATGGAGTGGAATGGAATGGAATGGAATGGAATGGAATGGAATGGAATTCAATGCAATGGAATGGAATGGAATCGAATGGAGTCAAATGGAATGGAATGGAATAGAATGGAATCAACCCGAGTAGAACGGAATGGAACGCAACGGAACGGAACGGAACGGAACGGAACGGAATGGAATGTAATGGAATGGAATGGAATGGAATGGAATGGAGCGGAATGGAATGCAATGGAATGGAATGGAATGGAATGGAATGGAATGGAATGGAATGGAGTCGAATGGAATCGAATGGAATGGAATGGAATAGAATGGAATCAACCCGAGTAGAACGGTACGGAACGGAACGGAACGGAACGGAACGGAATGGAATGATCAACCCGTGTAGAATGGAATGGAATGGAATTGAATAGAATGGAATCAACCCTAGTTGAACGGAACGGAACGCAACGGAACGGAACGGAACGGAACGGAATGGAATGGAATGGAAAGGAACGGAATTCAATGGAATGGAATGGAATGGAATGGAATTCTATGGAATGGAATGGAATTCAATGGAATGGAATGGAATGGAATGGAATGGAATGGAATGGAATGGAATGGAATGGAATGGAATTCAATGGAATGGAATGGAATGGAATGGAATGGAATGGAATGGAATAGAATGCAATCAACCCGAGTAGAATGGAATGGAATGGAATGGAATGGGATGGAATGGAATAGAATGGAATGGAATGGAATGGAATGGAATTCAAATGGAATGGAATGGAATGGAATTCTATGGAATGGAATGGAGTGGAATCGAATGGAATCGAATGGAATCGAATGGAATCGAATGGGATCGAATGGAATGGAATGGAATAGAATGGAATCAACCCGAGTAGAACGGAGCGGAACGCAACGGAACGGAACGGAACGGAACGGAACGGAAAGGATTGGAATGGAATGGAATGGAACGGAATTCAAAGGAATGGAATGGAACAGAATGGAATTCAATGGAAAGGAATGGAATGGAATGGAATGGAATTCAATGGAATGGAATGGAATGGAATGGAATGGAATGGAATGGAATGGAATGGAATGGAACGGAATTCTATGGAAAGGAATGGAATGGAATTCAATGGAATGGAATGGAATGGAATGGAACGGAATTCAATGGAATGGAATGGAATGGAATGGAATTCAATGGAATGGAATGGAATTCAATGGAATGGAATGGAATGGAATGGAATGGAATGGAATGGGATGGAATGGAATGGAATGGAATGGAATGGAATGGAATTCAAAGGAATGGAATGGAATGGAATGGAATGGAATGGAATTCAATGGAATGGAATGGAGTGGAATCGAATGGAATCGAATGGAATCGAATGAGATCGAATGGAATGGAATGGCATAGAATGGAATCAACCCGAGTAGAACGGAATGGAATGGAATGGAATGGAATGGAATGGAATGGAATGGAATTCAATGGAATGGAATGGAATGGAATGGAATGGAATGGAATGGAATGGAATGGAATCAACCCGAGTAGAACGGAACGGCACGCAACGGAACGGAACGGAACGGAACGGGACGGAACGGAACGGAATGGAATATAATGCAACGGAATTCAATGGAATGGAATGGAATGGAATGGAATTCAATGGAATCGAATGGAATCGAATGGAATCGATTGGAATCGAATGGAATCGAATAGAATGGAATGGAATAGAATTTAATCAACCCGAGTAGAGAGGAACGGAACGCAACGGAACGGAACGGAACGGAACGGGACGGAACGGAACGGAATGGAATGGAATGGAACGGAATTCAATTGAATGGAATGGAATGGAATGGAATTCAATGGAATGGAATGGAATGGAATGGAATGGAATTCAATGGAATGGAATGGAATGGAATGGAATGGAATGGAATGGAATGGAATGGAATGGAATTCAATGGAATGGAATGGAGTGGAATGGAATGGAATCGAATGGAATTGAATGGAATCGAATGGAATCAAATGGGATCGAATGGAATGGAATGGAATAGAATGGAATCAACCCGAGTAGAACGGAATGGAATGGAATGGAATGGAATGGAATGGAATGGAATGGAATGGAATGGAATGGAATGGAATGGAATTCAATGGAATGGAATGGAATGGAATGGAATGGAATGGAATGGAATGGAATGGAATGGAATGGAATTCAATGGAATGGAATGGAACGGAATGGAATTCAATGGAATGGAATGGAATGGAATGGAATGGAATTCAATGGAATGGAATGGAATGGAATGGAATGGAATGGAATGGAATGGAATTCCATGGAATGGAATGGAATGGAATGGAATGGAATGGAATGGAATGGAATTCCATGGAATGGAATGGAATGGAATGGAATTCCATGGAATGGAATGGAATGGAATCGATTGGAATGGAATGGAATGGAATGGAATGGAATGGAATGGAATGGAATGGAATAGAATGGAATCAACCCGAGTAGAACGGAATGGAATGGAATGGAATGGAATGGAATGGAATGGAATGGAATGGAATGGAATGGAATGTACCAAAGTAGAACGGAATGGAATGGAATGGAATGGAATGGAATGGAATGGAATGGAATGGAATGTACCCGAGTAGAACGGAATTTAATGGAATGGAATGGATTGGAATGGAATGGAATGGAATGGAATGGAATGTAACCGAGTAGAACGGAATGGAATGTAATTGAATGGAATGTAACCGAGTTGAACGGAACGGAATGGAATGGAATGGAATGGAATGGAATGGAATTGAGTGCAATGCAATGCAATGGAATGCAATGGAATGGAAAGGAATGGAATGGAATTCAATGGAATGGAATGGAATGGAATGGAATTCTATGGAATGGAATGGAATGGAATTCAATGGAATGGAATGGAATGGAATGGAATGGAATGGAATTCTATGGAATGGAATGGAATGGATTGGAATGGAATGGAATGGAATGGAATGGAATGGAATGGAATGGAATGGACACCAGTAGAATGGAATGGAATGGAATGGAATGGAATGGAATGGAATGGAATGGAATTCAATGGAATGGAATGGAATGGAAAGGAATTCAATGGAATGGAATGGAATGGAATTCAATGGAATGGAATGGAATGGTATGGAATTCTATGGAATGGAATGGAGTGGAATCGAATGGAATCGAATGGAATCGAATGGAATGGAATGGAATAGAATGGAATCAACCCGAGTAGAACGGAACGGAACGCAACGGAACGGAACGGAACGGAACGGGACGGAACGGAACGGAATGGAATGGAATGGAACGGAATTCCATGGAATGGAATGGAATGGAATGGAATTCAATGGAATGGAATGGAATGGAATGGAATGGAATGGAATTCAATGGAATGGAATGGAATGGAATGGAATGGAATGGAATTCAATGGAATGGAATTCAATGGAATTCAATGGAATGGAATGCAATGGAATGGAATGGAATGGAATGGAATGGAATGGAATGGAATTCAATGGAATAGAATGGAATGGAATGGAATGGAAACGAATGGAATCGAATGGAATCGAATGGAATCGAATGGAATCGAATGGAATGGAATGGAATAGAATGGAATCAACCCGAGTAGAACGGAATGGAATGGAATGGAATGGAATGGAATGGAATGGAATGGCATGGAATGGAATGAAATGTTATGGAATGGAATGGAATGGAATTCAATGCAATTCAATTGAATGGAATGGAAGGGAATGGAATGGAGTGGAGTGGAGTGGAGTGGAGTGGAGTGGAGTGGAATGGAGTGGAATGGAATGGAATGGAATGGAATGGAATGGAATGGAATGGAATGGAATTCAATTTTATGGAATGGAAGGGAGTGGAATGGAGTGGAGTGGAGTGGAGTGGAGTGCAGTGGAGTGGAATGGAATGGAGTGGAATGGAATGGAATGGAATGGAATGGAATGGAATGGAATGGAATTCAATGGAGTGGAATGGAATGGAATGGAATGGAATGGAATGGAATGGAATTCAATGCAATGGAATGGAATGGAATCGAATGGAGTCAAATGGAATGGAATGGAATAGAATGGAATCAACCCGAGTAGAACGGAATGGAACGCAACGGAACGGAACGGAACGGAACGGAACGGAATGGAATGTAATGGAATGGAATGGAATGGAATGGAATGGAGCGGAATGGAATGCAATGGAATGGAATGGAATGGAATGGAATGGAATGGAATGGAATGGAGTCGAATGGAATCGAATGGAATGGAATGGAATAGAATGGAATCAACCCGAGTAGAACGGTACGGAACGGAACGGAACGGAACGGAACGGAATGGAATGATCAACCCGTGTAGAATGGAATGGAATGGAATTGAATAGAATGGAATCAACCCTAGTTGAACGGAACGGAACGCAACGGAACGGAACGGAACGGAACGGAATGGAATGGAATGGAAAGGAACGGAATTCAATGGAATGGAATGGAATGGAATGGAATTCTATGGAATGGAATGGAATTCAATGGAATGGAATGGAATGGAATGGAATGGAATGGAATGGAATGGAATGGAATGGAATTCAATGGAATGGAATGGAATGGAATGGAATGGAATTCAATGGAATGGAATGGAATGGAATGGAATGGAATGGAATGGAATGGAATCGAATGGAATCGAATGGAATCGAATGGAATCGAATGGAATCGAATGGAATGGAATGGAATAGAATGCAATCAACCTGAGTAGAATGGAATGGAATGGAATGGAATGGGATGGAATGGAATAGAATGGAATGGAATGGAATGGAATGGAATTCAAATGGAATGGAATGGAATGGAATTCTATGGAATGGAATGGAGTGGAATCGAATGGAATCGAATGGAATCGAATGGAATCGAATGGGATCGAATGGAATGGAATGGAATAGAATGGAATCAACCCGAGTAGAACGGAGCGGAACGCAACGGAACGGAACGGAACGGAACGGAACGGAAAGGATTGGAATGGAATGGAATGGAACGGAATTCAAAGGAATGGAATGGAACAGAATGGAATTCAATGGAAAGGAATGGAATGGAATGGAATGGAATTCAATGGAATGGAATGGAATGGAATGGAATGGAATGGAATGGAATGGAATGGAATGGAACGGAATTCTATGGAAAGGAATGGAATGGAATTCAATGGAATGGAATGGAATGGAATGGAACGGAATTCAATGGAATGGAATGGAATGGAATGGAATTCAATGGAATGGAATGGAATTCAATGGAATGGAATGGAATGGAATGGAATGGAATGGAATGGGATGGAATGGAATGGAATGGAATGGAATGGAATGGAATTCAAAGGAATGGAATGGAATGGAATGGAATGGAATGGAATTCAATGGAATGGAATGGAGTGGAATCGAATGGAATCGAATGGAATCGAATGAGATCGAATGGAATGGAATGGCATAGAATGGAATCAACCCGAGTAGAACGGAATGGAATGGAATGGAATGGAATGGAATGGAATGGAATGGAATTCAATGGAATGGAATGGAATGGAATGGAATGGAATGGAATGGAATGGAGTGGAATCAACCCGAGTAGAACGGAACGGCACGCAACGGAACGGAACGGAACGGAACGGGACGGAACGGAACGGAATGGAATATAATGCAACGGAATTCAATGGAATGGAATGGAATGGAATGGAATTCAATGGAATCGAATGGAATCGAATGGAATCGATTGGAATCGAATGGAATCGAATAGAATGGAATGGAATAGAATTTAATCAACCCGAGTAGAGAGGAACGGAACGCAACGGAACGGAACGGAACGGAACGGGACGGAACGGAACGGAATGGAATGGAATGGAACGGAATTCAATTGAATGGAATGGAATGGAATGGAATTCAATGGAATGGAATGGAATGGAATGGAATGGAATTCAATGGAATGGAATGGAATGGAATGGAATGGAATGGAATGGAATGGAATGGAATGGAATTCAATGGAATGGAATGGAGTGGAATGGAATGGAATCGAATGGAATTGAATGGAATCGAATGGAATCAAATGGGATCGAATGGAATGGAATGGAATAGAATGGAATCAACCCGAGTAGAACGGAATGGAATGGAATGAAATGGAATGGAATGGAATGGAATGGAATGGAATGGAATGGAATTCAATGGAATGGAATGGAATGGAATGGAATGGAATGGAATGGAATGGAATGGAATGGAATGGAATGGAATGGAATGGAATTCAATGGAATGGAATGGAACGGAATGGAATTCAATGGAATGGAATGGAATGGAATGGAATGGAATTCAATGGAATGGAATGGAATGGAATGGAATGGAATGGAATGGAATGGAATTCCATGGAATGGAATGGAATGGAATGGAATGGAATGGAATTCCATGGAATGGAATGGAATGGAATGGAATTCCATGGAATGGAATGGAATGGAATCGATTGGAATGGAATGGAATGGAATGGAATGGAATAGAATGGAATCAACCCGAGTAGAACGGAATGGAATGGAATGGAATGGAATGGAATGGAATGGAATGGAATGGAATGGAATGGAATGTACCAAAGTAGAACGGAATGGAATGGAATGGAATGGAATGGAATGTAACCGAGTAGAACGGAATGGAATGTAATTGAATGGAATGTAACCGAGTTGAACGGAACGGAATGGAATGGAATGGAATGGAATGGAATGGAATGGAATGGAATTGAGTGCAATGCAATGCAATGGAATGCAATGGAATAGAAAGGAATGGAATGGAATGGAATGGAATGGAATCTACCCGAGTAGAACGGAATGGAATGGAACTGAATGGAATGTAACCGAGTAGAACGGAACGGAATGGAATGGAATGGAATGGAATGGAATGCAATGGAATGGAATGGAATGGAATGGAATGGAATGGAATGGAATGGAATGGAATGGACACCAGTAGAATGGAATGGACTGGAATGGAATGGAATGGAATGGAATGGACAGGAGCAGAACGGAATGGAATGCAATGGAATGGAATGGAATGTACCGGAGCAGAACGGAATGGAATGAAATGGAAATGGAAAGGGAATGGAAATAGAACGGGAATGGAAATGGAACGGGAACGGAAATGGAACGGGAATGGAAATGGAACGGGAACGGAAATGGAACGGGAAGGGAAATGGAACGGGAACGGAAACGGAACGAGAACGGAAATGGAGTGGGAACGGAAACGGAACGGGAACGGAAATGGAACGGGAATGGTAACGGAACGGGAATGGAAATGGAACGGGAATGGAAAAGGAACGGGAATGGAAATGGATCGGGAATGGAAATGGAACGGGAATGGTAATGGAACTGGAATGGAAATGGAACGGGAATGGAAAAGAAACGGGAATGGAAATGGAACGGGAATGGAAAAGGAATGGGAATGGAAATGGAATGGAATGGAATGGAATGGAATGGAATGGAATGTACCGGAGTGGAGTGGAGTGGAGTGGAGTGGAGTAGAGTGCACTGGAACGGAACGGAATGGAATGGAATGGAATGGAACGGAACGGAATGTACCCGAGAAGCACGGAATGGAATGGAATGGAATGGAATGGAATGGAATGGAATGGAATGTACCGGAGTGGAGTGGAGTGGAATGGAGTGGAGTGGAGTGGAGTGGAGAGGAATGGAATGGAATGGAATGGAATGGAATGGAATGCAATGGAATGCAATGGAATGGAAAGGAATGGAATGGAATGGAATGGAATGGAATGGAATGGAATGGACACCAGTAGAATGGAATGGAATGGAATGGAATGGAATGGAATGGAATGGAATGGAATGGAATTCAATGGAATGGAATGGAATGGAATGGAATTCTATGGAATGGAATGGAATGGAATTCAATGGAATGGAATGGAATGGAATGGAATTCTATGGAATGGAATGGAGTGGAATCGAATGGAATCGAATGGAATCGAATGGAATCGAATGGAATAGAATGGAATCAACCCGAGTAGAACGGAACGGAACGCAACGGAACGGAACGGAACGGAACGGGATGGAAAGGAACGGAATGGAATGGAATGGAACGGAATTCCATGGAATGGAATGGAATGGAATTCCATGGAATGGAATGGAATGGAATGGAATGGAATGGAATGGAATGGAATTCAATGGAATGGAATGGAATGGATTGGAATGGAATGGAATAGAATGGAATCAACCCGAGTAGAACGGAACGGAACACAACGGAACGGAACGGAACGCAACGGAACGGAACGGAATGGAACGGAACGGAATGGAATGGAATGGAACGGAATTCAATGGAATGGAATGGAATGGAATGGAATTCTATGGAATGGAATGGAATGGAATGGAATGGAATGGAATGGAAATCAATGAAATGGAATGGAATGGAATGGAATGGAATGGAATTCTATGGAATGGAATGGAATGGAACGGAATGGAATGGAATTCTATGGAATGGAATGGAATGGAATGGAATGGAATGGAATGGAACGGAATTCGATGGAATGGAATGGAATGGAATGGAACGGAATGGAATGGAATTCAATGGAATGGAAAGGAATGGAATGGAATGGAATGGAATTCAATGGAATGGAATGGAATGGAATGGAACGGAATGGAATTCAATGGAATGGAATGGAATGGCAACGAATGGAATCGAATGCAATCGAATGGAATCGATTGGAATTGAATGGAATCGAATGGAATGGAATGGAATAGAATGGAATCAACCTGAGTAGAACGGAACGGCACGCAACGGAACGGAACGGAACGGAACGGGACGGAACGGAAGGGAATGGAATGGAATGGAACGGAATTCAATGGAATGGAATGGAATGGAATGGAATGGAATGGAATGGAATGGAATGGAATGGAATAGAATGGAATCAACCCGAGTAGAACGGAACGGAACGCAACGGAACGGAACGGAACGCAACGGAACGGAACGGAACGGAACGGAAAGGAACGGAATGGAATGGAATGGAAAGGAACGGAATTCAATGGAATGGAATGGAATGGAATGGAATTCTATGGAATGGAATGGAATTCAATGGAATGGAATGGAATGGAATGGAATGGAATGGAATGGAATGGAATTCAATGGAATGGAATGGAATGGAATGGAATGGAATGGAATTCTATGGAATGGAATGGAATGGAATGGAATGGAATGGAATTGAACGGAATTCTATGGAATGGAATGGAATGGAATTCAATGGAATGGAATGGAATGGAATGGAATGGAATTCAATGGAATGGAATGGAATGGAATGGAATGGAATTCAAAGGAATGGAAAGGAATGGAATGGAATGGAATGGAATTCAATGGAATGGAATGGAATGGAATGGAACGGAATGGAATTCAATGGAATGGAATGGAATGGAATGGAATGGATTGGAATGGAATGGAATGGAATGGAATGGAATTCAATGGAATGGAATGGAATGGAATGGAATGGCAACGAATGGAATCGAATGCAATCGAATGGAATCGATTGGAATCGAATGGAATCGAATGGAATGGAATGGAATAGAATGGAATCAACCTCAGTAGAACGGAACGGCACGCAACGGAACGGAACGGAACGGAACGGGACGGAACGGAAGGGAATGGAATGGAATGGAACGGAATTCAATGGAATGGAATGGAATGGAATGGAATGGAATGGAATGGAATGGAATGGAATGGAATGGAATAGAATGGAATCAACCCGAGTAGAATGGAACGGAACGCAACGGAACGGAATGGAACGCAACGGAACGAAACGGAACGGAACGTAACGGAATGGAATGGAATGGAAAGGAACGGAATTCAATGGAATGGAATGGAATGGAATGGATTGGAATGGAATGGAATGGAATGGAATGGAATTCAATGGAATGGAATGGAATGGAATGGAATGGAATGGAATTCCATGGAATGGAATGGAATGGAATGGAATTCCATGGAATGGAATGGAATGGAATGGAATGGAATGGAATGGAATCGAATGGAATCGAATGGAATCGAATGGAATCGAATGGAATCGAATGGAATAGAATGCAAACCCGAGTAGAATGGAATGGAATGGAATGGAATGGAATGGAATGGAATGGAATGGAATGGAATGGAATTCAAATGGAATGGAATGGAATGGAATTCTATGGAATGGAATGGAGTGGAATCGAATGGAATCGAATGGAATCGAATGGAATCGAATGGGATCGAATGGAATGGAATGGAATAGAATGGAATCAACCCGAGTAGAACGGAGCGGAACGCAACGGAACGGAACGGAACGGAACGGAACGGAAAGGAATGGAATGGAATGGAATGGAACGGAATTCAAAGGAATGGAATGGAACAGAATGGAATTCAATGGAATGGAATGGAATGGAATGGAATGGAATTCAATGGAATGGAATGGAATGGAATGGAATGGAATGGAATGGAATGGAACGGAACGGAATTCTATGGAATAGAATGGAATGGAATTCTATGGAATGGAATGGAATGGAATGGAATGGAATGGAACGGAATTCAATGGAATGGAATGGAATGGAATGGAATTCAACGGAATGGAATGGAATTCAATGGAATGGAATTCCATGGAATGGAATGGAATGGAATGGAATGGAATGGAATGGAATGGAATTCCATGGAATGGAATGGAATGGAATCGAATGGAATGGAATGGAATGGAATGGAATGGAATGGAATAGAATGGAATCAACCCGAGTAGAACGGAATGGAATGGAATGGAATGGAATGTAATGGAATGGAATGGAATGGAATGGAATGGAATGGAATGGAATGGAATGGAATGGAATGGAATGGAATGCAATGTACCCGAGTAGAACGGAATGGAATGAAATGGAATGGATTGGAATGGAATGGAATGGAATGGAATGGAATGTAACCGAGTAGAACGGAATGGAATGTAATTGAATGGAATGTAACCGGGTTGAACGGAACGGAATGGAATGGAATGGAATGGAATGGAATGGAATGGAATGGAATGGAATGGAATGGAATGGAATGGAATGGAATTGAGTGCAATGCAATGCAATGGAATGCAATGGAATGGAAAGGAATGGAATGGAATGGAATGGAATCTACCCGAGTAGAACGGAATGGAATGGAATTGAATGGAATGTAACCGAGTAGAACGGAACGGAATGGAATGGAATGGAATGGAATGGAATGCAATGGAATGGAATGGAATGGAATGGAATGGAATGGAATGGAATGGAATGGACACCAGTAGAATGGAATGGAATGGAATGGAATGGAATGGAATGGAATGGAATGGAATGGAATGGAATGGAATGGAATCTACCCGAGTTGAACGGAATGGAACGGAATGGAATGGAATGGAATGTACAGGAGCAGAACGGAATGGAATGCAATGGAATGGAATGGAATGTACCCGATCAGAACGGAAAGGAATGAAATGGAAATGGAAAGGGAATGGAAATGGAACGGGAATGGAAATGGAACGGGAACGCAATTGAAACGGGAATGGAAATGGAACGGGAACGGAAACGGAACGAGAACGGAAATGGAACGGGAACGGAAACGGAACGGGAACGGAAATGGAACGGGAATGGTAACGGAACAGGAATGGAAATGGAACGGGAATGGAAAAGGAACGGGAATGGAAATGGATCGGGAATGGAAATGGAACGGGAATGGTAATGGAACGGGAATGGAAATGGAACGGGAATGGAAAAGAAACGGGAATGGAAATGGAACGGGAATGGAAATGGAATGGGAATGGAAATGGAATGGAATGGAATGGAATGGAATGGAATGGAATGTACCGGAGTGGAGTGGAGTGGAGTGGAGTAGAGTGCACTGGAACGGAATGGAATGGAATGGAATGGAATGGAACGGAACGGAATGTACCTGAGAAGCACGGAATGGAATGGAATGGAATGGCATGGAATGGAATGGAATGGAATGTACCGGAGTGGAGTGGAGTGGAATAGAGTGGACTGGAGTGGTGTGGAGTGGAATGGAATGGAATGGAATGGAATGGAATGGAATGGAATGGACACCAGTAGAATGGAATGGAATGGAATGGAATGGAATGGAATGGAATGGAATGGAATGGAATTCAATGGAATGGAATGGAATGGAATGGAATTCTATGGAATGGAATGGAATGGAATTCAATGGAATGGAATGGAATGGAATGGAATGGAATGGAATTCAATGGAATGGAATGGAATGGATTGGAATGGAATGGAATGGAATGGAATGGAATTCAATGGAATGGAATGGAATGGAATGGAATGGAATGGAATTCAATGGAATGGAATGGAATGGAATGGAATGGAATGGAATTCAATGGAATGGAATGGAATGGAATGGAATGGAATGGAATTCAATGGAATGGAATGGAATGGAATGGAATGGAATGGAATGGAATGGAATGGAATCGAATGGAATCGAATGGAATCGAATGGAATCGAATGGAATAGAATGCAAACCCGAGTAGAATGGAATGGAATGGAATGGAATGGAATGGAATGGAATGGAATGGAATGGAATGGAATGGAATGGAATGGAATTCAAATGGAATGGAATGGAATGGAATTCTATGGAATGGAATGGAGTGGAATCGAATGGAATCGAATGGAATCGAATGGAATCGAATGGGATCGAATGGAATGGAATGGAATAGAATGGAATCAACCCGAGTAGAACGGAGCTGAACGCAACGGAACGGAACGTAACGGAACGGAACGGAAAGGAATGGAATGGAATGGAATGGAACGGAATTCAAAGGAATGGAATGGAACAGAATGGAATTCAATGGAATGGAATGGAATGGAATGGAATGGAATTCAATGGAATGGAATGGAATGGAATGGAATGGAATGGAATGGAATGGAATGGAATGGAATGGAACGGAACGGAATTCTATGGAATAGAATGGAATGGAATTCTATGGAATGGAATGGAATGGAATGGAATGGAATGGAACGGAATTCAATGGAATGGAATGGAATGGAATGGAATTCAACGGAATGGAATGGAATTCAATGGAATGGAATGGAATGGAATGGAATGGAATGGAATGGAATGGAATGGAATTCAATGGAATGGAATGGAATGGAATGGAATTCCATGGAATGGAATGGAATGGAATCGAATGGAATGGAATGGAATGGAATGGAATGGAATGGAATAGAATGGAATCAACCCGAGTAGAACGGAATGGAATGGAATGGAATGTAATGGAATGGAATGGAATGGAATGGAATGGAATGTACCAAAGTAGAACGGAATGGAATGGAATGGAATGGAATGGAATGGAATGGAATGGAATGGAATGGAATTCCATGGAATGGAATGGAATGGAATGGAATTCAATGGAATGGAATGGATTGGAATGGAATGGAATGGAATGGAATGGAATGGAATGAAATGGAATGGAATGGAATAGAATGGAATCAACCTGAGTAGAACGGAATGGAATGGAATGGAATGGAATGGAATGGAATGGAATGGAATGGAATGGAATGGAATGTACCAAAGTAGAACGGAATGGAATGGAATGGAATGGAATGGAATGGAATGGAATGGAATGGAATGTACACGAGTAGAACGGAATGTAATGGAATGGAATGGATTGGAATGGAATGGAATGGAATGGAATGGAATGTAACCGAGTAGAACGGAATGGAATGTAATTGAATGGAATGTAACCGAGTTGAACGGAACGGAATGGAATGGAATGGAATGGAATGGAATGGAATGGAATGGAATGGAATGGAATGGAATTGAGTGCAATGCAATGCAATGGAATGCAATGGAATGGAAAGGAATGGAATGGAATGGAATGGAATCTACCCGAGTAGAACGGAATGGAATGGAATTGAATGGAATGTAACCGAGTAGAACGGAACGGAATGGAATGGAATGGAATGGAATGGAATGCAATAGAATGGAATGGAATGGAATGGAATGGAATGGAATGGAATGGAATGGACACCAGTAGAATGGAATGGAATGGAATGGAATGGAATGGAATGGAATGGAATGGAATGGAATGGAATGGAATGGAATCTACCCGAGTAGAACGGAATGGAACGGAATGGAATGGAATGAAATGTACAGGAGCAGAACGGAATGGAATGCAATGGAATGGAATGGAATGTACCCGAGCAGAACGGAAAGGAATGAAATGGAAATGGAAAGGGAATGGAAATGGAACGGGAATGGAAATGGAACGGGAACGCAATTGAAACGGGAATGGAAATGGAACGGGAACGGAAACGGAACGAGAACGGAAATGGAACGGGAACGGAAACGGAACGGGAACGGAAATGGAACGGGAATGGTAACGGAACAGGAATGGAAATGGAACGGGAATGGAAAAGGAACGGGAATGGAAATGGATCGGGAATGGAAATGGAACGGGAATGGTAATGGAACGGGAATGGAAATGGAACGGGAATGGAAAAGAAACGGGAATGGAAATGGAACGGGAATGGAAATGGAATGGGAATGGAAATGGAATGGAATGGAATGGAATGGAATGGAATGGAATGTACCGGAGTGGAGTGGAGTGGAGTGGAGTAGAGTGCACTGGAACGGAATGGAATGGAATGGAATGGAACGGAACGGAATGTACCTGAGAAGCACGGAATGGAATGGAATGGAATGGAATGGAATGGAATGGAATGGAATGTACCGGAGTGGAGTGGAGTGGAATGGAGTGGACTGGAGTGGTGTGGAGTGGAATGGAATGGAATGGAATGGAATGGAATGGAATGGAATGGAATGGAATGCAATGGAATGCAATGGAATGGAAAGGAATGGAATGGAATGGAATGGAATGGAATGGAATGGAATGGAATGGAATGGACAACAGTAGAATGGAATGGAACGGAATGGAATGGAATGGAATGGAATGGAATGGAATGGAATGGAATGGAATGGAATTCAATGGAATGGAATGGAATGGAATGGAATTCAATGGAATGGAATGGAATGGAATTCCATGGAATGGAATGGAATGGAATTCCATGGAATGGAATGGAATGGAATGGAATTCTATGGAATGGAATGGAGTGGAATCGAATGGAATCGAATGGAATCGAATGGAATGGAATGGAATAGAATGGAATCAACCCGAGTAGAACGGAGCGGAACGCAACGGAACGGAACGGAACGGAACGGGACGGAACCGAACGGAATGGAATGGAATGGAACGGAATTCCATGGAATGGAATGGAATGGAATGGAATTCAATGGAATGGAATGGAATGGAATGGAATGGAATTCGATGGAATGGAATGGAATGGATTGGAATGGAATGGAATAGAATGGAATCAACCCGAGTAGAACGGAACGGAACACAACGGAACGGAACGGAACGCAACGGAACGGAACGGAACGGAACGGAACGGAACGGAATGGAATGGAATGGAACGGAATTCAATGGAATGGAATGGAATGGAATGGAATGGAATTCTATGGAATGGAATGGAATGGAATGGAATGGAATGGAATGGAATTCCATGGAATGGAATGGAATGGAATGGAATGGAATGGAATTCAATGGAATGGAATGGAGTGGAATGGAATGGAATCGAATGGAATTGAATGGAATCGAATGGAATCAAATGGGATCGAATGGAATGGAATGGAATAGAATGGAATCAACCCGAGTAGAACGGAATGAAATGGAATGGAATGGAATGGAATGGAATGGAATTCAATGGAATGGAATGGAACGGAATGGAATTCAATGGAATGGAATGGAATGGAATGGAATGGAATGGAATGGAATGGAATTCCATGGAATGGAATGGAATGGAATTCCATGGAATGGAATGGAATGGAATGGAATTCCATGGAATGGAATGGAATGGAATGGATTTCAATGGAATGGAATGGATTGGAATGGAATGGAATGGAATGGAATGGAATGGAATGGAATGAAATGGAATGGAATGGAATAGAATGGAATCAACCTGAGTAGAACGGAATGGAATGGAATGGAATGGAATGGAATGGAATGGAATGGAATGGAATGGAATGGAATGTACCAAAGTAGAACGGAATGGAATGGAATGGAATGGAATGGAATGGAATGGAATGGAATGGAATGGAATGGAATGGAATGGAATGGAATGGAATGGAATGTACACGAGTAGAACGGAATGTAATGGAATGGAATGGATTGGAATGGAATGGAATGGAATGCAATGGAATGGAATGTAACCGAGTAGAACGGAATGGAATGTAATTGAATGGAATGTAACCGAGTTGAACGGAACGGAATGGAATGGAATGGAATGGAATGGAATGGAATGGAATGGAATGGAATTGAGTGCAATGCAATGCAATGGAATGCAATGGAATGGAAAGGAATGGAATGGAATGGAATGGAATCTACCCGAGTAGAACGGAATGGAATGGAATTGAATGGAATGTAATCGAGTAGAACGGAACGGAATGGAATGGAATGGAATGGAATGCAATGGAATGGAATGGAATGGAATGGAATGGAATGGAATGGAATGGAATGGACACCAGTAGAATGGAATGGAATGGAATGGAATGGAATGGAATGGAATGGAATGGAATCTACCCGAGTAGAACGGAATGGAACGGAATGGAATGGAATGGAATGGACAGGAGCAGAACGGAATGGAATGCAATGGAATGGAATGGAATGTACCCGAGCAGAACGGAATGGAATGAAATGGAAATGGAAAGGGAATGGAAATGGAACGGGAATGGAAATGGAACGGGAACGGAAATGGAACGGGAATGGAAATGGAACGGGAACGGAAACGGAACGAGAACGGAAATGGAACGGGAACGGAAACGGAACGGGAACGGAAATGGAACGGGAATGGTAACGGAACGGGAATGGAAATGGAACGGGAATGGAAATGGAACGGGAATGGAAATGGATCGGGAATGGAAATGGAACGGGAATGGTAATGGAACTGGAATGGAAATGGAACGGGAATGGAAAAGAAACGGGAATGGAAATGGAACGGGAATGGAAATGGAATGGGAATGGAAATGGAATGGAATGGAATGGAATGGAATGGAATGGAATGTACCGGAGTGGAGTGGAGTGGAGTGGAGTGGAGTAGAGTGCACTGGAACGGAATGGAATGGAATGGAATGGAATGGAATGGAACGGAACGGAATGTACCTGAGAAGCACGGAATGGAATGGAATGGAATGGAATGGAATGGAATTGAATGGAATGTAACCGAGTAGAACGGAACGGAATGGAATGGAATGGAATGGAATGGAATGCAATAGAATGGAATGGAATGGAATGGAATGGAATGGAATGGAATGGAATGGAATGGAATGCAATAGAATGGAATGGAATGGAATGGAATGGAATGGAATGGAATGGAATGGAATGGACACCAGTAGAATGGAATGGAATGGAATGGAATGGAATGGAATGGAATGGAATGGAATGGAATGGAATGGAATGGAATGGAATGGAATGGAATGGAATCTACCCGAGTAGAACGGAATGGAACGGAATGGAATGGAATGAAATGTACAGGAGCAGAACGGAATGGAATGCAATGGAATGGAATGGAATGTACCCGAGCAGAACGGAAAGGAATGAAATGGAAATGGAAAGGGAATGGAAATGGAACGGGAATGGAAATGGAACGGGAACGCAATTGAAACGGGAATGGAAATGGAACGGGAACGGAAACGGAACGAGAACGGAAATGGAACGGGAACGGAAACGGAACGGGAACGGAAATGGAACGGGAATGGTAACGGAACAGGAATGGAAATGGAACGGGAATGGAAAAGGAACGGGAATGGAAATGGATCGGGAATGGAAATGGAACGGGAATGGTAATGGAACGGGAATGGAAATGGAACGGGAATGGAAAAGAAACGGGAATGGAAATGGAACGGGAATGGAAATGGAATGGGAATGGAAATGGAATGGAATGGAATGGAATGGAATGGAATGGAATGTACCGGAGTGGAGTGGAGTGGAGTGGAGTAGAGTGCACTGGAACGGAATGGAATGGAATGGAATGGAACGGAACGGAATGTACCTGAGAAGCACGGAATGGAATGGAATGGAATGGAATGGAATGGAATGGAATGGAATGTACCGGAGTGGAGTGGAGTGGAATGCAGTGGACTGGAGTGGTGTGGAGTGGAATGGAATGGAATGGAATGGAATGGAATGGAATGGAATGGAATGGAATGGAATGCAATGGAATGCAATGGAATGGAAAGGAATGGAATGGAATGGAATGGAATGGAATGGAATGGAATGGAATGGAATGGACAACAGTAGAATGGAATGGAACGGAATGGAATGGAATGGAATGGAATGGAATGGAATGGAATGGAATGGAATTCAATGGAATGGAATGGAATGGAATGGAATTCAATGGAATGGAATGGAATGGAATTCCATGGAATGGAATGGAATGGAATTCCATGGAATGGAATGGAATGGAATGGAATTCTATGGAATGGAATGGAGTGGAATCGAATGGAATCGAATGGAATCGAATGGAATGGAATGGAATAGAATGGAATCAACCCGAGTAGAACGGAGCGGAACGCAACGGAACGGAACGGAACGGAACGGGACGGAACCGAACGGAATGGAATGGAATGGAACGGAATTCCATGGAATGGAATGGAATGGAATGGAATTCAATGGAATGGAATGGAATGGAATGGAATGGAATTCGATGGAATGGAATGGAATGGATTGGAATGGAATGGAATAGAATGGAATCAACCCGAGTAGAACGGAACGGAACACAACGGAACGGAACGGAACGCAACGGAACGGAACGGAACGGAACGGAACGGAATGGAATGGAATGGAACGGAATTCAATGGAATGGAATGGAATGGAATGGAATGGAATTCTATGGAATGGAATGGAATGGAATGGAATGGAATGGAATGGAATGGAATTCCATGGAATGGAATGGAATGGAATGGAATGGAATGGAATTCAATGGAATGGAATGGAGTGGAATGGAATGGAATCGAATGGAATTGAATGGAATCGAATGGAATCAAATGGGATCGAATGGAATGGAATGGAATAGAATGGAATCAACCCGAGTAGAACGGAATGAAATGGAATGGAATGGAATGGAATGGAATGGAATTCAATGGAATGGAATGGAACGGAATGGAATTCAATGGAATGGAATGGAATGGAATGGAATGGAATGGAATGGAATGGAATGGAATTCCATGGAATGGAATGGAATGGAATTCCATGGAATGGAATGGAATGGAATGGAATTCCATGGAATGGAATGGAATGGAATGGATTTCAATGGAATGGAATGGATTGGAATGGAATGGAATGGAATGGAATGGAATGGAATGGAATGAAATGGAATGGAATGGAATAGAATGGAATCAACCTGAGTAGAACGGAATGGAATGGAATGGAATGGAATGGAATGGAATGGAATGGAATGGAATGGAATGGAATGTACCAAAGTAGAACGGAATGGAATGGAATGGAATGGAATGGAATGGAATGGAATGGAATGGAATGGAATGGAATGTACACGAGTAGAACGGAATGTAATGGAATGGAATGGATTGGAATGGAATGGAATGGAATGGAATGGAATGTAACCGAGTAGAACGGAATGGAATGTAATTGAATGGAATGTAACCGAGTTGAACGGAACGGAATGGAATGGAATGGAATGGAATGGAATGGAATGGAATGGAATGGAATTGAGTGCAATGCAATGCAATGGAATGCAATGGAATGGAAAGGAATGGAATGGAATGGAATGGAATCTACCCGAGTAGAACGGAATGGAATGGAATTGAATGGAATGTAATCGAGTAGAACGGAACGGAATGGAATGGAATGGAATGGAATGCAATGGAATGGAATGGAATGGAATGGAATGGAATGGAATGGAATGGAATGGACACCAGTAGAATGGAATGGAATGGAATGGAATGGAATGGAATGGAATGGAATGGAATCTACCCGAGTAGAACGGAATGGAACGGAATGGAATGGAATGGAATGGACAGGAGCAGAACGGAATGGAATGCAATGGAATGGAATGGAATGTACCCGAGCAGAACGGAATGGAATGAAATGGAAATGGAAAGGGAATGGAAATGGAACGGGAATGGAAATGGAACGGGAACGGAAATGGAACGGGAATGGAAATGGAACGGGAACGGAAACGGAACGAGAACGGAAATGGAACGGGAACGGAAACGGAACGGGAACGGAAATGGAACGGGAATGGTAACGGAACGGGAATGGAAATGGAACGGGAATGGAAATGGAACGGGAATGGAAATGGATCGGGAATGGAAATGGAACGGGAATGGTAATGGAACTGGAATGGAAATGGAACGGGAATGGAAAAGAAACGGGAATGGAAATGGAACGGGAATGGAAATGGAATGGGAATGGAAATGGAATGGAATGGAATGGAATGGAATGGAATGGAATGTACCGGAGTGGAGTGGAGTGGAGTGGAGTGGAGTAGAGTGCACTGGAACGGAATGGAATGGAATGGAATGGAATGGAATGGAACGGAACGGAATGTACCTGAGAAGCACGGAATGGAATGGAATGGAATGGAATGGAATGGAATTGAATGGAATGTAACCGAGTAGAACGGAACGGAATGGAATGGAATGGAATGGAATGGAATGCAATAGAATGGAATGGAATGGAATGGAATGGAATGGAATGGAATGGAATGGAATGGAATGGAATGCAATAGAATGGAATGGAATGGAATGGAATGGAATGGAATGGAATGGAATGGAATGGACACCAGTAGAATGGAATGGAATGGAATGGAATGGAATGGAATGGAATGGAATGGAATGGAATGGAATGGAATGGAATGGAATGGAATCTACCCGAGTAGAACGGAATGGAACGGAATGGAATGGAATGAAATGTACAGGAGCAGAACGGAATGGAATGCAATGGAATGGAATGGAATGTACCCGAGCAGAACGGAAAGGAATGAAATGGAAATGGAAAGGGAATGGAAATGGAACGGGAATGGAAATGGAACGGGAACGCAATTGAAACGGGAATGGAAATGGAACGGGAACGGAAACGGAACGAGAACGGAAATGGAACGGGAACGGAAACGGAACGGGAACGGAAATGGAACGGGAATGGTAACGGAACAGGAATGGAAATGGAACGGGAATGGAAAAGGAACGGGAATGGAAATGGATCGGGAATGGAAATGGAACGGGAATGGTAATGGAACGGGAATGGAAATGGAACGGGAATGGAAAAGAAACGGGAATGGAAATGGAACGGGAATGGAAATGGAATGGGAATGGAAATGGAATGGAATGGAATGGAATGGAATGGAATGGAATGTACCGGAGTGGAGTGGAGTGGAGTGGAGTAGAGTGCACTGGAACGGAATGGAATGGAATGGAATGGAACGGAACGGAATGTACCTGAGAAGCACGGAATGGAATGGAATGGAATGGAATGGAATGGAATGGAATGGAATGTACCGGAGTGGAGTGGAGTGGAATGCAGTGGACTGGAGTGGTGTGGAGTGGAATGGAATGGAATGGAATGGAATGGAATGGAATGGAATGGAATGGAATGGAATGCAATGGAATGCAATGGAATGGAAAGGAATGGAATGGAATGGAATGGAATGGAATGGAATGGAATGGAATGGAATGGACAACAGTAGAATGGAATGGAACGGAATGGAATGGAATGGAATGGAATGGAATGGAATGGAATGGAATGGAATGGAATTCAATGGAATGGAATGGAATGGAATGGAATTCAATGGAATGGAATGGAATGGAATTCCATGGAATGGAATGGAATGGAATTCCATGGAATGGAATGGAATGGAATGGAATTCTATGGAATGGAATGGAGTGGAATCGAATGGAATCGAATGGAATCGAATGGAATGGAATGGAATAGAATGGAATCAACCCGAGTAGAACGGAGCGGAACGCAACGGAACGGAACGGAACGGAACGGGACGGAACCGAACGGAATGGAATGGAATGGAACGGAATTCCATGGAATGGAATGGAATGGAATGGAATTCAATGGAATGGAATGGAATGGAATGGAATGGAATTCGATGGAATGGAATGGAATGGATTGGAATGGAATGGAATAGAATGGAATCAACCCGAGTAGAACGGAACGGAACACAACGGAACGGAACGGAACGCAACGGAACGGAACGGAACGGAACGGAACGGAATGGAATGGAATGGAACGGAATTCAATGGAATGGAATGGAATGGAATGGAATTCTATGGAATGGAATGGAATGGAATGGAATGGAATGGAATTCCATGGAATGGAATGGAATGGAATGGAATTCAATGGAATGGAATGGATTGGAATGGAATGGAATGGAATGGAATGGAATGGAATGAAATGGAATGGAATGGAATAGAATGGAATCAACCTGAGTAGAACGGAATGGAATGGAATGGAATGGAATTCCATGGAATGGAATGGAATGGAATGGAATGGAATGGAATGTACCAAAGTAGAACGGAATGGAATGGAATGGAATGGAATGGAATGGAATGGAATGGAATGGAATGGAATGGAATGGAATGGAATGGAATGTACACGAGTAGAACGGAATGTAATGGAATGGAATGGATTGGAATGGAATGGAATGGAATGGAATGGAATGTAACCGAGAAGAACGGAATGGAATGTAATTGAATGGAATGTAACCGAGTTGAACGGAACGGAATGGAATGGAATGGAATGGAATGGAATGGAATGGAATGGAATGGAATTGAGTGCAATGCAGTGCAATGGAATGCAATGGAATGGAAAGGAATGGAATGGAATGGAATGGAATCTACCCGAGTAGAACGGAATGGAATGGAATTGAATGGAATGTAATCGAGTAGAACGGAACGGAATGGAATGGAATGGAATGGAATGCAATGGAATGGAATGGAATGGAATGGAATGGAATGGAATGAAATGGAATGGAATGGACACCAGTAGAATGGAATGGAATGGAATGGAATGGAATGGAATCTACCCGAGTAGAACGGAATGGAACGGAATGGAATGGAATGGAATGGACAGGAGCAGAACGGAATGGAATGCAATGGAATGGAATGGAATGTACCCGAGCAGAACGGAATGGAATGAAATGGAAATGGAAAGGGAATGGAAATGGAACGGGAATGGAAATGGAACGGGAACGGAAATGGAACGGGAATGGAAATGGAACGGGAACGGAAACGGAACGAGAACGGAAATGGAACGGGAACGGAAACGGAACGGGAACGGAAATGGAACGGGAATGGTAACGGAACGGGAATGGAAATGGAACGGGAATGGAAATGGAACGGGAATGGAAATGGATCGGGAATGGAAATGGAACGGGAATGGTAATGGAACTGGAATGGAAATGGAACGGGAATGGAAAAGAAACGGGAATGGAAATGGAACGGGAATGGAAATGGAATGGGAATGGAAATGGAATGGAATGGAATGGAATGGAATGGAATGGAATGTACCGGAGTGGAGTGGAGTGGAGTGGAGTGGAGTAGAGTGCACTGGAACGGAATGGAATGGAATGGAATGGAATGGAATGGAACGGAACGGAATGTACCTGAGAAGCACGGAATGGAATGGAATGGAATGGAATGGAATGGAATGTACCGGAGTGGAGTGGAGTGGAATGGAGTGGAGTGGAGTGGAGTGGAGTGGAATGGAATGGAATGGAATGGAACGGAATGCAATGGAATGCAATGGAATGGAAAGGAATGGAATGGAATGGAATGGAATGGAATGGAATGGAATGGAATGGACACCAGTAGAATGGAATGGAATGGAATGGAATGGAATGGAATGGAATGGAATTCAATGGAATGGAATGGAATGGAATGGAATGGAATGGAATGGAATGGAATGGAATGGAATGGAATTGAATGGAATCAACCCGAGTAGAACGGAATGGAATGGAATGGAATGTAATGGAATGGAATGGAATGGAATGGAATGGAATGTACCAAAGTAGAACGGAATGGAATGGAATGGAATGGAATGGAATGGAATGGAATGGAATGGAATGGAATGGAATGGAATGGAATGCAATGTACCCGAGTAGAACGGAATGGAATGGAATGGAATGGATTGGAATGGAATGGAATGGAATGGAATGGAATGGAATGGAATGTAACCGAGTAGAACGGAATGGAATGTAATTGAATGGAATGTAACCGGGTTGAACGGAACGGAATGGAATGGAATGGAATGGAATGGAATGGAATGGAATGGAATGGAATTGAGTGCAATGCAATGCAATGGAATGCAATGGAATGGAAAGGAATGGAATGGAATGGAATGGAATCTACCCGAGTAGAACGGAATGGAATGGAATTGAATGGAATGTAACCGAGTAGAACGGAACGGAATGGAATGGAATGGAATGGAATGGAATTCAATGGAATGGAATGGAATGGAATGGAATGGAATGGAATGGAATGGAATGGAATGGACACCAGTAGAATGGAATGGAATGGAATGGAATGGAATGGAATGGAATGGAATGGAATGGAATGGAATGGAATGGAATCTACCCGAGTAGAACGGAATGGAACGGAATGGAATGGAATGAAATGTACAGGAGCAGAACGGAATGGAATGCAATGGAATGGAATGGAATGTACCCGAGCAGAACGGAAAGGAATGAAATGGAAATGGAAAGGGAATGGAAATGGAACGGGAATGGAAATGGAACGGGAACGCAATTGAAACGGGAATGGAAATGGAACGGGAACGGAAACGGAACGAGAACGGAAATGGAACGGGAACGGAAACGGAACGGGAACGGAAATGGAACGGGAATGGTAACGGAACAGGAATGGAAATGGAACGGGAATGGAAAAGGAACGGGAATGGAAATGGATCGGGAATGGAAATGGAACGGGAATGGTAATGGAACGGGAATGGAAATGGAACGGGAATGGAAAAGAAACGGGAATGGAAATGGAACGGGAATGGAAATGGAATGGGAATGGAAATGGAATGGAATGGAATGGAATGGAATGGAATGGAATGTACCGGAGTGGAGTGGAGTGGAGTGGAGTAGAGTGCACTGGAACGGAATGGAATGGAATGGAATGGAACGGAACGGAATGTACCTGAGAAGCACGGAATGGAATGGAATGGAATGGAATGGAATGGAATGGAATGTACCGGAGTGGAGTGGAGTGGAATGGAGTGGACTGGAGTGGTGTGGAGTGGAATGGAATGGAATGGAATGGAATGGAATGGAATGGAATGGAATGGAATGGAATGGAATGCAATGGAATGCAATGGAATGGAAAGGAATGGAATGGAATGGAATGGAATGGAATGGAATGGAATGGAATGGACAACAGTAGAATGGAATGGAACGGAATGGAATGGAATGGAATGGAATGGAATGGAATGGAATGGAATGGAATGGAATGGAATTCAATGGAATGGAATGGAATGGAATGGAATTCAATGGAATGGAATGGAATGGAATTCCATGGAATGGAATGGAATGGAATTCCATGGAATGGAATGGAATGGAATGGAATTCTATGGAATGGAATGGAGTGGAATCGAATGGAATCGAATGGAATCGTATGGAATGGAATGGAATAGAATGGAATCAACCCGAGTAGAACGGAGCGGAACGCAACGGAACGGAACGGAACGGAACGGGACGGAACCGAACGGAATGGAATGGAATGGAACGGAATTCCATGGAATGGAATGGAATGGAATGGAATTCAATGGAATGGAATGGAATGGAATGGAATGGAATTCGATGGAATGGAATGGAATGGATTGGAATGGAATGGAATAGAATGGAATCAACCCGAGTAGAACGGAACGGAACACAACGGAACGGAACGGAACGCAACGGAACGGAACGGAACGGAACGGAACGGAACGGAATGGAATGGAATGGAACGGAATTCAATGGAATGGAATGGAATGGAATGGAATTCTATGGAATGGAATGGAATGGAATGGAATGGAATGGAATTCCATGGAATGGAATGGAATGGAATGGAATGGAATGGAATTCAATGGAATGGAATGGAGTGGAATGGAATGGAATCGAATGGAATTGAATGGAATCGAATGGAATCAAATGGGATCGAATGGAATGGAATGGAATAGAATGGAATCAACCCGAGTAGAACGGAATGAAATGGAATGGAATGGAATGGGATGGAATGGAATGGAATGGAATGGAATGGAACGGAATTCAATGGAATGGAATGGAATGGAATGGAATGGAATGGAATGGAATGGAATGGAATTCAATGGAATGGAATGGAACGGAATGGAATTCAATGGAATGGAATGGAATGGAATGGAATGGAATTGAATGGAATGGAATTCCATGGAATGGAATGGAATGGAATGGAATTCCATGGAATGGAATGGAATGGAATGGAATTCAATGGAATGGAATGGATTGGAATGGAATGGAATGGAATGGAATGAAATGGAATGGAATGGAATAGAATGGAATCAACCTGAGTAGAACGGAATGGAATGGAATGGAATGGAATGGAATGGAATGGAATGGAATGGAATGGAATGGAATGTACACGAGTAGAACGGAATGTAATGGAATGGAATGGATTGGAATGGAACGGAATGGAATGGAATGGAATGTAACCGAGTAGAACGGAATGGAATGTAATTGAATGGAATGTAACCGAGTTGAACGGAACGGAATGGAATGGAATGGAATGGAATGGAATGGAATGGAATGGAATGGAATTGAGTGCAATGCAATGCAATGGAATGCAATGGAATGGAAAGGAATGGAATGGAATGGAATGGAATCTACCCGAGTAGAACGGAATGGAATGGAATTGAATGGAATGTAATCGAGTAGAACGGAACGGAATGGAATGGAATGGAATGGAATGCAATGGAATGGAATGGAATGGAATGGAATGGAATGGAATGGAATGGACACCAGTAGAATGGAATGGGATGGAATGGAATGGAATGGAATGGAATGGAATCTACCCGAGTAGAACGGAATGGAACGGAATGGAATGGAATGGAATGGACAGGAGCAGAACGGAATGGAATGCAATGGAATGGAATGGAATGTACCCGAGCAGAACGGAATGGAATGAAATGGAAATGGAAAGGGAATGGAAATGGAACGGGAATGGAAATGGAACGGGAACGGAAATGGAACGGGAATGGAAATGGAACGGGAACGGAAACGGAACGAGAACGGAAATGGAACGGGAACGGAAACGGAACGGGAACGGAAATGGAACGGGAATGGTAACGGAACGGGAATGGAAATGGAACGGGAATGGAAATGGAACGGGAATGGAAATGGATCGGGAATGGAAATGGAACGGGAATGGTAATGGAACTGGAATGGAAATGGAACGGGAATGGAAAAGAAACGGGAATGGAAATGGAACGGGAATGGAAATGGAATGGGAATGGAAATGGAATGGAATGGAATGGAATGGAATGGAATGGAATGTACCGGAGTGGAGTGGAGTGGAGTGGAGTGGAGTAGAGTGCACTGGAACGGAATGGAATGGAATGGAATGGAATGGAATGGAACGGAACCGAATGTACCTGAGAAGCACGGAATGGAATGGAATGGAATGGAATGGAATGGAATGTACCGGAGTGGAGTGGAGTGGAATGGAGTGGAGTGGAGTGGAGTGGAATGGAATGGAATGGAATGGAACGGAATGCAATGGAATGCAATGGAATGGAAAGGAATGGAATGGAATGGAATGGAATGGAATGGAATGGAATGGACACCAGTAGAATGGAATGGAATGGAATGGAATGGAATGGAATGGAATGGAATGGAATTCAATGGAATGGAATGGAATGGAATGGAATGGAATGGAATGGAATGGAATGGAATTCAATGGAATGGAATGGAATGGAATGGAATTCCATGGAATGGAATGGAATGGAATCGAATGGAATGGAATGGAATGGAATGGAATGGAATGGAATAGAATGGAATCAACCCGAGTAGAACGGAATGGAATGGAATGGAATGTAATGTAATGGAATGGAATGGAATGGAATGGAATGTACCAAAGTAGAACGGAATGGAATGGAATGGAATGGAATGGAATGGAATGAAATGGAATGGAATGGAATAGAATGGAATCAACCTGAGTAGAACGGAATGAAATGGAATGGAATGGAATAGAATGGAATCAACCTGAGTAGAACGGAATGGAATGGAATGGAATGGAATGGAATGGAATGTACCAAAGTAGAACGGAATGGAATGGAATGGAATGGAATGCAATGGAATGGAAAGGAATGGAATGGAATGGAATGGAATGTAACCGAGTAGAACCGAATGGAATGTAATTGAATGGAATGTAACCGGGTTGAACAGAACGGAATGGAATGGAATGGAATGGAATGGAATGGAATGGAATGGAATGGAATTGAGTGCAATGCAATGCAATGGAATGCAATGGAATGGAAAGGAATGGAATGGAATGGAATGGAATCTACCCGAGTAGAACGGAATGGAATGGAATTGAATGGAATGTAACCGAGTAGAACGGAACGGAATGGAATGGAATGGAATGGAATGGAATGCAATGGAATGGAATGGAATGGAATGGAATGGAATGGAATGGAATGGAATGGACACCAGTAGAATTAAATGGAATGGAATGGAATGGAATGGAATGGAATGGAATGGAATGGAATGGAATCTACCCGAGTAGAACGGAATGGAACGGAATGGAATGGAATGGAATGTACAGGAGCAGAACGGAATGGAATGCAATGGAATGGAATGGAATGTACCCGAGCAGAACGGAAAGGAATGAAATGGAAATGGAAAGGGAATGGAAATGGAACGGGAATGGAAATGGAACGGGAACGCAATTGAAACGGGAATGGAAATGGAACGGGAACGGAAACGGAACGAGAACGGAAATGGAACGGGAACGGAAACGGAACGGGAACGGAAATGGAACGGGAATGGTAACGGAACAGGAATGGAAATGGAACGGGAATGGAAAAGGAACGGGAATGGAAATGGATCGGGAATGGAAATGGAACGGGAATGGTAATGGAACGGGAATGGAAATGGAACGGGAATGGAAAAGAAACGGGAATGGAAATGGAACGGGAATGGAAATGGAATGGGAATGGAAATGGAATGGAATGGAATGGAATGGAATGGAATGGAATGTACCGGAGTGGAGTGGAGTGGAGTGGAGTAGAGTGCACTGGAACGGAATGGTATGGAATGGAATGGAATGGAACGGAACGGAATGTACCTGAGAAGCACGGAATGGAATGGAATGGAATGGAATGGAATGGAATGGAATGTACCGGAGTGGAGTGGAGTGGAATGGAGTGGACTGGAGTGGTGTGGAGTGGAATGGAATGGAATGGAATGGAATGGAATGGAATGGAATGGAATGGAATGGAATGCAATGGAATGCAATGGAATGGAAAGGAATGGAATGGAATGGAATGGAATGGAATGGAATGGAATGGAATGGAATGGACAACAGTAGAATGGAATGGAATGGAATGGAATGGAATGGAATTCAATGGAATGGAATGGAATGGAATGGAATTCAATGGAATGGAATGGAATGGAATGGAATTCAATGGAATGGAATGGAATGGAATGGAATTCAATGGAATGGAATGGAATGGAATGGAATTCTATGGAATGGAATGGAGTGGAATCGAATGGAATTGAATGGAATCGAATGGAATGGAATGGAATAGAATGGAATCAACCCGAGTAGAACGGAGCGGAACGCAACGGAACGGAACGGAACGGAACGGGACGGAACGGAACGGAATGGAATGGAATGGAACGGAATTCCATGGAATGGAATGGAATGGAATGGAATGGAATGGAATTCGATGGAATGGAATGGAATGGATTGGAATGGAATGGAATAGAATGGAATTAACCCGAGTAGAACGGAACGGAACACAACGAAACGGAACGGAACGCAACGGAACGGAACGGAACGGAACGGAACGGAACGGAATGGAATGGAACGGAATTCAATGGAATGGAATGGAATGGAATGGAATTCTATGGAATGGAATGGAATGGAATGGAATGGAATGGAATGGAATGGAATTCCATGGAATGGAATGGAATGGAATGGAATGGAATGGAATTGAATGGAATCGAATGGAATCAAATGGGATCGAATGGAATGGAATGGAATAGAATGGAATCAACCCGAGTAGAACGGAATGGAATGGAATGGAATGGAATGGGATGGAATGGAATGGAATGGAATGGAATGGAACGGAATTCAATGGAATGGAATGGCATGGAATGGAATGGAATGGAATGGAATGGAATGGAATTCAATGGAATGGAATGGAACGGAATGGAATTCAATGGAATGGAATGGAATGGAATGGAATGGAATGGAATGGAATGGAATTCCATGGAATGGAATGGAATGGAATGGAATTCCATGGAATGGAATGGAATGGAATGGAATTCAATGGAATGGAATGGAATGGAATCGAATGGAATGGAATGGAATGGAATGGAATGAAATGGAATGGAATGGAATAGAATGGAATCAACCTGAGTAGAACGGAATGGAATGGAATGGAATGGAATGGAATGGAATGGAATGGAATGGAATGTACCAAAGTAGAACGGAATGGAATGGAATGGAATGGAATGGAATGGAATGGAATGGAATGGAATGGAATGGAATGGAATGTACACGAGTAGAACGGAATGGAATGGAATGGAATGGATTGGAATGGAATGGAATGGAATGGAATGGAATGTAACCGAGTAGAACGGAATGGAATGTAATTGAATGGAATGTAACCGAGTTGAACGGAACGGAATGGAATGGAATGGAATGGAATGGAATGGAATGGAATGCAATTGAGTGCAATGCAATGCAATGGAATGCAATGGAATGGAAAGGAATGGAATGGAATGGAATGGAATCTACCCGAGTAGAACGGAATGGAATGGAATTGAATGGAATGTAATCGAGTAGAACGGAACGGAATGGAATGGAATGGAATGGAATGCAATGGAATGGAATGGAATGCAATGGAATGGAATGGAATGGAATGGAATGGAATGGAATGGAATGGAATGGACACCAGTAGAATGGAATGGAATGGAATGGAATGGAATGGAATGGAATGGAATGGAATGGAATGGAATCTACCCGAGTAGAACGGAATGGAACGGAATGGAATGGAATGGAATGGACAGGAGCAGAACGGAATGGAATGCAATGGAATGGAATGGAATGTACCCGAGCAGAACGGAATGGAATGAAATGGAAATGGAAAGGGAATGGAAATGGAACGGGAATGGAAATGGAACGGGAACGGAAATGGAACGGGAATGGAAATGGAACGGGAACGGAAACGGAACGAGAACGGAAATGGAACGGGAACGGAAACGGAACGGGAACGGAAATGGAACGGGAATGGTAACGGAACGGGAATGGAAATGGAACGGGAATGGAAATGGAACGGGAATGGAAATGGATCGGGAATGGAAATGGAACGGGAATGGTAATGGAACTGGAATGGAAATGGAACGGGAATGGAAAAGAAACGGGAATGGAAATGGAACGGGAATGGAAATGGAATGGGAATGGAAATGGAATGGAATGGAATGGAATGGAATGGAATGGAATGTACCGGAGTGGAGTGGAGTGGAGTGGAGTGGAGTAGAGTGCACTGGAACGGAATGGAATGGAATGGAATGGAATGGAATGGAATGGAATGGAACGGAACGGAATGTACCTGAGAAGCACGGAATGGAATGGAATGGAATGGAATGGAATGGAATGGAATGTACCGGAGTGGAGTGGAGTGGAATGGAGTGGAGTGGAGTGGAGTGGAGTGGAATGGAATGGAATGGAATGGAATGGAATGCAGTGGAATGCAATGGAATGGAAAGGAATGGAATGGAATGGAATGGAATGGAATGGAATGGAATGGAATGGAATGGAATGGACACCAGTAGAATGGAATGGAATGGAATGGAATGGAATGGAATGGAATGGAATGGAATGGAATGGAATTCAATGGAATGGAATGGAATGGAATGGAATTCTATGGAATGGAATGGAATGGAATTCAATGGAATGGAATGGAATGGAATGGAATGGAATGGAATGGAATTCTATGGAATGGAATGGAATGGATTGGAATGGAATGGAATGGAATGGAATGGAATGGAATGGAATGGAATGGACACCAGTAGAATGGAATGGAATGGAATGGAATGGAATGGAATTGAATGGAATTCAATGGAATGGAATGGAATGGAAAGGAATTCAATGGAATGGAATGGAATGGAATTCAATGGAATGGAATGGAATGGTATGGAATTCTATGGAATGGAATGGAGTGGAATCGAATGGAATCGAATGGAATCGAATGGAATGGAATGGAATAGAATGGAATCAACCCGAGTAGAACGGAACGGAACGCAACGGAACGGAACGGAACGGAACGGGACGGAACGGAACGGAATGGAATGGAATGGAACGGAATTCCATGGAATGGAATGGAATGGAATGGAATTCAATGGAATGGAATGGAATGGAATGGAATGGAATGGAATTCAATGGAATGGAATGGAATGGAATGGAATGGAATGGAATTCAATGGAATGGAATTCAATGGAATTCAATGGAATGGAATGCAATGGAATGGAATGGAATGGAATGGAATGGAATGGAATTCAATGGAATAGAATGGAATGGAATGGAATGGAAACGAATGGAATCGAATGGAATCGAATGGAATCGAATGGAATCGAATGGAATGGAATGGAATAGAATGGAATCAACCCGAGTAGAACGGAATGGAATGGAATGGAATGGAATGGAATGGAATGGAATTGAATGGAATGGAATGGAATGGAATGTTATGGAATGGAATGGAATGGAATTCAATGCAATTCAATTGAATGGAATGGAAGGGAATGGAATGGAGTGGAGTGGAGTGGAGTGGAGTGGAGTGGAATGGAATGGAGTGGAATGGAATGGAATGGAATGGAATGGAATGGAATGGAATGGAATTCAATTTTATGGAATGGAAGGGAGTGGAATGGAGTGGAGTGGAGTGGAGTGGAGTGCAGTGGAGTGGAATGGAATGGAGTGGAATGGAATGGAATGGAATGGAATGGAATGGAATGGAATGGAATGGAATTCAATGGAGTGGAATGGAATGGAATGGAATGGAATGGAATGGAATGGAATTCAATGGAGTGGAATGGAATGGAATCGAATGGAGTCAAATGGAATGGAATGGAATAGAATGGAATCAACCCGAGTAGAACGGAATGGAACGCAACGGAACGGAACGGAACGGAACGGAACGGAATGGAATGTAATGGAATGGAATGGAATGGAATGGAATGGAGCGGAATGGAATGCAATGGAATGGAATGGAATGGAATGGAATGGAATGGAATGGAATGGAGTCGAATGGAATCGAATGGAATGGAATGGAATAGAATGGAATCAACCCGAGTAGAACGGTACGGAACGGAACGGAACGGAACGGAACGGAATGGAATGATCAACCCGTGTAGAATGGAATGGAATGGAATTGAATAGAATGGAATCAACCCTAGTTGAACGGAACGGAACGCAACGGAACGGAACGGAACGGAACGGAATGGAATGGAATGGAAAGGAACGGAATTCAATGGAATGGAATGGAATGGAATGGAATTCTATGGAATGGAATGGAATTCAATGGAATGGAATGGAATGGAATGGAATGGAGCGGAATGGAATGCAATGGAATGGAATGGAATGGAATGGAATGGAATGGAATGGAATGGAATGGAGTCGAATGGAATCGAATGGAATGGAATGGAATAGAATGGAATCAACCCGAGTAGAACGGTACGGAACGGAACGGAACGGAACGGAACGGAATGGAATGATCAACCCGTGTAGAATGGAATGGAATGGAATTGAATAGAATGGAATCAACCCTAGTTGAACGGAACGGAACGCAACGGAACGGAACGGAACGGAACGGAATGGAATGGAATGGAAAGGAACGGAATTCAATGGAATGGAATGGAATGGAATGGAATTCTATGGAATGGAATGGAATTCAATGGAATGGAATGGAATGGAATGGAATGGAATGGAATGGAATGGAATGGAATGGAATGGAATGGAATAGAATGCAATCAACCCGAGTAGAATGGAATGGAATGGAATGGAATGGGATGGAATGGAATAGAATGGAATGGAATGGAATGGAATGGAATTCAAATGGAATGGAATGGAATGGAATTCTATGGAATGGAATGGAGTGGAATCGAATGGAATCGAATGGAATCGAATGGAATCGAATGGGATCGAATGGAATGGAATGGAATAGAATGGAATCAACCCGAGTAGAACGGAGCGGAACGCAACGGAACGGAACGGAACGGAACGGAACGGAAAGGATTGGAATGGAATGGAATGGAACGGAATTCAAAGGAATGGAATGGAACAGAATGGAATTCAATGGAAAGGAATGGAATGGAATGGAATGGAATTCAATGGAATGGAATGGAATGGAATGGAATTCAATGGAATGGAATGGAATGGAATGGAATGGAATGGAATGGAATGGAATGGAATGGAATGGAACGGAATTCTATGGAAAGGAATGGAATGGAATTCAATGGAATGGAATGGAATGGAATGGAACGGAATTCAATGGAATGGAATGGAATGGAATGGAATTCAATGGAATGGAATGGAATTCAATGGAATGGAATGGAATGGAATGGAATGGAATGGAATGGGATGGAATGGAATGGAATGGAATGGAATGGAATGGAATTCAAAGGAATGGAATGGAATGGAATGGAATGGAATGGAATTCAATGGAATGGAATGGAGTGGAATCGAATGGAATCGAATGGAATCGAATGAGATCGAATGGAATGGAATGGCATAGAATGGAATCAACCCGAGTAGAACGGAATGGAATGGAATGGAATGGAATGGAATGGAATGGAATGGAATTCAATGGAATGGAATGGAATGGAATGGAATGGAATGGAATGGAATGGAATGGAATCAACCCGAGTAGAACGGAACGGCACGCAACGGAACGGAACGGAACGGAACGGGACGGAACGGAACGGAATGGAATATAATGCAACGGAATTCAATGGAATGGAATGGAATGGAATGGAATTCAATGGAATCGAATGGAATCGAATGGAATCGATTGGAATCGAATGGAATCGAATAGAATGGAATGGAATAGAATTTAATCAACCCGAGTAGAGAGGAACGGAACGCAACGGAACGGAACGGAACGGAACTGGACGGAACGGAACGGAATGGAATGGAATGGAACGGAATTCAATTGAATGGAATGGAATGGAATGGAATTCAATGGAATGGAATGGAATGGAATGGAATGGAATTCTATGGAATGGAATGGAATGGAATGGAATGGAATGGAATGGAATGGAATGGAATTCAATGGAATGGAATGGAGTGGAATGGAATGGAATCGAATGGAATTGAATGGAATCGAATGGAATCAAATGGGATCGAATGGAATGGAATGGAATAGAATGGAATCAACCCGAGTAGAACGGAATGGAATGGAATGGAATGGAATGGAATGGAATGGAATGGAATGGAATGGAATGGAATGGAATTCAATGGAATGGAATGGAATGGAATGGAATGGAATGGAATGGAATGGAATGGAATGGAATGGAATTGAATGGAATTCAATGGAATGGAATGGAACGGAATGGAATTCAATGGAATGGAATGGAATGGAATGGAATGGAATTCAATGGAATGGAATGGAATGGAATGGAATGGAATGGAATGGAATGGAATTCCATGGAATGGAATGGAATGGAATGGAATTCCATGGAATGGAATGGAATGGAATCGATTGGAATGGAATGGAATGGAATGGAATGGAATGGAATGGAATAGAATGGAATCAACCCGAGTAGAACGGAATGGAATGGAATGGAATGTAATGGAATGGAATGGAATGGAATGGAATGGAATGGAATGTACCAAAGTAGAACGAAATGGAATGGAATGGAATGGAATGGAATGGAATGGAATGGAATGGAATGGAATGGAATGTACCCGAGTAGAACGGAATTTAATGGAATGGAATGGATTGGAATGGAATGGAATGGAATGGAATGGAATGTAACCGAGTAGAACGGAATGGAATGTAATTGAATGGAATGTAACCGAGTTGAACGGAACGGAATGGAATGGAATGGAATGGAATGGAATGGAATGGAATTGAGTGCAATGCAATGCAATGGAATGCAATGGAATGGAAAGGAATGGAATGGAATGGAATGGAATGGAATCTACCCGAGTAGAACGGAATGGAATGGAACTGAATGGAATGTAACCGAGTAGAACGGAACGGAATGGAATGGAATGGAATGGAATGGAATGCAATGGAATGGAATGGAATGGAATGGAATGGAATGGAATGGAATGGAATGGAATGGACACCAGTAGAATGGAATGGACTGGAATGGAATGGAATGGAATGGAATGGACAGGAGCAGAACGGAATGGAATGCAATGGAATGGAATGGAATGTACCGGAGCAGAACGGAATGGAATGAAATGGAAATGGAAAGGGAATGGAAATAGAACGGGAATGGAAATGGAACGGGAACGGAAATGGAACGGGAATGGAAATGGAACGGGAACGGAAATGGAACGGGAATGGAAATGGAACGGGAACGGAAACGGATCGAGAACGGAAATGGAGTGGGAACGGAAACGGAACGGGAACGGAAATGGAACGGGAATGGTAACGGAACGGGAATGGAAATGGAACGGGAATGGAAAAGGAACGGGAATGGAAATGGATCGGGAATGGAAATGGAATGGGAATGGTAATGGAACTGGAATGGAAATGGAACGGGAATGGAAAAGAAACGGGAATGGAAATGGAACGGGAATGGAAAAGGAATGGGAATGGAAATGGAATGGAATGGAATGGAATGGAATGGAATGGAATGTACCGGAGTGGAGTGGAGTGGAGTGGAGTGGAGTAGAGTGCACTGGAACGGAATGGAATGGAATGGAATGGAATGGAACGGAACGGAATGTACCCGAGAAGCACGGAATGGAATGGAATGGAATGGAATGGAATGGAATGGAATGGAATGGAATGTACCGGAGTGGAGTGGAGTGGAATGGAGTGGAGTGGAGTGGAGTGGAGTGGAATGGAATGGAATGGAATGGAATGGAATGGAATGCAATGGAATGCAATGGAATGGAAAGGAATGGAATGGAATGGAATGGAATGGAATGGAATGGAATGGACACCAGTAGAATGGAATGGAATGGAATGGAATGGAATGGAATGGAATGGAATGGAATGGAATTCAATGGGATGGAATGGAATGGAATGGAATTCTATGGAATGGAATGGAATGGAATTCAATGGAATGGAATGGAATGGAATGGAATTCTATGGAATGGAATGGAGTGGAATCGAATGGAATCGAATGGAATCGAATGGAATCGAATGGAATAGAATGGAATCAACCCGAGTAGAACGGAACGGAACGCAACGGAACGGAACGGAACGGAACGGGATGGAAAGGAACGGAATGGAATGGAATGGAACGGAATTCCATGGAATGGAATGGAATGGAATTCCATGGAATGGAATGGAATGGAATGGAATGGAATGGAATGGAATGGAATTCAATGGAATGGAATGGAATGGATTGGAATGGAATGGAATAGAATGGAATCAACCCGAGTAGAACGGAACGGAACACAACGGAACGGAACGGAACGCAACGGAACGGAACGGAATGGAACGGAACGGAATGGAATGGAATGGAACGGAATTCAATGGAATGGAATGGAATGGAATGGAATTCTATGGAATGGAATGGAATGGAATGGAATGGAATGGAATGGAAATCAATGAAATGGAATGGAATGGAATGGAATGGAATGGAATTCTATGGAATGGAATGGAATGGAACGGAATGGAATGGAATTCTATGGAATGGAATGGAATGGAATGGAATGGAATGGAACGGAATTCGATGGAATGGAATGGAATGGAATGGAATGGAATGGAATTCAATGGAATGGAAAGGAATGGAATGGAATGGAATGGAATTCAATGGAATGGAATGGAATGGAATGGAACGGAATGGAATTCAATGGAATGGAATGGAATGGCAACGAATGGAATCGAATGCAATCGAATGGAATCGATTGGAATTGAATGGAATCGAATGGAATGGAATGGAATAGAATGGAATCAACCTGAGTAGAACGGAACGGCACGCAACGGAACGGAACGGAACGGAACGGGACGGAACGGAAGGGAATGGAATGGAATGGAACGGAATTCAATGGAATGGAATGGAATGGAATGGAATGGAATGGAATGGAATGGAATGGAATAGAATGGAATCAACCCGAGTAGAACGGAACGGAACGCAACGGAACGGAACGGAACGCAACGGAACGGAACGGAACGGAACGGAAAGGAACGGAATGGAATGGAATGGAAAGGAACGGAATTCAATGGAATGGAATGGAATGGAATGGAATTCTATGGAATGGAATGGAATTCAATGGAATGGAATGGAATGGAATGGAATGGAATGGAATGGAATTCAATGGAATGGAATGGAATGGAATGGAATGGAATGGAATTCTATGGAATGGAATGGAATGGAATGGAATGGAATGGAATTGAACGGAATTCTATGGAATGGAATGGAATGGAATTCAATGGAATGGAATGGAATGGAATGGAATGGAATTCAATGGAATGGAATGGAATGGAATGGAATGGAATTCAAAGGAATGGAAAGGAATGGAATGGAATGGAATGGAATTCCATGGAATGGAATGGAATGGAATGGAACGGAAAGGAATTCAATGGAATGGAATGGAATGGAATGGAATGGATTGGAATGGAATGGAATGGAATGGAATGGAATTCAATGGAATGGAATGGAATGGAATGGAATGGCAACGAATGGAATCGAATGCAATCGAATGGAATCGATTGGAATCGAATGGAATCGAATGGAATGGAATGGAATAGAATGGAATCAACCTCAGTAGAACGGAACGGCACGCAACGGAACGGAACGGAACGGAACGGGACGGAACGGAAGGGAATGGAATGGAATGGAACGGAATTCAATGGAATGGAATGGAATGGAATGGAATGGAATGGAATGGAATGGAATGGAATGGAATAGAATGGAATCAACCCGAGTAGAACGGAACGGAACGCAACGGAACGGAATGGAACGCAACGGAACGGAACGGAACGGAACGTAACGGAATGGAATGGAATGGAAAGGAACGGAATTCAATGGAATGGAATGGAATGGAATGGAATGGATTGGAATGGAATGGAATGGAATGGAATGGAATTCAATGGAATGGAATGGAATGGAATGGAATGGAATGGAATGGAATTCCATGGAATGGAATGGAATGGAATGGAATGGAATGGAATGGAATCGAATGGAATCGAATGGAATCGAATGGAATCGAATGGAATCGAATGGAATAGAATGCAAACCCGAGTAGAATGGAATGGAATGGAATGGAATGGAATGGAATGGAATGGAATGGAATGGAATGGAATGGAATTCAAATGGAATGGAATGGAATGGAATTCTATGGAATGGAATGGAGTGGAATCGAATGGAATCGAATGGAATCGAATGGAATCGAATGGGATCGAATGGAATGGAATGGAATAGAATGGAATCAACCCGAGTAGAACGGAGCGGAACGCAACGGAACGGAACGGAACGGAACGGAACGGAAAGGAATGGAATGGAATGGAATGGAACGGAATTCAAAGGAATGGAATGGAACAGAATGGAATTCAATGGAATGGAATGGAATGGAATGGAATGGAATTCAATGGAATGGAATGGAATGGAATGGAATGGAATGGAATGGAATGGAATGGAACGGAACGGAATTCTATGGAATAGAATGGAATGGAATTCTATGGAATGGAATGGAATGGAATGGAATGGAATGGAACGGAATTCAATGGAATGGAATGGAATGGAATGGAATTCAACGGAATGGAATGGAATTCAATGGAATGGAATGGAATGGAATGGAATGGAATGGAATGGAATGGAATGGAATGGAATGGAATGGAATGGAATTCAATGGAATGGAATGGAATTCCATGGAATGGAATGGAATGGAATCGAATGGAATGGAATGGAATGGAATGGAATGGAATGGAATAGAATGGAATCAACCCGAGTAGAACGGAATGGAATGGAATGGAATGGAATGTAATGGAATGGAATGGAATGGAATGGAATGGAATGGAATGGAATGGAATGGAATGTACCAAAGTAGAACGGAATGTAATGGAATGGAATGGAATGGAATGGAATGGAATGGAATGGAATGGAATGCAATGTACCCGAGTAGAACGGAATGGAATGAAATGGAATGGATTGGAATGGAATGGAATGGAATGGAATGGAATGGAATGTAACCGAGTAGAACGGAATGGAATGTAATTGAATGGAATGTAACCGGGTTGAACGGAACGGAATGGAATGGAATGGAATGGAATGGAATGGAATGGAATGGAATGGAATGGAATGGAATTGAGTGCAATGCAATGCAATGGAATGCAATGGAATGGAAAGGAATGGAATGGAATGGAATGGAATCTACCCGAGTAGAACGGAATGGAATGGAATTGAATGGAATGTAACCGAGTAGAACGGAACGGAATGGAATGGAATGGAATGGAATGGAATGCAATGGAATGGAATGGAATGGAATGGAATGGAATGGAATGGAATGGAATGGACACCAGTAGAATGGAATGGAATGGAATGGAATGGAATGGAATGGAATGGAATGGAATGGAATGGAATCTAACCGAGTTGAACGGAATGGAACGGAATGGAATGGAATGGAATGGACAGGAGCAGAACGGAATGGAATGCAATGGAATGGAATGGAATGTACCCGAGCAGAACGGAAAGGAATGAAATGGAAATGGAAAGGGAATGGAAATGGAACGGGAATGGAAATGGAACGGGAACGCAATTGAAACGGGAATGGAAATGGAACGGGAACGGAAACGGAACGAGAACGGAAATGGAACGGGAACGGAAACGGAACGGGAACGGAAATGGAACGGGAATGGTAACGGAACAGGAATGGAAATGGAACGGGAATGGAAAAGGAACGGGAATGGAAATGGATCGGGAATGGAAATGGAACGGGAATGGTAATGGAACGGGAATGGAAATGGAACGGGAATGGAAAAGAAACGGGAATGGAAATGGAACGGGAATGGAAATGGAATGGGAATGGAAATGGAATGGAATGGAATGGAATGGAATGGAATGGAATGTACCGGAGTGGAGTGGAGTGGAGTGGAGTAGAGTGCACTGGAACGGAATGGAATGGAATGGAATGGAATGGAACGGAACGGAATGTACCTGAGAAGCACGGAATGGAATGGAATGGAATGGAATGGAATGGAATGGAATGGAATGTACCGGAGTGGAGTGGAGTGGAATAGAGTGGACTGGAGTGGTGTGGAGTGGAATGGAATGGAATGGAATGGAATGGAATGGAATGGAATGGAATGGACACCACTAGAATGGAATGGAATTTAATGGAATGGAATGGAATGGAATGGAATTCAATGGAATGGAATGGAATGGAATGGAATTCTATGGAATGGAATGGAATGGAATGGAATGGAATGGAATTCCATGGAATGGAATTCCATGGAATGGAATGGAATTCAATGGAATGGAATGGAATGGAATGGAATGGAATGGAATGGAATGGAATGGAACGGAACGGAATTCTATGGAATAGAATGGAATGGAATTCTATGGAATGGAATGGAATGGAATGGAATGGAATGGAACGGAATTCAATGGAATGGAATGGAATGGAATGGAATGGAATTCAACGGAATGGAATGGAATTCAATGGAATGGAATGGAATGGAATGGAATGGAATGGAATGGAATGGAATGGAATGGAATGGAATTCAATGGAATGGAATGGAATGGAATGGAATTCCATGGAATGGAATGGAATGGAATCGAATGGAATGGAATGGAATGGAATGGAATGGAATGGAATAGAATGGAATCAACCCGAGTAGAACGGAATGGAATGGAATGGAATGTAATGTAATGGAATGGAATGGAATGGAATGGAATGGAATGTACCAAAGTAGAACGGAATGGAATGGAATGGAATGGAATGGAATGGAATGGAATGGAATGGAATGGAATGGAATGCAATGTACCCGAGTAGAACGGAATGGAATGAAATGGAATGGATTGGAATGGAATGGAATGGAATGGAATGGAATGGAATGTAACCGAGTAGAACGGAATGGAATGTAATTGAATGGAATGTAACCGGGTTGAACGGAACGGAATGGAATGGAATGGAATGGAATGGAATGGAATGGAATGGAAGGGAATGGAATGGAATTGAGTGCAATGCAATGCAATGGAATGCAATGGAATGGAAAGGAATGGAATGGAATGGAATGGAATCTACCCGAGTAGAACGGAATGGAATGGAATTGTATGGAATGTAACCGAGTAGAACGGAACGGAATGGAATGGAATGGAATGGAATGGAATGCAATGGAATGGAATGGAATGGAATGGAATGGAATGGAATGGACACCAGTAGAATGGAATGGAATGGAATGGAATGGAATGGAATGGAATGGAATGGAATGGAATGGAATGGAATGGAATCTACCCGAGTTGAACGGAATGGAACGGAATGGAATGGAATGGAATGTACAGGAGCAGAACGGAATGGAATGCAATGGAATGGAATGGAATGTACCCGAGCAGAACGGAAAGGAATGAAATGGAAATGGAAAGGGAATGGAAATGGAACGGGAATGGAAATGGAACGGGAACGCAATTGAAACGGGAATGGAAATGGAACGGGAACGGAAACGGAACGAGAACGGAAATGGAACGGGAACGGAAACGGAACGGGAACGGAAATGGAACGGGAATGGTAACGGAACAGGAATGGAAATGGAACGGGAATGGAAAAGGAACGGGAATGGAAATGGATCGGGAATGGAAATGGAACGGGAATGGTAATGGAACGGGAATGGAAATGGAACGGGAATGGAAAAGAAACGGGAATGGAAATGGAACGGGAATGGAAATGGAATGGGAATGGAAATGGAATGGAATGGAATGGAATGGAATGGAATGGAATGTACCGGAGTGGAGTGGAGTGGAGTGGAGTAGAGTGCACTGGAACGGAATGGAATGGAATGGAATGGAATGGAAAGGAACGGAATGTACCTGAGAAGCACGGAATGGAATGGAATGGAATGGAATGGAATGGAATGGAATGGAATGTACCGGAGTGGAGTGGAGTGGAATAGAGTGGACTGGAGTGGTGTGGAGTGGAATGGAATGGAATGGAATGGAATGGAATGGAATGGAATGGAATGGACACCAGTAGAATGGAATGGAATTTAATGGAATGGAATGGAATGGAATGGAATTCCATGGAATGGAATGGAATGGAATGGAATTCTATGGAATGGAATGGAATGGAATTCAATGGAATGGAATGGAATGGAATGGAATGGAATGGAATTCAATGGAATGGAATGGAATGGATTGGAATGGAATGGAATGGAATGGAATGGAATTCAATGGAATGGAATGGAATGGAATGGAATGGAATGGAATTCAATGGAATGGAATGGAATGGAATGGAATGGAATGGAATGGAATGGAATCGAATGGAATCGAATGGAATCGAATGGAATCGAATGGAATAGAATGCAAACCCGAGTAGAATGGAATGGAATGGAATGGAATGGAATGGAATGGAATGGAATGGAATAGAATGGAATGGAATGGAATGGAATGGAATTCAAATGGAATGGAATGGAATGGAATTCTATGGAATGGAATGGAGTGGAATCGAATGGAATCGAATGGAATCGAATGGAATCGAATGGGATCGAATGGAATGGAATGGAATAGAATGGAATCAACCCGAGTAGAACGGAGCTGAACGCAACGGAACGGAACGTAACGGAACGGAACGGAAAGGAATGGAATGGAATGGAATGGAACGGAATTCAAAGGAATGGAATGGAACAGAATGGAATTCAATGGAATGGAATGGAATGGAATGGAATGGAATTCAATGGAATGGAATGGAATGGAATGGAATGGAATGGAATGGAATGGAATGGAATGGAATGGAACGGAACGGAATTCTATGGAATAGAATGGAATGGAATTCTATGGAATGGAATGGAATGGAATGGAATGGAATGGAACGGAATTCAATGGAATGGAATGGAATGGAATGGAATTCAACGGAATGGAATGGAATTCAATGGAATGGAATGGAATGGAATGGAATGGAATGGAATGGAATGGAATGGAATGGAATGGAATTCAATGGAATGGAATGGAATGGAATGGAATTCCATGGAATGGAATGGAATGGAATGGAATGGAATGGAATGGAATGGAATGGAATGGAATGGAATAGAATGGAATCAACCCGAGTAGAACGGAATGGAATGGAATGGAATGGAATGGAATGGAATGGAATGGAATGGAATGGAATGGAATGGAATGTACCAAAGTAGAACGGAATGGAATGGAATGGAATGGAATGGAATGGAATGGAATGGAATTCCATGGAATGGAATGGAATGGAATGGAATTCAATGGAATGGAATGGATTGGAATGGAATGGAATGGAATGGAATGGAATGGAATGTACCGGAGTGGAGTGGAGTGGAGTGGAGTAGAGTGCACTGGAACGGAATGGAATGGAATGGAATGGAACGGAACGGAATGTACCTGAGAAGCACGGAATGGAATGGAATGGAATGGAATGGAATGGAATGGAATGTACCGGAGTGGAGTGGAGTGGAATGGAGTGGACTGGAGTGGTGTGGAGTGGAATGGAATGGAATGGAATGGAATGGAATGGAATGGAATGGAATGGAATGGAATGGAATGGAATGGAATGCAATGGAATGCAATGGAATGGAAAGGAATGGAATGGAATGGAATGGAATGGAATGGAATGGAATGGAATGGAATGGAATGGACAACAGTAGAATGGAATGGAACGGAATGGAATGGAATGGAATGGAATGGAATGGAATGGAATGGAATGGAATGGAATGGAATGGAATTCAATGGAATGGAATGGAATGGAATTCCATGGAATGGAATGGAATGGAATTCCATGGAATGGAATGGAATGGAATGGAATTCTATGGAATGGAATGGAGTGGAATCGAATGGAATCGAATGGAATCGAATGGAATGGAATGGAATAGAATGGAATCAACCCGAGTAGAACGGAGCGGAACGCAACGGAACGGAACGGAACGGAACGGGACGGAACCGAACGGAATGGAATGGAATGGAACGGAATTCCATGGAATGGAATGGAATGGAATGGAATTCAATGGAATGGAATGGAATGGAATGGAATGGAATTCGATGGAATGGAATGGAATGGATTGGAATGGAATGGAATAGAATGGAATCAACCCGAGTAGAACGGAACGGAACGGAACACAACGGAACGGAACGGAACGCAACGGAACGGAACGGAACGGAACGGAACGGAATGGAATGGAATGGAATGGAACGGAATTCAATGGAATGGAATGGAATGGAATGGAATGGAATTCTATGGAATGGAATGGAATGGAATGGAATGGAATGGAATTCCATGGAATGGAATGGAATGGAATGGAATGGAATTCAATGGAATGGAATGGAGTGGAATGGAATGGAATCGAATGGAATTGAATGGAATCGAATGGAATCAAATGGGATCGAATGGAATGGAATGGAATAGAATGGAATCAACCCGAGTAGAACGGAATGAAATGGAATGGAATGGAATGGAATGGAATGGAATTCAATGGAATGGAATGGAACGGAATGGAATTCAATGGAATGGAATGGAATGGAATGGAATGGAATGGAATGGAATGGAATGGAATGGAATGGAATGGAATGGAATTCCATGGAATGGAATGGAATGGAATGGAATTCCATGGAATGGAATGGAATGGAATGGAATTCCATGGAATGGAATGGAATGGAATGGAATTCCATGGAATGGAATGGAATGGAATGGAATTCCATGGAATGGAATGGATTGGAATGGAATGGAATGGAATGGAAAGGAATGGAATGAAATGGAATGGAATGGAATAGAATGGAATCAACCTGAGTAGAACGGAATGGAATGGAATGGAATGGAATGGAATGGAATGGAATGGAATGGAATGGAATGGAATGGAATGTACCAAAGTAGAACGGAATGGAATGGAATGGAATGGAATGGAATGGAATGGAATGGAATGGAATGGAATGGAATGGAATGTACACGAGTAGAACGGAATGGAATGGAATGGAATGGATTGGAATGGAATGGAATGGAATGGAATGGAATGTAACCGAGTAGAACGGAATGGAATGTAATTGAATGGAATGTAACCGAGTTGAACGGAACGGAATGGAATGGAATGGAATGGAATGGAATGGAATGGAATGGAATGGAATTGAGTGCAATGCAATGCAATGGAATGCAATGGAATGGAAAGGAATGGAATGGAATGGAATGGAATCTACCCGAGTAGAACGGAATGGAATGGAATTGAATGGAATGTAATCGAGTAGAACGGAACGGAATGGAATGGAATGGAATGGAATGCAATGGAATGGAATGGAATGGAATGGAATGGAATGGAATGGAATGGACACCAGTAGAATGGAATGGAATGGAATGGAATGGAATGGAATGGAATGGAATGGAATGGAATCTACCCGAGTAGAACGGAATGGAACGGAATGGAATGGAATGGAATGGACAGGAGCAGAACGGAATGGAATGCAATGGAATGGAATGGAATGTACCCGAGCAGAACGGAATGGAATGAAATGGAAATGGAAAGGGAATGGAAATGGAACGGGAATGGAAATGGAACGGGAACGGAAATGGAACGGGAATGGAAATGGAACGGGAACGGAAACGGAACGAGAACGGAAATGGAACGGGAACGGAAACGGAACGGGAACGGAAATGGAACGGGAATGGTAACGGAACGGGAATGGAAATGGAACGGGAATGGAAATGGAACGGGAATGGAAATGGATCGGGAATGGAAATGGAACGGGAATGGTAATGGAACTGGAATGGAAATGGAACGGGAATGGAAAAGAAACGGGAATGGAAATGGAACGGGAATGGAAATGGAATGGGAATGGAAATGGAATGGAATGGAATGGAATGGAATGGAATGGAATGTACCGGAGTGGAGTGGAGTGGAGTGGAGTGGAGTAGAGTGCACTGGAACGGAATGGAATGGAATGGAATGGAATGGAATGGAACGGAACGGAATGTACCTGAGAAGCACGGAATGGAATGGAATGGAATGGAATGGAATGGAATGTACCGGAGTGGAGTGGAGTGGAATGGAGTGGAGTGGAGTGGAGTGGAGTGGAATTGAATGGAATGGAATGGAACGGAATGCAATGGAATGCAATGGAATGGAAAGGAATGGAATGGAATGGAATGGAATGGAATGGAATGGAATGGAATGGAATGGAATGGAATGGAATGGAATGGACACCAGTAGAATGGAATGGAATGGAATGGAATGGAATGGAATGGAATGGAATGGAATTCAATGGAATGGAATGGAATGGAATGGAATGGAATGGAATGGAATGGAATTGAATGGAATCAACCCGAGTAGAACGGAATGGAATGGAATGGAATGTAATGGAATGGAATGGAATGGAATGGAATGGAATGTACCAAAGTAGAACGGAATGGAATGGAATGGAATGGAATGGAATGGAATGGAATGGAATGGAATGGAATGGAATGGAATGCAATGTACCCGAGTAGAACGGAATGGAATGGAATGGAATGGATTGGAATGGAATGGAATGGAATGGAATGGAATGGAATGTAACCGAGTAGAACGGAATGGAATGTAATTGAATGGAATGTAACCGGGTTGAACGGAACGGAATGGAATGGAATGGAATGGAATGGAATGGAATGGAATGGAATGGAATTGAGTGCAATGCAATGCAATGGAATGCAATGGAATGGAAAGGAATGGAATGGAATGGAATGGAATCTACCCGAGTAGAACGGAATGGAATGGAATTGAATGGAATGTAACCGAGTAGAACGGAACGGAATGGAATGGAATGGAATGGAATGGAATGCAATAGAATGGAATGGAATGGAATGGAATGGAATGGAATGGACACCAGTAGAATGGAATGGAATGGAATGGAATGGAATGGAATGGAATGGAATGGAATGGAATGGAATCTACCCGAGTAGAACGGAATGGAACGGAATGGAATGGAATGAAATGTACAGGAGCAGAACGGAATGGAATGCAATGGAATGGAATGGAATGTACCCGAGCAGAACGGAAAGGAATGAAATGGAAATGGAAAGGGAATGGAAATGGAACGGGAATGGAAATGGAACGGGAACGCAATTGAAACGGGAATGGAAATGGAACGGGAACGGAAACGGAACGAGAACGGAAATGGAACGGGAACGGAAACGGAACGGGAACGGAAATGGAACGGGAATGGTAACGGAACAGGAATGGAAATGGAACGGGAATGGAAAAGGAACGGGAATGGAAATGGATCGGGAATGGAAATGGAACGGGAATGGTAATGGAACGGGAATGGAAATGGAACGGGAATGGAAAAGAAACGGGAATGGAAATGGAACGGGAATGGAAATGGAATGGGAATGGAAATGGAATGGAATGGAATGGAATGGAATGGAATGGAATGTACCGGAGTGGAGTGGAGTGGAGTGGAGTAGAGTGCACTGGAACGGAATGGAATGGAATGGAATGGAACGGAACGGAATGTACCTGAGATGCACGGAATGGAATGGAATGGAATGGAATGGAATGGAATGGAATGGAATGGAATGTACCGGAGTGGAGTGGAGTGGAATGGAGTGGACTGGAGTGGTGTGGAGTGGAATGGAATGGAATGGAATGGAATGGAATGGAATGGAATGGAATGGAATGCAATGGAATGCAATGGAATGGAAAGGAATGGAATGGAATGGAATGGAATGGAATGGAATGGAATGGACAACAGTAGAATGGAATGGAACGGAATGGAATGGAATGGAATGGAATGGAATGGAATGGAATGGAATGGAATGGAATGGAATGGAATTCAATGGAATGGAATGGACTGGAATGGAATTCAATGGAATGGAATGGAGTGGAATCGAATGGAATCGAATGGAATCGAATGGAATGGAATGGAATAGAATGGAATCAACCCGAGTAGAACGGAGCGGAATGCAACGGAACGGAACGGAACGGAACGGGACGGAACCGAACGGAATGGAATGGAATGGAACGGAATTCCATGGAATGGAATGGAATGGAATGGAATTCAATGGAATGGAATGGAATGGAATGGAATGGAATTCGATGGAATGGAATGGAATGGATTGGAATGGAATGGAATAGAATGGAATCAACCCGAGTAGAACGGAACGGAACACAACGGAACGGAACGGAACGCAACGGAACGGAACGGAACGGAACGGAACGGAACGGAATGGAATGGAATGGAACGGAATTCAATGGAATGGAATGGAATGGAATGGAATTCTATGGAATGGAATGGAATGGAATGGAATGGAATGGAATTCCATGGAATGGAATGGAATGGAATGGAATGGAATGGAATTCAATGGAATGGAATGGAGTGGAATGGAATGGAATCGAATGGAATTGAATGGAATCGAATGGAATCAAATGGGATCGAATGGAATGGAATGGAATAGAATGGAATCAACCCGAGTAGAACGGAATGAAATGGAATGGAATGGAATGGGATGGAATGGAATGGAATGGAATGGAATGGAACGGAATTCAATGGAATGGAATGGAATGGAATGGAATGGAATGGAATGGAACGGAATGGAATTCAATGGAATGGAATGGAATGGAATGGAATGGAATGGAATGGAATGGAATGGAATTCCATGGAATGGAATGGAATGGAATGGAATTCCATGGAATGGAATGGAATGGAATGGAATTCAATGGAATGGAATGGATTGGAATGGAATGGAATGGAATGGAATGGAATGCAATGAAATGGAATGGAATGGAATAGAATGGAATCAACCTGAGTAGAACGGAATGGAATGGAATGGAATGGAATGGAATGGAATGGAATGGAATGGAATGGAATGGAATGGAATGTACCAAAGTAGAACGGAATGGAATGGAATGGAATGGAATGGAATGGAATGGAATGGAATGGAATGGAATGGAATGGAATGTACACGAGTAGAACGGAATGTAATGGAATGGAATGGATTGGAATGGAATGGAATGGAATGGAATGGAATGTAACCGAGTAGAACGGAATGGAATGTAATTGAATGGAATGTAACCGAGTTGAACGGAACGGAATGGAATGGAATGGAATGGAATGGAATGGAATGGAATGGAATGGAATTGAGTGCAATGCAATGCAATGGAATGCAATGGAATGGAAAGGAATGGAATGGAATGGAATGGAATCTACCCGAGTAGAACGGAATGGAATGGAATTGAATGGAATGTAATCGAGTAGAACGGAACGGAATGGAATGGAATGGAATGGAATGCAATGGAATGGAATGGAATGGAATGGAATGGAATGGAATGGAATGGAATGGACACCAGTAGAATGGAATGGAATGGAATGGAATGGAATGGAATGGAATGGAATCTACCCGAGTAGAACGGAATGGAACGGAATGGAATGGAATGGAATGGACAGGAGCAGAACGGAATGGAATGCAATGGAATGGAATGGAATGTACCCGAGCAGAACGGAATGGAATGAAATGGAAATGGAAAGGGAATGGAAATGGAACGGGAATGGAAATGGAACGGGAACGGAAATGGAACGGGAATGGAAATGGAACGGGAACGGAAACGGAACGAGAACGGAAATGGAACGGGAACGGAAACGGAACGGGAACGGAAATGGAACGGGAATGGTAACGGAACGGGAATGGAAATGGAACGGGAATGGAAATGGAACGGGAATGGAAATGGATCGGGAATGGAAATGGAACGGGAATGGTAATGGAACTGGAATGGAAATGGAACGGGAATGGAAAAGAAACGGGAATGGAAATGGAACGGGAATGGAAATGGAATGGGAATGGAAATGGAATGGAATGGAATGGAATGGAATGGAATGGAATGGAATGTACCGGAGTGGAGTGGAGTGGAGTGGAGTGGAGTAGAGTGCACTGGAACGGAATGGAATGGAATGGAATGGAATGGAATGGAACGGAACGGAATGTACCTGAGAAGCACGGAATGGAATGGAATGGAATGGAATGGAATGGAATGTACCGGAGTGGAGTGGAGTGGAATGGAGTGGAGTGGAGTGGAGTGGAGTGGAATGGAATGGAATGGAATGGAACGGAATGCAATGGAATGCAATGGAAAGGAAAGGAATGGAATGGAATGGAATGGAAGGGAATGGAATGGAATGGACACCAGTAGAATGGAATGGAATGGAATGGAATGGAATGGAATGGAATGGAATGGAATGGAATGGAATGGAATGGAATGGAATGGAATGGAATTCAATGGAATGGAATGGAATGGAATGGAATTCCATGGAATGGAATGGAATGGAATCGAATGGAATGGAATGGAATGGAATGGAATCGAATGGAATGGAATGGAATGGAATGGAATGGAATGGAATAGAATGGAATCAACCCGAGTAGAACGGAATGGAATGGAATGGAATGGAATGGAATGGAATGGAATGGAATGTACAAAAGTAGAACGGAATGGAATGGAATGGAATGGAATGGAATGGAATGGAATGGAATGGAATGGAATGGAATGCAATGTACCCGAGTAGAACGGAATGGAATGGAATGGAATGGATTGGAATGGAATGGAATGGAATGGAATGGAATGTAACCGAGTAGAACGGAATGGAATGTAATTGAATGGAATGTAACCGGGTTGAACAGAACGGAATGGAATGGAATGGAATGGAATGGAATGGAATGGAATGGAATTGAGTGCAATGCAATGCAATGGAATGCAATGGAATGGAAAGGAATGGAATGGAATGGAATGGAATCTACCCGAGTAGAACGGAATGGAATGGAATTGAATGGAATGTAACCGAGTAGAACGGAACGGAATGGAATGGAATGGAATGGAATGGAATGCAATGGAATGGAATGGAATGGAATGGAATGGAATGGAATGGAATGGAATGGAATGGACACCAGTAGAATGGAATGGAATGGAATGGAATGGAATGGAATGGAATGGAATGGAATGGAATGGAATGGAATCTACCCGAGTAGAACGGAATGGAACGGAATGGAATGGAATGGAATGTACAGGAGCAGAACGGAATGGAATGCAATGGAATGGAATGGAATGTACCCGAGCAGAACGGAAAGGAATGAAATGGAAATGGAAAGGGAATGGAAATGGAACGGGAATGGAAATGGAACGGGAACGCAATTGAAACGGGAATGGAAATGGAACGGGAACGGAAACGGAACGGGAACGGAAATGGAACGGGAATGGTAACGGAACAGGAATGGAAATGGAACGGGAATGGAAAAGGAACGGGAATGGAAATGGATCGGGAATGGAAATGGAACGGGAATGGTAATGGAACGGGAATGGAAATGGAACGGGAATGGAAAAGAAACGGGAATGGAAATGGAACGGGAATGGAAATGGAATGGGAATGGAAATGGAATGGAATGGAATGGAATGGAATGGAATGGAATGGAATGTACCGGAGTGGAGTGGAGTGGAGTGGAGTAGAGTGCACTGGAACGGAATGGAATGGAATGGAATGGAATGGAACGGAACGGAATGTACCTGAGAAGCACGGAATGGAATGGAATGGAATGGAATGGAATGGAATGGAATGTACCGGAGTGGAGTGGAGTGGAATGGAGTGGACTGGAGTGGTGTGGAGTGGAATGGAATGGAATGGAATGGAATGGAATGGAATGGAATGGAATGGAATGGAATGGAATGGAATGGAATGGAATGCAATGGAATGCAATGGAATGGAAAGGAATGGAATGGAATGGAATGGAATGGAATGGAATGGAATGGAATGGACAACAGTAGAATGGAATGGAATGGAATGGAATGGAATGGAATGGAATGGAATTCAATGGAATGGAATGGAATGGAATGGAATTCAATGGAATGGAATGGAATGGAATGGAATTCTATGGAATGGAATGGAGTGGAATCGAATGGAATCGAATGGAATCGAATGGAATGGAATGGAATAGAATGGAATCAACCCGAGTAGAACGGAGCGGAACGCAACGGAACGGAACGGAACGGAACGGGACGGAACGGAACGGAATGGAATGGAATGGAACGGAATTCCATGGAATGGAATGGAATGGAATGGAATGGAATGGAATTCGATGGAATGGAATGGAATGGATTGGAATGGAATGGAATAGAATGGAATTAACCCGAGTAGAACGGAACGGAACACAACGAAACGGAACGGAACGCAACGGAACGGAACGGAACGGAACGGAACGGAACGGAATGGAATGGAACGGAATTCAATGGAATGGAATGGAATGGAATGGAATTCTATGGAATGGAATGGAATGGAATGGAATGGAATGGAATGGAATGGAATGGAATTCCATGGAATGGAATGGAATGGAATGGAATGGAATGGAATTGAATGGAATCGAATGGAATCAAATGGGATCGAATGGAATGGAATGGAATAGAATGGAATCAACCCGAGTAGAACGGAATGGAATGGAATGGAATGGAATGGGATGGAATGGAATGGAATGGAATGGAATGGAACGGAATTCAATGGAATGGAATGGCATGGAATGGAATGGAATGGAATGGAATGGAATGGAATTCAATGGAATGGAATGGAACGGAATGGAATTCAATGGAATGGAATGGAATGGAATGGAATGGAATGGAATGGAATGGAATGGAATTCCATGGAATGGAATGGAATGGAATGGAATTCCATGGAATGGAATGGAATGGAATGGAATTCCATGGAATGGAATGGAATGGAATGGAATTCAATGGAATGGAATGGAATGGAATCGAATGGAATGGAATGGAATGGAATGGAATGAAATGGAATGGAATGGAATAGAATGGAATCAACCTGAGTAGAACGGAATGGAATGGAATGGAATGGAATGGAATGGAATGGAATGGAATGGAATGGAATGTACCAAAGTAGAACGGAATGGAATGGAATGGAATGGAATGGAATGGAATGGAATGGAATGGAATGGAATGGAATGGAATGTACACGAGTAGAACGGAATGGAATGGAATGGAATGGATTGGAATGGAATGGAATGGAATGGAATGGAATGTAACCGAGTAGAACGGAATGGAATGTAATTGAATGGAATGTAACCGAGTTGAACGGAACGGAATGGAATGGAATGGAATGGAATGGAATGGAATGGAATGGAATGGAATTGAGTGCAATGCAATGCAATGGAATGCAATGGAATGGAAAGGAATGGAATGGAATGGAATGGAATCTACCCGAGTAGAACGGAATGGAATGGAATTGAATGGAATGTAATCGAGTAGAACGGAACGGAATGGAATGGAATGGAATGGAATGCAATGGAATGGAATGGAATGCAATGGAATGGAATGGAATGGAATGGACACCAGTAGAATGGAATGGAATGGAATGGAATGGAATGGAATGGAATGGAATGGAATCTACCCGAGTAGAACGGAATGGAACGGAATGGAATGGAATGGAATGGACAGGAGCAGAACGGAATGGAATGCAATGGAATGGAATGGAATGTACCCGAGCAGAACGGAATGGAATGAAATGGAAATGGAAAGGGAATGGAAATGGAACGGGAATGGAAATGGAACGGGAACGGAAACGGAACGAGAACGGAAATGGAACGGGAACGGAAACGGAACGGGAACGGAAATGGAACGGGAATGGTAACGGAACGGGAATGGAAATGGAACGGGAATGGAAATGGAACGGGAATGGAAATGGATCGGGAATGGAAATGGAACGGGAATGGTAATGGAACTGGAATGGAAATGGAACGGGAATGGAAAAGAAACGGGAATGGAAATGGAACGGGAATGGAAATGGAATGGTAATGGAATTGGAATGGAATGGAATGGAATGGAATGGAATGGAATGTACCGGAGTGGAGTGGAGTGGAGTGGAGTGGAGTAGAGTGCACTGGAACGGAATGGAATGGAATGGAATGGAATGGAATGGAATGGAACGGAACGGAATGTACCTGAGAAGCACGGAATGGAATGGAATGGAATGGAATGGAATGGAATGTACCGGAGTGGAGTGGAGTGGAATGGAGTGGAGTGGAGTGGAGTGGAGTGGAATGGAATGGAATGGAATGGAATGGAATGCAGTGGAATGCAATGGAATGGAAAGGAATGGAATGGAATGGAATGGAATGGAATGGAATGGAATGGAATGGAATGGACACCAGTAGAATGGAATGGAATGGAATGGAATGGAATGGAATGGAATGGAATGGAATGGAATGGAATTCAATGGAATGGAATGGAATGGAATGGAATTCTATGGAATGGAATGGAATGGAATTCAATGGAATGGAATGGAATGGAATGGAATGGAATGGAATTCTATGGAATGGAATGGAATGGAATGGAATGGAATGGAATGGAATGGAATGGAATGGAATGGACACCAGTAGAATGGAATGGAATGGAATGGAATGGAATGGAATGGAATGGAATGGAATTCAATGGAATGGAATGGAATGGAAAGGAATTCAATGGAGTGGAATGGAATGGAATTCAATGGAATGGAATGGAATGGAATGGAATTCTATGGAATGGAATGGAGTGGAATCGAATGGAATCGAATGGAATCGAATGGAATGGAATGGAATAGAATGGAATCAACCCGAGTAGAACGGAACGGAACGCAACGGAACGGAACGGAACGGAACGGGACGGAACGGAACGGAATGGAATGGAATGGAACGGAATTCCATGGAATGGAATGGAATGGAATGGAATTCAATGGAATGGAATGGAATGGAATGGAATGGAATGGAATTCAATGGAATGGAATGGAATGGAATGGAATGGAATGGAATTCAATGGAATGGAATTCAATGGAATTCAATGGAATGGAATGCAATGGAATGGAATGGAATGGAATGGAATGGAATGGAATTCAATGGAATAGAATGGAATGGAATGGAATGGAAACGAATGGAATCGAATGGAATCGAATGGAATCGAATGGAATCGAATGGAATGGAATGGAATAGAATGGAATCAACCCGAGTAGAACGGAATGGAATGGAATGGAATGGAATGGAATGGAATGGAATGGAATGGAATGGAATGAAATGTTATGGAATGGAATGGAATGGAATTCAATGCAATTCAATTGAATGGAATGGAAGGGAATGGAATGGAGTGGAGTGGAGTGGAGTGGAGTGGAGTGGAATGGAATGGAGTGGAATGGAATGGAATGGAATGGAATGGAATGGAATGGAATGGAATTCAATTTTATGGAATGTAAGGGAGTGGAATGGAGTGGAGTGGAGTGGAGTGGAGTGCAGTGGAGTGGAATGGAATGGAGTGGAATGGAATGGAATGGAATGGAATGGAATGGAATGGAATGGAATTCAATGGAGTGGAATGGAATGGAATGGAATGGAATGGAATGGAATGGAATGGAATTCAATGCAATGGAATGGAATGGAATCGGATGGAGTCAAATGGAATGGAATGGAATAGAATGGAATCAACCCGAGTAGAACGGAATGGAACGCAACGGAACGGAACGGAACGGAACGGAACGGAATGGAATGTAATGGAATGGAATGGAATGGAATGGAATGGAGCGGAATGGAATGCAATGGAATGGAATGGAATGGAATGGAATGGAATGGAATGGAATGGAGTCGAATGGAATCGAATGGAATGGAATGGAATAGAATGGAATCAACCCGAGTAGAACGGTACGGAACGGAACGGAACGGAACGGAACGGAACGGAATGGAATGATCAACCCGTGTAGAATGGAATGGAATGGAATTGAATAGAATGGAATCAACCCTAGTTGAACGGAACGGAACGCAACGGAACGGAACGGAACGGAACGGAATGGAATGGAATGGAAAGGAACGGAATTCAATGGAATGGAATGGAATGGAATGGAATTCTATGGAATGGAATGGAATTCAATGGAATGGAATGGAATGGAATGGAATGGAATGGAATGGAATGGAATGGAATGGAATTCAATGGAATGGAATGGAATGGAATGGAATGGAATTCAATGGAATGGAATGGAATGGAATGGAATGGAATGGAATGGAATCGAATGGAATCGAATGGAATCGAATGGAATCGAATGGAATCGAATGGAATGGAATGGAATAGAATGCAATCAACCCGAGTAGAATGGAATGGAATGGAATGGAATGGGATGGAATGGAATAGAATGGAATGGAATGGAATGGAGTGGAATTCAAATGGAATGGAATGGAATGGAATTCTATGGAATGGAATGGAGTGGAATCGAATGGAATCGAATGGAATCGAATGGAATCGAATGGGATCGAATGGAATGGAATGGAATAGAATGGAATCAACCCGAGTAGAACGGAGCGGAACGCAACGGAACCGAACGGAACGGAACGGAACGGAAAGGATTGGAATGGAATGGAATGGAACGGAATTCAAAGGAATGGAATGGAACAGAATGGAATTCAATGGAAAGGAATGGAATGGAATGGAATGGAATTCAATGGAATGGAATGGAATGGAATGGAATGGAATGGAATGGAATGGAATGGAACGGAATTCTATGGAAAGGAATGGAATGGAATTCAATGGAATGGAATGGAATGTAATGGAACGGAATTCAATGGAATGGAATGGAATTCAATGGAATGGAATGGAATGGAATGGAATGGAATGGAATGGGATGGAATGGAATGGAATGGAATGGAATGGAATGGAATTCAAAGGAATGGAATGGAATGGAATGGAATGGAATGGAATTCAATGGAATGGAATGGAGTGGAATCGAATGGAATCGAATGGAATCGAATGAGATCGAATGGAATGGAATGGCATAGAATGGAATCAACCCGAGTAGAACGGAATGGAATGGAATGGAATGGAATGGAATGGAATGGAATGGAATTCAATTGAATGGAATGGAATGGAATGGAATGGAATGGAATGGAATGGAATGGAATCAACCCGAGTAGAACGGAACGGCACGCAACGGAACGGAACGGAACGGAACGGGACGGAACGGAACGGAATGGAATATAATGCAACGGAATTCAATGGAATGGAATGGAATGGAATGGAATTCAATGGAATCGAATGGAATCGAATGGAATCGATTGGAATCGAATGGAATCGAATAGAATGGAATGGAATAGAATTTAATCAACCCGAGTAGAGAGGAACGGAACGCAACGGAACGGAACGGAACGGAACGGGACGGAACGGAACGGAATGGAATGGAATGGAACGGAATTCAATTGAATGGAATGGAATGGAATGGAATTCAATGGAATGGAATGGAATGGAATTCAATGGAATGGAATGGAATGGAATGGAATGGAATGGAATGGAATGGAATTCAATGGAATGGAATGGAGTGGAATGGAATGGAATCGAATGGAATTGAATGGAATCGAATGGAATCAAATGGGATCGAATGGAATGGAATGGAATAGAATGGAATCAACCCGAGTAGAACGGAATGGAATGGAATGGAATGGAATGGAATGGAAAGGAATGGAATGGAATGGAATGGAATGGAATTCAATGGAATGGAATGGAATGGAATGGAATGGAATGGAATGGAATGGAATGGAATGGAATGGAATGGAATTCAATGGAATGGAATGGAACGGAATGGAATTCAATGGAATGGAATGGAATGGAATGGAATGGAATTCAATGGAATGGAATGGAATGGAATGGAATGGAATGGAATGGAATGGAATGGAATGGAATTCCATGGAATGGAATGGAATGGAATGGAATTCCATGGAATGGAATGGAATGGAATCGATTGGAATTCAATGGAATGGAATGGAATGGAATGGAATGGAATGGAATGGAATGGAATGGAATTCAATGGAATGGAATGGAATGGAATGGAATGGAATGGAATGGAATGGAATTCCATGGAATGGAATGGAATGGAATGGAATTCCATGGAATGGAATGGAATGGAATTCCATGGAATGGAATGGAATGGAATGGAATTCCATGGAATGGAATGGAATGGAATCGATTGGAATGGAATGGAATGGAATGGAATGGAATGGAATGGAATGGAATAGAATGGAATCAACCCGAGTAGAACGGAATGGAATGGAATGTAATGTAATGGAATGGAATGGAATGGAATGGAATGGAATGGAATGGAATGTACCAAAGTAGAACGGAATGGAATGGAATGGAATGGAATGGAATGGAATGGAATGGAATGGAATGGAATGTACCCGAGTAGAACGGAATTTAATGGAATGGAATGGATTGGAATGGAATGGAATGGAATGGAATGGAATGTAACCGAGTAGAACGGAATGGAATGTAATTGAATGGAATGTAACCGAGTTGAACGGAACGGAATGGAATGGAATGGAATGGAATGGAATGGAATGGAATTGAGTGCAATGCAATGCAATGGAATGCAATGGAATGGAAAGGAATGGAATGGAATGGAATGGAATGGAATCTACCCGAGTAGAACGGAATGGAATGGAATTGAATGGAATGTAACCGAGTAGAACGGAACGGAATGGAATGGAATGGAATGGAATGGAATGCAATGGAATGGAATGGAATGGAATGGAATGGAATGGAATGGAATGGAATGGACACCAGTAGAATGGAATGGACTGGAATGGAATGCAGTGGAATGGAATGGAATGGAATGGAATCTACCCGAGCAGAACGGAATGGAACGGAATGGAATGGAATGGAATGGACAGGAGCAGAACGGAATGGAATGCAATGGAATGGAATGGAATGTACCGGAGCAGAACGGAATGGAATGAAATGGAAATGGAAAGGGAATGGAAATAGAACGGGAATGGAAATGGAACGGGAACGGAAATGGAACGGGAATGGAAATGGAACGGGAACGGAAATGGAACGGGAATGGAAATGGAACGGGAACGGAAACGGAACGAGAACGGAAATGGAGTGGGAACGGAAACGGAACGGGAACGGAAATGGAACGGGAATGGTAACGGAACGGGAATGGAAATGGAACGGGAATGGAAAAGGAACGGGAATGGAAATGGATCGGGAATGGAAATGGAACGGGAATGGTAATGGAACTGGAATGGAAATGGAACGGGAATGGAAAAGAAACGGGAATGGAAATGGAACGGGAATGGAAATGGAATGGGAATGGAAATGGAATGGAATGGAATGGAATGGAATGGAATGGAATGTACCGGAGTGGAGTGGAGTGGAGTGGAGTGGAGTAGAGTGCACTGGAACGGAATGGAATGGAATGGAATGGAATGGAACGGAACGGAATGTACCCGAGAAGCACGGAATGGAATGGAATGGAATGGAATGGAATGGAATGGAATGGAATGTACCGGAGTGGAGTGGAGTGGAATGGAGTGGAGTGGAGTGGAGTGGAGTGGAATGGAATGGAATGGAATGGAATGGAATGGAATGCAATGGAATGCAATGGAATGGAAAGGAATGGAATAGAATGGAATGGAATGGAATGGAATGGAATGGAATGGACACCAGTAGAATGGAATGGAATGGAATGGAATGGAATGGAATGGAATGGAATGGAATGGAATTCAATGGAATGGAATGGAATGGAATGGAATTCTATGGAATGGAATGGAATGGAATTCAATGGAATGTAATGGAATGGAATGGAATTCTATGGAATGGAATGGAGTGGAATCGAATGGAATCGAATGGAATCGAATGGAATGGAATGGAATAGAATGGAATCAACCCGAGTAGAACGGAACGGAACGCAACGGAACGGAACGGAACGGAACGGGATGGAAAGGAACGGAATGGAATGGAATGGAACGGAATTCCATGGAATGGAATGGAATGGAATTCCATGGAATGGAATGGAATGGAATGGAATGGAATGGAATGGAATGGAATGGAATTCAATGCAATGGAATGGAATGGATTGGAATGGAATGGAATAGAATGGAATCAACCCGAGTAGAACGGAACGGAACACAACGGAACGGAACGGAACGCAACGGAACGGAACGGAATGGAACGGAACGGAATGGAATGGAATGGAACGGAATTCAATGGAATGGAATGGAATGGAATGGAATTCTATGGAATGGAATGGAATGGAATGGAATGGAATGGAATGGAATGGAAATCAATGAAATGGAATGGAATGGAATGGAATGGAATGGAATTCTATGGAATGGAATGGAATGGAACGGAATGGAATGGAATTCTATGGAATGGAATGGAATGGAATGGAATGGAACGGAATTCGATGGAATGGAATGGAATGGAATGGAATGGAATGGAATGGAATGGAATTCAATGGAATGGAAAGGAATGGAATGGAATGGAATGGAATTCAATGGAATGGAATGGAATGGAATGGAACGGAATGGAATTCAATGGAATGGAATGGAATGGCAACGAATGGAATCGAATGCAATCGAATGGAATCGATTGGAATCGAATGGAATCGAATGGAATGGAATGGAATAGAATGGAATCAACCTGAGTAGAACGGAACGGCACGCAACGGAACGGAACGGAACGGAACGGGACGGAACGGAAGGGAATGGAATGGAATGGAACGGAATTCAATGGAATGGAATGGAATGGAATGGAATGGAATGGAATGGAATAGAATGGAATCAACCCGAGTAGAACGGAACGGAACGCAACGGAACGGAACGGAACGCAACGGAACGGAACGGAACGGAACGGAAAGGAACGGAATGGAATGGAATGGAAAGGAACGGAATTCAATGGAATGGAATGGAATGGAATGGAATTCTATGGAATGGAATGGAATTCAATGGAATGGAATGGAATGGAATGGAATGGAATGGAATGGAATGGAATTCAATGGAATGGAATGGAATGGAATGGAATTGAACGGAATTCTATGGAATGGAATGGAATGGAATTCAATGGAATGGAATGGAATGGAATGGAATGGAATGGAATGGAATTCAATGGAATGGAATGGAATGGAATGGAATGGAATTCAAAGGAATGGAAAGGAATGGAATGGAATGGAATGGAATTCAATGGAATGGAATGGAATGGAATGGAACGGAATGGAATTCAATGGAATGGAATGGAATGGAATGGAATGGATTGGAATGGAATGGAATGGAATGGAATGGAATTCAATGGAATGGAATGGAATGGAATGGAATGGCAACGAATGGAATCGAATGCAATCGAATGGAATCGATTGGAATCGAATGGAATCGAATGGAATGGAATGGAATAGAATGGAATCAACCTCAGTAGAACGGAACGGCACGCAACGGAACGGAACGGAACGGAACGGGACGGAACGGAAGGGAATGGAATGGAATGGAACGGAATTCAATGGAATGGAATGGAATGGAATGGAATGGAATGGAATGGAATGGAATGGAATGGAATGGAATAGAATGGAATCAACCCGAGTAGAACGGAACGGAACGCAACGGAACGGAATGGAACGCAACGGAACGGAACGGAACGGAACGGAACGGAATGGAATGGAATGGAAAGGAACGGAATTCAATGGAATGGAATGGAATGGAATGGAATGGATTGGAATGGAATGGAATGGAATGGAATGGAATTCAATGGAATGGAATGGAATGGAATGGAATGGAATGGAATGGAATGGAATGGAATGGAATGGAATGGAATGGAATGGAATCGAATGGAATCAAATGGAATCGAATGGAATCGAATGGAATCGAATGGAATAGAATGCAAACCCGAGTAGAATGGAATGGAATGGAATGGAATGGAATGGAATGGAATGGAATGGAATGGAATGGAATGGAATTCAAATGGAATGGAATGGAATGGAATTCTATGGAATGGAATGGAGTGGAATCGAATGGAATCGAATGGAATCGAATGGAATCGAATGGGATCGAATGGAATGGAATGGAATAGAATGGAATCAACCCGAGTAGAACGGAGCGGAACGCAACGGAACGGAACGGAACGGAACGGAACGGAAAGGAATGGAATGGAATGGAATGGAACGGAATTCAAAGGAATGGAATGGAACAGAATGGAATTCAATGGAATGGAATGGAATGGAATGGAATGGGATTCAATGGAATGGAATGGAATGGAATGGAATGGAATGGAATGGAACGGAACGGAATTCTATGGAATAGAATGGAATGGAATTCTATGGAATGGAATGGAATGGAATGGAATGGAACGGAATTCAATGGAATGGAATGGAATGGAATGGAATTCAACGGAATGGAATGGAATGGAATGGAATGGAATGGAATGGAATGGAATGGAATGGAATTCAATGGAATGGAATGGAATGGAATGGAATTCCATGGAATGGAATGGAATGGAATCGAATGGAATGGAATGGAATGGAATGGAAGGGAATGGAATAGAATGGAATCAACCCGAGTAGAACGGAATGGAATGGAATGGAATGTAATGTAATGGAATGGAATGGAATGGAATGGAATGGAATGTACCAAAGTAGAACGGAATGGAATGTAATGGAATGGAATGGAATGGAATGGAATGGAATGGAATGGAATGGAATGGAATGTACCCGAGTAGAACGGAATGGAATGAAATGGAATGGATTGGAATGGAATGGAATGGAATGGAATGGAATGTAACCGAGTAGAACGGAATGGAATGTAATTGAATGGAATGTAACCGGGTTGAACGGAACGGAATGGAATGGAATGGAATGGAATGGAATGGAATGGAATGGAATGGAATGGAATTGAGTGCAATGCAATGCAATGGAATGCAATGGAATGGAAAGGAATGGAATGGAATGGAATGGAATCTACCCGAGTAGAACGGAATGGAATGGAATTGAATGGAATGTAACCGAGTAGAACGGAACGGAATGGAATGGAATGGAATGGAATGGAATGCAATGGAATGGAATGGAATGGAATGGAATGGAATGGAATGGAATGGAATGGAATGGACACCAGTAGAATGGAATGGAATGGAGTGGAATGGAATGGAATGGAATGGAATGGAATGGAATGGAATGGAATCTACCCGAGTTGAACGGAATGGAACGGAATGGAATGGAAAGGAATGGACAGGAGCAGAACGGAATGGAATGCAATGGAATGGAATGGAATGTACCCGAGCAGAACGGAAAGGAATGAAATGGAAATGGAAAGGGAATGGAAATGGAACGGGAATGGAAATGGAACGGGAACGCAATTGAAACGGGAATGGTAATGGAACGGGAACGGAAACGGAACGAGAACGGAAATGGAACGGGAACGGAAACGGAACGGGAACGGAAATGGAACGGGAATGGTAACGGAACAGGAATGGAAATGGAACGGTAATGGAAAAGGAACGGGAATGGAAATGGATCGGGAATGGAAATGGAACGGGAATGGTAATGGAACGGGAATGGAAATGGAACGGGAATGGAAAAGAAACGGGAATGGAAATGGAACGGGAATGGAAATGGAATGGGAATGGAAATGGAATGGAATGGAATGGAATGGAATGGAATGGAATGTACCGGAGTGGAGTGGAGTGGAGTGGAGTAGAGTGCACTGGAACGGAATGGAATGGAATGGAATGGAATGGAACGGAACGGAATGTACCTGAGAAGCACGGAATGGAATGGAATGGAATGGAATGGAATGGAATGTACCGGAGTGGAGTGGAGTGGAATGGAGTGGACTGGAGTGGTGTGGAGTGGAATGGAATGGAATGGAATGGAATGGAATGGAATGGAATGCAATGGAATGCAATGGAATGGAAAGGAATGGAATGGAATGGAATGGAATGGAATGGAATGGAATGGAATGGAATGGACAACAGTAGAATGGAATGGAACGGTATGGAATGGAATGGAATGGAATGGAATGGAATGGAATGGAATGGAATTCAATGGAATGGAATGGAATGGAATGGAATTCAATGGAATGGAATGGAATGGAATGGAATTCCATGGAATGGAATGGAATGGAATGGAATTCTATGGAATGGAATGGAGTGGAATCGAATGGAATCGAATGGAATCGAATGGAATGGAATGGAATGGAATGTAACCGAGTAGAACGGAATTTAATGGAATGGAATGGATTGGAATGGAATGGAATGGAATGGAATGGAATGTAACCGAGTAGAACGGAATGGAATGTAATTGAATGGAATGTAACCGAGTTGAACGGAACGGAATGGAATGGAATGGAATGGAATGGAATGGAATGGAATGGAATGGAATGGAATTGAGTGCAATGCAATGCAATGGAATGCAATGGAATGGAAAGGAATGGAATGGAATGGAATGGAATCTACCCGAGTAGAACGGAATGGAATGGAATTGAATGGAATGTAATCGAGTAGAACGGAACGGAATGGAATGGAATGGAATGGAATGCAATGGAATGGAATGGAATGGAATGGAATGGAATGGAATGGAATGGACACCAGTAGAATGGAATGGAATGGAATGGAATGGAATGGAATGGAATGGAATCTACCCGAGTAGAACGGAATGGAACGGAATGGAATGGAATGGAATGGACAGGAGCAGAACGGAATGGAATGCAATGGAATGGAATGGAATGTACCCGAGCAGAACGGAATGGAATGAAATGGAAATGGAAAGGGAATGGAAATGGAACGGGAATGGAAATGGAACGGGAACGGAAATGGAACGGGAATGGAAATGGAACGGGAACGGAAACGGAACGAGAACGGAAATGGAACGGGAACGGAAACGGAACGGGAACGGAAATGGAACGGGAATGGTAACGGAACGGGAATGGAAATGGAACGGGAATGGAAATGGAACGGGAATGGAAATGGATCGGGAATGGAAATGCAACGGGAATGGTAATGGAACTGGAATGGAAATGGAACGGGAATGGAAAAGAAACGGGAATGGAAATGGAACGGGAATGGAAATGGAATGGGAATGGAAATGGAATGGAATGGAATGGAATGGAATGGAATGGAATGTACCGGAGTGGAGTGGAGTGGAGTGGAGTGGAGTAGAGTGCACTGGAACGGAATGGAATGGAATGGAATGGAATGGAATGGAACGGAACGGAATGTACCTGCGAAGCACGGAATGGAATGGAATGGAATGGAATGGAATGGAATGGAATGTACCGGAGTGGAGTGGAGTGGAATGGAGTGGAGTGGAGTGGAGTGGAGTGGAATGGAATGGAATGGAATGGAACGGAATGCAATGGAATGCAATGGAATGGAAAGGAATGGAATGGAATGGAATGCAATGGAATGGAATGGAATGGAATGGACACCAGTAGAATGGAATGGAATGGAATGGAATGGAATGGAATGGAATGGAATGGAATTCAATGGAATGGAATGGAATGGAATGGAATGGAATGGAATGGAATGGAATGGAATTCTATGGAATGGAATGGAATGGAATGGAATTCCATGGAATGGAATGGAATGGAATCGAATGGAATGGAATGGAATGGAATGGAATGGAATGGAATGGAATAGAATGGAATCAACCCGAGTAGAACGGAATGGAATGGAATGGAATGTAATGGAATGGAATGGAATGGAATGGAATGGAATAGAATGGAATCAACCCGAGTAGAACGGAATGGAATGGAATGGAATGTAATGGAATGGAATGGAATGGAATGGAATGGAATGTACCAAAGTAGAACGGAATGGAATGGAATGGAATGGAATGGAATGGAATGGAATGGAATGGAATGGAATGGAATGGAATGGAATGCAATGTACCCGAGTAGAACGGAATGGAATGGAATGGAATGGATTGGAATGGAATGGAATGGAATGGAATGGAATGTAACCGAGTAGAACGGAATGGAATGTAATTGAATGGAATGTAACCGGGTTGAACGGAACGGAATGGAATGGAATGGAATGGAATGGAATGGAATTGAGTGCAATGCAATGCAATGGAATGCAATGGAATGGAAAGGAATGGAATGGAATGGAATGGAATCTACCCGAGTAGAACGGAATGGAATGGAATTGAATGGAATGTAACCGAGTAGAACGGAACGGAATGGAATGGAATGGAATGGAATGGAATGCAATGGAATGGAATGGAATGGAATGGAATGGAATGGAATGGAATGGAATGGAATGGACACCAGTAGAATGGAATGGAATGGAATGGAATGGAATGGAATGGAATGGAATGGAATGGCATGGAATGGAATCTACCCGAGTAGAACGGAATGGAACGGAATGGAATGGAATGGAATGTACAGGAGCAGAACGGAATGGAATGCAATGGAATGGAATGGAATGTACCCGAGCAGAACGGAAAGGAATGAAATGGAAATGGAAAGGGAATGGAAATGGAACGGGAATGGAAATGGAACGGGAACGCAATTGAAACGGGAATGGAAATGGAACGGGAACGGAAACGGAACGAGAACGGAAATGGAACGGGAACGGAAACGGAACGGGAACGGAAATGGAACGGGAATGGTAACGGAACAGGAATGGAAATGGAACGGGAATGGAAAAGGAACGGGAATGGAAATGGATCGGGAATGGAAATGGAACGGGAATGGTAATGGAACGGGAATGGAAATGGAACGGGAATGGAAAAGAAACGGGAATCGAAATGGAACGGGAATGGAAATGGAATGGGAATGGAAATGGAATGGAATGGAATGGAATGGAATGGAATGGAATGTACCGGAGTGGAGTGGAGTGGAGTGGAGTAGAGTGCACTGGAACGGAATGGAATGGAATGGAATGGAATGGAACGGAACGGAATGTACCTGAGAAGCACGGAATGGAATGGAATGGAATGGAATGGAATGGAATGGAATGTACCGGAGTGGAGTGGAGTGGAATGGAGTGGACTGGAGTGGTGTGGAGTGGAATGGAATGGAATGGAATGGAATGGAATGGAATGGAATGGAATGGAATGGAATGGAATGGAATGCAATGGAATGCAATGGAATGGAAAGGAATGGAATGGAATGGAATGGAATGGAATGGAATGGAATGGAATGGAATGGACAACAGTAGAATGGAATGGAATGGAATGGAATGGAATGGAATGGAATGGAATTCAATGGAATGGAATGGAATGGAATGGAATTCAATGGAATGGAATGGAATGGAATGGAATTCAATGGAATGGAATGGAATGGAATGGAATTCTATGGAATGGAATGGAGTGGAATCGAATGGAATCGAATGGAATCGAATGGAATGGAATGGAATAGAATGGAATCAACCCGAGTAGAACGGAGCGGAACGCAACGGAACGGAACGGAAAGGAACGGGAAGGAACGGAACGGAATGGAATGGAATGGAACGGAATTCCATGGAATGGAATGGAATGGAATGGAATGGAATGGAATTCGATGGAATGGAATGGAATGGATTGGAATGGAATGGAATAGAATGGAATCAACCCGAGTAGAACGGAACGGAACACAACGGAACGGAACGGAACGCAACGGAACGGAACGGAACGGAACGGAACGGAACGGAACGGAACGGAACGGAACGGAATGGAATGGAATGGAACGGAATTCAATGGAATGGAATGGAATGGAATGGAATTCAATGGAATGGAATGGAATGGAATGGAATGGAATGGAATTCCATGGAATGGAATGGAATGGAATGGAATTCCATGGAATGGAATGGAATGGAATGGAATGGAATGGAATGTACCAAAGTAGAACGGAATGGAATGGAATGGAATGGAATGGAATGGAATGGAATGGAATGGAATGTACACGAGTAGAACGGAATGGAATGGAATGGAATGGATTGGAATGGAATGGAATGGAATGGAATGGAATGTAACCGAGTAGAACGGAATGGAATGTAATTGAATGGAATGTAACCGAGTTGAACGGAACGGAATGGAATGGAATGGAATGGAATGGAATGGAATGGAATGGAATTGAGTGCAATGCAATGCAATGGAATGCAATGGAATGGAAAGGAATGGAATGGAATGGAATGGAATCTACCCGAGTAGAACGGAATGGAATGGAATTGAATGGAATGTAATCGAGTAGAACGGAACGGAATGGAATGGAATGGAATGGAATGCCATGGAATGGAATGGAATGGAATGGAATGGAATGGAATGGAATGGACACCAGTAGAATGGAATGGAATGGAATGGAATGGAATGGAATGGAATGGAATGGAATGGAATCTACCCGAGTAGAACGGAATGGAACGGAATGGAATGGAATGGAATGGACAGGAGCAGAACGGAATGGAATGCAATGGAATGGAATGGAATGTACCCGAGCAGAACGGAATGGAATGAAATGGAAATGGAAAGGGAATGGAAATGGAACGGGAATGGAAATGGAACGGGAACGGAAATGGAACGGGAATGGAAATGGAACGGGAACGGAAACGGAACGAGAACGGAAATGGAACGGGAACGGAAACGGAACGGGAACGGAAATGGAACGGGAATGGTAACGGAACGGGAATGGAAATGGAACGGGAATGGAAATGGAACGGGAATGGAAATGGATCGGGAATGGAAATGGAACGGGATTGGTAATGGAACTGGAATGGAAATGGAACGGGAATGGAAAAGAAACGGGAATGGAAATGGAACGGGAATGGAAATGGAATGGGAATGGAAATGGAATGGAATGGAATGGAATGGAATGGAATGTACCGGAGTGGAGTGGAGTGGAGTGGAGTGGAGTGGAGTAGAGTGCACTGGAACGGAATGGAATGGAATGGAATGGAATGGAATGGAACGGAACGGAATGTACCTGAGAAGCACGGAATGGAAAGGAATGGAATGGAATGGAATGGAATGGAATGTACCGGAGTGGAGTGGAGTGGAATGGAGTGGAGTGGAGTGGAGTGGAATGGAATGGAATGGAATGGAATGGAATGCAGTGGAATGCAATGGAATGGAAAGGAATGGAATGGAATGGAATGGAATGGAATGGAATGGAATGGACACCAGTAGAATGGAATGGAATGGAATGGAATGGAATGGAATGGAATGGAATGGAATGGAATGGAATAGAATGGAATGGAATGGAATGGAATGGAATTCAAATGGAATGGAATGGAATGGAATTCTATGGAATGGAATGGAGTGGAATCGAATGGAATCGAATGGAATCGAATGGAATCGAATGGGATCGAATGGAATGGAATGGAATAGAATGGAATCAACCCGAGTAGAACGGAGCGGAACGCAACGGAACGGAACGGAACGGAACGGAACGGAAAGGAATGGAATGGAATGGAATGGAACGGAATTCAAAGGAATGGAATGGAACAGAATGGAATTCAATGGAATGGAATGGAATGGAATGGAATGGAACGGAACGGAATTCTATGGAATAGAATGGAATGGAATTCTATGGAATGGAATGGAATGGAATGGAATGGAATGGAACGGAATTCAATGGAATGGAATGGAATGGAATGGAATGGAATTCAATGGAATGGAATGGAATTCAATGGAATGGAATGGAATGGAATGGAATGGAATGGAATGGAATGGAATGGAATGGAATTCAATGGAATGGAATGGAATGGAATGGAATTCCATGGAATGGAATGGAATGGAATCGAATGGAATGGAATGGAATGGAATGGAATGGAATGGAATAGAATGGAATCAACCCGAGTAGAACGGAATGGAATGTAATGTAATGGAATGGAATGGAATGGAATGGAATGTACCAAAGTAGAACGGAATGGAATGGAATGGAATGGAATGGAATGGAATGGAATGGAATGGAATTCCATGGAATGGAATGGAATGGAATGGAATTCAATGGAATGGAATGGATTGGAATGGAATGGAATGGAATGGAATGGAATGGAATGGAATGAAATGGAATGGAATGGAATAGAATGGCATCAACCTGAGTAGAACGGAATGGAATGGAATGGAATGGAATGGAATGGAATGGAATGGAATGTACCAAAGTAGAACGGAATGGAATGGAATGGAATGGAATGGAATGGAATGGAATGGAATGGAATGGAATGGAATGGAATGTACACGAGTAGAACGGAATGTAATGGAATGGAATGGATTGGAATGGAATGGAATGGAATGGAATGGAATGTAACCGAGTAGAACGGAATGGAATGTAATTGAATGGAATGTAACCGAGTTGAACGGAACGGAATGGAATGGAATGGAATGGAATGGAATGGAATGGAATGGAATGGAATGGAATTGAGTGCAATGCAATGCAATGGAATGCAATGGAATGGAAAGGAATGGAATGGAATGGAATGGAATCTACCCGAGTAGAACGGAATGGAATGGAATTGAATGGAATGTAACCGAGTAGAACGGAACGGAATGGAATGGAATGGAATGGAATGGAATGCAATGGAATGGAATGGAATGGAATGGAATGGAATGGAATGGAATGGACACCAGTAGAATGGAATGGAATGGAATGGAATGGAATGGAATGGAATGGAATGGAATGGAATCTACCCGAGTAGAACGGAATGGAACGGAATGGAATGGAATGGAATGGACAGGAGCAGAACGGAATGGAATGCAATGGAATGGAATGGAATGTACCCGAGCAGAACGGAAAGGAATGAAATGGAAATGGAAAGGGAATGGAAATGGAACGGGAATGGAAATGGAACGGGAACGCAATTGAAACGGGAATGGAAATGGAACGGGAACGGAAAAGGAACGAGAACGGAAATGGAACGGGAACGGAAACGGAACGGGAACGGAAATGGAACGGGAATGGTAACGGAACAGGAATGGAAATGGAACGGGAATGGAAAAGGAACGGGAATGGAAATGGATCGGGAATGGAAATGGAACGGGAATGGTAATGGAACGGGAATGGAAATGGAACGGGAATGGAAAAGAAACGGGAATGGAAATGGAACGGGAATGGAAATGGAATGGGAATGGAAATGGAATGGAATGGAATGGAATGGAATGGAATGGAATGTACCGGAGTGGAGTGGAGTGGAGTGGAGTAGAGTGCACTGGAACGGAATGGAATGGAATGGAATGGAATGGAACGGAACGGAATGTACCTGAGAAGCACGGAATGGAATGGAATGGAATGGAATGGAATGGAATGTACCGGAGTGGAGTGGAGTGGAATGGAGTGGACTGGAGTGGTGTGGAGTGGAATGGAATGGAATGGAATGGAATGGAATGGAATGGAATGGAATGCAATGGAATGCAATGGAATGGAAAGGAATGGAATGGAATGGAATGGAATGGAATGGAATGGAATGGACAACAGTAGAATGGAATGGAACGGAATGGAATGGAATGGAATGGAATGGAATGGAATGGAATGGAATGGAATGGAATTCAATGGAATGGAATGGAATGGAATGGAATTCAATGGAATGGAATGGAATGGAATGGAATTCCATGGAATGGAATGGAATGGAATGGAATTCTATGGAATGGAATGGAGTGGAATCGAATGGAATCGAATGGAATCGAATGGAATGGAATGGAATAGAATGGAATCAATCCGAGTAGAACGGAGCGGAACGCAACGGAACGGAACGGAACGGAACGGGACGGAACGGAACGGAATGGAATGGAATGGAACGGAATTCCATGGAATGGAATGGAATGGAATGGAATTCAATGGAATGGAATGGAATGGAATGGAATGGAAAGGAATTTGATGGAATGGAATGGAATGGATTGGAATGGAATGGAATAGAATGGAATCAACCCGAGTAGAACGGAACGGAACACAACGGAACGGAACGGAACGCAACGGAACGGAACGGAACGGAACGGAACGGAACGGAACGGAATGGAATGGAATGGAACGGAATTCAATGGAATGGAATGGAATGGAATGGAATTCTATGGAATGGAATGGAATGGAATGGAATGGAATGGAATTCCATGGAATGGAATGGAATGGAATGGAATGGAATTCAATGGAATGGAATGGAGTGGAATGGAATGGAATCGAATGGAATTGAATGGAATCGAATGGAATCAAATGGGATCGAATGGAATGGAATGGAATAGAATGGAATCAACCCGAGTAGAACGGAATGAAATGGAATGGAATGGAATGGGATGGAATGGAATGGAATGGAATCTAATGGAACGGAATTCAATGGAATGGAATGGAATGGAATGGAATGGAATGGAATGGAATGGAATTCAATGGAATCAACCTGAGTAGAACGGAATGGAATGGAATGGAATGGAATGGAATGGAATGGAATGGAATGGAATGGAATGGAATGGAATTCCATGGAATGGAATGGAATGGAATGGAATGGAATGGAATGGAATGGAATGAAATGGAATGGAATGGAATAGAATGGAATTCAATGGAATGGAATGGATTGGAATGGAATGGAATGGAATGTAATGGAATGGAATGAAATGGAATGGAATGGAATAGAATGGCATCAACCTGAGTAGAACGGAATGGAATGGAATGGAATGGAATGGAATGGAATGGAATGGAATGGAATGGAATGGAATGGAATGTACCAAAGTAGAACGGAATGGAATGGAATGGAATGGAATGGAATGGAATGGAATGGAATGGAATGGAATGGAATGGAATGGAATGGAATGTACACGAGTAGAACGGAATGTAATGGAATGGAATGGATTGGAATGGAATGGAATGGAATGGAATGGAATGTAACCGAGTAGAACGGAATGGAATGTAATTGAATGGAATGTAACCGAGTTGAACGGAACGGAATGGAATGGAATGGAATGGAATGGAATGGAATGGAATGGAATGGAATTGAGTGCAATGCAATGCAATGGAATGCAATGGAATGGAAAGGAATGGAATGGAATGGAATGGAATCTACCCGAGTAGAACGGAATGGAATGGAATTGAATGGAATGTAATCGAGTAGAACGGAACGGAATGGAATGGAATGGAATGGAATGCAATGGAATGGAATGGAATGGAATGGAATGGAATGGAATGGACACCAGTAGAATGGAATGGAATGGAATGGAATGGAATGGAATGGAATGGAATCTACCCGAGTAGAACGGAATGGAACGGAATGGAATGGAATGGAATGGACAGGAGCAGAACGGAATGGAATGCAATGGAATGGAATGGAATGTACCCAAGCAGAACGGAATGGAATGAAATGGAAATGGAAAGGGAATGGAAATGGAACGGGAATGGAAATGGAACGGGAACGGAAATGGAACGGGAATGGAAATGGAACGGGAACGGAAACGGAACGAGAACGGAAATGGAACGGGAACGGAAACGGAACGGGAACGGAAATGGAACGGGAATGGTAACGGAACGGGAATGGAAATGGAACGGGAATGGAAATGGAACGGGAATGGAAATGGATCGGGAATGGAAATGGAACGGGAATGGTAATGGAACTGGAATGGAAATGGAACGGGAATGGAAAAGAAACGGGAATGGAAATGGAACGGGAATGGAAATGGAATGGGAATGGAAATGGAATGGAATGGAATGGAATGGAATGGAATGGAATGTACCGGAGTGGAGTGGAGTGGAGTGGAGTGGAGTAGAGTGCACTGGAACGGAATGGAATGGAATGGAATGGAATGGAATGGAACGGAACGGAATGTACCTGAGAAGCACGGAATGGAATGGAATGGAATGGAATGGAATGGAATGTACCGGAGTGGAGTGGAGTGGAATGGAGTGGAGTGGAGTGGAGTGGAGTGGAATGGAATGGAATGGAATGGAACGGAATGCAATGGAATGCAATGGAATGGAAAGGAATGGAATGGAATGGAATGGAATGGAATGGAATGGAATGGAATGGAATGGAATGGACACCAGTAGAATGGAATGGAATGGAATGGAATGGAATGGAATGGAATGGAATGGAATTCAATGGAATGGAATGGAATGGAATGGAATGGAATGGAATGGAATGGAATTCCATGGAATGGAATGGAATTCCATGGAATGGAATGGAATGGAATCGAATGGAATGGAATGGAATGGAATGGAATGGAATGGAATAGAATGGAATGAACCCGAGTAGAACGGAATGGAATGGAATGGAATGGAATGGAATGGAATGGAATGGAATGGAATGGAATGGAATGGAATGCAATGTACCCGAGTAGAACGGAATGGAATGGAATGGAATGGATTGGAATGGAATGGAATGGAATGGAATGGAATGTAACCGAGTAGAACGGATTGGAATGTAATTGAATGGAATGTAACCGGGTTGAACGGAACGGAATGGAATGGAATGGAATGGAATGGAATGGAATGGAATGGAATGGAATTGAGTGCAATGCAATGCAATGGAATGCAATGGAATGGAAAGGAATGGAATGGAATGGAATGGAATCTACCCGAGTAGAACGGAATGGAATGGAATTGAATGGAATGTAACCGAGTAGAACGGAACGGAATGGAATGGAATGGAATGGAATGGAATGCAATAGAATGGAATGGAATGGAATGGAATGGAATGGAATGGAATGGAATGGACACCAGTAGAATGGAATGGAATGGAATGGAATGGAATGGAATGGAATGGAATGGAATCTACCCGAGTAGAACGGAATGGAACGGAATGGAATGGAATGAAATGTACAGGAGCAGAACGGAATGGAATGCAATGGAATGGAATGGAATGTACCCGAGCAGAACGGAAAGGAATGAAATGGAAGTGGAAAGGGAATGGAAATGGAACGGGAATGGAAATGGAACGGGAACGCAATTGAAACGGGAATGGAAATGGAACGGGAACGGAAACGGAACGAGAACGGAAATGGAACGGGAACGGAAACGGAACGGGAACGGAAATGGAACGGGAATGGTAACGGAACAGGAATGGAAATGGAACGGGAATGGAAAAGGAACGGGAATGGAAATGGATCGGGAATGGAAATGGAACGGGAATGGTAATGGAACGGGAATGGAAATGGAACGGGAATGGAAAAGAAACGGGAATGGAAATGGAACGGGAATGGAAATGGAATGGGAATGGAAATGGAATGGAATGGAATGGAATGGAATGGAATGGAATGTACCGGAGTGGAGTGGAGTGGAGTGGAGTAGAGTGCACTGGAACGGAATGGAATGGAATGGAATGGAACGGAATGGAATGTACCTGAGAAGCACGGAATGGAATGGAATGGAATGGAATGGAATGGAATGGAATGTACCGGAGTGGACTGGAGTGGAATGGAGTGGACTGGAGTGGTGTGGAGTGGAATGGAATGGAATGGAATGGAATGGAATGGAATGGAATGGAATGGAATGGAATGGAATGGAATGGAATGCAATGGAATGCAATGGAATGGAAAGGAATGGAATGGAATGGAATGGAATGGAATGGAATGGAATGGAATGGAATGGAATGGACAACAGTAGAATGGAATGGAACGGAATGGAATGGAATGGAATGGAATGGAATGGAATTCAATGGAATGGAATGGAATGGAATGGAATTCAATGGAATGGAATGGAATGGAATGGAATTCAATGGAATGGAATGGAATGGAATTCCATGGAATGGAATGGAATGGAATTCCATGGAATGGAATGGAATGGAATGGAATTCTATGGAATGGAATGGAGTGGAATCGAATGGAATCGAATGGAATCGAATGGAATGGAATGGAATAGAATGGAATCAACCCGAGTAGAACGGAGCGGAACGCAACGGAACGGAACGGAACGGAACGGGACGGAACCGAACGGAATGGAATGGAATGGAACGGAATTCCATGGAATGGAATGGAATGGAATGGAATTCAATGGAATGGAATGGAATGGAATGGAATGGAATTCGATGGAATGGAATGGAATGGATTGGAATGGAATGGAATAGAATGGAATCAACCCGAGTAGAACGGAACGGAACACAACGGAACTGAACGGAACGCAACGGAACGGAACGGAACGGAACGGAACGGAACGGAATGGAATGGAATGGAACGGAATTCAATGGAATGGAATGGAATGGAATGGAATTCTATGGAATGGAATGGAATGGAATGGAATGGAATTCCATGGAATGGAATGGAATGGAATGGAATGGAATGGAATTCAATGGAATGGAATGGAGTGGAATGGAATGGAATCGAATGGAATTGAATGGAATCGAATGGAATCAAATGGGATCGAATGGAATGGAATGGAATAGAATGGAATCAACCCGAGTAGAACGGAATGAAATGGAATGGAATGGAATGGGATGGAATGGAATGGAATGGAATGGAATGGAACGGAATTCAATGGAATGGAATGGAATGGAATGGAATGGAATGGAATGGAATTCAATGGAATGGAATGGAACGGAATGGAATTCAATGGAATGGAATGGAATGGAATGGAATGGAATGGAATGGAATGGAATGGAATTCCATGGAATGGAACGGAATGGAATGGAATTCCATGGAATGGAATGGAATGGAATGGAATTCCATGGAATGGAATGGATTGGAATGGAATGGAATGGAATGGAATGGAATGGAATGGAACGAAATGGAATGGAATGGAATAGAATGGAATCAACCTGAGTAGAACGGAATGGAATGGAATGGAATGGAATGGAATGGAATGGAATGGAATGGAATGGAATGGAATGTACCAAAGTAGAACGGAATGGAATGGAATGGAATGGAATGGAATGGAATGGAATGGAATGGAATGGAATGGAATGGAATGGAATGTACACGAGTAGAACGGAATGTAATGGAATGGAATGGATTGGAATGGAATGGAATGGAATGGAATGGAATGTAACCGAGTAGAACGGAATGGAATGTAATTGAATGGAATGTAACCGAGTTGAACGGAACGGAATGGAATGGAATGGAATGGAATGGAATGGAATGGAATGGAATGGAATGGAATTGAGTGCAATGCAATGCAATGGAATGCAATGGAATGGAAAGGAATGGAATGGAATGGAATGGAATCTACCCGAGTAGAACGGAATGGAATGGAATTGAATGGAATGTAATCGAGTAGAACGGAACGGAATGGTATGGAATGGAATGGAATGCAATGGAATGGAATGGAATGGAATGGAATGGAATGGACACCAGTAGAATGGAATGGAATGGAATGGAATCTACCCGAGTAGAACGGAATGGAACGGAATGGAATGGAATGGAATGGACAGGAGCAGAACGGAATGGAATGCAATGGAATGGAATGGAATGTACCCGAGCAGAACGGAATGGAATGAAATGGAAATGGAAAGGGAATGGAAATGGAACGGGAATGGAAATGGAACGGGAACGGAAATGGAACGGGAATGGAAATGGAACGGGAACGGAAACGGAACGAGAACGGAAATGGAACGGGAACGGAAACGGAACGGGAACGGAAATGGAACGGGAATGGTAACGGAACGGGAATGGAAATGGAACGGGAATGGAAATGGAACGGGAATGGAAATGGATCGGGAATGGAAATGGAACGGGAATGGTAATGGAACTGGAATGGAAATGGAACGGGAATGGAAAAGAAACGGGAATGGAAATGGAACGGGAATGGAAATGGAATGGGAATGGAAATGGAATGGAATGGAATGGAATGGAATGGAATGGAATGTACCGGAGTGGAGTGGAGTGGAGTGGAGTGGAGTAGAGTGCACTGGAACGGAATGGAATGGAATGGAATGGAATGGAATGGAACGGAACGGAATGTACCTGCGAAGCACGGAATGGAATGGAATGGAATGGAATGGAATGGAATGTACCGGAGTGGAGTGGAGTGGAATGGAGTGGAGTGGAGTGGAGTGGAATGGAATGGAATGGAATGGAACGGAATGCAATGGAATGCAATGGAATGGAAAGGAATGGAATGGAATGGAATGGAATAGAATGGAATGGAATGGACACCAGTAGAATGGAATGGAATGGAATGGAATGGAATGGAATGGAATGGAATGGAATGGAATGGAATGGAATGGAATTCAATGGAATGGAATGGAATGGAATGGAATTCCATGGAATGGAATGGAATGGAATGGAATGGAATGGAATGGAATGGAATAGAATGGAATCAACCCGAGTAGAACGGAATGGAATGGAATGGAATGGAATGGAATGGAATGGAATGGAATGGAATGGAATGTACCAAAGTAGAACGGAATGGAATGGAATGGAATGGAATGGAATGGAATGGAATGCAATGTACCCGAGTAGAACGGAATGGAATGGAATGGAATGGATTGGAATGGAATGGAATGGAATGGAATGGAATGTAACCGAGTAGAACGGAATGGAATGTAATTGAATGGAATGTAACCGGGTTGAACGGAACGGAATGGAATGGAATGGAATGGAATGGAATGGAATGGAATGGAATGGAATGGAATTGAGTGCAATGCAATGCAATGGAATGCAATGGAATGGAAAGGAATGGAATGGAATGGAATGGAATCTACCCGAGTAGAACGGAATGGAATGGAATTGAATGGAATGTAACCGAGTAGAACGGAACGGAATGGAATGGAATGGAATGGAATGGAATGCAATGGAATGGAATGGAATGGAATGGAATGGAATGGAATGGAATGGAATGGACACCAGTAGAATGGAATGGAATGGAATGGAATGGAATGGAATGGAATGGAATGGAATGGAATGGAATGGAATGGAATGGAATCTACCCGAGTAGAACGGAATGGAACGGAATGGAATGGAATGGAATGTACAGGAGCAGAACGGAATGGAATGCAATGGAATGGAATGGAATGTACCCGAGCAGAACGGAAAGGAATGAAATGGAAATGGAAAGGGAATGGAAATGGAACGGGAATGGAAATGGAACGGGAACGCAATTGAAACGGGAATGGAAATGGAACGGGAACGGAAACGGAACGAGAACGGAAATGGAACGGGAACGGAAACGGAACGGGAACGGAAATGGAACGGGAATGGTAACGGAACAGGAATGGAAATGGAACGGGAATGGAAAAGGAACGGGAATGGAAATGGATCGGGAATGGAAATGGAACGGGAATGGTAATGGAACGGGAATGGAAATGGAACGGGAATGGAAAAGAAACGGGAATGGAAATGGAACGGGAATGGAAATGGAATGGGACTGGAAATGGAATGGAATGGAATGGAATGGAATGGAATGGAATGTACCGGAGTGGAGTGGAGTGGAGTGGAGTAGAGTGCACTGGAACGGAATGGAATGGAATGGAATGGAATGGAACGGAACGGAATGTACCTGAGAAGCACGGAATGGAATGGAATGGAATGGAATGGAATGGAATGGAATGTACCGGAGTGGAGTGGAGTGGAATGGAGTGGACTGGAGTGGTGTGGAGTGGAATGGAATGGAATGGAATGGAATGGAATGGAATGGAATGGAATGGAATGGAATGCAATGGAATGCAATGGAATGGAAAGGAATGGAATGGAATGGAATGGAATGGAATGGAATGGAATGGAATGGAATGGACAACAGTAGAATGGAATGGAATGGAATGGAATGGAATGGAATGGAATGGAATGGAATGGAATGGAATTCAATGGAATGGAATGGAATGGAATGGAATTCAATGGAATGGAATGGAATGGAATGGAATTCAATGGAATGGAATGGAATGGAATGGAATTCTATGGAATGGAATGGAGTGGAATCGAATGGAATCGAATGGAATCGAATGGATTGGAATGGAATAGAATGGAATCAACCCGAGTAGAACGGAGCGGAACGCAACGGAACGGAACGGAACGGAACGGGACGGAACGGAACGGAATGGAATGGAATGGAACGGAATTCCATGGAATGGAATGGAATGGAATGGAATGGAATGGAATTCGATGGAATGGAATGGAATGGATTGGAATGGAATGGAATAGAATGGAATCAACCCGAGTAGAACGGAACGGAACACAACGAAACGGAACGGAACGCAACGGAACGGAACGGAACGGAACGGAACGGAACGGAATGGAATGGAACGGAATTCAATGGAATGGAATGGAATGGAATGGAATTCTATGGAATGGAATGGAATGGAATGGAATGGAATGGAATGGAATGGAATTCCATGGAATGGAATGGAATGGAATGGAATGGAATGGAATTGAATGGAATCGAATGGAATCAAATGGGATCGAATGGAATGGAATGGAATAGAATGGAATCAACCCGAGTAGAACGGAATGGAATGGAATGGAATGGGATGGAATGGAATGGAATGGAACGGAATGGAACGGAATTCAATGGAATGGAATGGAATGGAATGGAATGGAATGGAATGGAATGGAATGGAATTCAATGGAATGGAATGGAACGGAATGGAATTCAATGGAATGGAATGGAATGGAATGGAATGGAATGGAATGGAATGGAATTCCTTGGAATGGAATGGAATGGAATTGAATTCCATGGAATGGAATGGAATGGAATGGAATTCAATGGAATGGAATGGAATGGAATCGAATGGAATGGAATGGAATGGAATGGAATGGAATGGAATGGAATGGAATGGAATAGAATGGAATCAACCTGAGTAGAACGGAATGGAATGGAATGGAATGGAATGGAATGGAATGGAATGGAATGGAATGGAATGGAATGTACCAAAGTAGAACGGAATGGAATGGAATGGAATGGAATGGAATGGAATGGAATGGAATGGAATGGAATGGAATGGAATGTACACGAGTAGAACGGAATGGAATGGAATGGAATGGATTGGAATGGAATGGAATGGAATGGAATGGAATGTAACCGAGTAGAACGGAATGGAATGTAATTGAATGGAATGTAACCGAGTTGAACGGAACGGAATGGAATGGAATGGAATGGAATGGAATGGAATGGAATGGAATGGAATTGAGTGCAAAGCAATGCAATGGAATGCAATGGAATGGAAAGGAATGGAATGGAATGGAATGGAATCTACCCGAGTAGAACGGAATGGAATGGAATTGAATGGAATGTAATCGAGTAGAACGGAACGGAATGGAATGGAATGGAATGGAATGCAATGGAATGGAATGGAATGGAATGGAATGGAATGGAATGGAATGGACACCAGTAGAATGGAATGGAATGGAATGGAATGGAATGGAATGGAATGGAATGGAATCTACCCGAGTAGAACGGAATGGAACGGAATGGAATGGAATGGAATGGACAGGAGCAGAACGGAATGGAATGCAATGGAATGGAATGGAATGTACCCGAGCAGAACGGAATGGAATGAAATGGAAATGGAAAGGGAATGGAAATGGAACGGGAATGGAAATGGAACGGGAACGGAAATGGAACGGGAATGGAAATGGAACGGGAACGGAAACGGAACGAGAACGGAAATGGAACGGGAACGGAAACGGAACGGGAACGGAAATGGAACGGGAATGGTAACGGAACGGGAATGGAAATGGAACGGGAATGAAAATGGAACGGGAATGGAAATGGATCGGGAATGGAAATGGAACGGGAATGGTAATGGAACTGGAATGGAAATGGAACGGGAATGGAAAAGAAACGGGAATGGAAATGGAACGGGAATGGAAATGGAATGGGAATGGAAATGGAATGGAATGGAATGGAATGGAATGGAATGGAATGTACCGGAGTGGAGTGGAGTGGAGTGGAGTGGAGTAGAGTGCACTGGAACGGAATGGAATGGAATGGAATGGAATGGAATGGAACGGAACGGAATGTACCTGAGAAGCACGGAATGGAATGGAATGGAATGGAATGGAATGGAATGGAATGGAATGTACCGGAGTGAAGTGGAGTGGAATGGAGTGGAGTGGAGTGGAGTGGAGTGGAATGGAATGGAATGGAATGGAATGGAATGGAATGGAATGGAATGGAAAGGAATGGACACCAGTAGAATGGAATGGAATGGAATGGAATGGAATGGAATGGAATGGAATGGAATGGAATTCAATGGAATGGAATGGAATGGAATGGAATTCTATGGAATGGAATGGAATGGAATTCAATGGAATGGAATGGAATGGAATGGAATGGAATGGAATTCTATGGAATGGAATGGAATGGATTGGAATGGAATGGAATGGAATGGAATGGAACGGAACGGAATGTACCTGAGAAGCACGGAATGGAATGGAATGGAATGGAATGGAATGGAATGGAATGTACCGGAGTGGAGTGGAGTGGAATGGAGTGGACTGGAGTGGTGTGGAGTGGAATGGAATGGAATGGAATGGAATGGAATGGAATGGACACCAGTAGAATGGAATGGAATGGAATGGAATGGAATGGAATGGAATGGAATGGAATTCAATGGAATGGAATGGAATGGAATGGAATTCTATGGAATGGAATGGAATGGAATTCAATGGAATGGAATGGAATGGAATGGAATGGAATGGAATTCAATGGAATGGAATGGAATGGATTGGAATGGAATGGAATGGAATGGAATGGAATTCAATGGAATGGAATGGAATGGAATGGAATGGAATGGAATGGAATTCAATGGAATGGAATGGAATGGAATGGAATGGAATGGAATGGAATGGAATGGAATCGAATGGAATCGAATGGAATCGAATGGAATCGAATGGAATAGAATGCAAACCCGAGTAGAATGGAATGGAATGGAATGGAATGGAATGGAATGGAATGGAATGGAATGGAATAGAATGGAATGGAATGGAATGGAATGGAATTCAAATGGAATGGAATGGAATGGAATTCTATGGAATGGAATGGAGTGGAATCGAATGGAATCGAATGGAATCGAATGGAATCGAATGGGATCGAATGGAATGGAATGGAATAGAATGGAATCAACCCGAGTAGAACGGAGCGGAACGCAACGGAACGGAACAGAACGGAACGGAACGGAAAGGAATGGAATGGAATGGAATGGAACGGAATTCAAAGGAATGGAATGGAACAGAATGGAATTCAATGGAATGGAATGGAATGGAATGGAATGGAATTCAATGGAATGGAATGGAATGGAATGGAATGGAATGGAATGGAATGGAATGGAACGGAACGGAATTCTATGGAATAGAATGGAATGGAATTCTATGGAATGGAATGGAATGGAATGGAATGGAATGGAATGGAACGGAATTCAATGGAATGGAATGGAATGGAATGGAATTCAACGGAATGGAATGGAATTCAATGGAATGGAATGGAATGGAATGGAATGGAATGGAATGGAATGGAATGGAATGGAATTCAATGGAATGGAAGGGAATGGAATGGAATTCCATGGAATGGAATGGAATGGAATCGAATGGAATGGAATGGAATGGAATGGAATGGAATGGAATAGAATGGAATCAACCCGAGTAGAACGGAATGGAATGGAATGGAATGTAATGGAATGGAATGGAATGGAATGGAATGGAATGTACCAAAGTAGAACGGAATGGAATGGAATGGAATGGAAAGGAATGGAATGGAATGGAATGGAATGGAATGGAATTCCATGGAATGGAATGGAATGGAATGGAATTCAATGGAATGGAATGGATTGGAATGGAATGGAATGGAATGGAATGGAATGGAATGAAATGGAATGGAATGGAATAGAATGGAATCAACCTGAGTAGAACGGAATGGAATGGAATGGAATGGAATGGAATGGAATGGAATGGAATGGAATGGAATGGAATGTACCAAAGTAGAACGGAATGGAATGGAATGGAATGGAATGGAATGGAATGGAATGGAATGGAATGGAATGGAATGGAATGTACACGAGTAGAACGGAATGTAATGGAATGGAATGGAATGGAATGGAATTCAATGGAATGGAATGTAACCGAGTAGAACGGAATGGAATGTAATTGAATGGAATGTAACCGAGTTGAACGGAACGGAATGGAATGGAATGGAATGGAATGGAATGGAATGGAATGGAATGGAATGGAATGGAATTGAGTGCAATGCAATGCAGTGGAATGCAATGGAATGGAAAGGAATGGAATGGAATGGAATGGAATCTACCCGAGTAGAACGGAATGGAATGGAATTGAATGGAATGTAACCGAGTAGAACGGAACGGAATGGAATGGAATGGAATGGAATGGAATGCAATAGAATGGAATGGAATGGAATGGAATGGAATGCAATAGAATGGAATGGAATGGAATGGAATGGAATGGAATTGAATGGAATGGACACCAGTAGAATGGAATGGAATGGAATGGAATGGAATGGAATGGAATGGAATGGAATGGAATTCAATGGAATGCAATGGAATGGAATGGAATCAACCCGAGTAGAACGGAATGAAATGGAATGGAATGGAATGGAATGGAATGGAATTCAATGGAATGGAATGGAACGGAATGGAATTCAATGGAATGGAATGGAATGGAATGGAATGGAATGGAATGGAATGGAATGGAATGGAATGGAATTCCATGGAATGGAATGGAATGGAATGGAATTCCATGGAATGGAATGGAATGGAATGGAATTCAATGGAATGGAATGGATTGGAATGGAATGGAATGGAATGGAATGGAATGGAATGAAATGGAATGGAATGGAATAGAATGGAATCAACCTGAGTAGAACGGAATGGAATGGAATGGAATGGAATGGAATGGAATGGAATGGAATGGAATGGAATGGAATGGAATGGAATGTACCAAAGTAGAACGGAATGGAATGGAATGGAATGGAATGGAATGGAATGGAATGGAATGGAATGGAATGGAATGGAATGTACACGAGTAGAACGGAATGTAATGGAATGGAATGGATTGGAATGGAATGGAATGGAATGGAATGGAATGTAACCGAGTAGAACGGAATGGAATGTAATTGAATGGAATGTAACCGAGTTGAACGGAACGGAATGGAATGGAATGGAATGGAATGGAATGGAATGGAATGGAATGGAATTGAGTGCAATGCAATGCAATGGAATGCAATGGAATGGAAAGGAATGGAATGGAATGGAATGGAATCTACCCGAGTAGAACGGAATGGAATGGAATTGAATGGAATGTAATCGAGTAGAACGGAACGGAATGGAATGGAATGGAATGGAATGCAATGGAATGGAATGGAATGGAATGGAATGGAATGGAATGGAATGCAATGGACACCAGTAGAATGGAATGGAATGGAATGGAATGGAATGGAATGGAATGGAATCTACCCGAGTAGAACGGAATGGAACGGAATGGAATGGAATGGAATGGACAGGAGCAGAACGGAATGGAATGCAATGGAATGGAATGGAATGTACCCGAGCAGAACGGAATGGAATGAAATGGAAATGGAAAGGGAATGGAAATGGAACGGGAATGGAAATGGAACGGGAACGGAAATGGAACGGGAATGGAAATGGAACGGGAACGGAAACGGAACGAGAACGGAAATGGAACGGGAACGGAAACGGAACGGGAACGGAAATGGAACGGGAATGGTAACGGAACGGGAATGGAAATGGAACGGGAATGGAAATGGAACGGGAATGGAAATGGATCGCGAATGGAAAAGAACCGGAATGGTAATGGAACTGGAATGGAAATGGAACGGGAATGGAAAAGAAACGGGAATGGAAATGGAACGGGAATGGAAATGGAATGGGAATGGAAATGGAATGGAATGGAATGGAATGGAATGGAATGGAATGGAATGGAATGGAATGTACCGGAGTGGAGTGGAGTGGAGTGGAGTGGAGTAGAGTGCACTGGAACGGAATGGAATGGAATGGAATGGAATGGAATGGAACGGAACGGAACGTACCTGAGAAGCACGGAATGGAATGGAATGGAATGGAATGGAATGGAATGTACCGGAGTGGAGTGGAGTGGAATGGAGTGGAGTGGAGTGGAGTGGAGTGGAATGGAATGGAATGGAATGGAACGGAATGCAATGGAATGCAATGGAATGGAAAGGAATGGAATGGAATGGAATGGAATGGAATGGAATGGACACCAGTAGAATGGAATGGAATGGAATGGAATGGAATGGAATGGAATGGAATGGAATTCAATGGAATGGAATGGAATGGAATGGAATTCCATGGAATGGAATGGAATGGAATCGAATGGAATGGAATGGAATGGAATGGAATGGAATGGAATGGAATAGAATGGAATCAACCCGAGTAGAACGGAATGGAATGGAATGGAATGTAATGGAATGGAATGGAATGGAATGGAATGGAATGGAATGTACCAAAGTAGAACGGAATGGAATGGAATGGAATGGAATGGAATGGAATGGAATGGAATGGAATGGAATGGAATGGAATGGAATGGAATGGAATGCAATGTACCCGAGTAGAACGGAATGGAATGGAATGGAATGGATTGGAATGGAATGGAATGGAATGGAATGGAATGTAACCGAGTAGAACGGAATGGAATGTAATTGAATGGAATGTAACCGGGTTGAACGGAACGGAATGGAATGGAATGGAATGGAATGGAATGGAATGGAATGGAATGGAATTGAGTGCAATGCAATGCAATGGAATGCAATGGAATGGAAAGGAATGGAATGGAATGGAATGGAATCTACCCGAGTAGAACGGAATGGAATGGAATTGAATGGAATGTAACCGAGTAGAACGGAACGGAATGGAATGGAATGGAATGGAATGGAATGCAATAGAATGGAATGGAATGGAATGGAATGGAATGGAATGGAATGGAATGGAATGGACACCAGTAGAATGGAATGGAATGGAATGGAATGGAATGGAATGGAATGGAATGGAATGGAATGGAATGGAATCTACCCGAGTAGAACGGAATGGAACGGAATGGAATGGAATGAAATGTACAGGAGCAGAACGGAATGGAATGCAATGGAATGGAATGGAATGTACCCGAGCAGAACGGAAAGGAATGAAATGGAAATGGAAAGGGAATGGAAATGGAACGGGAATGGAAATGGAACGGGAAGGCAATTGAAACGGGAATGGAAATGGAACGGGAACGGAAACGGAACGAGAACGGAAATGGAACGGGAAAGGAAACGGAACGGGAACGGAAATGGAACGGGAATGGTAACGGAACAGGAATGGAAATGGAACGGGAATGGAAAAGGAACGGGAATGGAAATGGATCGGGAATGGAAATGGAACGGGAATGGTAATGGAACGGGAATGGAAATGGAACGGGAATGGAAAAGAAACGGGAATGGAAATGGAACGGGAATGGAAATGGAATGGGAATGGAAATGGAATGGAATGGAATGGAATGGAATGGAATGGAATGGAATGGAATGTAACCGAGTAGAACGGAATGGAATGTAATTGAATGGAATGTAACCGAGTTGAATGGAACGGAATGGAATGGAATGGAATGGAATGGAATGGAATGGAATGGAATGGAATTGAGTGCAATGCAATGCAATGGAATGCAATGGAATGGAAAGGAATGGAATGTAATGGAATGGAATCTACCCGAGTAGAACGGAATGGAATGGAATTGAATGGAATGTAATCGAGTAGAACGGAACGGAATGGAATGGAATGGAATGGAATGCAATGGAATGGAATGGAATGGAATGGAATGGAATGGAATGGAATGGACACCAGTAGAATGGAATGGAATGGAATGGAATGGAATGGAATGGAATGGAATCTACCCGAGTAGAACGGAATGGAACGGAATGGAATGGAATGGAATGGACAGGAGCAGAACGGAATGGAATGCAATGGAATGGAATGGAATGTACCCGAGCAGAACGGAATGGAATGAAATGGAAATGGAAAGGGAATGGAAATGGAACGGGAATGGAAATGGAACGGGAACGGAAATGGAACGGGAATGGAAATGGAACGGGAACGGAAACGGAACGAGAACGGAAATGGAACGGGAACGGAAACGGAACGGGAACGGAAATGGAACGGGAATGGTAACGGAACGGGAATGGAAATGGAACGGGAATGGAAATGGAACGGGAATGGAAATGGATCGGGAATGGAAATGGAACGGGAATGGTAATGGAACTGGAATGGAAATGGAACGGGAATGGAAAAGAAACGGGAATGGAAATGGAACGGGAATGGAAATGGAATGGGAATGGAAATGGAATGGAATGGAATGGAATGGAATGGAATGGAATGTACCGGAGTGGAGTGGAGTGGAATGGAGTGGAGTAGAGTGCACTGGAACGGAATGGAATGGAATGGAATGGAATGGAATGGAACGGAACGGAATGTACCTGAGAAGCACGGAATGGAATGGAATGGAATGGAATGGAATGGAATGTACCGGAGTGGAGTGGAGTGGAATGGAGTGGAGTGGAGTGGAGTGGAGTGGAATGGAATGGAATGGAATGGAACGGAATGCAATGGAATGCAATGGAATGGAAAGGAATGGAATGGAATGGAATGGAATGGAATGGAATGGAATGGAATGGAATGGAATGGAATTCAATGGAATGGAATGGAATGGAATGGAATGGAATGGAATGGAATGGAATGGAATTCAATGGAATGGAATGGAATGGAATGGAATTCCATGGAATGGAATGGAATGGAATCGAATGGAATGGAATGGAATGGAATGGAATGGAATGGAATAGAATGGAATCAACCCGAGTAGAACGGAATGGAATGGAATGGAATGGAATGGAATGGAATGGAATGGAATGGAATGGAATGTACCAAAGTAGAACGGAATGGAATGGAATGGAATGGAATGGAATGGAATGGAATGGAATGGAATGGAATGGAATGGAATGCAATGTACCCGAGTAGAACGGAATGGAATGGAATGGAATGGATTGGAATGGAATGGAATGGAATGGAATGTAACCGAGTAGAACGGAATGGAATGTAATTGAATGGAATGTAACCGGGTTGAACGGAACGGAATGGAATGGAATGGAATGGAATGGAATGGAATGGAATGGAATGGAATGGAATTGAGTGCAATGCAATGCAATGGAATGCAATGGAATGGAAAGGAATGGAATGGAATGGAATGGAATCTACCCGAGTAGAACGGAATGGAATGGAATTGAATGGAATGTAACCGAGTAGAACGGAACGGAATGGAATGGAATGGAATGGAATGGAATGCAATGGAATGGAATGGAATGGAATGGAATGGAATGGAATGGAATGGAATGGACACCAGTAGAATGGAATGGAATGGAATGGAATGGAATGGAATGGAATGGAATGGAATGGAATGGAATCTACCCGAGTAGAACGGAATGGAACGGAATGGAATGGAATGGAATGTACAGGAGCAGAACGGAATGGAATGCAATGGAATGGAATGGAATGTACCCGAGCAGAACGGAAAGGAATGAAATGGAAATGGAAAGGGAATGGAAATGGAACGGGAATGGAAATGGAACGGGAACGCAATTGAAACGGGAATGGAAATGGAACGGGAACGGAAACGGAACGAGAACGGAAATGGAACGGGAACGGAAACGGAACGGGAACGGAAATGGAACGGGAATGGTAACGGAACAGGAATGGAAATGGAACGGGAATGGAAAAGGAACGGGAATGGAAATGGATCGGGAAGGGAAATGGAACGGGAATGGTAATGGAACGGGAATGGAAATGGAACGGGAATGGAAAAGAAACGGGAATGGAAATGGAACGGGAATGGAAATGGAATGGGAATGGAAATGGAATGGAATGGAATGGAATGGAATGGAATGGAATGTACCGGAGTGGAGTGGAGTGGAGTGGAGTAGAGTGCACTGGAACGGAATGGAATGGAATGGAATGGAATGGAACGGAACGGAATGTACCTGAGAAGCACGGAATGGAATGGAATGGAATGGAATGGAATGGAATGGAATGGAATGTACCGGAGTGGAGTGGAGTGGAATGGAGTGGACTGGAGTGGTGTGGAGTGGAATGGAATGGAATGGAATGGAATGGAATGGAATGGAATGGAATGGAATGGAATGGAATGCAATGGAATGCAATGGAATGGAAAGGAATGGAATGGAATGGAATGGAATGGAATGGAATGGAATGGAATGGAATGGACAACAGTAGAATGGAATGGAATGGAATGGAATGGAATGGAATTCAATGGAATGGAATGGAATGGAATGGAATTCAATGGAATGGAATGGAATGGAATGGAATTCAATGGAATGGAATGGAATGGAATGGAATTCAATGGAATGGAATGGAATGGAATGGAATTCTATGGAATGGAATGGAGTGGAATCGAATGCAATCGAATGGAATCGAATGGAATGGAATGGAATAGAATGGAATCAACCCGAGTAGAACGGAGCGGAACGCAACGGAACGGAACGGAACGGAACGGGACGGAACGGAACGGAATGGAATGGAATGGAACGGAATTCCATGGAATGGAATGGAATGGAATGGAATGGAATGGAATTCGATGGAATGGAATGGAATGGATTGGAATGGAATGGAATAGAATGGAATCAACCCGAGTAGAACGGAACAGAACACAACGAAACGGAATGGAACGCAACGGAACGGAACGGAATGGAACGGAACGGAACGGAATGGAATGGAACGGAATTCAATGGAATGGAATGGAATGGAATGGAATTCTATGGAATGGAATGGAATGGAATGGAATGGAATGGAATGGAATGGAATTCCATGGAATGGAATGGAATGGAATGGAATGGAATGGAATTGAATGGAATCGAATGGAATCAAATGGGATCGAATGGAATGGAATGGAATAGAATGGAATCAACCCGAGTAGAACGGAATGGAATGGAATGGAATGGAATGGGATGGAATGGAATGGAATGGAATGGAATGGAACGGAATTCAATGGAATGGAATGGAATGGAATGGAATGGAATGGAATGGAATGGAATGGAATGGAATTCAATGGAATGGAATGGAACGGAATGGAATTCTATGGAATGGAATGGAATGGAATGGAATGGAATGGAATGGAATGGAATGGAATTCCATGGAATGGAATGGAATGGAATGGAATGGAATGGAATTCCATGGAATGGAATGGAATGGAATGGAATGGAATTCCATGGAATGGAATGGAATGGAATGGAATTCAATGGAATGGAATGGAATGGAATCGAATGGAATGGAATGGAATGGAATGGAATGAAATGGAATGGAATGGAATAGAATGGAATCAACCTGAGTAGAACGGAATGGAATGGAATGGAATGGAATGGAATGGAATGGAATGGAATGGAATGGAATGTACCAACGTAGAACGGAATGGAATGGAATGGAATGGAAAGGAATGGAATGGAATGGAATGGAATGGAATGGAATGTACACGAGTAGAACGGAATGGAATGGAATGGAATGGATTGGAATGGAATGGAATGGAATGGAATGGAATGTAACCGAGTAGAACGGAATGGAATGTAATTGAATGGAATGTAACCGAGTTGAACGGAACGGAATGGAATGGAATGGAATGGAATGGAATGGAATGGAATGGAATTGAGTGCAATGCAATGCAATGGAATGCAATGGAATGGAAAGGAATGGAATGGAATGGAATGGAATCTACCCGAGTAGAACGGAATGGAATGGAATTGAATGGAATGTAATCGAGTAGAACGGAACGGAATGGAATGGAATGGAATGGAATGCAATGGAATGGAATGGAATGGAATGGAATGGAATGGAATGGAATGGACACCAGTAGAATGGAATGGAATGGAATGGAATGGAATGGAATGGAATGGAATCTACCCGAGTAGAACGGAATGGAACGGAATGGAATGGAATGGAATGGACAGGAGCAGAACGGAATGGAATGCAATGGAATGGAATGGAATGTACCCGAGCAGAACGGAATGGAATGAAATGGAAATGGAAAGGGAATGGAAATGGAACGGGAATGGAAATGGAACGGGAACGGAAATGGAACGGGAATGGAAATGGAACGGGAACGGAAACGGAACGAGAACGGAAATGGAACGGGAACGGAAACGGAACGGGAACGGAAATGGAACGGGAATGGTAACGGAACGGGAATGGAAATGGAACGGGAATGGAAATGGAACGGGAATGGAAATGGATCGGGAATGGAAATGGAACGGGAATGGTAATGGAACTGGAATGGAAATGGAACGGGAATGGAAAAGAAACGGGAATGGAAATGGAACGGGAATGGAAATGGAATGGGAATGGAAATGGAATGGAATGGAATGGAATGGAATGGAATGGAATGTACCGGAGTGGAGTGGAGTGGAGTGGAGTGGAGTAGAGTGCACTGGAACGGAATGGAATGGAATGGAATGGAATGGAATGGAACGGAACGGAATGTACCTGAGAAGCACGGAATGGAATGGAATGGAATGGAATGGAATGGAATGGAATGTACCGGAGTGGAGTGGAGTGGAATGGAGTGGAGTGGAGTGGAGTGGAGTGGAATGGAATGGAATGGAATGGAATGGAATGCAGTGGAATGCAATGGAATGGAAAGGAATGGAATGGAATGGAATGGAATGGAATGGAATGGAATGGAATGGACACCAGTAGAATGGAATGGAATGGAATGGAATGGAATGGAATGGAATGGAATGGAATGGACACCAGTAGAATGGAATGGAATGGAATGGAATGGAATGGAATGGAATGGAATGGAATGGAATGGAATGGAATCTACCCGAGTAGAACGGAATGGAACGGAATGGAATGGAATGGAATGTACAGGAGCAGAACGGAATGGAATGCAATGGAATGGAATGGAATGTACCCGAGCAGAACGGAAAGGAATGAAATGGAAATGGAAAGGGAATGGAAATGGAACGGGAATGGAAATGGAACGGGAACGCAATTGAAACGGGAATGGAAATGGAACGGGAACGGAAACGGAACGAGAACGGAAATGGAACGGGAACGGAAACGGAACGGGAACGGAAATGGAACGGGAATGGTAACGGAACAGGAATGGAAATGGAACGGGAATGGAAAAGGAACGGGAATGGAAATGGATCGGGAATGGAAATGGAACGGGAATGGTAATGGAACGGGAATGGAAATGGAACGGGAATGGAAAAGAAACGGGAATGGAAATGGAACGGGAATGGAAATGGAATGGGAATGGAAATGGAATGGAATGGAATGGAATGGAATGGAATGGAATGGAATGTACCGGAGTGGAGTGGAGTGGAGTGGAGTAGAGTGCACTGGAACGGAATGGAATGGAATGGAATGGAATGGAACGGAACGGAATGTACCTGAGAAGCACGGAATGGAATGGAATGGAATGGAATGGAATGGAATGGAATGTACCGGAGTGGAGTGGAGTGGAATGGAGTGGACTGGAGTGGTGTGGAGTGGAATGGAATGGAATGGAATGGAATGGAATGGAATGGAATGGAATGGAATGGAATGGAATGCAATGGAATGCAATGGAATGGAAAGGAATGGAATGGAATGGAATGGAATGGAATGGAATGGAATGGAATGGACAACAGTAGAATGGAATGGAATGGAATGGAATGGAATGGAATGGAATGGAATTCAATGGAATGGAATGGAATGGAATGGAATTCAATGGAATGGAATGGAATGGAATGGAATTCTATGGAATGGAATGGAGTGGAATCGAATGGAATCGAATGGAATCGAATGGAATGGAATGGAATAGAATGGAATCAACCCGAGTAGAACGGAGCGGAACGCAACGGAACGGAACGGAACGGAACGGGACGGAACGGAACGGAATGGAATGGAATGGAACGGAATTCCATGGAATGGAATGGAATGGAATGGAATGGAATGGAATTCGATGGAATGGAATGGAATGGATTGGAATGGAATGGAATAGAATGGAATTAACCCGAGTAGAACGGAACGGAACACAACGAAACGGAACGGAACGCAACGGAACGGAACGGAACGGAACGGAACGGAACGGAATGGAATGGAACGGAATTCAATGGAATGGAATGGAATGGAATGGAATTCTATGGAATGGAATGGAATGGAATGGAATGGAATGGAATGGAATGGAATTCCATGGAATGGAATGGAATGGAATGGAATGGAATGGAATGGAATTGAATGGAATCGAATGGAATCAAATGGGATCGAATGGAATGGAATGGAATAGAATGGAATCAACCCGAGTAGAACGGAATGGAATGGAATGGAATGGAATGGGATGGAATGGAATGGAATGGAATGGAATGGAACGGAATTCAATGGAATGGAATGGCATGGAATGGAATGGAATGGAATGGAATGGAATGGAATTCAATGGAATGGAATGGAACGGAATGGAATTCAATGGAATGGAATGGAATGGAATGGAATGGAATGGAATGGAATGGAATGGAATTCCATGGAATGGAATGGAATGGAATGGAATTCCATGGAATGGAATGGAATGGAATGGAATTCCATGGAATGGAATGGAATGGAATGGAATTCAATGGAATGGAATGGAATGGAATCGAATGGAATGGAATGGAATGGAATGGAATGAAATGGAATGGAATGGAATAGAATGGAATCAACCTGAGTAGAACGGAATGGAATGGAATGGAATGGAATGGAATGGAATGGAATGGAATGGAATGGAATGGAATGTACCAAAGTAGAACGGAATGGAATGGAATGGAATGGAATGGAATGGAATGGAATGGAATGGAATGGAATGGAATGGAATGTACACGAGTAGAACGGAATGGAATGGAATGGAATGGATTGGAATGGAATGGAATGGAATGGAATGGAATGTAACCGAGTAGAACGGAATGGAATGTAATTGAATGGAATGTAACCGAGTTGAACGGAATGGAATGGAATGGAATGGAATGGAATGGAATGGAATGGAATGGAATGTACCAAAGTAGAACGGAATGGAATGGAATGGAATGGAATGGAATGGAATGGAATGGAATGGAATTGAATGGAATGTACACGAGTAGAACGGAATGGAATGGAATGGAATGGATTGGAATGGAATGGAATGGAATGGAATGGAATGTAACCGAGTAGAACGGAATGGAATGTAATTGAATGGAATGTAACCGAGTTGAACGGAACGGAATGGAATGGAATGGAATGGAATGGAATGGAATGGAATGGAATGGAATTGAGTGCAATGCAATGCAATGGAATGCAATGGAATGGAAAGGAATGGAATGGAATGGAATGGAATCTACCCGAGTAGAACGGAATGGAATGGAATTGAATGGAATGTAATCGAGTAGAACGGAACGGAATGGAATGGAATGGAATGGAATGCAATGGAATGGAATGGAATGCAATGGAATGGAATGGAATGGAATGGACACCAGTAGAATGGAATGGAATGGAATGGAATGGAATGGAATGGAATGGAATGGAATCTACCCGAGTAGAACGGAATGGAACGGAATGGAATGGAATGGAATGGACAGGAGCAGAACGGAATGGAATGCAATGGAATGGAATGGAATGTACCCGAGCAGAACGGAATGGAATGAAATGGAAATGGAAAGGGAATGGAAATGGAACGGGAATGGAAATGGAACGGGAACGGAAACGGAACGAGAACGGAAATGGAACGGGAACGGAAACGGAACGGGAACGGAAATGGAACGGGAATGGTAACGGAACGGGAATGGAAATGGAACGGGAATGGAAATGGAACGGGAATGGAAATGGATCGGGAATGGAAATGGAACGGGAATGGTAATGGAACTGGAATGGAAATGGAACGGGAATGGAAAAGAAACGGGAATGGAAATGGAACGGGAATGGAAATGGAATGGTAATGGAAATGGAATGGAATGGAATGGAATGGAATGGAATGGAATGTACCGGAGTGGAGTGGAGTGGAGTGGAGTGGAGTAGAGTGCACTGGAACGGAATGGAATGGAATGGAATGGAATGGAATGGAATGGAACGGAACGGAATGTACCTGAGAAGCACGGAATGGAATGGAATGGAATGGAATGGAATGGAATGTACCGGAGTGGAGTGGAGTGGAATGGAGTGGAGTGGAGTGGAGTGGAGTGGAATGGAATGGAATGGAATGGAATGGAATGCAGTGGAATGCAATGGAATGGAAAGGAATGGAATGGAATGGAATGGAATGGAATGGAATGGAATGGAATGGAATGGACACCAGTAGAATGGAATGGAATGGAATGGAATGGAATGGAATGGAATGGAATGGAATGGAATGGAATTCAATGGAATGGAATGGAATGGAATGGAATTCTATGGAATGGAATGGAATGGAATTCAATGGAATGGAATGGAATGGAATGGAATGGAATGGAATTCTATGGAATGGAATGGAATGGAATGGAATGGAATGGAATGGAATGGAATGGAATGGAATGGAATGGACACCAGTAGAATGGAATGGAATGGAATGGAATGGAATGGAATGGAATGGAATGGAATGGAATGGAATTCAATGGAATGGAATGGAATGGAAAGGAATTCAATGGAATGGAATGGAATGGAATTCAATGGAATGGAATGGAATGGAATGGAATTCTATGGAATGGAATGGAGTGGAATCGAATGGAATCGAATGGAATCGAATGGAATGGAATGGAATAGAATGGAATCAACCCGAGTAGAACGGAACGGAACGCAACGGAACGGAACGGAACGGAACGGGACGGAACGGAACGGAATGGAATGGAATGGAACGGAATTCCATGGAATGGAATGGAATGGAATGGAATTCAATGGAATGGAATGGAATGGAATGGAATGGAATGGAATTCAATGGAATGGAATGGAATGGAATGGAATGGAATGGAATTCAATGGAATGGAATTCAATGGAATTCAATGGAATGGAATGCAATGGAATGGAATGGAATGGAATGGAATGGAATGGAATTCAATGGAATAGAATGGAATGGAATGGAATGGAAACGAATGGAATCGAATGGAATCGAATGGAATCGAATGGAATCGAATGGAATGGAATGGAATAGAATGGAATCAACCCGAGTAGAACGGAATGGAATGGAATGGAATGGAATGGAATGGAATGGAATGGAATGGAATGGAATGAAATGTTATGGAATGGAATGGAATGGAATTCAATGCAATTCAATTGAATGGAATGGAAGGGAATGGAATGGAGTGGAGTGGAGTGGAGTGGAGTGGAGTGGAATGGAATGGAGTGGAATGGAATGGAATGGAATGGAATGGAATGGAATGGAATGGAATTCAATTTTATGGAATGTAAGGGAGTGGAATGGAGTGGAGTGGAGTGGAGTGGAGTGCAGTGGAGTGGAATGGAATGGAGTGGAATGGAATGGAATGGAATGGAATGGAATGGAATGGAATGGAATTCAATGGAGTGGAATGGAATGGAATGGAATGGAATGGAATGGAATGGAATTCAATGCAATGGAATGGAATGGAATCGAATGGAGTCAAATGGAATGGAATGGAATAGAATGGAATCAACCCGAGTAGAACGGAATGGAACGCAACGGAACGGAACGGAACGGAACGGAACGGAATGGAATGTAATGGAATGGAATGGAATGGAATGGAATGGAGCGGAATGGAATGCAATGGAATGGAATGGAATGGAATGGAATGGAATGGAATGGAATGGAGTCGAATGGAATCGAATGGAATGGAATGGAATAGAATGGAATCAACCCGAGTAGAACGGTACGGAACGGAACGGAACGGAACGGAACGGAACGGAATGGAATGATCAACCCGTGTAGAATGGAATGGAATGGAATTGAATAGAATGGAATCAACCCTAGTTGAACGGAACGGAACGCAACGGAACGGAACGGAACGGAACGGAATGGAATGGAATGGAAAGGAACGGAATTCAATGGAATGGAATGGAATGGAATGGAATTCTATGGAATGGAATGGAATTCAATGGAATGGAATGGAATGGAATGGAATGGAATGGAATGGAATGGAATGGAATTCAATGGAATGGAATGGAATGGAATGGAATGGAATTCAATGGAATGGAATGGAATGGAATGGAATGGAATGGAATGGAATCGAATGGAATCGAATGGAATCGAATGGAATCGAATGGAATCGAATGGAATGGAATGGAATAGAATGCAATCAACCCGAGTAGAATGGAATGGAATGGAATGGAATGGGATGGAATGGAATAGAATGGAATGGAATGGAATGGAATGGAATTCAAATGGAATGGAATGGAATGGAATTCTATGGAATGGAATGGAGTGGAATCGAATGGAATCGAATGGAATCGAATGGAATCGAATGGGATCGAATGGAATGGAATGGAATAGAATGGAATCAACCCGAGTAGAACGGAGCGGAACGCAACGGAACCGAACGGAACGGAACGGAACGGAAAGGATTGGAATGGAATGGAATGGAACGGAATTCAAAGGAATGGAATGGAACAGAATGGAATTCAATGGAAAGGAATGGAATGGAATGGAATGGAATTCAATGGAATGGAATGGAATGGAATGGAATGGAATGGAATGGAATGGAATGGAACGGAATTCTATGGAAAGGAATGGAATGGAATTCAATGGAATGGAATGGAATGGAATGGAACGGAATTCAATGGAATGGAATGGAATGGAATGGAATTCAATGGAATGGAATGGAATTCAATGGAATGGAATGGAATGGAATGGAATGGAATGGAATGGGATGGAATGGAATGGAATGGAATGGAATGGAATGGAATGGAATTCAAAGGAATGGAATGGAATGGAATGGAATGGAATGGAATTCAATGGAATGGAATGGAGTGGAATCGAATGGAATCGAATGGAATCGAATGAGATCGAATGGAATGGAATGGCATAGAATGGAATCAACCCGAGTAGAACGGAATGGAATGGAATGGAATGGAATGGAATGGAATGGAATGGAATTCAATTGAATGGAATGGAATGGAATGGAATGGAATGGAATGGAATGGAATGGAATCAACCCGAGTAGAACGGAACGGCACGCAACGGAACGGAACGGAACGGAACGGGACGGAACGGAACGGAATGGAATATAATGCAACGGAATTCAATGGAATGGAATGGAATGGAATGGAATTCAATGGAATCGAATGGAATCGAATGGAATCGATTGGAATCGAATGGAATCGAATAGAATGGAATGGAATAGAATTTAATCAACCCGAGTAGAGAGGAACGGAACGCAACGGAACGGAACGGAACGGAACGGGACGGAACGGAACGGAATGGAATGGAATGGAACGGAATTCAATTGAATGGAATGGAATGGAATGGAATTCAATGGAATGGAATGGAATGGAATGGAATGGAATTCAATGGAATGGAATGGAATGGAATGGAATGGAATGGAATGGAATGGAATGGAATGGAATTCAATGGAATGGAATGGAGTGGAATGGAATGGAATCGAATGGAATTGAATGGAATCGAATGGAATCAAATGGGATCGAATGGAATGGAATGGAATAGAATGGAATCAACCCGAGTAGAACGGAATGGAATGGAATGGAATGGAATGGAAAGGAATGGAATGGAATGGAATGGAATGGAATTCAATGGAATGGAATGGAATGGAATGGAATGGAATGGAATGGAATGGAATGGAATGGAATGGAATGGAATGGAATTCAATGGAATGGAATGGAACGGAATGGAATTCAATGGAATGGAATGGAATGGAATGGAATGGAATTCAATGGAATGGAATGGAATGGAATGGAATGGAATGGAATGGAATGGAATGGAATTCCATGGAATGGAATGGAATGGAATCGATTGGAATTCAATGGAATGGAATGGAATGGAATGGAATGGAATGGAATGGAATGGAATGGAATGGAATGGAATGGAATGGAATGGAATGGAATGGAATGGAATGGAATTCCATGGAATGGAATGGAATGGAATGGAATTCCATGGAATGGAATGGAATGGAATGGAATTCCATGGAATGGAATGGAATGGAATTCCATGGAATGGAATGGAATGGAATGGAATTCCATGGAATGGAATGGAATGGAATCGATTGGAATGGAATGGAATGGAATGGAATGGAATGGAATGGAATGGAATAGAATGGAATCAACCCGAGTAGAACGGAATGGAATGGAATGTAATGTAATGGAATGGAATGGAATGGAATGGAATGGAATGGAATGTACCAAAGTAGAACGGAATGGAATGGAATGGAATGGAATGGAATGGAATGGAATGGAATGGAATGGAATGTACCCGAGTAGAACGGAATTTAATGGAATGGAATGGATTGGAATGGAATGGAATGGAATGGAATGGAATGTAACCGAGTAGAACGGAATGGAATGTAATTGAATGGAATGTAACCGAGTTGAACGGAACGGAATGGAATGGAATGGAATGGAATGGAATGGAATGGAATTGAGTGCAATGCAATGCAATGGAATGCAATGGAATGGAAAGGAATGGAATGGAATGGAATGGAATGGAATCTACCCGAGTAGAACGGAATGGAATGGAATTGAATGGAATGTAACCGAGTAGAACGGAACGGAATGGAATGGAATGGAATGGAATGGAATGCAATGGAATGGAATGGAATGGAATGGAATGGAATGGAATGGAATGGAAAGGACACCAGTAGAATGGAATGGACTGGAATGGAATGCAGTGGAATGGAATGGAATGGAATGGAATCTACCCGAGCAGAACGGAATGGAACGGAATGGAATGGAATGGAATGGACAGGAGCAGAACGGAATGGAATGCAATGGAATGGAATGGAATGTACCGGAGCAGAACGGAATGGAATGAAATGGAAATGGAAAGGGAATGGAAATAGAACGGGAATGGAAATGGAACGGGAACGGAAATGGAACGGGAATGGAAATGGAACGGGAACGGAAATGGAACGGGAATGGAAATGGAACGGGAACGGAAACGGAACGAGAACGGAAATGGAGTGGGAACGGAAACGGAACGGGAACGGAAATGGAACGGGAATGGTAACGGAAAGGGAATGGAAATGGAACGGGAATGGAAAAGGAACGGGAATGGAAATGGATCGGGAATGGAAATGGAACGGGAATGGTAATGGAACTGGAATGGAAATGGAACGGGAATGGAAAAGAAACGGGAATGGAAATGGAACGGGAATGGAAATGGAATGGGAATGGAAATGGAATGGAATGGAATGGAATGGAATGGAATGGAATGTACCGGAGTGGAGTGGAGTGGAGTGGAGTGGAGTAGAGTGCACTGGAACGGAATGGAATGGAATGGAATGGAATGGAACGGAACGGAATGTACCCGAGAAGCACGGAATGGAATGGAATGGAATGGAATGGAATGGAATGGAATGGAATGTACCGGAGTGGAGTGGAGTGGAATGGAGTGGAGTGGAGTGGAGTGGAGTGGAATGGAATGGAATGGAATGGAATGGAATGGAATGCAATGGAATGCAATGGAATGGAAAGGAATGGAATAGAATGGAATGGAATGGAATGGAATGGAATGGAATGGACACCAGTAGAATGGAATGGAATGGAATGGAATGGAATGGAATGGAATGGAATGGAATGGAATTCAATGGAATGGAATGGAATGGAATGGAATTCTATGGAATGGAATGGAATGGAATTCAATGGAATGGAATGGAATGGAATGGAATTCTATGGAATGGAATGGAGTGGAATCGAATGGAATCGAATGGAATCGAATGGAATGGAATGGAATAGAATGGAATCAACCCGAGTAGAACGGAACGGAACGCAACGGAACGGAACGGAACGGAACGGGATGGAAAGGAACGGAATGGAATGGAATGGAACGGAATTCCATGGAATGGAATGGAATGGAATTCCATGGAATGGAATGGAATGGAATGGAATGGAATGGAATGGAATGGAATGGAATTCAATGCAATGGAATGGAATGGATTGGAATGGAATGGAATAGAATGGAATCAACCCGAGTAGAACGGAACGGAACACAACGGAACGGAACGGAACGCAACGGAACGGAACGGAATGGAACGGAACGGAATGGAATGGAATGGAACGGAATTCAATGGAATGGAATGGAATGGAATGGAATTCTATGGAATGGAATGGAATGGAATGGAATGGAATGGAATGGAATGGAATGGAAATCAATGAAATGGAATGGAATGGAATGGAATGGAATGGAATTCTATGGAATGGAATGGAATGGAACGGAATGGAATGGAATTCTATGGAATGGAATGGAATGGAATGGAATGGAACGGAATTCGATGGAATGGAATGGAATGGAATGGAATGGAATGGAATGGAATGGAATTCAATGGAATGGAAAGGAATGGAATGGAATGGAATGGAATTCAATGGAATGGAATGGAATGGAATGGAACGGAATGGAATTCAATGGAATGGAATGGAATGGCAACGAATGGAATCGAATGCAATCGAATGGAATCGATTGGAATCGAATGGAATCGAATGGAATGGAATGGAATAGAATGGAATCAACCTGAGTAGAACGGAACGGCACGCAACGGAACGGAACGGAACGGAACGGGACGGAACGGAAGGGAATGGAATGGAATGGAAAGGAATTCAATGGAATGGAATGGAATGGAATGGAATGGAATGGAATGGAATAGAATGGAATCAACCCGAGTAGAACGGAACGGAACGCAACGGAACGGAACGGAACGCAACGGAACGGAACGGAACGGAACGGAAAGGAACGGAATGGAATGGAATGGAAAGGAACGGAATTCAATGGAATGGAATGGAATGGAATGGAATTCTATGGAATGGAATGGAATTCAATGGAATGGAATGGAATGGAATGGAATGGAATGGAATGGAATGGAATTCAATGGAATGGAATGGAATGGAATGGAATTGAACGGAATTCTATGGAATGGAATGGAATGGAATTCAATGGAATGGAATGGAATGGAATGGAATGGAATGGAATGGAATTCAATGGAATGGAATGGAATGGAATGGAATGGAATTCAAAGGAATGGAAAGGAATGGAATGGAATGGAATGGAATTCAATGGAATGGAATGGAATGGAATGGAACGGAATGGAATTCAATGGAATGGAATGGAATGGAATGGAATGGATTGGAATGGAATGGAATGGAATGGAATGGAATTCAATGGAATGGAATGGAATGGAATGGAATGGCAACGAATGGAATCGAATGCAATCGAATGGAATCGATTGGAATCGAATGGAATCGAATGGAATGGAATGGAATAGAATGGAATCAACCTCAGTAGAACGGAACGGCACGCAACGGAACGGAACGGAACGGAACGGGACGGAACGGAAGGGAATGGAATGGAATGGAACGGAATTCAATGGAATGGAATGGAATGGAATGGAATGGAATGGAATGGAATGGAATGGAATGGAATAGAATGGAATCAACCCGAGTAGAACGGAACGGAACGCAACGGAACGGAATGGAACGCAACGGAACGGAACGGAACGGAACGGAACGGAATGGAATGGAATGGAAAGGAACGGAATTCAATGGAATGGAATGGAATGGAATGGAATGGATTGGAATGGAATGGAATGGAATGGAATGGAATTCAATGGAATGGAATGGAATGGAATGGAATGGAATGGAATGGAATGGAATGGAATGGAATGGAATGGAATCGAATGGAATCGAATGGAATCGAATGGAATCGAATGGAATCGAATGGAATAGAATGCAAACCCGAGTAGAATGGAATGGAATGGAATGGAATGGAATGGAATGGAATGGAATGGAATGGAATGGAATGGAATTCAAATGGAATGGAATGGAATGGAATTCTATGGAATGGAATGGAGTGGAATCGAATGGAATCGAATGGAATCGAATGGAATCGAATGGGATCGAATGGAATGGAATGGAATAGAATGGAATCAACCCGAGTAGAACGGAGCGGAACGCAACGGAACGGAACGGAACGGAACGGAACGGAAAGGAATGGAATGGAATGGAATGGAACGGAATTCAAAGGAATGGAATGGAACAGAATGGAATTCAATGGAATGGAATGGAATGGAATGGAATGGAATTCAATGGAATGGAATGGAATGGAATGGAATGGAATGGAATGGAACGGAACGGAATTCTATGGAATAGAATGGAATGGAATTCTATGGAATGGAATGGAATGGAATGGAATGGAACGGAATTCAATGGAATGGAATGGAATGGAATGGAATTCAACGGAATGGAATGGAATGGAATGGAATGGAATGGAATGGAATGGAATGGAATGGAATGGAATTCAATGGAATGGAATGGAATGGAATGGAATTCCATGGAATGGAATGGAATGGAATCGAATGGAATGGAATGGAATGGAATGGAAGGGAATGGAATAGAATGGAATCAACCCGAGTAGAACGGAATGGAATGGAATGGAATGGAATGTAATGGAATGGAATGGAATGGAATGGAATGGAATGTACCAAAGTAGAACGGAATGGAATGGAATGGAATGGAATGGAATGGAATGGAATGGAATGGAATGGAATGGAATGGAATGTACCCGAGTAGAACGGAATGGAATGAAATGGAATGGATTGGAATGGAATGGAATGGAATGGAATGGAATGTAACCGAGTAGAACGGAATGGAATGTAATTGAATGGAATGTAACCGGGTTGAACGGAACGGAATGGAATGGAATGGAATGGAATGGAATGGAATGGAATGGAATGGAATTGAGTGCAATGCAATGCAATGGAATGCAATGGAATGGAAAGGAATGGAATGGAATGGAATGGAATCTACCCGAGTAGAACGGAATGGAATGGAATTGAATGGAATGTAACCGAGTAGAACGGAACGGAATGGAATGGAATGGAATGGAATGGAATGCAAAGGAATGGAATGGAATGGAATGGAATGGAATGGAATGGAATGGAATGGAATGGACACCAGTAGAATGGAATGGAATGGAGTGGAATGGAATGGAATGGAATGGAATGGAATGGAATGGAATGGAATCTACCCGAGTTGAACGGAATGGAACGGAATGGAATGGAAAGGAATGGACAGGAGCAGAACGGAATGGAATGCAATGGAATGGAATGGAATGTACCCGAGCAGAACGGAAAGGAATGAAATGGAAATGGAAAGGGAATGGAAATGGAACGGGAATGGAAATGGAACGGGAACGCAATTGAAACGGGAATGGTAATGGAACGGGAACGGAAACGGAATGAGAACGGAAATGGAACGGGAACGGAAACGGAACGGGAACGGAAATGGAACGGGAATGGTAACGGAACAGGAATGGAAATGGAACGGTAATGGAAAAGGAACGGGAATGGAAATGGATCGGGAATGGAAATGGAACGGGAATGGTAATGGAACGGGAATGGAAATGGAACGGGAATGGAAAAGAAACGGGAATGGAAATGGAACGGGAATGGAAATGGAATGGGAATGGAAATGGAATGGAATGGAATGGAATGGAATGGAATGGAATGTACCGGAGTGGAGTGGAGTGGAGTGGAGTAGAGTGCACTGGAACGGAATGGAATGGAATGGAATGGAATGGAACGGAACGGAATGTACCTGAGAAGCACGGAATGGAATGGAATGGAATGGAATGGAATGGAATGTACCGGAGTGGAGTGGAGTGGAATGGAGTGGACTGGAGTGGTGTGGAGTGGAATGGAATGGAATGGAATGGAATGGAATGGAATGGAATGCAATGGAATGCAATGGAATGGAAAGGAATGGAATGGAATGGAATGGAATGGAATGGAATGGAATGGAATGGAATGGACAACAGTAGAATGGAATGGAACGGAATGGAATGGAATGGAATGGAATGGAATGGAATGGAATGGAATGGAATGGAATTCAATGGAATGGAATGGAATGGAATGGAATTCAATGGAATGGAATGGAATGGAATGGAATTCCATGGAATGGAATGGAATGGAATGGAATTCTATGGAATGGAATGGAGTGGAATCGAATGGAATCGAATGGAATCGAATGGAATGGAATGGAATGGAATGTAACCGAGTAGAACGGAATTTAATGGAATGGAATGGATTGGAATGGAATGGAATGGAATGGAATGGAATGTAACCGAGTAGAACGGAATGGAATGTAATTGAATGGAATGTAACCGAGTTGAACGGAACGGAATGGAATGGAATGGAATGGAATGGAATGGAATGGAATGGAATGGAATGGAATTGAGTGCAATGCAATGCAATGGAATGCAATGGAATGGAAAGGAATGGAATGGAATGGAATGGAATCTACCCGAGTAGAACGGAATGGAATGGAATTGAATGGAATGTAATCGAGTAGAACGGAACGGAATGGAATGGAATGGAATGGAATGCAATGGAATGGAATGGAATGGAATGGAATGGAATGGAATGGACACCAGTAGAATGGAATGGAATGGAATGGAATGGAATGGAATGGAATGGAATCTACCCGAGTAGAACGGAATGGAACGGAATGGAATGGAATGGAATGGACAGGAGCAGAACGGAATGGAATGCAATGGAATGGAATGGAATGTACCCGAGCAGAACGGAATGGAATGAAATGGAAATGGAAAGGGAATGGAAATGGAACGGGAATGGAAATGGAACGGGAACGGAAATGGAACGGGAATGGAAATGGAACGGGAACGGAAACGGAACGAGAACGGAAATGGAACGGGAACGGAAACGGAACGGGAACGGAAATGGAACGGGAATGGTAACGGAACGGGAATGGAAATGGAACGGGAATGGAAATGGAACGGGAATGGAAATGGATCGGGAATGGAAATGCAACGGGAATGGTAATGGAACTGGAATGGAAATGGAACGGGAATGGAAAAGAAACGGGAATGGAAATGGAACGGGAATGGAAATGGAATGGGAATGGAAATGGAATGGAATGGAATGGAATGGAATGGAATGGAATGTACCGGAGTGGAGTGGAGTGGAGTGGAGTGGAGTAGAGTGCACTGGAACGGAATGGAATGGAATGGAATGGAATGGAATGGAACGGAACGGAATGTACCTGCGAAGCACGGAATGGAATGGAATGGAATGGAATGGAATGGAATGGAATGTACCGGAGTGGAGTGGAGTGGAATGGAGTGGAGTGGAGTGGAGTGGAGTGGAATGGAATGGAATGGAATGGAACGGAATGCAATAGAATGCAATGGAATGGAAAGGAATGGAATGGAATGGAATGCAATGGAATGGAATGGAATGGAATGGACACCAGTAGAATGGAATGGAATGGAATGGAATGGAATGGAATGGAATGGAATGGAATTCAATGGAATGGAATGGAATGGAATGGAATGGAATGGAATGGAATGGAATTCAATGGAATGGAATGGAATGGAATGGAATTCCATGGAATGGAATGGAATGGAATCGAATGGAATGGAATGGAATGGAATGGAATGGAATGGAATGGAATAGAATGGAATCAACCCGAGTAGAACGGAATGGAATGGAATGGAATGTAATGGAATGGAATGGAATGGAATGGAATGGAATAGAATGGAATCAACCCGAGTAGAACGGAATGGAATGGAATGGAATGTAATGGAATGGAATGGAATGGAATGGAATGGAATGTACCAAAGTAGAACGGAATGGAATGGAATGGAATGGAATGGAATGGAATGGAATGGAATGGAATGGAATGGAATGGAATGGAATGCAATGTACCCGAGTAGAACGGAATGGAATGGAATGGAATGGATTGGAATGGAATGGAATGGAATGGAATGGAATGTAACCGAGTAGAACGGAATGGAATGTAATTGAATGGAATGTAACCGGGTTGAACGGAACGGAATGGAATGGAATGGAATGGAATGGAATGGAATTGAGTGCAATGCAATGCAATGGAATGCAATGGAATGGAAAGGAATGGAATGGAATGGAATGGAATCTACCCGAGTAGAACGGAATGGAATGGAATTGAATGGAATGTAACCGAGTAGAACGGAACGGAATGGAATGGAATGGAATGGAATGGAATGCAATGGAATGGAATGGAATGGAATGGAATGGAATGGAATGGAATGGAATGGAATGGACACCAGTAGAATGGAATGGAATGGAATGGAATGGAATGGAATGGAATGGAATGGAATGGCATGGAATGGAATCTACCCGAGTAGAACGGAATGGAACGGAATGGAATGGAATGGAATGTACAGGAGCAGAACGGAATGGAATGCAATGGAATGGAATGGAATGTACCCGAGCAGAACGGAAAGGAATGAAATGGAAATGGAAAGGGAATGGAAATGGAACGGGAATGGAAATGGAACGGGAACGCAATTGAAACGGGAATGGAAATGGAACGGGAACGGAAACGGAACGAGAACGGAAATGGAACGGGAACGGAAACGGAACGGGAACGGAAATGGAACGGGAATGGTAACGGAACAGGAATGGAAATGGAACGGGAATGGAAAAGGAACGGGAATGGAAATGGATCGGGAATGGAAATGGAACGGGAATGGTAATGGAACGGGAATGGAAATGGAACGGGAATGGAAAAGAAACGGGAATCGAAATGGAACGGGAATGGAAATGGAATGGGAATGGAAATGGAATGGAATGGAATGGAATGGAATGGAATGGAATGTACCGGAGTGGAGTGGAGTGGAGTGGAGTAGAGTGCACTGGAACGGAATGGAATGGAATGGAATGGAATGGAACGGAACGGAATGTACCTGAGAAGCACGGAATGGAATGGAATGGAATGGAATGGAATGGAATGGAATGTACCGGAGTGGAGTGGAGTGGAATGGAGTGGACTGGAGTGGTGTGGAGTGGAATGGAATGGAATGGAATGGAATGGAATGGAATGGAATGGAATGGAATGGAATGGAATGGAATGGAATGCAATGGAATGCAATGGAATGGAAAGGAATGGAATGGAATGGAATGGAATGGAATGGAATGGAATGGAATGGAATGGACAACAGTAGAATGGAATGGAATGGAATGGAATGGAATGGAATGGAATGGAATTCAATGGAATGGAATGGAATGGAATGGAATTCAATGGAATGGAATGGAATGGAATGGAATTCAATGGAATGGAATGGAATGGAATGGAATTCTATGGAATGGAATGGAGTGGAATCGAATGGAATCGAATGGAATCGAATGGAATGGAATGGAATAGAATGGAATCAACCCGAGTAGAACGGAGCGGAACGCAACGGAACGGAACGGAAAGGAACGGGAAGGAACGGAACGGAATGGAATGGAATGGAACGGAATTCCATGGAATGGAATGGAATGGAATGGAATGGAATGGAATTCGATGGAATGGAATGGAATGGATTGGAATGGAATGGAATAGAATGGAATCAACCCGAGTAGAACGGAACGGAACACAACGGAACGGAACGGAACGCAACGGAACGGAACGGAACGGAACGGAACGGAACGGAATGGAATGGAATGGAACGGAATTCAATGGAATGGAATGGAATGGAATGGAATTCTATGGAATGGAATGGAATGGAATGGAATGGAATGGAATTCCATGGAATGGAATGGAATGGAATGGAATTCCATGGAATGGAATGGAATGGAATGGAATGGAATGGAATGTACCAAAGTAGAACGGAATGGAATGGAATGGAATGGAATGGAATGGAATGGAATGGAATGTACACGAGTAGAACGGAATGGAATGGAATGGAATGGATTGGAATGGAATGGAATGGAATGGAATGGAATGTAACCGAGTAGAACGGAATGGAATGTAATTGAATGGAATGTAACCGAGTTGAACGGAACGGAATGGAATGGAATGGAATGGAATGGAATGGAATGGAATGGAATTGAGTGCAATGCAATGCAATGGAATGCAATGGAATGGAAAGGAATGGAATGGAATGGAATGGAATCTACCCGAGTAGAACGGAATGGAATGGAATTGAATGGAATGTAATCGAGTAGAACGGAACGGAATGGAATGGAATGGAATGGAATGCAATGGAATGGAATGGAATGGAATGGAATGGAATGGAATGGAATGGACACCAGTAGAATGGAATGGAATGGAATGGAATGGAATGGAATGGAATGGAATGGAATCTACCCGAGTAGAACGGAATGGAACGGAATGGAATGGAATGGAATGGACAGGAGCAGAACGGAATGGAATGCAATGGAATGGAATGGAATGTACCCGAGCAGAACGGAATGGAATGAAATGGAAATGTTAAGGGAATGGAAATGGAACGGGAATGGAAATGGAACGGGAACGGAAATGGAACGGGAATGGAAATGGAACGGGAACGGAAACGGAACGAGAACGGAAATGGAACGGGAACGGAAACGGAACGGGAACGGAAATGGAACGGGAATGGTAACGGAACGGGAATGGAAATGGAACGGGAATGGAAATGGAACGGGAATGGAAATGGATCGGGAATGGAAATGGAACGGGATTGGTAATGGAACTGGAATGGAAATGGAACGGGAATGGAAAAGAAACGGGAATGGAAATGGAACGGGAATGGAAATGGAATGGGAATGGAAATGGAATGGAATGGAATGGAATGGAATGGAATGTACCGGAGTGGAGTGGAGTGGAGTGGAGTGGAGTAGAGTGCACTGGAACGGAATGGAATGGAATGGAATGGAATGGAATGGAACGGAACGGAATGTACCTGAGAAGCACGGAATGGAAAGGAATGGAATGGAATGGAATGGAATGGAATGTACCGGAGTGGAGTGGAGTGGAATGGAGTGGAGTGGAGTGGAGTGGAATGGAATGGAATGGAATGGAATGGAATGCAGTGGAATGCAATGGAATGGAAAGGAATGGAATGGAATGGAATGGAATGGAATGGAATGGACACCAGTAGAATGGAATGGAATGGAATGGAATGGAATGGAATGGAATGGAATGGAATGGAATGGAATAGAATGGAATGGAATGGAATGGAATGGAATTCAAATGGAATGGAATGGAATGGAATTCTATGGAATGGAATGGAGTGGAATCGAATGGAATCGAATGGAATCGAATGGGATCGAATGGAATGGAATGGAATAGAATGGAATCAACCCGAGTAGAACGGAGCGGAACGCAACGGAACGGAACGGAACGGAACGGAACGGAAAGGAATGGAATGGAATGGAATGGAACGGAATTCAAAGGAATGGAATGGAACAGAATGGAATTCAATGGAATGGAATGGAATGGAATGGAATGGAATTCAATGGAATGGAATGGAATGGAATGGAATGGAATGGAATGGAATGGAATGGAATGGAACGGAACGGAATTCTATGGAATAGAATGGAATGGAATTCTATGGAATGGAATGGAATGGAATGGAATGGAATGGAACGGAATTCAATGGAATGGAATGGAATGGAATTCAATGGAATGGAATGGAATTCAATGGAATGGAATGGAATGGAATGGAATGGAATGGAATGGAATGGAATGGAATGGAATGGAATTCAATGGAATGGAATGGAATGGAATGGAATTCCATGGAATGGAATGGAATGGAATCGAATGGAATGGAATGGAATGGAATGGAATGGAATGGAATAGAATGGAATCAACCCGAGTAGAACGGAATGGAATGTAATGTAATGGAATGGAATGGAATGGAATGGAATGTACCAAAGTAGAACGGAATGGAATGGAATGGAATGGAATGGAATGGAAGGGAATGGAATGGAATTCCATGGAATGGAATGGAATGGAATGGAATTCAATGGAATGGAATGGATTGGAATGGAATGGAATGGAATGGAATGGAATGGAATGGAATGAAATGGAATGGAATGGAATAGAATGGAATCAACCTGAGTAGAACGGAATGGAATGGAATGGAATGGAATGGAATGGAATGGAATGGAATGGAATGGAATGGAATGGAATGTACCAAAGTAGAACGGAATGGAATGGAATGGAATGGAATGGAATGGAATGGAATGGAATGGAATGGAATGGAATGGAATGTACACGAGTAGAACGGAATGTAATGGAATGGAATGGATTGGAATGGAATGGAATGGAATGGAATGGAATGGAATGTAACCGAGTAGAACGGAATGGAATGTAATTGAATGGAATGTAACCGAGTTGAACGGAACGGAATGGAATGGAATGGAATGGAATGGAATGGAATGGAATGGAATGGAATGGAATGGAATTGAGTGCAATGCAATGCAATGGAATGCAATGGAATGGAAAGGAATGGAATGGAATGGAATGGAATCTACCCGAGTAGAACGGAATGGAATGGAATTGAATGGAATGTAACCGAGTAGAACGGAACGGAATGGAATGGAATGGAATGGAATGGAATGCAATGGAATGGAATGGAATGGAATGGAATGGAATGGAATGGACACCAGTAGAATGGAATGGAATGGAATGGAATGGAATGGAATGGAATGGAATGGAATGGAATGGAATCTACCCGAGTAGAACGGAATGGAACGGAATGGAATGGAATGGAATGGACAGGAGCAGAACGGAATGGAATGCAATGGAATGGAATGGAATGTACCCGAGCAGAACGGAAAGGAATGAAATGGAAATGGAAAGGGAATGGAAATGGAACGGGAATGGAAATGGAACGGGAACGCAATTGAAACGGGAATGGAAATGGAACGGGAACGGAAAAGGAACGAGAACGGAAATGGAACGGGAACGGAAACGGAACGGGAACGGAAATGGAACGGGAATGGTAACGGAACAGGAATGGAAATGGAACGGGAATGGAAAAGGAACGGGAATGGAAATGGATCGGGAATGGAAATGGAACGGGAATGGTAATGGAACGGGAATGGAAATGGAACGGGAATGGAAAAGAAACGGGAATGGAAATGGAACGGGAATGGAAATGGAATGGGAATGGAAATGGAATGGAATGGAATGGAATGGAATGGAATGGAATGTACCGGAGTGGAGTGGAGTGGAGTGGAGTAGAGTGCACTGGAACGGAATGGAATGGAATGGAATGGAATGGAACGGAACGGAATGTACCTGAGAAGCACGGAATGGAATGGAATGGAATGGAATGGAATGGAATGGAATGTACCGGAGTGGAGTGGAGTGGAATGGAGTGGACTGGAGTGGTGTGGAGTGGAATGGAATGGAATGGAATGGAATGGAATGGAATGGAATGGAATGGAATGCAATGGAATGCAATGGAATGGAAAGGAATGGAATGGAATGGAATGCAATGGAATGGAATGGAATGGACAACAGTAGAATGGAATGGAACGGAATGGAATGGAATGGAATGGAATGGAATGGAATGGAAAGGAATGGAATGGAATTCAATGGAATGGAATGGAATGGAATGGAATTCAATGGAATGGAATGGAATGGAATGGAATTCCATGGAATGGAATGGAATGGAATGGAATTCTATGGAATGGAATGGAGTGGAATCGAATGGAATCGAATGGAATCGAATGGAATGGAATGGAATAGAATGGAATCAATCCGAGTAGAACGGAGCGGAACGCAACGGAACGGAACGGAACGGAACGGGACGGAACGGAACGGAATGGAATGGAATGGAACGGAATTCCATGGAATGGAATGGAATGGAATGGAATTCAATGGAATGGAATGGAATGGAATGGAATGGAAAGGAATTTGATGGAATGGAATGGAATGGATTGGAATGGAATGGAATAGAATGGAATCAACCCGAGTAGAACGGAACGGAACACAACGGAACGGAACGGAACGCAACGGAACGGAACGGAACGGAACGGAACGGAACGGAATGGAATGGAATGGAACGGAATTCAATGGAATGGAATGGAATGGAATGGAATTCTATGGAATGGAATGGAATGGAATGGAATGGAATGGAATTCCATGGAATGGAATGGAATGGAATGGAATGGAATTCAATGGAATGGAATGGAGTGGAATGGAATGGAATCGAATGGAATTGAATGGAATCGAATGGAATCAAATGGGATCGAATGGAATGGAATGGAATAGAATGGAATCAACCCGAGTAGAACGGAATGAAATGGAATGGAATGGAATGGGATGGAATGGAATGGAATGGAATGGAATGGAACGGAATGTACCAAAGTAGAACGGAATGGAATGGAATGGAATGGAATGGAATGGAATGGAATGGAATGGAATGGAATGGAATGGAATGGAATGGAATGTACACGAGTAGAACGGAATGTAATGGAATGGAATGGATTGGAATGGAATGGAATGGAATGGAATGGAATGTAACCGAGTAGAACGGAATGGAATGTAATTGAATGGAATGTAACCGAGTTGAACGGAACGGAATGGAATGGAATGGAATGGAATGGAATGGAATGGAATGGAATGGAATTGAGTGCAATGCAATGCAATGGAATGCAATGGAATGGAAAGGAATGGAATGGAATGGAATGGAATCTACCCGAGTAGAACGGAATGGAATGGAATTGAATGGAATGTAATCGAGTAGAACGGAACGGAATGGAATGGAATGGAATGGAATGCAATGGAATGGAATGGAATGGAATGGAATGGAATGGAATGGACACCAGTAGAATGGAATGGAATGGAATGGAATGGAATGGAATGGAATGGAATCTACCCGAGTAGAACGGAATGGAACGGAATGGAATGGAATGGAATGGACAGGAGCAGAACGGAATGGAATGCAATGGAATGGAATGGAATGTACCCAAGCAGAACGGAATGGAATGAAATGGAAATGGAAAGGGAATGGAAATGGAACGGGAATGGAAATGGAACGGGAACGGAAATGGAACGGGAATGGAAATGGAACGGGAACGGAAACGGAACGAGAACGGAAATGGAACGGGAACGGAAACGGAACGGGAACGGAAATGGAACGGGAATGGAAATGGAACGGGAATGGAAATGGAACGGGAATGGAAATGGATCGGGAATGGAAATGGAACGGGAATGGTAATGGAACTGGAATGGAAATGGAACGGGAATGGAAAAGAAACGGGAATGGAAATGGAACGGGAATGGAAATGGAATGGGAATGGAAATGGAATGGAATGGAATGGAATGGAATGGAATGGAATGTACCGGAGTGGAGTGGAGTGGAGTGGAGTGGAGTAGAGTGCACTGGAACGGAATGGAATGGAATGGAATGGAATGGAATGGAACGGAACGGAATGTACCTGAGAAGCACGGAATGGAATGGAATGGAATGGAATGGAATGGAATGTACCGGAGTGGAGTGGAGTGGAATGGAGTGGAGTGGAGTGGAGTGGAGTGGAATGGAATGGAATGGAATGGAACGGAATGCAATGGAATGCAATGGAATGGAAAGGAATGGAATGGAATGGAATGGAATGGAATGGAATGGAATGGAATGGAATGGACACCAGTAGAATGGAATGGAATGGAATGGAATGGAATGGAATGGAATGGAATGGAATTCAATGGAATGGAATGGAATGGAATGGAATGGAATGGAATGGAATGGAATTCAATGGAATGGAATGGAATGGAATGGAATGGAATGGAATGGAATGGAATGGAATCGAATGGAATGGAATGGAATGGAATGGAATGGAATGGAATAGAATGGAATCAACCCGAGTAGAACGGAATGGAATGGAATGGAATGGAATGGAATGGAATGGAATGGAATGGAATGGAACGGAATTCAAAGGAATGGAATGGAACAGAATGGAATTCAATGGAATGGAATGGAATGGAATGGAATGGAATTCAATGGAATGGAATGGAATGGAATGGAATGGAATGGAATGGAATGGAATGGAACGGAACGGAATTCTATGGAATAGAATGGAATGGAATTCTATGGAATGGAATGGAATGGAATGGAATGGAATGGAATGGAACGGAATTCAATGGAATGGAATGGAATGGAATGGAATTCAACGGAATGGAATGGAATTCAATGGAATGGAATGGAATGGAATGGAATGGAATGGAATGGAATGGAATGGAATGGAATTCAATGGAATGGAAGGGAATGGATTGGAATTCCATGGAATGGAATGGAATGGAATCGAATGGAATGGAATGGAATGGAATGGAATGGAATGGAATAGAATGGAATCAACCCGAGTAGAACGGAATGGAATGGAATGGAATGTAATGGAATGGAATGGAATGGAATGGAATGGAATGTACCAAAGTAGAACGGAATGGAATGGAATGGAATGGAAAGGAATGGAATGGAATGGAATGGAATGGAATGGAATTCCATGGAATGGAATGGAATGGAATGGAATTCAATGGAATGGAATGGATTGGAATGGAATGGAATGGAATGGAATGGAATGGAATGAAATGGAATGGAATGGAATAGAATGGAATCAACCTGAGTAGAACGGAATGGAATGGAATGGAATGGAATGGAATGGAATGGAATGGAATGGAATGGAATGGAATGGAATGTACCAAAGTAGAACGGAATGGAATGGAATGGAATGGAATGGAATGGAATGGAATGGAATGGAATGGAATGGAATGTACACGAGTAGAACGGAATGTAATGGAATGGAATGGAATGGAATGGAATTCAATGGAATGGAATGTAACCGAGTAGAACGGAATGGAATGTAATTGAATGGAATGTAACCGAGTTGAACGGAACGGAATGGAATGGAATGGAATGGAATGGAATGGAATGGAATGGAATGGAATGGAATGGAATTGAGTGCAATGCAATGCAATGGAATGCAATGGAATGGAAAGGAATGGAATGGAATGGAATGGAATCTACCCGAGTAGAACGGAATGGAATGGAATTGAATGGAATGTAACCAAGTAGAACGGAACGGAATGGAATGGAATGGAATGGAATGGAATGCAATAGAATGGAATGGAATGGAATGGAATGGAATGCAATAGAATGGAATGGAATGGAATGGAATGGAATGGAATTGAATGGAATGGACACCAGTAGAATGGAATGGAATGGAATGGAATGGAATGGAATTCCATGGAATGGAATGGAATGGAATTCCATGGAATGGAATGGAATGGAATGGAATTCTATGGAATGGAATGGAGTGGAATCGAATGGAATCGAATGGAATCGAATGGAATGGAATGGAATAGAATGGAATCAACCCGAGTAGAACGGAGCGGAACGCAACGGAACGGAACGGAACGGAACGGAACGGAAAGGAATGGAATGGAATGGAATGGAACGGAATTCCATGGAATGGAATGGAATGGAATGGAATTCAATGGAATGGAATGGAATGGAATGGAATGGAATTCGATGGAATGGAATGGAATGGATTGGAATGGAATGGAATAGAATGGAATCAACCCGAGTAGAACGGAACGGAACACAACGGAACTGAACGGAACGCAACGGAACGGAACGGAACGGAACGGAACGGAACGGAATGGAATGGAATGGAACGGAATTCAATGGAATGGAATGGAATGGAATGGAATTCTATGGAATGGAATGGAATGGAATGGAATGGAATTCCATGGAATGGAATGGAATGGAATGGAATGGAATGGAATTCAATGGAATGGAATGGAGTGGAATGGAATGGAATCGAATGGAATTGAATGGAATCGAATGGAATCAAATGGGATCGAATGGAATGGAACGGAATAGAATGGAATCAACCCGAGTAGAACGGAATGAAATGGAATGGAATGGAATGGGATGGAATGGAATGGAATGGAATGGAATGGAACGGAATTCAATGGAATGGAATGGAATGGAATGGAATGGAATGGAATGGAATGGAATTCAATGGAATGGAATGGAACGGAATGGAATTCAATGGAATGGAATGGAATGGAATGGAATGGAATGGAATGGAATGGAATGGAATTCCATGGAATGGAACGGAATGGAATGGAATTCCATGGAATGGAATGGAATGGAATGGAATTCCATGGAATGGAATGGATTGGAATGGAATGGAATGGAATGGAATGGAATGGAATGGAACGAAATGGAATGGAATGGAATAGAATGGAATCAACCTGAGTAGAACGGAATGGAATGGAATGGAATGGAATGGAATGGAATGGAATGGAATTGAATGGAATGGAATGTACCAAAGTAGAACGGAATGGAATGGAATGGAATGGAATGGAATGGAATGGAATGGAATGGAATGGAATGGAATGGAATGGAATGTACACGAGTAGAACGGAATGTAATGGAATGGAATGGATTGGAATGGAATGGAATGGAATGGAATGGAATGTAACCGAGTAGAACGGAATGGAATGTAATTGAATGGAATGTAACCGAGTTGAACGGAACGGAATGGAATGGAATGGAATGGAATGGAATGGAATGGAATGGAATGGAATGGAATTGAGTGCAATGCAATGCAATGGAATGCAATGGAATGGAAAGGAATGGAATGGAATGGAATGGAATCTACCCGAGTAGAACGGAATGGAATGGAATTGAATGGAATGTAATCGAGTAGAACGGAACGGAATGGTATGGAATGGAATGGAATGCAATGGAATGGAATGGAATGGAATGGAATGGAATGGAATGGACACCAGTAGAATGGAATGGAATGGAATGGAATGGAATGGAATCTACCCGAGTAGAACGGAATGGAACGGAATGGAATGGAATGGAATGGACAGGAGCAGAACGGAATGGAATGCAATGGAATGGAATGGAATGTACCCGAGCAGAACGGAATGGAATGAAATGGAAATGGAAAGGGAATGGAAATGGAACGGGAATGGAAATGGAACGGGAACGGAAATGGAACGGGAATGGAAATGGAACGGGAACGGAAACGGAACGAGAACGGAAATGGAACGGGAACGGAAACGGAACGGGAACGGAAATGGAACGGGAATGGTAACGGAACGGGAATGGAAATGGAACGGGAATGGAAATGGAACGGGAATGGAAATGGATCGGGAATGGAAATGGAACGGGAATGGTAATGGAACTGGAATGGAAATGGAACGGGAATGGAAAAGAAACGGGAATGGAAATGGAACGGGAATGGAAATGGAATGGGAATGGAAATGGAATGGAATGGAATGGAATGGAATGGAATGGAATGTACCGGAGTGGAGTGGAGTGGAGTGGAGTGGAGTAGAGTGCACTGGAACGGAATGGAATGGAATGGAATGGAATGGAATGGAACGGAACGGAATGTACCTGAGAAGCACGGAATGGAATGGAATGGAATGGAATGGAATGGAATGTACCGGAGTGGAGTGGAGTGGAATGGAGTGGAGTGGAGTGGAGTGGAATGGAATGGAATGGAATGGAACGGAATGCAATGGAATGCAATGGAATGGAAAGGAATGGAATGGAATGGAATGGAATAGAATGGAATGGAATGGACACCAGTAGAATGGAATGGAATGGAATGGAATGGAATGGAATGGAATGGAATGGAATGGAATGGAATTCAATGGAATGGAATGGAATGGAATGGAATTCCATGGAATGGAATGGAATGGAATGGAATGGAATGGAATGGAATGGAATGGAATAGAATGGAATCAACCCGAGTAGAACGGAATGGAATGGAATGGAATGTAATGGAATGGAATGGAATGGAATGGAATGGAATGTACCAAAGTAGAACGGAATGGAATGGAATGGAATGGAATGGAATGGAATGGAATGCAATGTACCCGAGTAGAACGGAATGGAATGGAATGGAATGGATTGGAATGGAATGGAATGGAATGGAATGGAATGGAATGGAATGGAATTGAGTGCAATGCAATGCAATGGAATGCAATGGAATGGAAAGGAATGGAATGGAATGGAATGGAATCTACCCGAGTAGAACGGAATGGAATGGAATTGAATGGAATGTAACCGAGTAGAACGGAACGGAATGGAATGGAATGGAATGGAATGGAATGCAATGGAATGGAATGGAATGGAATGGAATGGAATGGAATGGAATGGACACCAGTAGAATGGAATGGAATGGAATGGAATGGAATGGAATGGAATGGAATGGAATGGAATGGAATGGAATGGAATGGAATGGAATGGAATCTACCCGAGTAGAACGGAATGGAACGGAATGGAATGGAATGGAATGTACAGGAGCAGAACGGAATGGAATGCAATGGAATGGAATGGAATGTACCCGAGCAGAACGGAAAGGAATGAAATGGAAATGGAAAGGGAATGGAAATGGAACGGGAATGGAAATGGAACGGGAACGCAATTGAAACGGGAATGGAAATGGAACGGGAACGGAAACGGAACGAGAACGGAAATGGAACGGGAACGGAAACGGAACGGGAACGGAAATGGAACGGGAATGGTAACGGAACAGGAATGGAAATGGAACGGGAATGGAAAAGGAACGGGAATGGAAATGGATCGGGAATGGAAATGGAACGGGAATGGTAATGGAACGGGAATGGAAATGGAACGGGAATGGAAAAGAAACGGGAATGGAAATGGAACGGGAATGGAAATGGAATGGGACTGGAAATGGAATGGAATGGAATGGAATGGAATGGAATGGAATGTACCGGAGTGGAGTGGAGTGGAGTGGAGTAGAGTGCACTGGAACGGAATGGAATGGAATGGAATGGAATGGAACGGAACGGAATGTACCTGAGAAGCACGGAATGGAATGGAATGGAATGGAATGGAATGGAATGGAATGTACCGGAGTGGAGTGGAGTGGAATGGAGTGGACTGGAGTGGTGTGGAGTGGAATGGAATGGAATGGAATGGAATGGAATGGAATGGAATGGAATGGAATGGAATGGAATGGAATGCAATGGAATGCAATGGAATGGAAAGGAATGGAATGGAATGGAATGGAATGGAATGGAATGGAATGGAATGGACAACAGTAGAATGGAATGGAATGGAATGGAATGGAATGGAATGGAATGGAATGGAATGGAATGGAATTCAATGGAATGGAATGGAATGGAATGGAATTCAATGGAATGGAATGGAATGGAATGGAATTCAATGGAATGGAATGGAATGGAATGGAATTCTATGGAATGGAATGGAGTGGAATCGAATGGAATCGAATGGAATCGAATGGATTGGAATGGAATAGAATGGAATCAACCCGAGTAGAACGGAGCGGAACGCAACGGAACGGAACGGAACGGAACGGGACGGAACGGAACGGAATGGAATGGAATGGAACGGAATTCCATGGAATGGAATGGAATGGAATGGAATGGAATGGAATTCGATGGAATGGAATGGAATGGATTGGAATGGAATGGAATAGAATGGAATCAACCCGAGTAGAACGGAACGGAACACAACGAAACGGAACGGAACGCAACGGAACGGAACGGAACGGAACGGAACGGAACGGAATGGAATGGAACGGAATTCAATGGAATGGAATGGAATGGAATGGAATTCTATGGAATGGAATGGAATGGAATGGAATGGAATGGAATGGAATTCCATGGAATGGAATGGAATGGAATGGAATGGAATGGAATTGAATGGAATCGAATGGAATCAAATGGGATCGAATGGAATGGAATGGAATAGAATGGAATCAACCCGAGTAGAACGGAATGGAATGGAATGGAATGGGATGGAATGGAATGGAATGGAACGGAATGGAACGGAATTCAATGGAATGGAATGGAATGGAATGGAATGGAATGGAATGGAATGGAATGGAATTCAATGGAATGGAATGGAACGGAATGGAATTCAATGGAATGGAATGGAATGGAATGGAATGGAATGGAATGGAATGGAATTCCTTGGAATGGAATGGAATGGAATTGAATTCCATGGAATGGAATGGAATGGAATGGAATTCAATGGAATGGAATGGAATGGAATCGAATGGAATGGAATGGAATGGAATGGAATGGATTGGAATGGAATGGAATGGAATGGAATAGAATGGAATCAACCTGAGTAGAACGGAATGGAATGGAATGGAATGGAATGGAATGGAATGGAATGGAATGGAATGGAATGTACCAAAGTAGAACGGAATGGAATGGAATGGAATGGAATGGAATGGAATGGAATGGAATGGAATGGAATGGAATGGAATGGAATGTACACGAGTAGAACGGAATGGAATGGAATGGAATGGATTGGAATGGAATGGAATGGAATGGAATGGAATGTAACCGAGTAGAACGGAATGGAATGTAATTGAATGGAATGTAACCGAGTTGAACGGAACGGAATGGAATGGAATGGAATGGAATGGAATGGAATGGAATGGAATGGAATGGAATTGAGTGCAAAGCAATGCAATGGAATGCAATGGAATGGAAAGGAATGGAATGGAATGGAATGGAATCTACCCGAGTAGAACGGAATGGAATGGAATTGAATGGAATGTAATCGAGTAGAACGGAACGGAATGGAATGGAATGGAATGGAATGCAATGGAATGGAATGGAATGGAATGGAATGGAATGGAATGGAATGGAATGGACACCAGTAGAATGGAATGGAATGGAATGGAATGGAATGGAATGGAATGGAATGGAATCTACCCGAGTAGAACGGAATGGAACGGAATGGAATGGAATGGAATGGACAGGAGCAGAACGGAATGGAATGCAATGGAATGGAATGGAATGTACCCGAGCAGAACGGAATGGAATGAAATGGAAATGGAAAGGGAATGGAAATGGAACGGGAATGGAAATGGAACGGGAACGGAAATGGAACGGGAATGGAAATGGAACGGGAACGGAAACGGAACGAGAACGGAAATGGAACGGGAACGGAAACGGAACGGGAACGGAAATGGAACGGGAATGGTAACGGAACGGGAATGGAAATGGAACGGGAATGGAAATGGAACGGGAATGGAAATGGATCGGGAATGGAAATGGAACGGGAATGGTAATGGAACTGGAATGGAAATGGAACGGGAATGGAAAAGAAACGGGAATGGAAATGGAACGGGAATGGAAATGGAATGGGAATGGAAATGGAATGGAATGGAATGGAATGGAATGGAATGGAATGTACCGGAGTGGAGTGGAGTGGAGTGGAGTGGAGTAGAGTGCACTGGAACGGAATGGAATGGAATGGAATGGAATGGAATGGAACGGAACGGAATGTACCTGAGAAGCACGGAATGGAATGGAATGGAATGGAATGGAATGGAATGGAATGTACCGGAGTGAAGTGGAGTGGAATGGAGTGGAGTGGAGTGGAGTGGAGTGGAATGGAATGGAATGGAATGGAATGGAATGGAATGGAATGGAATGGAATGGAATGGACACCAGTAGAATGGAATGGAATGGAATGGAATGGAATGGAATGGAATGGAATGGAATGGAATGGAATTCAATGGAATGGAATGGAATGGAATGGAATTCTATGGAATGGAATGGAATGGAATTCAAAGGAATGGAATGGAATGGAATGGAATGGAATGGAATTCTATGGAATGGAATGGAATGGATTGGAATGGAATGGAATGGAATGGAATGGAACGGAACGGAATGTACCTGAGAAGCACGGAATGGAATGGAATGGAATGGAATGGAATGGAATGGAATGTACCGGAGTGGAGTGGAGTGGAATGGAGTGGACTGGAGTGGTGTGGAGTGGAATGGAATGGAATGGAATGGAATGGAATGGAATGGAATGGAATGGACACCAGTAGAATGGAATGGAATGGAATGGAATGGAATGGAATGGAATGGAATGGAATGGAATTCAATGGAATGGAATGGAATGGAATGGAATTCTATGGAATGGAATGGAATGGAATTCAATGGAATGGAATGGAATGGAATGGAATGGAATGGAATTCAATGGAATGGAATGGAATGGATTGGAATGGAATGGAATGGAATGGAATGGAATTCAATGGAATGGAATGGAATGGAATGGAATGGAATGGAATGGAATTCAATGGAATGGAATGGAATGGAATGGAATGGAATGGAATGGAATGGAATGGAATCGAATGGAATCGAATGGAATCGAATGGAATAGAATGCAAACCCGAGTAGAATGGAATGGAATGGAATGGAATGGAATGGAATGGAATGGAATGGAATAGAATGGAATGGAATGGAATGGAATGGAATTCAAATGGAATGGAATGGAATGGAATTCTATGGAATGGAATGGAGTGGAATCGAATGGAATCGAATGGAATCGAATGGAATCGAATGGGATCGAATGGAATGGAATGGAATAGAATGGAATCAACCCGAGTAGAACGGAGCGGAACGCAACGGAACGGAACAGAACGGAACGGAACGGAAAGGAATGGAATGGAATGGAATGGAACGGAATTCAAAGGAATGGAATGGAACAGAATGGAATTCAATGGAATGGAATGGAATGGAATGGAATGGAATTCAATGGAATGGAATGGAATGGAATGGAATGGAATGGAATGGAATGGAACGGAACGGAATTCTATGGAATAGAATGGAATGGAATTCTATGGAATGGAATGGAATGGAATGGAATGGAATGGAATGGAACGGAATTCAATGGAATGGAATGGAATGGAATGGAATTCAACGGAATGGAATGGAATTCAATGGAATGGAATGGAATGGAATGGAATGGAATGGAATGGAATGGAATGGAATGGAATTCAATGGAATGGAAGGGAATGGAATGGAATTCCATGGAATGGAATGGAATGGAATCGAATGGAATGGAATGGAATGGAATGGAATGGAATGGAATAGAATGGAATCAACCCGAGTAGAACGGAATGGAATGGAATGGAATGTAATGGAATGGAATGGAATGGAATGGAATGGAATGTACCAAAGTAGAACGGAATGGAATGGAATGGAATGGAAAGGAATGGAATGGAATGGAATGGAATGGAATGGAATTCCATGGAATGGAATGGAATGGAATGGAATTCAATGGAATGGAATGGATTGGAATGGAATGGAATGGAATGGAATGGAATGGAATGAAATGGAATGGAATGGAATAGAATGGAATCAACCTGAGTAGAACGGAATGGAATGGAATGGAATGGAATGGAATGGAATGGAATGGAATGGAATGGAATGGAATGGAATGTACCAAAGTAGAACGGAATGGAATGGAATGGAATGGAATGGAATGGAATGGAATGGAATGGAATGGAATGGAATGTACACGAGTAGAACGGAATGTAATGGAATGGAATGGAATGGAATGGAATTCAATGGAATGGAATGTAACCGAGTAGAACGGAATGGAATGTAATTGAATGGAATGTAACCGAGTTGAACGGAACGGAATGGAATGGAATGGAATGGAATGGAATGGAATGGAATGGAATGGAATGGAATGGAATGGAATTGAGTGCAATGCAATGCAATGGAATGCAATGGAATGGAAAGGAATGGAATGGAATGGAATGGAATCTACCCGAGTAGAACGGAATGGAATGGAATTGAATGGAATGTAACCGAGTAGAACGGAACGGAATGGAATGGAATGGAATGGAATGGAATGCAATAGAATGGAATGGAATGGAATGGAATGGAATGCAATAGAATGGAATGGAATGGAATGGAATGGAATGGAATTGAATGGAATGGACACCAGTAGAATGGAATGGAATGGAATGGAATGGAATGGAATGGAATGGAATGGAATTCAATGGAATGGAATGGAATGGAATGGAATCAACCCGAGTAGAACGGAATGAAATGGAATGGAATGGAATGGAATGGAATGGAATTCAATGGAATGGAATGGAACGGAATGGAATTCAATGGAATGGAATGGAATGGAATGGAATGGAATGGAATGGAATGGAATGGAATGGAATTCCATGGAATGGAATGGAATGGAATGGAATTCCATGGAATGGAATGGAATGGAATGGAATTCAATGGAATGGAATGGATTGGAATGGAATGGAATGGAATGGAATGGAATGGAATGAAATGGAATGGAATGGAATAGAATGGAATCAACCTGAGTAGAACGGAATGGAATGGAATGGAATGGAATGGAATGGAATGGAATGGAATGGAATGGAATGGAATGGAATGGAATGTACCAAAGTAGAACGGAATGGAATGGAATGGAATGGAATGGAATGGAATGGAATGGAATGGAATGGAATGGAATGGAATGGAATGGAATGTACACGAGTAGAACGGAATGTAATGGAATGGAATGGATTGGAATGGAATGGAATGGAATGGAATGGAATGTAACCGAGTAGAACGGAATGGAATGTAATTGAATGGAATGTAACCGAGTTGAACGGAACGGAATGGAATGGAATGGAATGGAATGGAATGGAATGGAATGGAATGGAATTGAGTGCAATGCAATGCAATGGAATGCAATGGAATGGAAAGGAATGGAATGGAATGGAATGGAATCTACCCGAGTAGAACGGAATGGAATGGAATTGAATGGAATGTAATCGAGTAGAACGGAACGGAATGGAATGGAATGGAATGGAATGCAATGGAATGGAATGGAATGGAATGGAATGGAATGGAATGGAATGCAATGGACACCAGTAGAATGGAATGGAATGGAATGGAATGGAATGGAATGGAATGGAATCTACCCGAGTAGAACGGAATGGAACGGAATGGAATGGAATGGAATGGACAGGAGCAGAACGGAATGGAATGCAATGGAATGGAATGGAATGTACCCGAGCAGAACGGAATGGAATGAAATGGAAATGGAAAGGGAATGGAAATGGAACGGGAATGGAAATGGAACGGGAACGGAAATGGAACGGGAATGGAAATGGAACGGGAACGGAAACGGAACGAGAACGGAAATGGAACGGGAACGGAAACGGAACGGGAACGGAAATGGAACGGGAATGGTAACGGAACGGGAATGGAAATGGAACGGGAATGGAAATGGAACGGGAATGGAAATGGATCGCGAATGGAAAAGAACCGGAATGGTAATGGAACTGGAATGGAAATGGAACGGGAATGGAAAAGAAACGGGAATGGAAATGGAACGGGAATGGAAATGGAATGGGAATGGAAATGGAATGGAATGGAATGGAATGGAATGGAATGGAATGGAATGGAATGGAATGTACCGGAGTGGAGTGGAGTGGAGTGGAGTGGAGTAGAGTGCACTGGAACGGAATGGAATGGAATGGAATGGAATGGAATGGAACGGAACGGAATGTACCTGAGAAGCACGGAATGGAATGGAATGGAATGGAATGGAATGGAATGTACCGGAGTGGAGTGGAGTGGAATGGAGTGGAGTGGAGTGGAGTGGAGTGGAATGGAATGGAATGGAATGGAACGGAATGCAATGGAATGCAATGGAATGGAAAGGAATGGAATGGAATGGAATGGAATGGAATGGAATGGACACCAGTAGAATGGAATGGAATGGAATGGAATGGAATGGAATGGAATGGAATGGAATTCAATGGAATGGAATGGAATGGAATGGAATTCCATGGAATGGAATGGAATGGAATCGAATGGAATGGAATGGAATGGAATGGAATGGAATGGAATAGAATGGAATCAACCCGAGTAGAACGGAATGGAATGGAATGGAATGTAATGGAATGGAATGGAATGGAATGGAATGGAATGGAATGTACCAAAGTAGAACGGAATGGAATGGAATGGAATGGAATGGAATGGAATGGAATGGAATGGAATGGAATGGAATGGAATGGAATGGAATGGAATGCAATGTACCCGAGTAGAACGGAATGGAATGGAATGGAATGGATTGGAATGGAATGGAATGGAATGGAATGGAATGTAACCGAGTAGAACGGAATGGAATGTAATTGAATGGAATGTAACCGGGTTGAACGGAACGGAATGGAATGGAATGGAATGGAATGGAATGGAATGGAATGGAATGGAATTGAGTGCAATGCAATGCAATGGAATGCAATGGAATGGAAAGGAATGGAATGGAATGGAATGGAATCTACCCGAGTAGAACGGAATGGAATGGAATTGAATGGAATGTAACCGAGTAGAACGGAACGGAATGGAATGGAATGGAATGGAATGGAATGCAATAGAATGGAATGGAATGGAATGGAATGGAATGGAATGGAATGGAATGGAATGGACACCAGTAGAATGGAATGGAATGGAATGGAATGGAATGGAATGGAATGGAATGGAATGGAATGGAATGGAATCTACCCGAGTAGAACGGAATGGAACGGAATGGAATGGAATGAAATGTACAGGAGCAGAACGGAATGGAATGCAATGGAATGGAATGGAATGTACCCGAGCAGAACGGAAAGGAATGAAATGGAAATGGAAAGGGAATGGAAATGGAACGGGAATGGAAATGGAACGGGAACGCAATTGAAACGGGAATGGAAATGGAACGGGAACGGAAACGGAACGAGAACGGAAATGGAACGGGAACGGAAACGGAACGGGAACGGAAATGGAACGGGAATGGTAACGGAACAGGAATGGAAATGGAACGGGAATGGAAAAGGAACGGGAATGGAAATGGATCGGGAATGGAAATGGAATGGGAATGGAAATGGAATGGAATGGAATGGAATGGAATGTACCGGAGTGGAGTGGAGTGGAGTGGAGTAGAGTGCACTGGAACGGAATGGAATGGAATGGAATGGAACGGAACGGAATGAACCTGAGAAGCACGGAATGGAATGGAATGGAATGGAATGGAATGGAATGGAATGTACCGGAGTGGAGTGGAGTGGAATGGAGTGGACTGGAGTGGTGTGGAGTGGAATGGAATGGAATGGAATGGAATGGAATGGAATGGAATGGAATGGAATGGAATGCAATGGAATGCAATGGAATGGAAAGGAATGGAATGGAATGGAATGGAATGGAATGGAATGGAATGGAATGGAATGGAATGGACAACAGTAGAATGGAATGGAACGGAATGGAATGGAATGGAATGGAATGGAATGGAATGGAATGGAATGGAATGGAATTCAATGGAATGGAATGGAATGGAATGGAATTCTATGGAATGGAATGGAGTGGAATCGAATGGAATCGAATGGAATCGAATGGAATGGAATGGAATAGAATGGAATCAACCCGAGTAGAACGGAGCGGAACGCAACGGAACGGAACGGAACGGAACGGGACGGAACCGAACGGAATGGAATGGAATGGAACGGAATTCCATGGAATGGAATGGAATGGAATGGAATTCAAAGGAATGGAATGGAATGGAATGGAATGGAATTCGATGGAATGGAATGGAATGGATTGGAATGGAATGGAATAGAATGGAATCAACCCGAGTAGAACGGAACGGAACACAACGGAACGGAACGGAACGCAACGGAACGGAACGGAACGGAACGGAACGGAACGGAATGGAATGGAATGGAACGGAATTCAATGGAATGGAATGGAATGGAATGGAATTCTATGGAATGGAATGGAATGGAATGGAATGGAATGGAATTCCATGGAATGGAATGGAATGGAATGGAATGGAATGGAATTCAATGGAATGGAATGGAGTGGAATGGAATGGAATCGAATGGAATTGAATGGAATCGAATGGAATCAAATGGGATCGAATGGAATGGAATGGAATAGAATGGAATCAACCCGAGTAGAACGGAATGAAATGGAATGGAATGGAATGGGATGGAATGGAATGGAATGGAATGGAATGGAACGGAATTCAATGGAATGGAATGGAATGGAATGGAATGGAATGGAATGGAATGGAATTCAATGGAATGGAATGGAACGGAATGGAATTCAATGGAATGGAATGGAATGGAATGGAATGGAATGGAATGGAATGGAATGGAATTCCATGGAATGGAATGGAATGGAATGGAATTCCATGGAATGGAATGGAATGGAATTCCATGGAATGGAATGGAATGGAATGGAATTCCATGGAATGGAATGGAATGGAATGGAATTCAATGGAATGGAATGGATTGGAATGGAATGGAATGGAATGGAATGGAATGGAATGAAATTGAATGGAATGGAATAGAATGGAATCAACCTGAGTAGAACGGAATGGAATGGAATGGAATGGAATGGAATGGAATGGAATGGAATGGAATGGAATGGAATGGAATGTACCAAAGTAGAACGGAATGGAATGGAATGGAATGGAATGGAATGGAACGGAACGGAATGTACCTGAGAAGCACGGAATGGAATGGAATGGAATGGAATGGAATGGAATGTACCGGAGTGGAGTGGAGTGGAATGGAGTGGAGTGGAGTGGAGTGGAGTGGAATGGAATGGAATGGAATGGAACGGAATGCAATGGAATGCAATGGAATGGAAAGGAATGGAATGGAATGGAATGGAATGGAATGGAATGGAATGGAATGGAATGGAATGGAATTCAATGGAATGGAATGGAATGGAATGGAATGGAATGGAATGGAATGGAATGGAATTCAATGGAATGGAATGGAATGGAATGGAATTCCATGGAATGGAATGGAATGGAATCGAATGGAATGGAATGGAATGGAATGGAATGGAATGGAATAGAATGGAATCAACCCGAGTAGAACGGAATGGAATGGAATGGAATGTAATGGAATGGAATGGAATGGAATGGAATGGAATGTACCAAAGTAGAACGGAATGGAATGGAATGGAATGGAATGGAATGGAATGGAATGGAATGGAATGGAATGGAATGGAATGGAATGCAATGTACCCGAGTAGAACGGAATGGAATGGAATGGAATGGATTGGAATGGAATGGAATGGAATGGAATGTAACCGAGTAGAACGGAATGGAATGTAATTGAATGGAATGTAACCGGGTTGAACGGAACGGAATGGAATGGAATGGAATGGAATGGAATGGAATGGAATGGAATGGAATGGAATTGAGTGCAATGCAATGCAATGGAATGCAATGGAATGGAAAGGAATGGAATGGAATGGAATGGAATCTACCCGAGTAGAACGGAATGGAATGGAATTGAATGGAATGTAACCGAGTAGAACGGAACGGAATGGAATGGAATGGAATGGAATGGAATGCAATGGAATGGAATGGAATGGAATGGAATGGAATGGAATGGAATGGAATGGAATGGAATGGACACCAGTAGAATGGAATGGAATGGAATGGAATGGAATGGAATGGAATGGAATGGAATGGAATGGAATCTACCCGAGTAGAACGGAATGGAACGGAATGGAATGGAATGGAATGTACAGGAGCAGAACGGAATGGAATGCAATGGAATGGAATGGAATGTACCCGAGCAGAACGGAAAGGAATGAAATGGAAATGGAAAGGGAATGGAAATGGAACGGGAATGGAAATGGAACGGGAACGCAATTGAAACGGGAATGGAAATGGAACGGGAACGGAAACGGAACGAGAACGGAAATGGAACGGGAACGGAAACGGAACGGGAACGGAAATGGAACGGGAATGGTAACGGAACAGGAATGGAAATGGAACGGGAATGGAAAAGGAACGGGAATGGAAATGGATCGGGAAGGGAAATGGAACGGGAATGGTAATGGAACGGGAATGGAAATGGAACGGGAATGGAAAAGAAACGGGAATGGAAATGGAACGGGAATGGAAATGGAATGGGAATGGAAATGGAATGGAATGGAATGGAATGGAATGGAATGGAATGTACCGGAGTGGAGTGGAGTGGAGTGGAGTAGAGTGCACTGGAACGGAATGGAATGGAATGGAATGGAATGGAACGGAACGGAATGTACCTGAGAAGCACGGAATGGAATGGAATGGAATGGAATGGAATGGAATGGAATGGAATGTACCGGAGTGGAGTGGAGTGGAATGGAGTGGACTGGAGTGGTGTGGAGTGGAATGGAATGGAATGGAATGGAATGGAATGGAATGGAATGGAATGGAATGGAATGGAATGCAATGGAATGCAATGGAATGGAAAGGAATGGAATGGAATGGAATGGAATGGAATGGAATGGAATGGAATGGAATGGAATGGAATGGAATGGAATGGACAACAGTAGAATGGAATGGAATGGAATGGAATGGAATGGAATTCAATGGAATGGAATGGAATGGAATGGAATTCAATGGAATGGAATGGAATGGAATGGAATTCAATGGAATGGAATGGAATGGAATGGAATTCAATGGAATGGAATGGAATGGAATGGAATTCTATGGAATGGAATGGAGTGGAATCGAATGCAATCGAATGGAATCGAATGGAATGGAATGGAATAGAATGGAATCAACCCGAGTAGAACGGAGCGGAACGCAACGGAACGGAACGGAACGGAACGGGACGGAACGGAACGGAATGGAATGGAATGGAACGGAATTCCATGGAATGGAATGGAATGGAATGGAATGGAATGGAATTCGATGGAATGGAATGGAATGGATTGGAATGGAATGGAATAGAATGGAATCAACCCGAGTAGAACGGAACAGAACACAACGAAACGGAACGGAACGCAACGGAACGGAACGGAATGGAACGGAACGGAACGGAATGGAATGGAACGGAATTCAATGGAATGGAATGGAATGGAATGGAATTCTATGGAATGGAATGGAATGGAATGGAATGGAATGGAATGGAATGGAATTCCATGGAATGGAATGGAATGGAATGGAATGGAATGGAATTGAATGGAATCGAATGGAATCAAATGGGATCGAATGGAATGGAATGGAATAGAATGGAATCAACCCGAGTAGAACGGAATGGAATGGAATGGAATGGAATGGGATGGAATGGAATGGAATGGAATGGAATGGAACGGAATTCAATGGAATGGAATGGAATGGAATGGAATGGAATGGAATGGAATGGAATGGAATGGAATTCAATGGAATGGAATGGAACGGAATGGAATTCAATGGAATGGAATGGAATGGAATGGAATGGAATGGAATGGAATGGAATTCCATGGAATGGAATGGAATGGAATGGAATTCCATGGAATGGAATGGAATGGAATGGAATTCAATGGAATGGAATGGAATGGAATCGAATGGAATGGAATGGAATGGAATGGAATGAAATGGAATGGAATGGAATAGAATGGAATCAACCTGAGTAGAACGGAATGGAATGGAATGGAATGGAATGGAATGGAATGGAATGGAATGGAATGGAATGGAATGTACCAACGTAGAACGGAATGGAATGGAATGGAATGGAATGGAATGGAATGGAATGGAATGGAATGGAATGGAATGGAATGTACACGAGTAGAACGGAATGGAATGGAATGGAATGGATTGGAATGGAATGGAATGGAATGGAATGGAATGTAACCGAGTAGAACGGAATGGAATGTAATTGAATGGAATGTAACCGAGTTGAACGGAACGGAATGGAATGGAATGGAATGGAATGGAATGGAATGGAATGGAATTGAGTGCAATGCAATGCAATGGAATGCAATGGAATGGAAAGGAATGGAATGGAATGGAATGGAATCTACCCGAGTAGAACGGAATGGAATGGAATTGAATGGAATGTAATCGAGTAGAACGGAACGGAATGGAATGGAATGGAATGGAATGCAATGGAATGGAATGGAATGGAATGGAATGGAATGGAATGGAATGGACACCAGTAGAATGGAATGGAATGGAATGGAATGGAATGGAATGGAATGGAATCTACCCGAGTAGAACGGAATGGAACGGAATGGAATGGAATGGAATGGACAGGAGCAGAACGGAATGGAATGCAATGGAATGGAATGGAATGTACCCGAGCAGAACGGAATGGAATGAAATGGAAATGGAAAGGGAATGGAAATGGAACGGGAATGGAAATGGAACGGGAACGGAAATGGAACGGGAATGGAAATGGAACGGGAACGGAAACGGAACGAGAACGGAAATGGAACGGGAACGGAAACGGAACGGGAACGGAAATGGAACGGGAATGGTAACGGAACGGGAATGGAAATGGAACGGGAATGGAAATGGAACGGGAATGGAAATGGATCGGGAATGGAAATGGAACGGGAATGGTAATGGAACTGGAATGGAAATGGAACGGGAATGGAAAAGAAACGGGAATGGAAATGGAACGGGAATGGAAATGGAATGGGAATGGAAATGGAATGGAATGGAATGGAATGGAATGGAATGGAATGTACCGGAGTGGAGTGGAGTGGAGTGGAGTGGAGTAGAGTGCACTGGAACGGAATGGAATGGAATGGAATGGAATGGAATGGAACGGAACGGAATGTACCTGAGAAGCACGGAATGGAATGGAATGGAATGGAATGGAATGGAATGGAATGTACCGGAGTGGAGTGGAGTGGAATGGAGTGGAGTGGAGTGGAGTGGAGTGGAATGGAATGGAATGGAATGGAATGGAATGCAGTGGAATGCAATGGAATGGAAAGGAATGGAATGGAATGGAATGGAATGGAATGGAATGGAATGGAATGGACACCAGTAGAATGGAATGGAATGGAATGGAATGGAATGGAATGGAATGGAATGGAATGGAATGGAATTCAATGGAATGGAATGGAATGGAATGGAATTCTATGGAATGGAATGGAATGGAATTCTATGGAATGGAATGGAATGGAATGGAATGGAATGGAATTCTATGGAATGGAATGGAATGGATTGGAATGGAATGGAATGGAATGGAATGGAATTCAATGGAATGGAATGGAATGGAATGGAAGGGAATTCAATGGAATGGAATGGAATGGAATGGAATGGAATGGAATCGAATGGAATCGAATGGAATCGAATGGAATCGAATGGAATAGAATGCAAACCCGAGTAGAATGGAATGGAATGGAATGGAATGGAATGGAATGGAATGGAATGGAATGGAATAGAATGGAATGGAATGGAATGGAATGGAATTCAAATGGAATGGAATGGAATGGAATTCTATGGAATGGAATGGAGTGGAATCGAATGGAATCGAATGGAATCGAATGGAATCGAATGGGATCGAATGGAATGGAATGGAATAGAATGGAATCAACCCGAGTAGAACGGAGCGGAACGCAACGGAACGGAACGGAACGGAGCGGAACGGAAAGGAATGGAATGGAATGGAATGGAACGGAATTCAAAGGAATGGAATGGAACAGAATGGAATTCAATGGAATGGAATGGAATGGAATGGAATGGAATTCAATGGAATGGAATGGAATGGAATGGAATGGAATGGAATGGAACGGAACGGAATTCTATGGAATAGAATGGAATGGAATTCTATGGAATGGAATGGAATGGAATGGAATGGAACGGAATTCAATGGAATGGAATGGAATGGAATGGAATTCAACGGAATGGAATGGAATTCAACGGAATGGAATGGAATGGAATGGAATGGAATGGAATGGAATGGAATGGAATGGAATGGAATTCAATGGAATGGAATGGAATGGAATTCCATGGAATGGAATGGAATGGAATCGAATGGAATGGAATGGAATGGAATGGAATGGAATGGAATGGAATAGAATGGAATCAACCCGAGTAGAACGGAATGGAATGGAATGGAATGGAATGGAATGGAATGGAATGGAATGGAATGGAATGGAATGTACCAAAGTAGAACGGAATGGAATGGAATGGAATGGAATGGAATGGAATGGAATGGAATGGAATGGAATGGAATGTACACGAATAGAACGGAATGTAATGGAATGGAATGGATTGGAATGGAATGGAATGGAATGGAATGGAATGTAACCGAGTAGAACGGAATGGAATGTAATTGAATGGAATGTAACCGAGTTGAACGGAACTGAATGGAATGGAATGGAATGGAATGGAATGGAATGGAATGGAATGGAATTGAGTGCAATGCAATGCAATGGAATGCAATGGAATGGAAAGGAATGGAATGGAATGGAATGGAATCTACCCGAGTAGAACGGAATGGAATGGAATTGAATGGAATGTAACCGAGTAGAACGGAACGGAATGGAATGGAATGGAATGGAATGGAATGCAATGGAATGGAATGGAATGGAAGGGAATGGAATGGAATGGACACCAGTAGAATGGAATGGAATGGAATGGAATGGAATGGAATGGAATGGAATGGAATGGAATGGAATCTACCCGAGTAGAACGGAATGGAACGGAATGGAATGGAATGGAATGGACAGGAGCAGAACGGAATGGAATGCAATGGAATGGAATGGAATGTACCCGAGCAGAACGGAAAGGAATGAAATGGAAATGGAAAGGGAATGGAAATGGAACGGGAATGGAAATGGAACGGGAACGCAATTGAAACGGGAATGGAAATGGAACGGGAACGGAAACGGAACGAGAACGGAAATGGAACGGGAACGGAAACGGAACGGGAACGGAAATGGAACGGGAATGGTAACGGAACAGGAATGGAAATGGAACGGGAATGGAAAAGGAACGGGAATGGAAATGGATCGGGAATGGAAATGGAACGGGAATGGTAATGGAACGGGAATGGAAAAGGAACGGGAATGGAAAAGAAACGGGAATGGAAATGGAACGGGAATGGAAATGGAATGGGAATGGAAATGGAATGGAATGGAATGGAATGGAATGGAATGGAATGTACCGGAGTGGAGTGGAGTGGAGTGGAGTAGAGTGCACTGGAACGGAATGGAATGGAATGGAATGGAATGGAACGGAACGGAATGTACCTGAGAAGCACGGAATGGAATGGAATGGAATGGAATGGAATGGAATGGAATGTACCGGAATGGAGTGGAGTGGAATGGAGTGGACTGGAGTGGTGTGGAGTGGAATGGAATGGAATGGAATGGAATGGAATGGAATGGAATGCAATGGAATGCAATGGAATGGAAAGGAATGGAATGGAATGGAATGGAATGGAATGGAATGGAATGGAATGGACAACAGTAGAATGGAATGGAACGGAATGGAATGGAATGGAATGGAATGGAATGGAATGGAATGGAATGGAATGGAATTCAATGGAATGGAATGGAATGGAATGGAATTCAATGGAATGGAATGGAATGGAATGGAATTCCATGGAATGGAATGGAATGGAATGGAATTCTATGGAATGGAATGGAGTGGAATCGAGTGGAATCGAATGGAATCGAATGGAATGGAATGGAATAGAATGGAATCAACCCGAGTAGAATGGAGCGGAACGCAACGGAACGGAACGGAACGGAACGGGACGGAACGGAACGGAATGGAATGGAATGGAACGGAATTCCATGGAATGGAATGGAATGGAATGGAATTCAATGGAATGGAATGGAATGGAATGGAATGGAATGGAATGGAATGGAATTCGATGGAATGGAATGGAATGGATTGGAATGGAATGGAATAGAATGGAATCAACCCGAGTAGAACGGAACGGAACACAACGGAACGGAACGGAACGCAACGGAACGGAACGGAACGGAACGGAACGGAACGGAATGGAATGGAATGGAACGGAATTCAATGGAATGGAATGGAATGGAATGGAATTCTATGGAATGGAATGGAATGGAATGGAATGGAATGGAATGGAATTCCATGGAATGGAATGGAATGGAATGGAATGGAATTCAATGGAATGGAATGGAGTGGAATGGAATGGAATCGAATGGAATTGAATGGAATCGAATGGAATCAAATGGGATCGAATGGAATGGAATGGAATAGAATGGAATCAACCCGAGTAGAACGGAATGAAATGGAATGGAATGGAATGGGATGGAATGGAATGGAATGGAATGGAATGGAACGGAATTCAATGGAATGGAATGGAATGGAATGGAATGGAATGGAATGGAATGGAATGGAATTCAATGGAATGGAATGGAACGGAATGGAATTCCATGGAATGGAATGGAATGGAATGGAATTCCATGGAATGGAATGGAATGGAATGGAATTCCATGGAATGGAATTCCATGGAATGGAATGGAATGGAATGGAATTCAATGGAATGGAATGGATTGGAATGGAATGGAATGGAATGGAATGGAATGGAATGAAATGGAATGGAATGGAATAGAATGGAATCAACCTGAGTAGAACGGAATGAAATGGAATGGAATGGAATAGAATGGAATCAACCTGAGTAGAACGGAATGGAATGGAATGGAATGGAATGGAATGGAATGTACCAAAGTAGAACGGAATGGAATGGAATGGAATGGAATGGGATGGAATGGAATGGAATGGAATGGAATGGAATGGAATGTAACCGAGTAGAACGGAATGGAATGTAATTGAATGGATTGGAATGGAATGGAATGGAATGGAATGGAATGGAATGTAACCGAGTAGAACGGAATGGAATGTAATTGAATGGAATGTAACCGAGTTGAACGGAACGGAATGGAATGGAATGGAATGGAATGGAATGGAATGGAATGGAATGGAATGGAATTGAGTGCAATGCAATGCAATGGAATGCAATGGAATGGAAAGGAATGGAATGGAATGGAATGGAATCTACCCGAGTAGAACGGAATGGAATGGAATTGAATGGAATGTAATTGAGTAGAACGGAACGGAATGGAATGGAATGGAATGGAATGCAATGGAATGGAATGGAATGGAATGGAATGGAATGGAATGGACACCAGTAGAATGGAATGGAATGGAATGGAATGGAATGGAATGGAATGGAATGGAATGGAATGGAATGGAATCTACCCGAGTAGAACGGAATGGAACGGAATGGAATGGAATGGAATGGACAGGAGCAGAACGGAATGGAATGCAATGGAATGGAATGGAATGTACCCGAGCAGAACGGAATGGAATGAAATGGAAATGGAAAGGGAATGGAAATGGAACGGGAATGGAAATGGAACGGGAACGGAAATGGAACGGGAATGGAAATGGAACGGGAACGGAAACGGAACGAGAACGGAAATGGAACGGGAACGGAAACGGAACGGGAACGGAAATGGAACGGGAATGGTAACGGAACGGGAATGGAAATGGAACGGGAATGGAAATGGAACGGGAATGGAAATGGATCGGGAATGGAAATGGAACGGGAATGGTAATGGAACTGGAATGGAAATGGAACGGGAATGGAAAAGAAACGGGAATGGAAATGGAACGGGAATGGAAATGGAATGGGAATGGAAATGGAATGGAATGGAATGGAATGGAATGGAATGGAATGTACCGGAGTGGAGTGGAGTGGAGTGGAGTGGAGTAGAGTGCACTGGAACGGAATGGAATGGAATGGAATGGAATGGAATGGAATGGAACGGAACGGAATGTACCTGAGAAGCACGGAATGGAATGGAATGGAATGGAATGGAATGGAATGTACCGGAGTGGAGTGGAGTGGAATGGAGTGGAGTGGAGTGGAGTGGAGTGGAATGGAATGGAATGGAATGGAACGGAATGCAATGGAATGCAATGGAATGGAAAGGAATGGAATGGAATGGAATGGAATGGAATGGAATGGAATGGAATGGAATGGACACCAGTAGAATGGAATGGAATGGAATGGAATGGAATGGAATGGAATGGAATGGAATGGAATGGAATGGAATTCAATGGAATGGAATGGAATGGAATGGAATGGAATGGAATGGAATTCAATGGAATGGAATGGAATGGAATGGAATTCCACGGAATGGAATGGAATGGAATCGAATGGAATGGAATGGAATGGAATGGAATGGAATGGAATAGAATGGAATCAACCCGAGTAGAACGGAATGGAATGGAATGGAATGTAATGGAATGGAATGGAATGGAATGGAATGGAATGTACCAAAGTAGAACGGAACGGAATGGAATGGAATGGAATGGAATGTAATGTAATGGAATGGAATGGAATGGAATGCAATGTACCCGAGTAGAACGGAATGGAATGGAATGGAATGGATTGGAATGGAATGGAATGGAATGGAATGGAATGTAACCGAGTAGAACGGAATGGAATGTAATTGAATGGAATGTAACCGGGTTGAACGGAACGGAATGGAATGGAATGGAATGGAATGGAATGGAATGGAATGGAATGGAATGGAATGGAATTGAGTGCAATGCAATGCAATGGAATGCAATGGAATGGAAAGGAATGGAATGGAATGGAATGGAATCTACCCGAGTAGAACGGAATGGAATGGAATTGAATGGAATGTAACCGAGTAGAACGGAACGGAATGGAATGGAATGGAATGGAATGGAATGCAATGGAATGGAATGGAATGGAATGGAATGGAATGGAATGGAATGGAATGGACACCAGTAGAATGGAATGGAATGGAATGGAATGGAATGGAATGGAATGGAATGGAATGGAATGGAATCTACCCGAGTAGAACGGAATGGAACGGAATGGAATGGAATGGAATGTACAGGAGCAGAACGGAATGGAATGCAATGGAATGGAATGGAATGTACCCGAGCAGAACGGAAAGGAATGAAATGGAAATGGAAAGGGAATGGAAATGGAACGGGAATGGAAATGGAACGGGAACGCAATTGAAACGGGAATGGAAATGGAACGGGAACGGAAACGGAACGAGAACGGAAATGGAACGGGAACGGAAACGGAACGGGAACGGAAATGGAACGGGAATGGTAACGGAACAGGAATGGAAATGGAACGGGAATGGAAAAGGAACGGGAATGGAAATGGATCGGGAATGGAAATGGAACGGGAATGGTAATGGAACGGGAATGGAAATGGAACGGGAATGGAAAAGAAACGGGAATGGAAATGGAACGGGAATGGAAATGGAATGGGAATGGAAATGGAATGGAATGGAATGGAATGGAATGGAATGTACCGGAGTGGAGTGGAGTGGAGTGGAGTAGAGTGCACTGGAACGGAATGGAATGGAATGGAATGGAATGGAATGGAACGGAACGGAATGTACCTGAGAAGCACGGAATGGAATGGAATGGAATGGAATGGAATGGAATGGAATGTACCGGAGTGGAGTGGAGTGGAATGGAGTGGACTGGAGTGGTGTGGAGTGGAATGGAATGGAATGGAATGGAATGGAATGGAATGGAATGGAATGGAATGGAATGCAATGGAATGCAATGGAATGGAAAGGAATGGAATGGAATGGAATGGAATGGAATGGAATGGAATGGAATGGAATGGACAACAGTAGAATGGAATGGAATGGAATGGAATGTAATGGAATGGAATGGAATGGAATGGAATGGAATTCAATGGAATGGAATGGAATGGAATGGAATTCAATGGAATGGAATGGAATGGAATGGAATTCAATGGAATGGAATGGAATGGAATGGAATTCTATGGAATGGAATGGAGTGGAATCGAATGGAATCGAATGGAATCGAATGGAATGGAATGGAATAGAATGGAATCAACCCGAGTAGAACGGAGCGGAACACAACGGAACGGAACGGAACGGAACGGGACGGAATGGAACGGAATGGAATGGAATGGAACGGAATTCCATGGAATGGAATGGAATGGAATGGAATGGAATGGAATTCGATGGAATGGAATGGAATGGATTGGAATGGAATGGAATAGAATGGAATCAACCCGAGTAGAACGGAACGGAACACAACGGAACGGAACGGAACGCAACGGAACGGAACGGAACGGAACGGAACGGAACGGAACGGAATGGAATGGAACGGAATTCAATGGAATGGAATGGAATGGAATGGAATTCTATGGAATGGAATGGAATGGAATGGAATGGAATGGAATGGAATTCCATGGAATGGAATGGAATGGAATGGAATGGAATGGAATGGAATTCCATGGAATGGAATGGAATGGAATGGAATGGAATGGAATTCCATGGAATGGAATGGAATGGAATGGAATGGAATGGAATGGAATTGAATGGAATCGAATGGAATCAAATGGGATCGAATGGAATGGAATGGAATAGAATGGAATCAACCCGAGTAGAACGGAATGGAATGGAATGTTATGGAATGGGATGGAATGGAATGGAATGGAATGGAATGGAACGGAATTCAATGGAATGGAATGGAATGGAATGGAATGGAATGGAATGGAATGGAATGGAATTCAATGGAATGGAATGGAACGGAATGGAATTCAATGGAATGGAATGGAATGGAATGGAATGGAATGGAATGGAATGGAATGGAATTCCATGGAATGGAATGGAATGGAATCGAATGGAATGGAATGGAATGGAATGGAATGAAATGGAAAGGAATGGAATAGAATGGAATCAACCTGAGTAGAACGGAATGGAATGGAATGGAATGGAATGGAATGGAATGGAATGGAATGGAATGTACCAAAGTAGAACGGAATGGAATGGAATGGAATGGAATGGAATGGAATGGAATGGAATGGAATGTACACGAGTAGAACGGAATGGAATGGAATGGAATGGATTGGAATGGAATGGAATGGAATGGAATGGAATGTAACCGAGTAGAACGGAATGGAATGTAATTGAATGGAATGTAACCGAGTTGAACGGAACGAAATGGAATGGAATGGAATGGAATGGAATGGAATGGAATGGAATGGAATGGAATGGAATTGAGTGCAATGCATTACAATGGAATGCAATGGAATGGAAAGGAATGGAATGGAATGGAATGGAATCTACCCGAGTAGAACGGAATGGAATGGAATTGAATGGAATGTAATCGAGTAGAACGGAACGGAATGGAATGGAATGGAATGGAATGCAATGGAATGGAATGGAATGGAATGGAATGGAATGGACACCAGTAGAATGGAATGGAATGGAATGGAATGGAATGGAATGGAATGGAACCTACCCGAGTAGAACGGAATGGAACGGAATGGAATGGAATGGAATGGAATGGACAGGAGCAGAACGGAATGGAATGCAATGGAATGGAATGGAATGTACCCGAGCAGAACGGAATGGAATGAAATGGAAATGGAAAGGGAATGGAAATGGAACGGGAATGGAAATGGAACGGGAACGGAAATGGAACGGGAATGGAAATGGAACGGGAACGGAAACGGAACGAGAACGGAAATGGAACGGGAACGGAAACGGAACGGGAACGGAAATGGAACGGGAATGGTAACGGAACGGGAATGGAAATGGAACGGGAATGGAAATGGAACGGGAATGGAAATGGATCGGGAATGGAAATGGAACGGGAATGGTAATGGAACTGGAATGGAAATGGAACGGGAATGGAAAAGAAACGGGAATGGAAATGGAACGGGAATGGAAATGGAATGGGAATGGAAATGGAATGGAATGGAATGGAATGGAATGGAATGGAATGTACCGGAGTGGAGTGGAGTGGAGTGGAGTGGAGTAGAGTGCACTGGAACGGAATGGAATGGAATGGAATGGAATGGAATGGAACGGAACGGAATGTACCTGAGAAGCACGTAATGGAATGGAATGGAATGGAATGGAATGGAATGGAATGGAATGTACCGGAGTGGAGTGGAGTGGAATGGAGTGGAGTGGAGTGGAGTGGAGTGGAATGGAATGGAATGGAATGGAATGGAATGCAGTGGAATGCAATGGAATGGAAAGGAATGGAATGGAATGGAATGGAATGGAATGGAATGGAATGGAATGGACACCAGTAGAATGGAATGGAATGGAATGGAATGGAATGGAATGGAATGGAATGGAATGGAATTCCATGGAATGGAATGGAATGGAATGGAATTCCATGGAATGGAATGGAATGGAATGGAATTCAATGGAATGGAATGGAATGGAATGGAATTCTATGGAATGGATTGGAGTGGAATCGAATGGAATCGAATGGAATCGAATGGAATGGAATGGAATAGAATGGAATCAACCCGAGTACAACGGAACGGAACGCAACGGAACGGAACGGAACGGAACGGGACGGAACGGAACGGAATGGAATGGAATGGAACGGAATTCCATGGAATGGAATGGAATGGAATGGAATTCAATGGAATGGATTGGAATGGAATGGAATAGAATGGAATCAACCCGAGTAGAACGGAACGGAACAGAACGCAACGGAACGGAACGCAACGGAACGGAACGGAACGGAACGGAACGGAATGGAATGGAATGGAACGGAATTCCATGGAATGGAATGGAATGGAATGGAATTCTACGGAATGGAATGGAATGGAATGGAATGGAATTCCATGGAATGGAATGGAATGGAATGGAATGGAATGGAATTCCATGGAATGGAATGGAATGGAATGGAATGGAATGGAATGGAATGGAATGGAATCTACCCGAGTAGAACGGAATGGAACGGAATGGAATGGAATGGAATGGACAGGAGCAGAACGGAATGGAATGCAATGGAATGGAATGGAATGTACCCGAGCAGAACGGAATGGAATGAAATGGAAATGGAAAGGGAATGGAAATGGAACGGGAATGGAAATGGAACGGGAACGGAAATGGAACGGGAATGGAAATGGAACGGGAACGGAAACGGAACGAGAACGGAAATGGAACGGGAACGGAAACGGAACGGGAACTGAAATGGAACGGGAATGGTAATGGAACGGGAATGGAAATGGAACGGGAATGGAAAAGGAACGGGAATGGAAATGGATCGGGAATTGAAATGGAACGGGAATGGTAATGGAACTGGAATGGAAATGGAACGGGAATGGAAAAGAAACGGGAATGGAAATGGAACGGGAATGGAAATGGAATGGGAATGGAAATGGAATGGAATGGAATGGAATGGAATGGAATGGAATGTACCGGAGTGGAGTGGAGTGGAGTGGAGTGGAGTAGAGTGCACTGGAACGGAATGGAATGGAATGGAACGGAACGGAATGTACCCGAGAAGCACGGAATGGAATGGAATGGAATGGAATGGAATGGAATGGAATGGAATGGAATGGAATGGAATGGAATGTACCGGAGTGGAGTGGAGTGGAATGGAGTGGAGTGGAGTGGAGTGGAGTGGAATGGAATGGAATGGAATGGAATGGAATGGAATGGAATGCAATGGAATGCAATGGAATGGAAAGGAATGGAATGGAATGGAATGGAATGGAATGGAATGGAATGGACACCAGTAGAATGGAATGGAATGGAATGGAATGGAATGGAATGGAATGGAATGGAATGGAATTCAATGGAAAGGAATGGAATGGAATGGAATTCTATGGAATGGAATGGAATGGAATGGAATTCAATGGAATGGAATGGAATGGAATGGAATTCTATGGAATGGAATGGAGTGGAATCGAATGGAATCGAATGGAATCGAATGGAATGGAATGGAATAGAATGGAATCAACCCGAGTAGAACGGAACGGAACGCAACGGAACGGAACGGAACGGAACGGGACGGAACGGAACGGAATGGAATGGAATGGAACGGAATTCCATGGAATGGAATGGAATGGAATGGAATTCAATGGAATGGAATGGAATGGAATGGAATGGAATGGAATGGAATTCAATGGAATGGAATGGAATGGAATGGAATGGAATGGAATGGAATGGAATGGAATGGAATGGAGTGGAATGGAATGTACCGGAGTGGAGTGGAGTGGAATGGAGTGGAGTGGAGTGGAGTGGAATGGAATGGAATGGAATGGAATGGAATGGAATGCAATGGAATGCAATGGAATGGAAAGGAATGGAATGGAATGGAATGGAATGGAATGGAATGGAATGGAATGGACACCAGTAGAATGGAATGGAATGGAATGGAATGGAATGGAATGGAATGGAATGGAATGGAATTCAATGGAATGGAATGGAATGGAATGGAATTCTATGGAATGGAATGGAATGGAATGGAATTCAATGGAATGGAATGGAATGGAATGGAATTCTATGGAATGGAATGGAGTGGAATCGAATGGAATCGAATGGAATCGAATGGAATGGAATGGAAAAGAATGGAATCAACCCGAGTAGAACGGAACGGAACGCAACGGAACGGAACGGAACGGAACGGGACGGAACGGAACGGAATGGAATGGAATGGAACGGAATTCCATGGAATGGAATGGAATGGAATGGAATTCAATGGAATGGAATGGAATGGAATGGAATGGAATGGAATGGAATTCTATGGAATGGAATGGAATGGAATGGAATGGAATGGAATGGAATGGAATGGAATGGAATAGAATGGAATGGAATGGAATGGAATGGAATGGAATTCAATGGAATGGAATGGAATGGATTGGAATGGAATGGAATAGAATGGAATCATCCCGAGTAGAACGGAACAGAACACAACGGAACGGAACGGAACGCAACAGAACGGAACGGAACGGAACGGAACGGAACGGAATGGAATGGAATGGAACGGAATTCAGTGGAATGGAATGGAATGGAATGGAATTCTATGGAATGGAATGGAATGGAATGGAATGGAATTCCATGGAATGGAATGGAATGGAATGGAATGGAAAGAATTGAATTCAATGGAATGGAATGGAGTGGAATGGAATGGAATCGAATGGAATTGAATGGAATCGAATGGAATCAAATGGGATCGAATGGAATGGAATGGAATAGAATGGAATCAACCCGAGTAGAACGGAATGGAATGGAATGGAATGGAATGGGATGGAATGGAATGGAATGGAATGGAATGGAATGGAATGGGATGGAATGGAATGGAATGGAATGGAATGGAATGGAATGGAATTCAATGGAATGGAATGGAACGGAATGGAATTCAATGGAATGGAATGGAATGGAATGGAATGGAATGGAATGGAATGGAATGGAATTCCATGGAATGGAATGGAATGGAATGGAATTCTATGGAATGGAATGGAATGGAATGGAATGGAATGGAATGGAATGGAATGGAATGGAATGGAATAGAATGGAATCAACCTGAGTAGAACGGAATGGAATGGAATGGAATGGAATGGAATGGAATGGAATGGAATGGAATGGAATGGAATGTACCAAAGTAGAACGGAATGGAATGGAATGGAATGGAATGGAATGGAATGGAATGGAATGGAATGGAATGTACCCGAGTAGAACGGAATGGAATGGAATGGAATGGATTGGAATGGAATGGAATGGAATGGAATGGAATGTAACCGAGTAGAACGGAATGGAATGTAATTGAATGGAATGTAACCGAGTTGAACGGAACGGAATGGAATGGAATGGAATGGAATGGAATGGAATGGAATAGAGTGCAATGCAATGCAATGGAATGCAATGGAATGGAAAGGAATGGAATGGAATGGAATGGAATCTACCCGAGTAGAACGGAATGGAATGGAATTGAATGGAATGTAACCGAGTAGAACGGAACGGAATGGAATGGAATGGAATGGAATGCAATGGAATGGAATGGAATGCAATGGAATGGAATGGAATGGAATGGAATGGAATGGAATGGAATGGACACCAGTTGAATGGAATGGAATGGAATGGAATGGAATGGAATGGAATGGACACCAGTTGAATGGAATGGAATGGAATGGAATGGAATGGAATGGAATGGAATGGAATGGAATGGAATCTACCCGAGTAGAACGGAATGGAATGGAATGGAATGGAATGGAATGGACAGGAGCAGAACGGAATGGAATGCAATGGAATGGAATGGAATGTACCCGAGCAGAACGGAATGGAATGAAATGGAAATGGAAAGGGAATGGAAATGGAACGGGAATGGAAATGGAACGGGAACGGAAATGGAACGGGAACGGAAATGGAACGGGAACGGAAACGGAACGAGAACGGAAATGGAACGGGAACGGAAATGGAACGGGAATGGTAATGGAACGGGAATGGAAATGGAACGGGAATGGAAATGGAACGGGAATGGAAATGGAACGGGAATGGAAATGGATCGGGAAAGGAAATGGAACGGGAATGGTAATGGAACTGGAATGGAAATGGAACGGGAATGGAAAAGAAACGGGAATGGAAATGGAACGGGAATGGAAATGGAATGGGAATGGAAATGGAATGGAATGGAATGGAATGGAATGGAATGGAATGTACCGGAGTGGAGTGGAGTGGAGTGGAGTGGAGTAGAGTGCACTGGAACGGAATGGAATGGAATGGAATGGAATGGAAAGGAACGGAATGTACCCGAGAAGCACGGAATGGAATGGAATGGAATGGAATGGAATGGAATGGAATGGAATGTACCGGAGTGGAGTGGAGTGGAATGGAGTGGAGTGGAGTGGAGTGGAGTGGAATGGAATGGAATGGAATGGAATGGAATGGAATGGAATGGAATGCAATGGAATGCAATGGAATGGAAAGGAATGGAATGGAATGGAATGGAATGGAACGGAATTCCATGGAATGGAATGGAATGGAATGGAATTCAATGGAATGGAATGGAATGGAATGGAATGGAATGGAATGGAATTCTATGGAATGGAATGGAATGGAATGGAATGGAATGGAATGGAATGGAATGGAATGGAGTGGAAAGGAATGTACCGGAGTGGAGTGGAGTGGAATGGAGTGGAGTGGAGTGGAGTGGAATGGAATGGAATGGAATGGAATGGAATGGAATGGAATGCAATGGAATGCAATGGAATGGAAAGGAATAGAATGGAATCAACCCGAGTAGAACGGAACGGAACAGAACGCAACGGAACGGAACGCAACGGAACGGAACGGAACGGAACGGAACGGAATGGAATGGAATGGAACGGAATTCAATGGAATGGAATGGAATGGAATGGAATTCTACGGAATGGAATGGAATGGAATGGAATGGAATTCCATGGAATGGAATGGAATGGAATGGAATGGAATGGAATTCCATGGAATGGAATGGAATGGAATGGAATGGAATGGAATGGAATGGAATCTACCCGAGTAGAACGGAATGGAACGGAATGGAATGGAATGGAATGGACAGGAGCAGAACGGAATGGAATGCAATGGAATGGAATGGAATGTACCCGAGCAGAACGGAATGGAATGAAATGGAAATGGAAAGGGAATGGAAATGGAACGGGAATGGAAATGGAACGGGAACGGAAATGGAACGGGAATGGAAATGGAACGGGAACGGAAACGGAACGAGAACGGAAATGGAACGGGAACGGAAACGGAACGGGAACTGAAATGGAACGGGAATGGTAATGGAACGGGAATGGAAATGGAACGGGAATGGAAAAGGAACGGGAATGGAAATGGATCGGGAATTGAAATGGAACGGGAATGGTAATGGAACTGGAATGGAAATGGAACGGGAATGGAAAAGAAACGGGAATGGAAATGGAACGGGAATGGAAATGGAATGGGAATGGAAATGGAATGGAATGGAATGGAATGGAATGGAATGGAATGTACCGGAGTGGAGTGGAGTGGAGTGGAGTGGAGTAGAGTGCACTGGAACGGAATGGAATGGAATGGAACGGAACGGAATGTACCCGAGAAGCACGGAATGGAATGGAATGGAATGGAATGGAATGGAATGGAATGGAATGGAATGGAATGGAATGGAATGTACCGGAGTGGAGTGGAGTGGAATGGAGTGGAGTGGAGTGGAGTGGAGTGGAATGGAATGGAATGGAATGGAATGGAATGGAATGGAATGCAATGGAATGCAATGGAATGGAAAGGAATGGAATGGAATGGAATGGAATGGAATGGAATGGAATGGACACCAGTAGAATGGAATGGAATGGAATGGAATGGAATGGAATGGAATGGAATGGAATGGAATTCAATGGAATGGAATGGAATGGAATGGAATTCTATGGAATGGAATGGAATGGAATGGAATTCAATGGAATGGAATGGAATGGAATGGAATTCTATGGAATGGAATGGAGTGGAATCGAATGGAATCGAATGGAATCGAATGGAATGGAATGGAATAGAATGGAATCAACCCGAGTAGAACGGAACGGAACGCAACGGAACGGAACGGAACGGAACGGGACGGAACGGAACGGAATGGAATGGAATGGAACGGAATTCCATGGAATGGAATGGAATGGAATGGAATTCAATGGAATGGAATGGAATGGAATGGAATGGAATGGAATGGAATTCAATGGAATGGAATGGAATGGAATGGAATGGAATGGAATGGAATGGAATGGAATGGAGTGGAATGGAATGTACCGGAGTGGAGTGGAGTGGAATGGAGTGGAGTGGAGTGGAGTGGAATGGAATGGAATGGAATGGAATGGAATGGAATGGAATGCAATGGAATGCAATGGAATGGAAAGGAATGGAATGGAATGGAATGGAATGGAATGGAATGGAATGGAATGGACACCAGTAGAATGGAATGGAATGGAATGGAATGGAATGGAATGGAATGGAATTCAATGGAATGGAATGGAATGGAATGGAATTCTATGGAATGGAATGGAATGGAATGGAATTCAATGGAATGGAATGGAATGGAATGGAATTCTATGGAATGGAATGGAGTGGAATCGAATGGAATCGAATGGAATCGAATGGAATGGAATGGAATAGAATGGAATCAACCCGAGTAGAACGGAACGGAACGCAACGGAACGGAACGGAACGGAACGGGACGGAACGGAACGGAATGGAATGGAATGGAACGGAATTCCATGGAATGGAATGGAATGGAATGGAATTCAATGGAATGGAATGGAATGGAATGGAATGGAATGGAATGGAATTCTATGGAATGGAATGGAATGGAATGGAATGGAATGGAATGGAATGGAATGGAATGGAATAGAATGGAATGGAATGGAATGGAATGGAATGGAATTCAATGGAATGGAATGGAATGGATTGGAATGGAATGGAATAGAATGGAATCATCCCGAGTAGAACGGAACAGAACACAACGGAACGGAACGGAACGCAACAGAACGGAACGGAACGGAACGGAACGGAATGGAATGGAATGGAACGGAATTCAGTGGAATGGAATGGAATGGAATGGAATTCTATGGAATGGAATGGAATGGAATGGAATGGAATGGAATTCCATGGAATGGAATGGAATGGAATGGAATGGAAAGAATTGAATTCAATGGAATGGAATGGAGTGGAATGGAATGGAATCGAATGGAATTGAATGGAATCGAATGGAATCAAATGGGATCGAATGGAATGGAATGGAATAGAATGGAATCAACCCGAGTAGAACGGAATGGAATGGAATGGAATGGAATGGGATGGAATGGAATGGAATGGAATGGAATGGAATGGAATGGGATGGAATGGAATGGAATGGAATGGAATGGAATGGAATGGAATTCAATGGAATGGAATGGAACGGAATGGAATTCAATGGAATGGAATGGAATGGAATGGAATGGAATGGAATGGAATGGAATGGAATTCCATGGAATGGAATGGAATGGAATGGAATTCTATGGAATGGAATGGAATGGAATGGAATGGAATGGAATGGAATGGAATGGAATGGAATGGAATGGAATAGAATGGAATCAACCTGAGTAGAACGGAATGGAATGGAATGGAATGGAATGGAATGGAATGGAATGGAATGGAATGGAATGGAATGTACCAAAGTAGAACGGAATGGAATGGAATGGAATTGAATGGAATGGAATGGAATGGAATGGAATGGAATGGAATGTACCCGAGTAGAACGGAATGGAATGGAATGGAATGGATTGGAATGGAATGGAATGGAATGGAATGGAATGTAACCGAGTAGAACGGAATGGAATGTAATTGAATGGAATGTAACCGAGTTGAACGGAACGGAATGGAATGGAATGGAATGGAATGGAATGGAATGGAATGGAATAGAGTGCAATGCAATGCAATGGAATGCAATGGAATGGAAAGGAATGGAATGGAATGGAATGGAATCTACCCGAGTAGAACGGAATGGAATGGAATTGAATGGAATGTAACCGAGTAGAACGGAACGGAATGGAATGGAATGGAATGGAATGCAATGGAATGGAATGGAATGCAATGGAATGGAATGGAATGGAATGGAATGGAATGGAATGGAATGGAATGGACACCAGTTGAATGGAATGGAATGGAATGGAATGGAATGGAATGGAATGGACACCAGTTGAATGGAATGGAATGGAATGGAATGGAATGGAATGGAATGGAATGGAATGGAATGGAATGGAATCTACCCGAGTAGAACGGAATGGAATGGAATGGAATGGAATGGAATGGACAGGAGCAGAACGGAATGGAATGCAATGGAATGGAATGGAATGTACCCGAGCAGAACGGAATGGAATGAAATGGAAATGGAAAGGGAATGGAAATGGAACGGGAATGGAAATGGAACGGGAACGGAAATGGAACGGGAACGGAAATGGAACGGGAACGGAAACGGAACGAGAACGGAAATGGAACGGGAACGGAAATGGAACGGGAATGGTAATGGAACGGGAATGGAAATGGAACGGGAATGGAAATGGAACGGGAATGGAAATGGAACGGGAATGGAAATGGATCGGGAAAGGAAATGGAACGGGAATGGTAATGGAACTGGAATGGAAATGGAACGGGAATGGAAAAGAAACGGGAATGGAAATGGAACGGGAATGGAAATGGAATGGGAATGGAAATGGAATGGAATGGAATGGAATGGAATGGAATGGAATGTACCGGAGTGGAGTGGAGTGGAGTGGAGTGGAGTAGAGTGCACTGGAACGGAATGGAATGGAATGGAATGGAATGGAAAGGAACGGAATGTACCCGAGAAGCACGGAATGGAATGGAATGGAATGGAATGGAATGGAATGGAATGGAATGTACCGGAGTGGAGTGGAGTGGAATGGAGTGGAGTGGAGTGGAGTGGAGTGGAATGGAATGGAATGGAATGGAATGGAATGGAATGGAATGCAATGGAATGCAATGGAATGGAAAGGAATGGAATGGAATGGAATGGAATGGAATGGAATGGAATGGAATGGACACCAGTAGAATGGAATGGAATGGAATGGAATGGAATGGAATGGAATGGAATGGAATGGAATGGAATGGAATGTACCGGAGTGGAGTGGAGTGTAATGGAGTGGAGTGGAGTGGAGTGGAGTGGAATGGAATGGAATGGAATGGAATGGAATGGAATGGAATGCAATGGAATGCAATGGAATGGAAAGGAATGGAATGGAATGGAATGGAATGGAATGGTATGGAATGGACACCAGTAGAATGGAATGGAATGGAATGGAATGGAATGGAATGGAATGGAATGGAATGGAATGGAATGGAATTCAATGGAATGGAATGGAATGGAATGGAATGGAATGGAATGGAATGGAATTCTATGGAATGGAATGCAATGGAATGGAAAGGAATGGAATGGAATGGAATGGAATGGAATGGAATGGAATGGAATGGACACCAGTAGAATGGAATGGAATGGAATGGAATGGAATGGAATGGAATGGAATGGAATGGAATGGAATGGAATTCAATGGAATGGAATGGAATGGAATGGAATTCTATGGAATGGAATGGAATGGAATGGAATTCAATGGAATGGAATGGAATGGAATGGAATTCTATGGAATGGAATGGAGTGGAATCGAATGGAATCGAATGGAATCGAATGGAATGGAATGGAATAGAATGGAATCAACCCGAGTAGAACGGAACGGAACGCAACGGAACGGAACGGAACGGAACGGGACGGAACGGAACGGAATGGAATGGAATGGAACGGAATTCCATGGAATGGAATGGAATGGAATGGAATGGAATGGAATGGAATTCAATGGAATGGAATGGAATGGAATGGAATGGAATGGAATGGAATGGAATCTACCCGAGTAGAACGGAATGGAATGGAATTGAATGGAATGTAACCGAGTAGAACGGAACGGAATGGAATGGAATGGAATGGAATGCAATGGAATGGAATGGAATGCAATGGAATGGAATGGAATGGAATGGAATGGAATGGAATTCCATGGAATGGAATGGAATGGAATGGAATTCTATGGAATGGAATGGAATGGAATCGAATGGAATGGAATGGAATGGAATGGAATGGAATGGAATGGAATGGAATGGAATGGAATAGAATGGAATCAACCTGAGTAGAACGGAATGGAATGGAATGGAATGGAATGGAATGGAATGGAATGGAATGGAATGGAATGGAATGGAATGTACCAAAGTAGAACGGAATGGAATGGAATGGAATGGAATGGAATGGAATGGAATGGAATGGAATGGAATGGAATGGAATGTACCCGAGTAGAACGGAATGGAATGGAATGGAATGGATTGGAATGGAATGGAATGGAATGGAATGGAATGTAACCGAGTAGAACGGAATGGAATGTAATTGAATGGAATGTAACCGAGTTGAACGGAACGGAATGGAATGGAATGGAATGGAATGGAATGGAATGGAATGGAATAGAGTGCAATGCAATGCAATGGAATGCAATGGAATGGAAAGGAATGGAATGGAATGGAATGGAATCTACCCGAGTAGAACGGAATGGAATGGAATTGAATGGAATGTAACCGAGTAGAACGGAACGGAATGGAATGGAATGGAATGGAATGCAATGGAATGGAATGGAATGCAATGGAATGGAATGGAATGGAATGGAATGGAATGGAATGGAATGGACACCAGTTGAATGGAATGGAATGGAATGGAATGGAATGGAATGGAATGGACACCAGTTGAATGGAATGGAATGGAATGGAATGGAATGGAATGGAATGGAATGGAATCTACCCGAGTAGAACGGAATGGAATGGAATGGAATGGAATGGAATGGACAGGAGCAGAACGGAATGGAATGCAATGGAATGGAATGGAATGTACCAGAGCAGAACGGAATGGAATGAAATGGAAATGGAAAGGGAATGGAAATGGAACGGGAATGGAAATGGAACGGGAACGGAAATGGAACGGGAACGGAAATGGAACGGGAACGGAAACGGAACGAGAACGGAAATGGAACGGGAACGGAAATGGAACGGGAATGGTAATGGAACGGGAATGGAAATGGAACGGGAATGGAAATGGATCGGGAAAGGAAATGGAACGGGAATGGTAATGGAACTGGAATGGAAATGGAACGGGAATGGAAAAGAAACGGGAATGGAAATGGAACGGGAATGGAAATGGAATGGGAATGGAAATGGAATGGGAATGGAAATGGAACGGAATGGAATGGAATGGAATGGAATGGAAAGGAACGGAATGTACCCGAGAAGCACGGAATGGAATGGAATGGAATGGAATGGAATGGAATGGAATGGAATGTACCGGAGTGGAGTGGAGTGGAATGGAGTGGAGTGGAGTGGAGTGGAGTGGAATGGAATGGAATGGAATGGAATGGAATGGAATGGAATGCAATGGAATGCAATGGAATGGAAAGGAATGGAATGGAATGGAATGGAATGGAATGGAATGGAATGGAATGGACACCAGTAGAATGGAATGGAATGGAATGGAATGGAATGGAATGGAATGGAATGGAATGGAATGGAATGGAATGTACCGGAGTGGAGTGGAGTGTAATGGAGTGGAGTGGAGTGGAGTGGAGTGGAATGGAATGGAATGGAATGGAATGGAATGGAATGGAATGCAATGGAATGCAATGGAATGGAAAGGAATGGAATGGAATGGAATGGAATGGAATGGAATGGAATGGACACCAGTAGAATGGAATGGAATGGAATGGAATGGAATGGAATGGAATGGAATGGAATGGAATGGAATTCAATGGAATGGAATGGAATGGAATGGAATTCTATGGAATGGAATGGAATGGAATGGAATTCAATGGAATGGAATGGAATGGAATGGAATTCTATGGAATGGAATGGAGTGGAATCGAATGGAATCGAATGGAATGGAATGGAATGGAATGGAATAGAATGGAATCAACCCGAGTAGAACGGAACGGAACGCAACGGAACGGAACGGAACGGAACGGGACGGAACGGAACGGAATGGAATGGAATGGAACGGAATTCCATGGAATGGTATGGAATGGAATGGAATTCAATGGAATGGAATGGAATGGAATGGAATGGAATGGAATGGAATGGAATTCCATGGAATGGAATGGAATGGAATGGAATTCAATGGAATGGAATGGAATGGAATGGAATGGAATGGAATGGAATGGAATTCAAAGGAATGGAATGGAATGGAATGGAATGGAATGGAATGGAATGGAATGGAATTCTATGGAATGGAATGCAATGGAATGGAATGGAATGGAATGGAATGGAATGGAATGGAATGGAATTCAATGGAATGGAATGGAATGGATTGGAATGGAATGGAATAGAATGGAATCAACCCGAGTAGAACGGAACGGAACACAACGGAACGGAACGGAACGCAACAGAACGGAACGGAACGGAACGGAACGGAACGGAATGGAATGGAATGGAACGGAATTCAGTGGAATGGAATGGAATGGAATGGAATTCTATGGAATGGAATGGAATGGAATGGAATGGATTTCCATGGAATGGAATGGAATGGAATGGAATTCCATGGAATGGAATGGAATGGAATGGAATGGAATGGAATGGAATACAATGGAATGGAATGGAGTGGAATGGAATGGAATCGAATGGAATTGAATGGAATCGAATGGAATCAAATGGGATCGAATGGAATGGAATGGAATAGAATGGAATCAACCCGAGTAGAACGGAATGGAATGGAATGGAATGGAATGGGATGGAATGGAATGGAATGGAATGGAATGGAATGGAATGGAATGGAATGGGATGGAATGGAATGGAATGGAATGGAATGGAATGGAATGGAATTCAATGGAATGGAATGGAACGGAATGGAATTCAATGGAATGGAATGGAATGGAATGGAATGGAATGGAATTGCATGGAATGGAATGGAATGGAATGGAATGGAATGGAATGGAATGGAATGGAATGGAATGGAATGGAATTCTATGGAATGGAATGGAATGGAATCGAATGGAATGGAATGGAATGGAATGGAATGGAATGGAATGGAATGGAATGGAATAGAATGGAATCAACCTGAGTAGAACGGAATGGAAAGGAATGGAATGGAATGGAATGGAATGGAATGGAATGGAATGGAATGGAATGTACCAAAGTAGAACGGAATGGAATGGAATGGAATGGAATGGAATGGAATGGAATGGAATGGAATGGAATGGAATGTACCCGAGTAGAACGGAATGGAATGGAATGGAATGGATTGGAATGGAATGGAATGGAATGGAATGTAACCGAGTAGAACGGAATGGAATGTAATTGAATGGAATGTAACCGAGTTAAACGGAACGGAATGGAATGGAATGGAATGGAATGGAATGGAATGGAATGGAATGGAATTGAGTGCAATGCAATGCAATGGAATGCAACGGAATGGAAAGGAATGGAATGGAATGGAATGGAATCTACCCGAGTAGAACGGAATGGAATGGAATTGAATGGAATGTAACCGAGTAGAACGGAACGGAATGGAATGGAATGGAATGGAATGCAATGGAATGGAATGGAATGCAATGGAATGGAATGGAATGGAATGGAATGGAATGGAATGGACACCAGTTGAATGGAATGGAATGGAATGGAATGGAATGGAATGGAATGGAATGGAATGGAATCTACCCGAGTAGAACGGAATGGAATGGAATGGAATGGAATGGAATGGAATGGACAGGAGCAGAACGGAATGGAATGCAATGGAATGGAATGGAATGTACCCGAGCAGAACGGAATGGAATGAAATGGAAATGGAAAGGGAATGGAAATGGAACGGGAATGGAAATGGAACGGGAACGGAAATGGAACGGGAATGGAAATGGAACGGGAACGGAAACAGAACGAGAACGGAAATGGAACGGGAACGGAAATGGAACGGGAATGGTAATGGAACGGGAATGGAAATGGAACGGGAATGGAAATGGAACGGGAATGGAAATGGAACGGGAATGGAAATGGATCGGGAATGGAAATGGAACGGGAATGGTAATGGAACTGGAATGGAAATGGAACGGGAATGGAAAAGAAACGGGAATGGAAATGGAACGGGAATGGAAATGGAATGGGAATGGAAATGGAATGGAATGGAATGGAATGGAATGGAATGGAATGTACCGGAGTGGAGTGGAGTGGAGTGGAGTGGAGTAGAGCGCACTGGAACGGAATGGAATGGAATGGAATGGAATGGAAAGGAACGGAATGTACCCGAGAAGCACGGAATGGAATGGAATGGAATGGAATGGAATGGAATGGAATGGAATGGAATGGAATGTACCGGAGTGGAGTGGAGTGGAATGGAGTGGAGTGGAGTGGAGTGGAGTGGAATGGAATGGAATGGAATGGAATGGAATGGAATGCAATGGAATGCAATGGAATGGAAAGGAATGGAATGGAATGGAATGGAATGGAATGGAATGGAATGGACACCAGTAGAATGGAATGGAATGGAATGGAATGGAATGGAATGGAATGGAATGGAATTCAATGGAATGGAATGGAATGGAATGGAATTCAATGGAATGGAATGGAATGGAATGGAATTCAATGGAATGGAATGGAATGGAATGGAATTCTATGGAATGGAATGGAGTGGAATCGAATGGAATCGAATGGAATCGAATGGAATGGAATGGAATAGAATGGAATCAACCCGAGTAGAACGGAACGGAACGCAACGGAGCGGAACGGAACGGAACGGGACGGAACGGAACGGAATGGAATGCAATGGAACGGAATTCCATGGAATGGAATGGAATGGAATGGAATTCAATGGAATGGAATGGAATGGAATGGAATGGAATGGAATTCAATAGAATGGAATGGAATGGAATGGAATGGAATGGAATGGAATGGAATGGAATAGAATGGAATCAACCCGAGTAGAACGGAATGGAATGGAATGGAATGGAATGGAATGGAATGGAATGGAATGGAATGGAATGAAATGTTATGGAATGGAATGGAATGGAATTCAATGCAATTCAATTGAATGGAATGGAAGGGAATGGAATGGAGTGGAGTGGAGTGGAGTGGAGTGGAATGGAATGGAGTGGAATGGAATGGAATGGAATGGAATGGAATGGAATGGAATTCAATTTAATGGAATGGAAGGGAGTGGAATGGAGTGGAGTGGAGTGGAGTGGAGTGCAGTGGAGTGGAATGGAATGGAGTGGAATGGAATGGAATGGAATGGAATGGAATGGAATGGAATGGAATTCAATGGAGTGGAATGGAATGGAATGGAATGGAATGGAATGGAATGGAATTCAATGCAATGGAATGGAATGGAATCGAATGGAGTCAAATGGAATGGAATGGAATAGAATGGAATCAACACGAGTAGAACGGATCGGAACGCAACGGAACGGAACGGAACGGAACGGAACGGAATGGAATGTAATGGAACGGAACGGAATGGAATGGAATGGAGTGGAATGGAATGCAATGGAATGGAATGGAATGGAATGCAATGGAATGGAATGGAATGGAATGGAATGGAATGGAATGGAGTCGAATGGAATCGAATGGAATGGAATGGAATAGAATGGAATCAACCCGAGTAGAACGGTACGGAACGGAACAGAACGGAACGGAACGGAACGGAATGGAATGATCAACCCGTGTAGAATGGAATGGAATGGAATTGAATAGAATGGAATCAACCCTAGTTGAACGGAACGGAACGCAACGGAACGGAACGGAACGGAACGGAATGGAATGGAATGGAAAGGAACGGAATTCAATGGAATGGAATGGAATGGAATGGAATTCTATGGAATGGAATGGAATTCAATGGAATGGAATGGAATGGAATGGAATGGAATGGAATGGAATTCAATGGAATGGAAAGGAATGGAATGGAATGGAATTCAATGGAATGGAATGGAATGGAATGGAATGGAATGGAATGGAATGGAATCGAATGGAATCGAATGGAATCGAATGGAATCGAATGGAATGGATTGGAATAGAATGCAATCAACCCGAGTAGAATGGAATGGAATGGAATGGAATGGGATGGAATGGAATAGAATGGAATGGACTGGAATGGAATGGAATTCAAATGGAATGGAATGGAATGGAATTCTATGGAATGGAATGGAGTGGAATCGAATGGAATCGAATGGAATCGAATGGAATCGAATGGGATCGAATGGAATGGAATGGAATAGAATGGAATCAACCCGAGTAGAACGGAGCGGAACGCAACGGAACGGAACGGAACGGAACGGAACGGAAAGGAATGGAATGGAATGGAATGGAACGGAATTCAAAGGAATGGAATGGAACAGAATGGAATTCAATGGAAAGGAATGGAATGGAATGGAATGGAATTCAATGGAATGGAATGGAATGGAATGGAATGGAATGGAATGGAATGGAATGGAACGGAATTCAATGGAATGGAATGGAATGGAATGGAATTCAATGGAATGGAATGGAATTCAATGGAATGGAATGGAATGGAATGGAATGGAATGGAATGGAATGGAATGGAATTCAATGGAATGGAATGGAATGGAATGGAATGGAATGCAATGGAATGCAATGGAATGGAAAGGAATGGAATGGAATGGAATGGAATGGAATGGAATGGAATGGACACCAGTAGAATGGAATGGAATGGAATGGAATGGAATGGAATGGAATGGAATGGAATGGAATGGAATTGAATGGAATGGAATGGAATGGAATGGAATTCTATGGAATGGAATGGAATGGAATGGAATTCAATGGAATGGAATGGAATGGAATGGAATGGAATGGAATGGAATGGAATTCAATGGAATGGAATGGAATGGAATGGAATGGAATGGAATGGAATGGAATTCTATGGAATGGAATGCAATGGAATGGAAAGGAATGGAATGGAATGGAATGGAATGGAATGGAATGGAATGGACACCAGTAGAATGGAATGGAATGGAATGGAATGGAATGGAATGGAATGGAATGGAATGGAATGGAATGGAATTCAATGGAATGGAATGGAATGGAATGGAATTCTATGGAATGGAATGGAATGGAATGGAATTCAATGGAATGGAATGGAATGGAATGGAATTCTATGGAATGGAATGGAGTGGAATCGAATGGAATCGAATGGAATCGAATGGAATGGAATGGAATAGAATGGAATCAACCCGAGTAGAACGGAACGGAACGCAACGGAACGGAACGGAACGGAACGGGACGGAACGGAACGGAATGGAATGGAATGGAACGGAATTCCATGGAATGGAATGGAATGGAATGGAATGGAATGGAATGGAATTCAATGGAATGGAATGGAATGGAATGGAATGGAATGGAATGGAATGGAATCTACCCGAGTAGAACGGAATGGAATGGAATTGAATGGAATGTAACCGAGTAGAACGGAACGGAATGGAATGGAATGGAATGGAATGCAATGGAATGGAATGGAATGCAATGGAATGGAATGGAATGGAATGGAATGGAATGGAATTCCATGGAATGGAATGGAATGGAATGGAATTCTATGGAATGGAATGGAATGGAATCGAATGGAATGGAATGGAATGGAATGGAATGGAATGGAATGGAATGGAATGGAATGGAATAGAATGGAATCAACCTGAGTAGAACGGAATGGAATGGAATGGAATGGAATGGAATGGAATGGAATGGAATGGAATGGAATGGAATGGAATGGAATGGAATGGAATGGAATGTACCAAAGTAGAACGGAATGGAATGGAATGGAATGGAATGGAATGGAATGGAATGGAATGGAATGGAATGGAATGGAATGGAATGTACCCGAGTAGAACGGAATGGAATGGAATGGAATGGATTGGAATGGAATGGAATGGAATGGAATGGAATGTAACCGAGTAGAACGGAATGGAATGTAATTGAATGGAATGTAACCGAGTTGAACGGAACGGAATGGAATGGAATGGAATGGAATGGAATGGAATGGAATGGAATAGAGTGCAATGCAATGCAATGGAATGCAATGGAATGGAAAGGAATGGAATGGAATGGAATGGAATCTACCCGAGTAGAACGGAATGGAATGGAATTGAATGGAATGTAACCGAGTAGAACGGAACGGAATGGAATGGAATGGAATGGAATGCAATGGAATGGAATGGAATGCAATGGAATGGAATGGAATGGAATGGAATGGAATGGAATGGAATGGACACCAGTTGAATGGAATGGAATGGAATGGAATGGAATGGAATGGAATGGACACCAGTTGAATGGAATGGAATGGAATGGAATGGAATGGAATGGAATGGAATGGAATCTACCCGAGTAGAACGGAATGGAATGGAATGGAATGGAATGGAATGGACAGGAGCAGAACGGAATGGAATGCAATGGAATGGAATGGAATGTACCAGAGCAGAACGGAATGGAATGAAATGGAAATGGAAAGGGAATGGAAATGGAACGGGAATGGAAATGGAACGGGAACGGAAATGGAACGGGAACGGAAATGGAACGGGAACGGAAACGGAACGAGAACGGAAATGGAACGGGAACGGAAATGGAACGGGAATGGTAATGGAACGGGAATGGAAATGGAACGGGAATGGAAATGGAACGGGAATGGAAATGGAACGGGAATGGAAATGGATCGGGAAAGGAAATGGAACGGGAATGGTAATGGAACTGGAATGGAAATGGAACGGGAATGGAAAAGAAACGGGAATGGAAATGGAACGGGAATGGAAATGGAATGGGAATGGAAATGGAATGGAATGGAATGGAATGGAATGGAATGGAATGTACCGGAGTGGAGTGGAGTGGAGTGGAGTGGAGTAGAGTGCACTGGAACGGAATGGAATGGAATGGAATGGAATGGAAAGGAACGGAATGTACCCGAGAAGCACGGAATGGAATGGAATGGAATGGAATGGAATGGAATGGAATGGAATGTACCGGAGTGGAGTGGAGTGGAATGGAGTGGAGTGGAGTGGAGTGGAGTGGAATGGAATGGAATGGAATGGAATGGAATGGAATGGAATGCAATGGAATGCAATGGAATGGAAAGGAATGGAATGGAATGGAATGGAATGGAATGGAATGGAATGGACACCAGTAGAATGGAATGGAATGGAATGGAATGGAATGGAATGGAATGGAATGGAATGGAATGTACCGGAGTGGAGTGGAGTGTAATGGAGTGGAGTGGAGTGGAGTGGAGTGGAATGGAATGGAATGGAATGGAATGGAATGGAATGGAATGCAATGGAATGCAATGGAATGGAAAGGAATGGAATGGAATGGAATGGAATGGAATGGAATGGAATGGACACCAGTAGAATGGAATGGAATGGAATGGAATGGAATGGAATGGAATGGAATGGAATGGAATGGAATTCAATGGAATGGAATGGAATGGAATGGAATTCTATGGAATGGAATGGAATGGAATGGAATTCAATGGAATGGAATGGAATGGAATGGAATTCTATGGAATGGAATGGAGTGGAATCGAATGGAATCGAATGGAATCGAATGGAATGGAATGGAATAGAATGGAATCAACCCGAGTAGAACGGAACGGAACGCAACGGAACGGAACGGAACGGAACGGGACGGAACGGAACGGAATGGAATGGAATGGAACGGAATTCCATTGAATGGTATGGAATGGAATGGAATTCAATGGAATGGAATGGAATGGAATGGAATTCCATGGAATGGAATGGAATTCCATGGAATGGAATGGAATGGAATGGAATTCAATGGAATGGAATGGAATGGAATGGAATGGAATGGAATGGAATGGAATTCAATGGAATGGAATGGAATGGAATGGAATGGAATGGAATGGAATGGAATTCTATGGAATGGAATGCAATGGAATGGAAAGGAATGGAATGGAATGGAATGGAATGGAATGGAATGGAATGGACACCAGTAGAATGGAATGGAATGGAATGGAATGGAATGGAATGGAATGGAATGGAATGGAATGGAATTCAATGGAATGGAATGGAATGGAATGGAATTCTATGGAATGGAATGGAATGGAATGGAATTCCATGGAATGGAATGGAATGGAATGGAATTCTATGGAATGGAATGGAGTGGAATCGAATGGAATCGAATGGAATCGAATGGAATGGAATGGAATAGAATGGAATCAACCCGAGTAGAACGGAACGGAACGCAACGGAACGGAACGGAACGGAACGGGACGGAACGGAACGGAATGGAATGGAATGGAACGGAATTCCATGGAATGGAATGGAATGGAATGGAATGGAATGGAATGGAATGGAATTCAATGGAATGGAATGGAATGGAATGGAATGGAATGGAATGGAATGGAATTCAATGGAATGGAATGGAATGGATTGGAATGGAATGGAATAGAATGGAATCAACCCGAGTAGAATGGAACGGAACACAACGGAACGGAACGGAACGCAACAGAACGGAACGGAACGGAACGGAACGGAACGGAATGGAATGGAATGGAACGGAATTCAGTGGAATGGAATGGAATGGAATGGAATTCTATGGAATGGAATGGAATGGAATGGAATGGAATTCCATGGAATGGAATGGAATGGAATGGAACGGAATGGAATGGAATACAATGGAATGGAATGGAGTGGAATGGAATGGAATCGAATGGAATTGAATGGAATCGAATGGAATCAAATGGGATCGAATGGAATGGAATGGAATAGAATGGAATCAACCCGAGTAGAACGGAATGGAATGGAATGGAATGGAATGGGATGGAATGGAATGGAATGGAATGGAATGGAATGGAATGGAATGGGATGGAATGGAATGGAATGGAATGGAATGGAATGGAATGGAATTCAATGGAATGGAATGGAACGGAATGGAATTCAATGGAATGGAATGGAATGGAATGGAATGGAATTGCATGGAATGGAATGGAATGGAATGGAATGGAATGGAATGGAATGGAATGGAATGGAATTCCATGGAATGGAATGGAATGGAATGGAATTCTATGGAATGGAATGGAATGGAATCGAATGGAATGGAATGGAATGGAATGGAATGGAATGGAATGGAATGGAATAGAATGGAATCAACCTGAGTAGAACGGAATGGAATGGAATGGAATGGAATGGAATGGAATGGAATGGAATGGAATGGAATGGAATGGAATGGAATGGAATGGAATGTACCAAAGTAGAACGGAATGGAATGGAATGGAATGGAATGGAATGGAATGGAATGGAATGGAATGGAATGTACCCGAGTAGAACGGAATGGAATGGAATGGAATGGATTGGAATGGAATGGAATGGAATGGAATGTAACCGAGTAGAACGGAATGGAATGTAATTGAATGGAATGTAACCGAGTTAAACGGAACGGAATGGAATGGAATGGAATGGAATGGAATGGAATGGAATGGAATTGAGTGCAATGCAATGCAATGGAATGCAACGGAATGGAAAGGAATGGAATGGAATGGAATGGAATCTACCCGAGTAGAACGGAATGGAATGGAATTGAATGGAATGTAACCGAGTAGAACGGAACGGAATGGAATGGAATGGAATGGAATGCAATGGAATGGAATGGAATGCAATGGAATGGAATGGAATGGAATGGAATGGAATGGAATGGACACCAGTTGAATGGAATGGAATGGAATGGAATGGAATGGAATGGAATGGAATGGAATCTACCCGAGTAGAACGGAATGGAATGGAATGGAATGGAATGGAATGGACAGGAGCAGAACGGAATGGAATGCAATGGAATGGAATGGAATGTACCCGAGCAGAACGGAATGGAATGAAATGGAAATGGAAAGGGAATGGAAATGGAACGGGAATGGAAATGGAACGGGAACGGAAATGGAACGGGAATGGAAATGGAACGGGAACGGAAACAGAACGAGAACGGAAATGGAACGGGAACGGAAATGGAACGGGAATGGTAATGGAACGGGAATGGAAATGGAACGGGAATGGAAATGGAACGGGAATGGAAATGGAACGGGAATGGAAATGGATCGGGAATGGAAATGGAACGGGAATGGTAATGGAACTGGAATGGAAATGGAACGGGAATGGAAAAGAAACGGGAATGGAAATGGAACGGGAATGGAAATGGAATGGGAATGGAAATGGAATGGAATGGAATGGAATGGAATGGAATGGAATGTACCGGAGTGGAGTGGAGTGGAGTGGAGTGGAGTAGAGCGCACTGGAACGGAATGGAATGGAATGGAATGGAATGGAAAGGAACGGAATGTACCCGAGAAGCACGGAATGGAATGGAATGGAATGGAATGGAATGGAATGGAATGGAATGGAATGTACCGGAGTGGAGTGGAGTGGAATGGAGTGGAGTGGAGTGGAGTGGAGTGGAATGGAATGGAATGGAATGGAATGGAATGGAATGCAATGGAATGCAATGGAATGGAAAGGAATGGAATGGAATGGAATGGAATGGAATGGAATGGAATGGACACCAGTAGAATGGAATGGAATGGAATGGAATGGAATGGAATGGAATGGAATGGAATTCAATGGAATGGAATGGAATGGAATGGAATTCAATGGAATGGAATGGAATGGAATGGAATTCAATGGAATGGAATGGAATGGAATGGAATTCAATGGAATGGAATGGAATGGAATGGAATTCTATGGAATGGAATGGAGTGGAATCGAATGGAATCGAATGGAATCGAATGGAATGGAATGGAATAGAATGGAATCAACCCGAGTAGAACGGAACGGAACGCAACGGAGCGGAACGGAACGGAACGGGATGGAACGGAACGGAATGGAATGCAATGGAACGGAATTCCATGGAATGGAATGGAATGGAATGGAATTCAATGGAATGGAATGGAATGGAATGGAATGGAATGGAATTCAATAGAATGGAATGGAATGGAATGGAATGGAATGGAATGGAATGGAATGGAATGGAATAGAATGGAATCAACCCGAGTAGAACGGAATGGAATGGAATGGAATGGAATGGAATGGAATGGAATGGAATGGAATGGAATGGAATGAAATGTTATGGAATGGAATGGAATGGAATTCAATGCAATTCAATTGAATGGAATGGAAGGGAATGGAATGGAGTGGAGTGGAGTGGAGTGGAGTGGAATGGAATGGAGTGGAATGGAATGGAATGGAATGGAATGGAATGGAATGGAATTCAATTTAATGGAATGGAAGGGAGTGGAATGGAGTGGAGTGGAGTGGAGTGGAGTGCAGTGGAGTGGAATGGAATGGAGTGGAATGGAATGGAATGGAATGGAATGGAATGGAATGGAATGGAATTCAATGGAGTGGAATGGAATGGAATGGAATGGAATGGAATGGAATGGAATTCAATGCAATGGAATGGAATGGAATCGAATGGAGTCAAATGGAATGGAATGGAATAGAATGGAATCAACACGAGTAGAACGGATCGGAACGCAACGGAACGGAACGGAACGGAACGGAACGGAATGGAATGTAATGTAATGGAATGGAATGGAATGGAATGGAGTGGAATGGAATGCAATGGAATGGAATGGAATGGAATGGAATGGAATGGAATGGAGTCGAATGGAATCGAATGGAATGGAATGGAATAGAATGGAATCAACCCGAGTAGAACGGTACGGAACGGAACAGAACGGAACGGAACGGAACGGAATGGAATGATCAACCCGTGTAGAATGGAATGGAATGGAATTGAATAGAATGGAATCAACCCTAGTTGAACGGAACGGAACGCAACGGAACGGAAAGGAACGGAATTCAATGGAATGGAATGGAATGGAATGGAATTCTATGGAATGGAATGGAATTCAATGGAATGGAATGGAATGGAATGGAATGGAATGGAATTCAATGGAATGGAAAGGAATGGAATGGAATGGAATTCAATGGAATGGAATGGAATGGAATGGAATGGAATGGAATGGAATGGAATCGAATGGAATCGAATGGAATCGAATGGAATCGAATGGAATGGATTGGAATAGAATGCAATCAACCCGAGTAGAATGGAATGGAATGGAATGGAATGGGATGGAATGGAATAGAATGGAATGGACTGGAATGGAATGGAATTCAAATGGAATGGAATGGAATGGAATTCTATGGAATGGAATGGAGTGGAATCGAATGGAATCGAATGGAATCGAATGGAATCGAATGGGATCGAATGGAATGGAATGGAATAGAATGGAATCAACCCGAGTAGAACGGAGCGGAACGCAACGGAACGGAACGGAACGGAACGGAACGGAAAGGAATGGAATGGAATGGAATGGAACGGAATTCAAAGGAATGGAATGGAACAGAATGGAATTCAATGGAAAGGAATGGAATGGAATGGAATGGAATTCAATGGAATGGAATGGAATGGAATGGAATGGAATGGAATGGAATGGAATGGAACGGAATTCTATGGAATGGAATGGAATGGAATTCAATGGAATGGAATGGAATGGAATGGAATGGAATGGAACGGAATTCAATGGAATGGAATGTAATGGAATGGAATTCAATGGAATGGAATGGAATTCAATGGAATGGAATGGAATGGAATGGAATGGAATGGAATGGAATGGAATTCAATGGAATGGAATGGAATGGAATGGAATGCAATGGAATGCAATGGAATGGAAAGGAATGGAATGGAATGGAATGGAATGGAATGGAATGGAATGGACACCAGTAGAATGGAATGGAATGGAATGGAATGGAATGGAATGGAATGGAATGGAATGGAATTCAATGGAATGGAATGGAATGGAATGGAATTCTATGGAATGGAATGGAATGGAATGGAATTCAATGGAATGGAATGGAATGGAATGGAATTCTATGGAATGGAATGGAGTGGAATCGAATGGAATCGAATGGAATCGAATGGAATGGAATGGAATAGAATGGAATCAACCCGAGTAGAACGGAACGGAACGCAACGGAACGGAACGGAACGGAACGGGACGGAACGGAACGGAATGGAATGGAATGGAACGGAATTCCATGGAATGGAATGGAATGGAATGGAATTCAATGGAATGGAATGGAATGGAATGGAATGGAATGGAATGGAATGGAATGGAATGGAATGGAATGGAATTCAATGGAATGGAATGGAATGGAATGGAATGGAATGGAATGGAATGGAATGGAATTCAATGGAATGGAATGGAATGGATTGGAATGGAATGGAATAGAATGGAAACAACCCGAGTAGAACGGAACGGAACACAACGGAACGGAACGGAACGCAACAGAACGGAACGGAACGGAACGGAACGGAACGGAATGGAATGGAATGGAACGGAATTCAGTGGAATGGAATGGAATGGAATGGAATTCTATGGAATGGAATGCAATGGAATGGAATGGAATTCCATGGAATGGAATGGAATGGAATGGAATGGAATTCAATGGAATGGAATGGAGTGGAATGGAATGGAATCGAATGGAATTGAATGGAATCGAATGGAATCAAATGGGATCGAATGGAATGGAATGGAATAGAATGGAATCAACCCGAGTAGAACGGAATGGAATGGAATGGAATGGAATGGGATGGAATGGAATGGAATGGAATGGAATGGAATGGAATGGAATGGAATGGAATGGAATGGAATGGGATGGAATGGAATGGAATGGAATGGAATGGAATGTAATTCAATGGAATGGAATGGAACGGAATGGAATTCAATGGAATGGAATGGAATGGAATGGAATGGAATGGAATGGAATGGAATGGAATGGAATGGAATTCCATGGAATGGAATGGAATGGAATGGAATTCTATGGAATGGAATGGAATGGAATCGAATGGAATGGAATGGAATGGAATGGAATGGAATGGGATGGAATGGAATAGAATGGAATCAACCTGAGTAGAACGGAATGGAATGGAAAGGAATGGAATGGAATGGAATGGAATGGAATGGAATGGAATTCAATGGAATGGAATGGAATGGAATGGAATGGAATTCAATGGAATGGAATGGAATGGAATGGAATGGAAAGGAATGGAATGGAATGGAATGGAATTCAATGCAATAGAATGGAATGGAATGGAATGGAATCGAATGGAATCGAATGGAATCGAATGGAATGGAATGGAATAGAATGGAATCAACCCGAGTAGAACGGAATGGAATGGAATGGAATGGAATGGAATGGAATTCAATGGAATTCAATGGAATTCAATGGAATGGAATGGAATGGAAAAGAGTGGAGTGGAGTGGACTGGAGTGGAGTGGAGTGGAGTGGAGTGGAATGGAATGGAGTGGAATGGAATGGAATGGAATGGAATGGAATGGAATGGAATGGAATGGAATTCAATGGAATGGAATGGAATGGAATGGAATGGAATGGAATGGAATTCAATGGAATGGAATGGAATGGAATGGAATGGAATGGAATGGAATGGAATGGAATGGAATCTACCCGAGTAGAACGGAATGGAACGGAATGGAATGGAATGGAATGTACAGGAGCAGAACGGAATGGAATGCAATGGAATGGAATGGAATGTACCCGAGCAGAACGGAAAGGAATGAAATGGAAATGGAAAGGGAATGGAAATGGAACGGGAATGGAAATGGAACGGGAACGCAATTGAAACGGGAATGGAAATGGAACGGGAACGGAAACGGAACGAGAACGGAAATGGAACGGGAACGGAAACGGAACGGGAACGGAAATGGAACGGGAATGGTAACGGAACAGGAATGGAAATGGAACGGGAATGGAAAAGGAACGGGAATGGAAATGGATCGGGAATGGAAATGGAACGGGAATGGTAATGGAACGGGAATGGAAATGGAACGGGAATGGAAAAGAAACGGGAATGGAAATGGAACGGGAATGGAAATGGAATGGGAATGGAAATGGAATGGAATGGAATGGAATGGAATGGAATGTACCGGAGTGGAGTGGAGTGGAGTGGAGTAGAGTGCACTGGAACGGAATGGAATGGAATGGAATGGAATGGAATGGAACGGAACGGAATGTACCTGAGAAGCACGGAATGGAATGGAATGGAATGGAATGGAATGGAATGGAATGGAATGGAATGTACCGGAGTGGAGTGGAGTGGAATGGAGTGGACTGGAGTGGTGTGGAGTGGAATGGAATGGAATGGAATGGAATGGAATGGAATGGAATGGAATGGAATGGAATGCAATGGAATGCAATGGAATGGAAAGGAATGGAATGGAATGGAATGGAATGGAATGGAATGGAATGGAATGGAATGGAATGGACAACAGTAGAATGGAATGGAATGGAATGGAATGGAATGGAATGGAATGGAATGGAATGGAATTCAATGGAATGGAATGGAATGGAATGGAATTCAATGGAATGGAATGGAATGGAATGGAATTCAATGGAATGGAATGGAATGGAATGGAATTCTATGGAATGGAATGGAGTGGAATCGAATGGAATCGAATGGAATCGAATGGAATGGAATGGAATAGAATGGAATCAACCCGAGTAGAACGGAGCGGAACGCAACGGAACGGAACGGAACGGAACGGGACGGAACGGAACGGAATGGAATGGAATGGAACGGAATTCCATGGAATGGAATGGAATGGAATGGAATTCGATGGAATGGAATGGAATGGATTGGAATGGAATGGAATAGAATGGAATCAACCCGAGTAGAACGGAACGGAACACAACGGAACGGAACGGAACGCAACGGAACGGAACGGAACGGAACGGAACGGAACGGAATGGAATGGAACGGAATTCAATGGAATGGAATGGAATGGAATGGAATTCTATGGAATGGAATGGAATGGAATGGAATGGAATGGAATGGAATGGAATGGAATGGAATTCCATGGAATGGAATGGAATGGAATGGAATGGAATGGAATTGAATGGAATCGAATGGAATCAAATGGGATCGAATGGAATGGAATGGAATAGAATGGAATCAACCCGAGTAGAACGGAATGGAATGGAATGTTATGGAATGGGATGGAATGGAATGGAATGGAATGGAATGGAACGGAATTCAATGGAATGGAATGGAATGGAATGGAATGGAATGGAATGGAATTCAATGGAATGGAATGGAACGGAATGGAATTCAATGGAATGGAATTCAATGGAATGGAATGGAACGGAATGGAATTCAATGGAATGGAATGGAATGGAATGGAATGGAATGGAATGGAATGGAATGGAATGGAATTCCATGGAATGGAATGGAATTCCATGGAATGGAATGGAATGGAATGGAATTCCATGGAATGGAATGGAATGGAATGGAATTCAATGGAATGGAATGGAATGGAATCGAATGGAATGGAATGGAATGGAATGGAATGAAATGGAATGGAATGGAATAGAATGGAATCAACCTGAGTAGAACGGAATGGAATGGAATGGAATGGAATGGAATGGAATGGAATGGAATGGAATGTACCAAAGTAGAACGGAATGGAATGGAATGGAATGGAATGGAATGGAATGGAATGGAATGGAATGGAATGGAAAGTACACGAGTAGAACGGAATGGAATGGAATGGAATGGATTGGAATGGAATGGAATGGAATGGAATGGAATGTAACCGAGTTGAACGGAACGGAATGGAATGGAATGGAATGGAATGGAATGGAATGGAATGGAATGGAATTGAGTGCAATGCAATGCAATGGAATGCAATGGAATGGAAAGGAATGGAATGGAATAGAATGGAATCAACCCGAGTAGAACGGAACGGAACGCAACGGAACGGAACGGAACGGAACGGGACGGAACGGAACGGAATGGAATGGAATGGAACGGAATTCCATGGAATGGAATGGAATGGAATGGAATTCAATGGAATGGAATGGAATGGAATGGAATGGAATGGAATTCAATGGAATGGAATGGAATGGAATGGAATGGAATGGAATGGAATGGAATGGAATGGAACGGAATGTACCGGAGTGGAGTGGAGTGGAATGGAGTGGAGTGGAGTGGAGTGGAGTGGAATGGAATGGAATGGAATGGAATGGAATGGAATGGAATGCAATGGAATGCAATGGAATGGAAAGGAATGGAATGGAATGGAATGGAATGGAATGGAATGGAATGGACACCAGTAGAATGGAATGGAATGGAATGGAATGGAATGGAATGGAATGGAATGGAATGGAATGGAATGGAATTCAATGGAATGGAATGGAATGGAATGGAATTCTATGGAATGGAATGGAATGGAATGGAATTCAATGGAATGGAATGGAATGGAATTCTGTGGAATGGAATGGAGTGGAATCGAATGGAATCGAATGGAATCGAATGGAATGGAATGGAATAGAATGGAATCAACCCGAGTAGAACGGAACGGAACGCAACGGAACGGAACGGAACGGAACGGGATGGAACGGAACGGAATGGAATGGAATGGAACGGAATTCCATGGAATGGAATGGAATGGAAAGGAATTCAATGGAATGGAATGGAATGGAATGGAATGGAATGGAATTCAATGGAATGGAATGGAATGGAATGGAATGGAATGGAATGGAATGGAATTCAATGGAATGGAATGGAATGGATTGAAATGGAATGGAATAGAATGGAATCAACCCGAGTAGAACGGAACGGAACACAACGGAACGGAACGGAACGCAACAGAACGGAACGGAACGGAACGGAACGGAACAGAATGGAATGGAATGGAACGGAATTCAGTGGAATGGAATGGAATGGAATGGAATGGAATTCCATGGAATGGAATGGAATGGAATGGAATGGAATGGAATTCAATGGAATGGAATGGAGTGGAATGGTATGGAATCGAATGGAATTGAATGGAATCGAATGGAATCAAATGGGATCGAATGGAATGGAATGGAATAGAATGGAATCAACCCGAGTAGAACGGAATGGAATGGAATGGAATGGAATGGGATGGAATGGAATGGAATGGAATGGAATGGAATGGGATGGAATGGAATGGAATGGAATGGAATGGAATGGAATGGAATTCAATGGAATGGAATGGAACGGAATGGAATTCAATGGAATGGAATGGAATGGAATGGAATGGAATGGAATGGAATGGAATGGAATGGAATTCCATGGAATGGAATGGAATGGAATGGAATTCTATGGAATGGAATGGAATGGAATCGAATGGAATGGAATGGAATGGAATGGAATGGAATGGAATGGAATGGAATGGAATGGAATGGAATGGAATAGAATGGAATCAACCTGAGTAGAACGGAATGGAATGGAATGGAATGGAATGGAATGGGTTGGAATGGAATGGAATGGAATGGAATGTACCAAAGTAGAACGGAATGGAATGGAATGGAATGGAATGGAATGGAATGGAATGGAATGGAATGGAATGGAATGTACCCGAGTAGAACGGAATGGAATGGAATGGAATGGAATAGAATGGAATGGAATGGAATGGAATGGAATGTAACCGAGTAGAACGGAATGGAATGTAATTGAATGGAATGTAACCGAGTTGAACGGAACGGAATGGAATGGAATGGAATGGAATGGAATGGAATTGAGTGCAATGCAATGCAATGGAATGCAATGGAATGGAAAGGAATGGAATGGAATGGAATGGAATCTACCCGAGTAGAACGGAATGGAATGGAATTGAATGGAATGTAACCGAGTAGAACGGAACGGAATGGAATGGAATGGAATGGAATGCAATGGAATGGAATGGAATGCAATGGAATGGAATGGAATGGAATGGAATGGAATGGAATGGAATGGAATGGACACCAGTTGAATGGAATGGAATGGAATGGAATGGAATGGAATGGAATGGAATGGAATGGAATCTACCCGAGTAGAACGGAATGGAATGGAATGGAATGGAATGGAATGGACAGGAGCAGAACGGAATGGAATGCAATGGAATGGAATGGAATGTACCCGAGCAGAACGGAATGGAATGAAATGGAAATGGAAAGGGAATGGAAATGGAACGGGAATGGAAATGGAACGGGAACGGAAATGGAACGGGAATGGAAATGGAACGGGAACGGAAACGGAACGAGAACGGAAATGGAACGGGAACGGAAATGGAACGGGAATGGTAATGGAACGGGAATGGAAATGGAACGGGAATGGAAATGGAACGGGAATGGAAATGGAACGGGAATGGAAATGGATCGGGAAAGGAAATGGAACGGGAATGGTAATGGAACTGGAATGGAAATGGAACGGGAATGGAAAAGAAACGGGAATGGAAATGGAACGGGAATGGAAATGGAATGGGAATGGAAATGGAATGGAATGGAATGGAATGGAATGGAATGGAATGTACCGGAGTGGAGTGGAGTGGAGTGGAGTGGAGTAGAGTGCACTGGAACGGAATGGAATGGAATGGAATGGAATGGAAAGGAACGGAATGTACCCGAGAAGCACGGAATGGAATGGAATGGAATGGAATGGAATGGAATGGAATGGAATGGAATGTACCGGAGTGGAGTGGAGTGGAATGGAGTGGAGTGGAGTGGAGTGGAGTGGAATGGAATGGAAAGGAATGGAATGGAATGGAATGGAATGGAATGGAATGCAATGGAATGCAATGGAATGGAAAGGAATGGAATGGAATGGAATGGAATGGAATGGAATGGAATGGAATGGAATGGACACCAGTAGAATGGAATGGAATGGAATGGAATGGAATGGAATGGAATGTACCGGAGTGGAGTGGAGTGTAATGGAGTGGAGTGGAGTGGAGTGGAGTGGAATGGAATGGAATGGAATGGAATGGAATGGAATGGAATGGAATGCAATGGAATGCAATGGAATGGAAAGGAATGGAATGGAATGGAATGGAATGGAATGGAATGGACACCAGTAGAATGGAATGGAATGGAATGGAATGGAATGGAATGGAATGGAATGGAATGGAATGGAATTCAATGGAATGGAATGGAATGGAATGGAATTCTATGGAATGGAATGGAATGGAATGGAATTCAATGGAATGGAATGGAATGGAATGGAATTCTATGGAATGGAATGGAGTGGAATCGAATGGAATCGAATGGAATCGAATGGAATGGAATGGAATAGAATGGAATCAACCCGAGTAGAACGGAACGGAACGCAACGGAACGGAACGGAACGGAACGGGACGGAACGGAACGGAATGGAATGGAATGGAACGGAATTCCATGGAATGGAATGGAATGGAATGGAATGGAATGGAATTCAATGGAATGGAATGGAATGGAATGGAATGGAATGGAATGGAATGGAATTCAATGGAATGGAATGGAATGGATTGAAATGGAATGGAATAGAATGGAATCAACCCGAGTAGAACGGAACGGAACACAACGGAACGGAACGGAACGCAACAGAACGGAACGGAACGGAACGGAACGGAACAGAATGGAATGGAATGGAACGGAATTCAGTGGAATGGAATGGAATGGAATGGAATTCTATGGAATGGAATGGAATGGAATGGAATTCCATGGAATGGAATGGAATGGAATGGAATGGAATGGAATTCAATGGAATGGAATGGAGTGGAATGGTATGGAATCGAATGGAATTGAATGGAATCGAATGGAATCAAATGGGATCGAATGGAATGGAATGGAATAGAATGGAATCAACCCGAGTAGAACGGAATGGAATGGAATGGAATGGAATGGGATGGAATGGAATGGAATGGAATGGAATGGAATGGAATGGGATGGAATGGAATGGAATGGAATGGAATGGAATGGAATGGAATTCAATGGAATGGAATGGAACGGAATGGAATTCAATGGAATGGAATGGAATGGAATGGAATGGAATGGAATGGAATGGAATGGAATTCCATGGAATGGAATGGAATGGAATGGAATTCTATGGAATGGAATGGAATGGAATCGAATGGAATGGAATGGAATGGAATGGAATGGAATGGAATGGAATGGAATGGAATGGAATGGAATGGAATAGAATGGAATCAACCTGAGTAGAACGGAATGGAATGGAATGGAATGGAATGGAATGGAATGGAATGGAATGGAATGGAATGGAATGTACCAAAGTAGAACGGAATGGAATGGAATGGAATGGAATGGAATGGAATGGAATGGAATGGAATGGAATGGAATGTACCCGAGTAGAACGGAATGGAATGGAATGGAATGGAATAGAATGGAATGGAATGGAATGGAATGGAATGTAACCGAGTAGAACGGAATGGAATGTAATTGAATGGAATGTAACCGAGTTGAACGGAACGGAATGGAATGGAATGGAATGGAATGGAATGGAATTGAGTGCAATGCAATGCAATGGAATGCAATGGAATGGAAAGGAATGGAATGGAATGGAATGGAATCTACCCGAGTAGAACGGAATGGAATGGAATTGAATGGAATGTAATCGAGTAGAACGGAACGGAATGGAATGGAATGGAATGGAATGCAATGGAATGGAATGGAATGCAATGGAATGGAATGGAATGGAATGGAATGGAATGGAATGGAATGGACACCAGTTGAATGGAATGGAATGGAATGGAATGGAATGGAATGGAATGGAATGGAATGGAATGGAATGGAATCTACCCGAGTAGAACGGAATGGAATGGAATGGAATGGAATGGAATGGACAGGAGCAGAACGGAATGGAATGCAATGGAATGGAATGGAATGTACCCGAGCAGAATGGAATGGAATGAAATGGAAATGGAAAGGGAATGGAAATGGAACGGGAATGGAAATGGAACGGGAACGGAAATGGAACGGGAATGGAAATGGAACGGGAACGGAAACGGAACGAGAACGGAAATGGAACGGGAACGGAAATGGAACGGGAATGGTAATGGAACGGGAATGGAAATGGAACGGGAATGGAAATGGAACGGGAATGGAAATGGAACGGGAATGGAAATGGATCGGGAAAGGAAATGGAACGGGAATGGTAATGGAACTGGAATGGAAATGGAACGGGAATGGAAAAGAAACGGGAATGGAAATGGAACGGGAATGGAAATGGAATGGGAATGGAAATGGAATGGAATGGAATGGAATGGAATGGAATGGAATGTACCGGAGTGGAGTGGAGTGGAGTGGAGTGGAGTAGAGTGCACTGGAACGGAATGGAATGGAATGGAATGGAATGGAAAGGAACGGAATGTACCCGAGAAGCACGGAATGGAATGGAATGGAATGGAATGGAATGGAATGGAATGGAATGGAATGTACCGGAGTGGAGTGGAGTGGAATGGAGTGGAGTGGAGTGGAGTGGAGTGGAATGGAATGGAATGGAATGGAATGGAATGGAATGGAATGGAATGCAATGGAATGCAATGGAATGGAAAGGAATGGAATGGAATGGAATGGAATGGAATGGAATGGAATGGAATGGAATGGAATGGACACCAGTAGAATGGAATGGAATGGAATGGAATGGAATGGAATGGAATGTACCGGAGTGGAGTGGAGTGTAATGGAGTGGAGTGGAGTGGAGTGGAGTGGAATGGAATGGAATGGAATGGAATGGAATGGAATGGAATGGAATGCAATGGAATGCAATGGAATGGAAAGGAATGGAATGGAATGGAATGGAATGGAATGGAATGGAATGGACACCAGTAGAATGGAATGGAATGGAATGGAATGGAATGGAATGGAATGGAATGGAATGGAATGGAATTCAATGGAATGGAATGGAATGGAATGGAATTCTATGGAATGGAATGGAATGGAATGGAATTCAATGGAATGGAATGGAATGGAATGGAATTCTATGGAATGGAATGGAGTGGAATCGAATGGAATCGAATGGAATCGAATGGAATGGAATGGAATAGAATGGAATCAACCCGAGTAGAACGGAACGGAACGCAACGGAACGGAACGGAACGGAACGGGACGGAACGGAACGGAATGGAATGGAATGGAACGGAATTCCATGGAATGGAATGGAATGGAATGGAATTCAATGGAATTGAATGGAATGGAATGGAATGGAATGGAATGGAATTCAATGGAATGGAATGGAATGGAATGGAATGGAATGGAATGGAATGGAATGGAATGGAATTCAATGGAATGGAATGGAATGGATTGGAATGGAATGGAATAGAATGGAATCAACCCGAGTAGAACGGAACGGAACACAACGGAACGGAACGGAACGCAACAGAACGGAACGGAACGGAACGGAACGGAACGGAATGGAATGGAATGGAACGGAATTCAGTGGAATGGAATGGAATGGAATGGAATTCTATGGAATGGAATGGAATGGAATGGAATGGAATTCCATGGAATGGAATGGAATGGAATGGAATGGAATGGAATGGAATACAATGGAATGGAATGGAGTGGAATGGAATGGAATCGAATGGAATTGAATGGAATCGAATGGAATCAAATGGGATCGAATGGAATGGAATGGAATAGAATGGAATCAACCCGAGTAGAACGGAATGGAATGGAATGGAATGGAATGGGATGGAATGGAATGGAATGGAATGGGATGGAATGGAATGGAATGGAATGGAATGGAATGGAATGGAATGGGATGGAATGGAATGGAATGGAATGGAATGGAATGGAATGGAATTCAATGGAATGGAATGGAACGGAATGGAATTCAATGGAATGGAAAGGAATGGAATGGAATGGAATTCAATGGAATGGAATGGAATAGAATGGAATGGAATGGAATGGAATGGAATGGAATGGAATGGAATGGAATGGAATGGAATTCCATGGAATGGAATGGAATTCCATGGAATGGAATGGAATGGAATGGAATTCTATGGAATGGAATGGAATGGAATCGAATGGAATGGAATGGAATGGAATGGAATGGAATGGAATGGAATGGAATAGAATGGAATCAACCTGAGTAGAACGGAATGGAATGGAATGGAATGGAATGGAATGGAATGGAATGGAATGGAATGGAATGTACCAAAGTAGAACGGAATGGAATGCAATGGAATGGAATGGAATGGAATGGAATGGAATGGAATGGAATGGAATGGAATGGAATGGAATGTACCCGAGTAGAAAGGAATGGAATGGAATGGAATGGATTGGAATGGAATGGAATGGAATGGAATGGAATGTAACCGAGTAGAACGGAATGGAATGTAATTGAATGGAATGTAACCGAGTTAAACGGAACGGAATGGAATGGAATGGAATGGAATGGAATGGAATGGAATGGAATGGAATTGAGTGCAATGCAATGCAATGGAATGCAATGGAATGGAAAGGAATGGAATGGAATGGAATGGAATCTACCCGAGTAGAACGGAATGGAATGGAATTGAATGGAATGTAACCGAGTAGAACGGAACGGAATGGAATGGAATGGAATGGAATGCAATGGAATGGAGTGGAATGCAATGGAATGGAATGGAATGCAATGGAATGGAATGGAATGGAATGGAATGGAATGGAATGGAATGGACACCAGTTGAATGGAATGGAATGGAATGGAATGGAATGGAATGGAATGGACACCAGTTGAATGGAATGGAATGGAATGGAATGGAATGGAATGGAATGGAATGGAATGGAATCTACCCGAGTAGAACGGAATGGAATGGAATGGAATGGAATGGAATGGACAGGAGCAGAACGGAATGGAATGCAATGGAATGGAATGGAATGTACCAGAGCAGAACGGAATGGAATGAAATGGAAATGGAAAGGGAATGGAAATGGAACGGGAATGGAAATGGAACGGGAACGGAAATGGAACGGGAACGGAAATGGAACGGGAACGGAAACGGAACGAGAACGGAAATGGAACGGGAACGGAAATGGAACGGGAATGGTAATGGAACGGGAATGGAAATGGAACGGGAATGGAAATGGAACGGGAATGGAAATGGAACGGGAATGGAAATGGATCGGGAAAGGAAATGGAACGGGAATGGTAATGGAACTGGAATGGAAATGGAACGGGAATGGAAAAGAAACGGGAATGGAAATGGAACGGGAATGGAAATGGAATGGGAATGGAAATGGAATGGAATGGAATGGAATGGAATGGAATGGAATGTACCGGAGTGGAGTGGAGTGGAGTGGAGTGGAGTAGAGTGCACTGGAACGGAATGGAATGGAATGGAATGGAATGGAAAGGAACGGAATGTACCCGAGAAGCACGGAATGGAATGGAATGGAATGGAATGGAATGGAATGGAATGGAATGTACCGGAGTGGAGTGGAGTGGAATGGAGTGGAGTGGAGTGGAGTGGAGTGGAATGGAATGGAATGGAATGGAATGGAATGGAATGGAATGCAATGGAATGCAATGGAATGGAAAGGAATGGAATGGAATGGAATGGAATGGAATGGAATGGAATGGAATGGACACCAGTAGAATGGAATGGAATGGAATGGAATGGAATGGAATGGAATGGAATGGAATGGAATGGAATGGAATGTACCGGAGTGGAGTGGAGTGGAATGGAGTGGAGTGGAGTGGAGTGGAGTGGAATGGAATGGAATGGAATGGAATGGAATGGAATGGAATGCAATGGAATGCAATGGAATGGAAAGGAATGGAATGGAATGGAATGGAATGGAATGGAATGGAATGGACACCAGTAGAATGGAATGGAATGGAATGGAATGGAATGGAATGGAATGGAATGGAATGGAATGGAATGGAATTCAATGGAATGGAATGGAATGGAATGGAATTCTATGGAATGGAATGGAATGGAATGGAATTCAATGGAATGGAATGGAATGGAATGGAATTCTATGGAATGGAATGGAGTGGAATCGAATGGAATCGAATGGAATCGAATGGAATGGAATGGAATAGAATGGAATCAACCCGAGTAGAACGGAACGGAACGCAACGGAACGGAACGGAACGGAACGGGACGGAACGGAACGGAATGGAATGGAATGGAACGGAATTCCATGGAATGGTATGGAATGGAATGGAATGGAATGGAATGGAATGGAATGGAATAGAATGGAATGGAATGGAATTCCATGGAATGGAATGGAATGGAATGGAATTCAATGGAATGGAATGGAATGGAATGGAATGGAATGGAATGGAATGGAATTCAAAGGAATGGAATGGAATGGAATGGAATGGAATGGAATGGAATTCTATGGAATGGAATGCAATGGAATGGAAAGGAATGGAATGGAATGGAATGGAATGGAATGGAATGGAATGGAATGGACACCAGTAGAATGGAATGGAATGGAATGGAATGGAATGGAATGGAATGGAATGGAATGGAATGGAATGGAATTCAATGGAATGGAATGGAATGGAATGGAATTCTATGGAATGGAATGGAATGGAATGGAATTCAATGGAATGGAATGGAATGGAATGGAATTCTATGGAATGGAATGGAGTGGAATCGAATGGAATCGAATGGAATCGAATGGAATGGAATGGAATAGAATGGAATCAACCCGAGTAGAACGGAACGGAACGCAACGGAACGGAACGGAACGGAACGGGACGGAACGGAACGGAATGGAATGGAATGGAACGGAATTCCATGGAATGGAATGGAATGGAATGGAATGGAATGGAATGGAATTCAATGGAATGGAATGGAATGGAATGGAATGGAATGGAATGGAATGGAATTCAATGGAATGGAATGGAATGGATTGGAATGGAATGGAATAGAATGGAATCAACCCGAGTAGAACGGAACGGAACACAACGGAACGGAACGGAACGCAACAGAACGGAACGGAACGGAACGGAACGGAACGGAATGGAATGGAATGGAACGGAATTCAGTGGAATGGAATGGAATGGAATGGAATTCTATGGAATGGAATGGAATGGAATGGAATGGAATTCCATGGAATGGAATGGAATGGAATGGAATTCCATGGAATGGAATGGAATGGAATGGAATGGAATGGAATGGAATGGAATGGAATACAATGGAATGGAATGGAGTGGAATGGAATGGAATCGAATGGAATTGAATGGAATCGAATGGAATCAAATGGGATCGAATGGAATGGAATGGAATAGAATGGAATCAACCCGAGTAGAACGGAATGGAATGGAATGGAATGGAATGGGATGGAATGGAATGGAATGGAATGGAATGGAATGGAATGGAATGGGATGGAATGGAATGGAATGGAATGGAATGGAATGGAATGGAATTCAATGGAATGGAATGGAACGGAATGGAATTCAATGGAATGGAATGGAATGGAATGGAATGGAATGGAATTGCATGGAATGGAATGGAATGGAATGGAATGGAATGGAATGGAATGGAATGGAATGGAATGGAATGGAATTCCATGGAATGGAATGGAATGGAATGGAATTCTATGGAATGGAATGGAATGGAATCGAATGGAATGGAATGGAATGGAATGGAATGGAATGGAATGGAATGGAATAGAATGGAATCAACCTGAGTAGAACGGAATGGAATGGAATGGAATGGAATGGAATGGAATGGAATGGAATGGAATGGAATGGAATGTACCAAAGTAGAACGGAATGGAATGGAATGGAATGGAATGGAATGGAATGGAATGGAATGGAATGGAATGGAATGTACCCGAGTAGAACGGAATGGAATGGAATGGAATGGATTGGAATGGAATGGAATGGAATGGAATGTAACCGAGTAGAACGGAATGGAATGTAATTGAATGGAATGTAACCGAGTTAAACGGAACGGAATGGAATGGAATGGAATGGAATGGAATGGAATGGAATGGAATGGAATTGAGTGCAATGCAATGCAATGGAATGCAACGGAATGGAAAGGAATGGAATGGAATGGAATGGAATCTACCCGAGTAGAACGGAATGGAATGGAATTGAATGGAATGTAACCGAGTAGAACGGAACGGAATGGAATGGAATGGAATGGAATGCAATGGAATGGAATGGAATGCAATGGAATGGAATGGAATGGAATGGAATGGAATGGAATGGACACCAGTTGAATGGAATGGAATGGAATGGAATGGAATGGAATGGAATGGAATGGAATGGAATCTACCCGAGTAGAACGGAATGGAATGGAATGGAATGGAATGGAATGGACAGGAGCAGAACGGAATGGAATGCAATGGAATGGAATGGAATGTACCCGAGCAGAACGGAATGGAATGAAATGGAAATGGAAAGGGAATGGAAATGGAACGGGAATGGAAATGGAACGGGAACGGAAATGGAACGGGAATGGAAATGGAACGGGAACGGAAACAGAACGAGAACGGAAATGGAACGGGAACGGAAATGGAACGGGAATGGTAATGGAACGGGAATGGAAATGGAACGGGAATGGAAATGGAACGGGAATGGAAATGGAACGGGAATGGAAATGGATCGGGAATGGAAATGGAACGGGAATGGTAATGGAACTGGAATGGAAATGGAACGGGAATGGAAAAGAAACGGGAATGGAAATGGAACGGGAATGGAAATGGAATGGGAATGGAAATGGAATGGAATGGAATGGAATGGAATGGAATGGAATGTACCGGAGTGGAGTGGAGTGGAGTGGAGTGGAGTAGAGCGCACTGGAACGGAATGGAATGGAATGGAATGGAATGGAAAGGAACGGAATGTACCCGAGAAGCACGGAATGGAATGGAATGGAATGGAATGGAATGGAATGGAATGGAATGTACCGGAGTGGAGTGGAGTGGAATGGAGTGGAGTGGAGTGGAGTGGAGTGGAATGGAATGGAATGGAATGGAATGGAATGGAATGCAATGGAATGCAATGGAATGGAAAGGAATGGAATGGAATGGAATGGAATGGAATGGAATGGAATGGACACCAGTAGAATGGAATGGAATGGAATGGAATGGAATGGAATGGAATGGAATGGAATTCAATGGAATGGAATGGAATGGAATGGAATTCAATGGAATGGAATGGAATGGAATGGAATTCAATGGAATGGAATGGAATGGAATGGAATTCAATGGAATGGAATGGAATGGAATGGAATTCTATGGAATGGAATGGAGTGGAATCGAATGGAATCGAATGGAATCGAATGGAATGGAATGGAATAGAATGGAATCAACCCGAGTAGAACGGAACGGAACGCAACGGAGCGGAACGGAACGGAACGGGACGGAACGGAACGGAATGGAATGCAATGGAACGGAATTCCATGGAATGGAATGGAATGGAATGGAATTCAATGGAATGGAATGGAATGGAATGGAATGGAATGGAATTCAATAGAATGGAATGGAATGGAATGGAATGGAATGGAATGGAATGGAATGGAATAGAATGGAATCAACCCGAGTAGAACGGAATGGAATGGAATGGAATGGAATGGAATGGAATGGAATGGAATGGAATGGAATGAAATGTTATGGAATGGAATGGAATGGAATTCAATGCAATTCAATTGAATGGAATGGAAGGGAATGGAATGGAGTGGAGTGGAGTGGAGTGGAGTGGAATGGAATGGAGTGGAATGGAATGGAATGGAATGGAATGGAATGGAATGGAATTCAATTTAATGGAATGGAAGGGAGTGGAATGGAGTGGAGTGGAGTGGAGTGGAGTGCAGTGGAGTGGAATGGAATGGAGTGGAATGGAATGGAATGGAATGGAATGGAATGGAATGGAATGGAATTCAATGGAGTGGAATGGAATGGAATGGAATGGAATGGAATGGAATGGAATTCAATGCAATGGAATGGAATGGAATCGAATGGAGTCAAATGGAATGGAATGGAATAGAATGGAATCAACACGAGTAGAACGGATCGGAACGCAACGGAACGGAACGGAACGGAACGGAACGGAATGGAATGTAATGGAATGGAATGGAATGGAATGGAATGGAGTGGAATGGAATGCAATGGAATGGAATGGAATGGAATGGAATGGAATGGAATGGAGTCGAATGGAATCGAATGGAATGGAATGGAATAGAATGGAATCAACCCGAGTAGAACGGTACGGAACGGAACAGAACGGAACGGAACGGAACGGAATGGAATGATCAACCCGTGTAGAATGGAATGGAATGGAATTGAATAGAATGGAATCAACCCTAGTTGAACGGAACGGAACGCAACGGAACGGAACGGAACGGAACGGAATGGAATGGAATGGAAAGGAACGGAATTCAATGGAATGGAATGGAATGGAATGGAATTCTATGGAATGGAATGGAATTCAATGGAATGGAATGGAATGGAATGGAATGGAATGGAATTCAATGGAATGGAAAGGAATGGAATGGAATGGAATTCAATGGAATGGAATGGAATGGAATGGAATGGAATGGAATGGAATGGAATCGAATGGAATCGAATGGAATCGAATGGAATCGAATGGAATGGATTGGAATAGAATGCAATCAACCCGAGTAGAATGGAATGGAATGGAATGGAATGGGATGGAATGGAATAGAATGGAATGGACTGGAATGGAATGGAATTCAAATGGAATGGAATGGAATGGAATTCTATGGAATGGAATGGAGTGGAATCGAATGGAATCGAATGGAATCGAATGGAATCGAATGGGATCGAATGGAATGGAATGGAATAGAATGGAATCAACCCGAGTAGAACGGAGCGGAACGCAACGGAACGGAACGGAACGGAACGGAACGGAAAGGAATGGAATGGAATGGAATGGAACGGAATTCAAAGGAATGGAATGGAACAGAATGGAATTCAATGGAAAGGAATGGAATGGAATGGAATGGAATTCAATGGAATGGAATGGAATGGAATGGAATGGAATGGAATGGAATGGAATGGAACGGAATTCTATGGAATGGAATGGAATGGAATTCAATGGAATGGAATGGAATGGAATGGAATGGAATGGAACGGAATTCAATGGAATGGAATGGAATGGAATGGAATTCAATGGAATGGAATGGAATTCAATGGAATGGAATGGAATGGAATGGAATGGAATGGAATGGAATGGAATGGAATTCAATGGAATGGAATGGAATGGAATGGAATGGAATGCAATGGAATGCAATGGAATGGAAAGGAATGGAATGGAATGGAATGGAATGGAATGGAATGGAATGGACACCAGTAGAATGGAATGGAATGGAATGGAATGGAATGGAATGGAATGGAATGGAATGGAATGTACCGGAGTGGAGTGGAGTGTAATGGAGTGGAGTGGAGTGGAGTGGAGTGGAATGGAATGGAATGGAATGGAATGGAATGGAATGGAATGCAATGGAATGCAATGGAATGGAAAGGAATGGAATGGAATGGAATGGAATGGAATGGAATGGAATGGACACCAGTAGAATGGAATGGAATGGAATGGAATGGAATGGAATGGAATGGAATGGAATGGAATGGAATTCAATGGAATGGAATGGAATGGAATGGAATTCTATGGAATGGAATGGAATGGAATGGAATTCAATGGAATGGAATGGAATGGAATGGAATTCTATGGAATGGAATGGAGTGGAATCGAATGGAATCGAATGGAATCGAATGGAATGGAATGGAATAGAATGGAATCAACCCGAGTAGAACGGAACGGAACGCAACGGAACGGAACGGAACGGAACGGGACGGAACGGAACGGAATGGAATGGAATGGAACGGAATTCCATGGAATGGTATGGAATGGAATGGAATTCAATGGAATGGAATGGAATTCAATGGAATGGAATGGAATGGAATGGAATGGAATGGAATGGAATGGAATTCAATGGAATGGAATGGAATGGATTGGAATGGAATGGAATAGAATGGAATCAACCCGAGTAGAATGGAACGGAACACAACGGAACGGAACGGAACGCAACAGAACGGAACGGAACGGAACGGAACGGAACGGAATGGAATGGAATGGAACGGAATTCAGTGGAATGGAATGGAATGGAATGGAATTCTATGGAATGGAATGGAATGGAATGGAATGGAATTCCATGGAATGGAATGGAATGGAATGGAATGGAATGGAATTCCATGGAATGGAATGGAATGGAATGGAATGGAATGGAATGGAATACAATGGAATGGAATGGAGTGGAATGGAATGGAATCGAATGGAATTGAATGGAATCGAATGGAATCAAATGGGATCGAATGGAATGGAATGGAATAGAATGGAATCAACCCGAGTAGAACGGAATGGAATGGAATGGAATGGAATGGGATGGAATGGAATGGAATGGAATGGAATGGAATGGAATGGAATGGGATGGAATGGAATGGAATGGAATGGAATGGAATGGAATGGAATTCTATGGAATGGAATGGAACGGAATGGAATTCAATGGAATGGAATGGAATGGAATGGAATGGAATGGAATTGCATGGAATGGAATGGAATGGAATGGAATGGAATGGAATGGAATGGAATGGAATGGAATGGAATGGAATTCCATGGAATGGAATGGAATGGAATGGAATTCTATGGAATGGAATGGAATGGAATCGAATGGAATGGAATGGAATGGAATGGAATGGAATGGAATGGAATAGAATGGAATCAACCTGAGTAGAACGGAATGGAATGGAATGGAATGGAATGGAATGGAATGGAATGGAATGGAATGGAATGGAATGTACCAAAGTAGAACGGAATGGAATGGAATGGAATGGAATGGAATGGAATGGAATGGAATGGAATGGAATGTACCCGAGTAGAACGGAATGGAATGGAATGGAATGGATTGGAATGGAATGGAATGGAATGGAATGTAACCGAGTAGAACGGAATGGAATGTAATTGAATGGAATGTAACCGAGTTAAACGGAACGGAATGGAATGGAATGGAATGGAATGGAATGGAATGGAATGGAATGGAATTGAGTGCAATGCAATGCAATGGAATGCAACGGAATGGAAAGGAATGGAATGGAATGGAATGGAATCTACCCGAGTAGAACGGAATGGAATGGAATTGAATGGAATGTAACCGAGTAGAACGGAACGGAATGGAATGGAATGGAATGGAATGCAATGGAATGGAATGGAATGCAATGGAATGGAATGGAATGGAATGGAATGGAATGGAATGGAATGGACACCAGTTGAATGGAATGGAATGGAATGGAATGGAATGGAATGGAATGGAATGGAATGGAATCTACCCGAGTAGAACGGAATGGAATGGAATGGAATGGAATGGAATGGACAGGAGCAGAACGGAATGGAATGCAATGGAATGGAATGGAATGTACCCGAGCAGAACGGAATGGAATGAAATGGAAATGGAAAGGGAATGGAAATGGAACGGGAATGGAAATGGAACGGGAACGGAAATGGAACGGGAATGGAAATGGAACGGGAACGGAAACAGAACGAGAACGGAAATGGAACGGGAACGGAAATGGAACGGGAATGGTAATGGAACGGGAATGGAAATGGAACGGGAATGGAAATGGAACGGGAATGGAAATGGAACGGGAATGGAAATGGATCGGGAATGGAAATGGAACGGGAATGGTAATGGAACTGGAATGGAAATGGAACGGGAATGGAAAAGAAACGGGAATGGAAATGGAACGGGAATGGAAATGGAATGGGAATGGAAATGGAATGGAATGGAATGGAATGGAATGGAATGGAATGTACCGGAGTGGAGTGGAGTGGAGTGGAGTGGAGTAGAGCGCACTGGAACGGAATGGAATGGAATGGAATGGAATGGAAAGGAACGGAATGTACCCGAGAAGCACGGAATGGAATGGAATGGAATGGAATGGAATGGAATGGAATGGAATGTACCGGAGTGGAGTGGAGTGGAATGGAGTGGAGTGGAGTGGAGTGGAGTGGAATGGAATGGAATGGAATGGAATGGAATGGAATGCAATGGAATGCAATGGAATGGAAAGGAATGGAATGGAATGGAATGGAATGGAATGGAATGGAATGGACACCAGTAGAATGGAATGGAATGGAATGGAATGGAATGGAATGGAATGGAATGGAATTCAATGGAATGGAATGGAATGGAATGGAATTCAATGGAATGGAATGGAATGGAATGGAATTCAATGGAATGGAATGGAATGGAATGGAATTCAATGGAATGGAATGGAATGGAATGGAATTCTATGGAATGGAATGGAGTGGAATCGAATGGAATCGAATGGAATCGAATGGAATGGAATGGAATAGAATGGAATCAACCCGAGTAGAACGGAACGGAACGCAACGGAGCGGAACGGAACGGAACGGGACGGAACGGAACGGAATGGAATGCAATGGAACGGAATTCCATGGAATGGAATGGAATGGAATGGAATTCAATGGAATGGAATGGAATGGAATGGAATGGAATGGAATTCAATAGAATGGAATGGAATGGAATGGAATGGAATGGAATGGAATGGAATGGAATAGAATGGAATCAACCCGAGTAGAACGGAATGGAATGGAATGGAATGGAATGGAATGGAATGGAATGGAATGGAATGGAATGAAATGTTATGGAATGGAATGGAATGGAATTCAATGCAATTCAATTGAATGGAATGGAAGGGAATGGAATGGAGTGGAGTGGAGTGGAGTGGAGTGGAATGGAATGGAGTGGAATGGAATGGAATGGAATGGAATGGAATGGAATGGAATTCAATTTAATGGAATGGAAGGGAGTGGAATGGAGTGGAGTGGAGTGGAGTGGAGTGCAGTGGAGTGGAATGGAATGGAGTGGAATGGAATGGAATGGAATGGAATGGAATGGAATGGAATGGAATTCAATGGAGTGGAATGGAATGGAATGGAATGGAATGGAATGGAATGGAATTCAATGCAATGGAATGGAATGGAATCGAATGGAGTCAAATGGAATGGAATGGAATAGAATGGAATCAACACGAGTAGAACGGATCGGAACGCAACGGAACGGAACGGAACGGAACGGAACGGAATGGAATGTAATGGAATGGAATGGAATGGAATGGAATGGAGTGGAATGGAATGCAATGGAATGGAATGGAATGGAATGGAATGGAATGGAATGGAGTCGAATGGAATCGAATGGAATGGAATGGAATAGAATGGAATCAACCCGAGTAGAACGGTACGGAACGGAACAGAACGGAACGGAACGGAACGGAATGGAATGATCAACCCGTGTAGAATGGAATGGAATGGAATTGAATAGAATGGAATCAACCCTAGTTGAACGGAACGGAACGCAACGGAACGGAACGGAACGGAACGGAATGGAATGGAATGGAAAGGAACGGAATTCAATGGAATGGAATGGAATGGAATGGAATTCTATGGAATGGAATGGAATTCAATGGAATGGAATGGAATGGAATGGAATGGAATGGAATTCAATGGAATGGAAAGGAATGGAATGGAATGGAATTCAATGGAATGGAATGGAATGGAATGGAATGGAATGGAATGGAATGGAATCGAATGGAATCGAATGGAATCGAATGGAATCGAATGGAATGGATTGGAATAGAATGCAATCAACCCGAGTAGAATGGAATGGAATGGAATGGAATGGGATGGAATGGAATAGAATGGAATGGACTGGAATGGAATGGAATTCAAATGGAATGGAATGGAATGGAATTCTATGGAATGGAATGGAGTGGAATCGAATGGAATCGAATGGAATCGAATGGAATCGAATGGGATCGAATGGAATGGAATGGAATAGAATGGAATCAACCCGAGTAGAACGGAGCGGAACGCAACGGAACGGAACGGAACGGAACGGAACGGAAAGGAATGGAATGGAATGGAATGGAACGGAATTCAAAGGAATGGAATGGAACAGAATGGAATTCAATGGAAAGGAATGGAATGGAATGGAATGGAATTCAATGGAATGGAATGGAATGGAATGGAATGGAATGGAATGGAATGGAATGGAACGGAATTCTATGGAATGGAATGGAATGGAATTCAATGGAATGGAATGGAATGGAATGGAATGGAATGGAACGGAATTCAATGGAATGGAATGGAATGGAATGGAATTCAATGGAATGGAATGGAATTCAATGGAATGGAATGGAATGGAATGGAATGGAATGGAATGGAATGGAATGGAATTCAATGGAATGGAATGGAATGGAATGGAATGGAATGCAATGGAATGCAATGGAATGGAAAGGAATGGAATGGAATGGAATGGAATGGAATGGAATGGAATGGACACCAGTAGAATGGAATGGAATGGAATGGAATGGAATGGAATGGAATGGAATGGAATGGAATGTACCGGAGTGGAGTGGAGTGTAATGGAGTGGAGTGGAGTGGAGTGGAGTGGAATGGAATGGAATGGAATGGAATGGAATGGAATGGAATGCAATGGAATGCAATGGAATGGAAAGGAATGGAATGGAATGGAATGGAATGGAATGGAATGGAATGGACACCAGTAGAATGGAATGGAATGGAATGGAATGGAATGGAATGGAATGGAATGGAATGGAATGGAATTCAATGGAATGGAATGGAATGGAATGGAATTCTATGGAATGGAATGGAATGGAATGGAATTCAATGGAATGGAATGGAATGGAATGGAATTCTATGGAATGGAATGGAGTGGAATCGAATGGAATCGAATGGAATCGAATGGAATGGAATGGAATAGAATGGAATCAACCCGAGTAGAACGGAACGGAACGCAACGGAACGGAACGGAACGGAACGGGACGGAACGGAACGGAATGGAATGGAATGGAACGGAATTCCATGGAATGGTATGGAATGGAATGGAATTCAATGGAATGGAATGGAATTCAATGGAATGGAATGGAATGGAATGGAATGGAATGGAATGGAATGGAATTCAATGGAATGGAATGGAATGGATTGGAATGGAATGGAATAGAATGGAATCAACCCGAGTAGAATGGAACGGAACACAACGGAACGGAACGGAACGCAACAGAACGGAACGGAACGGAACGGAACGGAACGGAATGGAATGGAATGGAACGGAATTCAGTGGAATGGAATGGAATGGAATGGAATTCTATGGAATGGAATGGAATGGAATGGAATGGAATTCCATGGAATGGAATGGAATGGAATGGAATGGAATGGAATTCCATGGAATGGAATGGAATGGAATGGAATGGAATGGAATGGAATACAATGGAATGGAATGGAGTGGAATGGAATGGAATCGAATGGAATTGAATGGAATCGAATGGAATCAAATGGGATCGAATGGAATGGAATGGAATAGAATGGAATCAACCCGAGTAGAACGGAATGGAATGGAATGGAATGGAATGGGATGGAATGGAATGGAATGGAATGGAATGGAATGGAATGGAATGGGATGGAATGGAATGGAATGGAATGGAATGGAATGGAATGGAATTCTATGGAATGGAATGGAACGGAATGGAATTCAATGGAATGGAATGGAATGGAATGGAATGGAATGGAATTGCATGGAATGGAATGGAATGGAATGGAATGGAATGGAATGGAATGGAATGGAATGGAATGGAATGGAATTCCATGGAATGGAATGGAATGGAATGGAATTCTATGGAATGGAATGGAATGGAATCGAATGGAATGGAATGGAATGGAATGGAATGGAATGGAATGGAATAGAATGGAATCAACCTGAGTAGAACGGAATGGAATGGAATGGAATGGAATGGAATGGAATGGAATGGAATGGAATGGAATGGAATGGAATGTACCAAAGTAGAACGGAATGGAATGGAATGGAATGGAATGGAATGGAATGGAATGGAATGGAATGGAATGTACCCGAGTAGAACGGAATGGAATGGAATGGAATGGATTGGAATGGAATGGAATGGAATGGAATGTAACCGAGTAGAACGGAATGGAATGTAATTGAATGGAATGTAACCGAGTTAAACGGAACGGAATGGAATGGAATGGAATGGAATGGAATGGAATGGAATGGAATGGAATTGAGTGCAATGCAATGCAATGGAATGCAACGGAATGGAAAGGAATGGAATGGAATGGAATGGAATCTACCCGAGTAGAACGGAATGGAATGGAATTGAATGGAATGTAACCGAGTAGAACGGAACGGAATGGAATGGAATGGAATGGAATGCAATGGAATGGAATGGAATGCAATGGAATGGAATGGAATGGAATGGAATGGAATGGAATGGAATGGACACCAGTTGAATGGAATGGAATGGAATGGAATGGAATGGAATGGAATGGAATGGAATGGAATCTACCCGAGTAGAACGGAATGGAATGGAATGGAATGGAATGGAATGGACAGGAGCAGAACGGAATGGAATGCAATGGAATGGAATGGAATGTACCCGAGCAGAACGGAATGGAATGAAATGGAAATGGAAAGGGAATGGAAATGGAACGGGAATGGAAATGGAACGGGAACGGAAATGGAACGGGAATGGAAATGGAACGGGAACGGAAACAGAACGAGAACGGAAATGGAACGGGAACGGAAATGGAACGGGAATGGTAATGGAACGGGAATGGAAATGGAACGGGAATGGAAATGGAACGGGAATGGAAATGGAACGGGAATGGAAATGGATCGGGAATGGAAATGGAACGGGAATGGTAATGGAACTGGAATGGAAATGGAACGGGAATGGAAAAGAAACGGGAATGGAAATGGAACGGGAATGGAAATGGAATGGGAATGGAAATGGAATGGAATGGAATGGAATGGAATGGAATGGAATGTACCGGAGTGGAGTGGAGTGGAGTGGAGTGGAGTAGAGCGCACTGGAACGGAATGGAATGGAATGGAAAGGAACGGAATGTACCCGAGAAGCACGGAATGGAATGGAATGGAATGGAATGGAATGGAATGGAATGGAATGGAATGTACCGGAGTGGAGTGGAGTGGAATGGAGTGGAGTGGAGTGGAGTGGAGTGGAATGGAATGGAATGGAATGGAATGGAATGGAATGCAATGGAATGCAATGGAATGGAAAGGAATGGAATGGAATGGAATGGAATGGAATGGAATGGAATGGACACCAGTAGAATGGAATGGAATGGAATGGAATGGAATGGAATGGAATGGAATGGAATGGAATTCAATGGAATGGAATGGAATGGAATGGAATTCAATGGAATGGAATGGAATGGAATGGAATTCAATGGAATGGAATGGAATGGAATGGAATTCAATGGAATGGAATGGAATGGAATGGAATTCTATGGAATGGAATGGAGTGGAATCGAATGGAATCGAATGGAATCGAATGGAATGGAATGGAATAGAATGGAATCAACCCGAGTAGAACGGAACGGAACGCAACGGAGCGGAACGGAACGGAACGGGATGGAACGGAACGGAATGGAATGCAATGGAACGGAATTCCATGGAATGGAATGGAATGGAATGGAATTCAATGGAATGGAATGGAATGGAATGGAATTCAATAGAATGGAATGGAATGGAATGGAATGGAATGGAATGGAATGGAATGGAATGGAATAGAATGGAATCAACCCGAGTAGAACGGAATGGAATGGAATGGAATGGAATGGAATGGAATGGAATGGAATGGAATGGAATGAAATGTTATGGAATGGAATGGAATGGAATTCAATGCAATTCAATTGAATGGAATGGAAGGGAATGGAATGGAGTGGAGTGGAGTGGAGTGGAGTGGAATGGAATGGAGTGGAATGGAATGGAATGGAATGGAATGGAATGGAATGGAATTCAATTTAATGGAATGGAAGGGAGTGGAATGGAGTGGAGTGGAGTGGAGTGGAGTGCAGTGGAGTGGAATGGAATGGAGTGGAATGGAATGGAATGGAATGGAATGGAATGGAATGGAATGGAATTCAATGGAGTGGAATGGAATGGAATGGAATGGAATGGAATGGAATGGAATTCAATGCAATGGAATGGAATGGAATCGAATGGAGTCAAATGGAATGGAATGGAATAGAATGGAATCAACACGAGTAGAACGGATCGGAACGCAACGGAACGGAACGGAACGGAACGGAACGGAATGGAATGGAATGGAATGGAATGGAATGGAATGGAATGGAGTGGAATGGAATGCAATGGAATGGAATGGAATGGAATGGAATGGAATGGAATGGAGTCGAATGGAATCGAATGGAATGGAATGGAATAGAATGGAATCAACCCGAGTAGAACGGTACGGAACGGAACAGAACGGAACGGAACGGAACGGAATGGAATGATCAACCCGTGTAGAATGGAATGGAATGGAATTGAATAGAATGGAATCAACCCTAGTTGAACGGAACGGAACGCAACGGAACGGAACGGAACGGAACGGAATGGAATGGAATGGAAAGGAACGGAATTCAATGGAATGGAATGGAATGGAATGGAATTCTATGGAATGGAATGGAATTCAATGGAATGGAATGGAATGGAATGGAATGGAATGGAATTCAATGGAATGGAAAGGAATGGAATGGAATGGAATTCAATGGAATGGAATGGAATGGAATGGAATGGAATGGAATGGAATGGAATCGAATGGAATTGAATGGAATCGAATGGAATCGAATGGAATGGATTGGAATAGAATGCAATCAACCCGAGTAGAATGGAATGGAATGGAATGGAATGGGATGGAATGGAATAGAATGGAATGGACTGGAATGGAATGGAATTCAAATGGAATGGAATGGAATGGAATTCTATGGAATGGAATGGAGTGGAATCGAATGGAATCGAATGGAATCGAATGGAATCGAATGGGATCGAATGGAATGGAATGGAATAGAATGGAATCAACCCGAGTAGAACGGAGCGGAACGCAACGGAACGGAACGGAACGGAACGGAACGGAAAGGAATGGAATGGAATGGAATGGAACGGAATTCAAAGGAATGGAATGGAACAGAATGGAATTCAATGGAAAGGAATGGAATGGAATGGAATGGAATTCAATGGAATGGAATGGAATGGAATGGAATGGAATGGAATGGAATGGAATGGAACGGAATTCTATGGAATGGAATGGAATGGAATTCAATGGAATGGAATGGAATGGAATGGAATGGAATGGAACGGAATTCAATGGAATGGAATGTAATGGAATGGAATTCAATGGAATGGAATGGAATTCAATGGAATGGAATGGAATGGAATGGAATGGAATGGAATGGAATGGAATGGAATTCAATGGAATGGAATGGAATGGAATGGAATGCAATGGAATGCAATGGAATGGAAAGGAATGGAATGGAATGGAATGGAATGGAATGGAATGGAATGGACACCAGTAGAATGGAATGGAATGGAATGGAATGGAATGGAATGGAATGGAATGGAATGGAATGGAATTCAATGGAATGGAATGGAATGGAATGGAATTCTATGGAATGGAATGGAATGGAATGGAATTCAATGGAATGGAATGGAATGGAATGGAATTCTATGGAATGGAATGGAGTGGAATCGAATGGAATCGAATGGAATCGAATGGAATGGAATGGAATAGAATAGAATGGAATCAACCCGAGTAGAACCGAACGGAACGCAACGGAACGGAACGGAACGGAACGGGACGGAACGGAACGGAATGGAATGGAATGGAACGGAATTCCATGGAATGGAATGGAATGGAATGGAATTCAATGGAATGGAATGGAATGGAATGGAATGGAATGGAATGGAATGGAATTCAATGGAATGGAATGGAATGGAATGGAATGGAATGGAATGGAATGGAATTCAATGGAATGGAATGGAATGGATTGGAATGGAATGGAATAGAATGGAATCAACCCGAGTAGAACGGAACGGAACACAACGGAACGGAACGGAACGCAACAGAACGGAACGGAACGGAACGGAACGGAACGGAATGGAATGGAATGGAACGGAATTCAGTGGAATGGAATGGAATGGAATGGAATTCTATGGAATGGAATGCAATGGAATGGAATGGAATTCCATGGAATGGAATGGAATGGAATGGAATGGAATTCAATGGAATGGAATGGAGTGGAATGGAATGGAATCGAATGGAATTGAATGGAATCGAATGGAATCAAATGGGATCGAATGGAATGGAATGGAATAGAATGGAATCAACCCGAGTAGAACGGAATGGAATGGAATGGAATGGAATGGGATGGAATGGAATGGAATGGAATGGAATGGAATGGAATGGAATGGAATGGAATGGAATGGAATGGAATGGGATGGAATGGAATGGAATGGAATGGAATGGAATGTAATTCAATGGAATGGAATGGAACGGAATGGAATTCAATGGAATGGAATGGAATGGAATGGAATGGAATGGAATGGAATGGAATGGAATGGAATTCCATGGAATGGAATGGAATGGAATGGAATTCTATGGAATGGAATGGAATGGAATCGAATGGAATGGAATGGAATGGAATGGAATGGGATGGAATGGAATAGAATGGAATCAACCTGAGTAGAACGGAATGGAATGGAAAGGAATGGAATGGAATGGAATGGAATGGAATGGAATGGAATTCAATGGAATGGAATGGAATGGAATGGAATGGAATTCAATGGAATGGAATGGAATGGAATGGAATGGAAAGGAATGGAATGGAATGGAATGGAATTCAATGCAATAGAATGGAATGGAATGGAATGGAATCGAATGGAATCGAATGGAATCGAATGGAATGGAATGGAATAGAATGGAATCAACCCGAGTAGAACGGAATGGAATGGAATGGAATGGAATGGAATGGAATTCAATGGAATTCAATGGAATTCAATGGAATGGAATGGAATGGAAAAGAGTGGAGTGGAGTGGACTGGAGTGGAGTGGAGTGGAGTGGAGTGGAATGGAATGGAGTGGAATGGAATGGAATGGAATGGAATGGAATGGAATGGAATGGAATGGAATTCAATGGAATGGAATGGAATGGAATGGAATGGAATGGAATGGAATTCAATGGAATGGAATGGAATGGAATGGAATGGAATGGAATGGAATGGAATGGAATGGAATCTACCCGAGTAGAACGGAATGGAACGGAATGGAATGGAATGGAATGTACAGGAGCAGAACGGAATGGAATGCAATGGAATGGAATGGAATGTACCCGAGCAGAACGGAAAGGAATGAAATGGAAATGGAAAGGGAATGGAAATGGAACGGGAATGGAAATGGAACGGGAACGCAATTGAAACGGGAATGGAAATGGAACGGGAACGGAAACGGAACGAGAACGGAAATGGAACGGGAACGGAAACGGAACGGGAACGGAAATGGAACGGGAATGGTAACGGAACAGGAATGGAAATGGAACGGGAATGGAAAAGGAACGGGAATGGAAATGGATCGGGAATGGAAATGGAACGGGAATGGTAATGGAACGGGAATGGAAATGGAACGGGAATGGAAAAGAAACGGGAATGGAAATGGAACGGGAATGGAAATGGAATGGGAATGGAAATGGAATGGAATGGAATGGAATGGAATGGAATGTACCGGAGTGGAGTGGAGTGGAGTGGAGTAGAGTGCACTGGAACGGAATGGAATGGAATGGAATGGAATGGAATGGAACGGAACGGAATGTACCTGAGAAGCACGGAATGGAATGGAATGGAATGGAATGGAATGGAATGGAATGGAATGGAATGGAATGTACCGGAGTGGAGTGGAGTGGAATGGAGTGGACTGGAGTGGTGTGGAGTGGAATGGAATGGAATGGAATGGAATGGAATGGAATGGAATGGAATGGAATGGAATGGAATGCAATGGAATGGAATGGAATGGAAAGGAATGGAATGGAATGGAATGGAATGGAATGGAATGGAATGGAATGGACAACAGTAGAATGGAATGGAATGGAATGGAATGGAATGGAATGGAATGGAATGGAATGGAATTCAATGGAATGGAATGGAATGGAATGGAATTCAATGGAATGGAATGGAATGGAATGGAATTCAATGGAATGGAATGGAATGGAATGGAATTCTATGGAATGGAATGGAGTGGAATCGAATGGAATCGAATGGAATCGAATGGAATGGAATGGAATAGAATGGAATCAACCCGAGTAGAACGGAAAGGAACGCAACGGAACGGAACGGAACGGAACGGGACGGAACGGAACGGAATGGAATGGAATGGAACGGAATTCCATGGAATGGAATGGAATGGAATGGAATTCGATGGAATGGAATGGAATGGATTGGAATGGAATGGAATAGAATGGAATCAACCCGAGTAGAACGGAACGGAACACAACGGAACGGAACGGAACGCAACGGAACGGAACGGAACGGAACGGAACGGAACGGAATGGAATGGAACGGAATTCAATGGAATGGAATGGAATGGAATGGAATTCTATGGAATGGAATGGAATGGAATGGAATGGAATGGAATGGAATGGAATGGAATGGAATTCCATGGAATGGAATGGAATGGAATGGAATGGAATGGAATTGAATGGAATCGAATGGAATCAAATGGGATCGAATGGAATGGAATGGAATAGAATGGAATCAACCCGAGTAGAACGGAATGGAATGGAATGTTATGGAATGGGATGGAATGGAATGGAATGGAATGGAATGGAACGGAATTCAATGGAATGGAATGGAATGGAATGGAATGGAATGGAATGGAATTCAATGGAATGGAATGGAACGGAATGGAATTCAATGGAATGGAATTCAATGGAATGGAATGGAACGGAATGGAATTCAATGGAATGGAATGGAATGGAATGGAATGGAATGGAATGGAATGGAATGGAATGGAATTCCATGGAATGGAATGGAATTCCATGGAATGGAATGGAATGGAATGGAATTCCATGGAATGGAATGGAATGGAATGGAATTCAATGGAATGGAATGGAATGGAATCGAATGGAATGGAATGGAATGGAATGGAATGAAATGGAATGGAATGGAATAGAATGGAATCAACCTGAGTAGAACGGAATGGAATGGAATGGAATGGAATGGAATGGAATGGAATGGAATGGAATGGAATGTACCAAAGTAGAACGGAATGGAATGGAATGGAATGGAATGGAATGGAATGGAATGGAATGGAATGGAATGGAATGTACACGAGTAGAACGGAATGGAATGGAATGGAATGGATTGGAATGGAATGGAATGGAATGGAATGGAATGGAATGTAACCGAGTTGAACAGAACGGAATGGAATGGAATGGAATGGAATGGAATGGAATGGAATGGAATGGAATTGAGTGCAATGCAATGCAATGGAATGCAATGGAATGGAAAGGAATGGAATGGAATGGAATGGAATCTACCCGAGTAGAACGGAATGGAATGGAATTGAATGGAATGTAATCGAGTAGAACGGAACGGAATGGAATGGAATGGAATGGAATGCAATGGAATGGAATGGAATGGAATGGAATGGAATGGAATGGAATGGACACCAGTAGAATGGAATGGAATGGAATGGAATGGAATGGAATGGAATGGAATGGAATCTACCCGAGTAGAACGGAATGGAACGGAATGGAATGGAATGGAATGGACAGGAGCAGAACGGAATGGAATGCAATGGAATGGAATGGAATGTACCCGAGCAGAACGGAATGGAATGAAATGGAAATGGAAAGGGAATGGAAATGGAACGGGAATGGAAATGGAATGGGAACGGAAATGGAACGGGAATGGAAATGGAACGGGAACGGAAACGGAACGAGAACGGAAATGGAACGGGAACGGAAACGGAACGGGAACGGAAATGGAACGGGAATGGTAACGGAACGGGAATGGAAATGGAACGGGAATGGAAATGGAACGGGAATGGAAATGGATCGGGAATGGAAATGGAACGGGAATGGTAATGGAACTGGAATGGAAATGGAACGGGAATGGAAAAGAAACGGGAATGGAAATGGAACGGGAATGGAAATGGAATGGGAATGGAAATGGAATGGAATGGAATGGAATGGAATGGAATGGAATGTACCGGAGTGGAGTGGAGTGGAGTGGAGTGGAGTAGAGTGCACTGGAACGGAATGGAATGGAATGGAATGGAATGGAATGGAACGGAACGGAATGTACCTGAGAAGCACGGAATGGAATGGAATGGAATGGAATGGAATGGAATGGAATGTACCGGAGTGGAGTGGAGTGGAATGGAGTGGAGTGGAGTGGAGTGGAGTGGAATGGAATGGAATGGAATGGAATGGAATGCAGTGGAATGCAATGGAATGGAAAGGAATGGAATGGAATGGAATGGAATGGAATGGAATGGAATGGAATGGACACCAGTAGAATGGAATGGAATGGAATGGAATGGAATGGAATGGAATGGAATGGAATGGAATTCAATGGAATGGAATGGAATGGAATGGAATTCAATGGAATGGAATGGAATGGAATGGAATTCAATGGAATGGAATGGAATGGAATGGAATTCTATGGAATGGAATGGAGTGGAATCGAATGGAATCGAATGGAATCGAATGGAATGGAATGGAATAGAATGGAATCAACCCGAGTAGAACGGAACGGAATGCAACGGAACGGAACGGAACGGAACGGGACGGAACGGAACGGAATGGAATGGAATGGAACGGAATTCCATGGAATGGAATGGAATGGAATGGAATTCAATGGAATGGATTGGAATGGAATGGAATAGAATGGAATCAACCCGAGTAGAACGGAACGGAACAGAACGCAACGGAACGGAACGCAACGGAACGGAACGGAACGGAACGGAACGGAATGGAATGGAATGGAACGGAATTCAATGGAATGGAATGGAATGGAATGGAATTCTATGGAATGGAATGGAATGGAATGGAATGGAATGGAATGGAATGGAATGGAATTCCATGGAATGGAATGGAATGGAATGGAATGGAATGGAATGGAATCTACCCGAGTAGAACGGAATGGAACGGAATGGAATGGAATGGAATGGACAGGAGCAGAACGGAATGGAATGCAATGGAATGGAATGGAATGTACCCGAGCAGAACGGAATGGAATGAAATGGAAATGGAAAGGGAATGGAAATGGAACGGGAATGGAAATGGAACGGGAACGGAAATGGAACGGGAATGGAAATGGAACGGGAACGGAAACGGAACGAGAACGGAAATGGAACGGGAACGGAAACGGAACGGGAACTGAAATGGAACGGGAATGGTAACGGAACGGGAATGGAAATGGAACGGGAATGGAAAAGGAACGGGAATGGAAATGGATCGGGAATGGAAATGGAACGGGAATGGTAATGGAACTGGAATGGAAATGGAACGGGAATGGAAAAGAAACGGGAATGGAAATGGAACGGGAATGGAAATGGAATGGGAATGGAAATGGAATGGAATGGAATGGAATGGAATTCAATGGAATGGAATGGAATGGAATGGAATGGAATGGAATGGAATGGAATTCAATGGAATGGAATGGAATGGATTGAAATGGAATGGAATAGAATGGAATCAACCCGAGTAGAACGGAACGGAACACAACGGAACGGAACGGAACGCAACAGAACGTAACGGAACGGAACGGAACGGAACAGAATGGAATGGAATGGAACGGAATTCAGTGGAATGGAATGGAATGGAATGGAATTCTATGGAATGGAATGGAATGGAATGGAATGGAATTCCATGGAATGGAATGGAATGGAATGGAATGGAATGGAATTCAATGGAATGGAATGGAGTGGAATGGAATGGAATCGAATGGAATTGAATGGAATCGAATGGAATCAAATGGGATCGAATGGAATGGAATGGAATAGAATGGAATCAACCCGAGTAGAACGGAATGGAATGGAATGGAATGGAATGGGATGGAATGGAATGGAATGGAATGGAATGGAATGGGATGGGATGGAATGGAATGGAATGGAATGGAATGGAATGGAATTCAATGGAATGGAATGGAACGGAATGGAATTCAATGGAATGGAATGGAATGGAATGGAATGGAATGGAATGGAATTCCATGGAATGGAATGGAATGGAATGGAATTCTATGGAATGGAATGGAATGGAATCGAATGGAATGGAATGGAATGGAATGGAATGGAATGGAATGGAATGGAATGGAATGGAATAGAATGGAATCAACCTGAGTAGAACGGAATGGAATGGAATGGAATGGAATGGAATGGAATGGAATGGAATGGAATGGAATGGAATGTACCAAAGTAGAACGGAATGGAATGGAATGGAATGGAATGGAATGGAATGGAATGGAATGGAATGGAATGTACCCGAGTAGAACGGAATGGAATGGAATGGAATGGAATAGAATGGAATGGAATGGAATGGAATGGAATGTAACCGAGTAGAACGGAATGGAATGTAATTGAATGGAATGTAACCGAGTTGAACGGAACGGAATGGAATGGAATGGAATGGAATGGAATGGAATTGAGTGCAATGCAATGCAATGGAATGCAATGGAATGGAAAGGAATGGAATGGAATGGAATGGAATCTACCCGAGTAGAACGGAATGGAATGGAATTGAATGGAATGTAACCGAGTAGAACGGAACGGAATGGAATGGAATGGAATGGAATGCAATGGAATGGAATGGAATGCAATGGAATGGAATGGAATGGAATGGAATGGAATGGAATGGAATGGACACCAGTTGAATGGAATGGAATGGAATGGAATGGAATGGAATGGAATGGAATGGAATGGAATGGAATGGAATGGAATGTACCAAAGTAGAACGGAATGGAATGGAATGGAATGGAATGGAATGGAATGGAATGGAATGGAATGGAATGGAATGTACACGAGTAGAACGGAATGGAATGGAATGGAATGGATTGGAATGGAATGGAATGGAATGGAATGGAATGTAACCGAGTAGAACGGAATGGAATGTAATTGAATGGAATGTAACCGAGTTGAACGGAACGGAATGGAATGGAATGGAATGGAATGGAATGGAATGGAATGGAATGGAATTGAGTGCAATTCAATGCAATGGAATGCAATGGAATGGAAAGGAATGGAATGGAATGGAATGGAATCTACCCGAGTAGAACGGAATGGAATGGAATTGAATGGAATGTAATCGAGTAGAACGGAACGGAATGGAATGGAATGGAATGGAATGCAATGGAATGGAATGGAACGGAATGGAATGGAATGGAATGGACACCAGTAGAATGGAATGGAATGGAATGGAATGGAATGGAATGGAATCTACCCGAGTAGAACGGAATGGAACGGAATGGAATGGAATGGAATGGACAGGAGCAGAACGGAATGGAATGCAATGGAATGGAATGGAATGTACCCGAGCAGAACGGAATGGAATGAAATGGAAATGGAAAGGGAATGGAAATGGAACGGGAATGGAAATGGAATGGGAACGGAAATGGAACGGGAATGGAAATGGAACGGGAACGGAAACGGAACGAGAACGGAAATGGAACGGGAACGGAAACGGAACGGGAACGGAAATGGAACGGGAATGGTAACGGAACGGGAATGGAAATGGAACGGGAATGGAAATGGAACGGGAATGGAAATGGATCGGGAATGGAAATGGAACGGGAATGGTAATGGAACTGGAATGGAAATGGAACGGGAATGGAAAAGAAACGGGAATGGAAATGGAACGGGAATGGAAATGGAATGGGAATGGAAATGGAATGGAATGGAATGGAATGGAATGGAATGGAATGTACCGGAGTGGAGTGGAGTGGAGTGGAGTGGAGTAGAGTGCACTGGAACGGAATGGAATGGAATGGAATGGAATGGAATGGAACGGAACGGAATGTACCTGAGAAGCACGTAATGGAATGGAATGGAATGGAATGGAATGGAATGGAATGTACCGGAGTGGAGTGGAGTGGAATGGAGTGGAGTGGAGTGGAGTGGAGTGGAATGGAATGGAATGGAATGGAATGGAATGCAGTGGAATGCAATGGAATGGAAAGGAATGGAATGGAATGGAATGGAATGGAATGGAATGGAATGGAATGGACACCAGTAGAATGGAATGGAATGGAATGGAATGGAATGGAATGGAATGGAATGGAATGGAATTCAATGGAATGGAATGGAATGGAATGGAATTCAATGGAATGGAATGGAATGGAATGGAATTCTATGGAATGGAATGGAATGGAATGGAATTCTATGGAATGGAATGGAGTGGAATCGAATGGAATCGAATGGAATCGAATGGAATGGAATGGAATAGAATGGAATCAACCCGAGTAGAACGGAACGGAATGCAACGGAACGGAACGGAACGGAACGGGACGGAACGGAACGGAATGGAATGGAATGGAACGGAATTCCATGGAATGGAATGGAATGGAATGGAATTCAATGGAATGGATTGGAATGGAATGGAATAGAATGGAATCAACCCGAGTAGAACGGAACGGAACAGAACGCAACGGAACGGAACGCAACGGAACGGAACGGAACGGAACGGAACGGAATGGAATGGAATGGAACGGAATTCAATGGAATGGAATGGAAAGGAATGGAATTCTATGGAATGGAATGGAATGGAATGGAATGGAATTCCATGGAATGGAATGGAATGGAATGGAATGGAATGGAATTCCATGGAATGGAATGGAATGGAATGGAATGGAATGGAATGGAATCTACCCGAGTAGAACGGAATGGAACGGAATGGAATGGAATGGAATGGACAGGAGCAGAACGGAATGGAATGCAATGGAATGGAATGGAATGTACCCGAGCAGAACGGAATGGAATGAAATGGAAATGGAAAGGGAATGGAAATGGAACGGGAATGGAAATGGAACGGGAACGGAAATGGAACGGGAATGGAAATGGAACGGGAACGGAAACGGAACGAGAACGGAAATGGAACGGGAACGGAAACGGAACGGGAACTGAAATGGAACGGGAATGGTAACGGAACGGGAATGGAAATGGAACGGGAATGGAAAAGGAACGGGAATGGAAATGGATCGGGAATGGAAATGGAACGGGAATGGTAATGGAACTGGAATGGAAATGGAACGGGAATGGAAAAGAAACGGGAATGGAAATGGAACGGGAATGGAAATGGAATGGGAATGGAAATGGAATGGAATGGAATGGAATGGAATGGAATGGAATGTACCGGAGTGGAGTGGAGTGGAGTGGAGTGGAGTAGAGTGCACTGGAACGGAATGGAATGGAATGGAACGGAACGGAATGTACCCGAGAAGCACGGAATGGAATGGAATGGAATGGAATGGAATGGAATGGAATGGAATGGAATGGAATGTACCGGAGTGGAGTGGAGTGGAATGGAGTGGAGTGGAGTGGAGTGGAGTGGAATGGAATGGAATGGAATGGAATGGAATGGAATGGAATGCAATGGAATGCAATGGAATGGAAAGGAATGGAATGGAATGGAATGGAATGGAATGGAATGGAATGGAATGGAATGGACACCAGTAGAATGGAATGGAATGGAATGGAATGGAATGGAATGGAATGGAATGGAATTCAATGGAATGGAATGGAATGGAATGGAATTCTATGGAATGGAATGGAATGGAATGGAATTCAATGGAATGGAATGGAATGGAATGGAATTCTATGGAATGGAATGGAGTGGAATCGAATGGAATCGAATGGAATCGAAAGGAATGGAATGGAATAGAATGGAATCAACCCGAGTAGAACGGAACGGAACGCAACGGAACGGAACGGAACGGAACGGGACGGAACGGAACGGAATGGAATGGAATGGAACGGAATTCCATGGAATGGAATGGAATGGAATGGAATTCAATGGAATGGAATGGAATGGAATGGAATGGAATGGAATTCAATGGAATGGAATGGAATGGAATGGAATGGAATGGAATGGAATGGAATGGAATGGAACGGAATGTACCGGAGTGGAGTGGAGTGGAATGGAGTGGAGTGGAGTGGAGTGGAGTGGAATGGAATGGAATGGAATGGAATGGAATGGAATGGAATGCAATGGAATGCAATGGAATGGAAAGGAATGGAATGGAATGGAATGGAATGGAATGGAATGGAATGGACACCAGTAGAATGGAATGGAATGGAATGGAATGGAATGGAATGGAATGGAATGGAATGGAATGGAATTCAATGGAATGGAATGGAATGGAATGGAATTCTATGGAATGGAATGGAATGGAATGGAATTCAATGGAATGGAATGGAATGGAATTCTGTGGAATGGAATGGAGTGGAATCGAATGGAATCGAATGGAATCGAATGGAATGGAATGGAATAGAATGGAATCAACCCGAGTAGAACGGAACGGAACGCAACGGAACGGAACGGAACGGAACGGGATGGAACGGAACGGAATGGAATGGAATGGAACGGAATTCCATGGAATGGAATGGAATGGAAAGGAATTCAATGGAATGGAATGGAATGGAATGGAATGGAATGGAATTCAATGGAATGGAATGGAATGGAATGGAATGGAATGGAATGGAATGGAATTCAATGGAATGCAATGGAATGGATTGAAATGGAATGGAATAGAATGGAATCAACCCGAGTAGAACGGAACGGAACACAACGGAACGGAACGGAACGCAACAGAACGGAACGGAACGGAACGGAACGGAACAGAATGGAATGGAATGGAACGGAATTCAGTGGAATGGAATGGAATGGAATGGAATTCTATGGAATGGAATGGAATGGAATGGAATGGAATTCCATGGAATGGAATGGAATGGAATGGAATGGAATGGAATTCAATGGAATGGAATGGAGTGGAATGGTATGGAATCGAATGGAATTGAATGGAATCGAATGGAATCAAATGGGATCGAATGGAATGGAATGGAATAGAATGGAATCAACCCGAGTAGAACGGAATGGAATGGAATGGAATGGAATGGGATGGAATGGAATGGAATGGAATGGAATGGAATGGGATGGAATGGAATGGAATGGAATGGAATGGAATGGAATGGAATTCAATGGAATGGAATGGAACGGAATGGAATTCAATGGAATGGAATGGAATGGAATGGAATGGAATGGAATGGAATGGAATGGAATGGAATGGAATTCCATGGAATGGAATGGAATGGAATGGAATTCTATGGAATGGAATGGAATGGAATCGAATGGAATGGAATGGAATGGAATGGAATGGAATGGAATGGAATGGAATGGAATGGAATGGAATGGAATGGAATAGAATGGAATCAACCTGAGTAGAACGGAATGGAATGGAATGGAATGGAATGGAATGGAATGGAATGGAATGGAATGGAATGGAATGTACCAAAGTAGAACGGAATGGAATGGAATGGAATGGAATGGAATGGAATGGAATGGAATGGAATGGAATGGAATGTACCCGAGTAGAACGGAATGGAATGGAATGGAATGGAATAGAATGGAATGGAATGGAATGGAATGGAATGTAACCGAGTAGAACGGAATGGAATGTAATTGAATGGAATGTAACCGAGTTGAACGGAACGGAATGGAATGGAATGGAATGGAATGGAATGGAATTGAGTGCAATGCAATGCAATGGAATGCAATGGAATGGAAAGGAATGGAATGGAATGGAATGGAATCTACCCGAGTAGAACGGAATGGAATGGAATTGAATGGAATGTAACCGAGTAGAACGGAACGGAATGGAATGGAATGGAATGGAATGCAATGGAATGGAATGGAATGCAATGGAATGGAATGGAATGGAATGGAATGGAATGGAATGGAATGGAATGGACACCAGTTGAATGGAATGGAATGGAATGGAATGGAATGGAATGGAATGGAATGGAATGGAATGGAATGGAATCTACCCGAGTAGAACGGAATGGAATGGAATGGAATGGAATGGAATGGACAGGAGCAGAACGGAATGGAATGCAATGGAATGGAATGGAATGTACCCGAGCAGAACGGAATGGAATGAAATGGAAATGGAAAGGGAATGGAAATGGAACGGGAATGGAAATGGAACGGGAACGGAAATGGAACGGGAATGGAAATGGAACGGGAACGGAAACGGAACGAGAACGGAAATGGAACGGGAACGGAAAGGGAACGGGAATGGTAATGGAACGGGAATGGAAATGGAACGGGAATGGAAATGGAACGGGAATGGAAATGGAACGGGAATGAAAATGGATCGGGAAAGGAAATGGAACGGGAATGGTAATGGAACTGGAATGGAAATGGAACGGGAATGGAAAAGAAACGGGAATGGAAATGGAACGGGAATGGAAATGGAATGGGAATGGAAATGGAGTGGAATGGAATGGAATGGAATGGAATGGAATGTACCGGAGTGGAGTGGAGTGGAGTGGAGTGGAGTAGAGTGCACTGGAACGGAATGGAATGGAATGGAATGGAATGGAAAGGAACGGAATGTACCCGAGAAGCACGGAATGGAATGGAATGGAATGGAATGGAATGGAATGGAATGGAATGGAATGTACCGGAGTGGAGTGGAGTGGAATGGAGTGGAGTGGAGTGGAGTGGAGTGGAATGGAATGGAATGGAATGGAATGGAATGCAGTGGAATGCAATGGAATGGAAAGGAATGGAATGGAATGGAATGGAATGGAATGGAATGGAATGGAATGGACACCAGTAGAATGGAATGGAATGGAATGGAATGGAATGGAATGGAATGGAATGGAATGGAATTCAATGGAATGGAATGGAATGGAATGGAATTCAATGGAATGGAATGGAATGGAATGGAATTCTATGGAATGGAATGGAATGGAATGGAATTCTATGGAATGGAATGGAGTGGAATCGAATGGAATCGAATGGAATCGAATGGAATGGAATGGAATAGAATGGAATCAACCCGAGTAGAACGGAACGGAATGCAACGGAACGGAACGGAACGGAACGGGACGGAACGGAACTTAATGGAATGGAATGGAACGGAATTCCATGGAATGGAATGGAATGGAATGGAATTCAATGGAATGGATTGGAATGGAATGGAATAGAATGGAATCAACCCGAGTAGAACGGAACGGAACAGAACGCAACGGAACGGAACGCAACGGAACGGAACGGAACGGAACGGAACGGAATGGAATGGAATGGAACGGAATTCAATGGAATGGAATGGAAAGGAATGGAATTCTATGGAATGGAATGGAATGGAATGGAATGGAATTCCATGGAATGGAATGGAATGGAATGGAATGGAATGGAATTCCATGGAATGGAATGGAATGGAATGGAATGGAATGGAATGGAATCTACCCGAGTAGAACGGAATGGAACGGAATGGAATGGAATGGAATGGACAGGAGCAGAACGGAATGGAATGCAATGGAATGGAATGGAATGTACCCGAGCAGAACGGAATGGAATGAAATGGAAATGGAAAGGGAATGGAAATGGAACGGGAATGGAAATGGAACGGGAACGGAAATGGAACGGGAATGGAAATGGAACGGGAACGGAAACGGAACGAGAACGGAAATGGAACGGGAACGGAAACGGAACGGGAACTGAAATGGAACGGGAATGGTAACGGAACGGGAATGGAAATGGAACGGGAATGGAAAAGGAACGGGAATGGAAATGGATCGGGAATGGAAATGGAACGGGAATGGTAATGGAACTGGAATGGAAATGGAACGGGAATGGAAAAGAAACGGGAATGGAAATGGAACGGGAATGGAAATGGAATGGGAATGGAAATGGAATGGAATGGAATGGAATGGAATGGAATGGAATGTACCGGAGTGGAGTGGAGTGGAGTGGAGTGGAGTAGAGTGCACTGGAACGGAATGGAATGGAATGGAACGGAACGGAATGTACCCGAGAAGCACGGAATGGAATGGAATGGAATGGAATGGAATGGAATGGAATGGAATGGAATGGAATGGAATGTACCGGAGTGGAGTGGAGTGGAATGGAGTGGAGTGGAGTGGAGTGGAGTGGAATGGAATGGAATGGAATGGAATGGAATGGAATGGAATGCAATGGAATGCAATGGAATGGAAAGGAATGGAATGGAATGGAATGGAATGGAATGGAATGGAATGGAATGGAATGGAATGGACACCAGTAGAATGGAATGGAATGGAATGGAATGGAATGGAATGGAATGGAATGGAATGGAATGGAATTCAATGGAATGGAATGGAATGGAATGGAATTCTATGGAATGGAATGGAATGGAATGGAATTCAATGGAATGGAATGGAATGGAATGGAATTCTATGGAATGGAATGGAGTGGAATCGAATGGAATCGAATGGAATCGAAAGGAATGGAATGGAATAGAATGGAATCAACCCGAGTAGAACGGAACGGAACGCAACGGAACGGAACGGAACGGAACGGGACGGAACGGAACGGAATGGAATGGAATGGAACGGAATTCCATGGAATGGAATGGAATGGAATGGAATTCAATGGAATGGAATGGAATGGAATGGAATGGAATGGAATTCAATGGAATGGAATGGAATGGAATGGAATGGAATGGAATGGAATGGAATGGAATGGAACGGAATGTACCGGAGTGGAGTGGAGTGGAATGGAGTGGAGTGGAGTGGAGTGGAGTGGAATGGAATGGAATGGAATGGAATGGAATGGAATGGAATGCAATGGAATGCAATGGAATGGAAAGGAATGGAATGGAATGGAATGGAATGGAATGGAATGGAATGGACACCAGTAGAATGGAATGGAATGGAATGGAATGGAATGGAATGGAATGGAATGGAATGGAATGGAATTCAATGGAATGGAATGGAATGGAATGGAATTCTATGGAATGGAATGGAATGGAATGGAATTCAATGGAATGGAATGGAATGGAATTCTGTGGAATGGAATGGAGTGGAATCGAATGGAATCGAATGGAATCGAATGGAATGGAATGGAATAGAATGGAATCAACCCGAGTAGAACGGAACGGAACGCAACGGAACGGAACGGAACGGAACGGGATGGAACGGAACGGAATGGAATGGAATGGAACGGAATTCCATGGAATGGAATGGAATGGAAAGGAATTCAATGGAATGGAATGGAATGGAATGGAATGGAATGGAATTCAATGGAATGGAATGGAATGGAATGGAATGGAATGGAATGGAATGGAATTCAATGGAATGGAATGGAATGGATTGAAATGGAATGGAATAGAATGGAATCAACCCGAGTAGAACGGAACGGAACACAACGGAACGGAACGGAACGCAACAGAACGGAACGGAACGGAACGGAACGGAACAGAATGGAATGGAATGGAACGGAATTCAGTGGAATGGAATGGAATGGAATGGAATTCTATGGAATGGAATGGAATGGAATGGAATGGAATTCCATGGAATGGAATGGAATGGAATGGAATGGAATGGAATTCAATGGAATGGAATGGAGTGGAATGGTATGGAATCGAATGGAATTGAATGGAATCGAATGGAATCAAATGGGATCGAATGGAATGGAATGGAATAGAATGGAATCAACCCGAGTAGAACGGAATGGAATGGAATGGAATGGAATGGGATGGAATGGAATGGAATGGAATGGAATGGAATGGGATGGAATGGAATGGAATGGAATGGAATGGAATGGAATGGAATTCAATGGAATGGAATGGAACGGAATGGAATTCAATGGAATGGAATGGAATGGAATGGAATGGAATGGAATGGAATGGAATGGAATGGAATGGAATTCCATGGAATGGAATGGAATGGAATGGAATTCTATGGAATGGAATGGAATGGAATCGAATGGAATGGAATGGAATGGAATGGAATGGAATGGAATGGAATGGAATGGAATGGAATGGAATAGAATGGAATCAACCTGAGTAGAACGGAATGGAATGGAATGGAATGGAATGGAATGGAATGGAATGGAATGGAATGGAATGTACCAAAGTAGAACGGAATGGAATGGAATGGAATGGAATGGAATGGAATGGAATGGAATGGAATGTACCCGAGTAGAACGGAATGGAATGGAATGGAATGGAATAGAATGGAATGGAATGGAATGGAATGGAATGTAACCGAGTAGAACGGAATGGAATGTAATTGAATGGAATGTAACCGAGTTGAACGGAACGGAATGGAATGGAATGGAATGGAATGGAATGGAATTGAGTGCAATGCAATGCAATGGAATGCAATGGAATGGAAAGGAATGGAATGGAATGGAATGGAATCTACCCGAGTAGAACGGAATGGAATGGAATTGAATGGAATGTAACCGAGTAGAACGGAACGGAATGGAATGGAATGGAATGGAATGCAATGGAATGGAATGGAATGCAATGGAATGGAATGGAATGGAATGGAATGGAATGGAATGGAATGGAATGGACACCAGTTGAATGGAATGGAATGGAATGGAATGGAATGGAATGGAATGGAATGGAATGGAATCTACCCGAGTAGAACGGAATGGAATGGAATGGAATGGAATGGAATGGACAGGAGCAGAACGGAATGGAATGCAATGGAATGGAATGGAATGTACCCGAGCAGAACGGAATGGAATGAAATGGAAATGGAAAGGGAATGGAAATGGAACGGGAATGGAAATGGAACGGGAACGGAAATGGAACGGGAATGGAAATGGAACGGGAACGGAAACGGAACGAGAACGGAAATGGAACGGGAACGGAAATGGAACGGGAATGGTAATGGAACGGGAATGGAAATGGAACGGGAATGGAAATGGAACGGGAATGGAAATGGAACGGGAATGAAAATGGATCGGGAAAGGAAATGGAACGGGAATGGTAATGGAACTGGAATGGAAATGGAACGGGAATGGAAAAGAAACGGGAATGGAAATGGAACGGGAATGGAAATGGAATGGGAATGGAAATGGAATGGAATGGAATGGAATGGAATGGAATGGAATGTACCGGAGTGGAGTGGAGTGGAGTGGAGTGGAGTAGAGTGCACTGGAACGGAATGGAATGGAATGGAATGGAATGGAAAGGAACGGAATGTACCCGAGAAGCACGGAATGGAATGGAATGGAATGGAATGGAATGGAATGGAATGGAATGGAATGTACCGGAGTGGAGTGGAGTGGAATGGAGTGGAGTGGAGTGGAGTGGAGTGGAATGGAATGGAATGGAATGGAATGGAATGGAATGGAATGGAATGGAATGGAATGCAATGGAATGCAATGGAATGGAAAGGAATGGAATGGAATGGAATGGAATGGAATGGAGTGGAATGGAATGGAATGGACACCAGTAGAATGGAATGGAATGGAATGGAATGGAATGGAATGGAATGGAATGGAATGGAATGTACCGGAGTGGAGTGGAGTGTAATGGAGTGGAGTGGAGTGGAGTGGAGTGGAATGGAATGGAATGGAATGGAATGGAATGGAATGGAATGGAATGCAATGGAATGCAATGGAATGGAAAGGAATGGAATGGAATGGAATGGAATGGAATGGAATGGACACCAGTAGAATGGAATGGAATGGAATGGAATGGAATGGAATGGAATGGAATGGAATGGAATGGAATGGAATGGAATTCAATGGAATGGAATGGAATGGAATGGAATTCTATGGAATGGAATGGAATGGAATGGAATTCAATGGAATGGAATGGAATGGAATGGAATTCTATGGAATGGAATGGAGTGGAATCGAATGGAATCGAATGGAATCGAATGGAATGGAATGGAATAGAATGGAATCAACCCGAGTAGAACGGAACGGAACGCAACGGAACGGAACGGAACGGAACGGGACGGAACGGAACGGAATGGAATGGAATGGAACGGAATTCCATGGAATGGAATGGAATGGAATGGAATGGAATGGAATGGAATGGAATGGAATGGAATTCAATGGAATGGAATGGAATGGAATGGAATGGAATGGAATGGAATGGAATTCAATGGAATGGAATGGAATGGATTGAAATGGAATGGAATAGAATGGAATCAACCCGAGTAGAACGGAACGGAACACAACGGAACGGAACGGAACGCAACAGAACGGAACGGAACGGAACGGAACGGAACAGAATGGAATGGAATGGAACGGAATTCAGTGGAATGGAATGGAATGGAATGGAATTCTATGGAATGGAATGGAATGGAATGGAATGGAATTCCATGGAATGGAATGGAATGGAATGGAATGGAATGGAATTCAATGGAATGGAATGGAGTGGAATGGTATGGAATCGAATGGAATTGAATGGAATCGAATGGAATCAAATGGGATCGAATGGAATGGAATGGAATAGAATGGAATCAACCCGAGTAGAACGGAATGGAATGGAATGGAATGGAATGGGATGGAATGGAATGGAATGGAATGGAATGGAATGGGATGGAATGGAATGGAATGGAATGGAATGGAATGGAATGGAATGGAATTCAATGGAATGGAATGGAACGGAATGGAATTCAATGGAATGGAATGGAATGGAATGGAATGGAATGGAATGGAATGGAATGGAATGGAATGGAATTCCATGGAATGGAATGGAATGGAATGGAATTCTATGGAATGGAATGGAATGGAATCGAATGGAATGGAATGGAATGGAATGGAATGGAATGGAATGGAATGGAATGGAATGGAATGGAATGGAATAGAATGGAATCAACCTGAGTAGAACGGAATGGAATGGAATGGAATGGAATGGAATGGAATGGAATGGAATGGAATGGAATGTACCAAAGTAGAACGGAATGGAATGGAATGGAATGGAATGGAATGGAATGGAATGGAATGGAATGTACCCGAGTAGAACGGAATGGAATGGAATGGAATGGAATAGAATGGAATGGAATGGAATGGAATGGAATGTAACCGAGTAGAACGGAATGGAATGTAATTGAATGGAATGTAACCGAGTTGAACGGAACGGAATGGAATGGAATGGAATGGAATGGAATGGAATTGAGTGCAATGCAATGCAATGGAATGCAATGGAATGGAAAGGAATGGAATGGAATGGAATGGAATCTACCCGAGTAGAACGGAATGGAATGGAATTGAATGGAATGTAACCGAGTAGAACGGAACGGAATGGAATGGAATGGAATGGAATGCAATGGAATGGAATGGAATGCAATGGAATGGAATGGAATGGAATGGAATGGAATGGAATGGACACCAGTTGAATGGAATGGAATGGAATGGAATGGAATGGAATGGAATGGAATGGAATGGAATGGAATGGAATCTACCCGAGTAGAACGGAATGGAATGGAATGGAATGGAATGGAATGGACAGGAGCAGAACGGAATGGAATGCAATGGAATGGAATGGAATGTACCCGAGCAGAACGGAATGGAGTGAAATGGAAATGGAAAGGGAATGGAAATGGAACGGGAATGGAAATGGAACGGGAACGGAAATGGAACGGGAATGGAAATGGAACGGGAACGGAAACGGAACGAGAACGGAAATGGAACGGGAACGGAAATGGAACGGGAATGGTAATGGAACGGGAATGGAAATGGAACGGGAATGGAAATGGAACGGGAATGGAAATGGAACGGGAATGGAAATGGATCGGGAAAGGAAATGGAACGGGAATGGTAATGGAACTGGAATGGAAATGGAACGGGAATGGAAAAGAAACGGGAATGGAAATGGAACGGGAATGGAAATGGAATGGGAATGGAAATGGAATGGAATGGAATGGAATGGAATGGAATGGAATGTACCGGAGTGGAGTGGAGTGGAGTGGAGTGGAGTAGAGTGCACTGGAACGGAATGGAATGGAATGGAATGGAATGGAAAGGAACGGAATGTACCCGAGAAGCACGGAATGGAATGGAATGGAATGGAATGGAATGGAATGGAATGGAATGGAATGTACCGGAGTGGAGTGGAGTGGAATGGAGTGGAGTGGAGTGGAGTGGAGTGGAATGGAATGGAATGGAATGGAATGGAATGGAATGGAATGGAATGCAATGGAATGCAATGGAATGGAAAGGAATGGAATGGAATGGAATGGAATGGAATGGAATGGAATGGAATGGAATGGACACCAGTAGAATGGAATGGAATGGAATGGAATGGAATGGAATGGAATGTACCGGAGTGGAGTGGAGTGTAATGGAGTGGAGTGGAGTGGAGTGGAGTGGAATGGAATGGAATGGAATGGAATGGAATGGAATGGAATGGAATGCAATGGAATGCAATGGAATGGAAAGGAATGGAATGGAATGGAATGGAATGGAATGGAATGGACACCAGTAGAATGGAATGGAATGGAATGGAATGGAATGGAATGGAATGGAATGGAATGGAATTCAATGGAATGGAATGGAATGGAATGGAATTCTATGGAATGGAATGGAATGGAATGGAATTCAATGGAATGGAATGGAATGGAATGGAATTCTATGGAATGGAATGGAGTGGAATCGAATGGAATCGAATGGAATGGAATGGAATGGAATGGAATAGAATGGAATCAACCCGAGTAGAACGGAACGGAACGCAACGGAACGGAACGGAACGGAACGGGACGGAACGGAACGGAATGGAATGGAATGGAACGGAATTCCATGGAATGGAATGGAATGGAATGGAATTCAATGGAATTGAATGGAATGGAATGGAATGGAATGGAATGGAATTCAATGGAATGGAATGGAATGGAATGGAATGGAATGGAATTCAATGGAATGGAATGGAATGGATTGGAATGGAATGGAATAGAATGGAATCAACCCGAGTAGAACGGAACGGAACACAACGGAACGGAACGGAACGCAACAGAACGGAATGGAACGGAACGGAACGGAACGGAATGGAATGGAATGGAACGGAATTCAGTGGAATGGAATGGAATGGAATGGAATTCTATGGAATGGAATGGAATGGAATTCCATGGAATGGAATGGAATGGAATGGAATGGAATGGAATGGAATACAATGGAATGGAATGGAGTGGAATGGAATGGAATCGAATGGAATTGAATGGAATCGAATGGAATCAAATGGGATCGAATGGAATGGAATGGAATAGAATGGAATCAACCCGAGTAGAACGGAATGGAATGGAATGGAATGGAATGGGATGGAATGGAATGGAATGGAATGGGATGGAATGGAATGGAATGGAATGGAATGGAATGGAATGGAATGGGATGGAATGGAATGGAATGGAATGGAATGGAATGGAATGGAATTCAATGGAATGGAATGGAACGGAATGGAATTCAATGGAATGGAAAGGAATGGAATGGAATGGAATTCAATGGAATGGAATGGAATAGAATGGAATGGAATGGAATGGAATGGAATGGAATGGAATGGAATGGAATGGAATTCCATGGAATGGAATGGAATGGAATGGAATTCTATGGAATGGAATGGAATGGAATCGAATGGAATGGAATGGAATGGAATGGAATGGAATGGAATGGAATAGAATGGAATCAACCTGAGTAGAACGGAATGGAATGGAATGGAATGGAATGGAATGGAATGGAATGGAATGGAATGGAATGTACCAAAGTAGAACGGAATGGAATGCAATGGAATGGAATGGAATGGAATGGAATGGAATGGAATGGAATGGAATGGAATGGAATGGAATGTACCCGAGTAGAAAGGAATGGAATGGAATGGAATGGATTGGAATGGAATGGAATGGAATGGAATGGAATGTAACCGAGTAGAACGGAATGGAATGTAATTGAATGGAATGTAACCGAGTTAAACGGAACGGAATGGAATGGAATGGAATGGAATGGAATGGAATGGAATGGAATGGAATTGAGTGCAATGCAATGCAATGGAATGCAATGGAATGGAAAGGAATGGAATGGAATGGAATGGAATCTACCCGAGTAGAACGGAATGGAATGGAATTGAATGGAATGTAACCGAGTAGAACGGAACGGAATGGAATGGAATGGAATGGAATGCAATGGAATGGAGTGGAATGCAATGGAATGGAATGGAATGGAATGGAATGGAATGGAATGGAATGGACACCAGATGAATGGAATGGAATGGAATGGAATGGAATGGAATGGAATGGAATGGAATGGAATCTACCCGAGTAGAACGGAATGGAATGGAATGGAATGGAATGGAATGGACAGGAGCAGAACGGAATGGAATGCAATGGAATGGAATGGAATGTACCCGAGCAGAACGGAATGGAATGAAATGGAAATGGAAAGGGAATGGAAATGGAACGGGAATGGAAATGGAACGGGAACGGAAATGGAACGGGAATGGAAATGGAACGGGAACGGAAACGGAACGAGAACGGAAATGGAACGGGAACGGAAATGGAACGGGAATGGTAATGGAACGGGAATGGAAATGGAACGGGAATGGAAATGGAACGGGAATGGAAATGGAACGGGAATGGAAATGGATCGGGAATGGAAATGGAACGGGAATGGTAATGGAACTGGAATGGAAATGGAACGGGAATGGAAAAGAAACGGGAATGGAAATGGAACGGGAATGGAAATGGAATGGGAATGGAAATGGAATGGAATGGAATGGAATGGAATGGAATGGAATGTACCGGAGTGGAGTGGAGTGGAGTGGAGTGGAGTAGAGTGCACTGGAACGGAATGGAATGGAATGGAATGGAATGGAAAGGAACGGAATGTACCCGAGAAGCACGGAATGGAATGGAATGGAATGGAATGGAATGGAATGGAATGTACCGGAGTGGAGTGGAGTGTAATGGAGTGGAGTGGAGTGGAGTGGAGTGGAATGGAATGGAATGGAATGGAATGGAATGGAATGGAATGGAATGCAATGGAATGCAATGGAATGGAAAGGAATGGAATGGAATGGAATGGAATGGAATGGAATGGAATGGACACCAGTAGAATGGAATGGAATGGAATGGAATGGAATGGAATTCAATGGAATGGAATTCAATGGAATGGAATGGAATGGAATGGAATTCAATGGAATGGAATGGAATGGAATGGAATTCAATGGAATGGAATGGAATGGAATGGTATTCTATGGAATGGAATGGAGTGGAATCGAATGGAATCGAATGGAATCGAATGGAATGGAATGGAATAGAATGGAATCAACCCGAGTAGAACGGAACGGAACGCAACGGAACGGAACGGAACGGAACGGGACGGAACGGAACGGAATGGAATGCAATGGAACGGAATTCCATGGAATGGAATGGAATGGAATGGAATTCTATGGAATGGAATGGAATGGAATGGAATGGAATGGAATTCAATAGAATGGAATGGAATGGAATGGAATGGAATGGAATGGAATGGAATGGAATGGAATAGAATGGAATCAACCCGAGTAGAACGGAATGGAATGGAATGGAATGGAATGGAATGGAATGGAATGGAATGGAATGGAATGAAATGTTATGGAATGGAATGGAATGGAATTCAATGCAATTCAATTGAATGGAATGGAAGGGAATGGAATGGAGTGGAGTGGAGTGGAGTGGAGTGGAATGGAATGGAGTGGAATGGAATGGAATGGAATGGAATGGAATGGAATGGAATGGAATTCAATTTAATGGAATGGAAGGGAGTGGAATGGAGTGGAGTGGAGTGGAGTGGAGTGCAGTGGAGTGGAATGGAATGGAGTGGAATGGAATGGAATGGAATGGAATGGAATGGAATGGAATTCAATGGAGTGGAATGGAATGGAATGGAATGGAATGGAATGGAATGGAATGGAATTCAATGCAATGGAATGGAATGGAATCGAATGGAGTCAAATGGAATGGAATGGAATAGAATGGAATCAACACGAGTAGAACGGATCGGAACGCAACGGAACGGAACGGAACGGAACGGAACGGAATGGAATGGAATGGAATGGAATGGAATGGAATGGAATGGAGTGGAATGGAATGCAATGGAATGGAATGGAATGGTATGGAATGGAATGGAATGGAGTCGAATGGAATCGAATGGAATGGAATGGAATAGAATGGAATCAACCCGAGTAGAACGGTACGGAACGGAACGGAACGGAACGGAACGGAACGGAATGGAATGATCAACCCGTGTAGAATGGAATGGAATGGAATTGAATAGAATGGAATCAACCCTAGTTGAACGGAACGGAACGCAACGGAACGGAACGGAACGGAACGGAATGGAATGGAATGGAAAGGAACGGAATTCAATGGAATGGAATGGAATGGAATGGAATTCTATGGAATGGAATGGAATTCAATGGAATGGAATGGAATGGAATGGAATGGAATGGAATGGAATGGAATTCAATGGAATGGAAAGGAATGGAATGGAATGGAATTCAATGGAATGGAATGGAATGGAATGGAATGGAATGGAATCGAATGGAATCGAATGGAATCGAATGGAATCGAATGGAATGGAATGGAATAGAATGCAATCAACCCGAGTAGAATGGAATGGAATGGAATGGAATGGGATGGAATGGAATAGAATGGAATGGACTGGAATGGAATGGAATTCAAATGGAATGGAATGGAATGGAATTCTATGGAATGGAATGGAGTGGAATCGAATGGAATCGAATGGAATCGAATGGAATCGAATGGGATCGAATGGAATGGAATGGAATAGAACGGAATCAACCCGAGTAGAACGGAGCGGAACGCAACGGAACGGAACGGAACGGAACGGAACGGAAAGGAATGGAATGGAATGGAATGGAACGGAATTCAAAGGAATGGAATGGAACAGAATGGAATTCAATGGAAAGGAATGGAATGGAATGGAATGGAATTCAATGGAATGGAATGGAATGGAATGGAATGGAATGGAATGGAATGGAATGGAATGGAATGGAACGGAATTCTATGGAATGGAATGGAATGGAATTCAATGGAATGGAATGGAATGGAATGGAATGGAATGGAACGGAATTCAATGGAATGGAATGGAATGGAATGGAATTCAATGGAATGGAATGGAATTCAATGGAATGGAATGGAATGGAATGGAATGGAATGGAATGGAATGGAATGGAATGGAATTCAATGGAATGGAATGGAATGGAATGGAATGCAATGGAATGCAATGGAATGGAAAGGAATGGAATGGAATGGAATGGAATGGAATGGAATGGAATGGACACCAGTAGAATGGAATGGAATGGAATGGAATGGAATGGAATGGAATGGAATGGAATGGAATGGAATTCAATGCAATGGAATGGAATGGAATGGAATTCTATGGAATGGAATGGAATGGAATGGAATTCAATGGAATGGAATGGAATAGAATGGAATTCTATGGAATGGAATGGAGTGGAATCGAATGGAATCGAATGGAATCGAATGGAATGGAATGGAATAGAATGGAATCAACCCAAGTAGAACGGAACGGAACGCAACGGAACGGAACGGAACGGAACGGGACGGAACGGAACGGAATGGAATGGAATGGAACGGAATTCCATGGAATGGAATGGAATGGAATGGAATTCAATGGAATGGAATGGAATGGAATGGAATGGAATGGAATTCAATGGAATGGAATGGAATGGAATGGAATGGAATGGAATGGAATGGAATGGAATGGAATTCAATGGAATGGAATGGAATGGATTGGAATGGAATGGAATAGAATGGAATCAACCCGAGTAGAACGGAACGGAACACAACGGAACGGAACGGAACGCAACAGAACGGAACGGAACGGAACGGAACGGAACGGAATGGAATGGAATGCAACGGAATTCAGTGGAATGGAATGGAATGGAATGGAATTCTATGGAATGGAATGGAATGGAATGGAATGGAATTCCATGGAATGGAATGGAATGGAATGGAATGGAATGGAATGGAATTCTATGGAATGGAATGGAGTGGAATGGAATGGAATCGAATGGAATTGAATGGAATCGAATGGAATCAAATGGGATCGAATGGAATGGAATGGAATAGAATGGAATCAACCCGAGTAGAACGGAATGGAATGGAATGGAATGGAATGGGATGGAATGGAATGGAATGGAATGGAATGGAATGGAATGGAATGGAATGGGATGGAATGGAATGGAATGGAATGGAATGGAATGGAATGGAATTCAATGGAATGGAATGGAACGGAATGGAATTCAATGGAATGGAATGGAATGGAATGGAATGGAATTCAATGGAATGGAATGGAATGGAATGGAATGGAATGGAATGGAATGGAATGGAATTCTATGGAATGGAATGGAATGGAATCGAATGGAATGGAATGGAATGGAATGGAATGGAATGGGATGGAATGGAATAGAATGGAATCAACCTGAGTAGAACGGAATGGAATGGAATGGAATGGAATGGAATGGAATGGAATGGAATGGAATTCAATGGAATGGAATGGAATGGAATGGAATGGAATTCAATGGAATGGAATGGAATGGAATGGAATGGAAAGGAATGGAATGGAATGGAATGGAATTCAATGCAATAGAATGGAATGGAATGGAATGGAATCGAAAGGAATCGAATGGAATCGAATGGAATGGAATGGAATAGAATGGAATCAACCCGAGTAGAACGGAATGGAATGGAATGGAATGGAATGGAATGGAATTCAATGGAATTCAATGGAATTCAATGGAATGGAATGGAATGGAAAAGAGTGGAGTGGAGTGGACTGGAGTGGAGTGGAGTGGAGTGGAGTGGAATGGAATGGAGTGGAATGGAATGGAATGGAATGGAATGGAATGGAATGGAATGGAATGGAATGGAATTCTATGGAATGGAATGGAATGGAATGGAATGGAATGGAATGGAATTCAATGGAATGGAATGGAATGGAATGGAATGGAATTCAATGGAATGGAATTCAATGGAATTCAATGGAATGGAATGGAATGGAATGGAATGGAATTCAATAGAATGGAATGGAATGGAATGGAATGGAATTCAATGGAATGGAATTCAGTGGAATTCAATGGAATGGAATGGAATGGAATGGAATTCAATGGAATGGAATGGAATGGAATTCAATGGAATGCAATGGAATGGAATCGAATGGAATCGAATGGAATCGAATGGAATCGAATGGAATCGAATGGAATGGAATGGAATAGAATGGAATCAACCGAGTAGAACGGAACGGAACGCAACGGAATGGAACGGAAAGGAACGGAATGGAATGGAATGGAAAGGAATTCAATGGAATGGAATGGAATGGAATGGAATTCAATGGAATGGAATTGAATTCAATGGAATGGAATAGAATGGAATTCCATGGAATGGAACGGAATGGAATCGAATGGAGTCGAATGGAATCGAATGGAATCGATTGGAATCGAATTGAATGGAATGGAATAGAATGGAATCAACCCGAGTAGAACGGAATGGAATGGAATGGAATGGAATGGAATGGAATGGAATGGAAAGGAATTCAATGGAATGGAATGGAATGGAATGGAATGGAATGCAATTCAATGGAATGGAATGGAATGGAATGGAATTCAATGGAATGGAATGGAGTGGAATGGAATGGAATTCAATGGAAAGGAATGGAATGGAATGGAATGGAATGGAATGGAATGGAATGGAATGGAATGGAATTCAATGGAATGGAATGGAATGGAATGGAATGGAATGGAATGGAATGGAATGGAATGGAATTCAATGGAATGGAATGGAATGGAATCGAATGGAATCGAATGGAATGGAATGGAATGGAATGGAATGGAATGGAATGGACACCAGTAGAATGGAATGGAATGGAATGGAATGGAATGGAATCTACCCGAGTAGAACGGAATGGAACGGAATGGAATGGAATGGAATGGACAGGAGCGGAACGGAATGGAATGCAATGGAATGGAATGGAATGTACCCGAGCAGAACGGAATGGAATGAAATGGAAATGGAAAGGGAATGGAAATGGAACGGGAATGGAAATGGAACGGGAACGGAAATGGAACGGGAATGGAAATGGAACGGGAACGGAAACGGAACGAGAACGGAAATGGAACGGGAACGGAAACGGAACGGGAACGGAAATGGAACGGGAATGGTAACGGAACGGGAATGGAAATGGAACGGGAATGGAAATGGAACGGGAATGGAAATGGATCGGGAATGGAAATGGAACGGGAATGGTAATGGAACTGGAATGGAAATGGAACGGGAATGGAAAAGAAACGGGAATGGAAATGGAACTGGAATGGAAATGGAATGGGAATGGAAATGGAATGGAATGGAATGGAATGGAATGGAATGGAATGTACCGGAGTGGAGTGGAGTGGAGTGGAGTGGAGTAGAGTGCACTGGAACGGAATGGAATGGAATGGAATGGAATGGAATGGAACGGAACGGAATGTACCTGAGAAGCACGGAATGGAATGGAATGGAATGGAATGGAATGGAATGTACCGGAGAGGAGTGGAGTGGAATGGAGTGGAGTGGAGTGGAGTGGAGTGGAATGGAATGGAATGGAATGGAACGGAATGCAATGGAATGCAATGGAATGGAAAGGAATGGAATGGAATGGAATGGAATGGAATGGAATGGAATGGAATGGACACCAGTAGAATGGAATGGAATGGAATGGAATGGAATGGAATGGAATGGAATGGAATTCAATGGAATGGAATGGAATGGAATGGAATGGAATGGAATGGAATGGAATGGAATTCAATGGAATGGAATGGAATGGAATGGAATTCCATGGAATGGAATGGAATGGAATCGAATGGAATGGAATGGAATGGAATGGAATGGAATTGAATTGAATGGAATCAACCCGAGTAGAACGGAATGGAATGGAATGGAATGTAATGGAATGGAATGGAATGGAATGGAATGGAATGTACCAAAGTAGAACGGAATGGAATGGAATGGAATGGAATGGAATGGAATGGAATGGAATGGAATGGAATGGAATGGAATGGAATGGAATGCAATGTACCCGAGTAGAACGGAATGGAATGGAATGGAATGGATTGGAATGGAATGGAATGGAATGGAATGGAATGTAACCGAGTAGAACGGAATGGAATGTAATTGAATGGAATGTAACCGGGTTGAACGGAACGGAATGGAATGGAATGGAATGGAATGGAATGGAATGGAATGGAATGGAATGGAATGGAATGGAATTGAGTGCAATGCAATGCAATGGAATGCAATGGAATGGAAAGGAATGGAATGGAATGGAATGGAATCTACCCGAGTAGAACGGAATGGAATGGAATTGAATGGAATGTAACCGAGTAGAACGGAACGGAATGGAATGGAATGGAATGGAATGGAATGCAATAGAATGGAATGGAATGGAATGGAATGGAATGGAATGGACACCAGTAGAATGGAATGGAATGGAATGGAATAGAATGGAATGGAATGGAATGGAATGGAATCTACCCGAGTAGAACGGAATGGAACGGAATGGAATGGAATGAAATGTACAGCAGCAGAACGGAATGGAATGCAATGGAATGGAATGGAATGTACCCGAGCAGAACGGAAAGGAATGAAATGGAAATGGAAAGGGAATGGAAATGGAACGGGAATGGAAATGGAACGGGAACGCAATTGAAACGGGAATGGAAATGGAACGGGAACGGAAACGGAACGAGAACGGAAATGGAACGGGAACGGAAACGGAACGGGAACGGAAATGGAACGGGAATGGTAACGGAACAGGAATGGAAATGGAACGGGAATGGAAAAGGAACGGGAATGGAAATGGATCGGGAATGGAAATGGAACGGGAATGGTAATGGAACGGGAATGGAAATGGAACGGGAATGGAAAAGAAACGGGAATGGAAATGGAACGGGAATGGAAATGGAATGGGAATGGAAATGGAATGGAATGGAATGGAATGGAATGGAATGGAATGTACCGGAGTGGAGTGGAGTGGAGTGGAGTAGAGTGCACTGGAACGGAATGGAATGGAATGGAATGGAACGGAACGGAATGTACCTGAGAAGCACGGAATGGAATGGAATGGAATGGAATGGAATGGAATGGAATGTACCGGAGTGGAGTGGAGTGGAATGGAGTGGACTGGAGTGGTGTGGAGTGGAATGGAATGGAATGGAATGGAATGGAATGGAATGGAATGGAATGGAATGCAATGGAATGCAATGGAATGGAAAGGAATGGAATGGAATGGAATGGAATGGAATGGAATGGAATGGAATGGAATGGAATGGACAACAGTAGAATGGAATGGAACGGAATGGAATGGAATGGAATGGAATGGAATGGAATGGAATGGAATGGCATGGAATTCTATGGAATGGAATGGAGTGGAATCGAATGGAATCGAATGGAATCGAATGGAATGGAATGGAATAGAATGGAATCAACCCGAGTAGAACGGAGTGGAACGCAACGGAACGGAACGGAACGGAACGGGACGGAACCGAACGGAATGGAATGGAATGGAACGGAATTCCATGGAATGGAATGGAATGGAATGGAATTCAATGGAATGGAATGGAATGGAATGGAATGGAATTCGATGGAATGGAATGGAATGGATTGGAATGGAATGGAATAGAATGGAATCAACCCGAGTAGAACGGAACGGAACACAACGGAACGGAACGGAACGCAACGGAACGGAACGGAACGGAACGGAACGGAACGGAATGGAATGGAATGGAACGGAATTCAATGGAATGGAATGGAATGGAATGGAATTCTATGGAAGGGAATGGAATGGAATGGAATGGAATGGAATGGAATGGAATGGAATGGAATGGAACGGAACGGAATTCTATGGAATAGAATGGAATGGAATTCTATGGAATGGAATGGAATGGAATGGAATGGAATGGAACGGAATTCAATGGAATGGAATGGAATGGAATGGAATTCAACGGAATGGAATGGAATTCAATGGAATGGAATGGAATGGAATGGAATGGAATGGAGTGGAATGGAATGGAATGGAATGGAATGGAATGGAATGGAATGCAATGGAATGCAATGGAATGGAAAGGAATGGAATGGAATGGAATGGAATGGAATGGAATGGAATGGAATGGAATGGACACCAGTAGAATGGAATGGAATGGAATGGAATGGAATGGAATGGAATGTACCGGAGTGGAGTGGAGTGTAATGGAGTGGAGTGGAGTGGAGTGGAGTGGAATGGAATGGAATGGAATGGAATGGAATGGAATGGAATGCAATGGAATGCAATGGAATGGATAGGAATGGAATGGAATGGAATGGAATGGAATGGAATGGAATGGAATGGAATGGAATGGACACCAGTAGAATGGAATGGAATGGAATGGAATGGAATGGAATGGAATGGAATGGAATGGAATGGAATTCAATGGAATGGAATGGAATGGAATGGAATTCTATGGAATGGAATGGAATGGAATGGAATTCAATGGAATGGAATGGAATGGAATGGAATTCTATGGAATGGAATGGAGTGGAATCGAATGGAATCGAATGGAATCGAATGGAATGGAATGGAATAGAATGGAATCAACCCGAGTAGAACGGAACGGAACGCAACGGAACGGAACGGGACGGAACGGAACGGAATGGAATGGAATGGAACGGAATTCCATGGAATGGAATGGAATGGAATGGAATTCAATGGAATTGAATGGAATGGAATGGAATGGAATGGAATGGAATTCAATGGAATGGAATGAAATGGAATGGAATGGAATGGAATGGAATGGAATTCCATGGAATGGAATGGAATGGATTGGAATGGAATGGAATAGAATGGAATCAACCCGAGTAGAACGGAACGGAACACAACGGAACGGAACGGAACGCAACAGAACGGAACGGAACGGAACGGAACGGAAAGGAATGGAATGGAATGGAACGGAATTCAGTGGAATGGAATGGAATGGAATGGAATTCTATGGAATGGAATGGAATGGAATGGAATGGAATTCCATGGAATGGAATGGAATGGAATGGAATGGAATTCCATGGAATGGAATGGAATGGAATGGAATGGAATACAATGGAATGGAATGGAGTGGAATGGAATGGAATCGAATGGAATTGAATGGAATCGAATGGAATCAAATGGGATCGAATGGAATGGAATGGAATAGAATGGAATCAACCCGAGTAGAACGGAATGGAATGGAATGGAATGGAATGGGATGGAATGGAATGGAATGGAATGGGATGGAATGGAATGGAATGGAATGGAATGGAATGGAATGGAATGGGATGGAATGGAATGGAATGGAATGGAATGGAATGGAATGGAATTCAATGGAATGGAATGGAACGGAATGGAATTCAATGGAATGGAAAGGAATGGAATGGAATGGAATTCAATGGAATGGAATGGAATGGAATGGAATGGAATGGAATGGAATGGAATGGAATGGAATTCCATGGAATGGAATGGAATGGAATGGAATTCTATGGAATGGAATGGAATGGAATCGAATGGAATGGAATGGAATGGAATGGAATGGAATGGAATGGAATGGAATAGAATGGAATCAACCTGAGTAGAACGGAATGGAATGGAATGGAATGGAATGGAATGGAATGGAATGGAATGGAATGGAATGTACCAAAGTAGAACGGAATGGAATGCAATGGAATGGAATGGAATGGAATGGAATGGAATGGAATGGAATGGAATGGAATGTACCCGAGTAGAAAGGAATGGAATGGAATGGAATGGATTGGAATGGAATGGAATGGAATGGAATGGAATGTAACCGAGTAGAACGGAATGGAATGTAATTGAATGGAATGTAACCGAGTTAAACGGAACGGAATGGAATGGAATGGAATGGAATGGAATGGAATGGAATGGAATGGAATTGAGTGCAATGCAATGCAATGGAATGCAATGGAATGGAAAGGAATGGAATGGAATGGAATGGAATCTACCCGAGTAGAACGGAATGGAATGGAATTGAATGGAATGTAACCGAGTAGAACGGAACGGAATGGAATGGAATGGAATGGAATGCAATGGAATGGAATGGAATGCAATGGAATGGAATGGAATGGAATGGAATGGAATGGAATGGAATGGACACCAGATGAATGGAATGGAATGGAATGGAATGGAATGGAATGGAATGGAATGGAATGGAATGGAATCTACCCGAGTAGAACGGAATGGAATGGAATGGAATGGAATGGAATGGACAGGAGCAGAACGGAATGGAATGCAATGGAATGGAATGGAATGTACCCGAGCAGAACGGAATGGAATGAAATGGAAATGGAAAGGGAATGGAAATGGAACGGGAATGGAAATGGAACGGGAACGGAAATGGAACGGGAATGGAAATGGAACGGGAACGGAAACGGAACGAGAACGGAAATGGAACGGGAACGGAAATGGAACGGGAATGGTAATGGAACGGGAATGGAAATGGAACGGGAATGGAAATGGAACGGGAATGGAAATGGAACGGGAATGGAAATGGATCGGGAATGGAAATGGAACGGGAATGGTAATGGAACTGGAATGGAAATGGAACGGGAATGGAAAAGAAACGGGAATGGAAATGGAACGGGAATGGAAATGGAATGGGAATGGAAATGGAATGGAATGGAATGGAATGGAATGGAATGGAATGTACCGGAGTGGAGTGGAGTGGAGTGGAGTGGAGTAGAGTGCACTGGAACGGAATGGAATGGAATGGAATGGAATGGAAAGGAACGGAATGTACCCGAGAAGCACGGAGTGGAATGGAATGGAATGGAATGGAATGGAATGGAATGTACCGGAGTGGAGTGGAGTGTAATGGAGTGGAGTGGAGTGGAGTGGAGTGGAATGGAATGGAATGGAATGGAATTGAATAGAATGGAATCAACCCTAGTTGAACGGAACGGAACGCAACGGAACGGAACGGAACGGAACGGAATGGAATGGAATGGAAAGGAACGGAATTCAATGGAATGGAATGGAATGGAATGGAATTCTATGGAATGGAATGGAATTCAATGGAATGGAATGGAATGGAATGGAATGGAATGGAATGGAATGGAATTCAATGGAATGGAAAGGAATGGAATGGAATGGAATTCCATGGAATGGAATGGAATGGAATGGAATGGAATGGAATGGAATGGAATGGTATGGAATCGAATGGAATCGAATGGAATCGAATGGAATCGAATGGAATCGAATGCAATCAACCCGAGTAGAATGGAATGGAATGGAATGGAATGGGATGGAATGGAATAGAATGGAATGGACTGGAATGGAATGGAATTCAAATGGAATGGAATGGAATGGAATTCTATGGAATGGAATGGAGTGGAATCGAATGGAATCGAATGGAATCGAATGGAATCGAATGGGATCGAATGGAATGGAATGGAATAGAATGGAATCAACCCGAGTAGAACGGAGCGGAACGCAACGGAACGGAACGGAACGGAACGGAACGGAAAGGAATGGAATGGAATGGAATGGAACGGAATTCAAAGGAATGGAATGGAACAGAATGGAATTCAATGGAAAGGAATGGAATGGAATGGAATGGAATTCAATGGAATGGAATGGAATGGAATGGAATGGAATGGAATGGAATGGAATGGAACGGAATTCTATGGAATGGAATGGAATGGAATTCAATGGAATGGAATGGAATGGAATGGAATGGAATGGAACGGAATTCAATGGAATGGAATGGAATGGAATGGAATTCAATGGAATGGAATGGAATTCAATGGAATGGAATGGAATGGAATGGAATGGAATGGAATGGAATGGAATGGAATGGAATTCAATGGAATGGAATGGAATGGAATGGAATGCAATGGAATGCAATGGAATGGAAAGGAATGGAATGGAATGGAATGGAATGGAATGGAATGGAATGGACACCAGTAGAATGGAATGGAATGGAATGGAATGGAATGGAATGGAATGGAATGGAATGGAATGGAATGGAATTCAATGGAATGGAATGGAATGGAATGGAATTCTATGGAATGGAATGGAATGGAATGGAATTCTATGGAATGGAATGGAATGGAATGGAATTCTATGGAATGGAATGGAGTGGAATCGAATGGAATCGAATGGAATCGAATGGAATGGAATGGAATAGAATGGAATCAACCCGAGTAGAACGGAACGGAACGCAACGGAACGGAACGGAACGGAACGGGACGGAACGGAACGGAATGGAATGGAATGGAACGGAATTCCATGGAATGGAATGGAATGGAATGGAATTCAATGGAATGGAATGGAATGGAATGGAATGGAATGGAATTCAATGGAATGGAATGGAATGGAATGGAATGGAATGGAATGGAATGGAATGGAATTCAATGGAATGGAATGGAATGGATTGGAATGGAATGGAATAGAATGGAATCAACCCGAGTAGAACGGAACGGAACACAACGGAACGGAACGGAACGCAACAGAACGGAACGGAACGGAACGGAACGGAACGGAATGGAATGGAATGGAACGGAATTCAGTGGAATGGAATGGAATGGAATGGAATTCTATGGAATGGAATGGAATGGAATGGAATGGAATTCCATGGAATGGAATGGAATGGAATGGAATGGAATGGAATGGAATGGAATTCTATGGAATGGAATGGAGTGGAATGGAATGGAATCGAATGGAATTGAATGGAATCGAATGGAATCAAATGGGATCGAATGGAATGGAATGGAATAGAATGGAATCAACCCGAGTAGAACGGAATGGAATGGAATGCAATGGAATGGGATGGAATGGAATGGAATGGAATGGAATGGAATGGAATGGAATGGAATGGGATGGAATGGAATGGAATGGAATGGAATGGAATGGAATGGAATGGAATGGGATGGAATGGAATGGAATGGAATGGAATGGAATGGAATGGAATGGAATGGAATGGAATTCAATGGAATGGAATGGAACGGAATGGAATTGAATGGAATGGAATGGAATGGAATGGAATTCAATGGAATGGAATGGAATGGAATGGAATGGAATGGAATGGAATGGAATTCCATGGAATGGAATGGAATGGAATGGAATTCTATGGAATGGAATGGAATGGAATCGAATGGAATGGAATGGAATGGAATGGAATGGAATGGGATGGAATGGAATAGAATGGAATCAACCTGAGTAGAACGGAATGGAATGGAATGGAATGGAATGGAATGGAATGGAATGGAATGGAATGGAATGGAATGGAATTCAATGGAATGGAATGGAATGGAATGGAATGGAATTCAATGGAATGGAATGGAATGGAATGGAATGGAAAGGAATGGAATGGAATGGAATGGAATTCAATGCAATAGAATGGAATGGAATGGAATGGAATCGAAAGGAATCGAATGGAATCGAATGGAATGGAATGGAATAGAATGGAATCAACCCGAGTAGAACGGAATGGAATGGAAAGGAATGGAATGGAATGGAATTCAATGGAATTCAATGGAATTCAATGGAATGGAATGGAATGGAAAAGAGTGGAGTGGAGTGGACTGGAGTGGAGTGGAGTGGAGTGGAGTGGAATGGAATGGAGTGGAATGGAATGGAATGGAATGGAATGGAATGGAATGGAATGGAATGGAATTCTATGGAATGGAATGGAATGGAATGGAATGGAATGGAATGGAATGGAATTCAATGGAATGGAATTCAATGGAATTCAATGGAATGGAATGGAATGGAATGGAATGGAATGGAATTCAATAGAATGGAATGGAATGGAATGGAATGGAATTCAATGGAATGGAATTCAATGGAATTCAATGGAATGGAATGGAATGGAATGGAATTCAATGGAATGGAATGGAATGGAATTCAATGGAATGCAATGGAATGGAATCGAATGGAATCGAATGGAATCGAATGGAATCGAACGGAATCAAATGGAATGGAATGGAATAGAATGGAATCAACCGAGTAGAACGGAACGGAACGCAACGGAATGGAACGGAAAGGAACGGAATGGAATGGAATGGAAAGGAATTCAATGGAATGGAATGGAATGGAATGGAATTCAATGGAATGGAATTGAATTCAATGGAATGGAATAGAATGGAATTCCATGGAATGGAACGGAATGGAATCGAATGGAGTCGAATGGAATCGAATGGAATCGATTGGAATCGAATGGAATCGAATGGAATAGAATGGAATCAACCCGAGTAGAACGGAATGGAATGGAATGGAATGGAATGGAATGGAATGGAATGGAATTCAATGGAATGGAATGGAATGGAATGGAATGGAATGGAATTCTATGGAATGGAATGGAATGGAATGGAATTCAATGGAATGGAATGGAGTGGAATGGAATGGAATTCAATGGAAAGGAATGGAATGGAATGGAATGGAATGGAATGGAATGGAATGGAATGGAATTCAATGGAATGGAATGGAATGGAATGGAATGGAATGGAATGGAATGGAATGGAATGGAATTCAATGGAATGGAATGGAATGGAATCGAATGGAATCGAATGGAATGGAATGGAATGGAATGGAATGGAATGGAATGGAATGGAATGGAATGGAATTCAGTGGAATGGAATGGAATGGAATGGAATGGAATGGAATGGACACCAGTAGAATGGAATGGAATGGAATGGAATGGAATGGAATCTACCCGAGTAGAACGGAATGGAACGGAATGGAATGGAATGGAATGGACAGGAGCAGAACGGAATGGAATGCAATGGAATGGAATGGAATGTACCCGAGCAGAACGGAATGGAATGAAATGGAAATGGAAAGGGAATGGAAATTGAACGGGAATGGAAATGGAACGGGAACGGAAATGGAACGGGAATGGAAATGGAACGGGAACGGAAACGGAACGAGAATGGAAATGGAACGGGAACGGAAACGGAACGGGAACGGAAATGGAACGGGAATGGTAACGGAACGGGAATGGAAATGGAACGGGAATGGAAATGGAACGGGAATGGAAATGGATCGGGAATGGAAATGGAACGGGAATGGTAATGGAACTGGAATGGAAATGGAACGGGAATGGAAAAGAAACGGGAATGGAAATGGAACGGGAATGGAAATGGAATGGGAATGGAAATGGAATGGAATGGAATGGAATGGAATGGAATGGAATGTACCGGAGTGGAGTGGAGTGGAGTGGAGTGGAGTAGAGTGCACTGGAACGGAATGGAATGGAATGGAATGGAATGGAATGGAACGGAACGGAATGTACCTGAGAAGCACGGAATGGAATGGAATGGAATGGAATGGAATGGAATGTACCGGAGTGGAGTGGAGTGGAATGGAGTGGAGTGGAGTGGAGTGGAGTGGAATGGAATGGAATGGAATGGAACGGAATGCAATGGAATGCAATGGAATGGAAAGGAATGGAATGGAATGGAATGGAATGGAATGGAATGGAATGGAATGGAATGGACACCAGTAGAATGGAATGGAATGGAATGGAATGGAATGGAATGGAATGGAATGGAATGGAATTCAATGGAATGGAATGGAATGGAATGGAATGGAATGGAATGGAATGGAATGGAATTCAATGGAATGGAATGGAATGGAATGGAATTCTATGGAATGGAATGGAGTGGAATCGAATGGAATCGAATGGAATCGAATGGAATGGAATGGAATAGAATGGAATCAACCCGAGTAGAACGGAACGGAACGCAACGGAACGGAACGGAACGGAACGGGACGGAACGGAACGGAATGGAATGGAATGGAACGGAATTCCATGGAATGGAATGGAATGGAATGGAATTCAATGGAATGGAATGGAATGGAATGGAATGGAATGGAATTCAATGGAATGGAATGGAATGGAATGGAATGGAATGGAATGGAATGGAATGGAATTCAATGGAATGGAATGGAATGGATTGGAATGGAATGGAATAGAATGGAATCAACCCGAGTAGAACGGAACGGAACACAACGGAACGGAACGGAACGCAACAGAACGGAACGGAACGGAACGGAACGGAACGGAATGGAATGGAATGGAACGGAATTCAGTGGAATGGAATGGAATGGAATGGAATTCTATGGAATGGAATGGAATGGAATGGAATGGAATTCCATGGAATGGAATGGAATGGAATGGAATGGAATGGAATGGAATGGAATGGAATTCTATGGAATGGAATGGAGTGGAATGGAATGGAATCGAATGGAATTGAATGGAATCGAATGGAATCAAATGGGATCGAATGGAATGGAATGGAATAGAATGGAATCAACCCGAGTAGAACGGAATGGAATGGAATGGAATGGAATGGAATGGGATGGAATGGAATGGAATGGAATGGAATGGAATGGAATGGAATGGAATGGAATGGGATGGAATGGAATGGAATGGAATGGAATGGAATGGAATGGAATTCAATGGAATGGAATGGAACGGAATGGAATTCAATGGAATGGAATGGAATGGAATGGAATGGAATTCAATGGAATGGAATGGAATGGAATGGAATGGAATGGAATGGAATGGAATGGAATGGAATTCCATGGAATGGAATGGAATGGAATGGAATTCTATGGAATGGAATGGAATGGAATCGAATGGAATGGAATGGAATGGAATGGAATGGAATGGGATGGAATGGAATAGAATGGAATCAACCTGAGTAGAACGGAATGGAATGGAATGGAATGGAATGGAATGGAATGGAATGGAATGGAATGGAATTCAATGGAATGGAATGGAATGGAATGGAATGGAATTCAATGGAATGGAATGGAATGGAATGGAATGGAAAGGAATGGAATGGAATGGAATGGAATTCAATGCAATAGAATGCAATGGAATGGAATGGAATCGAAAGGAATCGAATGGAATCGAATGGAATGGAATGGAATAGAATGGAATCAACCCGAGTAGAACGGAATGGAATGGAAAGGAATGGAATGGAATGGAATTCAATGGAATTCAATGGAATTCAATGGAATGGAATGGAATGGAAAAGAGTGGAGTGGAGTGGACTGGAGTGGAGTGGAGTGGAGTGGAGTGGAATGGAATGGAGTGGAATGGAATGGAATGGAATGGAATGGAATGGAATGGAATGGAATGGAATGGAATTCTATGGAATGGAATGGAATGGAATGGAATGGAATGGAATGGAATGGAATTCAATGGAATGGAATTCAATGGAATTCAATGGAATGGAATGGAATGGAATGGAATGGAATGGAATTCAATAGAATGGAATGGAATGGAATGGAATGGAATTCAATGGAATGGAATTCAATGGAATTCAATGGAATGGAATGGAATGGAATGGAATTCAATGGAATGGAATGGAATGGAATTCAATGGAATGCAATGGAATGGAATCGAATGGAATCGAATGGAATCGAATGGAATCGAATGGAATCGAATGGAATGGAATGGAATAGAATGGAATCAACCGAGTAGAACGGAACGGAACGCAACGGAATGGAACGGAAAGGAACGGAATGGAATGGAATGGAAAGGAATTCAATGGAATGGAATGGAATGGAATGGAATTCAATGGAATGGAATGGAATGGAATGGAATTCCATGGAATGGAATGGAATGGAATCGAATGGAATGGAATGGAATGGAATGGAATGGAATGGAATTGAATTGAATGGAATCAACCCGAGTAGAACGGAATGGAATGGAATGGAATGTAATGGAATGGAATGGAATGGAATGGAATGGAATGGAATGGAATGGAATGTACCAAAGTAGAACGGAATGGAATGGAATGGAATGGAATGGAATGGAATGGAATGGAATGGAATGGAATGGAATGGAATGGAATGGAATGGAATGGAATGGAATGCAATGTACCCGAGTAGAACGGAATGGAATGGAATGGAATGGATTGGAATGGAATGGAATGGAATGGAATGGAATGTAACCGAGTAGAACGGAATGGAATGTAATTGAATGGAATGTAACCGGGTTGAACGGAACGGAATGGAATGGAATGGAATGGAATGGAATGGAATGGAATGGAATGGAATGGAATGGAATGGAATTGAGTGCAATGCAATGCAATGGAATGCAATGGAATGGAAAGGAATGGAATGGAATGGAATGGAATCTACCCGAGTAGAACGGAATGGAATGGAATTGAATGGAATGTAACCGAGTAGAACGGAACGGAATGGAATGGAATGGAATGGAATGGAATGCAATAGAATGGAATGGAATGGAATGGAATGGAATGGAATGGACACCAGTAGAATGGAATGGAATGGAATGGAATAGAATGGAATGGAATGGAATGGAATGGAATCTACCCGAGTAGAACGGAATGGAACGGAATGGAATGGAATGAAATGTACAGCAGCAGAACGGAATGGAATGCAATGGAATGGAATGGAATGTACCCGAGCAGAACGGAAAGGAATGAAATGGAAATGGAAAGGGAATGGAAATGGAACGGGAATGGAAATGGAACGGGAACGCAATTGAAACGGGAATGGAAATGGAACGGGAACGGAAACGGAACGAGAACGGAAATGGAACGGGAACGGAAACGGAACGGGAACGGAAATGGAACGGGAATGGTAACGGAACAGGAATGGAAATGGAACGGGAATGGAAAAGGAACGGGAATGGAAATGGATCGGGAATGGAAATGGAACGGGAATGGTAATGGAACGGGAATGGAAATGGAACGGGAATGGAAAAGAAACGGGAATGGAAATGGAACGGGAATGGAAATGGAATGGGAATGGAAATGGAATGGAATGGAATGGAATGGAATGGAATGGAATGTACCGGAGTGGAGTGGAGTGGAGTGGAGTAGAGTGCACTGGAACGGAATGGAATGGAATGGAATGGAACGGAACGGAATGTACCTGAGAAGCACGGAATGGAATGGAATGGAATGGAATGGAATGGAATGGAATGTACCGGAGTGGAGTGGAGTGGAATGGAGTGGACTGGAGTGGTGTGGAGTGGAATGGAATGGAATGGAATGGAATGGAATGGAATGGAATGGAATGGAATGCAATGGAATGCAATGGAATGGAAAGGAATGGAATGGAATGGAATGGAATGGAATGGAATGGAATGGAATGGAATGGAATGGACAACAGTAGAATGGAATGGAACGGAATGGAATGGAATGGAATGGAATGGAATGGAATGGAATGGAATGGAATTCAATGGAATGGAATGGAATGGAATGGAATTCAATGGAAAGGAATGGAATGGAATTCCATGGAATGGAATGGAATGGAATTCCATGGAATGGAATGGAATGGCATGGAATTCTATGGAATGGAATGGAGTGGAATCGAATGGAATCGAATGGAATCGAATGGAATGGAATGGAATAGAATGGAATCAACCCGAGTAGAACGGAGTGGAACGCAACGGAACGGAACGGAACGGAACGGGACGGAACCGAACGGAATGGAATGGAATGGAACGGAATTCCATGGAATGGAATGGAATGGAATGGAATTCAATGGAATGGAATGGAATGGAATGGAATGGAATTCGATGGAATGGAATGGAATGGATTGGAATGGAATGGAATAGAATGGAATCAACCCGAGTAGAACGGAACGGAACACAACGGAACGGAACGGAACGCAACGGAACGGAACGGAACGGAACGGAACGGAACGGAATGGAATGGAATGGAACGGAATTCAATGGAATGGAATGGAATGGAATGGAATTCTATGGAAGGGAATGGAATGGAATGGAATGGAATGGAATGGAATGGAATGGAATGGAATGGAACGGAACGGAATTCTATGGAATAGAATGGAATGGAATTCTATGGAATGGAATGGAATGGAATGGAATGGAATGGAACGGAATTCAATGGAATGGAATGGAATGGAATGGAATTCAACGGAATGGAATGGAATTCAATGGAATGGAATGGAATGGAATGGAATGGAATGGAATGGAATGGAATGGAATGGAATGGAATGGAATGGAATGGAATTCAATGGAATGGAATGGAATGGAATAGAATTCCATGGAATGGAATGGAATGGAATCGAATGGAATGGAATGGAATGGAATGGAATGGAATGGAATAGACTGGAATCAACCCGAGTAGAACGGAATGGAATGGAATGGAATGTAATGGAATGGAATGGAATGGAATGGAATGGAATGTACCAAAGTAGAACGGAATGGAATGGAATGGAATGGAATGGAATGGAATGGAATGGAATGGAATGGAATTCCATGGAATGGAATGGAATGGAATGGAATGGAATGGAATTCCATGGAATGGAATGGAATGGAATGGAATTCTATGGAATGGAATGGAATGGAATGGAATGGAATGGAATGGAATTCCATGGAATGGAATGGAATGGAATGGAATGGAATGGAATGTACCAAAGTAGAACGGAATGGAATGGAATGGAATGGAATGGAATGGAATGGAATGGAATGGAATGGAATGTACACGAGTAGAACGGAATGGAATGGAATGGAATGGATTGGAATGGAATGGAATGGAATGGAATGGAATGTAACCGAGTAGAACGGAATGGAATGTAATTGAATGGAATGTAACCGAGTTGAACGGAACGGAATGGAATGGAATGGAATGGAATGGAATGGAATGGAATGGAATGGAATTGAGTGCAATGCAATGCAATGGAATGCAATGGAATGGAAAGGAATGGAATGGAATGGAATGGAATCTACCCGAGTAGAACGGAATGGAATGGAATTGAATGGAATGTAATCGAGTAGAACGGAACGGAATGGAATGGAATGGAATGGAATGCAATGGAATGGAATGGAATGGAATGGAATGGAATGGAATGGACACCAGTAGAATGGAATGGAATGGAATGGAATGGAATGGAATGGAATGGAATCTACCCGAGTAGAACGGAATGGAACGGAATGGAATGGAATGGAATGGACAGGAGCAGAACGGAATGGAATGCAATGGAATGGAATGGAATGTACCCGAGCAGAACGGAATGGAATGAAATGGAAATGGAAAGGGAATGGAAATGGAACGGGAATGGAAATGGAACGGGAACGGAAATGGAACGGGAATGGAAATGGAACGGGAACGGAAACGGAACGAGAACGGAAATGGAACGGGAACGGAAACGGAACGGGAACGGAAATGGAACGGGAATGGTAACGGAACGGGAATGGAAATGGAACGGGAATGGAAATGGAACGGGAATGGAAATGGATCGGGAATGGAAATGGAACGGGAATGGTAATGGAACTGGAATGGAAATGGAACGGGAATGGAAAAGAAACGGGAATGGAAATGGAACGGGAATGGAAATGGAATGGGAATGGAAATGGAATGGAATGGAATGGAATGGAATGGAATGGAATGGAATGTACCGGAGTGGAGTGGAGTGGAGTGGAGTGGAGTAGAGTGCACTGGAACGGAATGGAATGGAATGGAATGGAATGGAATGGAACGGAACGGAATGTACCTGAGAAGCACGGAATGGAATGGAATGGAATGGAATGGAATGGAATGTACCGGAGTGGAGTGGAGTGGAATGGAGTGGAGTGGAGTGGAGTGGAGTGGAATGGAATGGAATGGAATGGAACGGAATGCAATGGAATGCAATGGAATGGAAAGGAATGGAATGGAATGGAATGGAATGGAATGGAATGGAATGGAATGGAATGGACACCAGTAGAATGGAATGGAATGGAATGGAATGGAATGGAATGGAATGGAATGGAATTCAATGGAATGGAATGGAATGGAATGGAATGGAATGGAATGGAATTCAATGGAATGGAATGGAATGGAATGGAATTCCATGGAATGGAATGGAATGGAATCGAATGGAATGGAATGGAATGGAATGGAATGGAATGGAATGGAATGGAATGGAATGGAATGGAATGGAATGTACCAAAGTAGAACGGAATGGAATGGAATGGAATGGAATGGAATGGAATGGAATGGAATGGAATGGAATGGAATGCAATGTACCCGAGTAGAACGGAATGGAATGGAATGGAATGGATTGGAATGGAATGGAATGGAATGGAATGGAATGTAACCGAGTAGAACGGAATGGAATGTAATTGAATGTAATGTAACCGGGTTGAACGGAACGGAATGTAATGGAATGGAATGGAATGGAATGGAATGGAATGGAATGGAATGGAATTGAGTGCAATGCAATGCAATGGAATGCAATGGAATGGAAAGGAATGGAATGGAATGGAATGGAATCTACCCGAGTAGAACGGAATGGAATGGAATTGAATGGAATGTAACCGAGTAGAACGGAACGGAATGGAATGGAATGGAATGGAATGGAATGCAATGGAATGGAATGGAATGGAATGGAATGGAATGGAATGGAATGGACACCAGTAGAATGGAATGGAATGGAATGGAATGGAATGGAATGGAATGGAATGGAATGGAATGGAATCTACCCGAGTAGAACGGAATGGAACGGAATGGAATGGAATGGAATGTACAGGAGCAGAACGGAATGGAATGCAATGGAATGGAATGGAATGTACCCGAGCAGAACGGAAAGGAATGAAATGGAAATGGAAAGGGAATGGAAATGGAACGGGAATGGAAATGGAACGGGAACGCAATTGAAACGGGAATGGAAATGGAACGGGAACGGAAACGGAACGAGAACGGAAATGGAACGGGAACGGAAACGGAACGGGAACGGAAATGGAACGGGAATGGTAACGGAACAGGAATGGAAATGGAACGGGAATGGAAAAGGAACGGGAATGGAAATGGATCGGGAATGGAAATGGAACGGGAATGGTAATGGAACGGGAATGGAAATGGAACGGGAATGGAAAAGAAACGGGAATGGAAATGGAACGGGAATGGAAATGGAATGGGAATGGAAATGGAATGGAATGGAATGGAATGGAATGGAATGGAATGTACCGGAGTGGAGTGGAGTGGAGTGGAGTAGAGTGCACTGGAACGGAATGGAATGGAATGGAATGGAATGGAACGGAACGGAATGTACCTGAGAAGCACGGAATGGAATGGAATGGAATGGAATGGAATGGAATGGAATGTACCGGAGTGGAGTGGAGTGGAATGGAGTGGACTGGAGTGGTGTGGAGTGGAATGGAATGGAATGGAATGGAATGGAATGGAATGGAATGGAATGGAATGGACACCAGTAGAATGGAATGGAATGGAATGGAATGGAATGGAATGGAATGGAATGGAATGGAATGGAATTCAATGGAATGGAATGGAATGGAATGGAATTCTATGGAATGGAATGGAATGGAATTCAATGGAATGGAATGGAATGGAATGGAATGGAATGGAATTCTATGGAATGGAATGGAATGGATTGGAATGGAATGGAATGGAATGGAATGGAATTCAATGGAATGGAATGGAATGGAATGGAATGGAATGGAATGGAATGGAATGGAATGGAATCGAATGGAATCGAATGGAATCGAATGGAATCGAATGGAATAGAATGCAAACCCGAGTAGAATGGAATGGAATGGAATGGAATGGAATGGAATGGAATGGAATGGAATAGAATGGAATGGAATGGAATGGAATGGAATTCAATGGAATGGAATGGAATGGAATTCTATGGAATGGAATGGAGTGGAATCGAATGGAATCGAATGGAATCGAATGGAATCGAATGGGATCGAATGGAATGGAATGGAATAGAATGGAATCACCCCGAGTAGAACGGAGCGGAACGCAACGGAACGGAACGGAACGGAACGGAACGGAAAGGAATGGAATGGAATGGAATGGAACGGAATTCAAAGGAATGGAATGGAACAGAATGGAATTCAATGGAATGGAATGGAATGGAATGGAATGGAATGGAATGGAATGGAATGGAATGGAATGGAATTCAATGGAATGGAATGGAATGGAATGGAATTCCATGGAATGGAATGGAATGGAATCGAATGGAATGGAATGGAATGGAATGGAATGGAATGGAATAGAATGGAATCAACCCGAGTAGAACGGAATGGAATGGAATGGAATGTAATGGAATGGAATGGAATGGAATGGAATGGAATGTACCAAAGTAGAACGGAATGGAATGGAATGGAATGGAATGGAATGGAATGGAATGGAATGGAATGGAATTCCATGGAATGGAATGGAATGGAATGGAATTCAATGGAATGGAATGGATTGGAATGGAATGGAATGGAATGGAATGGAATGGAATGAAATGGAATGGAATGGAATAGAATGGAATCAACCTGAGTAGAACGGAATGGAATGGAATGGAATGGAATGGAATGGAATGGAATGGAATGGAATGGAATGTACCAAAGTAGAACGGAATGGAATGGAATGGAATGGAATGGAATGGAATGGAATGGAATGGAATGGAATGGAATGGAATGTACACGAGTAGAACGGAACGTAATGGAATGGAATGGATTGGAATGGAATGGAATGGAATGGAATGGAATGTAACCGAGTAGAACGGAATGGAATGTAATTGAATGGAATGTAACCGGGTTGAACGGAACGGAATGGAATGGAATGGAATGGAATGGAATGGAATGGAATGGAATGGAATGCAATTGAGTGCAATGCAATGCAATGGAATGCAATGGAATGGAAAGGAATGGAATGGAATGGAATGGAATCTACCCGAGTAGAACGGAATGGAATGGAATTGAATGGAATGTAACCGAGTAGAACGGAACGGAATGGAATGGAATGGAATGGAATGGAATGCAATAGAAGGGAATGGAATGGAATGGAATGGAATGGAATGGAATGGAATGGACACCAGTAGAATGGAATGGAATGGAATGGAATGGAATGGAATGGAATGGAATGGAATGGAATGGAATGGAATGGAATCTACCCGAGTAGAACGGAATGGAACGGAATGGAATGGAATGAAATGTACAGGAGCAGAACGGAATGGAATGCAATGGAATGGAATGGAATGTACCCGAGCAGAACGGAAAGGAATGAAATGGAAATGGAAAGGGAATGGAAATGGAACGGGAATGGAAATGGAACGGGAACGCAATTGAAACGGGAATGGAAATGGAACGGGAACGGAAACGGAACGAGAACGGAAATGGAACGGGAACGGAAACGGAACGGGAACGGAAATGGAACGGGAATGGTAACGGAACAGGAATGGAAATGGAACGGGAATGGAAAAGGAACGGGAATGGAAATGGATCGGGAATGGAAATGGAACGGGAATGGTAATGGAACGGGAATTGAAATGGAACGGGAATGGAAAAGAAACGGGAATGGAAATGGAACGGGAATGGAAATGGAATGGGAATGGAAATGGAATGGAATGGAATGGAATGGAATGGAATGGAATGTACCGGAGTGGAGTGGAGTGGAGTGGAGTAGAGTGCACTGGAACGGAATGGAATGGAATGGAATGGAACGGAACGGAATGTACCTGAGAAGCACGGAATGGAATGGAATGGAATGGAAAGGAATGGAATGGAATGTACCGGAGTGGAGTGGAGTGGAATGGAGGGGACTGGAGTGGTGTGGAGTGGAATGGAATGGAATGGAATGGAATGGAATGGAATGGAATGGAATGGAATGCAATGGAATGCAATGGAATGGAAAGGAATGGAATGGAATGGAATGGAATGGAATGGAATGGAATGGAATGGAATGGAATGGACAACAGTAGAATGGAATGGAACGGAATGGAATGGAATGGAATGGAATGGAATGGAATGGAATGGAATGGAATTCAATGGAATGGAATGGAATGGAATGGAATTCAATGGAATGGAATGGAATGGAATTCCATGGAATGGAATGGAATGGAATTCCATGGAATGGAATGGAATGGAATGGAATTCCATGGAATGGAATGGAATGGAATGGAATTCTATGGAATGGAATGGAGTGGAATCGAATGGAATCGAATGGAATCGAATGGAATGGAATGGAATAGAATGGAATCAACCCGAGTAGAACGGAGCGGAACGCAACGGAACGGAACGGAACGGAACGGGACGGAACCGAACGGAATGGAATGGAATGGAACGGAATTCCATGGAATGGAATGGAATGGAATGGAATTCAATGGAATGGAATGGAATGGAATGGAATGGAATTCGATGGAATGGAATGGAATGGAATGGAATTCGATGGAATGGAATGGAATGGATTGGAATGGAATGGAATAGAATGGAATCAACCCGAGTAGAACGGAACGGAACACAACGGAACGGAACGGAACGCAACGGAACGGAACGGAACGGAACGGAACGGAACGGAATGGAATGGAATGGAACGGAATTCAATGGAATGGAATGGAATGGAATGGAATTCTATGGAATGGAATGGAATGGAATGGAATGGAATGGAATTCCATGGAATGGAATGGAATGGAATGGAATGGAATGGAATTCAATGGAATGGAATGGAGTGGAATGGAATGGAATCGAATGGAATTGAATGGAATCGAATGGAATCAAATGGGATCGAATGGAATGGAATGGAATAGAATGGAATCAACCCGAGTAGAACGGAATGAAATGGAATGGAATGGAATGGAATGGAATGGAATTCAATGGAATGGAATGGAACGGAATGGAATTCCATGGAATGGAATGGAATGGAGTGGAATGGAATGGAATGGAATGGAATGGAATGGAATTCCATGGAATGGAATGGAATGGAATGGAATTCCATGGAATGGAATGGAATGGAATGGAATTCCATGGAATGGAATGGAATGGAATGGAATTCCATGGAATGGAATGGAATTCCATGGAATGGAATGGAATGGAATGGAATGAAATGGAATGGAATGGAATAGAATGGAATCAACCTGAGTAGAACGGAATGGAATGGAATGGAATGGAATGGAATGGAATGGAATGGAATGGAATGGAATGGAATGGAATGGAATGTACCAAAGTAGAACGGAATGGAATGGAATGGAATGGAATGGAATGGAATGGAATGGAATGGAATGGAATGGAATGGAATGGAATGTACACGAGTAGAACGGAATGTAATGGAATGGAATGGATTGGAATGGAATGGAATGGAAATGGAATGGAATGTAACCGAGTAGAACGGAATGGAATGTAATTGAATGGAATGTAACCGAGTTGAACGGAACGGAATGGAATGGAATGGAATGGAATGGAATGGAATGGAATGGAATGGAATTGAGTGCAATGCAATGCAATGGAATGCAATGGAATGGAAAGGAATGGAATGGAATGGAATGGAATCTACCCGAGTAGAACGGAATGGAATGGAATTGAATGGAATGTAATCGAGTAGAACGGAACGGAATGGAATGGAATGGAATGGAATGCAATGGAATGGAATGGAATGGAATGGAATGGAATGGAATGGAATGGAATGGAATGGACACCAGTAGAATGGAATGGAATGGAATGGAATGGAATGGAATGGAATGGAATGGAATGGAATCTACCCGAGTAGAACGGAATGGAACGGAATGGAATGGAATGGAATGTACCCGAGCAGAACGGAATGGAATGAAATGGAAATGGAAAGGGAATGGAAATGGAACGGGAATGGAAATGGAACGGGAACGGAAATGGAACGGGAATGGAAATGGAACGGGAACGGAAACGGAACGAGAACGGAAATGGAACGGGAACGGAAACGGAACGGGAACGGAAATGGAACGGGAATGGTAACGGAACGGGAATGGAAATGGAACGGGAATGGAAATGGAACGGGAATGGAAATGGATCGGGAATGGAAATGGAACGGGAATGGTAATGGAACTGGAATGGAAATGGAACGGGAATGGAAAAGAAACGGGAATGGAAATGGAACGGGAATGGAAATGGAATGGGAATGGAAATGGAATGGAATGGAATGGAATGGAATGGAATGGAATGTACCGGAGTGGAGTGGAGTGGAGTGGAGTGGAGTAGAGTGCACTGGAACGGAATGGAATGGAATGGAATGGAATGGAATGGAACGGAACGGAATGTACCTGAGAAGCACGGAATGGAATGGAATGGAATGGAATGGAATGGAATGGAATGTACCGGAGTGGAGTGGAGTGGAATGGAGTGGAGTGGAGTGGAGTGGAGTGGAATGGAATGGAATGGAATGGAACGGAATGCAATGGAATGCAATGGAATGGAAAGGAATGGAATGGAATGGAATGGAATGGAATGGAATGGAATGGAATGGAATGGACACCAGTAGAATGGAATGGAATGGAATGGAATGGAATGGAATGGAATGGAATGGAATGGAATTCAATGGAATGGAATGGAATGGAATGGAATGGAATGGAATGGAATGGAATTCAATGGAATGGAATGGAATGGAATGGAATTCCATGGAATGGAATGGAATGGTATCGAATGGAATGGAATGGAATGGAATGGAATGGAATGGAATTGAATGGAATCAACCCGAGTAGAACGGAATGGAATGGAATGGAATGGAATGTAATGGAATGGAATGGAATGGAATGGAATGGAATGTACCAAAGTAGAACGGAATGGAATGGAATGGAATGGAATGGAATGGAATGGAATGGAATGGAATGGAATGGAATGGAATGCAATGTACCAGAGTAGAACGGAATGGAATGGAATGGAATGGATTGGAATGGAATGGAATGGAATGGAATGGAATGTAACCGAGTAGAACGGAATGGAATGTAATTGAATGGAATGTAACCGGGTTGAACGGAACGGAATGGAATGGAATGGAATGGAATGGAATGGAATGGAATGGAATGGAATGGAATTGAGTGCAATGCAATGCAATGGAATGCAATGGAATGGAAAGGAATGGAATGGAATGGAATGGAATCTACCCGAGTAGAACGGAATGGAATGGAATTGAATGGAATGTAACCGAGTAGAACGGAACGGAATGGAATGGAATGGAATGGAATGGAATGCAATAGAATGGAATGGAATGGAATGGAATGGAATGGAATGGAATGGAATGGAATGGACACCAGTAGAATGGAATGGAATGGAATGGAATGGAATGGAATGGAATGGAATGGAATGGAATGGAATCTACCCGAGTAGAACGGAATGGAACGGAATGGAATGGAATGAAATGTACAGGAGCAGAACGGAATGGAATGCAATGGAATGGAATGGAATGTACCCGAGCAGAACGGAAAGGAATGAAATGGAAATGGAAAGGGAATGGAAATGGAACGGGAATGGAAATGGAACGGGAACGCAATTGAAACGGGAATGGAAATGGAACGGGAACGGAAACGGAACGAGAACGGAAATGGAACGGGAACGGAAACGGAACGGGAACGGAAATGGAACGGGAATGGTAACGGAACAGGAATGGAAATGGAACGGGAATGGAAAAGGAACGGGAATGGAAATGGATCGGGAATGGAAATGCAACGGGAATGGTAATGGAACGGGAATGGAAATGGAACGGGAATGGAAAAGAAACGGGAATGGAAATGGAACGGGAATGGAAATGGAATGGGAATGGAAATGGAATGGAATGGAATGGAATGGAATGGAATGGAATGTACCGGAGTGGAGTGGAGTGGAGTGGAGTAGAGTGCACTGGAACGGAATGGAATGGAATGGAATGGAACGGAACGGAATGTACCTGAGAAGCACGGAATGGAATGGAATGGAATGGAATGGAATGGAATGGAATGTACCGGAGTGGAGTGGAGTGGAATGGAGTGGACTGGAGTGGTGTGGAGTGGAATGGAATGGAATGGAATGGAATGGAATGGAATGGAATGGAATGGAATGCAATGGAATGCAATGGAATGGAAAGGAATGGAATGGAATGGAATGGAATGGAATGGAATGGAATGGAATGGAATGGACAACAGTAGAATGGAATGGAACGGAATGGAATGGAATGGAATGGAATGGAATGGAATGGAATGGAATGGAATTCAATGGAATGGAATGGAATGGAATGGAATTCAATGGAATGGAATGGAATGGAATTCCATGGAATGGAATGGAATGGAATTCCATGGAATGGAATGGAATGGAATGGAATTCTATGGAATGGAATGGAGTGGAATCGAATGGAATCGAATGGAATCGAATGGAATGGAATGGAATAGAATGGAATCAACCCGAGTAGAACGGAGCGGAACGCAACGGAACGGAACGGAACGGAACGGGACGGAACCGAACGGAATGGAATGGAATGGAACGGAATTCCATGGAATGGAATGGAATGGAATGGAATTCAATGGAATGGAATGGAATGGAATGGAATGGAACTCGATGGAATGGAATGGAATGGATTGGAATGGAATGGAATAGAATGGAATCAACCCGAGTAGAACGGAACGGAACACAACGGAACGGAACGGAACGCAACGGAATGGAACGGAACGGAACGGAACGGAACGGAATGGAATGGAATGGAACGGAATTCAATGGAATGGAATGGAATGGAATGGAATTCTATGGAATGGAATGGAATGGAATGGAATGGAATGGAATTCCATGGAATGGAATGGAATGGAATGGAATGGAATGGAATTCAATGGAATGGAATGGAGTGGAATGGAATGGAATCGAATGGAATTGAATGGAATCGAATGGAATCAAATGGGATCGAATGGAATGGAATGGAATAGAATGGAATCAACCCGAGTAGAACGGAATGAAATGGAATGGAATGGAATGGGATGGAATGGAATGGAATGGAATGGAATGGAACGGAATTCAATGGAAAGGAATGGAATGGAATGGAATGGAATGGAATGGAATTCAATGGAATGGAATGGAACGGAATGGAATTCAATGGAATGGAATGGAATGGAATGGAATGGAATGGAATGGAATGGAATGGAATGGAATTCCATGGAATGGAATGGAATGGAATGGAATTCCATGGAATGGAATGGAATGGAATGGAATTCCATGGAATGGAATGGAATGGAATGGAATTCAATGGAATGGAATGGATTGGAATGGAATGGAATGGAATGGAATGGAATGGAATGAAATGGAATGGAATGGAATAGAATGGAATCAACCTGAGTAGAACGGAATGGAATGGAATGGAATGGAATGGAATGGAATGGAATGGAATGGAATGGAATGGAATGGAATGTACCAAAGTAGAACGGAATGGAATGGAATGGAATGGAATGGAATGGAATGGAATGGAATGGAATGTACACGAGTAGAACGGAATGTAATGGAATGGAATGGATTGGAATGGAATGGAATGGAATGGAATGGAATGTAACCGAGTAGAACGGAATGGAATGTAATTGAATGGAATGTAACCGAGTTGAACGGAACGGAATGGAATGGAATGGAATGGAATGGAATGGAATGGAATGGAATGGAATGGAATTGAGTGCAATGCAATGCAATGGAATGCAATGGAATGGAAAGGAATGGAATGGAATGGAATGGAATCTACCCGAGTAGAACGGAATGGAATGGAATTGAATGGAATGTAATCGAGTAGAACGGAACGGAATGGAATGGAATGGAATGGAATGCAATGGAATGGAATGGAATGGAATGGAATGGAATGGAATGGAATGGACACCAGTAGAATGGAATGGAATGGAATGGAATGGAATGGAATGGAATGGAATCTACCCGAGTAGAACGGAATGGAACGGAATGGAATGGAATGGAATGGACAGGAGCAGAACGGAATGGAATGCAATGGAATGGAATGGAATGTACCCGAGCAGAACGGAATGGAATGAAATGGAAATGGAAAGGGAATGGAAATGGAACGGGAATGGAAATGGAACGGGAACGGAAATGGAACGGGAATGGAAATGGAACGGGAACGGAAACGGAACGAGAACGGAAATGGAACGGGAACGGAAACGGAACGGGAACGGAAATGGAACGGGAATGGTAACGGAACGGGAATGGAAATGGAACGGGAATGGAAATGGAACGGGAATGGAAATGGATCGGGAATGGAAATGGAACGGGAATGGTAATGGAACTGGAATGGAAATGGAACGGGAATGGAAAAGAAACGGGAATGGAAATGGAACGGGAATGGAAATGGAATGGGAATGGAAATGGAATGGAATGGAATGGAATGGAATGGAATGGAATGTACCGGAGTGGAGTGGAGTGGAGTGGAGTGGAGTAGAGTGCACTGGAACGGAATGGAATGGAATGGAATGGAATGGAATGGAACGGAACGGAATGTACCTGAGAAGCACGGAATGGAATGGAATGGAATGGAATGGAATGGAATGTACCGGAGTGGAGTGGAGTGGAATGGAGAGGAGTGGAGTGGAGTGGAGTGGAATGGAATGGAATGGAATGGAACGGAATGCAATGGAATGCAATGGAATGGAATGGAATGGAATGGAATGGAATGGAATGGAATGGACACCAGTAGAATGGAATGGAATGGAATGGAATGGAATGGAATGGAATGGAATTCAATGGAATGGAATGGAATGGAATGGAATGGAATGGAATGGAATGGAATTCAATGGAATGGAATGGAATGGAATGGAATTCCATGGAATGGAATTTAATGGAATCAAATGGAATGGAATGGAATGGAATGGAATGGAATGGAATGGAATAGAATGGAATCAACCCGAGTAGAACGGAATGGAATGGAATGGAATGGAATGTAATGGAATGGAATGGAATGGAATGGAATGTACCAAAGTAGAACGGAATGGAATGGAATGGAATGGAATGGAATGGAATGGAATGGAATGGAATGGAATGCAATGTACCCGAGTAGAACGGAATGGAATGGAATGGAATGGATTGGAATGGAATGGAATGGAATGGAATGGAATGTAACCGAGTAGAACGGAATGGAATGTAATTGAATGGAATGTAACCGGGTTGAACAGAACGGAATGGAATGGAATGGAATGGAATGGAATGGAATGGAATGGAATGGAATTGAGTGCAATGCAATGCAATGGAATGCAATGGAATGGAAAGGAATGGAATGGAATGGAATGGAATCTACCCGAGTAGAACGGAATGGAATGGAATTGAATGGAATGTAACCGAGTAGAACGGAACGGAACGGAATGGAATGGAATGGAATGCAATGGAATGGAATGGAATGGAATGGAATGGAATGGAATGGAATGGAATGGAATGGACACCAGTAGAATGGAATGGAATGGAATGGAATGGAATGGAATGGAATGGAATGGAATGGAATGGAATCTACCCGAGTAGAACGGAATGGAACGGAATGGAATGGAATGGAATGTACAGGAGCAGAACGGAATGGAATGCAATGGAATGGAATGGAATGTACCCGAGCAGAACGGAAAGGAATGAAATGGAAATGGAAAGGGAATGGAAATGGAACGGGAATGGAAATGGAACGGGAACGCAATTGAAACGGGAATGGAAACGGAACGGGAACGGAAACGGAACGAGAACGGAAATGGAACGGGAACGGAAACGGAACGGGAACGGAAATGGAACGGGAATGGTAACGGAACAGGAATGGAAATGGAACGGGAATGGAAAAGGAACGGGAATGGAAATGGATCGGGAATGGAAATGGAACGGGAATGGTAATGGAACGGGAATGGAAATGGAACGGGAATGGAAATGGAATGGAATGGAATGGAATGGAATGGAATGGAATGGAATGGAATGGAATGTACCGGAGTGGAGTGGAGTGGAATGGAGTGGACTGGAGTGGTGTGGAGTGGAATGGAATGGAATGGAATGGAATGGAATGGAATGGAATGGAATGGAATGTACCGGAGTGGAGTGGAGTGGAATGGAGTGGACTGGAGTGGTGTGGAGTGGAATGGAATGGAATGGAATGGAATGGAATGGAATGGAATGGAATGGAATGGAATGGAATGCAATGGAATGCAATGGAATGTAAAGGAATGGAATGGAATGGAATGGAATGGAATGGAATGGAATGGAATGGAATGGACAACAGTAGAATGGAATGGAATGGAATGGAATGGAATGGAATTCAATGGAATGGAATGGAATGGAATGGAACGGAATTCCATGGAATGGAATGGAATGGAATGGAATTCGATGGAATGGAATGGAATGGATTGGAATGGAATGGAATAGAATGGAATTAACCCGAGTAGAACGGAACGGAACACAACGAAACGGAACGGAACGCAACGGAACGGAACGGAACGGAACGGAACGGAACGGAATGGAATGGAACGGAATTCAATGGAATGGAATGGAATGGAATGGAATTCTATGGAATGGAATGGAATGGAATGGAATGGAATGGAATGGAATTCCATGGAATGGAATGGAATGGAATGTAATGGAATGGAATTGAATGGAATCGAATGGAATCAAATGGGATCGAATGGAATGGAATGGAATAGAATGGAATCAACCCGAGTAGAACGGAATGGAATGGAATGGAATGGAATGGGATGGAATGGAATGGAATGGAATGGAATGGAACGGAATTCAATGGAATGGAATGGCATGGAATGGAATGGAATGGAATGGAATGGAATGGAATTCAATGGAATGGAATGGAACGGAATGGAATTCAATGGAATGGAATGGAATGGAATGGAATGGAATGGAATGTAATGGAATGGAATTCCATGGAATGGAATGGAATGGAATGGAATTCCATGGAATGGAATGGAATGGAATGGAATTCAATGGAATGGAATGGAATGGAATCGAATGGAATGGAATGGAATGGAATGGAATGAAATGGAATGGAATGGAATAGAATGGAATCAACCTGAGTAGAACGGAATGGAATGGAATGGAATGGAATGGAATGGAATGGAATGGAATGGAATGGAATGGAATGTACCAAAGTAGAACGGAATGGAATGGAATGGAATGGAATGGAATGGAATGGAATGGAATGGAATGGAATGGAATGGAATGGAATGGAATGGAATGGAATGGAATGTACACGAGTAGAACGGAATGGAATGGAATGGAATGGATTGGAATGGAATGGAATGGAATGGAATGTAAGCGAGTAGAACGGAATGGAATGTAATTGAATGGAATGTAACCGAGTTGAACGGAACGGAATGGAATGGAATGGAATGGAATGGAATGGAATGGAATGGAATGGAACTGAGTGCAATGCAATGCAATGGAATGCAATGGAATGGAAAGGAATGGAATGGAATGGAATGGAATCTACCCGAGTAGAACGGAATGGAATGGAATTGAATGGAATGTAATCGAGTAGAACGGAACGGAATGGAATGGAATGGAATGGAATGCAATAGAATGGAATGGAATGGAATGGAATGGAATGGAATGGAATGGACACCAGTAGAATGGAATGGAATGGAATGGAATGGAATGGAATGGAATGGAATGGAATGGACACCAGTAGAATGGAATGGAATGGAATGGAACGGAATGGAATGGAATGGAACGGAATTCCATGGAATGGAATGGAATGGAATTCCATGGAATGGAATGGAATGGAATGGAATGGAATGGAATGGAATGGAATGGAATTCAATGGAATGGAATGGAATGGATTGGAATGGAATGGAATAGAATGGAATCAACCCGAGTAGAACGGAACGGAACACAACGGAACGGAACGGAACGCAACGGAACGGAACGGAATGGAACGGAACGGAATGGAATGGAATGGAACGGAATTCAATGGAATGGAATGGAATGGAATGGAATTCTATGGAATGGAATGGAATGGAATGGAATGGAATGGAATGGAAATCAATGAAATGGAATGGAATGGAATGGAATGGAATGGAATTCTATGGAATGGAATGGAATGGAACGGAATGGAATGGAATTCTATGGAATGGAATGGAATGGAATGGAATGGAATGGAACGGAATTCGATGGAATGGAATGGAATGGAATGGAATGGAATGGAATGGAATGGAATGGAATTCAATGGAATGGAAAGGAATGGAATGGAATGGAATGGAATTCAATGGAATGGAATGGAATGGAATGGAACGGAATGGAATTCTATGGAATGGAATGGAATGGCAACGAATGGAATCGAATGCAATCGAATGGAATCGATTGGAATCGAATGGAATCGAATGGAATGGAATGGAATAGAATGGAATCAACCTCAGTAGAACGGAACGGCACGCAACGGAACGGAACGGAAAGGAACGGGACGGAACGGAAGGGAATGGAATGGAATGGAACGGAATTCAATGGAATGGAATGGAATGGAATGGAATGGAATGGAATGGAATGGAATAGAATGGAATCAACCCGAGTAGAACGGAACGGAACGCAACGGAACGGAACGGAACGCAACGGAACGGAACGGAACGGAACGGAACGGAATGGAATGGAATGGAAAGGAACGGAATTCAATGGAATGGAATGGAATGGAATCGAATGGATTGCAATGGAATGGAATGCAATGGAATGGAATTCAATGGAATGGAATGGAATGGAATGGAATGGAATGGAATGGAATTCCATGGAATGGAATGGAATGGAATGGAATGGAATGGAATGGAATCGAATGGAATCGAATGGAATAGAATGCAAACCCGAGTTGAATGGAATGGAATGGAATGGAATGGAATGGAATGGAATGGAATGGAATGGAATGGAATGGAATTCAAATGGAATGGAATGGAATGGAATTCTATGGAATGGAATGGAGTGGAATCGAATGGAATCGAATGGAATCGAATGGAATCGAATGGGATCGAATGGAATGGAATGGAATAGAATGGAATCAACCCGAGTAGAACGGAGCGGAACGCAACGGAACGGAACGGAACGGAACGGAACGGAAAGGAATGGAATGGAATGGAATGGAACGGAATTCAAAGGAATGGAATGGAACAGAATGGAATTCAATGGAATGGAATGGAATGGAATGGAATGGAATTCAATGGAATGGAATGGAATGGTATGGAATGGAATGGAATGGAATGGAATGGAACGGAACGGAATTCTATGGAATAGAATGGAATGGAATTCTATGGAATGGAATGGAATGGAATGGAATGGAATGGAACGGAATTCAATGGAATGGAATGGAATGGAATGGAATTCAACGGAATGGAATGGAATTCAATGGAATGGAATGGAATGGAATGGAATGGAATGGAATGGAATGGAATGGAATGGAATGGAACGGAATGGAATGGAATTCAATGGAATGGAATGGAATGGAATGTAATGTAATGGAATGGAATGGAATGGAATGGAATGGAATGTACCAAAGTAGAACGGAATGGAATGGAATGGAATGGAATGGAATGGAATGGAATGGAATGCAATGTACCCGAGTAGAACGGAATGGAATGAAATGGAATGGATTGGAATGGAATGGAATGGAATGGAATGGAATGTAACCGAGTAGAACGGAATGGAATGTAATTGAATGGAATGTAACCGGGTTGAACGGAACGGAATGGAATGGAATGGAATGGAATGGAATGGAATGGAATGGAATGGAATGGAATGGAATTGAGTGCAATGCAATGCAATGGAATGCAATGGAATGGAAAGGAATGGAATGGAATGGAATGGAATCTACCCGAGTAGAACGGAATGGAATGGAATTGAATGGAATGTAACCGAGTAGAACGGAACGGAATGGAATGGAATGGAATGGAATGGAATGCAATGGAATGGAATGGAATGGAATGGAATGGAATGGAATGGAATGGAATGGACACCAGTAGAATGGAATGGAATGGAATGGAATGGAATGGAATGGAATGGAATGGAATGGAATGGAATGGAATCTACCCGAGTTGAACGGAATGGAACGGAATGGAATGGAATGGAATGGACAGGAGCAGAACGGAATGGAATGCAATGGAATGGAATGGAATGTACCCGAGCAGAACGGAAAGGAATGAAATGGAAATGGAAAGGGAATGGAAATGGAACGGGAATGGAAATGGAACGGGAACGCAATTGAAACGGGAATGGAAATGGAACGGGAACGGAAACGGAACGAGAACGGAAATGGAACGGGAACGGAAACGGAACGGGAACGGAAATGGAACGGGAATGGTAACGGAACAGGAATGGAAATGGAACGGGAATGGAAAAGGAACGGGAATGGAAATGGATCGGGAATGGAAATGGAACGGGAATGGTAATGGAACGGGAATGGAAATGGAATGGAATGGAATGGAATGGAATGGAATGGAATGTACCGGAGTGGAGTGGAGTGGAGTGGAGTAGAGTGCACTGGAACGGAATGGAATGGAATGGAATGGAATGGAACGGAACGGAATGTACCTGAGAAGCACGGAATGGAATGGAATGGAATGGAATGGAATGGAATGGAATGTACCGGAGTGGAGTGGAGTGGAATGGAGTGGACTGGAGTGGTGTGGAGTGGAATGGAATGGAATGGAATGGAATGGAATGGAATGGAATGGAATGGAATGGACACCAGTAGAATGGAATGGAATGGAATGGAATGGAATGGAATGGAATGGAATGGAATGGAATGGAATGGAATTCAATGGAATGGAATGGAATGGAATGGAATTCTATGGAATGGAATGGAATGGAATTCAATGGAATGGAATGGAATGGAATGGAATGGAATGGAATTCTATGGAATGGAATGGAATGGATTGGAATGGAATGGAATGGAATGGAATGGAATTCAATGGAATGGAATGGAATGGAATGGAATGGAATGGAATGGAATGGAATGGAATCGAATGGAATCGAATGGAATCGAATGGAATCGAATGGAATAGAATGCAAACCCGAGTAGAATGGAATGGAATGGAATGGAATGGAATGGAATGGAATGGAATGGAATGGAATAGAATGGAATGGAATGGAATGGAATGGAATTCAATGGAATGGAATGGAATGGAATTCTATGGAATGGAATGGAGTGGAATCGAATGGAATCGAATGGAATCGAATGGAATCGAATGGGATCGAATGGAATGGAATGGAATAGAATGGAATCAACCCGAGTAGAACGGAGCGGAACGCAACGGAACGGAACGGAACGGAACGGAACGGAAAGGAATGGAATGGAATGGAATGGAACGGAATTCAAAGGAATGGAATGGAACAGAATGGAATTCAATGGAATGGAATGGAATGGAATGGAATGGAATGGAATGGAATGGAATGGAATGGAATGGAATGGAATTCAATGGAATGGAATGGAATGGAATGGAATTCCATGGAATGGAATGGAATGGAATCGAATGGAATGGAATGGAATGGAATGGAATGGAATGGAATAGAATGGAATCAACCCGAGTAGAACGGAATGGAATGGAATGGAATGTAATGGAATGGAATGGAATGGAATGGAATGGAATGTACCAAAGTAGAACGGAATGGAATGGAATGGAATGGAATGGAATGGAATGGAATGGAATGGAATGGAATTCCATGGAATGGAATGGAATGGAATGGAATTCAATGGAATGGAATGGATTGGAATGGAATGGAATGGAATGGAATGGAATGGAATGAAATGGAATGGAATGGAATAGAATGGAATCAACCTGAGTAGAACGGAATGGAATGGAATGGAATGGAATGGAATGGAATGGAATGGAATGGAATGGAATGTACCAAAGTAGAACGGAATGGAATGGAATGGAATGGAATGGAATGGAATGGAATGGAATGGAATGGAATGGAATGGAATGGAATGGAATGGAATGGAATGTACACGAGTAGAACGGAACGTAATGGAATGGAATGGATTGGAATGGAATGGAATGGAATGGAATGGAATGTAACCGAGTAGAACGGAATGGAATGTAATTGAATGGAATGTAACCGGGTTGAACGGAACGGAATGGAATGGAATGGAATGGAATGGAATGGAATGGAATGGAATGGAATGCAATTGAGTGCAATGCAATGCAATGGAATGCAATGGAATGGAAAGGAATGGAATGGAATGGAATGGAATCTACCCGAGTAGAACGGAATGGAATGGAATTGAATGGAATGTAACCGAGTAGAACGGAACGGAATGGAATGGAATGGAATGGAATGGAATGCAATAGAAGGGAATGGAATGGAATGGAATGGAATGGAATGGAATGGAATGGACACCAGTAGAATGGAATGGAATGGAATGGAATGGAATGGAATGGAATGGAATGGAATGGAATGGAATGGAATGGAATGGAATCTACCCGAGTAGAACGGAATGGAACGGAATGGAATGGAATGAAATGTACAGGAGCAGAACGGAATGGAATGCAATGGAATGGAATGGAATGTACCCGAGCAGAACGGAAAGGAATGAAATGGAAATGGAAAGGGAATGGAAATGGAACGGGAATGGAAATGGAACGGGAACGCAATTGAAACGGGAATGGAAATGGAACGGGAACGGAAACGGAACGAGAACGGAAATGGAACGGGAACGGAAACGGAACGGGAACGGAAATGGAACGGGAATGGTAACGGAACAGGAATGGAAATGGAACGGGAATGGAAAAGGAACGGGAATGGAAATGGATCGGGAATGGAAATGGAACGGGAATGGTAATGGAACGGGAATTGAAATGGAACGGGAATGGAAAAGAAACGGGAATGGAAATGGAACGGGAATGGAAATGGAATGGGAATGGAAATGGAATGGAATGGAATGGAATGGAATGGAATGGAATGTACCGGAGTGGAGTGGAGTGGAGTGGAGTAGAGTGCACTGGAACGGAATGGAATGGAATGGAATGGAACGGAACGGAATGTACCTGAGAAGCACGGAATGGAATGGAATGGAATGGAAAGGAATGGAATGGAATGTACCGGAGTGGAGTGGAGTGGAATGGAGGGGACTGGAGTGGTGTGGAGTGGAATGGAATGGAATGGAATGGAATGGAATGGAATGGAATGGAATGGAATGCAATGGAATGCAATGGAATGGAAAGGAATGGAATGGAATGGAATGGAATGGAATGGAATGGAATGGAATGGAATGGAATGGAATGGACAACAGTAGAATGGAATGGAACGGAATGGAATGGAATGGAATGGAATGGAATGGAATGGAATGGAATGGAATTCAATGGAATGGAATGGAATGGAATGGAATTCAATGGAATGGAATGGAATGGAATTCCATGGAATGGAATGGAATGGAATTCCATGGAATGGAATGGAATGGAATGGAATTCCATGGAATGGAATGGAATGGAATGGAATTCTATGGAATGGAATGGAGTGGAATCGAATGGAATCGAATGGAATCGAATGGAATGGAATGGAATAGAATGGAATCAACCCGAGTAGAACGGAGCGGAACGCAACGGAACGGAACGGAACGGAACGGGACGGAACCGAACGGAATGGAATGGAATGGAACGGAATTCCATGGAATGGAATGGAATGGAATGGAATTCAATGGAATGGAATGGAATGGAATGGAATGGAATTCGATGGAATGGAATGGAATGGAATGGAATTCGATGGAATGGAATGGAATGGATTGGAATGGAATGGAATAGAATGGAATCAACCCGAGTAGAACGGAACGGAACACAACGGAACGGAACGGAACGCAACGGAACGGAACGGAACGGAACGGAACGGAACGGAATGGAATGGAATGGAACGGAATTCAATGGAATGGAATGGAATGGAATGGAATTCTATGGAATGGAATGGAATGGAATGGAATGGAATGGAATTCCATGGAATGGAATGGAATGGAATGGAATGGAATGGAATTCAATGGAATGGAATGGAGTGGAATGGAATGGAATCGAATGGAATTGAATGGAATCGAATGGAATCAAATGGGATCGAATGGAATGGAATGGAATAGAATGGAATCAACCCGAGTAGAACGGAATGAAATGGAATGGAATGGAATGGAATGGAATGGAATTCAATGGAATGGAATGGAACGGAATGGAATTCAATGGAATGGAATGGAATGGAATGGAATGGAATGGAATGGAATGGAATGGAATGGAATTCCATGGAATGGAATGGAATGGAATGGAATTCCATGGAATGGAATGGAATGGAATGGAATTCCATGGAATGGAATGGAATGGAATGGAATTCCATGGAATGGAATGGAATGGAATGGAATTCCATGGAATGGAATGGAATGGAATGGAATTCAATGGAATGGAATGGATTGGAATGGAATGGAATGGAATGGAATGGAATGGAATGAAATGGAATGGAATGGAATAGAATGGAATCAACCTGAGTAGAACGGAATGGAATGGAATGGAATGGAATGGAATGGAATGGAATGGAATGGAATGGAATGGAATGGAATGGAATGTACCAAAGTAGAACGGAATGGAATGGAATGGAATGGAATGGAATGGAATGGAATGGAATGGAATGGAATGGAATGGAATGGAATGTACACGAGTAGAACGGAATGTAATGGAATGGAATGGATTGGAATGGAATGGAATGGAAATGGAATGGAATGTAACCGAGTAGAACGGAATGGAATGTAATTGAATGGAATGTAACCGAGTTGAACGGAACGGAATGGAATGGAATGGAATGGAATGGAATGGAATGGAATGGAATGGAATTGAGTGCAATGCAATGCAATGGAATGCAATGGAATGGAAAGGAATGGAATGGAATGGAATGGAATCTACCCGAGTAGAACGGAATGGAATGGAATTGAATGGAATGTAATCGAGTAGAACGGAACGGAATGGAATGGAATGGAATGGAATGCAATGGAATGGAATGGAATGGAATGGAATGGAATGGAATGGAATGGACACCAGTAGAATGGAATGGAATGGAATGGAATGGAATGGAATGGAATGGAATGGAATCTACCCGAGTAGAACGGAATGGAACGGAATGGAATGGAATGGAATGGACAGGAGCAGAACGGAATGGAATGCAATGGAATGGAATGGAATGTACCCGAGCAGAACGGAATGGAATGAAATGGAAATGGAAAGGGAATGGAAATGGAACGGGAATGGAAATGGAACGGGAACGGAAATGGAACGGGAATGGAAATGGAACGGGAACGGAAACGGAACGAGAACGGAAATGGAACGGGAACGGAAACGGAACGGGAACGGAAATGGAACGGGAATGGTAACGGAACGGGAATGGAAATGGAACGGGAATGGAAATGGAACGGGAATGGAAATGGATCGGGAATGGAAATGGAACGGGAATGGTAATGGAACTGGAATGGAAATGGAACGGGAATGGAAAAGAAACGGGAATGGAAATGGAACGGGAATGGAAATGGAATGGGAATGGAAATGGAATGGAATGGAATGGAATGGAATGGAATGGAATGTACCGGAGTGGAGTGGAGTGGAGTGGAGTGGAGTAGAGTGCACTGGAACGGAATGGAATGGAATGGAATGGAATGGAATGGAACGGAACGGAATGTACCTGAGAAGCACGGAATGGAATGGAATGGAATGGAATGGAATGGAATGGAATGTACCGGAGTGGAGTGGAGTGGAATGGAGTGGAGTGGAGTGGAGTGGAGTGGAATGGAATGGAATGGAATGGAACGGAATGCAATGGAATGCAATGGAATGGAAAGGAATGGAATGGAATGGAATGGAATGGAATGGAATGGAATGGAATGGACACCAGTAGAATGGAATGGAATGGAATGGAATGGAATGGAATGGAATGGAATTCAATGGAATGGAATGGAATGGAATGGAATGGAATGGAATGGAATGGAATTCAATGGAATGGAATGGAATGGAATGGAATTCCATGGAATGGAATGGAATGGTATCGAATGGAATGGAATGGAATGGAATGGAATGGAATGGAATTGAATGGAATCAACCCGAGTAGAACGGAATGGAATGGAATGGAATGTAATGGAATGGAATGGAATGGAATGGAATGGAATGTACCAAAGTAGAACGGAATGGAATGGAATGGAATGGAATGGAATGGAATGGAATGGAATGGAATGGAATGGAATGGAATGCAATGTACCCGAGTAGAACGGAATGGAATGGAATGGAATGGATTGGAATGGAATGGAATGGAATGGAATGGAATGTAACCGAGTAGAACGGAATGGAATGTAATTGAATGGAATGTAACCGGGTTGAACGGAACGGAATGGAATGGAATGGAATGGAATGGAATGGAATGGAATGGAATGGAATGGAATTGAGTGCAATGCAATGCAATGGAATGCAATGGAATGGAAAGGAATGGAATGGAATGGAATGGAATCTACCCGAGTAGAACGGAATGGAATGGAATTGAATGGAATGTAACCGAGTAGAACGGAACGGAATGGAATGGAATGGAATGGAATGGAATGCAATAGAATGGAATGGAATGGAATGGAATGGAATGGAATGGAATGGAATGGAATGGACACCAGTAGAATGGAATGGAATGGAATGGAATGGAATGGAATGGAATGGAATGGAATGGAATGGAATGGAATCTACCCGAGTAGAACGGAATGGAACGGAATGGAATGGAATGAAATGTACAGGAGCAGAACGGAATGGAATGCAATGGAATGGAATGGAATGTACCCGAGCAGAACGGAAAGGAATGAAATGGAAATGGAAAGGGAATGGAAATGGAACGGGAATGGAAATGGAACGGGAACGCAATTGAAACGGGAATGGAAATGGAACGGGAACGGAAACGGAACGAGAACGGAAATGGAACGGGAACGGAAACGGAACGGGAACGGAAATGGAACGGGAATGGTAACGGAACAGGAATGGAAATGGAACGGGAATGGAAAAGGAACGGGAATGGAAATGGATCGGGAATGGAAATGCAACGGGAATGGTAATGGAACGGGAATGGAAATGGAACGGGAATGGAAAAGAAACGGGAATGGAAATGGAACGGGAATGGAAATGGAATGGGAATGGAAATGGAATGGAATGGAATGGAATGGAATGGAATGGAATGTACCGGAGTGGAGTGGAGTGGAGTGGAGTAGAGTGCACTGGAACGGAATGGAATGGAATGGAATGGAACGGAACGGAATGTACCTGAGAAGCACGGAATGGAATGGAATGGAATGGAATGGAATGGAATGGAATGTACCGGAGTGGAGTGGAGTGGAATGGAGTGGACTGGAGTGGTGTGGAGTGGAATGGAATGGAATGGAATGGAATGGAATGGAATGGAATGGAATGGAATGCAATGGAATGCAATGGAATGGAAAGGAATGGAATGGAATGGAATGGAATGGAATGGAATGGAATGGAATGGAATGGAATGGACAACAGTAGAATGGAATGGAACGGAATGGAATGGAATGGAATGGAATGGAATGGAATGGAATGGAATGGAATTCAATGGAATGGAATGGAATGGAATGGAATTCAATGGAATGGAATGGAATGGAATTCCATGGAATGGAATGGAATGGAATTCCATGGAATGGAATGGAATGGAATGGAATTCTATGGAATGGAATGGAGTGGAATCGAATGGAATCGAATGGAATCGAATGGAATGGAATGGAATAGAATGGAATCAACCCGAGTAGAACGGAGCGGAACGCAACGGAACGGAACGGAACGGAACGGGACGGAACCGAACGGAATGGAATGGAATGGAACGGAATTCCATGGAATGGAATGGAATGGAATGGAATTCAATGGAATGGAATGGAATGGAATGGAATGGAACTCGATGGAATGGAATGGAATGGATTGGAATGGAATGGAATAGAATGGAATCAACCCGAGTAGAACGGAACGGAACACAACGGAACGGAACGGAACGCAACGGAACGGAACGGAACGGAACGGAACGGAACGGAATGGAATGGAATGGAACGGAATTCAATGGAATGGAATGGAATGGAATGGAATTCTATGGAATGGAATGGAATGGAATGGAATGGAATGGAATTCCATGGAATGGAATGGAATGGAATGGAATGGAATGGAATTCAATGGAATGGAATGGAGTGGAATGGAATGGAATCGAATGGAATTGAATGGAATCGAATGGAATCAAATGGGATCGAATGGAATGGAATGGAATAGAATGGAATCAACCCGAGTAGAACGGAATGAAATGGAATGGAATGGAATGGGATGGAATGGAATGGAATGGAATGGAATGGAACGGAATTCAATGGAAAGGAATGGAATGGAATGGAATGGAATGGAATGGAATTCAATGGAATGGAATGGAACGGAATGGAATTCAATGGAATGGAATGGAATGGAATGGAATGGAATGGAATGGAATGGAATGGAATGGAATGGAATGGAATTCCATGGAATGGAATGGAATGGAATGGAATTCCATGGAATGGAATGGAATGGAATGGAATTCAATGGAATGGAATGGATTGGAATGGAATGGAATGGAATGGAATGGAATGGAATGAAATGGAATGGAATGGAATAGAATGGAATCAACCTGAGTAGAACGGAATGGAATGGAATGGAATGGAATGGAATGGAATGGAATGGAATGGAATGGAATGGAATGGAATGGAATGTACCAAAGTAGAACGGAATGGAATGGAATGGAATGGAATGGAATGGAATGGAATGGAATGGAATGTACACGAGTAGAACGGAATGTAATGGAATGGAATGGATTGGAATGGAATGGAATGGAATGGAATGGAATGTAACCGAGTAGAACGGAATGGAATGTAATTGAATGGAATGTAACCGAGTTGAACGGAACGGAATGGAATGGAATGGAATGGAATGGAATGGAATGGAATGGAATGGAATGGAATTGAGTGCAATGCAATGCAATGGAATGCAATGGAATGGAAAGGAATGGAATGGAATGGAATGGAATCTACCCGAGTAGAACGGAATGGAATGGAATTGAATGGAATGTAATCGAGTAGAACGGAACGGAATGGAATGGAATGGAATGGAATGCAATGGAATGGAATGGAATGGAATGGAATGGAATGGAATGGAATGGACACCAGTAGAATGGAATGGAATGGAATGGAATGGAATGGAATGGAATGGAATCTACCCGAGTAGAACGGAATGGAACGGAATGGAATGGAATGGAATGGACAGGAGCAGAACGGAATGGAATGCAATGGAATGGAATGGAATGTACCCGAGCAGAACGGAATGGAATGAAATGGAAATGGAAAGGGAATGGAAATGGAACGGGAATGGAAATGGAACGGGAACGGAAATGGAACGGGAATGGAAATGGAACGGGAACGGAAACGGAACGAGAACGGAAATGGAACGGGAACGGAAACGGAACGGGAACGGAAATGGAACGGGAATGGTAACGGAACGGGAATGGAAATGGAACGGGAATGGAAATGGAACGGGAATGGAAATGGATCGGGAATGGAAATGGAACGGGAATGGTAATGGAACTGGAATGGAAATGGAACGGGAATGGAAAAGAAACGGGAATGGAAATGGAACGGGAATGGAAATGGAATGGGAATGGAAATGGAATGGAATGGAATGGAATGGAATGGAATGGAATGTACCGGAGTGGAGTGGAGTGGAGTGGAGTGGAGTAGAGTGCACTGGAACGGAATGGAATGGAATGGAATGGAATGGAATGGAACGGAACGGAATGTACCTGAGAAGCACGGAATGGAATGGAATGGAATGGAATGGAATGGAATGTACCGGAGTGGAGTGGAGTGGAATGGAGTGGAGTGGAGTGGAGTGGAGTGGAATGGAGTGGAATGGAATGGAACGGAATGCAATGGAATGCAATGGAATGGAATGGAATGGAATGGAATGGAATGGAATGGAATGGAATGGACACCAGTAGAATGGAATGGAATGGAATGGAATGGAATGGAATGGAATGGAATTCAATGGAATGGAATGGAATGGAATGGAATGGAATGGAATGGAATGGAATTCAATGGAATGGAATGGAATGGAATGGAATTCCATGGAATGGAATTTAATGGAATCAAATGGAATGGAATGGAATGGAATGGAATGGAATGGAATGGAATAGAATGGAATCAACCCGAGTAGAACGGAATGGAATGGAATGGAATGGAATGTAATGGAATGGAATGGAATGGAATGGAATGTACCAAAGTAGAACGGAATGGAATGGAATGGAATGGAATGGAATGGAATGGAATGGAATGGAATGGAATGGAATGCAATGTACCCGAGTAGAACGGAATGGAATGGAATGGAATGGATTGGAATGGAATGGAATGGAATGGAATGGAATGTAACCGAGTAGAACGGAATGGAATGTAATTGAATGGAATGTAACCGGGTTGAACAGAACGGAATGGAATGGAATGGAATGGAATGGAATGGAATGGAATGGAATGGAATTGAGTGCAATGCAATGCAATGGAATGCAATGGAATGGAAAGGAATGGAATGGAATGGAATGGAATCTACCCGAGTAGAACGGAATGGAATGGAATTGAATGGAATGTAACCGAGTAGAACGGAACGGAACGGAATGGAATGGAATGGAATGCAATGGAATGGAATGGAATGGAATGGAATGGAATGGAATGGAATGGAATGGAATGGACACCAGTAGAATGGAATGGAATGGAATGGAATGGAATGGAATGGAATGGAATGGAATGGAATGGAATCTACCCGAGTAGAACGGAATGGAACGGAATGGAATGGAATGGAATGTACAGGAGCAGAACGGAATGGAATGCAATGGAATGGAATGGAATGTACCCGAGCAGAACGGAAAGGAATGAAATGGAAATGGAAAGGGAATGGAAATGGAACGGGAATGGAAATGGAACGGGAACGCAATTGAAACGGGAATGGAAACGGAACGGGAACGGAAACGGAACGAGAACGGAAATGGAACGGGAACGGAAACGGAACGGGAACGGAAATGGAACGGGAATGGTAACGGAACAGGAATGGAAATGGAACGGGAATGGAAAAGGAACGGGAATGGAAATGGATCGGGAATGGAAATGGAACGGGAATGGTAATGGAACGGGAATGGAAATGGAACGGGAATGGAAAAGAAACGGGAATGGAAATGGAACGGGAATGGAAATGGAATGGGAATGGAAATGGAATGGAATGGAATGGAATGGAATGGAATGGAATGGAATGGAATGGAATGTACCGGAGTGGAGTGGAGTGGAATGGAGTGGACTGGAGTGGTGTGGAGTGGAATGGAATGGAATGGAATGGAATGGAATGGAATGGAATGGAATGGAATGGAATGGAATGGAATGCAATGGAATGCAATGGAATGTAAAGGAATGGAATGGAATGGAATGGAATGGAATGGAATGGAATGGAATGGAATGGACAACAGTAGAATGGAATGGAATGGAATGGAATGGAATGGAATTCAATGGAATGGAATGGAATGGAATGGAACGGAATTCCATGGAATGGAATGGAATGGAATGGAATTCGATGGAATGGAATGGAATGGATTGGAATGGAATGGAATAGAATGGAATTAACCCGAGTAGAACGGAACGGAACACAACGAAACGGAACGGAACGCAACGGAACGGAACGGAACGGAACGGAACGGAACGGAATGGAATGGAACGGAATTCAATGGAATGGAATGGAATGGAATGGAATTCTATGGAATGGAATGGAATGGAATGGAATGGAATGGAATGGAATTCCATGGAATGGAATGGAATGGAATGTAATGGAATGGAATTGAATGGAATCGAATGGAATCAAATGGGATCGAATGGAATGGAATGGAATAGAATGGAATCAACCCGAGTAGAACGGAATGGAATGGAATGGAATGGAATGGGATGGAATGGAATGGAATGGAATGGAATGGAACGGAATTCAATGGAATGGAATGGCATGGAATGGAATGGAATGGAATGGAATGGAATGGAATTCAATGGAATGGAATGGAACGGAATGGAATTCAATGGAATGGAATGGAATGGAATGGAATGGAATGTAATGGAATGGAATTCCATGGAATGGAATGGAATGGAATGGAATTCCATGGAATGGAATGGAATGGAATGGAATTCAATGGAATGGAATGGAATGGAATCGAATGGAATGGAATGGAATGGAATGGAATGAAATGGAATGGAATGGAATAGAATGGAATCAACCTGAGTAGAACGGAATGGAATGGAATGGAATGGAATGGAATGGAATGGAATGGAATGGAATGGAATGGAATGTACCAAAGTAGAACGGAATGGAATGGAATGGAATGGAATGGAATGGAATGGAATGGAATGGAATGGAATGGAATGGAATGGAATGGAATGGAATGGAATGGAATGGAATGGAATGGAATGTACACGAGTAGAACGGAATGGAATGGAATGGAATGGATTGGAATGGAATGGAATGGAATGGAATGTAAGCGAGTAGAACGGAATGGAATGTAATTGAATGGAATGTAACCGAGTTGAACGGAACGGAATGGAATGGAATGGAATGGAATGGAATGGAATGGAATGGAATGGAACTGAGTGCAATGCAATGCAATGGAATGCAATGGAATGGAAAGGAATGGAATGGAATGGAATGGAATCTACCCGAGTAGAACGGAATGGAATGGAATTGAATGGAATGTAATCGAGTAGAACGGAACGGAATGGAATGGAATGGAATGGAATGCAATAGAATGGAATGGAATGGAATGGAATGGAATGGAATGGAATGGACACCAGTAGAATGGAATGGAATGGAATGGAATGGAATGGAATGGAATGGAATGGAATGGAATGGACACCAGTAGAATGGAATGGAATGGAATGGAACGGAATGGAATGGAATGGAACGGAATTCCATGGAATGGAATGGAATGGAATTCCATGGAATGGAATGGAATGGAATGGAATGGAATGGAATGGAATGGAATGGAATTCAATGGAATGGAATGGAATGGATTGGAATGGAATGGAATAGAATGGAATCAACCCGAGTAGAACGGAACGGAACACAACGGAACGGAACGGAACGCAACGGAACGGAACGGAATGGAACGGAACGGAATGGAATGGAATGGAACGGAATTCAATGGAATGGAATGGAATGGAATGGAATTCTATGGAATGGAATGGAATGGAATGGAATGGAATGGAATGGAAATCAATGAAATGGAATGGAATGGAATGGAATGGAATGGAATTCTATGGAATGGAATGGAATGGAACGGAATGGAATGGAATTCTATGGAATGGAATGGAATGGAATGGAATGGAATGGAACGGAATTCGATGGAATGGAATGGAATGGAATGGAATGGAATGGAATGGAATGGAATGGAATTCAATGGAATGGAAAGGAATGGAATGGAATGGAATGGAATTCAATGGAATGGAATGGAATGGAATGGAACGGAATGGAATTCTATGGAATGGAATGGAATGGCAACGAATGGAATCGAATGCAATCCAATGGAATCGATTGGAATCGAATGGAATCGAATGGAATGGAATGGAATAGAATGGAATCAACCTCAGTAGAACGGAACGGCACGCAACGGAACGGAACGGAAAGGAACGGGACGGAACGGAAGGGAATGGAATGGAATGGAACGGAATTCAATGGAATGGAATGGAATGGAATGGAATGGAATGGAATGGAATGGAATAGAATGGAATCAACCCGAGTAGAACGGAACGGAACGCAACGGAACGGAACGGAACGCAACGGAACGGAACGGAACGGAACGGAACGGAATGGAATGGAATGGAAAGGAACGGAATTCAATGGAATGGAATGGAATGGAATCGAATGGATTGCAATGGAATGGAATGCAATGGAATGGAATTCAATGGAATGGAATGGAATGGAATGGAATGGAATGGAATGGAATTCCATGGAATGGAATGGAATGGAATGGAATGGAATGGAATGGAATCGAATGGAATCGAATGGAATAGAATGCAAACCCGAGTTGAATGGAATGGAATGGAATGGAATGGAATGGAATGGAATGGAATGGAATGGAATGGAATTCAAATGGAATGGAATGGAATGGAATTCTATGGAATGGAATGGAGTGGAATCGAATGGAATCGAATGGAATCGAATGGAATCGAATGGGATCGAATGGAATGGAATGGAATAGAATGGAATCAACCCGAGTAGAATGGAGCGGAACGCAACGGAACGGAACGGAACGGAACGGAACGGAAAGGAATGGAATGGAATGGAATGGAACGGAATTCAAAGGAATGGAATGGAACAGAATGGAATTCAATGGAATGGAATGGAATGGAATGGAATGGAATTCAATGGAATGGAATGGAATGGTATGGAATGGAATGGAATGGAATGGAATGGAACGGAACGGAATTCTATGGAATAGAATGGAATGGAATTCTATGGAATGGAATGGAATGGAATGGAATGGAATGGAACGGAATTCAATGGAATGGAATGGAATGGAATGGAATTCAACGGAATGGAATGGAATTCAATGGAATGGAATGGAATGGAATGGAATGGAATGGAATGGAATGGAATGGAATGGAATGGAACGGAATGGAATGGAATTCAATGGAATGGAATGGAATGGAATGTAATGTAATGGAATGGAATGGAATGGAATGGAATGGAATGTACCAAAGTAGAACGGAATGGAATGGAATGGAATGGAATGGAATGGAATGGAATGGAATGCAATGTACCCGAGTAGAACGGAATGGAATGAAATGGAATGGATTGGAATGGAATGGAATGGAATGGAATGGAATGTAACCGAGTAGAACGGAATGGAATGTAATTGAATGGAATGTAACCGGGTTGAACGGAACGGAATGGAATGGAATGGAATGGAATGGAATGGAATGGAATGGAATGGAATGGAATTGAGTGCAATGCAATGCAATGGAATGCAATGGAATGGAAAGGAATGGAATGGAATGGAATGGAATCTACCCGAGTAGAACGGAATGGAATGGAATTGAATGGAATGTAACCGAGTAGAACGGAACGGAATGGAATGGAATGGAATGGAATGGAATGCAATGGAATGGAATGGAATGGAATGGAATGGAATGGAATGGAATGGAATGGACACCAGTAGAATGGAATGGAATGGAATGGAATGGAATGGAATGGAATGGAATGGAATGGAATGGAATCTACCCGAGTTGAACGGAATGGAACGGAATGGAATGGAATGGAATGGACAGGAGCAGAACGGAATGGAATGCAATGGAATGGAATGGAATGTACCCGAGCAGAACGGAAAGGAATGAAATGGAAATGGAAAGGGAATGGAAATGGAACGGGAATGGAAATGGAACGGGAACGCAATTGAAACGGGAATGGAAATGGAACGGGAACGGAAACGGAACGAGAACGGAAATGGAACGGGAACGGAAACGGAACGGGAACGGAAATGGAACGGGAATGGTAACGGAACAGGAATGGAAATGGAACGGGAATGGAAAAGGAACGGGAATGGAAATGGATCGGGAATGGAAATGGAACGGGAATGGTAATGGAACGGGAATGGAAATGGAACGGGAATGGAAAAGAAACGGGAATGGAAATGGAACGGGAATGGAAATGGAATGGGAATGGAAATGGAATGGAATGGAATGGAATGGAATGGAATGGAATGTACCGGAGTGGAGTGGAGTGGAGTGGAGTAGAGTGCACTGGAACGGAATGGAATGGAATGGAATGGAATGGAACGGAACGGAATGTACCTGAGAAGCACGGAATGGAATGGAATGGAATGGAATGGAATGGAATGGAATGGAATGTACAGGAGTGGAGTGGAGTGGAATGGAGTGGACTGGAGTGGTGTGGAGTGGAATGGAATGGAATGGAATGGAATGGAATGGAATGGAATGGAATGGACACCAGTAGAATGGAATGGAATGGAATGGAATGGAATGGAATGGAATGGAATGGAATGGAATGGAATGGAATCTACCCGAGTTGAACGGAATGGAACGGAATGGAATGGAATGGAATGGACAGGAGCAGAACGGAATGGAATGCAATGGAATGGAATGGAATGTACCCGAGCAGAACGGAAAGGAATGAAATGGAAATGGAAAGGGAATGGAAATGGAACGGGAATGGAAATGGAACGGGAACGCAATTGAAACGGGAATGGAAATGGAACGGGAACGGAAACGGAACGAGAACGGAAATGGAACGGGAACGGAAACGGAACGGGAACGGAAATGGAACGGGAATGGTAACGGAACAGGAATGGAAATGGAAAGGGAATGGAAAAGGAACGGGAATGGAAATGGATCGGGAATGGAAATGGAACGGGAATGGTAATGGAACGGGAATGGAAATGGAACGGGAATGGAAAAGAAACGGGAATGGAAATGGAACGGGAATGGAAATGGAATGGGAATGGAAATGGAATGGAATGGAATGGAATGGAATGGAATGGAATGGAATGTACCGGAGTGGAGTGGAGTGGAGTGGAGTAGAGTGCACTGGAACGGAATGGAATGGAATGGAATGGAATGGAACGGAACGGAATGTACCTGAGAAGCACGGAATGGAATGGAATGGAATGGAATGGAATGGAATGGAATGGAATGTACCGGAGTGGAGTGGAGTGGAATGGAGTGGACTGGAGTGGTGTGGAGTGGAATGGAATGGAATGGAATGGAATGGAATGGAATGGAATGGAATGGAATGCAATGGAATGTAATGGAATGGAAAGGAATGGAATGGAATGGAATGGAATGGAATGGAATGGAATGGAATGGACAACAGTAGAATGGAATGGAACGGAATGGAATGGAATGGAATGGAATGGAATGGAATGGAATGGAATTCAATGGAATGGAATGGAATGGAATGGAATTCAATGGAATGGAATGGAATGGAATGGAATTCCATGGAATGGAATGGAATGGAATGGAATTCTATGGAATGGAATGGAGTGGAATCGAATGGAATCGAATGGAATCGAATGGAATGGAATGGAATAGAATGGAATCAACCCGAGTAGAACGGAGCGGAACGCAACGGAACGGAACGGAACGGAACGGGACGGAATGGAACGGAATGGAATGGAATGGAACGGAATTCCATGGAATGGAATGGAATGGAATGGAATTCAATGGAATGGAATGGAATGGAATGGAATGGAATGGAATGGAATGGAATTCGATGGAATGGAATGGAATGGATTGGAATGGAATGGAATAGAATGGAATCAACCCGAGTAGAACGGAACGGAACACAACGGAACGGAACGGAACGCAACGGAACGGAACGGAACGGAACGGAACGGAACGGAATGGAATGGAATGGAACGGAATTCAATGGAATGGAATGGAATGGAATGGAATTCTATGGAATGGAATGGAATGGAATGGAGTGGAATGGAATGGAATCGAATGGAATTGAATGGAATCGAATGGAATCAAATGGGATCGAATGGAATGGAATGGAATAGAATGGAATCAACCCGAGTAGAACGGAATGAAATGGAATGGAATGGAATGGGATGGAATGGAATGGAATGGAATCTAATGGAACGGAATTCAATGGAATGGAATGGAATGGAATGGAATGGAATGGAATTCAATGGAATCAACCTGAGTAGAACGGAATGGAATGGAATGGAATGGAATGGAATGGAATGGAATGGAATGGAATGGAATGGAATGGAATGGAATGTACCAAAGTAGAACGGAATGGAATGGAATGGAATGGAATGGAATGGAATGGAATGGAATGGAATGGAATGGAATGGAATGGAATGGAATGTACACGAGTAGAACGGAATGTAATGGAATGGAATGGATTGGAATGGAATGGAATGGAATGTAATGGAATGGAATGTAACCGAGTAGAACGGAATGGAATGTAATTGAATGGAATGTAACCGAGTTGAACGGAACGGAATGGCATGGAATGGAATGGAATGGAATGGAATGGAATTCCATGGAATGGAATGGAATGGAATGGAATTCCATGGAATGGAATGGAATGGAATGGAATTCCATGGAATGGAATGGAATTCCATGGAATGGAATGGAATGGAATGGAATTCCATGGAATGGAATGGAATGGAATGGAATTCAATGGAATGGAATGGATTGGAATGGAATGGAATGGAATGGAATGGAATGGAATGGAATGAAATGGAATGGAATGGAATAGAATGGAATCAACCTGAGTAGAACGGAATGGAATGGAATGGAATGGAATGGAATGGAATGGAATGGAATGGAATGGAATGGAATGGAATGTACCAAAGTAGAACGGAATGGAATGGAATGGAATGGAATGGAATGGAATGGAATGGAATGGAATGGAATGGAATGGAATGTACACGAGTAGAACGGAATGTAATGGAATGGAATGGATTGGAATGGAATGGAATGGAATGGAATGGAATGTAACCGAGTAGAACGGAATGGAATGTAATTGAATGGAATGTAACCGAGTTGAACGGAACGGAATGGAATGGAATGGAATGGAATGGAATGGAATGGAATGTACACGAGTAGAACGGAATGTAGTGGAATGGAATGGATTGGAATGGAATGGAATGGAATGGAATTGAATGGAATGTAACCGAGTAGAACGGAATGGAATGTAATTGAATGGAATGTAACCGAGTTGAACGGAACGGAATGGAATGGAATGGAATGGAATGGAATTCCATGGAATGGAATGGAATGGAATGGAATGGAATTCCATGGAATGGAATGGAATTCCATGGAATGGAATGGAATGGAATGGAATTCCATGGAATGGAATGGAATGGAATGGAATTCCATGGAATGGAATGGAATGGAATGGAATTCCATGGAATGGAATGGAATGGAATGGAATTCAATGGAATGGAATGGATTGGAATGGAATGGAATGGAATGGAATGGAATGGAATGGAATGAAATGGAATGGAATGGAATAGAATGGAATCAACCTGAGTAGAACGGAATGGAATGGAATGGAATGGAATGGAATGGAATGGAATGGAATGGAATGGAATGGAATGGAATGGAATGGAATGTACCAAAGTAGAACGGAATGGAATGGAATGGAATGGAATGGAATGGAATGGAATGGAATGGAATGGAATGGAATGGAATGGAATGGAATGTACACGAGTAGAACGGAATGTAATGGAATGGAATGGATTGGAATGGAATGGAATGGAATGGAATGGAATGTAACCGAGTAGAACGGAATGGAATGTAATTGAATGGAATGTAACCGAGTTGAACGGAACGGAATGGAATGGAATGGAATGGAATGGAATGGAATGGAATGGAATGGAATTGAGTGCAATGCAATGCAATGGAATGCAATGGAATGGAAAGGAATGGAATGGAATGGAATGGAATCTACCCGAGTAGAACGGAATGGAATGGAATTGAATGGAATGTAATCGAGTAGAACGGAACGGAATGGAATGGAATGGAATGGAATGCAATGGAATGGAATGGAATGGAATGGAATGGAATGGACACCAGTAGAATGGAATGGAATGGAATGGAATGGAATGGAATGGAATGGAATCTACCCGAGTAGAACGGAATGGAACGGAATGGAATGGAATGGAATGGACAGGAGCAGAACGGAATGGAATGCAATGGAATGGAATGGAATGTACCCGAGCAGAACGGAATGGAATGAAATGGAAATGGAAAGGGAATGGAAATGGAACGGGAATGGAAATGGAACGGGAACGGAAATGGAACGGGAATGGAAATGGAACGGGAACGGAAACGGAACGAGAACGGAAATGGAACGGGAACGGAAACGGAACGGGAACGGAAATGGAACGGGAATGGTAACGGAACGGGAATGGAAATGGAACGGGAATGGAAATGGAACGGGAATGGAAATGGATCGGGAATGGAAATGGAACGGGAATGGTAATGGAACTGGAATGGAAATGGAACGGGAATGGAAAAGAAACGGGAATGGAAATGGAACGGGAATGGAAATGGAATGGGAATGGAAATGGAATGGAATGGAATGGAATGGAATGGAATGGAATGTACCGGAGTGGAGTGGAGTGGAGTGGAGTGGAGTAGAGTGCACTGGAACGGAATGGAATGGAATGGAATGGAATGGAATGGAATGGAATGGAACGGAACGGAATGTACCTGCGAAGCACGGAATGGAATGGAATGGAATGGAATGGAATGGAATGTACCGGAGTGGAGTGGAGTGGAATGGAGTGGAGTGGAGTGGAGTGGAGTGGAATGGAATGGAATGGAATGGAACGGAATGCAATGGAAAGCAATGGAATGGAAAGGAATGGAATGGAATGGAATGGAATGGAATGGAATGGAATGGACACCAGTAGAATGGAATGGAATGGAATGGAATGGAATGGAATGGAATGGAATGGAATTCAATGGAATGGAATGGAATGGAATGGAATGGAATGGAATGGAATGGAATTCAATGGAATGGAATGGAATGGAATGGAATTCCATGGAATGGAATGGAATGGAATCGAATGGAATGGAATGGAATGGAATGGAATGGAATGGAATCGAATGGAATGGAATGGAATGGAATGGAATGGAATGGAATGGAATAGAATGGAATCAACCCGAGTAGAACGGAATGGAATGGAATGGAATGTAATGGAATGGAATGGAATGGAATGGAATGGAATAGAATGGAATCAACCCGAGTAGAACGGAATGGAATGGAATGGAATGTAATGGAATGGAATGGAATGGAATGTACCAAAGTAGAACGGAATGGAATGGAATGGAATGGAATGGAATGGAATGAAATGGAATGGAATGGAATGGAATGCAATGTACCCGAGTAGAACGGAATGGAATGGAATGGAATGGATTGGAATGGAATGGAATGGAATGGAATGGAATGTAACCGAGTAGAACGGAATGGAATGTAATTGAATGGAATGTAACCGGGTTGAACGGAACGGAATGGAATGGAATGGAATGGAATGGAATGGAATGGAATGGAATGGAAATGAGTGCAATGCAATGCAATGGAATGCAATGGAATGGAAAGGAATGGAATGGAATGGAATGGAATCTACCCGAGTAGAACGGAATGGAATGGAATTGAATGGAATGTAACCGAGTAGAACGGAACGGAATGGAATGGAATGGAATGGAATGGAATGCAATGGAATGGAATGGAATGGAATGGAATGGAATGGAATGGAATGGAATGGAATGGAATGGACACCAGTAGAATGGAATGGAATGGAATGGAATGGAATGGAATGGAATGGAATGGAATGGAATGGAATGGAATCTACCCGAGTAGAACGGAATGGAACGGAATGGAATGGAATGGAATGTACAGGAGCAGAACGGAATGGAATGCAATGGAATGGAATGGAATGTACCCGAGCAGAACGGAAAGGAATGAAATGGAAATGGAAAGGGAATGGAAATGGAACGGGAATGGAAATGGAACGGGAACGCAATTGAAACGGGAATGGAAATGGAACGGGAACGGAAACGGAACGAGAACGGAAATGGAACGGGAACGGAAACGGAACGGGAACGGAAATGGAACGGGAATGGTAACGGAACAGGAATGGAAATGGAACGGGAATGGAAAAGGAACGGGAATGGAAATGGATCGGGAATGGAAATGGAACGGGAATGGTAATGGAACGGGAATGGAAATGGAACGGGAATGGAAAAGAAACGGGAATGGAAATGGAACGGGAATGGAAATGGAATGGGAATGGAAATGGAATGGAATGGAATGGAATGGAATGGAATGGAATGGAATGTACCGGAGTGGAGTGGAGTGGAGTGGAGTAGAGTGCACTGGAACGGAATGGAATGGAATGGAATGGAATGGAACGGAACGGAATGTACCTGAGAAGCACGGAATGGAATGGAATGGAATGGAATGGAATGGAATGGAATGTACCGGAGTGGAGTGGAGTGGAATGGAGTGGACTGGAGTGGTGTGGAGTGGAATGGAATGGAATGGAATGGAATGGAATGGAATGGAATGGAATGGAATGGAATGGAATTCAATGGAATGGAATGGAATGGAATGGAATTCAATGGAATGGAATGGAATGGAATGGAATTCAATGGAATGGAATGGAATGGAATGGAATTCTATGGAATGGAATGGAGTGGAATCGAATGGAATCGAATAGAATCGAATGGAATGGAATGGAATAGAATGGAATCAACCCGAGTAGAACGGAGCGGAACGCAACGGAACGGAACGGAAAGGAACGGGAAGGAACGGAACGGAATGGAATGGAATGGAACGGAAATCCATGGAATGGAATGGAATGGAATGGAATGGAATGGAATGGAATTCGATGGAATGGAATGGAATGGATTGGAATGGAATGGAATAGAATGGAATCAACCCGAGTAGAACGGAACGGAACACAACGGAACGGAACGGAACGCAACGGAACGGAACGGAACGGAACGGAACGGAACGGAATGGAATGGAATGGAACGGAATTCAATGGAATGGAATGGAATGGAATGGAATTCTATGGAATGGAATGGAATGGAATGGAATGGAATGGAATGGAATTCCATGGAATGGAATGGAATGGAATGGAATTCCATGGAATGGAATGGAATGGAATGGAATGGAATGGAATGGAATGTACCAAAGTAGAACGGAATGGAATGGAATGGAATGGAATGGAATGGAATGGAATGGAATGGAATGTACACGAGTAGAACGGAATGTAATGGAATGGAATGGATTGGAATGGAATGGAATGGAATGGAATGGAATGTAACCGAGTAGAACGGAATGGAATGTAATTGAATGGAATGTAACCGAGTTGAACGGAACGGAATGGAATGGAATGGAATGGAATGGAATGGAATGGAATGGAATGGAATTGAGTGCAATGCAATGCAATGGAATGCAATGGAATGGAAAGGAATGGAATGGAATGGAATGGAATCTACCCGAGTAGAACGGAATGGAATGGAATTGAATGGAATGTAATCGAGTAGAACGGAACGGAATGGAATGGAATGGAATGCAATGGAATGGAATGGAATGGAATGGAATGGAATGGAATGGAATGGAATGGACACCAGTAGAATGGAATGGAATGGAATGGAATGGAATGGAATGGAATGGAATGGAATCTACCCGAGTAGAACGGAATGGAACGGAATGGAATGGAATGGAATGGACAGGAGCAGAACGGAATGGAATGCAATGGAATGGAATGGAATGTACCCGAGCAGAACGGAATGGAATGAAATGGAAATGGAAAGGGAATGGAAATGGAACGGGAATGGAAATGGAACGGGAACGGAAATGGAACGGGAATGGAAATGGAACGGGAACGGAAACGGAACGAGAACGGAAATGGAACGGGAACGGAAACGGAACGGGAACGGAAATGGAACGGGAATGGTAACGGAACGGGAATGGAAATGGAACGGGAATGGAAATGGAACGGGAATGGAAATGGATCGGGAATGGAAATGGAACGGGAATGGTAATGGAACTGGAATGGAAATGGAACGGGAATGGAAAAGAAACGGGAATGGAAATGGAACGGGAATGGAAATGGAATGGGAATGGAAATGGAATGGAATGGAATGGAATGGAATGGAATGGAATGTACCGGAGTGGAGTGGAGTGGAGTGGAGTGGAGTAGAGTGCACTGGAACGGAATGGAATGGAATGGAATGGAATGGAATGGAACGGAACGGAATGTACCTGAGAAGCACGGAATGGAAAGGAATGGAATGGAATGGAATGGAATGGAATGGAATGTACCGGAGTGGAGTGGAGTGGAATGGAGTGGAGTGGAGTGGAGTGGAGTGGAATGGAATGGAATGGAATGGAATGGAATGCAGTGGAATGCAATGGAATGGAAAGGAATGGAATGGAATGGAATGGAATGGAATGGAATGGAATGGACACCAGTAGAATGGAATGGAATGGAATGGAATGGAATGGAATAGAATGGAATGGAATTCAATGGAATGGAATGGAATGGAATGGAATTCTATGGAATGGAATGGAATGGAATTCAATGGAATGGAATGGAATGGAATGGAATGGAATGGAATTCAATGGAATGGAATGGAATGGATTGGAAAGGAATGGAATGGAATGGAATGGAATTCAATGGAATGGAATGGAATGGAATGGAATGGAATGGAATTCAATGGAATGGAATGGAATGGAATGGAATGGAATGGAATGGAATGGAATGGAATCGAATGGAATCGAATGGAATCGAATGGAATCGAATGGAATAGAATGCAAACCCGAGTAGAATGGAATGGAATGGAATGGAATGGAATGGAATGGAATGGAATGGAATGGAATAGAATGGAATGGAATGGAATGGAATGGAATTCAAATGGAATGGAATGGAATGGAATTCTATGGAATGGAATGGAGTGGAATCGAATGGAATCGAATGGAATCGAATGGAATCGAATGGGATCGAATGGAATGGAATGGAATAGAATGGAATCAACCCGAGTAGAACGGAGCGGAACGCAACGGAACGGAACGGAACGGAACGGAACGGAAAGGAATGGAATTGAATGGAATGGAACGGAATTCAAAGGAATGGAATGGAACAGAATGGAATTCAATGGAATGGAATGGAATGGAATGGAATGGAATGGAATTCAATGGAATGGAATGGAATGGAATGGAATGGAATGGAATGGAATGGAATGGAACGGAACGGAATTCTATGGAATAGAATGGAATGGAATTCTATGGAATGGAATGGAATGGAATGGAATGGAATGGAACGGAATTCAATGGAATGGAATGGAATGGAATGGAATTCAACGGAATGGAATGGAATTCAATGGAATGGAATGGAATGGAATGGAATGGAATGGAATGGAATGGAATGGAATGGAATGGAATGGAATTCAATGGAATGGAATGGAATGGAATGGAATTCCATGGAATGGAATGGAATGGAATCGAATGGAATGGAATGGAATGGAATGGAATGGAATGGAATAGAATGGAATCAACCCGAGTAGAACGGAATGGAATGTAATGGAATGGAATGGAATGGAATGGAATGGAATGTACCAAAGTAGAACGGAATGGAATGGAATGGAATGGAATGGAATGGAATGGAATGGAATGGAATGGAATTCGATGGAACGGAATGGAATGGAATGGAATTCAATGGAATGGAATGGATTGGAATGGAATGGAATGGAATGGAATGGAATGGAATGAAATGGAATGGAATGGAATAGAATGGAATCAACCTGAGTAGAACGGAATGGAATGGAATGGAATGGAATGGAATGGAATGGAATGGAATGGAATGGAATGGAATGGAATGGAATGTACCAAAGTAGAACGGAATGGAATGGAATGGAATGGAATGGAATGGAATGGAATGGAATGGAATGGAATGGAATGTACACGAGTAGAACGGAATGTAATGGAATGGAATGGATTGGAATGGAATGGAATGGAATGGAATGTAACCGAGTAGAACGGAATGGAATGTAATTGAATGGAATGTAACCGAGTTGAACGGAACGGAATGGAATGGAATGGAATGGAATGGAATGGAATGGAATGGAATTGAGTGCAATGCAATGCAATGGAATGCAATGGAATGGAAAGGAATGGAATGGAATGGAATGGAATCTACCCGAGTAGAACGGAATGGAATGGAATTGAATGGAATGTAACCGAGTAGAACGGAACGGAATGGAATGGAATGGAATGGAATGGAATGCAATGGAATGGAATGGAATGGAATGGAATGGAATGGAATGGAATGGAATGGACACCAGTAGAATGGAATGGAATGGAATGGAATGGAATGGAATGGAATGGAATGGAATGGAATCTACCCGAGTAGAACGGAATGGAACGGAATGGAATGGAATGGAATGGACAGGAGCAGAACGGAATGGAATGCAATGGAATGGAATGGAATGTACCCGAGCAGAACGGAAAGGAATGAAATGGAAATGGAAAGGGAATGGAAATGGAACGGGAATGGAAATGGAACGGGAACGCAATTGAAACGGGAATGGAAATGGAACGGGAACGGAAACGGAACGAGAACGGAAATGGAACGGGAACGGAAACGGAACGGGAACGGAAATGGAACGGGAATGGTAACGGAACAGGAATGGAAATGGAACGGGAATGGAAAAGGAACGGGAATGGAAATGGATCGGGAATGGAAATGGAACGGGAATGGTAATGGAACGGGAATGGAAATGGAACGGGAATGGAAAAGAAACGGGAATGGAAATGGAACGGGAATGGAAATGGAATGGGAATGGAAATGGAATGGAATGGAATGGAATGGAATGGAATGGAATGTACCGGAGTGGAGTGGAGTGGAGTGGAGTAGAGTGCACTGGAACGGAATGGAATGGAATGGAATGGAATGGAACGGAACGGAATGTACCTGAGAAGCACGGAATGGAATGGAATGGAATGGAATGGAATGGAATGTACCGGAGTGGAGTGGAGTGGAATGGAGTGGACTGGAGTGGTGTGGAGTGGAATGGAATGGAATGGAATGGAATGGAATGGAATGGAATGGAATGGAATGGAATGGAATGGAATGCAATGGAATGCAATGGAATGGAAAGGAATGGAATGGAATGGAATGGAATGGAATGGACAACAGTAGAATGGAATGGAACGGAATGGAATGGAATGGAATGGAATGGAATGGAATGGAATGGAATGGAATTCAATGGAATGGAATGGAATGGAATGGAATTCAATGGAATGGAATGGAATGGAATGGAATTCCATGGAATGGAATGGAATGGAATGGAATTCTATGGAATGGAATGGAGTGGAATCGAATGGAATCGAATGGAATCGAATGGAATGGAATGGAATAGAATGGAATCAACCCGAGTAGAACGGAGCGGAACGCAACGGAACGGAACGGAACGGAACGGGACGGAACGGAACGGAATGGAATGGAATGGAACGGAATTCCATGGAATGGAATGGAATGGAATGGAATTCAATGGAATGGAATGGAATGGAATGGAATGGAATGGAATTCGATGGAATGGAATGGAATGGATTGGAATGGAATGGAATAGAATGGAATCAACCCGAGTAGAACGGAACGGAACACAACGGAACGGAACGGAACGCAACGGAACGGAACGGAACGGAACGGAACGGAACGGAATGGAATGGAACGGAATTCAATGGAATGGAATGGAATGGAATGGAATTCTATGGAATGGAATGGAATGGAATGGAATTCCATGGAATGGAATGGAATGGAATGGAATGGAATTCAATGGAATGGAATGGAGTGGAATGGAATGGAATCGAATGGAATTGAATGGAATCGAATGGAATCAAATGGGATCGAATGGAATGGAATGGAATAGAATGGAATCAACCCGAGTAGAACGGAATGAAATGGAATGGAATGGAATAGGATGGAATGGAATGGAATGGAATCTAATGGAACGGAATTCAATGGAATGGAATGGAATGGAATGGAATGGAATGGAATGGAATGGAATGGAATTCAATGGAATCAACCTGAGTAGAACGGAATGGAATGGAATGGAATGGAATGGAATGGAATGGAATGGAATGGAATGGAATGGAATGGAATGGAATGGAATGGAATTCCATGGAATGGAATGGAATGGAATGGAATTCCATGGAATGGAATGGAATGGAATGGAATGGAATGGAATGGAATGGAATGGAATGAAATGGAATGGAATGGAATAGAATGGAATTCAATGGAATGGAATGGATTGGAATGGAATGGAATGGAATGGAATGGAATGGAATGAAATGGAATGGAATGGAATAGAATGGAATCAACCTGAGTAGAACGGAATGGAATGGAATGGAATGGAATGGAATGGAATGGAATGGAATGGAATGGAATGGAATGTACCAAAGTAGAACGGAATGGAATGGAATGGAATGGAATGGAATGGAATGGAATGGAATGGAATGGAATGGAATGGAATGGAATGGAATGTACACGAGTAGAACGGAATGTAATGGAATGGAATGGATTGGAATGGAATGGAATGGAATGGAATGGAATGTAACCGAGTAGAACGGAATGGAATGTAATTGAATGGAATGTAACCGAGTTGAACGGAACGGAATGGAATGGAATGGAATGGAATGGAATGGAATGGAATGGAATGGAATTGAGTGCAATGCAATGCAATGGAATGCAATGGAATGGAAAGGAATGGAATGGAATGGAATGGAATCTACCCGAGTAGAACGGAATGGAATGGAATTGAATGGAATGTAATCGAGTAGAACGGAACGGAATGGAATGGAATGGAATGGAATGCAATGGAATGGAATGGAATGGAATGGAATGGAATGGAATGGACACCAGTAGAATGGAATGGAATGGAATGGAATGGAATGGAATGGAATGGAATGGAATGGAATCTACCCGAGTAGAACGGAATGGAACGGAATGGAATGGAATGGAATGGACAGGAGCAGAACGGAATGGAATGCAATGGAATGGAATGGAATGTACCCAAGCAGAACGGAATGGAATGAAATGGAAATGGAAAGGGAATGGAAATGGAACGGGAATGGAAATGGAACGGGAACGGAAATGGAACGGGAATGGAAATGGAACGGGAACGGAAACGGAACGAGAACGGAAATGGAACGGGAACGGAAACGGAACGGGAACGGAAATGGAACGGGAATGGTAACGGAACGGGAATTGAAATGGAACGGGAATGGAAATGGAACGGGAATGGAAATGGATCGGGAATGGAAATGGAACGGGAATGGTAATGGAACTGGAATGGAAATGGAACGGGAATGGAAAAGAAACGGGAATGGAAATGGAACGGGAATGGAAATGGAATGGGAATGGAAATGGAATGGAATGGAATGGAATGGAATGGAATGGAATGTACCGGAGTGGCGTGGAGTGGAGTGGAGTGGAGTAGAGTGCACTGGAACGGAATGGAATGGAATGGAATGGAATGGAATGGAACGGAACGGAATGTACCTGAGAAGCACGGAATGGAATGGAATGGAATGGAATGTACCGGAGTGGAGTGGAGTGGAATGGAGTGGAGTGGAGTGGAGTGGAGTGGAATGGAATGGAATGGAATGGAACGGAATGCAATGGAATGCAATGGAATGGAAAGGAATGGAATGGAATGGAATGGAATGGAATGGAATGGAATAGACACCAGTAGAATGGAATGGAATGGAATGGAATGGAATGGAATGGAATGGAATGGAATTCAATGGAATGGAATGGAATGGAATGGAATGGAATGGAATGGAATGGAATTCAATGGAATGGAATGGAATGGAATGGAATTCCATGGAATGGAATTTAATGGAATCAAATGGAATGGAATGGAATGGAATGGAATGGAATGGAATGGAATAGAATGGAATCAACCCGAGTAGAACGGAATGGAATGGAATGGAATGGAATGTAATGGAATGGAATGGAATGGAATGGAATGTACCAAAGTAGAACGGAATGGAATAGAATGGAATGGAATGGAATGGAATGGAATGGAATGGAATGGAATGGAATGGAATGCAATGTACCCGAGTAGAACGGAATGGAATGGAATGGAATGGATTGGAATGGAATGGAATGGAATGGAATGGAATGTAACCGAGTAGAACGGAATGGAATGTAATTGAATTGAATGTAACCGGGTTGAACAGAACGGAATGGAATGGAATGGAATGGAATGGAATGGAATGGAATGGAATGGAATTGAGTGCAATGCAATGCAATGGAATGCAATGGAATGGAAAGGAATGGAATGGAATGGAATGGAATCTACCCGAGTAGAACGGAATGGAATGGAATTGAATGGAATGTAACCGAGTAGAACGGAACGGAACGGAATGGAATGGAATGGAAAGGAATGCAATGGAATGGAATGGAATGGAATGGAATGGAATGGAATGGAATGGAATGGAATGGACACCAGTAGAATGGAATGGAATGGAATGGAATGGAATGGAATGGAATGGAATGGAATGGAATGGAATCTACCCGAGTAGAACGGAATGGAACGGAATGGAATGGAATGGAATGTACAGGAGCAGAACGGAATGGAATGCAATGGAATGGAATGGAATGTACCCGAGCAGAACGGAAAGGAATGAAATGGAAATGGAAAGGGAATGGAAATGGAACGGGAATGGAAATGGAACGGGAACGCAATTGAAACGGGAATGGAAACGGAACGGGAACGGAAACGGAACGAGAACGGAAATGGAACGGGAACGGAAACGGAACGGGAACGGAAATGGAACGGGAATGGTAACGGAACAGGAATGGAAATGGAACGGGAATGGAAAAGGAACGGGAATGGAAATGGATCGGGAATGGAAATGGAACGGGAATGGAAATGGAACGGGAATGGAAATGGAACGGGAATGGAAATGGAACTGGAATGGAAATGGAACGGGAATGGAAAAGAAACGGGAATGGAAATGGAACGGGAATGGAAATGGAATGGGAATGGAAATGGAATGGAATGGAATGGAATGGAATGGAATGGAATGTACCGGAGTGGAGTGGAGTGGAGTGGAGTGGAGTAGAGTGCACTGGAACGGAATGGAATGGAATGGAATGGAATGGAATGGAACGGAACGGAATGTACCTGAGAAGCACGGAATGGAATGGAATGGAATGGAATGGAATGGAATGTACCGGAGTGGAGTGGAGTGGAATGGAGTGGAGTGGAGTGGAGTGGAGTGGAATGGAATGGAATGGAATGGAACGGAATGCAATGGAATGCAATGGAATGGAAAGGAATGGAATGGAATGGAATGGAATGGAATGGAATGGAATGGAATGGACACCAGTAGAATGGAATGGAATGGAATGGAATGGAATGGAATGGAATTCAATGGAATGGAATGGAATGGAATGGAATGGAATGGAATGGAATGGAATTCAATGGAATGGAATGGAATGGAATGGAATTCCATGGAATGGAATGGAATGGAATCGAATGGAATGGAATGGAATGGAATGGAATGGAATGGAATAGAATGGAATCAACCCGAGTAGAACGGAATGGAATGGAATGGAATGTAATGGAATGGAATGGAATGGAATGGAATGGAATGTACCAAAGTAGAACGGAATGGAATGGAATGGAATGGAATGGAATGGAATGGAATGGAATGGAATGGAATGCAATGTACCCGAGTAGAACGGAATGGAATGTAATTGAATGGAATGTAACCGGGTTGAACGGAACGGAATGGAATGGAATGGAATGGAATGGAATGGAATGGAATGGAATGGAATTGAGTGCAATGCAATGCAATGGAATGCAATGGAATGGAAAGGAATGGAATGGAATGGAATGGAATCTACCCGAGTAGAACGGAATGGAATGGAATTGAATGGAATGTAACCGAGTAGAACGGAACGGAATGGAATGGAATGGAATGGAATGGAATGGAATGCAATAGAATGGAATGGAATGGAATGGAATGGAATGGAATGGAATGGAATGGACACCAGTAGAATGGAATGGAATGGAATGGAATGGAATGGAATGGAATGGAATGGAATGGAATGGAATCTACCCGAGTAGAACGGAATGGAACGGAATGGAATGGAATGAAATGTACAGGAGCAGAACGGAATGGAATGCAATGGAATGGAATGGAATGTACCCGAGCAGAACGGAAAGGAATGAAATGGAAATGGAAAGGGAATGGAAATGGAACGGGAATGGAAATGGAACGGGAACGCAATTGAAACGGGAATGGAAATGGAACGGGAACGGAAACGGAACGAGAACGGAAATGGAACGGGAACGGAAACGGAACGGGAACGGAAATGGAACGGGAATGGTAACGGAACAGGAATGGAAATGGAACGGGAATGGAAAAGGAACGGGAATGGAAATGGATCGGGAATGGAAATGGAACGGGAATGGTAATGGAACTGGAATGGAAATGGAACGGGAATGGAAAAGAAACGGGAATGGAAATGGAACGGGAATGGAAATGGAATGGGAATGGAAATGGAATGGAATGGAATGGAATGGAATGGAATGGAATGTACCGGAGTGGAGTGGAGTGGAGTGGAGTAGAGTGCACTGGAACGGAATGGAATGGAATGGAATGGAACGGAACGGAATGTACCTGAGAAGCACGGAATGGAATGGAATGGAATGGAATGGAATGGAATGGAATGTACCGGAGTGGAGTGGAGTGGAATGGAGTGGACTGGAGTGGTGTGGAGTGGAATGGAATGGAATGGAATGGAATGGAATGGAATGGAATGGAATGGAATGGAATGGAATGGAATGGAATGCAATGGAATGCAATGGAATGGAAAGGAATGGAATGGAATGGAATGGAATGGAATGGAATGGAATGGAATGGAATGGACAACAGGAGAATGGAATGGAACGGAATGGAATGGAATGGAATGGAATGGAATGGAATGGAATGGAATTCAATGGAATGGAATGGAATGGAATGGAATTCAATGGAATGGAATGGAATGGAATTCCATGGAATGGAATGGAATGGAATGGAATGGAATGGAATGGAATTCTACGGAATGGAATGGAGTGGAATCGAATGGAATCGAATGGAATCGAATGGAATGGAATGGAATAGAATGGAATCAACCCGAGTAGAACGGAGCGGAACGCAACGGAACGGAACGGAACGGAACGGGACGGAATGGAACGGAATGGAATGGAATGGAACGGAATTCAATGGAATGGAATGGAATGGAATGGAATTCAATGGAATGGAATGGAATGGAATGGAATGGAATTCGATGGAATGGAATGGAATGGATTGGAATGGAATGGAATAGAATGGAATCAACCCGAGTAGAACGGAACGGAACACAACGGAACGGAACGGAACGCAACGGAACGGAACGGAACGGAACGGAACGGAACGGAATGGAATGGAATGGAACGGAATTCAATGGAATGGAATGGAATGGAATGGAATTCTATGGAATGGAATGGAATGGAATGGAATGGAATGGAATTCCATGGAATGGAATGGAATGGAATGGAATGGAATGGAATGGAATGGAATTCAATGGAATGGAATGGAGTGGAATGGAATGGAATCGAATGGAATTGAATGGAATCGAATGGAATCAAATGGGATCGAATGGAATGGAATGGAATAGAATGGAATCAACCCGAGTAGAACGGAATGAAATGGAATGGAATGGAATGGGATGGAATGGAATGGAATGGAATGGAATGGAACGGAGTTCAATGGAATGGAATGGAATGGAATGGAATGGAATGGAATGGAATGGAATTCAATGGAATGTAATGGAACGGAATGGAATTCAATGGAATGGAATGGAATGGAATGGAATGGAATGGAATGGAATGGAATGGAATGGAATTCCATGGAATGGAATGGAATGGAATGGAATTCCATGGAATGGAATGGAATGGAATGGAATTCAATGGAATGGAATGGATTGGAATGGAATGGAATGGAATGGAATGGAATGGAATGAAATGGAATGGAATGGAATAGAATGGAATCAACCTGAGTAGAACGGAATGGAATGGAATGGAATGGAATGGAATGGAATGGAATGGAATGGAATGGAATGGAATGGAATGGAATGGAATGGAATGGAATGGAATGTACCAAAGTAGAACGGAATGGAATGGAATGGAATGGAATGGAATGGAATGGAATGGAATGGAATGGAATGGAATGGAATGGAATGGAATGGAATGGAATGGAATGGAATGTACACGAGTAGAACGGAATGTAATGGAATGGAATGGATTGGAATGGAATGGAATGGAATGGAATGGAATGGAATGTAACCGAGTAGAACGGAATGGAATGTAATTGAATGGAATGTAACCGAGTTGAACGGAACGGAATGGAATGGAATGGAATGGAATGGAATGGAATTCCATGGAATGGAATGGAATGGAATGGAATTCCATGGAATGGAATGGAATTCCATGGAATGGAATGGAATGGAATGGAATTCCATGGAATGGAATGGAATGGAATGGAATGGAATTCAATGGAATGGAATGGATTGGAATGGAATGGAATGGAATGGAATGGAATGGAATGGAATGAAATGGAATGGAATGGAATAGAATGGAATCAACCTGAGTAGAACGGAATGGAATGGAATGGAATGGAATGGAATGGAATGGAATGGAATGGAATGGAATGGAATGGAATGGAATGTACCAAAGTAGAACGGAATGGAATGGAATGGAATGGAATGGAATGGAATGTAATGGAATGGAATGGATTGGAATGGAATGGAATGGAATGGAATGGAATGTAACCGAGTAGAACAGAATGGAATGTAATTGAATGGAATGTAACCGAGTTGAACGGAACGGAATGGAATGGAATGGAATGGAATGGAATGGAATGGAATGGAATGTACACGAGTAGAACGGAATGTAATGGAATGGAATGGATTGGAATGGAATGGAATGGAATGGAATGGAATGGAATGTAACCGAGTAGAACGGAATGGAATGTAATTGAATGGAATGTAACCGAGTTGAACGGAACGGAATGGAATGGAATGGAATGGAATGGAATTCAATGGAATGGAATGGAATTCAATGGAATGGAATTCAATGGAATTCAATGGAATGGAATGGAATGGAATGCAATGGAATGGAATTCAATGGAATGGAATGGAATGGAATGGAATGGAATGGAACGGAACGGAACGGAACGGAACGGAATGGAATGGAATTCAGTGGAATGGAATGGAATGGAATGGAATGGAATGGAATTCAATGGAATGGAATGGAATGGAATGGAATGGAACGGAATTCAATGGAATGGAATGGAATGGAATGGAATTCAATGGAATGGAATGGAATTCAATGGAATGGAATGGAATGGAATGGAATAGAATGGAATGGAATGGAATGGAATCGAATGGAATCGAATGGAATCGAATGGAATGGAATGGAATAGAATGGAATCAACCCGAGTAGAATGGAATGGAATGGAATGGAATGGAATGGAATGGAATGGAATGGAATGGAATGGAATGGAATGGAATTCAAATGGAATGGAATGAAATGGAATGGAATTGAATGGAATGGAACGGAATTCAATGGAATGCAATGGAATGGAATGGAATTCAATGGAATGGAATGGAATGGAATGGAATCGAATGGAATCGAATGGAATCGAATGGAATCGAATGGAATCGAATGGAATGGAATGGAATAGAATGGAATCAACCCGAGTGGAATGGAACGGAACGGAACGGAACGGAACGGAACGGAATGGAATAGAATGGAATCAACCCGAGTAGAACGGAATGGAATGGAATGGAATTGAATGGAACAGAATTCAATGGAATGGAATGGAATGGAATGGAATTCAATGGAATGGAATGGAATGGAATGGAATGGAATGGAACGGAATTCAATGGAATGGAATGGAATGGAATGGAATTCAATGGAATGGAATGGAATGGAATGGAATCGAATGGAATCGAATGGAATCGAATGGAATCGAATGGAATCGAATGGAATGGAATGGAATAGAAAGGAATCAACCCGAGTGGAATGGAACGGAAAGGAACGGAACGGAACGTAACGGAACGGAATGGAATAGAATGGAATCAACCCGAGTAGAACGGAATGGAATCGAATGGAATTGAATGGAACAGAATTCAATGGAATGGAATGGAATGGAATGGAATTCAATGGAATGGAATGGAATGGAATGGAATGGAATGGAATGGAGTTCTATGGAATGGAATGGAATGGAATGGAATGGAACGGAATGGAATGGAACGGAATGGAATGGAATGGAATTCAATGGAATGGAATGGAATGGAATGGAATGGAATGGAATGGAATCGAATTGAATCGAATGGAATCGAATGGAATAGAATGGAATCGAATTGAATCGAATGGAATGGAATGAAATGGAATGGAATGGAATGGAATAGAATGGAATCAACCCGAGTAGAATGGAATCGAATGGAATGGAATGGAATGGAATTCAAATGGAATGGAACGGAATGGAATGGAATGGAATGGAACGGAATTCAATGGAATGGAATGGATTGCAATGGAATTCAATGGAATTGAATGGAATTCAATGGAATGGAATTCAATGGAATGGAATGGAATGGAATGGAATGGAATGGAATGGAATTCAATGGAATGGAATGGAATCGAATGGAATGGAATGGAATGGAATTCAATGGAATGGAATGGAATTCAATGGAATGGAATGGAATGGAATTCAATGGAATGGAATGGAATGGAATGGAATGGAATGGAATGGAATCGAATGGAATCGAATGGAATCGAATGGAATCGAATGGAATGGAATGGAATAGAATGGAATCAACGCGAGAAGAACGGAACGGAACGGAACGGAACGGAACGGAACGGAATGGAATGGAATGGATTGGAATGGAATTCAATGCAATGGAACGGAATTCAATGGAATGGAACGGAATGCAATGGAATGGAACGGAACGGAATGGAATGGAACGGAATGGAAAGGAAAGGAACGGAATGGAATGGAACGGAATGGAATGGAATGGAATGGAATGGAATGGAATGGAATGGAATGGAATTCAATGGAATGGAATGGAATGGAATGGAATCGAATGGAATCGAATGGAATCGAATGGAATGGAATGGAATAAAATGGAATCAACCCGAGCAGAACGGAATGGAATGGAATGGAATGGAATGGAATGGAATGGAATGGAATGGAATGGAAAGGAATGGAATGGAATGGAATGGAATTCAATTGAATGGAATTGAATGGAATGGAATCGAATGGAATCGAATGGAATCGAATGGAATCGAATGGAATGGAATGGAATAGAATGGAATCAACCCGAGTAGAATGGAATGGAATGGAATGGAATGGAATGGAATGGAATGGAATGGAATGCAATGTACCCGAGTAGAACGGAATGGAATGTAATTGAATGGAATGTAACCGGGTTGAACGGAACGGAATGGAATGGAATGGAATGGAATGGAATGGAATGGAATGGAATGGAATTGAGTGCAATGCAATGCAATGGAATGCAATGGAATGGAAAGGAATGGAATGGAATGGAATGGAATCTACCCGAGTAGAACGGAATGGAATGGAATTGAATGGAATGTAACCGAGTAGAACGGAACGGAATGGAATGGAATGGAATGGAATGGAATGGAATGCAATAGAATGGAATGGAATGGAATGGAATGGAATGGAATGGAATGGAATGGACACCAGTAGAATGGAATGGAATGGAATGGAATGGAATGGAATGGAATGGAATGGAATGGAATGGAATGGAATCTACCCGAGTAGAACGGAATGGAACGGAATGGAATGGAATGAAATGTACAGGAGCAGAACGGAATGGAATGCAATGGAATGGAATGGAATGTACCCGAGCAGAACGGAAAGGAATGAAATGGAAATGGAAAGGGAATGGAAATGGAACGGGAATGGAAATGGAACGGGAACGCAATTGAAACGGGAATGGAAATGGAACGGGAACGGAAACGGAACGAGAACGGAAATGGAACGGGAACGGAAACGGAACGGGAACGGAAATGGAACGGGAATGGTAACGGAACAGGAATGGAAATGGAACGGGAATGGAGAAGGAACGGGAATGGAAATGGATCGGGAATGGAAATGGAACGGGAATGGTAATGGAACGGGAATGGAAATGGAACGGGAATGGAAAAGAAACGGGAATGGAAATGGAACGGGAATGGAAATGGAATGGGAATGGAAATGGAATGGAATGGAATGGAATGGAATGGAATGGAATGTACCGGAGTGGAGTGGAGTGGAGTGGAGTAGAGTGCACTGGAACGGAATGGAATGGAATGGAATGGAACGGAACGGAATGTACCTGAGAAGCACGGAATGGAATGGAATGGAATGGAATGGAATGGAATGGAATGTACCGGAGTGGAGTGGAGTGGAATGGAGTGGACTGGAGTGGTGTGGAGTGGAATGGAATGGAATGGAATGGAATGGAATGGAATGGAATGGAATGGAATGGAATGGAATGGAATGGAATGCAATGGAATGCAATGGAATGGAAAGGAATGGAATGGAATGGAATGGAATGGAATGGAATGGAATGGAATGGAATGGACAACAGGAGAATGGAATGGAACGGAATGGAATGGAATGGAATGGAATGGAATGGAATGGAATGGAATTCAATGGAATGGAATGGAATGGAATGGAATTCAATGGAATGGAATGGAATGGAATTCCATGGAATGGAATGGAATGGAATGGAATGGAATGGAATGGAATGGAATGGAATTCTATGGAATGGAATGGAGTGGAATCGAATGGAATCGAATGGAATCGAATGGAATGGAATGGAATAGAATGGAATCAACCCGAGTAGAACGGAGCGGAACGCAACGGAACGGAACGGAACGGAACGGGACGGAATGGAACGGAATGGAATGGAATGGAACGGAATTCCATGGAATGGAATGGAATGGAATGGAATTCAATGGAATGGAATGGAATGGAATGGAATGGAATTCGATGGAATGGAATGGAATGGATTGGAATGGAATGGAATAGAATGGAATCAACCCGAGTAGAACGGAACGGAACACAACGGAACGGAACGGAACGCAACGGAACGGAACGGAACGGAACGGAACGGAACGGAATGGAATGGAATGGAACGGAATTCAATGGAATGGAATGGAATGGAATGGAATTCTATGGAATGGAATGGAATGGAATGGAATGGAATGGAATTCCATGGAATGGAATGGAATGGAATGGAATGGAATGGAATGGAATGGAATTCAATGGAATGGAATGGAGTGGAATGGAATGGAATCGAATGGAATTGAATGGAATCGAATGGAATCAAATGGGATCGAATGGAATGGAATGGAATAGAATGGAATCAACCTGAGTAGAACGGAATGAAATGGAATGGAATGGAATGGGATGGAATGGAATGGAATGGAATGGAATGGAACGGAATTCAATGGAATGGAATGGAATGGAATGGAATGGAATGGAATGGAATGGAATGGAATTCAATGGAATGTAATGGAACGGAATGGAATTCAATGGAATGGAATGGAATGGAATGGAATGGAATGGAATGGAATGGAATGGAATTCCATGGAATGGAATGGAATGGAATGGAATTCCATGGAATGGAATGGAATGGAATGGAATTCAATGGAATGGAATGGATTGGAATGGAATGGAATGGAATGGAATGGAATGGAATGAAATGGAATGGAATGGAATAGAATGGAATCAACCTGAGTAGAACGGAATGGAATGGAATGGAATGGAATGGAATGGAATGGAATGGAATGGAATGGAATGGAATGGAATGGAATGGAATGGAATGTACCAAAGTAGAACGGAATGGAATGGAATGGAATGGAATGGAATGGAATGGAATGGAATGGAATGGAATGGAATGGAATGGAATGGAATGTACACGAGTAGAACGGAATGTAATGGAATGGAATGGATTGGAATGGAATGGAATGGAATGGAATGGAATGGAATGGAATGTAACCGAGTAGAACGGAATGGAATGTAATTGAATGGAATGTAACCGAGTTGAACGGAACGGAATGGAATGGAATGGAATGGAATGGAATGGAATTCCATGGAATGGAATGGAATGGAATGGAATTCCATGGAATGGAATGGAATTCCATGGAATGGAATGGAATGGAATGGAATTCCATGGAATGGAATGGAATGGAATGGAATTCCATGGAATGGAATGGAATTCAATGGAATGGAATGGATTGGAATGGAATGGAATGGAATGGAATGGAATGGAATGGAATGAAATGGAATGGAATGGAATAGAATGGAATCAACCTGAGTAGAACGGAATGGAATGGAATGGAATGGAATGGAATGGAATGGAATGGAATGGAATGGAATGGAATGGAATGGAATGTACCAAAGTAGAACGGAATGGAATGGAATGGAATGGAATGGAATGGAATGTAATGGAATGGAATGGATTGGAATGGAATGGAATGGAATGGAATGGAATGTAACCGAGTAGAACGGAATGGAATGTAATTGAATGGAATGTAACCGAGTTGAACGGAACGGAATGGAATGGAATGGAATGGAATGGAATGGAATGGAATGGAATGTACACGAGTAGAACGGAATGTAATGGAATGGAATGGATTGGAATGGAATGGAATGGAATGGAATGGAATGGAATGTAACCGAGTAGAACGGAATGGAATGTAATTGAATGGAATGTAACCGAGTTGAACGGAACGGAATGGAATGGAATGGAATGGAATGGAATTCAATGGAATGGAATGGAATTCAATGGAATGGAATTCAATGGAATTCAATGGAATGGAATGGAATGGAATGCAATGGAATGGAATTCAATGGAATGGAATGGAATGGAATGGAATGGAATGGAACGGAACGGAACGGAACGGAACGGAATGGAATGGAATTCAGTGGAATGGAATGGAATGGAATGGAATGGAATGGAATTCAATGGAATGGAATGGAATGGAATGGAATGGAATGGAACGGAATTCAATGGAATGGAATGGAATGGAATGGAATTCAATGGAATGGAATGGAATTCAATGGAATGGAATGGAATGGAATGGAATAGAATGGAATGGAATGGAATGGAATCGAATGGAATCGAATGGAATCGAATGGAATGGAATGGAATAGAATGGAATCAACCCGAGTAGAATGGAATGGAATGGAATGGAATGGAATGGAATGGAATGGAATGGAATGGAATGGAATGGAATGGAATGGAATTCAAATGGAATGGAATGAAATGGAATGGAATTGAATGGAATGGAACGGAATTCAATGGAATGCAATGGAATGGAATGGAATTCAATGGAATGGAATGGAATGGAATGGAATCGAATGGAATCGAATGGAATCGAATGGAATCGAATGGAATCGAATGGAATGGAATGGAATAGAATGGAATCAACCCGAGTGGAATGGAACGGAACGGAACGGAACGGAACGGAACGGAATGGAATAGAATGGAATCAACCCGAGTAGAACGGAATGGAATGGAATGGAATTGAATGGAACAGAATTCAATGGAATGGAATGGAATGGAATGGAATTCAATGGAATGGAATGGAATGGAATGGAATGGAATGGAACGGAATTCAATGGAATGGAATGGAATGGAATGGAATTCAATGGAATGGAATGGAATGGAATGGAATCGAATGGAATCGAATGGAATCGAATGGAATCGAATGGAATCGAATGGAATGGAATGGAATAGAAAGGAATCAACCCGAGTGGAATGGAACGGAAAGGAACGGAACGGAACGTAACGGAACGGAATGGAATAGAATGGAATCAACCCGAGTAGAACGGAATGGAATCGAATGGAATTGAATGGAACAGAATTCAATGGAATGGAATGGAATGGAATGGAATTCAATGGAATGGAATGGAATGGAATGGAATGGAATGGAATGGAGTTCTATGGAATGGAATGGAATGGAATGGAATGGAACGGAATGGAATGGAACGGAATGGAATGGAATGGAATTCAATGGAATGGAATGGAATGGAATGGAATGGAATGGAATCGAATTGAATCGAATGGAATCGAATGGAATAGAATGGAATCGAATTGAATCGAATGGAATGGAATGAAATGGAATGGAATGGAATGGAATAGAATGGAATCAACCCGAGTAGAATGGAATCGAATGGAATGGAATGGAATGGAATTCAAATGGAATGGAACGGAATGGAATGGAATGGAATGGAACGGAATTCAATGGAATGGAATGGATTGCAATGGAATTCAATGGAATTGAATGGAATTCAATGGAATGGAATTCAATGGAATGGAATGGAATGGAATGGAATGGAATGGAATGGAATTCAATGGAATGGAATGGAATCGAATGGAATGGAATGGAATGGAATTCAATGGAATGGAATGGAATTCAATGGAATGGAATGGAATGGAATTCAATGGAATGGAATGGAATGGAATGGAATGGAATGGAATGGAATGGAATCGAATGGAATCGAATGGAATCGAATGGAATCGAATGGAATGGAATGGAATAGAATGGAATCAACGCGAGAAGAACGGAACGGAACGGAACGGAACGGAACGGAACGGAATGGAATGGAATGGATTGGAATGGAATTCAATGCAATGGAACGGAATTCAATGGAATGGAACGGAATGCAATGGAATGGAACGGAACGGAATGGAATGGAACGGAATGGAAAGGAAAGGAACGGAATGGAATGGAACGGAATGGAATGGAATGGAATGGAATGGAATGGAATGGAATGGAATGGAATTCAATGGAATGGAATGGAATGGAATGGAATCGAATGGAATCGAATGGAATCGAATGGAATGGAATGGAATAAAATGGAATCAACCCGAGCAGAACGGAATGGAATGGAATGGAATGGAATGGAATGGAATGGAATGGAATGGAATGGAAAGGAATGGAATGGAATGGAATGGAATTCAATTGAATGGAATTGAATGGAATGGAATCGAATGGAATCGAATGGAATCGAATGGAATCGAATGGAATGGAATGGAATAGAATGGAATCAACCCGAGTAGAATGGAATGGAATGGAATGGAATGGAATGGAATGGAATGGAATCGAATGGAATGGAATTCGATGGAATGGAATGGAATGGAATGGAGTGGAATGGAATGGAATGGAATGCAATGGAATTCAAATGGAATGGAATGGAATGGAATCGAATGGAATCGAATGGAATGTAATGGAAAAGAATGGAATCAACCCGAGTAGAATGGAACAGAACGGAACGGAAGGGAACGGAAAGGAATGGAATTCAATGGAACGGAATTCAATGGAATGGAATGGAATGGAATGGAATTCAATGGAATGGAATGGAATTCAATGGAATGGAATGGAATGGAATGGAATGGACTGGAATTCGATGGAATGGAATGGAATGGAATGGAATGGAATGCAATGGAATGGAATTCAATGGAATGGAATGGAATGGAATGGAATGGAATGGAATTCAATGGAATAGAATGGAATGGAATGAAATCAACACCAGTAGAAAGGAATGGAATGGAACGGAACGGAACGGAATGGAATGGAATGAACCCGAGTAGAACGGAATGGAATGGAATGGAATGGAATGGAATGGAATGGAATGGAATCGAGTGGAATGGAATGGAATAGAATGGAATCAACCCGAGTAGAACGGAATGGAACGGAATGGAACGGAACGGAACGGAACGGAACGGAACGGAATTCAATGGAATGGAACGGAATGGAATGGTATTCAATGGAATGGAACGGAATTCAATGGAATGGAATGGAATGGAATGGAACGGAATGGAACGGAACGGAACGGAACGGAACGGAATGGAATGGAATTCAATGGAATGGAATGGAATGGAATGGAATTCAATGTAATGGAATTCAATGGAATGGAATGGAATGCAATAGAATGGAATGGAACGGAATTCAATGGAATGGAATGGAATGGAATGGAATTCAATGGAATGGAATAGAATGGAATGGAATCGAATGGAATCGAATGGAATCGAATGGAATCGAATGGAATCGAATGGAATGGAATGGAATCGAATGGAATCAACCCGAGTGGAATGGAATGGAACGGAACGGAACGGAACGGAACGGAACGGAATGGAATAGAATGGAATCAACCCGAGTAGAACGGAATGGAATCGAATGGAATTGAATGGAACAGAATTCAATGGAATGGAATGGAAAGGAATGGAATTCAATGGAATGGAATGGAATGGAATGGAATGGAATGGAATGGAATGGAGTTCCATGGAATGGAATGGAATGGAATGGAATGGAGTCGAATGGAATCGAATGGAATCGAATGGAATCGAATGGAATGGAATGGAATAGAATGGAATCAATCCGAGTAGAACGGAACGGAACGGAACGGAACAGAACGGAAAGGAATGGAATGGAATGGAACGGAATTCAATGCAATGGATCGGAATTCAATGGAATGGAACGGAATGGAACGGAACGGAATGGAATGGAATGGAATTCAATGGAATGGAATGGAATGGAATGGAATGGAATGGAATCGAATCGAATTGAATCGAATGGAATCGAATGGAATAGAATGGAATAGAATGGAATGGAATGGAATAGAATGGAATCAACCCGAGCAGAACGGAACGGAACGGAACGGAACGGAACGGAACGGAACGGAATGGAATGGAATGGAACGGAATTCAATGCAATGGAACGGAATTCAATGGAATGGAACGGAATGGAACGGAATGGAACGGAACGGAATGGAATGGAATGGAATGGAATGGAATGGAACGGAATGCAATGGAAGGGAATGGAATGGAATGGAATGGAATGGAATTCAATGGAATGGAATGGAATTCAATGGAATGGAATTCAATGGAATTCAATGGAATGGAATGGAATGGAATGGAATGGAATGGAATGGAATTCAATGGAATGGAATGGAATCGAATGGAATGGAATGGAATGGAATTCAATGGAATGGAATGGAATGGAATGCAATGGAATGGAATGGAATGGAATGGAATTCAATGGAATGGAATGGAATGGAATGGAATGGAATTCCATGGAATGGAATTCAATGGAATTCCATGGAATGGAATTCTATGGAATTCAATGGAATTCCATGGAATGGAATGGAATGGAATGGAATGGAATTCAATGGAATAGAATGGAATGGAATGAAATCAACACAAGTAGAAAGGAATGGAACGGAACGGAATGGAATGGAATGAACCCGAGTAGAAAGGAATGGAATGGAATGGAATGGAATGGAATGGAATGGAATGGAATCGAGTGGAATGGAATGGAATAGAATGGAATCAACCCGAGTAGAACTGAATAGAACGGAATGGAACGGAATGGAACGGAACGGAATGGAACGGAACGGAACGGAACGGAATTCAATGGAATGGAACGGAATGGAATGGAATGGAATGGAATTCAATGGAATGGTAAGGAATCGAATGGAATGGAATGGAATGGAATTCAATGGAATGGAATGGAATGGAATGGAATGGAATGGAATGGAATGGAATTCAATGGAATGGAATGGAATGGAATGGAATGGAATTCAATGGAATGGAATGGAATTCAATGGAATGGAATTCAATGGAATTCAATGGAATTCCATGTAATGGAATGGAATGGAATGGAATGGAATGGAATTCAATGGAATAGAATGGAATGGAATGGAATCAACACAAGTAGAAAGGAAAGGAACGGAACGGAACGGAACGGAACGGAATGGAATGGAATGAACCCGAGTAGAACGGAATGGAATGGAATCGAATGGAATGGAATGGAATCGAATGGAATGGAATGGAATAGAATGGAATCAACCCGAGTAGAACGGAATGGAACGGAATGGAACGGAATGGAACGGAACGGAACGGAACGGAACGGAATTCAATGGAATGGAACGGAATGGAATGGAATTCAATGGAATGGAACGGAATTCAATGGAATGGAATGGATTGGAATGGAACGGAATGGAACGGAACGGAACGGAACGGAACGGAATGGAATGGAATTCAGTGGAATGGAATGGAATGGAATGGAATGGAATGGAATTCAATGGAATGGAATGGAATGGAATGGAATGGAATGGAACGGAATTCAATGGAATGGAATGGAATGGAATGGAATTCAATGGAATGGAATGGAATGGAATGGAATCGAATGGAATCGAATGGAATCGAATGGAATCGAATGGAATGGAATGGAATCGAATGGAATCAACCCGAGTGGAATGGAATGGAACGGAACGGAACGGAACGGAACGGAACGGAATGGAATAGAATGGAATCAACCCGAGTAGAACGGAATGGAATCGAATGGAATTGAATGGAACAGAATTCAATGGAATGGAATGGAAAGGAATGGAATTCAATGGAATGGAATGGAATGGAATGGAATGGAATGGAATGGAATGGAGTTCCATGGAATGGAATGGAATGGAATGGAATGGAGTCGAATGGAATCGAATGGAATCGAATGGAATCGAATGGAATGGAATGGAATAGAATGGAATCAATCCGAGTAGAACGGAACGGAACGGAACGGAACAGAACGGAAAGGAATGGAATGGAATGGAACGGAATTCAATGCAATGGATCGGAATTCAATGGAATGGAACGGAATGGAACGGAACGGAATGGAATGGAATGGAATTCAATGGAATGGAATGGAATGGAATGGAATGGAATGGAATCGAATCGAATTGAATCGAATGGAATCGAATGGAATAGAATGGAATAGAATGGAATGGAATGGAATAGAATGGAATCAACCCGAGCAGAACGGAACGGAACGGAACGGAACGGAACGGAACGGAACGGAATGGAATGGAATGGAACGGAATTCAATGCAATGGAACGGAATTCAATGGAATGGAACGGAATGGAACGGAATGGAACGGAACGGAATGGAATGGAATGGAATGGAATGGAATGGAACGGAATGCAATGGAAGGGAATGGAATGGAATGGAATGGAATGGAATTCAATGGAATGGAATGGAATTCAATGGAATGGAATTCAATGGAATTCAATGGAATGGAATGGAATGGAATGGAATGGAATGGAATGGAATTCAATGGAATGGAATGGAATCGAATGGAATGGAATGGAATGGAATTCAATGGAATGGAATGGAATGGAATGCAATGGAATGGAATGGAATGGAATGGAATTCAATGGAATGGAATGGAATGGAATGGAATGGAATTCCATGGAATGGAATTCAATGGAATTCCATGGAATGGAATTCTATGGAATTCAATGGAATTCCATGGAATGGAATGGAATGGAATGGAATGGAATTCAATGGAATAGAATGGAATGGAATGAAATCAACACAAGTAGAAAGGAATGGAACGGAACGGAATGGAATGGAATGAACCCGAGTAGAAAGGAATGGAATGGAATGGAATGGAATGGAATGGAATGGAATGGAATCGAGTGGAATGGAATGGAATAGAATGGAATCAACCCGAGTAGAACTGAATAGAACGGAATGGAACGGAATGGAACGGAACGGAATGGAACGGAACGGAACGGAACGGAATTCAATGGAATGGAACGGAATGGAATGGAATGGAATGGAATTCAATGGAATGGTAAGGAATCGAATGGAATGGAATGGAATGGAATTCAATGGAATGGAATGGAATGGAATGGAATGGAATGGAATGGAATGGAATTCAATGGAATGGAATGGAATGGAATGGAATGGAATTCAATGGAATGGAATGGAATTCAATGGAATGGAATTCAATGGAATTCAATGGAATTCCATGTAATGGAATGGAATGGAATGGAATGGAATGGAATTCAATGGAATAGAATGGAATGGAATGGAATCAACACAAGTAGAAAGGAAAGGAACGGAACGGAACGGAACGGAACGGAATGGAATGGAATGAACCCGAGTAGAACGGAATGGAATGGAATCGAATGGAATGGAATGGAATCGAATGGAATGGAATGGAATAGAATGGAATCAACCCGAGTAGAACGGAATGGAACGGAATGGAACGGAATGGAACGGAACGGAACGGAACGGAACGGAATTCAATGGAATGGAACGGAATGGAATGGAATTCAATGGAATGGAACGGAATTCAATGGAATGGAATGGATTGGAATGGAACGGAATGGAACGGAACGGAACGGAACGGAACGGAATGGAATGGAATTCAGTGGAATGGAATGGAATGGAATGGAATGGAATGGAATTCAATGGAATGGAATGGAATGGAATGGAATGGAATGGAACGGAATTCAATGGAATGGAATGGAATGGAATGGAATTCAATGGAATGGAATGGAATTCAATGGAATGGAATGGAATGGAATGGAATAGAATGGAATGGAATGGAATGGAATCGAATGGAATCGAATGGAATCGAATGGAATGGAATGGAATAGAATGGAATCAACCCGAGTAGAATGGAATGGAATGGAATGGAATGGAATGGAATGGAATGGAATGGAATGGAATGGAATGGAATGGAATTCAATTGGAATGGAATGAAATGGAATGGAATTGAATGGAATGGAACGGAATTCAATGGAATGCAATGGAATGGAATGGAATTCAATGGAATGGAATGGAATCGAATGGAATCGAATGGAATCGAATGGAATCGAATGGAATCGAATGGAATGGAATGGAATAGAATGGAATCAACCCGAGTGGAATGGAACGGAACGGAACGGAACGGAACGGAACGGAATGGAATAGAATGGAATCAACCCGAGTAGAACGGAATGGAATGGAATGGAATTGAATGGAACAGAATTCAATGGAATGGAATGGAATGGAATGGAATTCAATGGAATGGAATGGAATGGAATGGAATGGAATGGAATGGAATGGAATGGAATGGAACGGAATTCAATGGAATGGAATGGAATGGAATGGAATTCAATGGAATGGAATGGAATGGAATGGAATCGAATGGAATCGAATGGAATCGAATGGAATCGAATGGAATCGAATGGAATGGAATGGAATAGAAAGGAATCAACCCGAGTGGAATGGAACGGAAAGGAACGGAACGGAACGTAACGGAACGGAATGGAATAGAATGGAATCAACCCGAGTAGAACGGAATGGAATCGAATGGAATTGAATGGAACAGAATTCAATGGAATGGAATGGAATGGAATGGAATTCAATGGAATGGAATGGAATGGAATGGAATGGAATGGAATGGAGTTCTATGGAATGGAATGGAATGGAATGGAATGGAACGGAATGGAATGGAACGGAATGGAATGGAATGGAATTCAATGGAATGGAATGGAATGGAATGGAATGGAATGGAATGGAATCGAATTGAATCGAATGGAATCGAATGGAATAGAATGGAATCGAATTGAATCGAATGGAATGGAATGAAATGGAATGGAATGGAATGGAATAGAATGGAATCAACCCGAGTAGAATGGAATCGAATGGAATGGAATGGAATGGAATTCAAATGGAATGGAACGGAATGGAATGGAATGGAATGGAACGGAATTCAATGGAATGGAATGGATTGCAATGGAATTCAATGGAATGGAATGGAATTCAATGGAATGGAATTCAATGGAATGGAATGGAATGGAATGGAATGGAATGGAATGGAATTCAATGGAATGGAATGGAATCGAATGGAATGGAATGGAATGGAATTCAAAGGAATGGAATGGAATTCCATGGAATGGAATGGAATGGAATTCAATGGAATGGAATGGAATGGAATGGAATGGAATGGAATGGAATCGAATGGAATCGAATGGAATCGAATGGAATCGAATGGAATCGAATGGAATGGAATGGAATAGAATGGAATCAACCCGAGAAGAACGGAATGGAACGGAACGGAACGGAACGGAACGGAATGGAATGGAATGGATTGGAATGGAATTCAATGCAATGGAACGGAATTCAATGGAATGGAACGGAATGCAATGGAATGGAACGGAACGGAAAGGAATGGAACGGAATGGAAAGGAAAGGAACGGAATGGAATGGAACGGAATGGAATGGAATGGAATGGAATGGAATGGAATGGAATTCAATGGAATGGAATGGAATGGAATGGAATCGAATGGAATCGAATGGAAACGAATGGAATGGAATGGAATAAAATGGAATCAACCCGAGCAGAACGGAATGGAATGGAATGGAATGGAATGGAATGGAATGGAATGGAATGGAAAGGAATGGAATGGAATGGAATGGAATTCAATTGAATGGAATTGAATGGAATGGAATCGAATGGAATCGAATGGAATCGAATGGAATCGAATGGAATGGAATGGAATAGAATGGAATCAACCCGAGTAGAATGGAATGGAATGGAATGGAATGGAATGGAATGGAATCGAATGGAATGGAATTCGATGGAATGGAATGGAATGGAATGGAGTGGAATGGAATGGAATGGAATGCAATGGAATTCAAATGGAATGGAATGGAATGGAATCGAATGGAATCGAATGGAATGTAATGGAAAAGAATGGAATCAACCCGAGTAGAATGGAACAGAACGGAACGGAAGGGAACGGAAAGGAATGGAATTCAATGGAACGGAATTCAATGGAATGGAATGGAATGGAATGGAATTCAATGGAATGGAATGGAATTCAATGGAATGGAATGGAATGGAATGGAATGGACTGGAATTCGATGGAATGGAATGCAATGGAATGGAATGGAATGGAATGGAATGGAATGGAAAGGAATTCAATTGAATGGAATGGAATGGAATGGAATGGAATCGAATGGAATCGAATGGAATCGAAAGGAATCGAATGGAATGGAATGTAATAGAATGGAATCAACCCGAGTAGAATGGAATGGAATGGAATGGAATGGAATGGAATGGAATGGAATGGAATGGAATGGAATGGAATTCGATGGAATGGAATGGAATGGAATGGAATGCAATGGAATGGAATGGAATTCAATGGAATGGAATGGAATTCGATGGAATGGAATGGAATGGAATTCAATGGAATGGAATGGAATGGAATGGAATTCAATGGAATGGAATGGAATGGAATGGAATCGAATGGAATCGAAAGGAATCGAATGGAATCGAATGGAATGGAATGGAATGGAATGGAATGGAATGGAATGGAATGGAATGGAATGGAATTCAATGGAATGGAATGGAATTCAATGGAATGGAATGGAATGGAATGGAATTCAATGGAATGGAATGGAATTCATTGGAAAGGAATGGAATGAAATGGAATGGAATGGAACCGAATTGAATCGAATGGAATCGAATGGATTAGAATGGAATCGAATGGAATGGAATGGAATAGAATGGAATCAACCCGAGTAGAACGGAACGGAACGGAACGGAAAGGAATGGAATGGAATGGAACGGAATTCAGTGCAATGGAACGGAATTCAATGGAATGGAACGGAATGGAACGGAATGGAACGGAACGGAATGGAATGGAATGGAATGGAATGGAACGGAATGGAATGGAACGGAATGGAATGGAATGGAATGGAATGGAATTCCATGGAATGGAATGGAATTCAATGGAACGGAATTCAATGGAATTCAATGGAATGGAAAGGAATGGAATGGAATGGAATGGAATGGAATGGAATTCAATGGAATGGAATTCAATGGAATTCAATGGAATTCCATGTAATGGAATGGAATTCAATGGAATTCAATGGAATTCCATGTAATGGAATGGAATGGAATGGAATGGAATGGAATTCAATGGAATAGAATGGAATGGAATGGAATCAACACAAGTAGAAAGGAATGGTACGGAACGGAAAGGAACGGAATGGAATGGAATGAAACCGAGTAGAACGGAATTTAATGGAATGGAACGGAATGGAATGGAATCGAATGGAATGGAATGGAATAGAATGGAATCAACCCAAGTAGAACGGAATGGAACGGAATGGAACGGAATGGAACGGAACGGAACGGAACGGAACGGAATTCAATGGAATGGAACGGAATGGAATGGAATTCAATGGAATGGAACGGAATTCAATGAAATGGAATGGAATGGAATGGAACGGAACGGAACGGAATGTAATGGAATTCAATGGAATGGAATGGAATGGAATGGAATTCAATGGAATGCAATTCAATGGAATGGAATGGAATGGAATGGAATGGAATGGAACGGACTTCAATGGAATGGAATGGAATGGAATGGAATTCAATGGAATGGAATGGAATTCAATGGAATGGAATGGAATGGAATGGAATGGAATGGAATGGAATGGAATGGAAAGGAATGGAATGGAATCGAATGGAATCGAATGGAATCGAATGGAATCGAATGGAATGGAATGGAATAGAATGGAATCAACCCGAGTAGAACGGAATGGAATGGAATGGAATGGAATGGAATGGAATGGAATGGAATGGATCGGAATGGAATGGAATGGAATTCAAATGGAATGGAATGGAATGGAATGGAATTGAATGGAATGGAACGGAATTCAATGTAATGGAATGGAATGGAATGGATTCGAATGGAATCGAATGGAATCGAATGGAATCGAATGGAATCGAATGGAATCGAATGGAATGGAATGGAATAGAATGGAACCAACCCGAGTGGAATGGAATGGAACGGAAAGGAACGAAACGGAACGGAACGGAACGGAATGGAATAGAATGGAATCAACCCGAGTAGAACGGAATGGAATGGAATGGAATTGAATGGAACAGAATTCAATGGAATGGAATGGAATGGAATGGAATTCAATGGAATGGAATGGAATGGAATGGAATGGAATGGAATGGAATGGAATGGAATGGAATGGAATTCAATGGAATGGAATGGAATTCATTGGAAAGGAATGGAATGAAATGGAATGGAATGGAACCGAATTGAATCGAATGGAATCGAATGGATTAGAATGGAATCGAATGGAATGGAATGGAATAGAATGGAATCAACCCGAGTAGAACGGAACGGAACGGAACGGAAAGGAATGGAATGGAATGGAACGGAATTCAGTGCAATGGAACGGAATTCAATGGAATGGAACGGAATGGAACGGAATGGAACGGAACGGAATGGAATGGAATGGAATGGAATGGAACGGAATGGAATGGAACGGAATGGAATGGAATGGAATGGAATGGAATTCCATGGAATGGAATGGAATTCAATGGAACGGAATTCAATGGAATTCAATGGAATGGAAAGGAATGGAATGGAATGGAATGGAATGGAATGGAATTCAATGGAATGGAATTCAATGGAATTCAATGGAATTCCATGTAATGGAATGGAATTCAATGGAATTCAATGGAATTCCATGTAATGGAATGGAATGGAATGGAATGGAATGGAATTCAATGGAATAGAATGGAATGGAATGGAATCAACACAAGTAGAAAGGAATGGTACGGAACGGAAAGGAACGGAATGGAATGGAATGAAACCGAGTAGAACGGAATTTAATGGAATGGAACGGAATGGAATGGAATCGAATGGAATGGAATGGAATAGAATGGAATCAACCCAAGTAGAACGGAATGGAACGGAATGGAACGGAATGGAACGGAACGGAACGGAACGGAACGGAATTCAATGGAATGGAACGGAATGGAATGGAATTCAATGGAATGGAACGGAATTCAATGAAATGGAATGGAATGGAATGGAACGGAACGGAACGGAATGTAATGGAATTCAATGGAATGGAATGGAATGGAATGGAATTCAATGGAATGCAATTCAATGGAATGGAATGGAATGGAATGGAATGGAATGGAACGGACTTCAATGGAATGGAATGGAATGGAATGGAATTCAATGGAATGGAATGGAATTCAATGGAATGGAATGGAATGGAATGGAATGGAATGGAATGGAATGGAATGGAAAGGAATGGAATGGAATCGAATGGAATCGAATGGAATCGAATGGAATCGAATGGAATGGAATGGAATAGAATGGAATCAACCCGAGTAGAACGGAATGGAATGGAATGGAATGGAATGGAATGGAATGGAATGGAATGGATCGGAATGGAATGGAATGGAATTCAAATGGAATGGAATGGAATGGAATGGAATTGAATGGAATGGAACGGAATTCAATGTAATGGAATGGAATGGAATGGATTCGAATGGAATCGAATGGAATCGAATGGAATCGAATGGAATCGAATGGAATCGAATGGAATGGAATGGAATAGAATGGAACCAACCCGAGTGGAATGGAATGGAACGGAAAGGAACGAAACGGAACGGAACGGAACGGAATGGAATAGAATGGAATCAACCCGAGTAGAACGGAATGGAATGGAATGGAATTGAATGGAACAGAATTCAATGGAATGGAATGGAATGGAATGGAATTCAATGGAATGGAATGGAATGGAATGGAATGGAATGGAATGGAATGGAATGGAATGGAATGGAATTCAATGGAATGGAATGGAATGGAATGGAATGGAATGGAATGGAATGGAATGGAATGGAATGGAATGGAATCGAATGGAATCGAATGCAATCGAATGGAATGGAATGGAGTAGAATGGAATCAATCCGAGTAGAACGGAACGGAACGGAACGGAGCGGAACGGAACGGAACGGAAAGGAATGGAATGGAATGGAATGGAATTCAATGCAATGGATCGGAATTCAATGGAATGGAACGGAATGGAACGGAATGGAACGGAACGTAATGGAATGGAATGGAATGGAATGGAATGGAATGGAACGGAATGGAATGGAACGGAATGGAATGGAATGGAATTCAATGGAATGGAATGGAATGGAATGGAATGGAATGGAATGGAATGGAATCGAATTGAATCGAATGGAATCGAATGGAATAGAATGGAATCGAATGGAATGGAATGGAATAGAATGGAATCAACCCGAGTAGAACGGAACGGAACTGAACGGAACGGAACGGAACGGAACGGAAAGGAATGGAATGGAATGGAACGGAATTCAATGCAATGGAACGGAATTCAATGGAATGGAACGGAATGGAACGGAATGGAACGGAATGGAATGGAATGGAAAGGAATGGAATGGAATGGAACGGAATGGAATGGAACGGAATGGAATGGAATGGAATGGAATGGAATTAAATGGAATGTAATGGAATTCAATGGAATGGAATGGAATTCAATTGAATGGAATTCAATGGAATTCAATGGAATGGAATGGATTGGAATGGAATGGAATGGAATTCAATGGAATGGAATGGAATCTAATGGAATGGAATGGAATGGAATTCAATTGAATGGAATGGAATGGAATTCAGTGGAATGGAATGGAATGGAATGGAATGGAATTCAATGGAATGGAATGGAATGGAACGGAATGGAATTCAATGGAATGGAATTCAATGGAATAGAATGGAATGGAATGGAATCAACACAAATAGAAAGGAATGGAACGGAACGGAACGGAACGGAACGGAATGGAATGGAATGAACCCGAGTAGAACGGAATGGAATGGAATGGAATGGAATGGAATGGAATCGAATGGAACGGAATGGAACGGAATGGAACGGAACGGAACGGAACCGAACGGAACGGAATTCAATGGAATGGAACGGAATGGAATGGAATTCAATGGAATGGAACGGAATTCAATGGAATGGAATGGAATGGAATGGAACGGAACGGAACGGAACGGAACGGAACGGAACGGAATGGAATGGAATTCAGTGGAATGGAATGGAATGGAATGGAATGGAATGGAATGGAATTCAATGGAATGCAATGGAATGGAATGGAGTGGAATGGAATGGAATTCAATGGAATGGAATGGAATGGAATGGAATTCAATGGAATGGAATGGAATTCAATGGAATGGAATGGAATGGAATGGAATGGAATGGAATGGAATCGAATGGAATCGAATGGAATCGAATGCAATGGAATGGAATAGAATGGAATCAAGCCGAGTAGAATGGAACGGAATGGAATGGAATGGAATGGAATGGAATGGAATAGAATGGAATGGAATTCAAATGGAATGGAATGGAATTTAATGGAATTGAATGGAATGGAACGGAATTCAATGGAATGGAATGGAATGGAATGGAATTCAATGGAATGGAATGGAATCGAATGGAATCGAATGGAATCGAATGGAATCGAATGGAATCGAATGGAATCGAATGGAATGGAATGGAATAGAATGGAATCAACCCGAGTGGAATGGAACAGAACGGAACGGAACGGAACGGAACGGAACGGAATGGAATAGAATGGAATCAACCCGAGTAGAACGGAATGGAATGGAATGGAATTGAATGGAACAGAATTAAATGGAATGGAATGGAATTTAATGGAATTCAATGGAATGGAATGGAATGGAATGGAATGGAATTCAATGCAATGGAATGGAATGGAATGGAATGGAATGGAATCGAATGGAATCGAATGGAATCGAATGCAATCGAATGGAATGGAATGGAGTAGAATGGAATCAATCCGAGTAGAACGGAACGGAACGGAACGGAGCGGAACGGAACGGAACGGAAAGGAATGGAATGGAATGGAATGGAATTCAATGCAATGGAACGGAATTCAATGGAATGCAATGGAATGGAACGGAATGGAACGGAACGTAATGGAATGGAATGGAATGGAATGGAATGGAACGGAATGGAATGGAACGGAATGGAATGGAATGGAATTCTATGGAATGGAATGGAATGGAATGGAATGGAATGGAATGGAATCGAATTGAATCGAATGGAATCGAATGGAATAGAATGGAATCGCATGGAATGGAATGGAATAGAATGGAATCAACCCGAGTAGAACGGAACGGAACTGAACGGAACGGAACGGAACGGAACGGAAAGGAATGGAATGGAATGGAACGGAATTCAATGCAATGGAACGGAATTCAACGGAATGGAACGGAATGGAACGGAATGGAACGGAACGGAATGGAATGGAAAGGAATGGAATGGAATGGAACGGAATGGAATGGAACGGAATGGAATGGAATGGAATGGAATGGAATTCAATGGAATGGAATGGAATTCAATGGAATGGAATTCAATGGAATTCAATGGAATGGAATGGATTGGAATGGAATGGAATGGAATTCAATGGAATGGAATGTAATCTAATGGAATGGAATGGAATGGAATTCAATTGAATGGAATGGAATGGAATTCAGTGGAATGGAATGGAATGGAATGGAATGGAATTCAATGGAATGGAATGGAATGGAATCGAATGGAATTCAATGGAATGGAATTCAATGGAATAGAATGGAATGGAATGGAATCAACACAAGTAGAAAGGAATGGAACGGAACGGAACGGAACGGAATGGAATGGAATGAACCCGAGTAGAACGGAATGGAATGGAATGGAATGGAATGGAATGGAATCGAATGGAACGGAATGGAACGGAATGGAACGGAACGGAACGGAACGGAACGGAACGGAATTCAATGGAATGGAACGGAATGGAATGGAATTCAATGGAATGGAACGGAATTCAATGGAATGGAATGGAATGGAATGGAACGGAACGGAACGGAACGGAACGGAACGGAATGGAATGGAATTCAGTGGAATGGAATGGAATGGAATGGAATTCAATGGAATGGAATTCAATGGAATGCAATGGAATGGAATGGAATGGAATGGAACGGAATTCAATGGAATGGAATGGAATGGAATGGAATTCAATGGAATGGAATGGAATTCAATGGAATGGAATGGAATGGAATGGAATGGAATGGAATGGTATGGAATGGAATCGAATGGAATCGAATGGAATCGAATGCAATGGAATGGAATAGAATGGAATCAAGCCGAGTAGAATGGAACGGAATGGAATGGAATGGAATGGAATGGAATAGAATGGAATGGAATTCAAATGGAATGGAATGGAATGGAATGGAATTGAATGGAATGGAACGGAATTCAATGGAATGGAATGGAATGGAATGGAATTCAATGGAATGGAATGGAATCGAATGGAATCGAATGGAATCGAATGGAATCGAATGGAATCGAATGGAATCGAATGGAATGGAATGGAATAGAATGGAATCAACCCGAGTGGAATGGAACAGAACGGAACGGAACGGAACGGAACGGAACAGAATGGAATAGAATGGAATCAACCCGAGTAGAACGGAATGGAATGGAATGGAATTGAATGGAACAGAATTAAATGGAATGGAATGGAATTTAATGGAATTCAATGGAATGGAATGGAATGGAATTCAATGCAATGGAATGGAATGGAATGGAATGGAATGGAACGGAATTCAATGCAATGGAACGGAATTCAATGGAATGGAACGGAATGGAACGGAATGGAACGGAATGGAATGGAATGGAATGGAATGGAATGGAATGTAACGGAATGGAATGGAACGGAATGGAACGGAATGGAATGGAATGGAATTCAATGGAATGGAATGGAATGGAATGGAATGGAATGGAATGGAATTCAATGGAATGGAATGAAATCAACACAAGTAGAAAGGAATGGAACGGAACGGAATGGAATGGAATGAACCCGAGTAGAAAGGAATGGAATGGAATGGAATGGAATGGAATGGAATGGAATGGAATCGAGTGGAATGGAATGGAATAGAATGGAATCAACCCGAGTAGAACTGAATAGAACGGAATGGAACGGAATGGAACGGAACGGAATGGAACGGAACGGAACGGAACGGAATTCAATGGAATGGAACGGAATGGAATGGAATGGAATGGAATTCAATGGAATGGAAAGGAATCGAATGGAATGGAATGGAATGGAATTCAATGGAATGGAATGGAATGGAATGGAATGGAATGGAATGGAATTCAATGGAATGGAATGGAATGGAATGGAATGGAATTCAATGGAATGGAATGGAATGGAATGGAATTCAATGGAATGGAATGGAATGGAATGGAATTCTATGGAATGGAATGGAATGGAATGGAATTCAATGGAATGGAATGGAATGGAATTCTGTGGAATGGAATGGAGTGGAATCGAATGGAATCGAATGGAATCGAATGGAATGGAATGGAATAGAATGGAATTCAATGGAATGGAATGGAATGGAATGGAATGGAATTCAATGGAATGGAATGGAATTCAATGGAATGGAATTCAATGGAATTCAATGGAATTCCATGTAATGGAATGGAATGGAATGGAATGGAATGGAATTCAATGGAATAGAATGGAATGGAATGGAATCAACACAAGTAGAAAGGAAAGGAACGGAACGGAACGGAACGGAACGGAATGGAATGAACCCGAGTAGAACGGAATGGAATGGAATCGAATGGAATGGAATGGAATGGAATGGAATAGAATGGAATCAACCCGAGTAGAATGGAATGGAATGGAATGGAATGGAATGGAATGGAATCGAATGGAATGGAATTCGATGGAATGGAATGGAATGGAATGGAGTGGAATGGAATGGAATGGAATGCAATGGAATTCAAATGGAATGGAATGGAATGGAATCGAATGGAATCGAATGGAATGTAATGGAAAAGAATGGAATCAACCCGAGTAGAATGGAACAGAACGGAACGGAAGGGAACGGAAAGGAATGGAATTCAATGGAACGGAATTCAATGGAATGGAATGCAATGGAATGGAATTCAATGGAATGGAATGGAATTCAATGGAATGGAATGCAATGGAATGGAATGGACTGGAATTCGATGGAATGGAATGGAATGGAATGGAATGGAATGGAATGGAATTCAATTGAATGGAATGGAATCGAATGGAATCGAATGGAATCGAATGGAATCGAATGGAATCGAATGTAATAGAATGGAATCAACCCGAGTAGAATGGAATGGAATGGAATGGAATGGAATGGAATGGAATGGAATGGAATGGAATGGAATTCAATGGAATGGAATGGAATGGAATGGAATGCAATGGAATGGAATGGAATTCAATGGAATGGAATGGAATTCGATGGAATGGAATGGAATGGAATTCAATGGAATGGAATGGAATGGAATGGAATGGAATTCAATGGAATGGAATGGAATGGAATGGAATCGAATGGAATCGAAAGGAATCGAATGGAATCGAATGGAATGGAATGGAATGGAATGGAATGGAATGGAATGGAATGGAATGGAATTCAATGGAATGGAATGGAATTCAATGGAATGGAATGGAATGGAATGGAATTCAATGGAATGGAATGGAATTCATTGGAAAGGAATGGAATGAAATGGAATGGAATGGAACCGAATTGAATCGAATGGAATCGAATGGATTAGAATGGAATCGAATGGAATGGAATGGAATAGAATGGAATCAACCCGAGTAGAACGGAACGGAACGGAACGGAAAGGAATGGAATGGAATGGAACGGAATTCAGTGCAATGGAACGGAATTCAATGGAATGGAACGGAATGGAATGGAATGGAACGGAACGGAATGGAATGGAATGGAATGGAATGGAACGGAATGGAATGGAACGGAATGGAATGGAATGGAATGGAATGGAATTCCATGGAATGGAATGGAATTCAATGGAACGGAATTCAATGGAATTCAATGGAATGGAAAGGAATGGAATGGAATGGAATGGAATGGAATGGAATGGAATTCAATGGAATGGAATTCAATGGAATTCAATGGAATTCCATGTAATGGAATGGAATTCAATGGAATTCAATGGAATTCCATGTAATGGAATGGAATGGAATGGAATGGAATGGAAGGGAATGGAACGGAATTCAATGGAATGGAATGGAATGGAATGGAATTCAATGGAATGGAACGGAATTCAATGGAATGGAATGGAATGGAATGGAATTCAATGGAATGGAATGGAATTCCATGGAATGGAATTCAATGGAATTCATTGGAATGGAATGGAATGGAATGGAATTCAATGGAATGGAATGGAATTCAATGGAATAGAATGGAATGGAATGGAATCAACACAAGTAGAAAGGAATGGAACGGAACGGAACGGAACGGAACGGAATGGAATGGAATGAACCCGAGTAGAACGGAATGGAATGGAATGGAATGGAATGGAATGGAATCGAATGGAATGGAATGGAATAGAATGGAATCAACCCGAGTAGAACGGAATGGAACGGAATGGAACGGAATGGAACGGAACGGAACGGAACGGAACGGAACGGAATTCAATGGAATGGAACGGAATGGAATGGAATTCAATGGAATGGAACAGAATTCAATGGAATGGAATGGAATGGAATGGAACGGAATGGAACGGAACGGAACGGAACGGAACGGAATGGAATGGAATTCAGTGGAATGGAATGGAATGGAATGGAATTCAATGGAATGGAATTCAATGGAATGGAATGGAATGGAATGGAATGGAATGGAATGGAATGGAATGGAATTCAATGGAATGGAATGGAATTCAATGGAATGGAATGGAATGGAATGGAATGGAATGGAATGGAATCGAATCGAATGGAATCGAATGGAATCGAATGGAATGGAATGGAATAGAATGGAATCAACCCGAGTAGAATGGAATGGAATGGAATGGAATGGAATGGGATGGAATGGAATGGAATTCAAATGGAATGGAATGGAATGGAATGGAATGGAATTGAATGGAATGGAACGGAATTCAATGGAATGGAATGGAATGGAATGGAATTCAATGGAATGGAATGGAATGGAATGGAATCGAATGGAATCGAATGGAATCGAATGGAATCGAATGGAATGGAATGGAATAGAATGGAATCAACCCGAGTAGAACGGAATGGAATGGAATGGAATTGAATGGAACAGAATTCAATGGAATGGAATGGAATGGAATGGAATTCTATGGAATGGAATGGAATGGAATGGAATGGAATGGAATGGAATTCAAATGGAATGGAATGGAATGGAATGGAATTGAATGGAATGGAACGGAATTCAATGGAATGGAATGGAATGGAATGGAATTCAATGGAATGGAATGGAATCGAATGGAATCGAATGGAATCGAATGGAATCGAATGGAATCGAATGGAATGGAATGGAATGGAATAGAATGGAATCAACCCGAGTTGAATGGAACGGAACGGAAAGGAATGGAACGGAACGGAAAGGAACGGAATGGAATAGAATGGAATCAAGCCGAGTAGAACGGAATGGAATGGAATGGAATGGAATGGAATTGAATGGAACAGAATTCAATGGAATGGAATGGAATGGAATGGAATTCCATGGAATGGAATGGAATGGAATGGAATGGAATGGAATGGAATGGAATGGAATGGAATGGAATTCAATGGAATGGAATGGAATGGAATGGAATGGAATGGAATGGAATGGAATCGACTGGAATCGATTGGAGTCGAATGGAATCGAATGGAATGGAATGGAATAGAATGGAATCAATCCGAGTAGAACGGAAAGGAACGGAACGGAACGGAACGGAACGGAAAGGAATGGAATGGAATGGAACGGAATTCAATGCAATAGATCGGAATTCAATGGAATGGAACGGAATGGAACGGAATGGAACGGAACGTAATGGAATGGAATGGAATGGAATGGAATGGAATGGAACGGAATGGAATGGAACGGAATGGAATGGAATGGAATTCAATGGAATGGAATGGAATGGAATGGAATGGAATGGAATGGAATCGAATTGAATCGAATGGAATTGAATGGAATAGAATGGAATCGAATGGAATGGAATGGAATAGAATGGAATCAACCCGAGTAGAACAGAACGGAACGGAACGGAACGGAACGGAACGGAACGGAAAGGAATGGAATGGAATGGAACGGAATTCAATGCAATGGAACGGAATTCAATGGAATGGAACGGAATGGAACGGAATGGAACGGAACGGAATGGAATGGAAAGGAATGGAATGGAATGGAACGGAATGGAATTCAATGGAATGGAATGGAATTCAATGGAATGGAATACAATGGAATTCAATAGAATGGAATGGAATGGAATGGAATGGAATGGAATTCAATGGAATGGAATGGAATCGAATGGAATGGAATGGAATGGAATTCAATGGAATGGAATGGAATGGAATGGAATGGAATGGAATGGAATGGAATGGAATGGAATTCTATGGAATGGAATGGAATGGAATGGAATGGAATTCAATGGAATGGAATGGAATTCCATGGAATGGAATTCAATGGAATTCAATGGAATGGAATGGAATGGAATGGAATTCAATGGAATGGAATGGAATTCAATGGAATAGAATGGAATGGAATGGAATCAACACAAGTAGAAAGGAATGGAACGGAACGGAACGGAATGGAATGGAATGAACCCGAGTAGAACGGAATGGAATGGAATGGAATGGAATGGAATGGAATCGAATGGAATGGAATGGAATAGAATGGAATCAACCCGAGTAGAACGGAATGGAACGGAATGGAACGGAATGGAACGGAACGGAACGGAACGGAACGGAACGGAATTCAATGGAATGGAACGGAATGGAATGGAATTCAATGGAATGGAACAGAATTCAATGGAATGGAATGGAATGGAATGGAACGGAATGGAACGGAACGGAACGGAACGGAACGGAATGGAATGGAATTCAGTGGAATGGAATGGAATGGAATGGAATTCAATGGAATGGAATTCAATGGAATGGAATGGAATGGAATGGAATGGAATGGAATTGAATGGAATGGAACGGAATTCAATGGAATGGAATGGAATGGAATGGAATTCAATGGAATGGAATGGAATCGAATGGAATCGAATGGAATCGAATGGAATCGAATGGAATCGAATGGAATCGAATGGAATGGAATGGAATAGAATGGAATCAAACCGAGTGGAATGTAACGGAACGGAACGGAACGGAACGGAATGGAATAGAATGGAATCAACCCGAGTAGAACGGAATGGAATGGAATGGAATTGAATGGAACAGAATTCAATGGAATGGAATGGAATGGAATGGAATTCTATGGAATGGAATGGAATGGAATGGAATGGAATGGAATGGAATGGAACGGAATTCTATGGAATGGAATGGAATGGAATGGAATTCAATGGAATGGAATGGAATTCAATGGAATGGAATGGAATGGAATGGAATGGAATGGAATGGAAAGGAATTCAATGAGAATGGAATGGAATGGAACGGAATGGAATGGAATGGAATGGAATTCAATGGAATGGAATGGAATGGAGTGGAATTCAATGGAATGGAATGGAATGGAATGGAATGGAATGGAATGGAAAGGAATGGAATTCAATGGAATAGAATGGAATGGAATGAAATCAACACAAGTAGAAAGGAATGGAACGGAACGGAACGGAACGGAATGGAATGGAATGAACCCGAGTAGAACGGAATGGAATGGAATGGAATGGAATGGAATGGAATCGAATGGAACGGAATGGAACGGAATGGAACGGAACGGAACGGAACGGAACGGAACGGAATTCAATGGAATGGAACGGAATGGAATGGAATTCAATGGAATGGAACGGAATTCAATGGAATGGAATGGAATGGAATGGAACGGAACGGAACGGAACGGAACGGAACGGAATGGAATGGAATTCAGTGGAATGGAATGGAATGGAATGGAATTCAATGGAATGGAATTCAATGGAATGCAATGGAATGGAATGGAATGGAATGGAACGGAATTCAATGGAATGGAATGGAATGGAATGGAATTCAATGGAATGGAATGGAATTCAATGGAATGGAATGGAATGGAATGGAATGGAATGGAATGGTATGGAATGGAATCGAATGGAATCGAATGGAATCGAATGCAATGGAATGGAATAGAATGGAATCAAGCCGAGTAGAATGGAACGGAATGGAATGGAATGGAATGGAATGGAATAGAATGGAATGGAATTCAAATGGAATGGAATGGAATGGAATGGAATTGAATGGAATGGAACGGAATTCAATGGAATGGAATGGAATGGAATGGAATTCAATGGAATGGAATGGAATCGAATGGAATCGAATGGAATCGAATGGAATCGAATGGAATCGAATGGAATCGAATGGAATGGAATGGAATAGAATGGAATCAACCCGAGTGGAATGGAACAGAACGGAACGGAACGGAACGGAACGGAACAGAATGGAATAGAATGGAATCAACCCGAGTAGAACGGAATGGAATGGAATGGAATTGAATGGAACAGAATTAAATGGAATGGAATGGAATTTAATGGAATTCAATGGAATGGAATGGAATGGAATTCAATGCAATGGAATGGAATGGAATGGAATGGAATGGAACGGAATTCAATGCAATGGAACGGAATTCAATGGAATGGAACGGAATGGAACGGAATGGAACGGAATGGAATGGAATGGAATGGAATGGAATGGAATGTAACGGAATGGAATGGAACGGAATGGAACGGAATGGAATGGAATGGAATTCAATGGAATGGAATGGAATGGAATGGAATGGAATGGAATGGAATTCAATGGAATGGAATGAAATCAACACAAGTAGAAAGGAATGGAACGGAACGGAATGGAATGGAATGAACCCGAGTAGAAAGGAATGGAATGGAATGGAATGGAATGGAATGGAATGGAATGGAATCGAGTGGAATGGAATGGAATAGAATGGAATCAACCCGAGTAGAACTGAATAGAACGGAATGGAACGGAATGGAACGGAACGGAATGGAACGGAACGGAACGGAACGGAATTCAATGGAATGGAACGGAATGGAATGGAATGGAATGGAATTCAATGGAATGGAAAGGAATCGAATGGAATGGAATGGAATGGAATTCAATGGAATGGAATGGAATGGAATGGAATGGAATGGAATGGAATTCAATGGAATGGAATGGAATGGAATGGAATGGAATTCAATGGAATGGAATGGAATTCAATGGAATGGAATTCAATGGAATTCAATGGAATTCCATGTAATGGAATGGAATGGAATGGAATGGAATGGAATTCAATGGAATAGAATGGAATGGAATGGAATCAACACAAGTAGAAAGGAAAGGAACGGAACGGAACGGAACGGAACGGAATGGAATGAACCCGAGTAGAACGGAATGGAATGGAATCGAATGGAATGGAATGGAATGGAATGGAATAGAATGGAATCAACCCGAGTAGAATGGAATGGAATGGAATGGAATGGAATGGAATGGAATCGAATGGAATGGAATTCGATGGAATGGAATGGAATGGAATGGAGTGGAATGGAATGGAATGGAATGCAATGGAATTCAAATGGAATGGAATGGAATGGAATCGAATGGAATCGAATGGAATGTAATGGAAAAGAATGGAATCAACCCGAGTAGAATGGAACAGAACGGAACGGAAGGGAACGGAAAGGAATGGAATTCAATGGAACGGAATTCAATGGAATGGAATGCAATGGAATGGAATTCAATGGAATGGAATGGAATTCAATGGAATGGAATGGAATGGAATGGAATGGACTGGAATTCGATGGAATGGAATGGAATGGAATGGAATGGAATGGAATGGAATTCAATTGAATGGAATGGAATCGAATGGAATCGAATGGAATCGAATGGAATCGAATGGAATGGAATGTAATAGAATGGAATCAACCCGAGTAGAATGGAATGGAATGGAATGGAATGGAATGGAATGGAATGGAATGGAATGGAATGGAATTCAATGGAATGGAATGGAATGGAATGGAATGCAATGGAATGGAATGGAATTCAATGGAATGGAATGGAATTCGATGGAATGGAATGGAATGGAATTCAATGGAATGGAATGGAATGGAATGGAATGGAATTCAATGGAATGGAATGGAATGGAATGGAATCGAATGGAATCGAAAGGAATCGAATGGAATCGAATGGAATGGAATGGAATGGAATGGAATGGAATGGAATGGAATGGAATGGAATTCAATGGAATGGAATGGAATTCAATGGAATGGAATGGAATGGAATGGAATTCAATGGAATGGAATGGAATTCATTGGAAAGGAATGGAATGAAATGGAATGGAATGGAACCGAATTGAATCGAATGGAATCGAATGGATTAGAATGGAATCGAATGGAATGGAATGGAATAGAATGGAATCAACCCGAGTAGAACGGAACGGAACGGAACGGAAAGGAATGGAATGGAATGGAACGGAATTCAGTGCAATGGAACGGAATTCAATGGAATGGAACGGAATGGAACGGAATGGAACGGAACGGAATGGAATGGAATGGAATGGAATGGAACGGAATGGAATGGAACGGAATGGAATGGAATGGAATGGAATGGAATTCCATGGAATGGAATGGAATTCAATGGAACGGAATTCAATGGAATTCAATGGAATGGAAAGGAATGGAATGGAATGGAATGGAATGGAATGGAATGGAATTCAATGGAATGGAATTCAATGGAATTCAATGGAATTCCATGTAATGGAATGGAATTCAATGGAATTCAATGGAATTCCATGTAATGGAATGGAATGGAATGGAATGGAATGGAAGGGAATGGAACGGAATTCAATGGAATGGAATGGAATGGAATGGAATTCAATGGAATGGAACGGAATTCAATGGAATGGAATGGAATGGAATGGAATTCAATGGAATGGAATGGAATTCCATGGAATGGAATTCAATGGAATTCATTGGAATGGAATGGAATGGAATGGAATTCAATGGAATGGAATGGAATTCAATGGAATAGAATGGAATGGAATGGAATCAACACAAGTAGAAAGGAATGGAACGGAACGGAACGGAACGGAACGGAATGGAATGGAATGAACCCGAGTAGAACGGAATGGAATGGAATGGAATGGAATGGAATGGAATCGAATGGAATGGAATGGAATAGAATGGAATCAACCCGAGTAGAACGGAATGGAACGGAATGGAACGGAATGGAACGGAACGGAACGGAACGGAACGGAACGGAATTCAATGGAATGGAACGGAATGGAATGGAATTCAATGGAATGGAACAGAATTCAATGGAATGGAATGGAATGGAATGGAACGGAATGGAACGGAACGGAACGGAACGGAACGGAATGGAATGGAATTCAGTGGAATGGAATGGAATGGAATGGAATTCAATGGAATGGAATTCAATGGAATGGAATGGAATGGAATGGAATGGAATGGAATGGAATGGAATGGAATTCAATGGAATGGAATGGAATGGAATGGAATGGAATGGAATGGAATCGAATCGAATGGAATCGAATGGAATCGAATGGAATGGAATGGAATAGAATGGAATCAACCCGAGTAGAATGGAATGGAATGGAATGGAATGGAATGGGATGGAATGGAATGGAATTCAAATGGAATGGAATGGAATGGAATGGAATGGAATTGAATGGAATGGAACGGAATTCAATGGAATGGAATGGAATGGAATGGAATTCAATGGAATGGAATGGAATGGAATGGAATCGAATGGAATCGAATGGAATCGAATGGAATCGAATGGAATGGAATGGAATAGAATGGAATCAACCCGAGTAGAACGGAATGGAATGGAATGGAATTGAATGGAACAGAATTCAATGGAATGGAATGGAATGGAATGGAATTCTATGGAATGGAATGGAATGGAATGGAATGGAATGGAATGGAATTCAAATGGAATGGAATGGAATGGAATGGAATTGAATGGAATGGAACGGAATTCAATGGAATGGAATGGAATGGAATGGAATTCAATGGAATGGAATGGAATCGAATGGAATCGAATGGAATCGAATGGAATCGAATGGAATCGAATGGAATGGAATGGAATGGAATAGAATGGAATCAACCCGAGTTGAATGGAACGGAACGGAAAGGAATGGAACGGAACGGAAAGGAACGGAATGGAATAGAATGGAATCAAGCCGAGTAGAACGGAATGGAATGGAATGGAATGGAATGGAATGGAATGGAACAGTATTCAATGGAATGGAATGGAATGGAATGGAATTCCATGGAATGGAATGGAATGGAATGGAATGGAATGGAATGGAATGGAATGGAATGGAATGGAATTCAATGGAATGGAATGGAATGGAATGGAATGGAATGGAATGGAATGGAATCGACTGGAATCGATTGGAGTCGAATGGAATCGAATGGAATGGAATGGAATAGAATGGAATCAATCCGAGTAGAACGGAAAGGAACGGAACGGAACGGAACGGAACGGAAAGGAATGGAATGGAATGGAACGGAATTCAATGCAATAGATCGGAATTCAATGGAATGGAACGGAATGGAACGGAATGGAACGGAACGTAATGGAATGGAATGGAATGGAATGGAATGGAATGGAACGGAATGGAATGGAACGGAATGGAATGGAATGGAATTCAATGGAATGGAATGGAATGGAATGGAATGGAATGGAATGGAATGGAATCGAATTGAATCGAATGGAATTGAATGGAATAGAATGGAATCGAATGGAATGGAATGGAATAGAATGGAATCAACCCGAGTAGAACAGAACGGAACGGAACGGAACGGAACGGAACGGAACGGAAAGGAATGGAATGGAATGGAACGGAATTCAATGCAATGGAACGGAATTCAATGGAATGGAACGGAATGGAACGGAATGGAACGGAACGGAATGGAATGGAAAGGAATGGAATGGAATGGAACGGAATGGAATTCAATGGAATGGAATGGAATTCAATGGAATGGAATACAATGGAATTCAATAGAATGGAATGGAATGGAATGGAATGGAATGGAATTCAATGGAATGGAATGGAATCGAATGGAATGGAATGGAATGGAATTCAATGGAATGGAATGGAATGGAATGGAATGGAATGGAATGGAATGGAATGGAATGGAATTCTATGGAATGGAATGGAATGGAATGGAATGGAATTCAATGGAATGGAATGGAATTCCATGGAATGGAATTCAATGGAATTCAATGGAATGGAATGGAATGGAATGGAATTCAATGGAATGGAATGGAATTCAATGGAATAGAATGGAATGGAATGGAATCAACACAAGTAGAAAGGAATGGAACGGAACGGAACGGAATGGAATGGAATGAACCCGAGTAGAACGGAATGGAATGGAATGGAATGGAATGGAATGGAATCGAATGGAATGGAATGGAATAGAATGGAATCAACCCGAGTAGAACGGAATGGAACGGAATGGAACGGAATGGAACGGAACGGAACGGAACGGAACGGAACGGAATTCAATGGAATGGAACGGAATGGAATGGAATTCAATGGAATGGAACAGAATTCAATGGAATGGAATGGAATGGAATGGAACGGAATGGAACGGAACGGAACGGAACGGAACGGAATGGAATGGAATTCAGTGGAATGGAATGGAATGGAATGGAATTCAATGGAATGGAATTCAATGGAATGGAATGGAATGGAATGGAATGGAATGGAATTGAATGGAATGGAACGGAATTCAATGGAATGGAATGGAATGGAATGGAATTCAATGGAATGGAATGGAATCGAATGGAATCGAATGGAATCGAATGGAATCGAATGGAATCGAATGGAATCGAATGGAATGGAATGGAATAGAATGGAATCAACCCGAGTGGAATGTAACGGAACGGAACGGAACGGAACGGAATGGAATAGAATGGAATCAACCCGAGTAGAACGGAATGGAATGGAATGGAATTGAATGGAACAGAATTCAATGGAATGGAATGGAATGGAATGGAATTCTATGGAATGGAATGGAATGGAATGGAATGGAATGGAATGGAATGGAACGGAATTCTATGGAATGGAATGGAATGGAATGGAATTCAATGGAATGGAATGGAATTCAATGGAATGGAATGGAATGGAATGGAATGGAAAGGAATTCAATGAGAATGGAATGGAATGGAACGGAATGGAATGGAATGGAATGGAATTCAATGGAATGGAATGGAATGGAGTGGAATTCAATGGAATGGAATGGAATGGAATGGAATGGAATGGAATGGAAAGGAATGGAATTCAATGGAATAGAATGGAATGGAATGAAATCAACACAAGTAGAAAGGAATGGAACGGAACGGAACGGAACGGAATGGAATGGAATGAACCCGAGTAGAACGGAATGGAATGGAATGGAATGGAATGGAATGGAATGGAATCGAGTGGAATGGAATGGAATAGAATGGAATCAACCCGAGTAGAACGGAATGGAACGGAATGGAACGGAACGGAACGGAACGGAACGGAACGGAATTCAATGGAATGGAACGGAATGGAATGGAATTCAATGGAATGGAACGGAATTCAATGGAATGGAATGGAATGGAATGGAACGGAATGGAACGGAACGGAACGGAACGGAACGGAATGGAATGGAATTCAGTGGAATGGAATGGAATGGAATGGAATTCAATGGAATGGAATTCAATGGAATGGAATGGAATGGAATGGAATGGAATGGAATGGAACGGAATTCAATGGAATGGAATGGAATGGAATGGAATTCAATGAAATGGAATGGATATCAATGGAATGGAATGGAATGGAATGGAATGGAATGGAATGGAATGGAATGGAATGGAATGGAATGGAATGGAATGGAATGGAATAGAATGGAATCAACCCGAGTGGAATGGAATGGAATGGAATGGAATGGAATGGAATGGAATTGAATGGAATGGAACGGAATTCAATGGAATGGAATGGAATGGAATGGAATTCAATGGAATGGAACGGAATTCAATGGAATGGAATGGAATGGAATGGAATTCAATGGAATGGAATGGAATCGAATGGAATCGAATGGAATCGAATGGAATCGAATGGAATGGAATGGAATGGAATGGAATAGAATGGAATCAACCCGAGTTGAATGGAACGGAACGGAAAGGAATGGAACGGAACGGAAAGGAACGGAATGGAATAGAATGGAATCAACCCGAGTAGAACGGAATGGAATGGAATGGAATGGAATGGAATTGAATGGAACAGAATTCAATGGAATGGAATGGAATGGAATGGAATTCCATGGAATGGAATGGAATGGAATGGAATGGAATTCCATGGAATGGAATGGAATGGAATGGAATGGAATGGAATGGAATTCCATGGAATGGAATGGAATGGAATGGAATGGAATTCCATGGAATGGAATGGAATGGAATGGAATGGAATGGAATGGAATCGACTGGAATCGATTGGAGTCGAATGGAATCGAATGGAATGGAATGGAATAGAATGGAATCAATCCGAGTAGAACGGAAAGGAACGGAACGGAACGGAACGGAACGGAACGGAAAGGAATGGAATGGAATGGAACGGAATTCAATGCAATAGATCGGAATTCAATGGAATGGAACGGAATGGAACGGAACGTAATGGAATGGAATGGAATGGAATGGAACGGAATGGAATGGAACGGAATGGAATGGAATGGAATTCAATGGAATGGAATGGAATGGAATGGAATGGAATGGAATGGAATCGAATTGAATCGAATGGAATCGAATGGAATAGAATGGAATCGAATGGAATGGAATGGAATAGAATGGAATCAACCCGAGTAGAACAGAACGGAACGGAACGGAACGGAACGGAACGGAAAGGAAAGGAATGGAATGGAATGGAACGGAATTCAATGCAATGGAACGGAATTCAATGGAATGGAACGGAATGGAACGGAATGGAACGGAACGGAATGGAATGGAAAGGAATGGAATGGAATGGAACGGAATGGAAAGGAACGGAATGGAATGGAATGGAATGGAATGGAATTCTATGGAATGGAATGGAATTCAATGGAATGGAATACAATGGAATTCAATAGAATGGAATGGAATGGAATGGAATGGAATGGAATTCAATGGAATGGAATGGAATCGAATGGAATGGAATGGAATGGAATTCAATGGAATGGAATGGAATGGAATGGAATGGAATGGAATGGAATGGAATGGAATGGAATTCAATGGAATGGAATGGAATTCAATGGAATGGAATGGAATGGAATGGAATCAACACAAGTAGAAAGGAATGGAACGGAACGGAACGGAATGGAATGGAATGAACCCGAGTAGAACGGAATGGAATGGAATGGAATGGAATGGAATGGAATCGAATGGAATGGAATGGAATAGAATGGAATCAACCCGAGTAGAACGGAATGGAACGGAATGGAACGGAATGGAACGGAACGGAACGGAAAGGAACGGAACGGAATTCAATGGAATGGAACGGAATGGAATGGAATTCAATGGAATGGAACAGAATTCAATGGAATGGAATGGAATGGAATGGAACGGAATGGAACGGAACGGAACGGAACGGAACGGAATGGAATGGAATTCAGTGGAATGGAATGGAATGGAATGGAATTCAATGGAATGGAATTCAATGGAATGGAATGGAATGGAATGGAATGGAATGGAATTGAATGGAATGGAACGGAATTCAATGGAATGGAATGGAATGGAATGGAATTCAATGGAATGGAATGGAATCGAATGGAATCGAATGGAATCGAATGGAATCGAATGGAATCGAATGGAATCGAATGGAATGGAATGGAATAGAATGGAATCAACCCGAGTGGAATGTAACGGAACGGAACGGAACGGAACGGAATGGAATAGAATGGAATCAACCCGAGTAGAACGGAATGGAATGGAATGGAATTGAATGGAACAGAATTCCATGGAATGGAATGGAATGGAATGGAATTCTATGGAATGGAATGGAATGGAATGGAATGGAATGGAATGGAATGGAACGGAATTCTATGGAATGGAATGGAATGGAATGGAATTCAATGGAATGGAATGGAATTCAATGGAATGGAATGGAATGGAATGGAATGGAATGGAATGGAATGGAAAGGAATTCAATGAGAATGGAATGGAATGGAACGGAATGGAATGGAATGGAATGGAATTCAATGGAATGGAATGGAATGGAGTGGAATTCATTGGAATGGAATGGAATGGAATGGAATGGAATGGAATGGAAAGGAATGGAATTCAATGGAATAGAATGGAATGGAATGAAATCAACACAAGTAGAAAGGAATGGAACGGAACGGAACGGAACGGAATGGAATGGAATGAACCCGAGTAGAACGGAATGGAATGGAATGGAATGGAATGGAATCGAGTGGAATGGAATGGAATAGAATGGAATCAACCCGAGTAGAACGGAATGGAACGGAATGGAACGGAACGGAACGGAACGGAACGGAACGGAATTCAATGGAATGGAACGGAATGGAATGGAATTCAATGGAATGGAACGGAATTCAATGGAATGGAATGGAATGGAATGGAACGGAATGGAACGGAACGGAACGGAACGGAACGGAATGGAATGGAATTCAGTGGAATGGAATGGAATGGAATGGAATTCAATGGAATGGAATTCAATGGAATGGAATGGAATGGAATGGAATGGAATGGAACGGAATTCAATGGAATGGAATGGAATGGAATGGAATTCAATGAAATGGAATGGATATCAATGGAATGGAATGGAATGGAATGGAATGGAATGGAATGGAATGGAATGGAATGGAATGGAATGGAATGGAATGGAATGGAATAGAATGGAATCAACCCGAGTGGAATGGAATGGAATGGAATGGAATGGAATGGAATGGAATTGAATGGAATGGAACGGAATTCAATGGAATGGAATGGAATGGAATGGAATTCAATGGAATGGAACGGAATTCAATGGAATGGAATGGAATGGAATGGAATTCAATGGAATGGAATGGAATCGAATGGAATCGAATGGAATCGAATGGAATCGAATGGAATCGAATGGAATGGAATGGAATGGAATGGAATAGAATGGAATCAACCCGAGTTGAATGGAACGGAACGGAAAGGAATGGAACGGAACGGAAAGGAACGGAATGGAATAGAATGGAATCAACCCGAGTAGAACGGAATGGAATGGAATGGAATGGAATGGAATTGAATGGAACAGAATTCAATGGAATGGAATGGAATGGAATGGAATTCCATGGAATGGAATGGAATGGAATGGAATGGAATTCCATGGAATGGAATGGAATGGAATGGAATGGAATGGAATGGAATCGACTGGAATCGATTGGAGTCGAATGGAATCGAATGGAATGGAATGGAATAGAATGGAATCAATCCGAGTAGAACGGAAAGGAACGGAACGGAACGGAACGGAACGGAACGGAAAGGAATGGAATGGAATGGAACGGAATTCAATGCAATAGATCGGAATTCAATGGAATGGAACGGAATGGAACGGAACGTAATGGAATGGAATGGAATGGAATGGAATGGAATGGAATGGAACGGAATGGAATGGAATGGAATTCAATGGAATGGAATGGAATGGAATGGAATGGAATGGAATGGAATCGAATTGAATCGAATGGAATCGAATGGAATAGAATGGAATCGAATGGAATGGAATGGAATAGAATGGAATCAACCCGAGTAGAACAGAACGGAACGGAACGGAACGGAACGGAACGGAAAGGAAAGGAATGGAATGGAATGGAACGGAATTCAATGCAATGGAACGGAATTCAATGGAATGGAACGGAATGGAACGGAATGGAACGGAACGGAATGGAATGGAAAGGAATGGAATGGAATGGAACGGAATGGAATGGAACGGAATGGAATGGAATGGAATGGAATGGAATTCTATGGAATGGAATGGAATTCAATGGAATGGAATACAATGAAATTCAATAGAATGGAATGGAATGGAATGGAATGGAATGGAATTCAATGGAATGGAATGGAATGGAATTCAATGGAATGGAATGGAATGGAATGGAATGGAATGGAATGGAATTCTATGGAATGGAATGGAATGGAATGGAATGGAATTCTATGGAATGGAATGGAATGGAATGGAATGGAATGGAATTCAATGGAATGGAATGGAATTCCATGGAATGGAATTCAATGGAATTCATTGGAATGGAATGGAATGGAATGGAATTCAATGGAATGGAATGGAATTCAATGGAATACAATGGAATGGAATGGAATCAACACAAGTAGAAAGGAATGGAACGGAACGGAACGGAACGGAACGGAATGGAATGGAATGAACCCGAGTAGAACGGAATGGAATGGAATGGAATGGAATGGAATGGAATCGAATGGAATGGAATGGAATAGAATGGAATCAACCCGAGTAGAACGGAATGGAACGGAATGGAACGGAATGGAACGGAACGGAATGGAATTCAATGGAATGGAACAGAATTCAATGGAATGGAATGGAATGGAATGGAACGGAATGGAACGGAACGGAACGGAACGGAACGGAATGGAATGGAATTCAGTGGAATGGAATGGAATGGAATGGAATTCCATGGAATGGAATTCAATGGAATGGAATGGAATGGAATGGAATGGAATGGAATGGAATGGAATGGAATTCAATGGAATGGAATGGAATTCAATGGAATGGAATGGAATGGAATGGAATGGAATGGAATGGAATGGAATGGAATGGAATCGAATGGAATCGAATAGAATCGAATGGAATGGAATGGAATAGAATGGAATCAACCCGAGTAGAATGGAATGGAATGGAATGGAATGGAATGGGATGGAATGGAATGGAATTCAAATGGAATGGAATGGAATGGAATGGAATTGAATGGAATGGAACGGAATTCAATGGAATGGAATGGAATGGAATGGAATTCAATGGAATGGAATGGAATGGAATGGAATCGAATGGAATCGAATGGAATCGAATGGAATCGAATGGAATCGAATGGAATGGAATGGAATAGAATGGAATCAACCCGAGTAGAACGGAATGGAATGGAATGGAATTGAATGGAACAGAATTCAATGGAATGGAATGGAATGGAATGGAATTCCATGGAATGGAATGGAATTCCATGGAATGGAATTCAATGGAATTCATTGGAATGGAATGGAATGGAATGGAATTCAATGGAATGGAATGGAATTCAATGGAATAGAATGGAATGGAATGGAATCAACACAAGTAGAAAGGAATGGAACGGAACGGAACGGAACGGAACGGAATGGAATGGAATGAACCCGAGTAGAACGGAATGGAATGGAATGGAATGGAATGGAATGGAATTGAATGGAATGGAATGGAATAGAATGGAATCAACCCGAGTAGAACGGAATGGAACGGAATGGAACGGAATGGAACGGAACGGAACGGAACGGAACGGAACGGAATTCAATGGAATGGAACGGAATGGAATGGAATTCAATGGAATGGAACAGAATTCAATGGAATGGAATGGAATGGAATGGAACGGAATGGAACGGAACGGAACGGAACGGAACGGAATGGAATGGAATTCAGTGGAATGGAATGGAATGGAATGGAATTCAATGGAATGGAATTCAATGGAATGGAATGGAATGGAATGGAATGGAATGGAATGGAATGGAATGGAATGGAATTCAATGGAATGGAATGGAATTCAATGGAATGGAATGGAATGGAATGGAATGGAATGGAGTGGAATGGAATCGAATGGAATCGAATGGAATCGAATGGAATGGAATGGAATAGAATGGAATCAACCCGAGTAGAATGGAATGGAATGGAATGGAATGGAATGGGATGGAATGGAATGGAATTCAAATGGAATGGAATGGAATGGAATGGAATTGAATGGAATGGAACGGAATTCAATGGAATGGAATGGAATGGAATGGAATTCAATGGAATGGAATGGAATGGAATGGAATCGAATGGAATCGAATGGAATCGAATGGAATCGAATGGAATCGAATGGAATGGAATGGAATAGAATGGAATCAACCCGAGTAGAACGGAATGGAATGGAATGGAATTGAATGGAACAGAATTCAATGGAATGGAATGGAATGGAATGGAATTCTATGGAATGGAATGGAATGGAATGGAATGGAATGGAATGGAACGGAATTCAGTGGAATGGAATGGAATGGAATGGAATGGAATGGAATGGAATGGAATGGAATTCAAATGGAATGGAATGGAATGGAATGGAATTGAATGGAATGGAACGGAATTCAATGGAATGGAATGGAATGGAATGGAATTCAATGGAATGGAATGGAATCGAATGGAATCGAATGGAATCGAATGGAATCGAATGGAATCGAATGGAATCGAATGGAATGGAATGGAATGGAACGGAATAGAATGGAATCAACCCGAGTTGAATGGAACGGAACGGAAAGGAATGGAACGGAACGGAAAGGAACGGAATGGAATAGAATGGAATCAACCCGAGTAGAACGGAATGGAATGGAATGGAATGGAATGGAATTGAATGGAACAGAATTCAATGGAATGGAATGGAATGGAATGGAATTCCATGGAATGGAATGGAATGGAATGGAATGGAATGGAATGGAATGGAATGGAATGGAATGGAATTCAATGGAATGGAATGGAATGGAATGGAATGGAATGGAATGGAATGGAATCGACTGGAATCGATTGGAGTCGAATGGAATCGAATGGAATGGAATGGAATAGAATGGAATCAATCCGAGTAGAACGGAATGGAACGGAACGGAACGGAACGGAACGGAAAGGAATGGAATGGAATGGAACGGAATTCAATGCAATAGATCGGAATTCAATGGAATGGAACGGAATGGAACGGAATGGAACGGAACGTAATGGAATGGAATGGAATGGAATGGAATGGAATGGAACGGAATGGAATGGAACGGAATGGAATGGAATGGAATTCAATGGAATGGAATGGAATGGAATGGTATGGAATGGAATGGAATCGAATTGAATCGAATGGAATTGAATGGAATAGAATGGAATCGAATGGAATGGAATGGAATAGAATGGAATCAACCCGAGTAGAACAGAACGGAACGGAACGGAACGGAACGGAACGGAACGGAAAGGAATGGAATGGAATGGAACGGAATTCAATGCAATGGAACGGAATTCAATGGAATGGAACGGAATGGAACGGAATGGAACGGAACGGAATGGAATGGAAAGGAATGGAATGGAATGGAACGGAATGGAATGGAACGGAATGGAATGGAATGGAATGGAATTCAATGGAATGGAATGGAATTCAATGGAATGGAATACAATGGAATTCAATAGAATGGAATGGAATGGAATGGAATGGAATGGAATTCAATGGAATGGAATGGAATCGAATGGAATGGAATGGAATGGAATTCAATGGAATGGAATGGAATGGAATGGAATGGAATGGAATGGAATGGAATGGAATGGAATTCTATGGAATGGAATGGAATGGAATGGAATGGAATTCAATGGAATGGAATGGAATTCCATGGAATGGAATTCAATGGAATTCAATGGAATGGAATGGAATGGAATGGAATTCAATGGAATGGAATGGAATTCAATGGAATAGAATGGAATGGAATGGAATCAACACAAGTAGAAAGGAATGGAACGGAACGGAACGGAATGGAATGGAATGAACCCGAGTAGAACGGAATGGAATGGAATGGAATGGAATGGAATGGAATCGAATGGAATGGAATGGAATAGAATGGAATCAACCCGAGTAGAACGGAATGGAACGGAATGGAACGGAATGGAACGGAACGGAACGGAACGGAACGGAACGGAATTCAATGGAATGGAACGGAATGGAATGGAATTCAATGGAATGGAACAGAATTCAATGGAATGGAATGGAATGGAATGGAACGGAATGGAACGGAACGGAACGGAACGGAACGGAATGGAATGGAATTCAGTGGAATGGAATGGAATGGAATGGAATTCAATGGAATGGAATTCAATGGAATGGAATGGAATGGAATGGAATGGAATGGAATTGAATGGAATGGAACGGAATTCAATGGAATGGAATGGAATGGAATGGAATTCAATGGAATGGAATGGAATCGAATGGAATCGAATGGAATCGAATGGAATCGAATGGAATCGAATGGAATCGAATGGAATGGAATGGAATAGAATGGAATCAACCCGAGTGGAATGTAACGGAACGGAACGGAACGGAACGGAATGGAATAGAATGGAATCAACCCGAGTAGAACGGAATGGAATGGAATGGAATTGAATGGAACAGAATTCAATGGAATGGAATGGAATGGAATGGAATTCTATGGAATGGAATGGAATGGAATGGAATGGAATGGAATGGAACGGAATTCTATGGAATGGAATGGAATGGAATGGAATTCAATGGAATGGAATGGAATTCAATGGAATGGAATGGAATGGAATGGAATGGAATGGAATGGAATGGAAAGGAATTCAATGAGAATGGAATGGAATGGAACGGAATGGAATGGAATGGAATGGAATTCAATGGAATGGAATGGAATGGAGTGGAATTCAATGGAATGGAATGGAATGGAATGGAATGGAATGGAATGGAAAGGAATGGAATTCAATGGAATAGAATGGAATGGAATGAAATCAACACAAGTAGAAAGGAATGGAACGGAACGGAACGGAACGGAATGGAATGGAATGAACCCGAGTAGAACGGAATGGAATGGAATGGAATGGAATGGAATGGAATGGAATCGAGTGGAATGGAATGGAATAGAATGGAATCAACCCGAGTAGAACGGAATGGAACGGAATGGAACGGAACGGAACGGAACGGAACGGAACGGAATTCAATGGAATGGAACGGAATGGAATGGAATTCAATGGAATGGAACGGAATTCAATGGAATGGAATGGAATGGAATGGAACGGAATGGAACGGAACGGAACGGAACGGAACGGAATGGAATGGAATTCAGTGGAATGGAATGGAATGGAATGGAATTCAATGGAATGGAATTCAATGGAATGGAATGGAATGGAATGGAATGGAATGGAACGGAATTCAATGGAATGGAATGGAATGGAATGGAATTCAATGAAATGGAATGGATATCAATGGAATGGAATGGAATGGAATGGAATGGAATGGAATGGAATGGAATGGAATGGAATGGAATGGAATGGAATGGAATAGAATGGAATCAACCCGAGTGGAATGGAATGGAATGGAATGGAATGGAATGGAATGGAATTGAATGGAATGGAACGGAATTCAATGGAATGGAATGGAATGGAATGGAATTCAATGGAATGGAACGGAATTCAATGGAATGGAATGGAATGGAATGGAATTCAATGGAATGGAATGGAATCGAATGGAATCGAATGGAATCGAATGGAATCGAATGGAATGGAATGGAATGGAATGGAATAGAATGGAATCAACCCGAGTTGAATGGAACGGAACGGAAAGGAATGGAACGGAACGGAAAGGAACGGAATGGAATAGAATGGAATCAACCCGAGTAGAACGGAATGGAATGGAATGGAATGGAATGGAATTGAATGGAACAGAATTCAATGGAATGGAATGGAATGGAATGGAATTCCATGGAATGGAATGGAATGGAATGGAATGGAATGGAATTCCATGGAATGGAATGGAATGGAATGGAATGGAATGGAATGGAATTCCATGGAATGGAATGGAATGGAATGGAATGGAATTCCATGGAATGGAATGGAATGGAATGGAATGGAATGGAATCGACTGGAATCGATTGGAGTCGAATGGAATCGAATGGAATGGAATGGAATAGAATGGAATCAATCCGAGTAGAACGGAAAGGAACGGAACGGAACGGAACGGAACGGAACGGAAAGGAATGGAATGGAATGGAACGGAATTCAATGCAATAGATCGGAATTCAATGGAATGGAACGGAATGGAACGGAACGTAATGGAATGGAATGGAATGGAAAGAACGGAATGGAATGGAACGGAATGGAATGGAATGGAATTCAATGGAATGGAATGGAATGGAATGGAATGGAATGGAATGGAATCGAATTGAATCGAATGGAATCGAAATGAATAGAATGGAATCGAATGGAATGGAATGGAATAGAATGGAATCAACCCGAGTAGAACAGAACGGAACGGAACGGAACGGAACGGAACGGAAAGGAAAGGAATGGAATGGAATGGAACGGAATTCAATGCAATGGAACGGAATTCAATGGAATGGAACGGAATGGAACGGAATGGAACGGAACGGAATGGAATGGAAAGGAATGGAATGGAATGGAACGGAATGGAATGGAACGGAATGGAATGGAATGGAATGGAATGGAATTCTATGGAATGGAATGGAATTCAATGGAATGGAATACAATGGAATTCAATAGAATGGAATGGAATGGAATGGAATGGAATGGAATTCAATGGAATGGAATGGAATCGAATGGAATGGAATGGAATGGAATTCAATGGAATGGAATGGAATGGAATGGAATGGAATGGAATGGAATGGAATGGAATGGAATTCTATGGAATGGAATGGAATGGAATGGAATGGAATGGAATTCAATGGAATGGAATGGAATTCCATGGAATGGAATTCAATGGAATTCATTGGAATGGAATGGAATGGAATGGAATTCAATGGAATGGAATGGAATTCAATGGAATACAATGGAATGGAATGGAATCAACACAAGTAGAAAGGAATGGAACGGAACGGAACGGAACGGAACGGAATGGAATGGAATGAACCCGAGTAGAACGGAATGGAATGGAATGGAATGGAATGGAATGGAATCGAATGGAATGGAATGGAATAGAATGGAATCAACCCGAGTAGAACGGAATGGAACGGAATGGAACGGAATGGAACGGAACGGAACGGAACGGAACGGAACGGAATTCAATGGAATGGAACGGAATGGAATGGAATTCAATGGAATGGAACAGAATTCAATGGAATGGAATGGAATGGAATGGAACGGAATGGAACGGAACGGAACGGAACGGAACGGAATGGAATGGAATTCAGTGGAATGGAATGGAATGGAATGGAATTCCATGGAATGGAATTCAATGGAATGGAATGGAATGGAATGGAATGGAATGGAATGGAATGGAATGGAATTCAATGGAATGGAATGGAATTCAATGGAATGGAATGGAATGGAATGGAATGGAATGGAATGGAATCGAATGGAATCGAATAGAATCGAATGGAATGGAATGGAATAGAATGGAATCAACCCGAGTAGAATGGAATGGAATGGAATGGAATGGAATGGGATGGAATGGAATGGAATTCAAATGGAATGGAATGGAATGGAATGGAATTGAATGGAATGGAACGGAATTCAATGGAATGGAATGGAATGGAATGGAATTCAATGGAATGGAATGGAATGGAATGGAATCGAATGGAATCGAATGGAATCGAATGGAATCGAATGGAATCGAATGGAATGGAATGGAATAGAATGGAATCAACCCGAGTAGAACGGAATGGAATGGAATGGAATTGAATGGAACAGAATTCAATGGAATGGAATGGAATGGAATGGAATTCCATGGAATGGAATGGAATTCCATGGAATGGAATTCAATGGAATTCATTGGAATGGAATGGAATGGAATGGAATTCAATGGAATGGAATGGAATTCAATGGAATAGAATGGAATGGAATGGAATCAACACAAGTAGAAAGGAATGGAACGGAACGGAACGGAACGGAACGGAATGGAATGGAATGAACCCGAGTAGAACGGAATGGAATGGAATGGAATGGAATGGAATGGAAGTGAATGGAATGGAATGGAATAGAATGGAATCAACCCGAGTAGAACGGAATGGAACGGAATGGAACGGAATGGAACGGAACGGAACGGAACGGAACGGAACGGAATTCAATGGAATGGAACGGAATGGAATGGAATTCAATGGAATGGAACAGAATTCAATGGAATGGAATGGAATGGAATGGAACGGAATGGAACGGAACGGAACGGAACGGAACGGAATGGAATGGAATTCAGTGGAATGGAATGGAATGGAATGGAATTCAATGGAATGGAATTCAATGGAATGGAATGGAATGGAATGGAATGGAATGGAATGGAATGGAATGGAATGGAATTCAATGGAATGGAATGGAATTCAATGGAATGGAATGGAATGGAATGGAATGGAATGGAATGGAATGGAATCGAATGGAATCGAATGGAATCGAATGGAATGGAATGGAATAGAATGGAATCAACCCGAGTAGAATGGAATGGAATGGAATGGAATGGAATGGGATGGAATGGAATGGAATTCAAATGGAATGGAATGGAATGGAATGGAATTGAATGGAATGGAACGGAATTCAATGGAATGGAATGGAATGGAATGGAATTCAATGGAATGGAATGGAATGGAATGGAATCGAATGGAATCGAATGGAATCGAATGGAATCGAATGGAATCGAATGGAATGGAATGGAATAGAATGGAATCAACCCGAGTAGAACGGAATGGAATGGAATGGAATTGAATGGAACAGAATTCAATGGAATGGAATGGAATGGAATGGAATTCTATGGAATGGAATGGAATGGAATGGAATGGAATGGAATGGAACGGAATTCAATGGAATGGAATGGAATGGAATGGAATGGAATGGAATGGAATGGAATTCAAATGGAATGGAATGGAATGGAATGGAATTGAATGGAATGGAACGGAATTCAATGGAATGGAATGGAATGGAATGGAATTCAATGGAATGGAATGGAATCGAATGGAATCGAATGGAATCGAATGGAATCGAATGGAATCGAATGGAATGGAATGGAATGGAATGGAATAGAATGGAATCAACCCGAGTTGAATGGAACGGAACGGAAAGGAATGGAACGGAACGGAAAGGAACGGAATGGAATAGAATGGAATCAACCCGAGTAGAACGGAATGGAATGGAATGGAATGGAATGGAATTGAATGGAACAGAATTCAATGGAATGGAATGGAATGGAAAGGAATACCATGGAATGGAATGGAATGGAATGGAATGGAATGGAATGGAATGGAATGGAATGGAATGGAATGGAATGGAATTCAATGGAATGGAATGGAATGGAATGGAATGGAATGGAATGGAATGGAATCGACTGGAATCGATTGGAGTCGAATGGAATCGAATGGAATGGAATGGAATAGAATGGAATCAATCCGAGTAGAACGGAAAGGAACGGAACGGAACGGAACGGAACGGAACGGAAAGGAATGGAATGGAATGGAACGGAATTCAATGCAATAGATCGGAATTCAATGGAATGGAACGGAATGGAACGGAATGGAACGGAACGTAATGGAATGGAATGGAATGGAATGGAATGGAATGGAACGGAATGGAATGGAACGGAATGGAATGGAATGGAATTCAATGGAATGGAATGGAATGGAATGGAATGGAATGGAATGGAATCGAATTGAATCGAATGGAATCGAATGGAATAGAATGGAATCGAATGGAATGGAATGGAATAGAATGGAATCAACCCGAGTAGAACAGAACGGAACGGAACGGAACGGAACGGAACGGAACGGAAAGGAATGGAATGGAATGGAACGGAATTCAATGCAATGGAACGGAATTCAATGGAATGGAACGGAATGGAACGGAATGGAACGGAACGGAATGGAATGGAAAGGAATGGAATGGAATGGAACGGAATGGAATGGAACGGAATGGAATGGAATGGAATGGAATGGAATTCAATGGAATGGAATGGAATTCAATGGAACGGAATACAATGGAATTCAATAGAATGGAATGGAATGGAATGGAATGGAATGGAATTCAATGGAATGGAATGGAATCGAATGGAATGGAATGGAATGGAATTCAGTGGAATGGAATGGAATGGAATGGAATGGAATGGAATGGAATGGAATGGAATGGAACAGAATTCAATGGAATGGAATGGAATGGAATGGAATTCCATGGAATGGAATGGAATGGAATGGAATGGAATGGAATTCAATGGAATGGAATGGAATCGAATGGAATGGAATGGAATGGAATTCAGTGGAATGGAATGGAATGGAATGGAATGGAATGGAATGGAATGGAATGGAATGGAATGGAATGGAATTCTATGGAATGGAATGGAATGGAATGGAATGGAATTCAATGGAATGGAATGGAATTCCATGGAATGGAATTCAATGGAATTCATTGGAATGGAATGGAATGGAATGGAATTCAATGGAATGGAATGGAATTCAATGGAATAGAATGGAATGGAATGGAATCAACACAAGTAGAAAGGAATGGAACGGAACGGAACGGAACGGAACGGAATGGAATGGAATGAACCCGAGTAGAACGGAATGGAATGGAATGGAATGGAATGGAATGGAATCGAATGGAATGGAATGGAATAGAATGGAATCAACCCGAGTAGAACGGAATGGAACGGAATGGAACGGAATGGAACGGAACGGAACGGAACGGAACGGAACGGAATTCAATGGAATGGAACGGAATGGAATGGAATTCAATGGAATGGAACAGAATTCAATGGAATGGAATGGAATGGAATGGAACGGAATGGAACGGAACGGAACGGAACGGAACGGAATGGAATGGAATTCAGTGGAATGGAATGGAATGGAATGGAATTCAATGGAATGGAATTCAATGGAATGGAATGGAATGGAATGGAATGGAATGGAATGGAATGGAATGGAATTCAATGGAATGGAATGGAATTCAATGGAATGGAATGGAATGGAATGGAATGGAATGGAATGGAATCGAATGGAATGGAATGGAATGGAATGGAATGGAATGGAATAGAATGGAATCAACCCGAGTAGAATGGAATGGAATGGAATGGAATGGAATGGGATGGAATGGAATGGAATTCAAATGGAATGGAATGGAATGGAATGGAATTGAATGGAATGGAACGGAATTCAATGGAATGGAATGGAATGGAATGGAATTCAATGGAATGGAATGGAATGGAATGGAATGGAATGGAATCGAATGGAATCGAATGGAATCGAATGGAATCGAATGGAATGGAATGGAATAGAATGGAATCAACCCGAGTAGAACGGAATGGAATGGAATGGAATTGAATGGAACAGAATTCAATGGAATGGAATGGAATGGAATGGAATTCTATGGAATGGAATGGAATGGAATGGAATGGAATGGAATGGAACGGAATTCAATGGAATGGAATGGAATGGAATGGAATGGAATGGAATGGAATTCAAATGGAATGGAATGGAATGGAATGGAATTGAATGGAATGGAACGGAATGCAATGGAATGGAATGGAATGGAATGGAATTCAATGGAATGGAATGGAATCGAATGGAATCGAATGGAATCGAATGGAATCGAATGGAATCGAATGGAATCGAATGGAATGCAATGGAATGGAATGGAATAGAATGGAATCAACCCGAGTTGAATGGAACGGAACGGAAAGGAATGGAACGGAACGGAAAGGAACGGAATGGAATAGAATGGAATCAAGCCGAGTAGAACGGAATGGAATGGAATGGAATGGAATGGAATTGAATGGAACAGAATTCAATGGAATGGAATGGAATGGAATGGAATTCCATGGAATGGAATGGAATGGAATGGAATGGAATGGAATGGAATGGAATGGAATGGAATTCAATGGAATGGAATGGAATGGAATGGAATGGAATGGAATGGAATGGAATCGACTGGAATCGATTGGAGTCGAATGGAATCGAATGGAATGGAATGGAATAGAATGGAATCAATCCGAGTAGAACGGAAAGGAACGGAACGGAACGGAATGGAACGGAACGGAAAGGAATGGAATGGAATGGAACGGAATTCAATGCAATGGAACGGAATTCAATGGAATGGAACGGAATGGAACGGAATGGAACGGAACGGAATGGAATGGAAAGGAATGGAATGGAATGGAACGGAATGGAATGGAACGGAATGGAATGGAATGGAATGGAATGGAATTCAATGGAATGGAATGGAATTCAATGGAATGGAATACAATGGAATTCAATAGAATGGAATGGAATGGAATGGAATGGAATGGAATTCAATGGAATGGAATGGAATCGAATGGAATGGAATGGAATGGAATTCAATGGAATGGAATGGAATGGAATGGAATGGAATGGAATGGAATGGAATGGAATTCTATGGAATGGAATGGAATGGAATGGAATGGAATTCAATGGAATGGAATGGAATTCCATGGAATGGAATTCAATGGAATTCAATGGAATGGAATGGAATGGAATGGAATTCAATGGAATGGAATGGAATTCAATGGAATAGAATGGAATGGAATGGAATCAACACAAGTAGAAAGGAATGGAACGGAACGGAACGGAATGGAATGGAATGAACCCGAGTAGAACGGAATGGAATGGAATGGAATGGAATGGAATGGAATCGAATGGAATGGAATGGAATAGAATGGAATCAACCCGAGTAGAACGGAATGGAACGGAATGGAACGGAATGGAACGGAACGGAACGGAACGGAACGGAACGGAATTCAATGGAATGGAACGGAATGGAATGGAATTCAATGGAATGGAACAGAATTCAATGGAATGGAATGGAATGGAATGGAACGGAATGGAACGGAACGGAACGGAACGGAACGGAATGGAATGGAATTCAGTGGAATGGAATGGAATGGAATGGAATTCAATGGAATGGAATTCAATGGAATGGAATGGAATGGAATGGAATGGAATGGAATTGAATGGAATGGAACGGAATTCAATGGAATGGAATGGAATGGAATGGAATTCAATGGAATGGAATGGAATCGAATGGAATCGAATGGAATCGAATGGAATCGAATGGAATCGAATGGAATCGAATGGAATGGAATGGAATAGAATGGAATCAACCCGAGTGGAATGTAACGGAACGGAACGGAACGGAACGGAATGGAATAGAATGGAATCAACCCGAGTAGAACGGAATGGAATGGAATGGAATTGAATGGAACAGAATTCAATGGAATGGAATGGAATGGAATGGAATTCTATGGAATGGAATGGAATGGAATGGAATGGAATGGAATGGAATGGAACGGAATTCAATGGAATGGAATGGAATGGAATGGAATTCAATGGAATGGAATGGAATTCAATGGAATGGAATGGAATGGAATGGAATGGAATGGAATGGAATGGAAAGGAATTCAATGAGAATGGAATGGAATGGAATGGAATGGAATGGAATGGAATGGAATTCAATGGAATGGAATGGAATGGAGTGGAATTCAATGGAATGGAATGGAATGGAATGGAATGGAATGGAATGGAAAGGAATGGAATTCAATGGAATAGAATGGAATGGAATGAAATCAACACAAGTAGAAAGGAATGGAACGGAACGGAACGGAACGGAATGGAATGGAATGAACCCGAGTAGAACGGAATGGAATGGAATGGAATGGAATGGAATGGAATGGAATCGAGTGGAATGGAATGGAATAGAATGGAATCAACCCGAGTAGAACGGAATGGAACGGAATGGAACGGAACGGAACGGAACGGAACGGAACGGAATTCAATGGAATGGAACGGAATGGAATGGAATTCAATGGAATGGAACGGAATTCAATGGAATGGAATGGAATGGAATGGAACGGAATGGAACGGAACGGAACGGAACGGAACGGAATGGAATGGAATTCAGTGGAATGGAATGGAATGGAATGGAATTCAATGGAATGGAATTCAATGGAATGGAATGGAAGGGAATGGAATGGAATGGAACGGAATTCAATGGAATGGAATGGAATGGAATTCAATGAAATGGAATGGATATCAATGGAATGGAATGGAATGGAATGGAATGGAATGGAATGGAATGGAATGGAATGGAATGGAATGGAATGGAATCGAATGGAATGGAATAGAATGGAATCAACCCGAGTGGAATGGAATGGAATGGAATGGAATGGAATGGAATGGAATGGAATGGAATTCAAATGGAATGGAATGGAATGGAATGGAATTGAATGGAATGGAACGGAATTCAATGGAATGGAATGGAATGGAATGGAATTCAATGGAATGGAACGGAATTCAATGGAATGGAATGGAATGGAATGGAATTCAATGGAATGGAATGGAATCGAATGGAATCGAATGGAATCGAATGGAATCGAATGGAATCGAATGGAATGGAATGGAATGGAATGGAATAGAATGGAATCAACCCGAGTTGAATGGAACGGAACGGAAAGGAATGGAACGGAACGGAAAGGAACGGAATGGAATGGAATGAACCCGAGTAGAACGGAATGGAATGGAATGGAATGGAATGGAATCGAATGGAATGGAATGGAATAGAATGGAATCAACCCGAGTAGAACGGAATTGAACGGAATGGAACGGAATGGAACGGAACGGAACGGAACGGAACGGAACGGAATTCAATGGAATGGAACGGAATGGAATGGAATTCAGTGGAATGGAACAGAATTCAATGGAATGGAATGGAATGGAATGGAACGGAATGGAACGGAACGGAACGGAACGGAACGGAATGGAATGGAATTCAGTGGAATGGAATGGAATGGAATGGAATTCAATGGAATGGAATTCAATGGAATGGAATGGAATGGAATGGAATGGAATGGAATTGAATGGAATGGAACGGAATTCAATGGAATGGAATGGAATGGAATGGAATTCAATGGAATGGAATGGAATCGAATGGAATCGAATGGAATCGAATGGAATCGAATGGAATCGAATGGAATCGAATGGAATGGAATGGAATAGAATGGAATCAACCCGAGTGGAATGGAACGGAACGGAACGGAACGGAACGGAACGGAATGGAATAGAATGGAATCAACCCGAGTAGAACGGAATGGAATGGAATGGAATTGAATGGAACAGAATTCAATGGAATGGAATGGAATGGAATGGAATTCTATGGAATGGAATGGAATGGAATGGAATGGAATGGAATGGAACGGAATTCAATGGAATGGAATGGAATGGAATGTTATTCAATGGAATGGAATGGAATTCAATGGAATGGAATGGAATGGAATGGAATGGAATGGAATGGAATGGAAAGGAATTCAATGAGAATGGAATGGAATGGAATGGAATGGAATGGAATGGAATGGAATGGAATGGAATTCAATGGAATGGAATGGAATGGAGTGGAATTCAATGGAATGGAATGGAATGGAATGGAATGGAATGGAATGGAATTCAATTGAATGGAATGGAATGGAATGGAATTGAATGGAATGGAATGGAATGGAATTCAATGGAATGGAATGGAATTCAATGGAATGGAACGGAATGGAATGGAATGGAATGGAATGGAATAGAATGGAATCAACCCGAGTAGAACGGAATGGAACGGAATGGAACGGAATGGAACGGAACGGAACGGAACGGAATTCAATGGAATGGAACGGAATGGAATGGAATTCAATGTAATGGAGCGGAATTCAATGGAATGGAATGGAATGGAATGGAATGGAACGGAACGGAACGGAACGGAACGGAACGGAACGGAATGGAATGGAATTCAGTGGAATGGAATGGAATGGAATGGAATTCCATGGAATGGAATTCAATGGAATGGAATGGAATGGAATGGAATGGAATGGAATGGAATGGAATGGAATGGAATTCAATGGAATGGAATGGAATTCAATGGAATGGAATGGAATGGAATGGAATGGAATGGAATGGAATGGAATGGAATCGAATGGAATCGAATGGAATCGAATGGAATCGAATGGAATCGAATGGAATGGAATGGAATAGAATGGAATCAACCCGAGTAGAATGGAATGGAATGGAATGGAATGGAATGGGATGGAATGGAATGGAATTCAAATGGAATGGAATGGAATGGAATGGAATTGAATGGAATGGAACGGAATTCAATGGAATGGAATGGAATGGAATGGAATTCAATGGAATGGAATGGAATGGAATGGAATCGAATGGAATCGAATGGAATCGAATGGAATCGAATGGAATCGAATGGAATGGAATGGAATAGAATGGAATCAACCCGAGTAGAACGGAATGGAATGGAATGGAATTGAATGGAACAGAATTCAATGGAATGGAATGGAATGGAATGGAATTCTATGGAGTGGAATGGAATGGAATGGAATGGAATGGAATGGAACGGAATTCAATGGAATGGAATGGAATGGAATGGAATGGAATGGAATGGAATGGAATTCAAATGGAATGGAATGGAATGGAATGGAATTGAGTGGAATGGAACGGAATTCAATGGAATGGAATGGAATGGAATGGAATTCAATGGAATGGAATGGAAACGAATGGAATCGAATGGAATCGAATGGAATCGAATGGAATCGAATGGAATCGAATGGAATGGAATGGAATGGAATGGAATAGAATGGAATCAACCCGAGTTGAATGGAATGGAACGGAAAGGAATGGAACGGAACGGAAAGGAACGGAATGGAATAGAATGGAATCAACCCGAGTAGAACGGAATGGAATGGAATGGAATGGAATGGAATTGAATGGAACAGAATTCAATGGAATGGAATGGAATGGAATGGAATTCCATGGAATGGAATGGAATGGAATGGAATGGAATGGAATGGAATGGAATGGAATGGAATGGAATTCAATGGAATGGAATGGAATGGAATGGAATGGAATGGAATGGAATGGAATCGACTGGAATCGATTGGAGTCGAATGGAATCGAATGGAATGGAATGGAATAGAATGGAATCAATCCGAGTAGAACGGAAAGGAACGGAACGGAATGGAACGGAACGGAACGGAAAGGAATGGAATGGAATGGAACGGAATTCAATGCAATAGATCGGAATTCAATGGAATGGAACGGAATGGAACGGAATGGAACGGAACGTAATGGAATGGAATGGAATGGAATGGAATGGAATGGAACGGAATGGAATGGAACGGAATGGAATGGAATGGAATTCAATGGAATGGAATGGAATGGAATGGAATGGAATGGAATGGAATCGAATTGAATCGAATGGAATCGAATGGAATAGAATGGAATCGAATGGAATGGAATGGAATAGAATGGAATCAACCCGAGTAGAACAGAACGGAACGGAACGGAACGGAACGGAACGGAACGGAAAGGAATGGAATGGAATGGAACGGAATTCAATGCAATGGAACGGAATTCAATGGAATGGAACGGAATGGAACGGAATGGAACGGAACAGAATGGAATGGAAAGGAATGGAATGGAATGGAACGGAATGGAATGGAACGGAATGGAATGGAATGGAATGGAATGGAATTCAATGGAATGGAATGGAATTCAATGGAATGGAATACAATGGAATTCAATAGAATGGAATGGAATGGAATGGAATGGAATGGAATGGAATTCAATGGAATGGAATGGAATCGAATGGAATGGAATGGAATGGAATTCAATGGAATGGAATGGAATGGAATGGAATGGAATGGAATGGAATGGAATGGAATTCTATGGAATGGAATGGAATGGAATGGAATGGAATTCAATGGAATGGAATGGAATTCCATGTAATGGAATTCAATGGAATTCAATGTAATGGAATGGAATGGAATGGAATTCAATGGAATGGTATGGAATTCAATGGAATAGAATGGAATGGAATGGAATCAACACAAGTAGAAAGGAATGGAACGGAACGGAACGGAACGGAACGGAATGGAATGGAATGAACCCGAGTAGAACGGAATGGAATGGAATGGAATGGAATGGAATCGAATGGAATGGAATGGAATAGAATGGAATCAACCCGAGTAGAACGGAATGGAACGGAATGGAACGGAATGGAACGGAACGGAACGGAACGGAACGGAACGGAATTCAATGGAATGGAACGGAATGGAATGGAATTCAGTGGAATGGAACAGAATTCAATGGAATGGAATGGAATGGAATGGAACGGAATGGAACGGAACGGAACGGAACGGAACGGAATGGAATGGAATTCAGTGGAATGGAATGGAATGGAATGGAATTCAATGGAATGGAATTCAATGGAATGGAATGGAATGGAATGGAATGGAATGGAATTGAATGGAATGGAACGGAATTCAATGGAATGGAATGGAATGGAATGGAATTCAATGGAATGGAATGGAATCGAATGGAATCGAATGGAATCGAATGGAATCGAATGGAATCGAATGGAATCGAATGGAATGGAATGGAATAGAATGGAATCAACCCGAGTGGAATGGAACGGAACGGAACGGAACGGAACGGAACGGAATGGAATAGAATGGAATCAACCCGAGTAGAACGGAATGGAATGGAATGGAATTGAATGGAACAGAATTCAATGGAATGGAATGGAATGGAATGGAATTCTATGGAATGGAATGGAATGGAATGGAATGGAATGGAATGGAACGGAATTCAATGGAATGGAATGGAATGGAATGTTATTCAATGGAATGGAATGGAATTCAATGGAATGGAATGGAATGGAATGGAATGGAATGGAATGGAATGGAAAGGAATTCAATGAGAATGGAATGGAATGGAATGGAATGGAATGGAATGGAATGGAATGGAATTCAATGGAATGGAATGGAATGGAGTGGAATTCAATGGAATGGAATGGAATGGAATGGAATGGAATGGAATGGAATTCAATTGAATGGAATGGAATGGAATGGAATTGAATGGAATGGAATGGAATGGAATTCAATGGAATGGAATGGAATTCAATGGAATGGAACGGAATGGAATGGAATGGAATGGAATGGAATAGAATGGAATCAACCCGAGTAGAACGGAATGGAACGGAATGGAACGGAATGGAACGGAACGGAACGGAACGGAATTCAATGGAATGGAACGGAATGGAATGGAATTCAATGTAATGGAGCGGAATTCAATGGAATGGAATGGAATGGAATGGAATGGAACGGAACGGAACGGAACGGAACGGAACGGAACGGAATGGAATGGAATTCAGTGGAATGGAATGGAATGGAATGGAATTCCATGGAATGGAATTCAATGGAATGGAATGGAATGGAATGGAATGGAATGGAATGGAATGGAATGGAATGGAATTCAATGGAATGGAATGGAATTCAATGGAATGGAATGGAATGGAATGGAATGGAATGGAATGGAATGGAATGGAATCGAATGGAATCGAATGGAATCGAATGGAATCGAATGGAATCGAATGGAATGGAATGGAATAGAATGGAATCAACCCGAGTAGAATGGAATGGAATGGAATGGAATGGAATGGGATGGAATGGAATGGAATTCAAATGGAATGGAATGGAATGGAATGGAATTGAATGGAATGGAACGGAATTCAATGGAATGGAATGGAATGGAATGGAATTCAATGGAATGGAATGGAATGGAATGGAATCGAATGGAATCGAATGGAATCGAATGGAATCGAATGGAATCGAATGGAATGGAATGGAATAGAATGGAATCAACCCGAGTAGAACGGAATGGAATGGAATGGAATTGAATGGAACAGAATTCAATGGAATGGAATGGAATGGAATGGAATTCTATGGAGTGGAATGGAATGGAATGGAATGGAATGGAATGGAACGGAATTCAATGGAATGGAATGGAATGGAATGGAATGGAATGGAATGGAATGGAATTCAAATGGAATGGAATGGAATGGAATGGAATTGAGTGGAATGGAACGGAATTCAATGGAATGGAATGGAATGGAATGGAATTCAATGGAATGGAATGGAATCGAATGGAATCGAATGGAATCGAATGGAATCGAATGGAATCGAATGGAATCGAATGGAATGGAATGGAATGGAATGGAATAGAATGGAATCAACCCGAGTTGAATGGAACGGAACGGAAAGGAATGGAACGGAACGGAAAGGAACGGAATGGAATAGAATGGAATCAACCCGAGTAGAACGGAATGGAATGGAATGGAATGGAATGGAATTGAATGGAACAGAATTCAATGGAATGGAATGGAATGGAATGGAATTCCATGGAATGGAATGGAATGGAATGGAATGGAATGGAATGGAATGGAATGGAATGGAATTCAATGGAATGGAATGGAATGGAATGGAATGGAATGGAATGGAATGGAATCGACTGGAATCGATTGGAGTCGAATGGAATCGAATGGAATGGAATGGAATAGAATGGAATCAATCCGAGTAGAACGGAAAGGAACGGTACGGAACGGAACGGAACGGAACGGAAAGGAATGGAATGGAATGGAACGGAATTCAATGCAATAGATCGGAATTCAATGGAATGGAACGGAATGGAACGGAATGGAACGGAACGTAATGGAATGGAATGGAATGGAATGGAATGGAATGGAACGGAATGGAATGGAACGGAATGGAATGGAATGGAATTCAATGGAATGGAATGGAATGGAATGGAATGGAATGGAATGGAATCGAATTGAATCGAATGGAATCGAATGGAATAGAATGGAATCGAATGGAATGGAATGGAATAGAATGGAATCAACCCGAGTAGAACAGAACGGAACAGAACGGAACGGAACGGAACGGAACGGAAAGGAATGGAATGGAATGGAACGGAATTCAATGCAATGGAACGGAATTCAATGGAATGGAACGGAATGGAACGGAATGGAACGGAACGGAATGGAATGGAAACGAATGGAATGGAATGGAACGGAATGGAATGGAACAGAATGGAATGGAATGGAATGGAATGGAATTCAATGGAATGGAATGGAATTCAATGGAATGGAATACAATGGAATTCAATAGAATGGAATGGAATGGAATGGAATGGAATGGAATTCAATGGAATGGAATGGAATCGAATGGAATGGAATGGAATGGAATTCAATGGAATGGAATGGAATGGAATGGAATGGAATGGAATGGAATGGAATGGAATGGAATGGAATTCTATGGAATGGAATGGAATGGAATGGAATGGAATTCAATGGAATGGAATGGAATGGAGTGGAATTCAATGGAATGGAATGGAATGGAATGGAATGGAATGGAATGGAATTCAATTGAATGGAATGGAATGGAATGGAATTGAATGGAATGGAATGGAATGGAATTCAATGGAATGGAATGGAATTCAATGGAATGGAACGGAATGGAATGGAATGGAATGGAATGGAATAGAATGGAATCAACCCGAGTAGAACGGAATGGAACGGAATGGAACGGAATGGAACGGAACGGAACGGAACGGAATTCAATGGAATGGAACGGAATGGAATGGAATTCAATGTAATGGAGCGGAATTCAATGGAATGGAATGGAATGGAATGGAATGGAACGGAACGGAACGGAACGGAACGGAACGGAACGGAATGGAATGGAATTCAGTGGAATGGAATGGAATGGAATGGAATTCCATGGAATGGAATTCAATGGAATGGAATGGAATGGAATGGAATGGAATGGAATGGAATGGAATGGAATGGAATTCAATGGAATGGAATGGAATTCAATGGAATGGAATGGAATGGAATGGAATGGAATGGAATGGAATGGAATGGAATCGAATGGAATCGAATGGAATCGAATGGAATCGAATGGAATCGAATGGAATGGAATGGAATAGAATGGAATCAACCCGAGTAGAATGGAATGGAATGGAATGGAATGGAATGGGATGGAATGGAATGGAATTCAAATGGAATGGAATGGAATGGAATGGAATTGAATGGAATGGAACGGAATTCAATGGAATGGAATGGAATGGAATGGAATTCAATGGAATGGAATGGAATGGAATGGAATCGAATGGAATCGAATGGAATCGAATGGAATCGAATGGAATCGAATGGAATGGAATGGAATAGAATGGAATCAACCCGAGTAGAACGGAATGGAATGGAATGGAATTGAATGGAACAGAATTCAATGGAATGGAATGGAATGGAATGGAATTCTATGGAGTGGAATGGAATGGAATGGAATGGAATGGAATGGAACGGAATTCAATGGAATGGAATGGAATGGAATGGAATGGAATGGAATGGAATGGAATTCAAATGGAATGGAATGGAATGGAATGGAATTGAGTGGAATGGAACGGAATTCAATGGAATGGAATGGAATGGAATGGAATTCAATGGAATGGAATGGAATCGAATGGAATCGAATGGAATCGAATGGAATCGAATGGAATCGAATGGAATCGAATGGAATGGAATGGAATGGAATGGAATAGAATGGAATCAACCCGAGTTGAATGGAACGGAACGGAAAGGAATGGAACGGAACGGAAAGGAACGGAATGGAATAGAATGGAATCAACCCGAGTAGAACGGAATGGAATGGAATGGAATGGAATGGAATTGAATGGAACAGAATTCAATGGAATGGAATGGAATGGAATGGAATTCCATGGAATGGAATGGAATGGAATGGAATGGAATGGAATGGAATGGAATGGAATGGAATTCAATGGAATGGAATGGAATGGAATGGAATGGAATGGAATGGAATGGAATCGACTGGAATCGATTGGAGTCGAATGGAATCGAATGGAATGGAATGGAATAGAATGGAATCAATCCGAGTAGAACGGAAAGGAACGGTACGGAACGGAACGGAACGGAACGGAAAGGAATGGAATGGAATGGAACGGAATTCAATGCAATAGATCGGAATTCAATGGAATGGAACGGAATGGAACGGAATGGAACGGAACGTAATGGAATGGAATGGAATGGAATGGAATGGAATGGAACGGAATGGAATGGAACGGAATGGAATGGAATGGAATTCAATGGAATGGAATGGAATGGAATGGAATGGAATGGAATGGAATCGAATTGAATCGAATGGAATCGAATGGAATAGAATGGAATCGAATGGAATGGAATGGAATAGAATGGAATCAACCCGAGTAGAACAGAACGGAACAGAACGGAACGGAACGGAACGGAACGGAAAGGAATGGAATGGAATGGAACGGAATTCAATGCAATGGAACGGAATTCAATGGAATGGAACGGAATGGAACGGAATGGAACGGAACGGAATGGAATGGAAACGAATGGAATGGAATGGAACGGAATGGAATGGAACAGAATGGAATGGAATGGAATGGAATGGAATTCAATGGAATGGAATGGAATTCAATGGAATGGAATACAATGGAATTCAATAGAATGGAATGGAATGGAATGGAATGGAATGGAATTCAATGGAATGGAATGGAATCGAATGGAATGGAATGGAATGGAATTCAATGGAATGGAATGGAATGGAATGGAATGGAATGGAATGGAATGGAATGGAATGGAATGGAATTCTATGGAATGGAATGGAATGGAATGGAATGGAATTCAATGGAATGGAATGGAATTCCATGTAATGGAATTCAATGGAATTCAATGGAATGGAATGGAATGGAATGGAATTCAATGGAATGGAATGGAATTCAATGGAATAGAATGGAATGGAATGGAATCAACACAAGTAGAAAGGAATGGAACGGAACGGAACGGAACGGAACGGAATGGAATGGAATGAACCCGAGTAGAACGGAATGGAATGGAATGGAATGGAATGGAATGGAATCGAATGGAATGGAATGGAATAGAATGGAATCAACCCGAGTAGAACGGAATGGAACGGAATGGAACGGAATGGAACGGAACGGAACGGAACGGAACGGAACGGAATTCAATGGAATGGAACGGAATGGAATGGAATTCAATGGAATGGAACAGAATTCAATGGAATGGAATGGAATGGAATGGAACGGAATGGAACGGAACGGAACGGAACGGAACGGAATGGAATGGAATTCAGTGGAATGGAATGGAATGGAATGGAATTCTATGGAATGGAATGGAATGGAATGGAATGGAATGGAATGGAACAGAATTCAATGGAATGGAATGGAATGGAATGTTATTCAATGGAATGGAATGGAATTCAATGGAATGGAATGGAATGGAATGGAATGGAATGGAATGGAATGGAATGGAAAGGAATTCAATGAGAATGGAATGGAATGGAATGGAATGGAATGGAATGGAATGGAATGGAATTCAATGGAATGGAATGGAATGGAGTGGAATTCAATGGAATGGAATGGAATGGAATGGAATGGAATGGAATGGAATTCAATTGAATGGAATGGAATGGAATGGAATTGAATGGAATGGAATGGAATGGAATTCAATGGAATGGAATGGAATTCAATGGAATGGAACGGAATGGAATGGAATGGAATGGAATGGAATAGAATGGAATCAACCCGAGTAGAACGGAATGGAACGGAATGGAACGGAATGGAACGGAACGGAACGGAACGGAATTCAATGGAATGGAACGGAATGGAATGGAATTCAATGTAATGGAGCGGAATTCAATGGAATGGAATGGAATGGAATGGAATGGAACGGAACGGAACGGAACGGAACGGAACGGAACGGAATGGAATGGAATTCAGTGGAATGGAATGGAATGGAATGGAATTCCATGGAATGGAATTCAATGGAATGGAATGGAATGGAATGGAATGGAATGGAATGGAATGGAATGGAATGGAATTCAATGGAATGGAATGGAATTCAATGGAATGGAATGGAATGGAATGGAATGGAATGGAATGGAATGGAATGGAATGGAATCGAATGGAATCGAATGGAATCGAATGGAATGGAATGGAATAGAATGGAATCAACCCGAGTAGAATGGAATGGAATGGAATGGAATGGAATGGGATGGAATGGAATGGAATTCAAATGGAATGGAATGGAATGGAATGGAATTGAATGGAATGGAACGGAATTCAATGGAATGGAATGGAATGGAATGGAATTCAATGGAATGGAATGGAATGGAATGGAATCGAATGGAATCGAATGGAATCGAATGGAATCGAATGGAATCGAATGGAATGGAATGGAATAGAATGGAATCAACCCGAGTAGAACGGAATGGAATGGAATGGAATTGAATGGAACAGAATTCAATGGAATGGAATGGAATGGAATGGAATTCTATGGAATGGAATGGAATGGAATGGAATGGAATGGAATGGAACGGAATTCAATGGAATGGAATGGAATGGAATGGAATGGAATGGAATGGAATGGAATTCAAATGGAATGGAATGGAATGGAATGGAATTGAATGGAATGGAACGGAATTCAATGGAATGGAATGGAATGGAATGGAATTCAATGGAATGGAATGGAATCGAATGGAATCGAATGGAATCGAATGGAATCGAATGGAATCGAATGGAATCGAATGGAATGGAATGGAATGGAATGGAATAGAATGGAATCAACCCGAGTTGAATGGAACGGAACGGAAAGGAATGGAACGGAACGGAAAGGAACGGAATGGAATAGAATGGAATCAACCCGAGTAGAACGGAATGGAATGGAATGGAATGGAATGGAATGGAATTGAATGGAACAGAATTCAATGGAATGGAATGGAATGGAATGGAATTCCATGGAATGGAATGGAATGGAATGGAATGGAATGGAATGGAATGGAATGGAATGGAATGGAATTCAATGGAATGGAATGGAATGGAATGGAATGGAATGGAATGGAATCGACTGGAATCGATTGGAGTCGAATGGAATCGAATGGAATGGAATGGAATAGAATGGAATCAATCCGAGTAGAACGGAAAGGAACGGTACGGAACGGAACGGAACGGAACGGAAAGGAATGGAATGGAATGGAACGGAATTCAATGCAATAGATCGGAATTCAATGGAATGGAACGGAATGGAACGGAATGGAACGGAACGTAATGGAATGGAATGGAATGGAATGGAATGGAATGGAACGGAATGGAATGGAACGGAATGGAATGGAATGGAATTCAATGGAATGGAATGGAATGGAATGGAATGGAATGGAATGGAATCGAATTGAATCGAATGGAATCGAATGGAATAGAATGGAATCGAATGGAATGGAATGGAATAGAATGGAATCAACCCGAGTAGAACAGAACGGAACGGAACGGAACGGAACGGAACGGAACGGAAAGGAATGGAATGGAATGGAACGGAATTCAATGCAATGGAACGGAATTCAATGGAATGGAATGGAATGGAACGGAATGGAACGGAACGGAACGGAACGGAACGGAATGGAATGGAATTCAGTGGAATGGAATGGAATGGAATGGAATTCAATGGAATGGAATTCAATGGAATGGAATGGAATGGAATGGAATGGAATGGAATGGAATTGAATGGAATGGAACGGAATTCAATGGAATGGAATGGAATGGAAAGGAATTCAATGGAATGGAATGGAATCGAATGGAATCGAATGGAATCGAATGGAATCGAATGGAATCGAATGGAATCGAATGGAATGGAATGGAATAGAATGGAATCAACCCGAGTGGAATGGAACGGAACGGAACGGAACGGAACGGAACGGAATGGAATAGAATGGAATCAACCCGAGTAGAACGGAATGGAATGGAATGGAATTGAATGGAACAGAATTCAATGGAATGGAATGGAATGGAATGGAATTCTATGGAATGGAATGGAATGGAATGGAATGGAATGGAATGGAACGGAATTCAATGGAATGGAATGGAATGGAATGTTATTCAATGGAATGGAATGGAATTCAATGGAATGGAATGGAATGGAATGGAATGGAATGGAATGGAATGGAAAGGAATTCAATGAGAATGGAATGGAATGGAATGGAATGGAATGGAATGGAATGGAATTCAATGGAATGGAATGGAATGGAGTGGAATTCAATGGAATGGAATGGAATGGAATGGAATGGAATGGAATGGAATTCAATTGAATGGAATGGAATGGAATGGAATGGAATTGAATGGAATGGAATGGAATGGAATTCAATGGAATGGAATGGAATTCAATGGAATGGAACGGAATGGAATCGAATGGAATGGAATGGAATAGAATGGAATCAACCCGAGTAGAACGGAATGGAACGGAATGGAACGGAATGGAACGGAACGGAACGGAACGGAATTCAATGGAATGGAACGGAATGGAATGGAATTCAATGTAATGGAGCGGAATTCAATGGAATGGAATGGAATGGAATGGAATGGAACGGAACGGAACGGAACGGAACGGAACGGAACGGAATGGAATGGAATTCAATGGAATGGAATGGAATGGAGTGGAATTCAATGGAATGGAATTCAATGGAATGGAATGGAATGGAATGGAATGGAATGGAACGGAATTCAATGGAATGGAATGGAATGCAATGGAAAGGAATTCAAATGGAATGGAATGGAATGGAATGGAAAGGAATTCAAATGGAATGGAATGGAATGGAATGGAATGGAATGGAATGGAATGGAATGGAATTCAAATGGAATGGAATGGAATGGAATGGAATTGAATGGAATGGAACGGAATTCAATGGAATGGAATGGAATGGAATGGAATTCAATGGAATGGAATGGAATCGAATGGAATCGAATGGAATCGAATGGAATCCAATGGAATCGAATGGAATGGAATGGAATAGAATGGAATCAACCCGAGTGGAATGGAACGGAACGGAACGGAACGGAACGGAATGGAATAGAATGGAATCAACCCGAGTAGAACGGAATGGAATGGAATGGAATTGAATGGAACAGAATTCAAAGGAATTGAATGGAATGGAATGGAATGGAATGGAATGGAATGGAATGGAATTCCATGGAATGGAATTCCATGGAATGGAATGGAATTCTATGGAATGGAATGGAATGGAATGGAATGGAATGGAATGGAATGGAATTCCATGGAATGGAATGGAATTCGATGGAATGGAATGGAATGGAATTCAATGGAATGGAATGGAATGGAATGGAATTCCATTCCATGGAATGGAATGGAATGGAATCGAATGGAATCGAATGGAATCGAAAGGAATCGAATGGAATCGAATGGAATGGAATGGAATAGAATGGAATCAACCCGAGTAGAATGGAATGGAATGGAATGGAATGGAATGGAATGGAATTCGAATGGAATGGAATGGAATGGAATGGAATGGAATGGAATTGAACGGAATTCAATGGAATGGAATGGAAAGGAATGGAATTCAATGGAATGGAATGGAATTCAATGGAATTCAATGGAATGGAATGGAATGGAATGGAATGGAATGGAATGGAATGGATTGGAATGGAATTGAACGGAATTCAATGGAATCGAATGGAAAGGAATGGAATTCAATGGAATGGAATGGAATTCAATGGAATTCAATGGAATGGAATGGAATGGAATGGAATGGAATGGAATGGAATCGAATGGAATCGAATGGAATCGAATGGAATCGAATGGAATGGAATGGAATTGAATGGAATCAATCCGAGTAGAACGGAACGGAACGGAACGGAACGGAAAGGAATGGAATGGAATGGAACGGAATTCAATGCAATGGATCGGAATTCAATGGAATGGAACGGAATGGAACGGAACGGAACGGAACGGAATGGAATGGAATGGAATGGAATGGAATGGAATTCAATGGAATGGAATGGAATGGAATGGAATGGAACGGAATTCAATGGAATGGAATGGAATGGAATGGAATGGAATGGAATGGAATGGAATCGAATTGAATCGAATGGAATCGAATGGAATAGAATGGAATCGAATGGAATGGAATGGAATAGAATGGAATCAACCCGAGTAGAACGGAACGGAACGGAACGGAACGGAACAGAACGGAACGGAAAGGAATGGAATGGAATGGAACGGAATTCAATGCAATGGAACGGAATTCAATGGAATGGAACGGAATGGAACGGAATGGAACGGAACGGAATGGAATGGAAAGGAATGGAATGGAATGGAACGGAATGGAATGGAACGGAATGGAATGGAACGGAATGGAATGGAATGGAATGGAATGGAATTCCATGGAATGGAATGGAATTCAATGGAATGGAATTCAATGGAATTCAATGGAATGGAATGGAATGGAATGGATTGGAATGGAAAGGAATTCAAATGGAATGGAATGGAATGGAATGGAATGGAATGGAATGGAATGGAATTCAAATGGAATGGAATGGAATGGAATGGAATGGAATGGAATGGAACGGAATTCAATGGAATGGAATGGAATGGAATGGAATTCAATGGAATGGAATGGAATCGAACGGAATCGAATGGAATCGAATGGAATTGAATGGAATGGAACGGAATTCAATGGAATGGAATGGAATGGAATGGAATTCAATGGAATGGAATGGAATCGAATGGAATCGAATGGAATCGAATGGAATCGAATGGAATCGAATGGAATGGAATGGAATAGAATGGAATCAACCCGAGTGGAATGGAACGGAACGGAACGGAACGGAACGGAACGGAATGGAATAGAATGGAATCAACCCGAGTAGAACGGAATGGAATGGAATGGAATTGAATGGAACAGAATTCAATGGAATGGAATGGAATGGAATGGAATTCTATGGAATGGAATGGAATGGAATGGAATGGAATGGAATGGAATGGAACGGAATTCAATGGAATGGAATGGAATGGAATGTTATTCAATGGAATGGAATGGAATTCGATGGAATGGAATGGAATGGAATGGAATGGAATGGAATGGAATGGAAAGGAATTCAATGAGAATGGAATGGAATGGAATGGAATGGAATGGAATGGAATGGAATTCAATGGAATGGAATGGAATGGAGTGGAATTCAATGGAATGGAATGGAATGGAATGGAATGGAATGGAATGGAATTCAATTGAATGGAATGGAATGGAATGGAATTCAATTGAATGGAATGGAATGGAATGGAATGGAATGGAATGGAATGGAATGGAATTCAATGGAATGGAATGGAATTCAATGGAATGGAACGGAATGGAATCGAATGGAATGGAATGGAATAGAATGGAATCAACCCGAGTAGAACGGAATGGAACGGAATGGAACGGAATGGAACGGAACGGAACGGAACGGAATTCAATGGAATGGAACGGAATGGAATGGAATTCAATGTAATGGAGCGGAATTCAATGGAATGGAATGGAATGGAATGGAATGGAACGGAACGGAACGGAACGGAACGGAACGGAACGGAATGGAATGGAATTCAATGGAATGGAATGGAATGGAGTGGAATTCAATGGAATGGAATTCAATGGAATGGAATGGAATGGAATGGAATGGAATGGAACGGAATTCAATGGAATGGAATGGAATGCAATGGAAAGGAATTCAAATGGAATGGAATGGAATGGAATGGAAAGGAATTCAAATGGAATGGAATGGAATGGAATGGAATGGAATGGAATGGAATTCAAATGGAATGGAATGGAATGGAATGGAATTGAATGGAATGGAACGGAATTCAATGGAATGGAATGGAATGGAATGGAATTCAATGGAATGGAATGGAATCGAATGGAATCGAATGGAATCGAATGGAATCGAATGGAATGGAATGGAATAGAATGGAATCAACCCGAGTGGAATGGAACGGAACGGAACGGAACGGAACGGAATGGAATAGAATGGAATCAACCCGAGTAGAACGGAATGGAATGGAATGGAATTGAATGGAACAGAATTCAAAGGAATTGAATGGAATGGAATGGAATGGAATGGAATGGAATGGAATGGAATGGAATTCCATGGAATGGAATGGAATGGAATGGAATGGAATTCTATGGAATGGAATGGAATGGAATGGAATGGAATGGAATGGAATGGAATTCCATGGAATGGAATGGAATTCGATGGAATGGAATGGAATGGAATGGAATCGAATGGAATCGAATGGAATCGAAAGGAATCGAATGGAATCGAATGGAATGGAATGGAATAGAATGGAATCAACCCGAGTAGAATGGAATGGAATGGAATGGAATGGAATGGAATGGAATGGAATTCGAATGGAATGGAATGGAATGGAATGGAATGGAATGGAATTGAACGGAATTCAATGGAATGGAATGGAAAGGAATGGAATTCAATGGAATGGAATGGAATTCAATGGAATTCAATGGAATGGAATGGAATGGAATGGAATGGAATGGAATGGAATGGATTGGAATGGAATTGAACGGAATTCAATGGAATCGAATGGAAAGGAATGGAATTCAATGGAATGGAATGGAATTCAATGGAATTCAATGGAATGGAATGGAATGGAATGGAATGGAATGGAATGGAATCGAATGGAATCGAATGGAATCGAATGGAATCGAATGGAATGGAATGGAATTGAATGGAATCAATCCGAGTAGAACGGAACGGAACGGAACGGAACGGAAAGGAATGGAATGGAATGGAACGGAATTCAATGCAATGGATCGGAATTCAATGGAATGGAACGGAATGGAACGGAACGGAACGGAACGGAATGGAATGGAATGGAATGGAATGGAATGGAATTCAATGGAATGGAATGGAATGGAATGGAATGGAACGGAATTCAATGGAATGGAATGGAATGGAATGGAATGGAATGGAATGGAATCGAATTGAATCGAATGGAATCGAATGGAATAGAATGGAATCGAATGGAATGGAATGGAATAGAATGGAATCAACCCGAGTAGAACGGAACGGAACGGAACGGAACGGAACAGAACGGAACGGAAAGGAATGGAATGGAATGGAACGGAATTCAATGCAATGGATCGGAATTCAATGGAATGGAACGGAATGGAACGGAACGGAACGGAACGGAATGGAATGGAATGGAATGGAATGGAATGGAATTCAATGGAATGGAATGGAATGGAATGGAATGGAACGGAATTCAATGGAATGGAATGGAATGGAATGGAATGGAATGGAATGGAATGGAATCGAATTGAATCGAATGGAATCGAATGGAATAGAATGGAATCGAATGGAATGGAATGGAATAGAATGGAATCAACCCGAGTAGAACGGAACGGAACGGAACGGAACGGAACAGAACGGAACGGAAAGGAATGGAATGGAATGGAACGGAATTCAATGCAATGGAACGGAATTCAATGGAATGGAACGGAATGGAACGGAATGGAACGGAACGGAATGGAATGGAAAGGAATGGAATGGAATGGAACGGAATGGAATGGAACGGAATGGAATGGAACGGAATGGAATGGAATGGAATGGAATGGAATTCCATGGAATGGAATGGAATTCAATGGAATGGAATTCAATGGAATTCAATGGAATGGAATGGAATGGAATGGATTGGAATGGAAAGGAATTCAAATGGAATGGAATGGAATGGAATGGAATGGAATGGAATGGAATGGAATTCAAATGGAATGGAATGGAATGGAATGGAATGGAATGGAATGGAACGGAATTCAATGGAATGGAATGGAATGGAATGGAATTCAATGGAATGGAATGGAATCGAACGGAATCGAATGGAATCGAATGGAATTGAATGGAATGGAACGGAATTCAATGGAATGGAATGGAATGGAATGGAATTCAATGGAATGGAATGGAATCGAATGGAATCGAATGGAATCGAATGGAATCGAATGGAATCGAATGGAATGGAATGGAATAGAATGGAATCAACCCGAGTGGAATGGAACGGAACGGAACGGAACGGAACGGAACGGAATGGAATAGAATGGAATCAACCCGAGTAGAACGGAATGGAATGGAATGGAATTGAATGGAACAGAATTCAATGGAATGGAATGGAATGGAATGGAATTCTATGGAATGGAATGGAATGGAATGGAATGGAATGGAATGGAATGGAACGGAATTCAATGGAATGGAATGGAATGGAATGTTATTCAATGGAATGGAATGGAATTCGATGGAATGGAATGGAATGGAATGGAATGGAATGGAATGGAATGGAAAGGAATTCAATGAGAATGGAATGGAATGGAATGGAATGGAATGGAATGGAATGGAATTCAATGGAATGGAATGGAATGGAGTGGAATTCAATGGAATGGAATGGAATGGAATGGAATGGAATGGAATGGAATTCAATTGAATGGAATGGAATGGAATGGAATTCAATTGAATGGAATGGAATGGAATGGAATGGAATGGAATGGAATGGAATGGAATTCAATGGAATGGAATGGAATTCAATGGAATGGAACGGAATGGAATCGAATGGAATGGAATGGAATAGAATGGAATCAACCCGAGTAGAACGGAATGGAACGGAATGGAACGGAATGGAACGGAACGGAACGGAACGGAATTCAATGGAATGGAACGGAATGGAATGGAATTCAATGTAATGGAGCGGAATTCAATGGAATGGAATGGAATGGAATGGAATGGAACGGAACGGAACGGAACGGAACGGAACGGAACGGAATGGAATGGAATTCAATGGAATGGAATGGAATGGAGTGGAATTCAATGGAATGGAATTCAATGGAATGGAATGGAATGGAATGGAATGGAATGGAACGGAATTCAATGGAATGGAATGGAATGCAATGGAAAGGAATTCAAATGGAATGGAATGGAATGGAATGGAAAGGAATTCAAATGGAATGGAATGGAATGGAATGGAATGGAATGGAATGGAATTCAAATGGAATGGAATGGAATGGAATGGAATTGAATGGAATGGAACGGAATTCAATGGAATGGAATGGAATGGAATGGAATTCAATGGAATGGAATGGAATCGAATGGAATCGAATGGAATCGAATGGAATCGAATGGAATGGAATGGAATAGAATGGAATCAACCCGAGTGGAATGGAACGGAACGGAACGGAACGGAACGGAATGGAATAGAATGGAATCAACCCGAGTAGAACGGAATGGAATGGAATGGAATTGAATGGAACAGAATTCAAAGGAATTGAATGGAATGGAATGGAATGGAATGGAATGGAATGGAATGGAATTCCATGGAATGGAATGGAATGGAATGGAATGGAATTCTATGGAATGGAATGGAATGGAATGGAATGGAATGGAATGGAATGGAATTCCATGGAATGGAATGGAATTCGATGGAATGGAATGGAATGGAATGGAATCGAATGGAATCGAATGGAATCGAAAGGAATCGAATGGAATCGAATGGAATGGAATGGAATAGAATGGAATCAACCCGAGTAGAATGGAATGGAATGGAATGGAATGGAATGGAATGGAATGGAATTCGAATGGAATGGAATGGAATGGAATGGAATGGAATGGAATTGAACGGAATTCAATGGAATGGAATGGAAAGGAATGGAATTCAATGGAATGGAATGGAATTCAATGGAATTCAATGGAATGGAATGGAATGGAATGGAATGGAATGGAATGGAATGGATTGGAATGGAATTGAACGGAATTCAATGGAATCGAATGGAAAGGAATGGAATTCAATGGAATGGAATGGAATTCAATGGAATTCAATGGAATGGAATGGAATGGAATGGAATGGAATGGAATGGAATCGAATGGAATCGAATGGAATCGAATGGAATCGAATGGAATGGAATGGAATTGAATGGAATCAATCCGAGTAGAACGGAACGGAACGGAACGGAACGGAAAGGAATGGAATGGAATGGAACGGAATTCAATGCAATGGATCGGAATTCAATGGAATGGAACGGAATGGAACGGAACGGAACGGAACGGAATGGAATGGAATGGAATGGAATGGAATGGAATTCAATGGAATGGAATGGAATGGAATGGAATGGAACGGAATTCAATGGAATGGAATGGAATGGAATGGAATGGAATGGAATGGAATCGAATTGAATCGAATGGAATCGAATGGAATAGAATGGAATCGAATGGAATGGAATGGAATAGAATGGAATCAACCCGAGTAGAACGGAACGGAACGGAACGGAACGGAACAGAACGGAACGGAAAGGAATGGAATGGAATGGAACGGAATTCAATGCAATGGAACGGAATTCAATGGAATGGAACGGAATGGAACGGAATGGAACGGAACGGAATGGAATGGAAAGGAATGGAATGGAATGGAACGGAATGGAATGGAACGGAATGGAATGGAACGGAATGGAATGGAATGGAATGGAATGGAGTTCCATGGAATGGAATGGAATTCAATGGAATGGAATTCAATGGAATTCAATGGAATGGAATGGAATGGAATGGATTGGAATGGAAAGGAATTCAAATGGAATGGAATGGAATGGAATGGAATGGAATGGAATGGAATGGAATGGAATTCAAATGGAATGGAATGGAATGGAATGGAATTGAATGGAATGGAACGGAATTCAATGGAATGGAATGGAATGGAATGGAATTCAATGGAATGGAATGGAATCGAATGGAATCGAATGGAATCGAATGGAATCGAATGGAATCGAATGGAATGGAATGGAATAGAATGGAATCAACCCGAGTGGAATGGAACGGAACGGAACGGAACGGAACGGAATGGAATAGAATGGAATCAACCCGAGTAGAACGGAATGGAATATAATGGAATTGAATGGAACAGAATTCAAAGGAATGGAATGGAATGGAATGGAATGGAATGGAATGGAATGGAATGGCATGGAATTCCATGGAATGGAATGGAATGGAATGGAATGGAATGGAATTCTATGGAATGGAATGGAATGGAATGGAATGGAATGGAATGGAATGGAATTCCATGGAATGGAATGGAATTCGATGGAATGGAATGGAATGGAATTCAATGGAATGGAATGGAATGGAATGGAATTCTATGGAATGGAATGGAATGGAATGGAATCGAATGGAATCGAAAGGAATCGAATGGAATCGAATGTAATGGAATGGAATAGAATGGAATCAACCCGAGTAGAATGGAATGGAATGGAATGGAATGGAATGGAATGGAATGGAATTCGAATGGAATGGAATGGAATGGAATGGAATTGAACGGAATTCAATGGAATGGAATGGAAAGGAATGGAATTCAATGGAATGGAATGGAATTCAATGGAATTCAATGGAATGGAATGGAATGGAATGGAATGGAATGGAATGGAATGGATTGGAATGGAATTGAACGGAATTCAATGGAATCGAATGGAAAGGAATGGAATTCAATGGAATGGAATGGAATTCAATGGAATTCAATGGAATGGAATGGAATGGAATGGAATGGAATGGAATGGAATGGAATCGAATGGAATCGAATGGAATCGAATGGAATCGAATGGAATGGAATGGAATTGAATGGAATCAATCCGAGTAGAACGGAACGGAACGGAACGGAACGGAAAGGAATGGAATGGAATGGAACGGAATTCAATGCAATGGATCGGAATTCAATGGAATGGAACGGAATGGAACGGAATGGAACGGAACGTAATGGAATGGAATGGAATGGAATGGAATGGAATGGAACGGAATGGAATGGAACGGAATGGAATGGAATGGAATTCAATGGAATGGAATGGAATGGAATGGAATGGAATCGAATTGAATCGAATGGAATCGAATGGAATAGAATGGAATCGAATGGAATGGAATGGAATAGAATGGAATCAACCCGAGTAGAACGGAACGGAACGGAACGGAACGGAACAGAACGGAACGGAAAGGAATGGAATGGAATGGAACGGAATTCAATGCAATGGAACGGAATTCAATGGAATGGAACGGAATGGAACGGAATGGAACGGAACGGAATGGAATGGAAAGGAATGGAATGGAATGGAACGGAATGGAATGGAACGGAATGGAATTCAATGGAATGGAATGGAATTCAATGGAATGGAATGGAATTCAATGGAATGGAATTCAATGGAATTCAATGGAATGGAATGGAATGGAATGGAATGGAATGGAATTCAATGGAATGGAATGGAATCGAATGGAATGGAATGGAATGGAATTCAATGGAATGGAATGGAATGGAATGGAATGGAATGGAATGGAATGGAATGGAATTCTATGGAATGGAATGGAATGGAATGGAATGGAATTCAATGGAATGGAATTCAATGGAATTCAATGGAATTCCATGTAATGGAATGCAATGGAATGGAATGGAATGGAATTCAACGGAATAGAATGGAATGGAGTGGAATCAACACAAGTAGAAAGGAATGGAACGGAACGGAACGGAACGGAACGGAATGGAATGGAATGAACCCGAGTAGAACGGAATGGAATGGAATGGAATGGAATGGAATGGAATGGAATGGAATGGAATGGAATAGAATGGAATCAACCCGAGTAGAACGGAATGGAACGGAATGGAATGGAATGGAACGGAACGGAACGGAACGGAATTCAATGGAATGGAACGGAATGGAATGGAATTCAATGGAATGGAACGGAATTCAATGGAATGGAATGGAACGGAACGGAGCGGAACGGAACGGAACGGAATGGAATGGAATTCCATGGAATGGAATGGAATGGAGTGGAATACAATGGAATGGAATTCAATGGAATGGAATGGAATGGAATGGAATGGAATGGAACGGAATTCAATGGAATGGAATGGAATGGAATGGAAAGGAATTCAAATGGAATGCAATGGAATGGAATGGAAAGGAATTCAAATGGAATGGAATGGAATGGAATGGAATGGAATGGAATGGAATTCAAATGGAATGGAATGGAATGGAATGGAATTGAATGGAATGGAACGGAATTCAATGGAATGGAATGGAATGGAATGGAATTCAATGGAATGGAATGGAATCGAATGGAATCGAATGGAATCGAATGGAATCGAATGGAATCGAATGGAATGGAATGGAATGGAATGGAATAGAATGGAATCAACCCGAGTTGAATGGAACGGAACGGAAAGGAATGGAACGGAACGGAAAGGAACGGAATGGAATAGAATGGAATCAACCCGAGTAGAACGGAATGGAATGGAATGGAATGGAATGGAATTCCATGGAATGGAATGGAATGGAATGGAATTCCATGGAATGGAATGGAATGGAATGGAATGGAATGGAATGGAATCGACTGGAATCGATTGGAGTCGAATTGAATCGAATGGAATGGAATGGAATAGAATGGAATCAACCCGAGTAGAACAGAACGGAACGGAACGGAACGGAACGGAACGGAACGGAAAGGAATGGAATGGAATGGAACGGAATTCAATGCAATGGAACGGAATTCAATGGAATGGAACGGAATGGAACGGAATGGAACGGAACGGAATGGAATGGAAAGGAATGGAATGGAATGGAACGGAATGGAATGGAACGGAATGGAATGGAATGGAATTCAATGGAATGGAATGGAATTCAATGGAATGGAATACAATGGAATTCAATAGAATGGAATGGAATGGAATGGAATGGAATGGAATTCAATGGAATGGAATGGAATCGAATGGAATGGAATGGAATGGAATTCAATGGAATGGAATGGAATGGAATGGAATGGAATGGAATGGAATGGAATGGAATGGAATGGAATGGAATTCTATGGAATGGAATGGAATGGAATGGAATGGAATTCAATGGAATGGAATGGAATTCCATGGAAAGGAATTCAATGGAATTCAATGTAATGGAATGGAATGGAATGGAACGGAATTCAATGGAATGGAATGGAATGCAATGGAAAGGAATTCAAATGGAATGGAATGGAATGGAATGGAAAGGAATTCAAATGGAATGGAATGGAATGGAATGCAATGGAATGGAATGGAATGGAATGGAATTCAAATGGAATGGAATGGAATGGAATGGAATTGAATGGAATGGAACGGAATTCAATGGAATGGAATGGAATGGAATGGAATTCAATGGAATGGAATGGAATCGAATGGAATCGAATGGAATCGAATGGAATCGAATGGAATCGAATGGAATGGAATGGAATAGAATGGAATCAACCCGAGTGGAATGGAACGGAACGGAACGGAACGGAACGGAATGGAATAGAATGGAATCAACCCGAGTAGAACGGAATGGAATGGAATGGAATTGAATGGAACAGAATTCAAAGGAATTGAATGGAATGGAATGGAATGGAATGGAATGGAATGGAATGGAATGGAATTCCATGGAATGGAATGGAATGGAATGGAATGGAATTCTATGGAATGGAATGGAATGGAATGGAATGGAATGGAATGGAATGGAATGGAATTCCATGGAATGGAATGGAATTCGATGGAATGGAATGGAATGGAATTCAATGGAATGGAATGGAATGGAATGGAATTCAATGGAATGGAATGGAATGGAATGGAATCGAATGGAATCGAATGGAATCGAAAGGAATCGAATGGAATCGAATGGAATGGAATGGAATAGAATGGAATCAACCCGCGTAGAATGGAATGGAATGGAATGGAATGGAATGGAATGGAATGGAATTCGAATGGAATGGAATGGAATGGAATGGAATGGAATGGAATTGAACGGAATTCAATGGAATGGAATGGAAAGGAATGGAATTCAATGGAATGGAATGGAATTCAATGGAATTCAATGGTATGGAATGGAATGGAATGGAATGGAATGGAATGGAATGGATTGGAATGGAATTGAACGGAATTCAATGGAATCGAATGGAAAGGAATGGAATTCAATGGAATGGAATGGAATTCAATGGAATTCAATGGAATGGAATGGAATGGAATGGAATGGAATGGAATGGAATCGAATGGAATCGAATGGAATCGAATGGAATCGAATGGAATGGAATGGAATTGAATGGAATCAATCCGAGTAGAACGGAACGGAACGGAACGGAACGGAAAGGAATGGAATGGAATGGAACGGAATTCAATGCAATGGATCGGAATTCAATGGAATGGAACGGAATGGAACGGAATGGAACGGAACGTAATGGAATGGAATGGAATGGAATGGAATGGAATGGAACGGAATGGAATGGAACGGAATGGAATGGAATGGAATTCAATGGAATGGAATGGAATGGAATGGAATGGAATGGAATCGAATTGAATCGAATGGAATCGAATGGAATAGAATGGAATCGAATGGAATGGAATGGAATAGAATGGAATCAACCCGAGTAGAACGGAACGGAACGGAACGGAACAGAACGGAACGGAAAGGAATGGAATGGAATGGAACGGAATTCAATGCAATGGAACGGAATTCAATGGAATGGAACGGAATGGAACGGAATGGAACGGAACGGAATGGAATGGAAAGGAATGGAATGGAATGGAACGGAATGGAATGGAACGGAATGGAATGGAATGGAATGGAATGGAATTCAATGGAATGGAATGGAATTCAATGGAATGGAATTCAATGGAATTCAATGGAATGGAATGGAATGGAATGGAATGGAATGGAATGGAATTCAATGGAATGGAATGGAATCGAATGGAATGGAATGGAATGGAATTCAATGGAATGGAATGGAATGGAATGGAATGGAATGGAATGGAATGGAATGGAATTCTATGGAATGGAATGGAATGGAATGGAATGGAATTCAATGGAATGGAATTCAATGGAATTCAATGGAATTCCATGGAATGGAATGCAATGGAATGGAATGGAATGGAATTCAACGGAATAGAATGGAATGGAGTGGAATCAACACAAGTAGAAAGGAATGGAACGGAACGGAACGGAACGGAACGGAATGGAATGGAATGAACCCGAGTAGAACGGAATGGAATGGAATGGAATGGAATGGAATGGAATGGAATGGAATGGAATGGAATGGAATAGAATGGAATCAACCCGAGTAGAACGGAATGGAACGGAATGGAATGGAATGGAACGGAACGGAACGGAACGCAATTCAATGGAATGGAACGGAATGGAATGGAATTCAATGGAATGGAACGGAATTCAATGGAATGGAATGGAATGGAATGGAACGGAACGGAACGGAACGGAACGGAACGGAATGGAATGGAATTCCATGGAATGGAATGGAATGGAGTGGAATACAATGGAATGGAATTCAATGGAATGGAATGGAATGGAATGGAATGGAATGGAATGGAACGGAATTCAATGGAATGGAATGGAATGGAATGGAAAGGAATTCAAATGGAATGCAATGGAATGGAATGGAAAGGAATTCAAATGGAATGGAATGGAATGGAATGGAATGGAATGGAATGGAATGGAATTCAAATGGAATGGAATGGAATGGAATGGAATTGAATGGAATGGAACGGAATTCAATGGAATGGAATGGAATGGAATGGAATTCAATGGAATGGAATGGAATCGAATGGAATCGAATGGAATCGAATGGAATCGAATGGAATCGAATGGAATCGAATGGAATCGAATGGAATGGAATGGAATGGAATGGAATAGAATGGAATCAACCCGAGTTGAATGGAACGGAACGGAAAGGAATGGAACGGAACGGAAAGGAACGGAATGGAATATAATGGAATCAACCCGAGTAGAACGGAATGGAATGGAATGGAATGGAATGGAATTGAATGGAACAGAATTCAATGGAATGGAATGGAATGGAATGGAATGGAATGGAATGGAATTCCATGGAATGGAATGGAATTCCATGGAATGGAATGGAATGGAATGGAATGGAATGGAATGGAATGGAATTCCATGGAATGGAATGGAATGGAATGGAATGGAATGGAATGGAATGGAATGGAATCGACTGGAATCGATTGGAGTCGAATGGAATCGAATGGAATGGAATGGAATAGAATGGAATCAACCCGAGTAGAACAGAACGGAACGGAACGGAACGGAACGGAACGGAACGGAAAGGAATGGAATGGAATGGAACGGAATTCAATGCAATGGAACGGAATTCAATGGAATGGAACGGAATGGAACGGAATGGAACGGAACGGAATGGAATGGAAAGGAATGGAATGGAATGGAACGGAATGGAATGGAACGGAATGGAATGGAATGGAATTCAATGGAATGGAATGGAATTCAATGGAATGGAATACAATGGAATTCAATAGAATGGAATGGAATGGAATGGAATGGAATGGAATTCAATGGAATGGAATGGAATCGAATGGAATGGAATGGAATGGATTTCAATGGAATGGAATGGAATGGAATGGAATGGAATGGAATGGAATAGAATGGAATGGAATGGAATGGAATTCTATGGAATGGAATGGAATGGAATGGAATGGAATTCAATGGAATGGAATGGAATTCCATGGAATGGAATTCAATGGAATTCAATGTAATGGAATGGAATGGAATGGAATTCAATGGAATGGAATGGAATTCAATGGAATAGAATGGAATGGAATGGAATCAACACAAGTAGAAAGGAATGGAACGGAACGGAACGGAACGGAACGGAATGGAATGGAATGAACCCGAGTAGAACGGAATGGAATGGAATGGAATGGAATGGAATGGAATCGAATGGAATGGAATGGAATAGAATGGAATCAACCCGAGTAGAACGGAATGGAACGGAATGGAACGGAATGGAACGGAACGGAACGGAACGGAACGGAATGGAATTCAATGGAATGGAACGGAATGGAATGGAATTCAATGGAATGGAACAGAATTCAATGGAATGGAATGGAATGGAATGGAACGGAATGGAACGGAACGGAACGGAACGGAACGGAATGGAATGGAATTCAGTGGAATGGAATGGATTGGAATGGAATTCAATGGAATGGAATTCAATGGAATGGAATGGAATGGAATGGAATGGAATGGAACGGAATTCAATGGAATGGAATGGAATGGAATGGAATGGAATTCAATGGAATGGAATGGAATTCAATGGAATGGAATGGAATGGAATGGAATGGAATGGAATGGAATGGAATGGAATCGAATGGAATCGAATGGAATCGAATGGAATGGAATGGAATAGAATGGAATCAACCCGAGTAGAATGGAATGGAATGGAATGGAATGGAATGGAATGGAATGGAATGGAATGGAATTCAAATGGAATGGAATGGAATGGAATGGAATTGAATGGAATGGAACGGAATTCAATGGAATGGAATGGAATGGAATGGAATTCAATGGAATGGAATGGAATCGAATGGAATCGAATGGAATCGAATGGAATCGAATGGAATCGAATGGAATCGAATGGAATGGAATGGAATAGAATGGAATCAACCCGAGTGGAATGGAACAGAACGGAACGGAACGGAACGGAACGGAACGGAATGGAATAGAATGGAATCAACCCGAGTAGAACGGAATGGAATGGAATGGAATTGAATGGAACAGAATTCAATGGAATGGAATGGAATGGAATGGAATTCTATGGAATGGAATGGAATGGAATGGAATGGAATGGAATGGAACGGAATTCAATGGAATGGAATGGAATGGAATGGAATTCAATGGAATGGAACGGAATTCAATGGAATGGAATGGAATGGAATGGAATGGAATGGAATGGAAAGGAATTCAATGAGAATGGAATGGAATGGAATGGAATGGAATGGAATGGAATGGAATTCAATGGAATGGAATGGAATGGAGTGGAATTCAATGGAATGGAATGGAATGGAATGGAATGGAATGGAATGGAATGGAATTCAATTGAATGGAATGGAATGGAATGGAATGGAATGGAATGGAATGGAATGGAATGGAATGGAATGGAATTCAATGGAATGGAATGGAATTCAATGGAATGGAACGGAATGGAATCGAATGGAATGGAATGGAATAGAATGGAATCAACCCGAGTAGAACGGAATAGAACGGAATGGAACGGAATGGAACGGAACGGAACGGAACGGAATTCAATGGAATGGAACGGAATGGAATGGAATTCAATGGAATGGAATGGAATGGAATGGAATGGAACGGAACGGAACGGAACGGAACTGAACGGAACGGAATGGAATGGAATTCAATGGAATGGAATGGAATGCAATGGAAAGGAATTCAAATGGAATGGAATGGAATGGAATGGAAAGGAATTCAAATGGAATGGAATGGAATGGAATGGAATGGAATGGAATGGAATGGAATTCAAATGGAATGGAATGGAATGGAATGGAATTGAATGGAATGGAACGGAATTCAATGGAATGGAATGGAATGGAATGGAATTCAATGGAATGGAATGGAATCGAAAGGAATCGAATGGAATCGAATGGAATCGAATGGAATCGAATGGAATGGAATGGAATAGAATGGAATCAACCCGAGTGGAATGGAACGGAACGGAACGGAACGGAACGGAATGGAATAGAATGGAACCAACCCGAGTAGAACGGAATGGAATGGAATGGAATTGAATGGAACAGAATTCAAAGGAATTGATTGGAATTGAATGGAATGGAATGGAATGGAATGGAATGGAATGGAATGGAATGGAATTCAATGGAATGGAATGGAATGGAATGGAATTCCATGGAATGGAATGGAATTCCATGGAATGGAATGGAATGGAATGGAATGGAATGGAATTCTATGGAATGGAATGGAATGGAATGGAATGGAATGGAATGGAATTCCATGGAATGGAATGGAATTCGATGGAATGGAATGGAATGGAATTCAATGGAATGGAATGGAATGGAATGGAATTCAATGGAATGGAATGGAATGGAATGGAATCGAATGGAATCGAAAGGAATCGAATGGAATCGAATGGAATGGAATGGAATAGAATGGAATCAACCCGAGTAGAATGGAATGGAATGGAATGGAATGGAATGGAATGGAATGGAATTCGAATGGAATGGAATGGAATGGAATGGAATGGAATGGAATTGAACGGAATTCAATGGAATGGAATGGAAAGGAATGGAATTCAATGGAATGGAATGGAATTCAATGGAATTCAATGGAATGGAATGGAATGGAATGGAATGGAATGGAATGGAATGGAATGGATTGGAATGGAATTGAACGGAATTCAATGGAATCGAATGGAAAGGAATGGAATTCAATGGAATGGAATGGAATTCAATGGAATTCAATGGAATGGAATGGAATGGAATGGAATGGAATGGAATGGAATCGAATGGAATCGAATGGAATCGAATGGAATGGAATGGAATTGAATGGAATCAATCCGAGTAGAACGGAACGGAACGGAACGGAACGGAAAGGAATGGAATGGAATGGAACGGAATTCAATGCAATGGATCGGAATTCAATGGAATGGAACGGAATGGAACGGAATGGAACGGAACGTAATGGAATGGAATGGAATGGAATGGAATGGAATGGAACGGAATGGAATGGAACGGAATGGAATGGAATGGAATTGAATGGAATGGAATGGAATGGAATGGAATGGAATGGAATCGAATTGAATCGAATGGAATCGAATGGAATAGAATGGAATCGAATGGAATGGAATGGAATAGAATGGAATCAACCCGAGTAGAACGGAACGGAACGGAACGGAACGGAACAGAACGGAACGGAAAGGAATGGAATGGAATGGAACGGAATTCAATGCAATGGAACGGAATTCAATGGAATGGAACGGAATGGAACGGAATGGAACGGAACGGAATGGAATGGAAAGGAATGGAATGGAATGGAACGGAATGGAATGGAACGGAATGGAATGGAATGGAATGGAATGGAATTCAATGGAATGGAATGGAATTCAATGGAATGGAATTCAATGGAATTCAATGGAATGGAATGGAATGGAATGGAATGGAATGGAATTCAATGGAATGGAATGGAATCGAATGGAATGGAATGGAATGGAATTCAATGGAATGGAATGGAATGGAATGGAATGGAATGGAATGGAATGGAATGGAATGGAATTCTATGGAATGGAATGGAATGGAATGGAATGGAATTCAATGGAATGGAATTCAATGGAATTCAATGGAATTCCATGTAATGGAATGCAATGGAATGGAATGGAATGGAATTCAACGGAATAGAATGGAATGGAGTGGAATCAACACAAGTAGAAAGGAATGGAACGGAACGGAACGGAACGGAACGGAATGGAATGGAATGAACCCGAGTAGAACGGAATGGAATGGAATGGAATGGAATGGAATGGAATGGAATGGAATGGAATGGAATGGAAAGGAATTCAAATGGAATGGAATGGAATGGAATGGAATGGAATGGAATGGAATGGAATTCAAATGGAATGGAATGGAATGGAATGGAATTGAATGGAATGGAACGGAATTCAATGGAATGGAATGGAATGGAATGGAATTCAATGGAATGGAATGGAATCGAAAGGAATCGAATGGAATCGAATGGAATCGAATGGAATCGAATGGAATGGAATGGAATAGAATGGAATCAACCCGAGTGGAATGGAACGGAACGGAACGGAACGGAACGGAATGGAATAGAATGGAATCAACCCGAGTAGAACGGAATGGAATGGAATGGAATTGAATGGAACAGAATTCAAAGGAATTGATTGGAATTGAATGGAATGGAATGGAATGGAATGGAATGGAATGGAATGGAATGGAATTCAATGGAATGGAATGGAATGGAATGGAATTCCATGGAATGGAATGGAATGGAATGGAATGGAATGGAATGGAATGGAATTCTATGGAATGGAATGGAATGGAATGGAATGGAATGGAATGGAATTCGATGGAATGGAATGGAATGGAATTCAATGGAATGGAATGGAATGGAATGGAATTCAATGGAATGGAATGGAATGGAATGGAATCGAATGGAATCGAAAGGAATCGAATGGAATCGAATGGAATGGAATGGAATAGAATGGAATCAACCCGAGTAGAATGGAATGGAATGGAATGGAATGGAATGGAATGGAATGGAATTCGAATGGAATGGAATGGAATGGAATGGAATGGAATGGAATTGAACGGAATTCAATGGAATGGAATGGAAAGGAATGGAATTCAATGGAATGGAATGGAATTCAATGGAATTCAATGGAATGGAATGGAATGGAATGGAATGGAATGGAATGGAATGGATTGGAATGGAATTGAACGGAATTCAATGGAATCGAATGGAAAGGAATGGAATTCAATGGAATGGAATGGAATTCAATGGAATTCAATGGAATGGAATGGAATGGAATGGAATGGAATGGAATGGAATGGAATGGAATCGAATGGAATCGAATGGAATCGAATGGAATGGAATGGAATTGAATGGAATCAATCCGAGTAGAACGGAACGGAACGGAACGGAACGGAAAGGAATGGAATGGAATGGAACGGAATTCAATGCAATGGATCGGAATTCAATGGAATGGAACGGAATGGAACGGAATGGAACGGAACGTAATGGAATGGAATGGAATGGAATGGAATGGAATGGAACGGAATGGAATGGAACGGAATGGAATGGAATGGAATTGAATGGAATGGAATGGAATGGAATGGAATGGAATGGAATCGAATTGAATCGAATGGAATCGAATGGAATAGAATGGAATCGAATGGAATGGAATGGAATAGAATGGAATCAACCCGAGTAGAACGGAACGGAACGGAACGGAACGGAACAGAACGGAACGGAAAGGAATGGAATGGAATGGAACGGAATTCAATGCAATGGAACGGAATTCAATGGAATGGAACGGAATGGAACGGAATGGAACGGAACGGAATGGAATGGAAAGGAATGGAATGGAATGGAACGGAATGGAATGGAACGGAATGGAATGGAATGGAATGGAATGGAATTCAATGGAATGGAATGGAATTCAATGGAATGGAATTCAATGGAATTCAATGGAATGGAATGGAATGGAATGGAATGGAATGGAATTCAATGGAATGGAATGGAATCGAATGGAATGGAATGGAATGGAATTCAATGGAATGGAATGGAATGGAATGGAATGGAATGGAATGGAATGGAATGGAATGGAATTCTATGGAATGGAATGGAATGGAATGGAATGGAATTCAATGGAATGGAATTCAATGGAATTCAATGGAATTCCATGTAATGGAATGCAATGGAATGGAATGGAATGGAATTCAACGGAATAGAATGGAATGGAGTGGAATCAACACAAGTAGAAAGGAATGGAACGGAACGGAACGGAACGGAACGGAATGGAATGGAATGAACCCGAGTAGAACGGAATGGAATGGAATGGAATGGAATGGAATGGAATGGAATCGAGTGGAATGGAATGGAATAGAATGGAATCAACCCGAGTAGAACGGAATGGAACGGAATGGAACGGAACGGAACGGAACGGAACGGAACGGAATTCAATGGAATGGAACGGAATGGAATGGAATTCAATGGAATGGAACGGAATTCAATGGAATGGAATGGAATGGAATGGAACGGAATGGAACGGAACGGAACGGAACGGAACGGAATGGAATGGAATTCAGTGGAATGGAATGGAATGGAATGGAATTCAATGGAATGGAATTCAATGGAATGGAATGGAATGGAATGGAATGGAATGGAATGGAACGGAATTCAATGGAATGGAATGGAATGGAATGGAATTCAATGAAATGGAATGGATATCAATGGAATGGAATGGAATGGAATGGAATGGAATGGAATGGAATGGAATGGAATGGAATGGAATGGAATGGAATGGAATAGAATGGAATCAACCCGAGTGGAATGGAATGGAATGGAATGGAATGGAATGGAATGGAATTGAATGGAATGGAACGGAATTCAATGGAATGGAATGGAATGGAATGGAATTCAATGGAATGGAACGGAATTCAATGGAATGGAATGGAATGGAATGGAATTCAATGGAATGGAATGGAATCGAATGGAATCGAATGGAATCGAATGGAATCGAATGGAATGGAATGGAATGGAATGGAATAGAATGGAATCAACCCGAGTTGAATGCAACGGAACGGAAAGGAATGGAACGGAACGGAAAGGAACGGAATGGAATAGAATGGAATCAACCCGAGTAGAACGGAATGGAATGGAATGGAATGGAATGGAATTGAATGGAACAGAATTCAATGGAATGGAATGGAATGGAATGGAATTCCATGGAATGGAATGGAATGGAATGGAATGGAATTCCATGGAATGGAATGGAATGGAATGGAATGGAATGGAATGGAATTCCATGGAATGGAATGGAATGGAATGGAATGGAATTCCATGGAATGGAATGGAATGGAATGGAATGGAATGGAATCGACTGGAATCGATTGGAGTCGAATGGAATCGAATGGAATGGAATGGAATAGAATGGAATCAATCCGAGTAGAACGGAAAGGAACGGAACGGAACGGAACGGAACGGAACGGAAAGGAATGGAATGGAATGGAACGGAATTCAATGCAATAGATCGGAATTCAATGGAATGGAACGGAATGGAACGGAACGTAATGGAATGGAATGGAATGGAATGGAACGGAATGGAATGGAACGGAATGGAATGGAATGGAATTCAATGGAATGGAATGGAATGGAATGGAATGGAATGGAATGGAATCGAATTGAATCGAATGGAATCGAATGGAATAGAATGGAATCGAATGGAATGGAATGGAATAGAATGGAATCAACCCGAGTAGAACAGAACGGAACGGAACGGAACGGAACGGAACGGAAAGGAAAGGAATGGAATGGAATGGAACGGAATTCAATGCAATGGAACGGAATTCAATGGAATGGAACGGAATGGAACGGAATGGAACGGAACGGAATGGAATGGAAAGGAATGGAATGGAATGGAACGGAATGGAATGGAACGGAATGGAATGGAATGGAATGGAATGGAATTCTATGGAATGGAATGGAATTCAATGGAATGGAATACAATGGAATTCAATAGAATGGAATGGAATGGAATGGAATGGAATGGAATTCAATGGAATGGAATGGAATCGAATGGAATGGAATGGAATGGAATTCAATGGAATGGAATGGAATGGAATGGAATGGAATGGAATGGAATGGAATGGAATGGAATTCAATGGAATGGAATGGAATTCAATGGAATAGAATGGAATGGAATGGAATCAACACAAGTAGAAAGGAATGGAACGGAACGGAACGGAATGGAATGGAATGAACCCGAGTAGAACGGAATGGAATGGAATGGAATGGAATGGAATGGAATCGAATGGAATGGAATGGAATAGAATGGAATCAACCCGAGTAGAACGGAATGGAACGGAATGGAACGGAATGGAACGGAACGGAACGGAAAGGAACGGAACGGAATTCAATGGAATGGAACGGAATGGAATGGAATTCAATGGAATGGAACAGAATTCAATGGAATGGAATGGAATGGAATGGAACGGAATGGAACGGAACGGAACGGAACGGAACGGAATGGAATGGAATTCAGTGGAATGGAATGGAATGGAATGGAATTCAATGGAATGGAATTCAATGGAATGGAATGGAATGGAATGGAATGGAATGGAATGGAATTGAATGGAATGGAACGGAATTCAATGGAATGGAATGGAATGGAATGGAATTCAATGGAATGGAATGGAATCGAATGGAATCGAATGGAATCGAATGGAATCGAATGGAATCGAATGGAATCGAATGGAATGGAATGGAATAGAATGGAATCAACCCGAGTGGAATGTAACGGAACGGAACGGAACGGAACGGAATGGAATAGAATGGAATCAACCCGAGTAGAACGGAATGGAATGGAATGGAATTGAATGGAACAGAATTCCATGGAATGGAATGGAATGGAATGGAATTCTATGGAATGGAATGGAATGGAATGGAATGGAATGGAATGGAATGGAATGGAACGGAATTCTATGGAATGGAATGGAATGGAATGGAATTCAATGGAATGGAATGGAATTCAATGGAATGGAATGGAATGGAATGGAATGGAATGGAATGGAATGGAATGGAAAGGAATTCAATGAGAATGGAATGGAATGGAACGGAATGGAATGGAATGGAATGGAATTCAATGGAATGGAATGGAATGGAGTGGAATTCATTGGAATGGAATGGAATGGAATGGAATGGAATGGAATGGAAAGGAATGGAATTCAATGGAATAGAATGGAATGGAATGAAATCAACACAAGTAGAAAGGAATGGAACGGAACGGAACGGAACGGAATGGAATGGAATGAACCCGAGTAGAACGGAATGGAATGGAATGGAATGGAATGGAATGGAATGGAATCGAGTGGAATGGAATGGAATAGAATGGAATCAACCCGAGTAGAACGGAATGGAACGGAATGGAACGGAACGGAACGGAACGGAACGGAACGGAATTCAATGGAATGGAACGGAATGGAATGGAATTCAATGGAATGGAACGGAATTCAATGGAATGGAATGGAATGGAATGGAACGGAATGGAACGGAACGGAACGGAACGGAACGGAATGGAATGGAATTCAGTGGAATGGAATGGAATGGAATGGAATTCAATGGAATGGAATTCAATGGAATGGAATGGAATGGAATGGAATGGAATGGAATGGAACGGAATTCAATGGAATGGAATGGAATGGAATGGAATTCAATGAAATGGAATGGATATCAATGGAATGGAATGGAATGGAATGGAATGGAATGGAATGGAATGGAATGGAATGGAATGGAATGGAATGGAATGGAATAGAATGGAATCAACCCGAGTGGAATGGAATGGAATGGAATGGAATGGAATGGAATGGAATTGAATGGAATGGAACGGAATTCAATGGAATGGAATGGAATGGAATGGAATTCAATGGAATGGAACGGAATTCAATGGAATGGAATGGAATGGAATGGAATTCAATGGAATGGAATGGAATCGAATGGAATCGAATGGAATCGAATGGAATCGAATGGAATCGAATGGAATGGAATGGAATGGAATGGAATAGAATGGAATCAACCCGAGTTGAATGGAACGGAACGGAAAGGAATGGAACGGAACGGAAAGGAACGGAATGGAATAGAATGGAATCAACCCGAGTAGAACGGAATGGAATGGAATGGAATGGAATGGAATTGAATGGAACAGAATTCAATGGAATGGAATGGAATGGAATGGAATTCCATGGAATGGAATGGAATGGAATTCCATGGAATGGAATGGAATGGAATGGAATGGAATTCCATGGAATGGAATGGAATGGAATGGAATGGAATGGAATCGACTGGAATCGATTGGAGTCGAATGGAATCGAATGGAATGGAATGGAATAGAATGGAATCAATCCGAGTAGAACGGAAAGGAACGGAACGGAACGGAACGGAACGGAACGGAAAGGAATGGAATGGAATGGAACGGAATTCAATGCAATAGATCGGAAATCATTGGAATGGAACGGAATGGAACGGAACGTAATGGAATGGAATGGAATGGAATGGAATGGAATGGAATGGAACGGAATGGAATGGAATGGAATTCAATGGAATGGAATGGAATGGAATGGAATGGAATGGAATGGAATCGAATTGAATCGAATGGAATCGAATGGAATAGAATGGAATCGAATGGAATGGAATGGAATAGAATGGAATCAACCCGAGTAGAACAGAACGGAACGGAACGGAACGGAACGGAACGGAAAGGAAAGGAATGGAATGGAATGGAACGGAATTCAATGCAATGGAACGGAATTCAATGGAATGGAACGGAATGGAACGGAATGGAACGGAACGGAATGGAATGGAAAGGAATGGAATGGAATGGAACGGAATGGAATGGAACGGAATGGAATGGAATGGAATGGAATGGAATTCTATGGAATGGAATGGAATTCAATGGAATGGAATACAATGAAATTCAATAGAATGGAATGGAATGGAATGGAATGGAATGGAATTCAATGGAATGGAATGGAATCGAATGGAATGGAATGGAATGGAATTCAATGGAATGGAATGGAATGGAATGGAATGGAATGGAATGGAATGGAATGGAATGGAATTCTATGGAATGGAATGGAATGGAATGGAATGGAATGGAATTCAATGGAATGGAATGGAATTCCATGGAATGGAATTCAATGGAATTCATTGGAATGGAATGGAATGGAATGGAATTCAATGGAATGGAATGGAATTCAATGGAATACAATGGAATGGAATGGAATCAACACAAGTAGAAAGGAATGGAACGGAACGGAACGGAACGGAACGGAATGGAATGGAATGAACCCGAGTAGAACGGAATGGAATGGAATGGAATGGAATGGAATGGAATCGAATGGAATGGAATGGAATAGAATGGAATCAACCCGAGTAGAACGGAATGGAACGGAATGGAACGGAATGGAACGGAACGGAACGGAACGGAACGGAACGGAATTCAATGGAATGGAACGGAATGGAATGGAATTCAATGGAATGGAACAGAATTCAATGCAATGGAATGGAATGGAATGGAACGGAATGGAACGGAACGGAACGGAACGGAACGGAATGGAATGGAATTCAGTGGAATGGAATGGAATGGAATGGAATTCCATGGAATGGAATTCAATGGAATGGAATGGAATGGAATGGAATGGAATGGAATGGAATGGAATGGAATTCAATGGAATGGAATGGAATTCAATGGAATGGAATGGAATGGAATGGAATGGAATGGAATGGAATGGAATGGAATCGAATGGAATCGAATAGAATCGAATGGAATGGAATGGAATAGAATGGAATCAACCCGAGTAGAATGGAATGGAATGGAATGGAATGGAATGGGATGGAATGGAATGGAATTCAAATGGAATGGAATGGAATGGAATGGAATTGAATGGAATGGAACGGAATTCAATGGAATGGAATGGAATGGAATGGAATTCAATGGAATGGAATGGAATGGAATGGAATCGAATGGAATCGAATGGAATCGAATGGAATCGAATGGAATCGAATGGAATGGAATGGAATAGAATGGAATCAACCCGAGTAGAACGGAATGGAATGGAATGGAATTGAATGGAACAGAATTCAATGGAATGGAATGGAATGGAATGGAATTCCATGGAATGGAATGGAATTCCATGGAATGGAATTCAATGGAATTCATTGGAATGGAATGGAATGGAATGGAATTCAATGGAATGGAATGGAATTCAATGGAATAGAATGGAATGGAATGGAATCAACACAAGTAGAAAGGAATGGAACGGAACGGAACGGAACGGAACGGAATGGAATGGAATGAACCCGAGTAGAACGGAATGGAATGGAATGGAATGGAATGGAATGGAATTGAATGGAATGGAATGGAATAGAATGGAATCAACCCGAGTAGAACGGAATGGAACGGAATGGAACGGAATGGAACGGAACGGAACGGAACGGAACGGAACGGAATTCAATGGAATGGAACGGAATGGAATGGAATTCAATGGAATGGAACAGAATTCAATGGAATGGAATGGAATGGAATGGAACGGAATGGAACGGAACGGAACGGAACGGAACGGAATGGAATGGAATTCAGTGGAATGGAATGGAATGGAATGGAATTCAATGGAATGGAATTCAATGGAATGGAATGGAATGGAATGGAATGGAATGGAATGGAATGGAATGGAATGGAATTCAATGGAATGGAATGGAATTCCATGGAATGGAATGGAATGGAATGGAATGGAATGGAGTGGAATGGAATCGAATGGAATCGAATGGAATCGAATGGAATGGAATGGAATAGAATGGAATCAACCCGAGTAGAATGGAATGGAATGGAATGGAATGGAATGGGATGGAATGGAATGGAATTCAAATGGAATGGAATGGAATGGAATGGAATGGAATGGAATGGAACGGAATTCAATGGAATGGAATGGAATGGAATGGAATTCAATGGAATGGAATGGAATGGAATGGAATCGAATGGAATCGAATGGAATCGAATGGAATCGAATGGAATCGAATGGAATGGAATGGAATAGAATGGAATCAACCCGAGTAGAACGGAATGGAATGGAATGGAATTGAATGGAACAGAATTCAATGGAATGGAATGGAATGGAATGGAATTCTATGGAATGGAATGGAATGGAATGGAATGGAATGGAATGGAATGGAACGGAATTCAGTGGAATGGAATGGAATGGAATGGAATGGAATGGAATGGAATGGAATTCAAATGGAATGGAATGGAATGGAATGGAATTGAATGGAATGGAACGGAATTCAATGGAATGGAATGGAATGGAATGGAATTCAATGGAATGGAATGGAATCGAATGGAATCGAATGGAATCGAATGGAATCGAATGGAATCGAATGGAATGGAATGGAATGGAACGGAATAGAATGGAATCAACCCGAGTTGAATGGAACGGAACGGAAAGGAATGGAACGGAACGGAAAGGAACGGAATGGAATAGAATGGAATCAACCCGAGTAGAACGGAATGGAATGGAATGGAATGGAATGGAATTGAATGGAACAGAATTCAATGGAATGGAATGGAATGGAATGGAATTCCATGGAATGGAATGGAATGGAATGGAATGGAATGGAATGGAATGGAATGGAATGGAATTCAATGGAATGGAATGGAATGGAATGGAATGGAATGGAATGGAATGGAATCGACTGGAATCGATTGGAGTCGAATGGAATCGAATGGAATGGAATGGAATAGAATGGAATCAATCCGAGTAGAACGGAATGGAACGGAACGGAACGGAACGGAACGGAAAGGAATGGAATGGAATGGAACGGAATTCAATGCAATAGATCGGAATTCAATGGAATGGAACGGAATGGAACGGAATGGAACGGAACGTAATGGAATGGAATGGAATGGAATGGAATGGAATGGAACGGAATGGAATGGAACGGAATGGAATGGAATGGAATTCAATGGAATGGAATGGAATGGAATGGTATGGAATGGAATGGAATCGAATTGAATCGAATGGAATTGAATGGAATAGAATGGAATCGAATGGAATGGAATGGAATAGAATGGAATCAACCCGAGTAGAACAGAACGGAACGGAACGGAACGGAACGGAACGGAACGGAAAGGAATGGAATGGAATGGAACGGAATTCAATGCAATGGAACGGAATTCAATGGAATGGAACGGAATGGAACGGAATGGAACGGAACGGAATGGAATGGAAAGGAATGGAATGGAATGGAACGGAATGGAATGGAACGGAATGGAATGGAATGGAATGGAATTCAATGGAATGGAATGGAATTCAATGGAATGGAATACAATGGAATTCAATAGAATGGAATGGAATGGAATGGAATGGAATGGAATTCAATGGAATGGAATGGAATCGAATGGAATGGAATGGAATGGAATTCAATGGAATGGAATGGAATGGAATGGAATGGAATGGAATGGAATGGAATGGAATGGAATTCTATGGAATGGAATGGAATGGAATGGAATGGAATTCAATGGAATGGAATGGAATTCCATGGAATGGAATTCAATGGAATTCAATGGAATGGAATGGAATGGAATGGAATTCAATGGAATGGAATGGAATTCAATGGAATAGAATGGAATGGAATGGAATCAACACAAGTAGAAAGGAATGGAACGGAACGGAACGGAATGGAATGGAATGAACCCGAGTAGAACGGAATGGAATGGAATGGAATGGAATGGAATGGAATCGAATGGAATGGAATGGAATAGAATGGAATCAACCCGAGTAGAACGGAATGGAACGGAATGGAACGGAATGGAACGGAACGGAACGGAACGGAACGGAACGGAATTCAATGGAATGGAACGGAATGGAATGGAATTCAATGGAATGGAACAGAATTCAATGGAATGGAATGGAATGGAATGGAACGGAATGGAACGGAACGGAACGGAACGGAACGGAATGGAATGGAATTCAGTGGAATGGAATGGAATGGAATGGAATTCGATGGAATGGAATTCAATGGAATGGAATGGAATGGAATGGAATGGAATGGAATTGAATGGAATGGAACGGAATTCAATGGAATGGAATGGAATGGAATGGAATTCAATGGAATGGAATGGAATCGAATGGAATCGAATGGAATCGAATGGAATCGAATGGAATCGAATGGAATCGAATGGAATGGAATGGAATAGAATGGAATCAACCCGAGTGGAATGTAACGGAACGGAACGGAACGGAACGGAATGGAATAGAATGGAATCAACCCGAGTAGAACGGAATGGAATGGAATGGAATTGAATGGAACAGAATTCAATGGAATGGAATGGAATGGAATGGAATTCTATGGAATGGAATGGAATGGAATGGAATGGAATGGAATGGAATGGAACGGAATTCTATGGAATGGAATGGAATGGAATGGAATTCAATGGAATGGAATGGAATTCAATGGAATGGAATGGAATGGAATGGAATGGAATGGAATGGAATGGAAAGGAATTCAATGAGAATGGAATGGAATGGAACGGAATGGAATGGAATGGAATGGAATTCAATGGAATGGAATGGAATGGAGTGGAATTCAATGGAATGGAATGGAATGGAATGGAATGGAATGGAATGGAAAGGAATGGAATTCAATGGAATAGAATGGAATGGAATGAAATCAACACAAGTAGAAAGGAATGGAACGGAACGGAACGGAACGGAATGGAATGGAATGAACCCGAGTAGAACGGAATGGAATGGAATGGAATGGAATGGAATGGAATGGAATCGAGTGGAATGGAATGGAATAGAATGGAATCAACCCGAGTAGAACGGAATGGAACGGAATGGAACGGAACGGAACGGAACGGAACGGAACGGAATTCAATGGAATGGAACGGAATGGAATGGAATTCAATGGAATGGAACGGAATTCAATGGAATGGAATGGAATGGAATGGAACGGAATGGAACGGAACGGAACGGAACGGAACGGAATGGAATGGAATTCAGTGGAATGGAATGGAATGGAATGGAATTCAATGGAATGGAATTCAATGGAATGGAATGGAATGGAATGGAATGGAATGGAACGGAATTCAATGGAATGGAATGGAATGGAATGGAATTCAATGAAATGGAATGGATATCAATGGAATGGAATGGAATGGAATGGAATGGAATGGAATGGAATGGAATGGAATGGAATGGAATGGAATAGAATGGAATCAACCCGAGTGGAATGGAATGGAATGGAATGGAATGGAATGGAATGGAATTGAATGGAATGGAACGGAATTCAATGGAATGGAATGGAATGGAATGGAATTCAATGGAATGGAACGGAATTCAATGGAATGGAATGGAATGGAATGGAATTCAATGGAATGGAATGGAATCGAATGGAATCGAATGGAATCGAATGGAATCGAATGGAATCGAATGGAATGGAATGGAATGGAATGGAATAGAATGGAATCAACCCGAGTTGAATGGAACGGAACGGAAAGGAATGGAACGGAACGGAAAGGAACGGAATGGAATAGAATGGAATCAACCCGAGTAGAACGGAATGGAATGGAATGGAATGGAATGGAATTGAATGGAACAGAATTCAATGGAATGGAATGGAATGGAATGGAATTCCATGGAATGGAATGGAATGGAATGGAATGGAATTCCATGGAATGGAATGGAATGGAATGGAATGGAATGGAATGGAATTCCATGGAATGGAATGGAATGGAATGGAATGGAATTCCATGGAATGGAATGGAATGGAATGGAATGGAATGGAATCGACTGGAATCGATTGGAGTCGAATGGAATCGAATGGAATGGAATGGAATAGAATGGAATCAATCCGAGTAGAACGGAAAGGAACGGAACGGAACGGAACGGAACGGAACGGAAAGGAATGGAATGGAATGGAACGGAATTCAATGCAATAGATCGGAATTCAATGGAATGGAACGGAATGGAACGGAACGTAATGGAATGGAATGGAATGGAAAGAACGGAATGGAATGGAACGGAATGGAATGGAATGGAATTCAATGGAATGGAATGGAATGGAATGGAATGGAATGGAATGGAATCGAATTGAATCGAATGGAATCGAAATGAATAGAATGGAATCGAATGGAATGGAATGGAATAGAATGGAATCAACCCGAGTAGAACAGAACGGAACGGAACGGAACGGAACGGAACGGAAAGGAAAGGAATGGAATGGAATGGAACGGAATTCAATGCAATGGAAAGGAATTCAATGGAATGGAACGGAATGGAACGGAATGGAACGGAACGGAATGGAATGGAAAGGAATGGAATGGAATGGAACGGAATGGAATGGAACGGAATGGAATGGAATGGAATGGAATGGAATTCTATGGAATGGAATGGAATTCAATGGAATGGAATACAATGGAATTCAATAGAATGGAATGGAATGGAATGGAATGGAATTCAATGGAATGGAATGGAATCGAATGGAATGGAATGGAATGGAATTCAATGGAATGGAATGGAATGGAATGGAATGGAATGGAATGGAATGGAATGGAATGGAATTCTATGGAATGGAATGGAATGGAATGGAATGGAATGGAATTCAATGGAATGGAATGGAATTCCATGGAATGGAATTCAATGGAATTCATTGGAATGGAATGGAATGGAATGGAATTCAATGGAATGGAATGGAATTCAATGGAATACAATGGAATGGAATGGAATCAACACAAGTAGAAAGGAATGGAACGGAACGGAACGGAACGGAACGGAATGGAATGGAATGAACCCGAGTAGAACGGAATGGAATGGAATGGAATGGAATGGAATGGAAGTGAATGGAATGGAATGGAATAGAATGGAATCAACCCGAGTAGAACGGAATGGAACGGAATGGAACGGAATGGAACGGAACGGAACGGAACGGAACGGAACGGAATTCAATGGAATGGAACGGAATGGAATGGAATTCAATGGAATGGAACAGAATTCAATGGAATGGAATGGAATGGAATGGAACGGAATGGAACGGAACGGAACGGAACGGAACGGAATGGAATGGAATTCAGTGGAATGGAATGGAATGGAATGGAATTCAATGGAATGGAATTCAATGGAATGGAATGGAATGGAATGGAATGGAATGGAATGGAATGGAATGGAATGGAATTCAATGGAATGGAATGGAATTCAATGGAATGGAATGGAATGGAATGGAATGGAATGGAATGGAATGGAATCGAATGGAATCGAATGGAATCGAATGGAATGGAATGGAATAGAATGGAATCAACCCGAGTAGAATGGAATGGAATGGAATGGAATGGAATGGGATGGAATGGAATGGAATTCAAATGGAATGGAATGGAATGGAATGGAATTGAATGGAATGGAACGGAATTCAATGGAATGGAATGGAATGGAATGGAATTCAATGGAATGGAATGGAATGGAATGGAATCGAATGGAATCGAATGGAATCGAATGGAATCGAATGGAATCGAATGGAATGGAATGGAATAGAATGGAATCAACCCGAGTAGAACGGAATGGAATGGAATGGAATTGAATGGAACAGAATTCAATGGAATGGAATGGAATGGAATGGAATTCTATGGAATGGAATGGAATGGAATGGAATGGAATGGAATGGAACGGAATTCAATGGAATGGAATGGAATGGAATGGAATGGAATGGAATGGAATGGAATTCAAATGGAATGGAATGGAATGGAATGGAATTGAATGGAATGGAACGGAATTCAATGGAATGGAATGGAATGGAATGGAATTCAATGGAATGGAATGGAATCGAATGGAATCGAATGGAATCGAATGGAATCGAATGGAATCGAATGGAATGGAATGGAATGGAATGGAATAGAATGGAATCAACCCGAGTTGAATGGAACGGAACGGAAAGGAATGGAACGGAACGGAAAGGAACGGAATGGAATAGAATGGAATCAACCCGAGTAGAACGGAATGGAATGGAATGGAATGGAATGGAATTGAATGGAACAGAATTCAATGGAATGGAATGGAATGGAAAGGAATACCATGGAATGGAATGGAATGGAATGGAATGGAATGGAATGGAATGGAATGGAATTCAATGGAATGGAATGGAATGGAATGGAATGGAATGGAATGGAATGGAATCGACTGGAATCGATTGGAGTCGAATGGAATCGAATGGAATGGAATGGAATAGAATGGAATCAATCCGAGTAGAACGGAAAGGAACGGAACGGAACGGAACGGAACGGAACGGAAAGGAATGGAATGGAATGGAACGGAATTCAATGCAATAGATCGGAATTCAATGGAATGGAACGGAATGGAACGGAATGGAACGGAACGTAATGGAATGGAATGGAATGGAATGGAATGGAATGGAACGGAATGGAATGGAACGGAATGGAATGGAATGGAATTCAATGGAATGGAATGGAATGGAATGGAATGGAATGGAATGGAATCGAATTGAATCGAATGGAATCGAATGGAATAGAATGGAATCGAATGGAATGGAATGGAATAGAATGGAATCAACCCGAGTAGAACAGAACGGAACGGAACGGAACGGAACGGAACGGAACGGAAAGGAATGGAATGGAATGGAACGGAATTCAATGCAATGGAACGGAATTCAATGGAATGGAACGGAATGGAACGGAATGGAACGGAACGGAATGGAATGGAAAGGAATGGAATGGAATGGAACGGAATGGAATGGAACGGAATGGAATGGAATGGAATGGAATGGAATTCAATGGAATGGAATGGAATTCAATGGAACGGAATACAATGGAATTCAATAGAATGGAATGGAATGGAATGGAATGGAATGGAATTCAATGGAATGGAATGGAATCGAATGGAATGGAATGGAATGGAATTCAGTGGAATGGAATGGAATGGAATGGAATGGAATGGAATGGAATGGAATGGAATGGAATGGAATTCTATGGAATGGAATGGAATGGAATGGAATGGAATTCAATGGAATGGAATGGAATTCCATGGAATGGAATTCAATGGAATTCATTGGAATGGAATGGAATGGAATGGAATTCAATGGAATGGAATGGAATTCAATGGAATAGAATGGAATGGAATGGAATCAACACAAGTAGAAAGGAATGGAACGGAACGGAACGGAACGGAACGGAATGGAATGGAATGAACCCGAGTAGAACGGAATGGAATGGAATGGAATGGAATGGAATGGAATCGAATGGAATGGAATGGAATAGAATGGAATCAACCCGAGTAGAACGGAATGGAACGGAATGGAACGGAATGGAACGGAACGGAACGGAACGGAACGGAACGGAATTCAATGGAATGGAACGGAATGGAATGGAATTCAATGGAATGGAACAGAATTCAATGGAATGGAATGGAATGGAATGGAACGGAATGGAACGGAACGGAACGGAACGGAACGGAATGGAATGGAATTCAGTGGAATGGAATGGAATGGAATGGAATTCAATGGAATGGAATTCAATGGAATGGAATGGAATGGAATGGAATGGAATGGAATGGAATGGAATGGAATTCAATGGAATGGAATGGAATTCAATGGAATGGAATGGAATGGAATGGAATGGAATGGAATGGAATCGAATGGAATCGAATGGAATGGAATGGAATGGAATGGAATAGAATGGAATCAACCCGAGTAGAATGGAATGGAATGGAATGGAATGGAATGGGATGGAATGGAATGGAATTCAAATGGAATGGAATGGAATGGAATGGAATTGAATGGAATGGAACGGAATTCAATGGAATGGAATGGAATGGAATGGAATTCAATGGAATGGAATGGAATGGAATGGAATGGAATGGAATCGAATGGAATCGAATGGAATCGAATGGAATCGAATGGAATGGAATGGAATAGAATGGAATCAACCCGAGTAGAACGGAATGGAATGGAATGGAATTGAATGGAACAGAATTCAATGGAATGGAATGGAATGGAATGGAATTCTATGGAATGGAATGGAATGGAATGGAATGGAATGGAATGGAACGGAATTCAATGGAATGGAATGGAATGGAATGGAATGGAATGGAATGGAATTCAAATGGAATGGAATGGAATGGAATGGAATTGAATGGAATGGAACGGAATGCAATGGAATGGAATGGAATGGAATGGAATTCAATGGAATGGAATGGAATCGAATGGAATCGAATGGAATCGAATGGAATCGAATGGAATCGAATGGAATCGAATGGAATGCAATGGAATGGAATGGAATAGAATGGAATCAACCCGAGTTGAATGGAACGGAACGGAAAGGAATGGAACGGAACGGAAAGGAACGGAATGGAATAGAATGGAATCAAGCCGAGTAGAACGGAATGGAATGGAATGGAATGGAATGGAATTGAATGGAACAGAATTCAATGGAATGGAATGGAATGGAATGGAATTCCATGGAATGGAATGGAATGGAATGGAATGGAATGGAATGGAATGGAATGGAATGGAATGGAATTCAATGGAATGGAATGGAATGGAATGGAATGGAATGGAATGGAATGGAATCGACTGGAATCGATTGGAGTCGAATGGAATCGAATGGAATGGAATGGAATAGAATGGAATCAATCCGAGTAGAACGGAAAGGAACGGAACGGAACGGAATGGAACGGAACGGAAAGGAATGGAATGGAATGGAATTCAATGGAATGGAATGGAATTCAATGGAATGGAATGGAATGGAATGGAATGGAATGGAATTCAATGGAATGGAGTGGAATTCCATGGAATGGAATTCAATGGAATTCAATGGAATGGAATGGAATGGAATGGAATTCAATGGAATGGAATGGAATTCAATGGAATAGAATGGAATGGAATGGAATCAACACAAGTAGAAAGGAATGGAACGGAACGGAACGGAATGGAATGGAATGAACCCGAGTAGAACGGAATGGAATGGAATGGAATGGAATGGAATGGAATCGAATGGAATGGAATGGAATAGAATGGAATCAACCCGAGTAGAACGGAATGGAACGGAATGGAACGGAATGGAACGGAACGGAACGGAACGGAACGGAACGGAATTCAATGGAATGGAACGGAATGGAATGGAATTCAATGGAATGGAACAGAATTCAATGGAATGGAATGGAATGGAATGGAACGGAATGGAACGGAACGGAACGGAACGGAACGGAATGGAATGGAATTCAGTGGAATGGAATGGAATGGAATGGAATTCAATGGAATGGAATTCAATGGAATGGAATGGAATGGAATGGAATGGAATGGAATTGAATGGAATGGAACGGAATTCAATGGAATGGAATGGAATGGAATGGAATTCAATGGAATGGAATGGAATCGAATGGAATCGAATGGAATCGAATGGAATCGAATGGAATCGAATGGAATCGAATGGAATGGAATGGAATAGAATGGAATCAACCCGAGTGGAATGTAACGGAACGGAACGGAACGGAACGGAATGGAATAGAATGGAATCAACCCGAGTAGAACGGAATGGAATGGAATGGAATTGAATGGAACAGAATTCAATGGAATGGAATGGAATGGAATGGAATTCTATGGAATGGAATGGAATGGAATGGAATGGAATGGAATGGAATGGAACGGAATTCAATGGAATGGAATGGAATGGAATGGAATTCAATGGAATGGAATGGAATTCAATGGAATGGAATGGAATGGAATGGAATGGAATGGAAAGGAATTCAATGAGAATGGAATGGAATGGAATGGAATGGAATGGAATGGAATTCAATGGAATGGAATGGAATGGAGTGGAATTCAATGGAATGGAATGGAATGGAATGGAATGGAATGGAATGGAAAGGAATGGAATTCAATGGAATAGAATGGAATGGAATGAAATCAACACAAGTAGAAAGGAATGGAACGGAACGGAACGGAACGGAATGGAATGGAATGAACCCGAGTAGAACGGAATGGAATGGAATGGAATGGAATGGAATGGAATGGAATCGAGTGGAATGGAATGGAATAGAATGGAATCAACCCGAGTAGAACGGAATGGAACGGAATGGAACGGAACGGAACGGAACGGAACGGAACGGAATTCAATGGAATGGAACGGAATGGAATGGAATTCAATGGAATGGAACGGAATTCAATGGAATGGAATGGAATGGAATGGAACGGAATGGAACGGAACGGAACGGAACGGAACGGAATGGAATGGAATTCAGTGGAATGGAATGGAATGGAATGGAATTCAATGGAATGGAATTCAATGGAATGGAATGGAAGGGAATGGAATGGAATGGAACGGAATTCAATGGAATGGAATGGAATGGAATTCAATGAAATGGAATGGATATCAATGGAATGGAATGGAATGGAATGGAATGGAATGGAATGGAATGGAATGGAATGGAATGGAATGGAATCGAATGGAATGGAATAGAATGGAATCAACCCGAGTGGAATGGAATGGAATGGAATGGAATGGAATGGAATGGAATGGAATGGAATTCAAATGGAATGGAATGGAATGGAATGGAATTGAATGGAATGGAACGGAATTCAATGGAATGGAATGGAATGGAATGGAATTCAATGGAATGGAACGGAATTCAATGGAATGGAATGGAATGGAATGGAATTCAATGGAATGGAATGGAATCGAATGGAATCGAATGGAATCGAATGGAATCGAATGGAATCGAATGGAATGGAATGGAATGGAATGGAATAGAATGGAATCAACCCGAGTTGAATGGAACGGAACGGAAAGGAATGGAACGGAACGGAAAGGAACGGAATGGAATAGAATGGAATCAACCCGAGTAGAACGGAATGGAATGGAATGGAATGGAATGGAATTGAATGGAACAGAATTCAATGGAATGGAATGGAATGGAATGGAATTCCATGGAATGGAATGGAATGGAATGGAATGGAATGGAATGGAATGGAATGGAATGGAATGGAATTCAATGGAATGGAATGGAATGGAATGGAATGGAATGGAATGGAATGGAATCGACTGGAATCGATTGGAGTCGAATGGAATCGAATGGAATGGAATGGAATAGAATGGAATCAATCCGAGTAGAACGGAAAGGAACGGTACGGAACGGAACGGAACGGAACGGAAAGGAATGGAATGGAATGGAACGGAATTCCATGGAATGGAATGGAATGGAATGGAATGGAATGGAATGGAATTCCATGGAATGGAATGGAATGGAATGGAATGGAATTCAATGGAATGGAATGGAATGGAATGGAATGGAATGGAATCGACTGGAATCGATTGGAGTCGAATGGAATCGAATGGAATGGAATGGAATAGAATGGAATCAATCCGAGTAGAACGGAAAGGAACGGAACGGAACGGAACGGAACGGAACGGAACGGAAAGGAATGGAATGGAATGGAACGGAATTCAATGCAATAGATCGGAATTCAATGGAATGGAACGGAATGGAACGGAACGTAATGGAATGGAATGGAATGGAATGGAACGGAATGGAATGGAACGGAATGGAATGGAATGGAATTCAATGGAATGGAATGGAATGGAATGGAATGGAATGGAATGGAATCGAATTGAATCGAATGGAATCGAATGGAATAGAATGGAATCGAATGGAATGGAATGGAATAGAATGGAATCAACCCGAGTAGAACAGAACGGAACGGAACGGAACGGAACGGAACGGAAAGGAAAGGAATGGAATGGAATGGAACGGAATTCAATGCAATGGAACGGAATTCAATGGAATGGAACGGAATGGAACGGAATGGAACGGAACGGAATGGAATGGAAAGGAATGGAATGGAATGGAACGGAATGGAATGGAACGGAATGGAATGGAATGGAATGGAATGGAATTCTATGGAATGGAATGGAATTCAATGGAATGGAATACAATGGAATTCAATAGAATGGAATGGAATGGAATGGAATGGAATGGAATTCAATGGAATGGAATGGAATCGAATGGAATGGAATGGAATGGAATTCAATGGAATGGAATGGAATGGAATGGAATGGAATGGAATGGAATGGAATGGAATGGAATGGAATTCTATGGAATGGAATGGAATGGAATGGAATGGAATGGAATTCAATGGAATGGAATGGAATTCCATGGAATGGAATTCAATGGAATTCATTGGAATGGAATGGAATGGAATGGAATTCAATGGAATGGAATGGAATTCAATGGAATACAATGGAATGGAATGGAATCAACACAAGTAGAAAGGAATGGAACGGAACGGAACGGAACGGAACGGAATGGAATGGAATGAACCCGAGTAGAACGGAATGGAATGGAATGGAATGGAATGGAATGGAATCGAATGGAATGGAATGGAATAGAATGGAATCAACCCGAGTAGAACGGAATGGAACGGAATGGAACGGAATGGAACGGAACGGAACGGAACGGAACGGAACGGAATTCAATGGAATGGAACGGAATGGAATGGAATTCAATGGAATGGAACAGAATTCAATGGAATGGAATGGAATGGAATGGAACCGAATGGAACGGAACGGAACGGAACGGAACGGAATGGAATGGAATTCAGTGGAATGGAATGGAATGGAATGGAATTCCATGGAATGGAATTCAATGGAATGGAATGGAATGGAATGGAATGGAATGGAATGGAATGGAATGGAATTCAATGGAATGGAATGGAATTCAATGGAATGGAATGGAATGGAATGGAATGGAATGGAATGGAATGGAATGGAATGGAATCGAATGGAATCGAATGGAATCGAATGGAATGGAATGGAATAGAATGGAATCAACCCGAGTAGAATGGAATGGAATGGAATGGAATGGAATGGGATGGAATGGAATGGAATTCAAATGGAATGGAATGGAATGGAATGGAATTGAATGGAATGGAACGGAATTCAATGGAATGGAATGGAATGGAATGGAATTCAATGGAATGGAATGGAATGGAATGGAATCGAATGGAATCGAATGGAATCGAATGGAATCGAATGGAATCGAATGGAATGGAATGGAATAGAATGGAATCAACCCGAGTAGAACGGAATGGAATGGAATGGAATTGAATGGAACAGAATTCAATGGAATGGAATGGAATGGAATGGAATTCTATGGAATGGAATGGAATGGAATGGAATGGAATGGAATGGAACGGAATTCAATGGAATGGAATGGAATGGAATGGAATGGAATGGAATGGAATGGAATTCAAATGGAATGGAATGGAATGGAATGGAATTGAATGGAATGGAACGGAATTCAATGGAATGGAATGGAATGGAATGGAATTCAATGGAATGGAATGGAATCGAATGGAATCGAATGGAATCGAATGGAATCGAATGGAATCGAATGGAATCGAATGGAATGGAATGGAATGGAATGGAATAGAATGGAGTCAACCCGAGTTGAATGGAACGGAACGGAAAGGAATGGAATGGAACGGAAAGGAACGGAATGGAATAGAATGGAATCAACCCGAGTAGAACGGAATGGAATGGAATGGAATGGAATGGAATTGAATGGAACAGAATTCAATGGAATGGAATGGAATGGAATGGAATTCCATGGAATGGAATGGAATGGAATGGAATGGAATGGAATGGAATGGAATGGAATGGAATGGAATTCAATGGAATGGAATGGAATGGAATGGAATGGAATGGAATGGAATGGAATCGACTGGAATCGATTGGAGTCGAATGGAATGGAATGGAATGGAATGGAATAGAATGGAATCAATCCGAGTAGAACGGAAAGGAACGGAACGGAACGGAACGGAACGGAACGGAAAGGAATGGAATGGAATGGAACGGAATTCAATGCAATAGATCGGAATTCAATGGAATGGAACGGAATGGAACGGAATGGAACGGAACGTAATGGAATGGAATGGAATGGAATGGAATGGAATGGAACGGAATGGAATGGAACGGAATGGAATGGAATGGAATTCAATGGAATGGAATGGAATGGAATGGAATGGAATGGAATGGAATCGAATTGAATCGAATGGAATCGAATGGAATAGAATGGAATCGAATGGAATGGAATGGAATAGAATGGAATCAACCCGAGTAGAACAGAACGGAACGGAACGGAACGGAACGGAACGGAACGGAAAGGAATGGAATGGAATGGAACGGAATTCAATGCAATGGAACGGAATTCAATGGAATGGAACGGAATGGAACGGAATGGAACGGAACAGAATGGAATGGAAAGGAATGGAATGGAATGGAACGGAATGGAATGGAACGGAATGGAATGGAATGGAATGGAATGGAATTCAATGGAATGGAATGGAATTCAATGGAATGGAATACAATGGAATTCAATAGAATGGAATGGAATGGAATGGAATGGAATGGAATTCAATGGAATGGAATGGAATCGAATGGAATGGAATGGAATGGAATTCAATGGAATGGAATGGAATGGAATGGAATGGAATGGAATGGAATGGAATGGAATTCTATGGAATGGAATGGAATGGAATGGATTGGAATTCAATGGAATGGAATGGAATTCCATGTAATGGAATTCAATGGAATTCAATGGAATGGAATGGAATGGAATGGAATGGAATGGAATGGAATCGAATTGAATCGAATGGAATCGAATGGAATAGAATGGAATCGAATGGAATGGAATGGAATAGAATGGAATCAACCCGAGTAGAACAGAACGGAACGGAACGGAACGGAACGGAACGGAACGGAAAGGAATGGAATGGAATGGAACGGAATTCAATGCAATGGAACGGAATTCAATGGAATGGAACGGAATGGAACGGAATGGAACGGAACAGAATGGAATGGAAAGGAATGGAATGGAATGGAACGGAATGGAATGGAACGGAATGGAATGGAATGGAATGGAATGGAATTCAATGGAATGGAATGGAATTCAATGGAATGGAATACAATGGAATTCAATAGAATGGAATGGAATGGAATGGAATGGAATGGAATTCAATGGAATGGAATGGAATCGAATGGAATGGAATGGAATGGAATTCAATGGAATGGAATGGAATGGAATGGAATGGAATGGAATGGAATGGAATGGAATTCTATGGAATGGAATGGAATGGAATGGAATGGAATTCAATGGAATGGAATGGAATTCCATGTAATGGAATTCAATGGAATTCAATGTAATGGAATGGAATGGAATGGAATTCAATGGAATGGTATGGAATTCAATGGAATAGAATGGAATGGAATGGAATCAACACAAGTAGAAAGGAATGGAACGGAACGGAACGGAACGGAACGGAATGGAATGGAATGAACCCGAGTAGAACGGAATGGAATGGAATGGAATGGAATGGAATCGAATGGAATGGAATGGAATAGAATGGAATCAACCCGAGTAGAACGGAATGGAACGGAATGGAACGGAATGGAACGGAACGGAACGGAACGGAACGGAACGGAATTCAATGGAATGGAACGGAATGGAATGGAATTCAGTGGAATGGAACAGAATTCAATGGAATGGAATGGAATGGAATGGAACGGAATGGAACGGAACGGAACGGAACGGAACGGAATGGAATGGAATTCAGTGGAATGGAATGGAATGGAATGGAATTCAATGGAATGGAATTCAATGGAATGGAATGGAATGGAATGGAATGGAATGGAATTGAATGGAATGGAACGGAATTCAATGGAATGGAATGGAATGGAATGGAATTCAATGGAATGGAATGGAATCGAATGGAATCGAATGGAATCGAATGGAATCGAATGGAATCGAATGGAATCGAATGGAATGGAATGGAATAGAATGGAATCAACCCGAGTGGAATGGAACGGAACGGAACGGAACGGAACGGAACGGAATGGAATAGAATGGAATCAACCCGAGTAGAACGGAATGGAATGGAATGGAATTGAATGGAACAGAATTCAATGGAATGGAATGGAATGGAATGGAATTCTATGGAATGGAATGGAATGGAATGGAATGGAATGGAATGGAACGGAATTCAATGGAATGGAATGGAATGGAATGTTATTCAATGGAATGGAATGGAATTCAATGGAATGGAATGGAATGGAATGGAATGGAATGGAATGGAATGGAAAGGAATTCAATGAGAATGGAATGGAATGGAATGGAATGGAATGGAATGGAATGGAATGGAATGGAATTCAATGGAATGGAATGGAATGGAGTGGAATTCAATGGAATGGAATGGAATGGAATGGAATGGAATGGAATGGAATTCAATTGAATGGAATGGAATGGAATGGAATTGAATGGAATGGAATGGAATGGAATTCAATGGAATGGAATGGAATTCAATGGAATGGAACGGAATGGAATGGAATGGAATGGAATGGAATAGAATGGAATCAACCCGAGTAGAACGGAATGGAACGGAATGGAACGGAATGGAACGGAACGGAACGGAACGGAATTCAATGGAATGGAACGGAATGGAATGGAATTCAATGTAATGGAGCGGAATTCAATGGAATGGAATGGAATGGAATGGAATGGAACGGAACGGAACGGAACGGAACGGAACGGAACGGAATGGAATGGAATTCAGTGGAATGGAATGGAATGGAATGGAATTCCATGGAATGGAATTCAATGGAATGGAATGGAATGGAATGGAATGGAATGGAATGGAATGGAATGGAATGGAATTCAATGGAATGGAATGGAATTCAATGGAATGGAATGGAATGGAATGGAATGGAATGGAATGGAATGGAATGGAATCGAATGGAATCGAATGGAATCGAATGGAATCGAATGGAATCGAATGGAATGGAATGGAATAGAATGGAATCAACCCGAGTAGAATGGAATGGAATGGAATGGAATGGAATGGGATGGAATGGAATGGAATTCAAATGGAATGGAATGGAATGGAATGGAATTGAATGGAATGGAACGGAATTCAATGGAATGGAATGGAATGGAATGGAATTCAATGGAATGGAATGGAATGGAATGGAATCGAATGGAATCGAATGGAATCGAATGGAATCGAATGGAATCGAATGGAATGGAATGGAATAGAATGGAATCAACCCGAGTAGAACGGAATGGAATGGAATGGAATTGAATGGAACAGAATTCAATGGAATGGAATGGAATGGAATGGAATTCTATGGAGTGGAATGGAATGGAATGGAATGGAATGGAATGGAACGGAATTCAATGGAATGGAATGGAATGGAATGGAATGGAATGGAATGGAATGGAATTCAAATGGAATGGAATGGAATGGAATGGAATTGAGTGGAATGGAACGGAATTCAATGGAATGGAATGGAATGGAATGGAATTCAATGGAATGGAATGGAAACGAATGGAATCGAATGGAATCGAATGGAATCGAATGGAATCGAATGGAATCGAATGGAATGGAATGGAATGGAATGGAATAGAATGGAATCAACCCGAGTTGAATGGAACGGAACGGAAAGGAATGGAACGGAACGGAAAGGAACGGAATGGAATAGAATGGAATCAACCCGAGTAGAACGGAATGGAATGGAATGGAATGGAATGGAATTGAATGGAACAGAATTCAATGGAATGGAATGGAATGGAATGGAATTCCATGGAATGGAATGGAATGGAATGGAATGGAATGGAATGGAATGGAATGGAATGGAATTCAATGGAATGGAATGGAATGGAATGGAATGGAATGGAATGGAATGGAATCGACTGGAATCGATTGGAGTCGAATGGAATCGAATGGAATGGAATGGAATAGAATGGAATCAATCCGAGTAGAACGGAAAGGAACGGAACGGAACGGAACGGAACGGAACGGAAAGGAATGGAATGGAATGGAACGGAATTCAATGCAATAGATCGGAATTCAATGGAATGGAACGGAATGGAACGGAATGGAACGGAACGTAATGGAATGGAATGGAATGGAATGGAATGGAATGGAACGGAATGGAATGGAACGGAATGGAATGGAATGGAATTCAATGGAATGGAATGGAATGGAATGGAATGGAATGGAATGGAATCGAATTGAATCGAATGGAATCGAATGGAATAGAATGGAATCGAATGGAATGGAATGGAATAGAATGGAATCAACCCGAGTAGAACAGAACGGAACGGAACGGAACGGAACGGAACGGAACGGAAAGGAATGGAATGGAATGGAACGGAATTCAATGCAATGGAACGGAATTCAATGGAATGGAACGGAATGGAACGGAATGGAACGGAACAGAATGGAATGGAAAGGAATGGAATGGAATGGAACGGAATGGAATGGAACGGAATGGAATGGAATGGAATGGAATGGAATTCAATGGAATGGAATGGAATTCAATGGAATGGAATACAATGGAATTCAATAGAATGGAATGGAATGGAATGGAATGGAATGGAATTCAATGGAATGGAATGGAATCGAATGGAATGGAATGGAATGGAATTCAATGGAATGGAATGGAATGGAATGGAATGGAATGGAATTCCATGTAATGGAATTCAATGGAATTCAATGTAATGGAATGGAATGGAATGGAATTCAATGGAATGGTATGGAATTCAATGGAATAGAATGGAATGGAATGGAATCAACACAAGTAGAAAGGAATGGAACGGAACGGAACGGAACGGAACGGAATGGAATGGAATGAACCCGAGTAGAACGGAATGGAATGGAATGGAATGGAATGGAATCGAATGGAATGGAATGGAATAGAATGGAATCAACCCGAGTAGAACGGAATGGAACGGAATGGAACGGAATGGAACGGAACGGAACGGAACGGAACGGAACGGAATTCAATGGAATGGAACGGAATGGAATGGAATTCAGTGGAATGGAACAGAATTCAATGGAATGGAATGGAATGGAATGGAACGGAATGGAACGGAACGGAACGGAACGGAACGGAATGGAATGGAATTCAGTGGAATGGAATGGAATGGAATGGAATTCAATGGAATGGAATTCAATGGAATGGAATGGAATGGAATGGAATGGAATGGAATTGAATGGAATGGAACGGAATTCAATGGAATGGAATGGAATGGAATGGAATTCAATGGAATGGAATGGAATCGAATGGAATCGAATGGAATCGAATGGAATCGAATGGAATCGAATGGAATCGAATGGAATGGAATGGAATAGAATGGAATCAACCCGAGTGGAATGGAACGGAACGGAACGGAACGGAACGGAACGGAATGGAATAGAATGGAATCAACCCGAGTAGAACGGAATGGAATGGAATGGAATTGAATGGAACAGAATTCAATGGAATGGAATGGAATGGAATGGAATTCTATGGAATGGAATGGAATGGAATGGAATGGAATGGAATGGAACGGAATTCAATGGAATGGAATGGAATGGAATGTTATTCAATGGAATGGAATGGAATTCAATGGAATGGAATGGAATGGAATGGAATGGAATGGAATGGAATGGAAAGGAATTCAATGAGAATGGAATGGAATGGAATGGAATGGAATGGAATGGAATGGAATGGAATGGAATTCAATGGAATGGAATGGAATGGAGTGGAATTCAATGGAATGGAATGGAATGGAATGGAATGGAATGGAATGGAATTCAATTGAATGGAATGGAATGGAATGGAATTGAATGGAATGGAATGGAATGGAATTCAATGGAATGGAATGGAATTCAATGGAATGGAACGGAATGGAATGGAATGGAATGGAATGGAATAGAATGGAATCAACCCGAGTAGAACGGAATGGAACGGAATGGAACGGAATGGAACGGAACGGAACGGAACGGAATTCAATGGAATGGAACGGAATGGAATGGAATTCAATGTAATGGAGCGGAATTCAATGGAATGGAATGGAATGGAATGGAATGGAACGGAACGGAACGGAACGGAACGGAACGGAACGGAATGGAATGGAATTCAGTGGAATGGAATGGAATGGAATGGAATTCCATGGAATGGAATTCAATGGAATGGAATGGAATGGAATGGAATGGAATGGAATGGAATGGAATGGAATGGAATTCAATGGAATGGAATGGAATTCAATGGAATGGAATGGAATGGAATGGAATGGAATGGAATGGAATGGAATGGAATCGAATGGAATCGAATGGAATCGAATGGAATCGAATGGAATCGAATGGAATGGAATGGAATAGAATGGAATCAACCCGAGTAGAATGGAATGGAATGGAATGGAATGGAATGGGATGGAATGGAATGGAATTCAAATGGAATGGAATGGAATGGAATGGAATTGAATGGAATGGAACGGAATTCAATGGAATGGAATGGAATGGAATGGAATTCAATGGAATGGAATGGAATGGAATGGAATCGAATGGAATCGAATGGAATCGAATGGAATCGAATGGAATCGAATGGAATGGAATGGAATAGAATGGAATCAACCCGAGTAGAACGGAATGGAATGGAATGGAATTGAATGGAACAGAATTCAATGGAATGGAATGGAATGGAATGGAATTCTATGGAGTGGAATGGAATGGAATGGAATGGAATGGAATGGAACGGAATTCAATGGAATGGAATGGAATGGAATGGAATGGAATGGAATGGAATGGAATTCAAATGGAATGGAATGGAATGGAATGGAATTGAGTGGAATGGAACGGAATTCAATGGAATGGAATGGAATGGAATGGAATTCAATGGAATGGAATGGAATCGAATGGAATCGAATGGAATCGAATGGAATCGAATGGAATCGAATGGAATCGAATGGAATGGAATGGAATGGAATGGAATAGAATGGAATCAACCCGAGTTGAATGGAACGGAACGGAAAGGAATGGAACGGAACGGAAAGGAACGGAATGGAATAGAATGGAATCAACCCGAGTAGAACGGAATGGAATGGAATGGAATGGAATGGAATTGAATGGAACAGAATTCAATGGAATGGAATGGAATGGAATGGAATTCCATGGAATGGAATGGAATGGAATGGAATGGAATGGAATGGAATGGAATGGAATGGAATTCAATGGAATGGAATGGAATGGAATGGAATGGAATGGAATGGAATGGAATCGACTGGAATCGATTGGAGTCGAATGGAATCGAATGGAATGGAATGGAATAGAATGGAATCAATCCGAGTAGAACGGAAAGGAACGGTACGGAACGGAACGGAACGGAACGGAAAGGAATGGAATGGAATGGAACGGAATTCAATGCAATAGATCGGAATTCAATGGAATGGAACGGAATGGAACGGAATGGAACGGAACGTAATGGAATGGAATGGAATGGAATGGAATGGAATGGAACGGAATGGAATGGAACGGAATGGAATGGAATGGAATTCAATGGAATGGAATGGAATGGAATGGAATGGAATGGAATGGAATCGAATTGAATCGAATGGAATCGAATGGAATAGAATGGAATCGAATGGAATGGAATGGAATAGAATGGAATCAACCCGAGTAGAACAGAACGGAACAGAACGGAACGGAACGGAACGGAACGGAAAGGAATGGAATGGAATGGAACGGAATTCAATGCAATGGAACGGAATTCAATGGAATGGAACGGAATGGAACGGAATGGAACGGAACGGAATGGAATGGAAACGAATGGAATGGAATGGAACGGAATGGAATGGAACAGAATGGAATGGAATGGAATGGAATGGAATTCAATGGAATGGAATGGAATTCAATGGAATGGAATACAATGGAATTCAATAGAATGGAATGGAATGGAATGGAATGGAATGGAATTCAATGGAATGGAATGGAATCGAATGGAATGGAATGGAATGGAATTCAATGGAATGGAATGGAATGGAATGGAATGGAATGGAATGGAATGGAATGGAATGGAATGGAATTCTATGGAATGGAATGGAATGGAATGGAATGGAATTCAATGGAATGGAATGGAATTCCATGTAATGGAATTCAATGGAATTCAATGGAATGGAATGGAATGGAATGGAATTCAATGGAATGGAATGGAATTCAATGGAATAGAATGGAATGGAATGGAATCAACACAAGTAGAAAGGAATGGAACGGAACGGAACGGAACGGAACGGAATGGAATGGAATGAACCCGAGTAGAACGGAATGGAATGGAATGGAATGGAATGGAATGGAATCGAATGGAATGGAATGGAATAGAATGGAATCAACCCGAGTAGAACGGAATGGAACGGAATGGAACGGAATGGAACGGAACGGAACGGAACGGAACGGAACGGAATTCAATGGAATGGAACGGAATGGAATGGAATTCAATGGAATGGAACAGAATTCAATGGAATGGAATGGAATGGAATGGAACGGAATGGAACGGAACGGAACGGAACGGAACGGAATGGAATGGAATTCAGTGGAATGGAATGGAATGGAATGGAATTCAATGGAATGGAATTCAATGGAATGGAATGGAATGGAATGGAATGGAATGGAATTGAATGGAATGGAACGGAATTCAATGGAATGGAATGGAATGGAATGGAATTCAATGGAATGGAATGGAATCGAATGGAATCGAATGGAATCGAATGGAATCGAATGGAATCGAATGGAATCGAATGGAATGGAATGGAATAGAATGGAATCAACCCGAGTGGAATGGAACGGAACGGAACGGAACGGAACGGAACGGAATGGAATAGAATGGAATCAACCCGAGTAGAACGGAATGGAATGGAATGGAATTGAATGGAACAGAATTCAATGGAATGGAATGGAATGGAATGGAATTCTATGGAATGGAATGGAATGGAATGGAATGGAATGGAATGGAACGGAATTCAATGGAATGGAATGGAATGGAATGTTATTCAATGGAATGGAATGGAATTCAATGGAATGGAATGGAATGGAATGGAATGGAATGGAATGGAATGGAAAGGAATTCAATGAGAATGGAATGGAATGGAATGGAATGGAATGGAATGGAATGGAATGGAATTCAATGGAATGGAATGGAATGGAGTGGAATTCAATGGAATGGAATGGAATGGAATGGAATGGAATGGAATGGAATTCAATTGAATGGAATGGAATGGAATGGAATTGAATGGAATGGAATGGAATGGAATTCAATGGAATGGAATGGAATTCAATGGAATGGAACGGAATGGAATGGAATGGAATGGAATGGAATAGAATGGAATCAACCCGAGTAGAACGGAATGGAACGGAATGGAACGGAATGGAACGGAACGGAACGGAACGGAATTCAATGGAATGGAACGGAATGGAATGGAATTCAATGTAATGGAGCGGAATTCAATGGAATGGAATGGAATGGAATGGAATGGAACGGAACGGAACGGAACGGAACGGAACGGAACGGAATGGAATGGAATTCAGTGGAATGGAATGGAATGGAATGGAATTCCATGGAATGGAATTCAATGGAATGGAATGGAATGGAATGGAATGGAATGGAATGGAATGGAATGGAATGGAATTCAATGGAATGGAATGGAATTCAATGGAATGGAATGGAATGGAATGGAATGGAATGGAATGGAATGGAATGGAATCGAATGGAATCGAATGGAATGGAATGGAATGGAATGGAATAGAATGGAATCAACCCGAGTAGAATGGAATGGAATGGAATGGAATGGAATGGGATGGAATGGAATGGAATTCAAATGGAATGGAATGGAATGGAATGGAATTGAATGGAATGGAACGGAATTCAATGGAATGGAATGGAATGGAATGGAATTCAATGGAATGGAATGGAATGGAATGGAATCGAATGGAATCGAATGGAATCGAATGGAATCGAATGGAATCGAATGGAATGGAATGGAATAGAATGGAATCAACCCGAGTAGAACGGAATGGAATGGAATGGAATTGAATGGAACAGAATTCAATGGAATGGAATGGAATGGAATGGAATTCTATGGAATGGAATGGAATGGAATGGAATGGAATGGAATGGAACGGAATTCAATGGAATGGAATGGAATGGAATGGAATGGAATGGAATGGAATGGAATTCAAATGGAATGGAATGGAATGGAATGGAATTGAATGGAATGGAACGGAATTCAATGGAATGGAATGGAATGGAATGGAATTCAATGGAATGGAATGGAATCGAATGGAATCGAATGGAATCGAATGGAATCGAATGGAATCGAATGGAATCGAATGGAATGGAATGGAATGGAATGGAATAGAATGGAATCAACCCGAGTTGAATGGAACGGAACGGAAAGGAATGGAACGGAACGGAAAGGAACGGAATGGAATAGAATGGAATCAACCCGAGTAGAACGGAATGGAATGGAATGGAATGGAATGGAATGGAATTGAATGGAACAGAATTCAATGGAATGGAATGGAATGGAATGGAATTCCATGGAATGGAATGGAATGGAATGGAATGGAATGGAATGGAATGGAATGGAATGGAATGGAATGGAATTCAATGGAATGGAATGGAATGGAATGGAATGGAATGGAATGGAATGGAATCGACTGGAATCGATTGGAGTCGAATGGAATCGAATGGAATGGAATGGAATAGAATGGAATCAATCCGAGTAGAACGGAAAGGAACGGTACGGAACGGAACGGAACGGAACGGAAAGGAATGGAATGGAATGGAACGGAATTCAATGCAATAGATCGGAATTCAATGGAATGGAACGGAATGGAACGGAATGGAACGGAACGTAATGGAATGGAATGGAATGGAATGGAATGGAATGGAACGGAATGGAATGGAACGGAATGGAATGGAATGGAATTCAATGGAATGGAATGGAATGGAATGGAATGGAATGGAATCGAATTGAATCGAATGGAATCGAATGGAATAGAATGGAATCGAATGGAATGGAATGGAATAGAATGGAATCAACCCGAGTAGAACAGAACGGAACGGAACGGAACGGAACGGAACGGAACGGAAAGGAATGGAATGGAATGGAACGGAATTCAATGCAATGGAACGGAATTCAATGGAATGGAACGGAATGGAACGGAATGGAACGGAACGGAATGGAATGGAAACGAATGGAATGGAATGGAACGGAATGGAATGGAACAGAATGGAATGGAATGGAATGGAATGGAATTCAATGGAATGGAATGGAATTCAATGGAATGGAATACAATGGAATTCAATAGAATGGAATGGAATGGAATGGAATGGAATGGAATTCAATGGAATGGAATGGAATCGAATGGAATGGAATGGAATGGAATTCAATGGAATGGAATGGAATGGAATGGAATGGAATGGAATGGAATGGAATGGAATGGAATTCTATGGAATGGAATGGAATGGAATGGAATGGAATTCAATGGAATGGAATGGAATTCCATGTAATGGAATTCAATGGAATTCAATGTAATGGAATGGAATGGAATGGAATTCAATGGAATGGAATGGAATTCAATGGAATAGAATGGAATGGAATGGAATCAACACAAGTAGAAAGGAATGGAACGGAACGGAACGGAACGGAACGGAATGGAATGGAATGAACCCGAGTAGAACAGAATGGAATGGAATGGAATGGAATGGAATGGAATCGAATGGAATGGAATGGAATAGAATGGAATCAACCCGAGTAGAACGGAATGGAACGGAATGGAACGGAATGGAACGGAACGGAACGGAACGGAACGGAACGGAATTCAATGGAATGGAACGGAATGGAATGGAATTCAATGGAATGGAACAGAATTCAATGGAATGGAATGGAATGGAATGGAACGGAATGGAACGGAACGGAACGGAACGGAACGGAATGGAATGGAATTCAGTGGAATGGAATGGAATGGAATGGAATTCAATGGAATGGAATTCAATGGAATGGAATGGAATGGAATGGAATGGAATGGAATGGAATTGAATGGAATGGAACGGAATTCAATGGAATGGAATGGAATGGAATGGAATTCAATGGAATGGAATGGAATCGAATGGAATCGAATGGAATCGAATGGAATCGAATGGAATCGAATGGAATCGAATGGAATGGAATGGAATAGAATGGAATCAACCCGAGTGGAATGGAACGGAACGGAACGGAACGGAACGGAACGGAATGGAATAGAATGGAATCAACCCGAGTAGAACGGAATGGAATGGAATGGAATTGAATGGAACAGAATTCAATGGAATGGAATGGAATGGAATGGAATTCTATGGAATGGAATGGAATGGAATGGAATGGAATGGAATGGAACGGAATTCAATGGAATGGAATGGAATGGAATGTTATTCAATGGAATGGAATGGAATTCAATGGAATGGAATGGAATGGAATGGAATGGAATGGAATGGAATGGAAAGGAATTCAATGAGAATGGAATGGAATGGAATGGAATGGAATGGAATGGAATGGAATTCAATGGAATGGAATGGAATGGAGTGGAATTCAATGGAATGGAATGGAATGGAATGGAATGGAATGGAATGGAATTCAATTGAATGGAATGGAATGGAATGGAATGGAATTGAATGGAATGGAATGGAATGGAATTCAATGGAATGGAATGGAATTCAATGGAATGGAACGGAATGGAATCGAATGGAATGGAATGGAATAGAATGGAATCAACCCGAGTAGAACGGAATGGAACGGAATGGAACGGAATGGAACGGAACGGAACGGAACGGAATTCAATGGAATGGAACGGAATGGAATGGAATTCAATGTAATGGAGCGGAATTCAATGGAATGGAATGGAATGGAATGGAATGGAACGGAACGGAACGGAACGGAACGGAACGGAACGGAATGGAATGGAATTCAATGGAATGGAATGGAATGGAGTGGAATTCAATGGAATGGAATTCAATGGAATGGAATGGAATGGAATGGAATGGAATGGAACGGAATTCAATGGAATGGAATGGAATGCAATGGAAAGGAATTCAAATGGAATGGAATGGAATGGAATGGAAAGGAATTCAAATGGAATGGAATGGAATGGAATGGAATGGAATGGAATGGAATGGAATTCAAATGGAATGGAATGGAATGGAATGGAATTGAATGGAATGGAACGGAATTCAATGGAATGGAATGGAATGGAATGGAATTCAATGGAATGGAATGGAATCGAATGGAATCGAATGGAATCGAATGGAATCGAATGGAATCGAATGGAATGGAATGGAATAGAATGGAATCAACCCGAGTGGAATGGAACGGAACGGAACGGAACGGAACGGAATGGAATAGAATGGAATCAACCCGAGTAGAACGGAATGGAATGGAATGGAATTGAATGGAACAGAATTCAAAGGAATTGAATGGAATGGAATGGAATGGAATGGAATGGAATGGAATGGAATTCCATGGAATGGAATTCCATGGAATGGAATGGAATTCTATGGAATGGAATGGAATGGAATGGAATGGAATGGAATGGAATGGAATTCCATGGAATGGAATGGAATTCGATGGAATGGAATGGAATGGAATTCAATGGAATGGAATGGAATGGAATGGAATTCCATTCCATGGAATGGAATGGAATGGAATCGAATGGAATCGAATGGAATCGAAAGGAATCGAATGGAATCGAATGGAATGGAATGGAATAGAATGGAATCAACCCGAGTAGAATGGAATGGAATGGAATGGAATGGAATGGAATGGAATTCGAATGGAATGGAATGGAATGGAATGGAATGGAATGGAATTGAACGGAATTCAATGGAATGGAATGGAAAGGAATGGAATTCAATGGAATGGAATGGAATTCAATGGAATTCAATGGAATGGAATGGAATGGAATGGAATGGAATGGAATGGAATGGATTGGAATGGAATTGAACGGAATTCAATGGAATCGAATGGAAAGGAATGGAATTCAATGGAATGGAATGGAATTCAATGGAATTCAATGGAATGGAATGGAATGGAATGGAATGGAATGGAATGGAATCGAATGGAATCGAATGGAATCGAATGGAATCGAATGGAATGGAATGGAATTGAATGGAATCAATCCGAGTAGAACGGAACGGAACGGAACGGAACGGAAAGGAATGGAATGGAATGGAACGGAATTCAATGCAATGGATCGGAATTCAATGGAATGGAACGGAATGGAACGGAACGGAACGGAACGGAATGGAATGGAATGGAATGGAATGGAATGGAATTCAATGGAATGGAATGGAATGGAATGGAATGGAACGGAATTCAATGGAATGGAATGGAATGGAATGGAATGGAATGGAATGGAATCGAATTGAATCGAATGGAATCGAATGGAATAGAATGGAATCGAATGGAATGGAATGGAATAGAATGGAATCAACCCGAGTAGAACGGAACGGAACGGAACGGAACGGAACAGAACGGAACGGAAAGGAATGGAATGGAATGGAACGGAATTCAATGCAATGGAACGGAATTCAATGGAATGGAACGGAATGGAACGGAATGGAACGGAACGGAATGGAATGGAAAGGAATGGAATGGAATGGAACGGAATGGAATGGAACGGAATGGAATGGAACGGAATGGAATGGAATGGAATGGAATGGAATTCCATGGAATGGAATGGAATTCAATGGAATGGAATTCAATGGAATTCAATGGAATGGAATGGAATGGAATGGATTGGAATGGAAAGGAATTCAAATGGAATGGAATGGAATGGAATGGAATGGAATGGAATGGAATGGAATTCAAATGGAATGGAATGGAATGGAACGGAATGGAATGGAATGGAACGGAATTCAATGGAATGGAATGGAATGGAATGGAATTCAATGGAATGGAATGGAATCGAATGGAATCGAATGGAATCGAATGGAATTGAATGGAATGGAACGGAATTCAATGGAATGGAATGGAATGGAATGGAATTCAATGGAATGGAATGGAATCGAATGGAATCGAATGGAATCGAATGGAATCGAATGGAATCGAATGGAATCGAATGGAATGGAATGGAATAGAATGGAATCAACCCGAGTGGAATGGAACGGAACGGAACGGAACGGAACGGAACGGAATGGAATAGAATGGAATCAACCCGAGTAGAACGGAATGGAATGGAATGGAATTGAATGGAACAGAATTCAATGGAATGGAATGGAATGGAATGGAATTCTATGGAATGGAATGGAATGGAATGGAATGGAATGGAATGGAACGGAATTCAATGGAATGGAATGGAATGGAATGTTATTCAATGGAATGGAATGGAATTCGATGGAATGGAATGGAATGGAATGGAATGGAATGGAATGGAATGGAAAGGAATTCAATGAGAATGGAATGGAATGGAATGGAATGGAATGGAATGGAATGGAATTCAATGGAATGGAATGGAATGGAGTGGAATTCAATGGAATGGAATGGAATGGAATGGAATGGAATGGAATGGAATTCAATTGAATGGAATGGAATGGAATGGAATTCAATTGAATGGAATGGAATGGAATGGAATGGAATGGAATGGAATGGAATGGAATTCAATGGAATGGAATGGAATTCAATGGAATGGAACGGAATGGAATCGAATGGAATGGAATGGAATAGAATGGAATCAACCCGAGTAGAACGGAATGGAACGGAATGGAACGGAATGGAACGGAACGGAACGGAACGGAATTCAATGGAATGGAACGGAATGGAATGGAATTCAATGTAATGGAGCGGAATTCAATGGAATGGAATGGAATGGAATGGAATGGAACGGAACGGAACGGAACGGAACGGAACGGAACGGAATGGAATGGAATTCAATGGAATGGAATGGAATGGAGTGGAATTCAATGGAATGGAATTCAATGGAATGGAATGGAATGGAATGGAATGGAATGGAACGGAATTCAATGGAATGGAATGGAATGCAATGGAAAGGAATTCAAATGGAATGGAATGGAATGGAATGGAAAGGAATTCAAATGGAATGGAATGGAATGGAATGGAATGGAATGGAATGGAATTCAAATGGAATGGAATGGAATGGAATGGAATTGAATGGAATGGAACGGAATTCAATGGAATGGAATGGAATGGAATGGAATTCAATGGAATGGAATGGAATCGAATGGAATCGAATGGAATCGAATGGAATCGAATGGAATGGAATGGAATAGAATGGAATCAACCCGAGTGGAATGGAACGGAACGGAACGGAACGGAACGGAATGGAATAGAATGGAATCAACCCGAGTAGAACGGAATGGAATGGAATGGAATTGAATGGAACAGAATTCAAAGGAATTGAATGGAATGGAATGGAATGGAATGGAATGGAATGGAATGGAATTCCATGGAATGGAATGGAATGGAATGGAATGGAATTCTATGGAATGGAATGGAATGGAATGGAATGGAATGGAATGGAATGGAATGGAATTCCATGGAATGGAATGGAATTCGATGGAATGGAATGGAATGGAATGGAATCGAATGGAATCGAATGGAATCGAAAGGAATCGAATGGAATCGAATGGAATGGAATGGAATAGAATGGAATCAACCCGAGTAGAATGGAATGGAATGGAATGGAATGGAATGGAATGGAATGGAATGGAATTCGAATGGAATGGAATGGAATGGAATGGAATGGAATGGAATTGAACGGAATTCAATGGAATGGAATGGAAAGGAATGGAATTCAATGGAATGGAATGGAATTCAATGGAATTCAATGGAATGGAATGGAATGGAATGGAATGGAATGGATTGGAATGGAATTGAACGGAATTCAATGGAATCGAATGGAAAGGAATGGAATTCAATGGAATGGAATGGAATTCAATGGAATTCAATGGAATGGAATGGAATGGAATGGAATGGAATGGAATGGAATCGAATGGAATCGAATGGAATCGAATGGAATCGAATGGAATGGAATGGAATTGAATGGAATCAATCCGAGTAGAACGGAACGGAACGGAACGGAACGGAAAGGAATGGAATGGAATGGAACGGAATTCAATGCAATGGATCGGAATTCAATGGAATGGAACGGAATGGAACGGAACGGAACGGAACGGAATGGAATGGAATGGAATGGAATGGAATGGAATTCAATGGAATGGAATGGAATGGAATGGAATGGAACGGAATTCAATGGAATGGAATGGAATGGAATGGAATGGAATGGAATGGAATCGAATTGAATCGAATGGAATCGAATGGAATAGAATGGAATCGAATGGAATGGAATGGAATAGAATGGAATCAACCCGAGTAGAACGGAACGGAACGGAACGGAACGGAACAGAACGGAACGGAAAGGAATGGAATGGAATGGAACGGAATTCAATGCAATGGAACGGAATTCAATGGAATGGAACGGAATGGAACGGAATGGAACGGAACGGAATGGAATGGAAAGGAATGGAATGGAATGGAACGGAATGGAATGGAACGGAATGGAATGGAACGGAATGGAATGGAATGGAATGGAATGGAGTTCCATGGAATGGAATGGAATTCAATGGAATGGAATTCAATGGAATTCAATGGAATGGAATGGAATGGAATGGATTGGAATGGAAAGGAATTCAAATGGAATGGAATGGAATGGAATGGAATGGAATGGAATGGAATGGAATGGAATGGAATTCAAATGGAATGGAATGGAATGGAATGGAATTGAATGGAATGGAACGGAATTCAATGGAATGGAATGGAATGGAATGGAATTCAATGGAATGGAATGGAATCGAATGGAATCGAATGGAATCGAATGGAATCGAATGGAATCGAATGGAATGGAATGGAATAGAATGGAATCAACCCGAGTGGAATGGAACGGAACGGAACGGAACGGAACGGAATGGAATAGAATGGAATCAACCCGAGTAGAACGGAATGGAATATAATGGAATTGAATGGAACAGAATTCAAAGGAATGGAATGGAATGGAATGGAATGGAATGGAATGGAATGGAATGGAATGGCATGGAATTCCATGGAATGGAATGGAATGGAATGGAATGGAATGGAATTCTATGGAATGGAATGGAATGGAATGGAATGGAATGGAATGGAATGGAATTCCATGGAATGGAATGGAATTCGATGGAATGGAATGGAATGGAATTCAATGGAATGGAATGGAATGGAATGGAATTCTATGGAATGGAATGGAATGGAATGGAATCGAATGGAATCGAAAGGAATCGAATGGAATCGAATGTAATGGAATGGAATAGAATGGAATCAACCCGAGTAGAATGGAATGGAATGGAATGGAATGGAATGGAATGGAATGGAATTCGAATGGAATGGAATGGAATGGAATGGAATTGAACGGAATTCAATGGAATGGAATGGAATGGAATGGAATGGAATGGAATGGAATTGAATGGAATGGAACGGAATTCAATGGAATGGAATGGAATGGAATGGAATTCAATGGAATGGAATGGAATCGAATGGAATCGAATGGAATCGAATGGAATCGAATGGAATCGAATGGAATCGAATGGAATGGAATGGAATAGAATGGAATCAACCCGAGTGGAATGGAACGGAACGGAACGGAACGGAACGGAACGGAATGGAATAGAATGGAATCAACCCGAGTAGAACGGAATGGAATGGAATGGAATTGAATGGAACAGAATTCAATGGAATGGAATGGAATGGAATGGAATTCTATGGAATGGAATGGAATGGAATGGAATGGAATGGAATGGAACGGAATTCAATGGAATGGAATGGAATGGAATGTTATTCAATGGAATGGAATGGAATTCAATGGAATGGAATGGAATGGAATGGAATGGAATGGAATGGAATGGAAAGGAATTCAATGAGAATGGAATGGAATGGAATGGAATGGAATGGAATGGAATGGAATTCAATGGAATGGAATGGAATGGAGTGGAATTCAATGGAATGGAATGGAATGGAATGGAATGGAATGGAATGGAATTCAATTGAATGGAATGGAATGGAATGGAATGGAATTGAATGGAATGGAATGGAATGGAATTCAATGGAATGGAATGGAATTCAATGGAATGGAACGGAATGGAATCGAATGGAATGGAATGGAATAGAATGGAATCAACCCGAGTAGAACGGAATGGAACGGAATGGAACGGAATGGAACGGAACGGAACGGAACGGAATTCAATGGAATGGAACGGAATGGAATGGAATTCAATGTAATGGAGCGGAATTCAATGGAATGGAATGGAATGGAATGGAATGGAACGGAACGGAACGGAACGGAACGGAACGGAACGGAATGGAATGGAATTCAATGGAATGGAATGGAATGGAGTGGAATTCAATGGAATGGAATTCAATGGAATGGAATGGAATGGAATGGAATGGAATGGAACGGAATTCAATGGAATGGAATGGAATGCAATGGAAAGGAATTCAAATGGAATGGAATGGAATGGAATGGAAAGGAATTCAAATGGAATGGAATGGAATGGAATGGAATGGAATGGAATGGAATGGAATTCAAATGGAATGGAATGGAATGGAATGGAATTGAATGGAATGGAACGGAATTCAATGGAATGGAATGGAATGGAATGGAATTCAATGGAATGGAATGGAATCGAATGGAATCGAATGGAATCGAATGGAATCGAATGGAATCGAATGGAATGGAATGGAATAGAATGGAATCAACCCGAGTGGAATGGAACGGAACGGAACGGAACGGAACGGAATGGAATAGAATGGAATCAACCCGAGTAGAACGGAATGGAATGGAATGGAATTGAATGGAACAGAATTCAAAGGAATTGAATGGAATGGAATGGAATTCCATGGAATGGAATGGAATTCTATGGAATGGAATGGAATGGAATGGAATGGAATGGAATGGAATGGAATTCCATGGAATGGAATGGAATTCGATGGAATGGAATGGAATGGAATTCAATGGAATGGAATGGAATGGAATGGAATTCCATTCCATGGAATGGAATGGAATGGAATCGAATGGAATCGAATGGAATCGAAAGGAATCGAATGGAATCGAATGGAATGGAATGGAATAGAATGGAATCAACCCGAGTAGAATGGAATGGAATGGAATGGAATGGAATGGAATGGAATTCGAATGGAATGGAATGGAATGGAATGGAATGGAATGGAATTGAACGGAATTCAATGGAATGGAATGGAAAGGAATGGAATTCAATGGAATGGAATGGAATTCAATGGAATTCAATGGAATGGAATGGAATGGAATGGAATGGAATGGAATGGAATGGATTGGAATGGAATTGAACGGAATTCAATGGAATCGAATGGAAAGGAATGGAATTCAATGGAATGGAATGGAATTCAATGGAATTCAATGGAATGGAATGGAATGGAATGGAATGGAATGGAATGGAATCGAATGGAATCGAATGGAATCGAATGGAATCGAATGGAATGGAATGGAATTGAATGGAATCAATCCGAGTAGAACGGAACGGAACGGAACGGAACGGAAAGGAATGGAATGGAATGGAACGGAATTCAATGCAATGGATCGGAATTCAATGGAATGGAACGGAATGGAACGGAACGGAACGGAACGGAATGGAATGGAATGGAATGGAATGGAATGGAATTCAATGGAATGGAATGGAATGGAATGGAATGGAACGGAATTCAATGGAATGGAATGGAATGGAATGGAATGGAATGGAATGGAATCGAATTGAATCGAATGGAATCGAATGGAATAGAATGGAATCAACCCGAGTAGAACGGAACGGAACGGAACGGAACGGAACAGAACGGAACGGAAAGGAATGGAATGGAATGGAACGGAATTCAATGCAATGGAACGGAATTCAATGGAATGGAACGGAATGGAACGGAATGGAACGGAACGGAATGGAATGGAAAGGAATGGAATGGAATGGAACGGAATGGAATGGAACGGAATGGAATGGAACGGAATGGAATGGAATGGAATGGAATGGAATTCCATGGAATGGAATGGAATTCAATGGAATGGAATTCAATGGAATTCAATGGAATGGAATGGAATGGAATGGATTGGAATGGAAAGGAATTCAAATGGAATGGAATGGAATGGAATGGAATGGAATGGAATGGAATGGAATTCAAATGGAATGGAATGGAATGGAATGGAATGGAATGGAATGGAACGGAATTCAATGGAATGGAATGGAATGGAATGGAATTCAATGGAATGGAATGGAATCGAATGGAATCGAATGGAATCGAATGGAATTGAATGGAATGGAACGGAATTCAATGGAATGGAATGGAATGGAATGGAATTCAATGGAATGGAATGGAATCGAATGGAATCGAATGGAATCGAATGGAATCGAATGGAATCGAATGGAATCGAATGGAATGGAATGGAATAGAATGGAATCAACCCGAGTGGAATGGAACGGAACGGAACGGAACGGAACGGAACGGAATGGAATAGAATGGAATCAACCCGAGTAGAACGGAATGGAATGGAATGGAATTGAATGGAACAGAATTCAATGGAATGGAATGGAATGGAATGGAATTCTATGGAATGGAATGGAATGGAATGGAATGGAATGGAATGGAACGGAATTCAATGGAATGGAATGGAATGGAATGTTATTCAATGGAATGGAATGGAATTCGATGGAATGGAATGGAATGGAATGGAATGGAATGGAATGGAATGGAAAGGAATTCAATGAGAATGGAATGGAATGGAATGGAATGGAATGGAATGGAATGGAATTCAATGGAATGGAATGGAATGGAGTGGAATTCAATGGAATGGAATGGAATGGAATGGAATGGAATGGAATGGAATTCAATTGAATGGAATGGAATGGAATGGAATTCAATTGAATGGAATGGAATGGAATGGAATGGAATGGAATGGAATGGAATGGAATTCAATGGAATGGAATGGAATTCAATGGAATGGAACGGAATGGAATCGAATGGAATGGAATGGAATAGAATGGAATCAACCCGAGTAGAACGGAATGGAACGGAATGGAACGGAATGGAACGGAACGGAACGGAACGGAATTCAAAGGAATGGAACGGAATGGAATGGAATTCAATGTAATGGAGCGGAATTCAATGGAATGGAATGGAATGGAATGGAATGGAACGGAACGGAACGGAACGGAACGGAACGGAACGGAATGGAATGGAATTCAATGGAATGGAATGGAATGGAGTGGAATTCAATGGAATGGAATTCAATGGAATGGAATGGAATGGAATGGAATGGAATGGAACGGAATTCAATGGAATGGAATGGAATGCAATGGAAAGGAATTCAAATGGAATGGAATGGAATGGAATGGAAAGGAATTCAAATGGAATGGAATGGAATGGAATGGAATGGAATGGAATGGAATTCAAATGGAATGGAATGGAATGGAATGGAATTGAATGGAATGGAACGGAATTCAATGGAATGGAATGGAATGGAATGGAATTCAATGGAATGGAATGGAATCGAATGGAATCGAATGGAATCGAATGGAATCGAATGGAATGGAATGGAATAGAATGGAATCAACCCGAGTGGAATGGAACGGAACGGAACGGAACGGAACGGAATGGAATAGAATGGAATCAACCCGAGTAGAACGGAATGGAATGGAATGGAATTGAATGGAACAGAATTCAAAGGAATTGAATGGAATGGAATGGAATGGAATGGAATGGAATGGAATGGAATTCCATGGAATGGAATGGAATGGAATGGAATGGAATTCTATGGAATGGAATGGAATGGAATGGAATGGAATGGAATGGAATGGAATGGAATTCCATGGAATGGAATGGAATTCGATGGAATGGAATGGAATGGAATGGAATCGAATGGAATCGAATGGAATCGAAAGGAATCGAATGGAATCGAATGGAATGGAATGGAATAGAATGGAATCAACCCGAGTAGAATGGAATGGAATGGAATGGAATGGAATGGAATGGAATGGAATTCGAATGGAATGGAATGGAATGGAATGGAATGGAATGGAATTGAACGGAATTCAATGGAATGGAATGGAAAGGAATGGAATTCAATGGAATGGAATGGAATTCAATGGAATTCAATGGAATGGAATGGAATGGAATGGAATGGAATGGAATGGAATGGATTGGAATGGAATTGAACGGAATTCAATGGAATCGAATGGAAAGGAATGGAATTCAATGGAATGGAATGGAATTCAATGGAATTCAATGGAATGGAATGGAATGGAATGGAATGGAATGGAATCGAATGGAATCGAATGGAATCGAATGGAATCGAATGGAATGGAATGGAATTGAATGGAATCAATCCGAGTAGAACGGAACGGAACGGAACGGAACGGAAAGGAATGGAATGGAATGGAACGGAATTCAATGCAATGGATCGGAATTCAATGGAATGGAACGGAATGGAACGGAACGGAACGGAACGGAATGGAATGGAATGGAATGGAATGGAATGGAATTCAATGGAATGGAATGGAATGGAATGGAATGGAACGGAATTCAATGGAATGGAATGGAATGGAATGGAATGGAATGGAATGGAATCGAATTGAATCGAATGGAATCGAATGGAATAGAATGGAATCGAATGGAATGGAATGGAATAGAATGGAATCAACCCGAGTAGAACGGAACGGAACGGAACGGAACGGAACAGAACGGAACGGAAAGGAATGGAATGGAATGGAACGGAATTCAATGCAATGGAACGGAATTCAATGGAATGGAACGGAATGGAACGGAATGGAACGGAACGGAATGGAATGGAAAGGAATGGAATGGAATGGAACGGAATGGAATGGAACGGAATGGAATGGAACGGAATGGAATGGAATGGAATGGAATGGAGTTCCATGGAATGGAATGGAATTCAATGGAATGGAATTCAATGGAATTCAATGGAATGGAATGGAATGGAATGGATTGGAATGGAAAGGAATTCAAATGGAATGGAATGGAATGGAATGGAATGGAATGGAATGGAATGGAATGGAATTCAAATGGAATGGAATGGAATGGAATGGAATTGAATGGAATGGAACGGAATTCAATGGAATGGAATGGAATGGAATGGAATTCAATGGAATGGAATGGAATCGAATGGAATCGAATGGAATCGAATGGAATCGAATGGAATCGAATGGAATGGAATGGAATAGAATGGAATCAACCCGAGTGGAATGGAACGGAACGGAACGGAACGGAACGGAATGGAATAGAATGGAATCAACCCGAGTAGAACGGAATGGAATATAATGGAATTGAATGGAACAGAATTCAAAGGAATGGAATGGAATGGAATGGAATGGAATGGAATGGAATGGAATGGAATGGCATGGAATTCCATGGAATGGAATGGAATGGAATGGAATGGAATGGAATTCTATGGAATGGAATGGAATGGAATGGAATGGAATGGAATGGAATGGAATTCCATGGAATGGAATGGAATTCGATGGAATGGAATGGAATGGAATTCAATGGAATGGAATGGAATGGAATGGAATTCTATGGAATGGAATGGAATGGAATGGAATCGAATGGAATCGAAAGGAATCGAATGGAATCGAATGTAATGGAATGGAATAGAATGGAATCAACCCGAGTAGAATGGAATGGAATGGAATGGAATGGAATGGAATGGAATGGATTGGAATGGAATTGAACGGAATTCAATGGAATCGAATGGAAAGGAATGGAATTCAATGGAATGGAATGGAATTCAATGGAATTCAATGGAATGGAATGGAATGGAATGGAATGGAATGGAATGGAATGGAATCGAATGGAATCGAATGGAATCGAATGGAATCGAATGGAATGGAATGGAATTGAATGGAATCAATCCGAGTAGAACGGAACGGAACGGAACGGAACGGAAAGGAATGGAATGGAATGGAACGGAATTCAATGCAATGGATCGGAATTCAATGGAATGGAACGGAATGGAACGGAATGGAACGGAACGTAATGGAATGGAATGGAATGGAATGGAATGGAATGGAACGGAATGGAATGGAACGGAATGGAATGGAATGGAATTCAATGGAATGGAATGGAATGGAATGGAATGGAATGGAATGGAATCGAATTGAATCGAATGGAATCGAATGGAATAGAATGGAATCGAATGGAATGGAATGGAATAGAATGGAATCAACCCGAGTAGAACGGAACGGAACGGAACGGAACGGAACAGAACGGAACGGAAAGGAATGGAATGGAATGGAACGGAATTCAATGCAATGGAACGGAATTCAATGGAATGGAACGGAATGGAACGGAATGGAACGGAACGGAATGGAATGGAAAGGAATGGAATGGAATGGAACGGAATGGAATGGAACGGAATGGAATTCAATGGAATGGAATGGAATTCAATGGAATGGAATGGAATTCAATGGAATGGAATTCAATGGAATTCAATGGAATGGAATGGAATGGAATGGAATGGAATGGAATTCAATGGAATGGAATGGAATCGAATGGAATGGAATGGAATGGAATTCAATGGAATGGAATGGAATGGAATGGAATGGAATGGAATGGAATGGAATGGAATTCTATGGAATGGAATGGAATGGAATGGAATGGAATTCAATGGAATGGAATTCAATGGAATTCAATGGAATTCCATGTAATGGAATGCAATGGAATGGAATGGAATGGAATTCAACGGAATAGAATGGAATGGAGTGGAATCAACACAAGTAGAAAGGAATGGAACGGAACGGAACGGAACGGAACGGAATGGAATGGAATGAACCCGAGTAGAACGGAATGGAATGGAATGGAATGGAATGGAATGGAATGGAATGGAATGGAATGGAATAGAATGGAATCAACCCGAGTAGAACGGAATGGAACGGAATGGAATGGAATGGAACGGAACGGAACGGATCGGAATTCAATGGAATGGAACGGAATGGAATGGAATTCAATGGAATGGAACGGAATTCAATGGAATGGAATGGAACGGAACGGAGCGGAACGGAACGGAACGGAATGGAATGGAATTCCATGGAATGGAATGGAATGGAGTGGAATACAATGGAATGGAATTCAATGGAATGGAATGGAATGGAATGGAATGGAATGGAACGGAATTCAATGGAATGGAATGGAATGGAATGGAAAGGAATTCAAATGGAATGCAATGGAATGGAATGGAAAGGAATTCAAATGGAATGGAATGGAATGGAATGGAATGGAATGGAATGGAATTCAAATGGAATGGAATGGAATGGAATGGAATTGAATGGAATGGAACGGAATTCAATGGAATGGAATGGAATGGAATGGAATTCAATGGAATGGAATGGAATCGAATGGAATCGAATGGAATCGAATGGAATCGAATGGAATCGAATGGAATGGAATGGAATGGAATGGAATAGAATGGAATCAACCCGAGTTGAATGGAACGGAACGGAAAGGAATGGAACGGAACGGAAAGGAACGGAATGGAATAGAATGGAATCAACCCGAGTAGAACGGAATGGAATGGAATGGAATGGAATGGAATTCCATGGAATGGAATGGAATGGAATGGAATTCCATGGAATGGAATGGAATGGAATGGAATGGAATGGAATGGAATCGACTGGAATCGATTGGAGTCGAATTGAATCGAATGGAATGGAATGGAATAGAATGGAATCAACCCGAGTAGAACAGAACGGAACGGAACGGAACGGAACGGAACGGAACGGAAAGGAATGGAATGGAATGGAACGGAATTCAATGCAATGGAACGGAATTCAATGGAATGGAACGGAATGGAACGGAATGGAACGGAACGGAATGGAATGGAAAGGAATGGAATGGAATGGAACGGAATGGAATGGAACGGAATGGAATGGAATGGAATTCAATGGAATGGAATGGAATTCAATGGAATGGAATACAATGGAATTCAATAGAATGGAATGGAATGGAATGGAATGGAATGGAATGGAATGGAATGGAATGGAATGGAATGGAATTCTATGGAATGGAATGGAATGGAATGGAATGGAATTCAATGGAATGGAATGGAATTCCATGGAATGGAATTCAATGGAATTCAATGTAATGGAATGGAATGGAATGGAATGGAATGGAACGGAATTCAATGGAATGGAATGGAATGCAATGGAAAGGAATTCAAATGGAATGGAATGGAATGGAATGGAAAGGAATTCAAATGGAATGGAATGGAATGGAATGCAATGGAATGGAATGGAATGGAATGGAATTCAAATGGAATGGAATGGAATGGAATGGAATTGAATGGAATGGAACGGAATTCAATGGAATGGAATGGAATGGAATGGAATTCAATGGAATGGAATGGAATCGAATGGAATCGAATGGAATCGAATGGAATCGAATGGAATCGAATGGAATGGAATGGAATAGAATGGAATCAACCCGAGTGGAATGGAACGGAACGGAACGGAACGGAACGGAATGGAATAGAATGGAATCAACCCGAGTAGAACGGAATGGAATGGAATGGAATTGAATGGAACAGAATTCAAAGGAATTGAATGGAATGGAATGGAATGGAATGGAATGGAATGGAATGGAATGGAATTCCATGGAATGGAATGGAATGGAATGGAATGGAATTCTATGGAATGGAATGGAATGGAATGGAATGGAATGGAATGGAATGGAATGGAATTCCATGGAATGGAATGGAATTCGATGGAATGGAATGGAATGGAATTCAATGGAATGGAATGGAATGGAATGGAATTCAATGGAATGGAATGGAATGGAATGGAATCGAATGGAATCGAATGGAATCGAAAGGAATCGAATGGAATCGAATGGAATGGAATGGAATAGAATGGAATCAACCCGAGTAGAATGGAATGGAATGGAATGGAATGGAATGGAATGGAATGGAATTCGAATGGAATGGAATGGAATGGAATGGAATGGAATGGAATTGAACGGAATTCAATGGAATGGAATGGAAAGGAATGGAATTCAATGGAATGGAATGGAATTCAATGGAATTCAATGGTATGGAATGGAATGGAATGGAATGGAATGGAATGGAATGGATTGGAATGGAATTGAACGGAATTCAATGGAATCGAATGGAAAGGAATGGAATTCAATGGAATGGAATGGAATTCAATGGAATTCAATGGAATGGAATGGAATGGAATGGAATGGAATGGAATGGAATGGAATGGAATCGAATGGAATCGAATGGAATCGAATGGAATGGAATGGAATTGAATGGAATCAATCCGAGTAGAACGGAACGGAACGGAACGGAACGGAAAGGAATGGAATGGAATGGAACGGAATTCAATGCAATGGATCGGAATTCAATGGAATGGAACGGAATGGAACGGAATGGAACGGAACGTAATGGAATGGAATGGAATGGAATGGAATGGAATGGAACGGAATGGAATGGAACGGAATGGAATGGAATGGAATTGAATGGAATGGAATGGAATGGAATGGAATGGAATGGAATCGAATTGAATCGAATGGAATCGAATGGAATAGAATGGAATCGAATGGAATGGAATGGAATAGAATGGAATCAACCCGAGTAGAACGGAACGGAACGGAACGGAACGGAACAGAACGGAACGGAAAGGAATGGAATGGAATGGAACGGAATTCAATGCAATGGAACGGAATTCAATGGAATGGAACGGAATGGAACGGAATGGAACGGAACGGAATGGAATGGAAAGGAATGGAATGGAATGGAACGGAATGGAATGGAACGGAATGGAATGGAATGGAATGGAATGGAATTCAATGGAATGGAATGGAATTCAATGGAATGGAATTCAATGGAATTCAATGGAATGGAATGGAATGGAATGGAATGGAATGGAATTCAATGGAATGGAATGGAATCGAATGGAATGGAATGGAATGGAATTCAATGGAATGGAATGGAATGGAATGGAATGGAATGGAATGGAATGGAATGGAATGGAATTCTATGGAATGGAATGGAATGGAATGGAATGGAATTCAATGGAATGGAATTCAATGGAATTCAATGGAATTCCATGTAATGGAATGCAATGGAATGGAATGGAATGGAATTCAACGGAATAGAATGGAATGGAGTGGAATCAACACAAGTAGAAAGGAATGGAACGGAACGGAACGGAACGGAACGGAATGGAATGGAATGAACCCGAGTAGAACGGAATGGAATGGAATGGAATGGAATGGAATGGAATGGAATGGAATGGAATGGAATGGAATAGAATGGAATCAACCCGAGTAGAACGGAATGGAACGGAATGGAATGGAATGGAACGGAACGGAACGGAACGGAATTCAATGGAATGGAACGGAATGGAATGGAATTCAATGGAATGGAACGGAATTCAATGGAATGGAATGGAATGGAATGGAACGGAACGGAACGGAACGGAACGGAACGGAATGGAATGGAATTCCATGGAATGGAATGGAATGGAGTGGAATACAATGGAATGGAATTCAATGGAATGGAATGGAATGGAATGGAATGGAATGGAACGGAATTCAATGGAATGGAATGGAATGGAATGGAAAGGAATTCAAATGGAATGCAATGGAATGGAATGGAAAGGAATTCAAATGGAATGGAATGGAATGGAATGGAATGGAATGGAATGGAATGGAATTCAAATGGAATGGAATGGAATGGAATGGAATTGAATGGAATGGAACGGAATTCAATGGAATGGAATGGAATGGAATGGAATTCAATGGAATGGAATGGAATCGAATGGAATCGAATGGAATCGAATGGAATCGAATGGAATCGAATGGAATGGAATGGAATAGAATGGGATCAACCCGAGTGGAATGGAACGGAACGGAACGGAACGGAACGGAATGGAACGGAATGGAATAGAATGGAATCAACCCGAGTAGAACGGAATGGAATGGAATGGAATTGAATGGAACAGAATTCAATGGAATGGAATGGAATGGAATGGAATTCAATGGAATGGAATGGAATGGAATGGAATGGAATGGAACGGAATGGAATGGAATGGAATTCAATGGAATGGAATGGAATTAGATGGAATGGAATGGAATGGAATTCAATGGAATGGAATGGAATGGAATGGAATTCAGTGGAATGGAATTGAATGGAATGGAATTGAATGGAATCGAAAGGAATCGAATGGAATCGAATGGAATGGAATGGAATAGAATGGAATCAACCCGAGTAGAATGGAATGGAATGGAATGGAATGGAATGGAATGGAATGGAATGGAATGGAATGGAATGCAATGGAATTCGAATGGAATGGAATGGAATGGAATGGAATGGAATGGAATGGAATTGAACGGAATTCAATGGAATGGAATGGAAAGGAATGGAATTCCATGGAATGGAATGGAATTCAATGGAATTCAATGGAATGGAATGGAATGGAATGGAATGGAATGGAATGGAATGGAATGGAATGGAATGGAACGGAATGGAACGGAATGGAATGGAATGGAATGGAATGTAATGGAATGGAACGGAATGGAATGGAACGGAATGGAATGGAATGGAATGGAATGGAATTCAATGGAATGGAATGGAATTCAATGGAATGGAATTCAATGGAATTCAATGGAATGGAATGGAATGGAATGCAATGGAATGGAATTCAATGGAATGGAATGGAATTCCATGGAATGGAATTCAATGGAATTCCATGGAATGGAATTCAATGGAATTCAATGGAATTCCATGGAATGGAATGGAATGGAATGGAAAGGAATGGAATTCAATGGAATAGAATGGAATGGAATGAAATCAACACAAGTAGAAAGGAATGGAACGGAACGGAACGGAACGGAATGGAATGGAATGAACCCGAGTAGAACGGAATGGAATGGAATGGAATGGAATGGAATGGAATGGAATCGAGTGGAATGGAATGGAATAGAATGGAATCAACCCGAGCAGAACGGAATGGAACGGAATGGAACGGAACGGAACGGAACGGAACGGAACGGAACGGAATTCAATGGAATGGAACGGAATGGAATGGAATTCAATGGAATGGAACGGAATTCAATGGAATGGAATGGAATGGAATGGAACGGAATGGAACGGAACGGAACGGAACGGAACGGAATGGAATGGAATTCAGTGGAATGGAATGGAATGGAATGGAATTCAATGGAATGGAATTCAATGGAATGGAATGGAATGGAATGGAATGGAACGGAATTCAATGGAATGGAATGGAATGGAATGGAATTCAATGAAATGGAATGGATATCAATGGAATGGAATGGAATGGAATGGAATGGAATGGAATGGAAGGGAATGGAATCGAATGGAATGGAATGGAATGGAATGGAATGGAATGGAATGGAATAGAATGGAATCAACCCGAGTGGAATGGAATGGAATGGAATGGAATGGAATGGAATGGAATGGAATTCAAATGGAATGGAATGGAATGGAATGGAATTGAATGGAATGGAACGGAATTCAATGGAATGGAATGGAATGGAATGGAATTCAATGGAATGGAATGGAATCGAATGGAATCGAATGGAATCGAATGGAATCGAATGGAATGGAATGGAATGGAATGGAATGGAATGGAATGGAATGGAATGGAATTCTATGGAATGGAATGGAATGGAATGGAATGGAATTCAATGGAATGGAATGGAATTCAATGGAATGGAATGGAATGGAATGGAATGGAATGGAATGGAATGGAAAGGAATTCAATGAGAATGGAATGGAATGGAATGGAATGGAATGGAATGGAATGGAATGGAATGGAATGGAATGGAACGGAATTCAATGGAATGGAATGGAATGCAATGGAAAGGAATTCAAATGGAATGGAATGGAATGGAATGGAAAGGAATTCAAATGGAATGGAATGGAATGGAATGGAATGGAATGGAATGGAATTCAAATGGAATGGAATGGAATGGAATGGAATTGAATGGAATGGAACGGAATTCAATGGAATGGAATGGAATGGAATGGAATTCAATGGAATGGAATGGAATCGAATGGAATCGAATGGAATCGAATGGAATCGAATGGAATCGAATGGAATGGAATGGAATAGAATGGAATCAACCCGAGTGGAATGGAACGGAACGGAACGGAACGGAACGGAATGGAATAGAATGGAATCAACCCGAGTAGAACGGAATGGAATGGAATGGAATTGAATGGAACAGAATTCAAAGGAATTGAATGGAATGGAATGGAATGGAATGGAATTCCATGGAATGGAATGGAATGGAATGGAATTCCATGGAATGGAATGGAATGGAATGGAATGGAATTCTATGGAATGGAATGGAATGGAATGGAATGGAATGGAATGGAATGGAATGGAATTCCATGGAATGGAATGGAATTCGATGGAATGGAATGGAATGGAATTCAATGGAATGGAATGGAATGGAATGGAATTCAATGGAATGGAATGGAATGGAATGGAATCGAATGGAATCGAAAGGAATCGAATGGAATCGAATGGAATGGAATGGAATAGAATGGAATCAACCCGAGTAGAATGGAATGGAATGGAATGGAATGGAATGGAATGGAATGGAATTCGAATGGAATGGAATGGAATGGAATGGAATGGAATGGAATGGAACGGAATTCAATGGAATGGAATGGAAAGGAATGGAATTCAATGGAATGGAATGGAATTCAATGGAATTCAATGGAATGGAATGGAATGGAATGGAATGGAATGGAATGGAATGGATTGGAATGGAATTGAACGGAATTCAATGGAATCGAATGGAAAGGAATGGAATTCAATGGAATGGAATGGAATTCAATGGAATTCAATGGAATGGAATGGAATGGAATGGAATGGAATCGAATGGAATCGAATGGAATCGAATGGAATGGAATGGAATGGAATGGAATTGAATGGAATCAATCCGAGTAGAACGGAACGGAACGGAACGGAACGGAAAGGAATGGAATGGAATGGAACGGAATTCAATGCAATGGATCGGAATTCAATGGAATGGAACGGAATGGAAAGGAATGGAACGGAACGTAATGGAATGGAATGGAATGGAATGGAATGGAATGGAATGGAACGGAATGGAATGGAACGGAATGGAATGGAATGGAATTCAATGGAATGGAATGGAATGGAATGGAATGGAATGGAATGGAATCGAATTGAATCGAATGGAATCGAATGGAATAGAATGGAATCGAATGGAATGGAATGGAATAGAATGGAATCAACCCGAGTAGAACGGAACGGAACGGAACGGAACGGAACAGAACGGAACGGAAAGGAATGGAATGGAATGGAACGGAATTCAATGCAATGGAACGGAATTCAATGGAATGGAACGGAATGGAACGGAATGGAACGGAACGGAATGGAATGGAAAGGAATGGAATGGAATGGAACGGAATGGAATGGAACGGAATGGAATGGAATGGAATGGAATGGAATTCAATGGAATGGAATGGAATTCAATGGAATGGAATTCAATGGAATTCAATGGAATGGAATGGAATGGAATGGAATGGAATGGAATGGAATTCAATGGAATGGAATGGAATCGAATGGAATGGAATGGAATGGAATTCAATGGAATGGAATGGAATGGAATGGAATGGAATGGAATGGAATGGAATGGAATTCTATGGAATGGAATGGAATGGAATGGAATGGAATTCAATGGAATGGAATTCAATGGAATTCAATGGAATTCCATGTAATGGAATGCAATGGAATGGAATGGAATGGAATTCTACGGAATAGAATGGAATGGAGTGGAATCAACACAAGTAGAAAGGAATGGAACGGAACGGAACGGAACGGAACGGAATGGAATGGAATGAACCCGAGTAGAACGGAATGGAATGGAATGGAATGGAATGGAATGGAATGGAATGGAATGGAATGGAATGGAATAGAATGGAATCAACCCGAGTAGAACGGAATGGAACGGAATGGAATGGAATGGAACGGAACGGAACGGAACGGAATTCAATGGAATGCAACGGAATGGAATGGAATTCAATGGAATGGAACGGAATTCAATGGAATGGAATGGAATGGAATGGAACGGAACGGAACGGAACGGAACGGAACGGAATGGAATGGAATTCCATGGAATGGAATGGAATGGAGTGGAATACAATGGAATGGAATTCAATGGAATGGAATGGAATGGAATGGAATGGAATGGAACGGAATTCAATGGAATGGAATGGAATGGAATGGAAAGGAATTCAAATGGAATGCAATGGAATGGAATGGAAAGGAATTCAAATGGAATGGAATGGAATGGAATGGAATGGAATGGAATTCAAATGGAATGGAATGGAATGGAATGGAATTGAATGGAATGGAACGGAATTCAATGGAATGGAATGGAATGGAATGGAATTCAATGGAATGGAATGGAATCGAATGGAATCGAATGGAATCGAATGGAATCGAATGGAATCGAATGGAATGGAATGGAATAGAATGGGATCAACCCGAGTGGAATGGAACGGAACGGAACGGAACGGAACGGAATGGAATAGAATGGAATCAACCCGAGTAGAACGGAATGGAATGGAATGGAATTGAATGGAACAGAATTCAATGGAATGGAATGGAATGGAATGGAATTCAATGGAATGGAATGGAATGGAATGGAATGGAATTCAATGGAATGGAATGGAATGGAATGGAATGGAATGGAATGGAACGGAATGGAATGGAATGGAATTCAATGGAATGGAATGGAATTCGATGGAATGGAATGGAATGGAATTCAATGGAATGGAATGGAATGGAATGGAATTCAATGGAATGGAATTGAATGGAATGGAATTGAATGGAATCGAAAGGAATCGAATGGAATCGAATGGAATGGAATGGAATAGAATGGAATCAACCCGAGTAGAATGGAATGGAATGGAATGGAATGGAATGGAATGGAATGGAATGGAATGGAATGGAATGCAATGGAATTCGAATGGAATGGAATGGAATGGAATGGAATGGAATGGAATTGAACGGAATTCAATGGAATGGAATGGAAAGGAATGGAATTCCATGGAATGGAATGGAATTCAATGGAATTCAATGGAATTCAATGGAATGGAATGGAATGGAATGGAATGGAATGGAACGGAATGGAACGGAATGGAATGGAATGGAATGGAATGGAATGGAATGGAACGGAATGGAATGGAACGGAATGGAATGGAATGGAATGGAATGGAATTCAATGGAATGGAATGGAATTCAATGGAATGGAATTCAATGGAATTCAATGGAATGGAATGGAATGGAATGCAATGGAATGGAATTCAATGGAATGGAATGGAATGGAATGGAATTCCATGGAATGGAATTCAATGGAATGGAATTGAATGGAATGGAATGGAATGGAACGGAATCTACCTGACTAGAATGGAATGGAATGGAATGGAATGGAATTGAATGGAATGGAATGGAATGAACCCGAGTAGAACGGAATGGAATGGAATGGAATGGAATGCAATGGAATGGAATCGAGTGGAATGGAATGGAATAGAATGGAATCAACCCGAGCAGAACGGAATGGAACGGAATGGAACGGAACCGAACGGAACGGAACGGAACGGAACGGAATTCAATGGAATGGAACGGAATGGAATGGAATTCAATGGAATGGAACGGAATTCAATGGAATGGAATGGAATGGAATGGAACGGAATGGAACGGAACGGAACGGAACGGAACGGAATGGAATGGAATTCAGTGGAATGGAATGGAATGGAATGGAATTCAATGGAATGGAATTCAATGGAATGGAATTGAATGGAATGGAATGGAATGGAACGGAATTCAATGGAATGGAATGGAATGGAATGGAATTCAATGAAATGGAATGGATATCAATGGAATGGAATGGAATGGAATGGAATGGAATGGAATGGAATGGAATGGAATGGAATGGAATCGAATGGAATGGAATGGAATGGAATGGAATGGAATGGAATAGAATGGAATCAACCCGAGTGGAATGGAATGGAATGGAATGGAATGGAATGGAATGGAATGGAATGGAATGGAATTCAAATGGAATGGAATGGAATGGAATGGAATTGAATGGAATGGAACGGAATTCAATGGAATGGAATGGAATGGAATTCAATGGAATGGAATGGAATCGAATGGAATCGAATGGAATCGAATGGAATCGAATGGAATAGAATGGAATCGAATGGAATGGAATGGAATGGAATGGAATAGAATGGAATCAACCCGAGTGGAATGGAACGGAACGGAAAGGAATGGAACGGAACGGAAAGGAACGGAATGGAATAGAATGGAATGAACCCGAGTAGAACGGAATGGAATGGAATGGAATGGAATGGAATTGAATGGAACAGAATTCAATGGAATGGAATGGAATGGAATGGAATTCCATGGAATGGAATGGAATTCCATGGAATGGAATGGAATGGAATGGAATGGAATGGAATGGAATCGACTGGAATCGATTGGAGTCGAATGGAATCGAATGGAATGGAATGGAATAGAATGGAATCAATCCGAGTAGAACGGAAAGGTACGGAACGGAACGGAACGGAACGGAACGGAAAGGAATGGAATGGAATGGAACGGAATTCAATGCAATAGATCGGAATTCAATGGAATGGAACGGAATGGAACGGAACGTAATGGAATGGAATGGAATGGAATGGAATGGAATGGAACGGAATGGAATGGAATGGAATGGAATGGAATGGAATTCAATGGAATGGAATGGAATGGAATGGAATGGAATGGAATGCAATGGAATCGAATTGAATCGAATGGAATCGAATGGAATAGAATGGAATCGAATGGAATGGAATGGAATAGAATGGAATCAACCCGAGTAGAACAGAACGGAACGGAACGGAACGGAACGGAACCGAACGGAAAGGAATGGAATGGAATGGAACGGAATTCAATGCAATGGAACGGAATTCAATGGAATGGAACGGAATGGAACGGAATGGAACGGAACGGAATGGAATGGAAAGGAATGGAATGGAATGGAACGGAATGGAATGGAACGGAATGGAATGGAATGGAATGGAATGGAATTCAATGGAATGGAATGGAATTCAATGGAATGGAATACAATGGAATTCAATAGAATGGAATGGAATGGAATGGAATGGAATGGAATTAAATGGAATGGAATGGAATCGAATGGAATGGAATGGAATGGAATTCAATGGAATGGAATGGAATGGAATGGAATGGAATGGAATGGAATGGAATGGAATGGAATTCTATGGAATGGAATGGAATGGAATGGAATGGAATTCAATGGAATGGAATGGAATTCCATGGAATGGAATTCAATGGAATTCAATGGAATGGAATGGAATGGAATGGAATTCAATGGAAAGGAATGGAATTCAATGGAATAGAATGGAATGGAATGGAATCAACACAAGTAGAAAGGAATGGAACGGAACGGAACGGAACGGAATGGAATGGAATGGAATGAACCCGAGTAGAACGGAATGGAATGGAATGTAATGGAATGGAATGGAATCGAATGGAATGGAATGGAATAGAATGGAATCAACCCGAGTAGAACGGAATGGAACGGAATGGAACGGAATGGAACGGAAAGGAACAGAACGGAACGGAACGGATTTCAATGGAATGGAACGGAATGGAATGGAATTCAATGGAATGGAACAGAATTCAATGGAATGGAATGGAATGGAATGGAACGGAATGGAACGGAACGGAACGGAACGGAACGGAATGGAATGGAATTCAGTGGAATGGAATGGAATGGAATGGAATTCAATGGAATGGAATTCAATGGAATGGAATGGAATGGAATGGAATGGAACGGAATTCAATGGAATGGAATGGAATGGAATGGAATTCAATGGAATGGAATGGAATTCCATGGAATGGAATGGAATGGAATGGAATGGAATGGAATGGAATGGAATCGAATGGAATGGAATGGAATCGAATGGAATGGAATGGAATAGAATGGAATCAACCCGAGTAGAATGGAATGGAATGGAATGGAATGGAATGGAATGGAATGGAATGGAATGGAATTCAAATGGAATGGAATGGAATGGAATGGAATTGAATGGAATGGAACGGAATTCAATAGAATGGAATGGAATGGAATGGAATTCAATGGAATGGAATGGAATCGAATGGAATCGAATGGAATCGAATGGAATCGAATGGAATCGAATGGAATGGAATGGAATAGAATGGAATCAACCCGAGTGGAATGGAACGGAACGGAACGGAACGGAACGGAACGGAATGGAATAGAATGGAATCAACCCGAGTAGAACGGAATGGAATGGAATGGAATTGAATGGAACAGAATTCAATGGAATGGAATGGAATGGAATGGAATTCTATGGAATGGAATGGAATGGAATGGAATGGAATGGAATGGAATGGAATAGAATGGAACGGAATTCAATGGAATGGAATGGAATGGAATGGAATTCAATGGAATGGAATGGAATTCAATGGAATGGAATGGAATGGAATGGAATGGAATGGAATGGAATGGAATGGAATGGAAAGGAATTCAATGAGAATGGAATGGAATGGAATGGAATGGAATGGAATGGAATGGAATTCAATGGAATGGAATGGAATGGAGTGGAATTCAATGGAATGGAATGGAATGGAATGGAATGGAATGGAATGGAAAGGAATTCAATTGAATGGAGTGGAATGGAATGGAATGGAATGGAATGGAATGGAATGGAATGGAATTCAATGGAATGGAATGGAATTCAATGGAATGGAACGGAATGGAATCGAATGGAATGGAATGGAATAGAATGGAATCAACCCGAGTAGAACGGAATGGAACGGAATGGAACGGAAGGGAACGGAACGGAACGGAAAGGAATTCAATGGAATGGAACGGAATGGAATGGAATTCAATGTAATGGAACGGAATTCAATGGAATGGAATGGAATGGAATGGAATGGAATGGAACGGAACGGAACGGAACTGAACGGAACGGAACGGAATGGAATGGAATTCAATGGAATGGAATGGAATGGAGTGGAATTCAATGGAATGGAATTCCATGGAATGGAATGGAATGGAATGGAATGGAATGGAACGGAATTCAATGGAATGGAATGGAATGCAATGGAAAGGAATTCAAATGGAATGGAATGGAATGGAATGGAAAGGAATTCAAATGGAATGGAATGGAATGGAATGGAATGGAATGGAATGGAATGGAATGGAATTCAAATGGAATGGAATGGAATGGAATGGAATTGAATGGAATGGAACGGAATTCAATGGAATGGAATGGAATGGAATGGAATTCAATGGAATGGAATGGAATCGAATGGAATCGAATGGAATCGAATGGAATCGAATGGAATCGAATGGAATGGAATGGAATAGAATGGAATCAACCCGAGTGGAATGGAACGGAACGGAACGGAACGGAACGGAATGGAATAGAATGGAATCAACCCGAGTAGAACGGAATGGAATGGAATGGAATTGAATGGAACAGAATTCAAAGGAATGGAATGGAATGGAATGGAATGGAATGGAATTCTATGGAATGGAATGGAATGGAATGGAATGGAATGGAATGGAATGGAATTCAATGGAATGGAATGGAATTCGATGGAATGGAATGGAATGGAATGGAATTCAATGGAATGGAATGGAATTCAACGGAATAGAATGGAATGGAATGGAATCAACACAAGTAGAAAGGAATGGAACGGAACGGAACGGAACGGAACGGAATGGAATGGAATGAACCCGAGTAGAACGGAATGGAATGGAATGGAATGGAATGGAATGGAATCGAATGGAATGGAATGGAATAGAATGGAATCAACCCGAGTAGAACGGAATGGAACGGAATGGAACGGAATGGAACGGAACGGAACAGAACGGAACGGAACGGAATTCAATGGAATGGAACGGAATGGAATGGAATTCAATGGAATGGAACAGAATTCAATGGAATGGAATGGAATGGAATGGAACGGAATGGAACGGAACGGAACGGAACGGAACGGAATGGAATGGAATTCAGTGGAATGGAATGGAATGGAATGGAATTCAATGGAATGGAATTCAATGGAATGGAATGGAATGGAATGGAATGCAATGGAACGGAATTCAATGGAATGGAATGGAATGGAATGGAATGGAATGGAATGGAATGGAATGGAATCGAATGGAATGGAATGGAATCGAATGGAATGGAATGGAATAGAATGGAATCAACCCGAGTAGAATGGAATGGAATGGAATGGAATGGAATGGAATGGAATGGAATGGAATGGAATTCAAATGGAATGGAATGGAATGGAATGGAATTGAATGGAATGGAACGGAATTCAATGGAATGGAATGGAATGGAATGGAATTCAATGGAATGGAATGGAATCGAATGGAATCGAATGGAATCGAATGGAATCGAATGGAATCGAATGGAATGGAATGGAATAGAATGGAATCAACCCGAGTGGAATGGAACGGAACGGAACGGAACGGAACGGAACGGAATGGAATAGAATGGAATCAACCCGAGTAGAACGGAATGGAATGGAATGGAATTGAATGGAACAGAATTCAATGGAATGGAATGGAATGGAATGGAATTCTATGGAATGGAATGGAATGGAATGGAATGGAATGGAATGGAATGGAATGGAATGGAATAGAATGGAACGGAATTCAATGGAATGGAATGGAATGGAATGGAATTCAATGGAATGGAATGGAATTCTATGGAATGGAATGGAATGGAATGGAATGGAATGGAATGGAATGGAATGGAAAGGAATTCAATGAGAATGGAATGGAATGGAATGGAATGGAATGGAATGGAATGGAATTCAATGGAATGGAATGGAATGGAGTGGAATTCAATGGAATGGAATGGAATGGAATGGAATGGAATGGAATGGAATGGAATTCAATTGAATGGAATGGAATGGAGTGGAATGGAATGGAATGGAATGGAATGGAATGGAATGGAATTCAATGGAATGGAATGGAATTCAATGGAATGGAACGGAATGGAATCGAATGGAATGGAATGGAATAGAATGGAATCAACCCGAGTAGAACGGAATGGAACGGAATGGAACGGAATGGAACGGAACGGAACGGAACGGAATTCAATGGAATGGAACGGAATGGAATGGAATTCAATGTAATGGAACGGAATTCAATGGAATGGAATGGAATGGAATGGAATGGAACGGAACGGAACGGAACGGAACGGAACGGAACGGAATGGAATGGAATTCTATGGAATGGAATGGAATGGAGTGGAATTCAATGGAATGGAATTCAATGGAATGGAATGGAATGGAATGGAATGGAATGGAACGGAATTCAATGGAATGGAATGGAATGCAATGGAAAGGAATTCAAATGGAATGGAATGGAATGGAATGGAAAGGAATTCAAATGGAATGGAATGGAATGGAATGGAATGGAATGGAATGGAATGGAATGGAATTCAAATGGAATGGAATGGAATGGAATGGAATTGAATGGAATGGAACGGAATTCAATGGAATGGAATGGAATGGAATGGAATTCAATGGAATGGAATGGAATTCCATGGAATGGAATTCAATGGAATTCAATGGAATGGAATGGAATGGAATGGAATAGAATGGAATCAATCCGAGTAGAACGGAAAGGAACGGAACGGAACGGAACGGAACGGAAAGGAATGGAATGGAATGGAACGGAATTCAATGCAATAGATCGGAATTCAATGGAATGGAACGGAATGGAACGGAACGTAATGGAATGGAATGGAATGGAATGGAATGGAATGGAACGGAATGGAATGGAACGGAATGGAATGGAATGGAATTCAATGGAATGGAATGGAATGGAATGGAATGGAATGCAATGGAATCGAATTGAATCGAATGGAATCGAATGGAATAGAATGGAATCGAATGGAATGGAATGGAATAGAATGGAATCAACCCGAGTAGAACAGAACGGAACGGAACGGAACGGAACGGAACCGAACGGAAAGGAATGGAATGGAATGGAACGGAATTCAATGCAATGGAACGGAATTCAATGGAATGGAACGGAATGGAACGGAATGGAACGGAACGGAATGGAATGGAAAGGAATGGAATGGAATGGAACGGAATGGAATGGAACGGAATGGAATGGAATGGAATGGAATGGAATTCAATGGAATGGAATGGAATTCAATGGAATGGAATACAATGGAATTCAATAGAATGGAATGGAATGGAATGGAATGGAATGGAATTAAATGGAATGGAATGGAATCGAATGGAATGGAATGGAATGGAATTCAATGGAATGGAATGGAATGGAATGGAATGGAATGGAATGGAATGGAATGGAATGGAATTCTATGGAATGGAATGGAATGGAATGGAATGGAATTCAAAGGAATGGAATGGAATTCCATGGAATGGAATTCAATGGAATTCAATGGAATGGAATGGAATGGAATGGAATTCAATGGAATGGAATGGAATTCAATGGAATAGAATGGAATGGAATGGAATCAACACAAGTAGAAAGGAATGGAACGGAACGGAACGGAACGGAACGGAATGGAATGGAATGAACCCGAGTAGAACGGAATGGAATGGAATGGAATGGAATGGAATGGAATCGAATGGAATGGAATGGAATAGAATGGAATCAACCCGAGTAGAACGGAATGGAACGGAATGGAACGGAATGGAACGGAAAGGAACAGAACGGAACGGAACGGATTTCAATGGAATGGAACGGAATGGAATGGAATTCAATGGAATGGAACAGAATTCAATAGAATGGAATGGAATGGAATGGAACGGAATGGAACGGAACGGAACGGAACGGAACGGAATGGAATGGAATTCAGTGGAATGGAATGGAATGGAATGGAATTCAATGGAATGGAATTCAATGGAATGGAATGGAATGGAATGGAATGGAACGGAATTCAATGGAATGGAATGGAATGGAATGGAATTCAATGGAATGGAATGGAATTCCATGGAATGGAATGGAATGGAATGGAATGGAATAGAATGGAATGGAATGGAATCGAATGGAATGGAATGGAATCGAATGGAATGGAATGGAATAGAATGGAATCAACCCGAGTAGAATGGAATGGAATGGAATGGAATGGAATGGAATGGAATGGAATGGAATTCAAATGGAATGGAATGGAATGGAATGGAATTGAATGGAATGGAACGGAATTCAATGGAATGGAATGGAATGGAATGGAATTCAATGGAATGGAATGGAATCGAATGGAATCGAATGGAATCGAATGGAATCGAATGGAATCGAATGGAATCGAATGGAATGGAATGGAATAGAATGGAATCAACCCGAGTGGAATGGAACGGAACGGAACGGAACGGAACGGAACGGAATGGAATAGAATGGAATCAACCCGAGTAGAACGGAATGGAATGGAATGGAATTGAATGGAACAGAATTCAATGGAATGGAATGGAATGGAATGGAATTCTATGGAATGGAATGGAATGGAATGGAATGGAATGGAATGGAATGGAATGGTATAGAATGGAACGGAATTCAATGGAATGGAATGGAATGGAATGGAATTCCATGGAATGGAATGGAATTCAATGGAATGGAATGGAATGGAATGGAATGGAATGGAATGGAATGGAATGGAAAGGAATTCAATGAGAATGGAATGGAATGGAATGGAATGGAATGGAATGGAATGGAATTCAATGGAATGGAATGGAATGGAGTGGAATTCAATGGAATGGAATGGAATGGAATGGAATGGAATGGAAAGGAATTCAATTGAATGGAGTGGAATGGAATGGAATGGAATGGAATGGAATGGAATGGAATGGAATTCAATGGAATGGAATGGAATTCAATGGAATGGAACGGAATGGAATCGAATGGAATGGAATGGAATAGAATGGAATCAACCCGAGTAGAACGGAATGGAACGGAATGGAACGGAAGGGAACGGAACGGAACGGAAAGGAATTCAATGGAATGGAACGGAATGGAATGGAATTCAATGTAATGGAACGGAATTCAATGGAATGGAATGGAATGGAATGGAATGGAACGGAACGGAACGGAACTGAACGGAACGGAACGGAATGGAATGGAATTCAATGGAATGGAATGGAATGGAGTGGAATTCAATGGAATGGAATTCCATGGAATGGAATGGAATGGAATGGAATGGAATGGAACGGAATTCAATGGAATGGAATGGAATGCAATGGAAAGGAATTCAAATGGAATGGAATGGAATGGAATGGAAAGGAATTCAAATGGAATGGAATGGAATGGAATGGAATGGAATGGAATGGAATGGAATGGAATTCAAATGGAATGGAATGGAATGGAATGGAATTGAATGGAATGGAACGGAATTCAATGGAATGGAATGGAATGGAATGGAATTCAATGGAATGGAATGGAATCGAATGGAATCGAATGGAATCGAATGGAATCGAATGGAATCGAATGGAATGGAATGGAATAGAATGGAATCAACCCGAGTGGAATGGAACGGAACGGAACGGAACGGAACGGAATGGAATAGAATGGAATCAACCCGAGTAGAACGGAATGGAATGGAATGGAATTGAATGGAACAGAATTCAAAGGAATGGAATGGAATGGAATGGAATTCCATGGAATGGAATGGAATGGAATGGAATGGAATTCTATGGAATGGAATGGAATGGAATGGAATGGAATGGAATGGAATGGAATGGAATTCAATGGAATGGAATGGAATTCGATGGAATGGAATGGAATGGAATGGAATTCAATGGAATGGAATGGAATTCAACGGAATAGAATGGAATGGAATGGAATCAACACAAGTAGAAAGGAATGGAACGGAACGGAACGGAACGGAACGGATTGGAATGGAATGAACCCGAGTAGAACGGAATGGAATGGAATGGAATGGAATGGAATGGAATCGAATGGAATGGAATGGAATAGAATGGAATCAACCCGAGTAGAACGGAATGGAACGGAATGGAACGGAATGGAACGGAACGGAACAGAACGGAACGGAACGGAATTCAATGGAATGGAACGGAATGGAATGGAATTCAATGGAATGGAACAGAATTCAATGGAATGGAATGGAATGGAATGGAACGGAATGGAACGGAACGGAACGGAACGGAACGGAATGGAATGGAATTCAGTGGAATGGAATGGAATGGAATGGAATTCAATGGAATGGAATTCAATGGAATGGAATGGAATGGAATGGAATGGAATGGAACGGAATTCAATGGAATGGAATGGAATGGAATGGAATGGAATGGAATGGAATGGAATGGAATGGAATCGAATGGAATGGAATGGAATCGAATGGAATGGAATGGAATAGAATGGAATCAACCCGAGTAGAATGGAATGGAATGGAATGGAATGGAATTGAATGGAATGGAACGGAATTCAATGGAATGGAATGGAATGGAATGGAATTCAATGGAATGGAATGGAATCGAATGGAATCGAATGGAATCGAATGGAATCGAATGGAATCGAATGGAATCGAATGGAATGGAATGGAATAGAATGGAATCAACCCAAGTGGAATGGAACGGAACGGAACGGAACGGAACGGAACGGAATGGAATAGAATGGAATCAACCCGAGTAGAACGGAATGGAATGGAATGGAATTGAATGGAACAGAATTCAATGGAATGGAATGGAATGGAATGGAATTCTATGGAATGGAATGGAATGGAATGGAATGGAATGGAATGGAATGGAATAGAATGGAACGGAATTCAATGGAATGGAATGGAATGGAATGGAATTCAATGGAATGGAATGGAATTCTATGGAATGGAATGGAATGGAATGGAATGGAATGGAATGGAAAGGAATTCAATGAGAATGGAATGGAATGGAATGGAATGGAATGGAATGGAATGGAATTCAATGGAATGGAATGGAATGGAGTGGAATTCAATGGAATGGAATGGAATGGAATGGAATGGAATGGAATGGAATGGAATGGAATTCAATTGAATGGAATGGAATGGAGTGGAATGGAATGGAATGGAATGGAATGGAATGGAATGGAATTCAATGGAATGGAATGGAATTCAATGGAATGGAACCGAATGGAATCGAATGGAATGGAATGGAATAGAATGGAATCAACCCGAGTAGAACAGAATGGAACGGAATGGAACGGAATGGAACGGAACGGAACGGAACGGAATTCAATGGAATGGAACGGAATGGAATGGAATTCAATGTAATGGAACGGAATTCAATGGAATGGAATGGAATGGAATGGAATGGAACGGAACGGAACGGAACGGAACGGAACGGAACGGAACGGAATGGAATGGAATTCTATGGAATGGAATGGAATGGAGTGGAATTCAATGGAATGGAATTCAATGGAATGGAATGGAATGGAATGGAATGGAATGGAACGGAATTCAATGGAATGGAATGGAATGCAATGGAAAGGAATTCAAATGGAATGGAATGGAATGGAATGGAAAGGAATTCAAATGGAATGGAATGGAATGGAATGGAATGGAATGGAATGGAATGGAATGGAATTCAAATGGAATGGAATGGAATTGAATGGAATGGAACGGAATTCAATGGAATGGAATGGAATGGAATGGAATTCAATGGAATGGAATGGAATCGAATGGAATCGAATGGAATCGAATGGAATCGAATGGAATCGAATGGAATGGAATGGAATAGAATGGAATCAACCCGAGTGGAATGGAACGGAACGGAACGGAACGGAACGGAATGGAATAGAATGGAATCAACCCGAGTAGAACGGAATGGAATGGAATGGAATTGAATGGAACAGAATTCAAAGGAATTGAATGGAATGGAATGGAATGGAATGGAATGGAATGGAATGGAATGGAATGGAATGGAATGGAATGGAATGGAATGGAATGGAATTCTATGGAATGGAATGGAATGGAATTCCATGGAATGGAATGGAATGGAATGGAATGGAATGGAATGGAATGGAATTCAATGGAATGGAATGGAATTCGATGGAATGGAATGGAATGGAATGGAATTCAATGGAATGGAATGGAATTCAACGGAATAGAATGGAATGGAATGGAATCAACACAAGTAGAAAGGAATGGAACGGAACGGAACGGAACGGAACGGAATGGAATGGAATGAACCCGAGTAGAACGGAATGGAATGGAATGGAATGGAATGGAATGGAATCGAATGGAATGGAATGGAATAGAATGGAATCAACCCGAGTAGAACGGAATGGAACGGAATGGAACGGAATGGAACGGAACGGAACAGAACGGAACGGAACGGAATTCAATGGAATGGAACGGAATGGAATGGAATTCAATGGAATGGAACAGAATTCAATGGAATGGAATGGAATGGAATGGAACGGAATGGAACGGAACGGAACGGAACGGAACGGAATGGAATGGAATTCAGTGGAATGGAATGGAATGGAATGGAATTCAATGGAATGGAATTCAATGGAATGGAATGGAATGGAATGGAATGGAATGGAACGGAATTCAATGGAATGGAATGGAATGGAATGGAATGGAATGGAATGGAATCGAATGGAATGGAATGGAATCGAATGGAATGGAATGGAATAGAATGGAATCAACCCGAGTAGAATGGAATGGAATGGAATGGAATGGAATGGAATGGAATGGAATGGAATTCAAATGGAATGGAATGGAATGGAATGGAATTGAATGGAATGGAACGGAATTCAATGGAATGGAATGGAATGGAATGGAATTCAATGGAATGGAATGGAATCGAATGGAATCGAATGGAATCGAATGGAATCGAATGGAATCGAATGGAATCGAATGGAATGGAATGGAATAGAATGGAATCAACCCGAGTGGAATGGAACGGAACGGAACGGAACGGAACGGAACGGAATGGAATAGAATGGAATCAACCCGAGTAGAACGGAATGGAATGGAATGGAATTGAATGGAACAGAATTCAATGGAATGGAATGGAATGGAATGGAATTCTATGGAGTGGAATGGAATGGAATGGAATGGAATGGAATGGAATGGAATGGAATAGAATGGAACGGAATTCAATGGAATGGAATGGAATGGAATGGAATTCAATGGAATGGAATGGAATTCTATGGAATGGAATGGAATGGAATGGAATGGAATGGAATGGAATGGAATGGAATGGAAAGGAATTCAATGAGAATGGAATGGAATGGAATGGAATGGAATGGAATGGAATGGAATTCAATGGAATGGAATGGAATGGAGTGGAATTCAATGGAATGGAATGGAATGGAATGGAATGGAATGGAATGGAATGGAATTCAATTGAATGGAATGGAATGGAGTGGAATGGAATGGAATGGAATGGAATGGAATGGAATGGAATTCAATGGAATGGAATGGAATTCAATGGAATGGAACGGAATGGAATCGAATGGAATGGAATGGAATAGAATGGAATCAACCCGAGTAGAACGGAATGGAACGGAATGGAACGGAATGGAACGGAACGGAACGGAACGGAATTCAATGGAATGGAACGGAATGGAATGGAATTCAATGTAATGGAACGGAATTCAATGGAATGGAATGGAATGGAATGGAATGGAACGGAACGGAACGGAACGGAACGGAACGGAACGGAATGGAATGGAATTCTATGGAATGGAATGGAATGGAGTGGAATTCAATGGAATGGAATTCAATGGAATGGAATGGAATGGAATGGAATGGAATGGAACGGAATTCAATGGAATGGAATGGAGTGCAATGGAAAGGAATTCAAATGGAATGGAATGGAATGGAATGGAAAGGAATTCAAATGGAATGGAATGGAATGGAATGGAATGGAATGGAATGGAATGGAATGGAATTCAAATGGAATGGAATGGAATGGAATGGAATTGAATGGAATGGAACGGAATTCAATGGAATGGAATGGAATGGAATGGAATTCAATGGAATGGAATGGAATCGAATGGAATCGAATGGAATCGAATGGAATCGAATGGAATCGAATGGAATGGAATGGAATAGAATGGAATCAACCCGAGTGGAATGGAACGGAACGGAACGGAACGGAACGGAATGGAATAGAATGGAATCAACCCGAGTAGAACGGAATGGAATGGAATGGAATTGAATGGAACAGAATTCAAAGGAATTGAATGGAATGGAATGGAATGGAATGGAATGGAATGGAATGGAATGGAATGGAATGGAATGGAATGGAATTCCATGGAATGGAATGGAATTCGATGGAATGGAATGGAATGGAATTCAATGGAATGGAATGGAATGGAATGGAATTCAATGGAATGGAATGGAATGGAATGGAATCGAATGGAATCGAAAGGAATCGAATGGAATCGAATGGAATGGAATGGAATAGAATGGAATCAACCCGAGTAGAATGGAATGGAATGGAATGGAATGGAATGGAATGGAATGGAATTCGAATGGAATGGAATGGAATGGAATGGAATGGAATGGAATGGAACGGAATTCAATGGAATGGAATGGAAAGGAATGGAATTCAATGGAATGGAATGGAATTCAATGGAATTCAATGGAATGGAATGGAATGGAATGGAATGGAATGGAATGGAATGGATTGGAATGGAATTGAACGGAATTCAATGGAATCGAATGGAAAGGAATGGAATTCAATGGAATGGAATGGAATTCAATGGAATTCAATGGAATGGAATGGAATGGAATGGAATGGAATGGAATGGAATCGAATGGAATCGAATGGAATCGAATGGAATCGAATGGAATGGAATGGAATTGAATGGAATCAATCCGAGTAGAACGGAACGGAACGGAACGGAACGGAAAGGAATGGAATGGAATGGAACGGAATTCAATGCAATGGATCGGAATTCAATGGAATGGAACGGAATGGAAAGGAATGGAACGGAACGTAATGGAATGGAATGGAATGGAATGGAATGGAACGGAATGGAATGGAACGGAATGGAATGGAATGGAATTCAATGGAATGGAATGGAATGGAATGGAATGGAATGGAATGGAATCGAATTGAATCGAATGGAATCGAATGGAATAGAATGGAATCGAATGGAATGGAATGGAATAGAATGGAATCAACCCGAGTAGAACGGAACGGAACGGAACGGAACGGAACAGAACGGAACGGAAAGGAATGGAATGGAATGGAACGGAATTCAATGCAATGGAACGGAATTCAATGGAATGGAACGGAATGGAACGGAATGGAACGGAACGGAATGGAATGGAAAGGAATGGAATGGAATGGAACGGAATGGAATGGAACGGAATGGAATGGAATGGAATGGAATGGAATTCAATGGAATGGAATGGAATTCAATGGAATGGAATTCAATGGAATTCAATGGAATGGAATGGAATGGAATGGAATGGAATGGAATTCAATGGAATGGAATGGAATCGAATGGAATGGAATGGAATGGAATTCAATGGAATGGAATGGAATGGAATGGAATGGAATGGAATGGAATGGAATGGAATGGAATTCTATGGAATGGAATGGAATGGAATGGAATGGAATTCAATGGAATGGAATTCAATGGAATTCAATGGAATTCCATGTAATGGAATGCAATGGAATGGAATGGAATGGAATTCTACGGAATAGAATGGAATGGAGTGGAATCAACACAAGTAGAAAGGAATGGAACGGAACGGAACGGAACGGAACGGAATGGAATGGAATGAACCCGAGTAGAACGGAATGGAGTGGAATGGAATGGAATGGAATGGAATGGAATGGAATGGAATGGAATGGAATAGAATGGAATCAACCCGAGTAGAACGGAATGGAACGGAATGGAATGGAATGGAACGGAACGGAACGGAACGGAATTCAATGGAATGGAACGGAATGGAATGGAATTCAATGGAATGGAACGGAATTCAATGGAATGGAATGGAATGGAATGGAACGGAATGGAACGGAACGCAACGGAACGGAATGGAATGGAATTCAATGGAATGGAATGGAATGGAGTGGAATACAATGGAATGGAATTCAATGGAATGGAATGGAATGGAATGGAATGGAATGGAACGGAATTCATTGGAATGGAATGGAATGGAATGGAAAGGAATTCGAATGGAATGGAATGGAATGGAATGGAAAGGAATTCAAATGGAATGGAATGGAATGGAATGGAATGGAATGGAATGGAATTCAAATGGAATGGAATGGAATGGAATGGAATTGAATGGAATGGAACGGAATTCAATGGAATGGAATGGAATGGAATGGAATTCAATGGAAAGGAATGGAATCGAATGGAATCGAATGGAATCGAATGGAATCGAATGGAATGGAATGGAATAGAATGGGATCAACCCGAGTGGAATGGAACGGAACGGAACGGAACAGAACGGAATGGAATAGAATGGAATCAACCCGAGTAGAACGGAATGGAATGGAATGGAATTGAATGGAACAGAATTCAATGGAATGGAATGGAATGGAATGGAATTCAATGGAATGGAATGGAATGGAATGGAATGGAATGGAATGGAATTCAATGGAATGGAATGGAATGGAATGGAATGGAATGGAATGGAACGGAATGGAATGGAATGGAATTCAATGGAATGGAATGGAATTCGATGGAATGGAATGGAATGGAATTCAATGGAATGGAATGGAATGGAATGGAATTCAATGGAATGGAATTGAATGGAATGGAATTGAATGGAATCGAAAGGAATCGAATGGAATCGAATGGAATGGAATGGAATAGAATGGAATCAACCCGAGTAGAATAGAATGGAATGGAATGGAATGGAATGGAATGGAATGGAATGGAATGGAATGGAATTCGAATGGAATGGAATGGAATGGAATGGAATGGAATGGAATGGAACGGAATTCAATGGAATGGAATGGAAAGGAATGGAATTCCATGGAATGGAATGGAATTCAATGGAATTCAATGGAATGGAATGGAATGGAATGGAATGGAATGGAATGGAATGGAATTCAATTGAATGGAATGGAATTCAATGGAATGGAATGGAATGGAATGGAATGGAATGGAATGGAATGGAATGGAATTCAATGGAATGGAATGGAATTCAATGGAATGGAATGGAATGGAATGGAATGGAATGGAATGGAATTCAATGGAATGGAATTCAATGGAATGGAATGGAATGGAATGGAATTCAATGGAATGGAATTAGAATGGAATCAATCCGAGTAGAACGGAAAGGAACGGAACGGAACGGAACGGAACGGAACGGAAAGGAATGGAATGGAATGGAACGGAATTCAATGCAATGGATCGGAATTCATTAGAATGGAACGGAATGGAACGGAATGGAACGGAACGTAATGGAATGGAATGGAATGGAAGGGAATGGAATGGAATGGAACGGAATGGAATGGAATCGAATTGAATCGAATGGAATCGAATGGAATAGAATGGAATCGAATGGAATGGAATGGAATAGAATGGAATCAACCCGAGTAGAACGGAACGGAACGGAACGGAACGGAACGGAACGGAAAGGAATGGAATGGAATGGAACGGAATTCAATGCAATGGATCGGAATTCAATGGAATGGAACGGAATGGAACGGAAAGTAATGGAATGGAATGGAATGGAATGGAATGGAATGGAATGGAATGGAACAGAATTCAATGGAATGGAATGGAATGGAATGGAATGGAATGGAATGGAATGGAATTCAAAGGAATGGAATGGAATGGAATGGAATGGAATGGAATGGAATCGAATTGAATCGAATGGAAGAGAATGGAATAGAATGGAATCAATCCGAGTAGAACGGAACGGAACGGAACGGAACGGAACGGAAAGGAATGGAATGGAATGGAATGGAATTCAATGCAATGGATCGGAATTCAATGGAATGGAACGGAATGGAACGGAACGTAATGGAATGGAATGGAATGGAATGGAATGGAATGGAATGGAATGGAATGGAATGGAACGGAATTCAATGCAATGGAACGGAATTCAATGGAATGGAACGGAATGGAACGGAATGGAACGGAATGGAATGGAATGGAATGGAATGGAATGGAATGGAACGGAATGGAATGGAACGGAATGGAATGGAATGGAATGGAATGGAATTCAATGGAATGGAATGGAATTCCATGGAATGGAATTCCATGGAATTCAATGGAATGGAATGGAATGGAATGCAATGGAATGGAATTCAATGGAATGGAATGGAATGGAATGGAATTCCATGGAATGGAATATAATGGAATTCCATGGAATGGAATTCAATGGAATTCAATGGAATTCCATGGAATGGAATGGAATGGAATGGAAAGGAATGGAATTCAATGGAATAGAATGGAATGGAATGAAATCAACACAAGTAGAAAGGAATGGAACGGAACGGAACGGAACGGAATGGAATGGAATGAACCCGAGTAGAAAGGAATGGAATGGAATGGAATGGAATGGAATGGAATGGAATGGAATCGAGTGGAATGGAATGGAATAGAATGGAATCAACCCGAGTAGAACGGAATGGAACGGAATGGAACGGAACGGAACGGAACGGAACGGAATTCAATGGAATGGAACGGAATGGAATGGAATTCAATGGAATGGAACGGAATTCAATGGAATGGAATGGAATGGAATGGAACGGAATGGAACGGAACGGAACGGAACGGAACGGAATGGAATGGAATTCAGTGGAATGGAATGGAATGGAATGGAATTCAATGGAATGGAATTCAATGGAATGGAATGGAATGGAATGGAATGGAATGGAACGGAATTCAATGGAATGGAATGGAATGGAATGGAATGGAATGGAATGGAATGGAATGGAATGGAATGGAATCGAATGGAATGGAATGGAATGGAATGGAATGGAATGGAATAGAATGGAATCAACCCGAGTGGAATGGAATGGAATGGAATGGAATGGAATGGAATGGAATGGAATTCAAATGGAATGGAATGGAATGGAATGGAATTGAATGGAATGGAACGGAATTCAATGGAATGGAATGGAATGGAATGGAATTCAATGGAATGGAATGGAATCGAATGGAATCGAATGGAATCGAATGGAATCGAATGGAATCGAATGGAATCGAATGGAATGGAATGGAATAGAATGGAATCAACCCGAGTGGAATGGAACGGAACGGAAAGGAATGGAACGGAACGGAAAGGAACGGAATGGAATAGAATGGAATCAACCCGAGTAGAACGGAATGGAATGGAATAGAATGGAATGGAATTGAATGGAACAGAATTCAATGGAATGGAATGGAATGGAATGGAATTCCATGGAATGGAATGGAATGGAATGGAATGGAATGGAATTCCATGGAATGGAATGGAATGGAATGGAATGGAATGGAATGGAATTCCATGGAATGGAATGGAATGGAATGGAATGGAATTCAATGGAATGGAATGGAATGGAATGGAATGGAATGGAATGGAATGGAATGGAATCGACTGGAATCGAATGGAGTCGAATGGAATCGAATGGAATGGAATGGAATAGAATGGAATCAATCCGAGTAGAACGGAAAGGAACGGAACGGAACGGAACGGAACGGAACGGAAGGGAATGGAATGGAATGGAACGGAATTCAATGCAATAGATCGGAATTCAATGGAATGGAACGGAATGGAACGGAACGTAATGGAATGGAATGGAATGGAATGGAATGGAATGGAATGGAATGGAACGGAATGGAATGGAACGGAATGGAATGGAATGGAATTCAATGGAATGGAATGGAATGGAATGGAATGGAATGGAATGGAATCGAATTGAATCGAATGGAATCGAATGGAATAGAATGGAATCGAATGGAATGGAATGGAATAGAATGGAATCAACCCGAGTAGAACAGAACGGAACGGAACGGAACGGAACGGAACGGAACGGAAAGGAATGGAATGGAATGGAACGGAATTCAATGCAATGGAACGGAATTCAATGGAATGGAAAGGAATGGAACGGAATGGAACGGAACGGAATGGAATGGAAAGGAATGGAATGGAATGGAACGGAATGGAATGGAACGGAATGGAATGGAATGGAATGGAATGGAATTCAATGGGATGGAATGGAATTCAACGGAATTGAATACAATGGAATTCAATAGAATGGAATGGAATGGAATGGAATGGAATGGAATTCAATGGAATGGAATGGAATCGAATGGAATGGAATGGAATGGAATTCAATGGAATAGAATGGAATGGAATGGAATGGAATGGAATGGAATGGAATGGAATTCTATGGAATGGAATGGAATGGAATGGAATGGAATTCAATGGTATGGAATGGAATTCCATGGAATGGAATTCAATGGAATTCAATGGAATGGAATGGAATGGAATGGAATGGAATGGAATGGAATGGAATTCAAAGGAATGGAATGGAATGGAATGGAATGGAATGGAATGGAATGGAATCGAATTGAATCGAATGGAAGAGAATGGAATAGAATGGAATCAATCCGAGTAGAACGGAACGGAACGGAACGGAACGGAACGGAAAGGAATGGAATGGAATGGAACGGAATTCAATGCAATGGATCGGAATTCAATGGAATGGAACGGAATGGAACGGAACGGAACGGAACGGAACGGAATGGAATGGAATTCAGTGGAATGGAATGGAATGGAATGGAATTCAATGGAATGGAATTCAATGGAATGGAATGGAATGGAATGGAATGGAATGGAACGGAATTCAATGGAATGGAATGGAATGGAATGGAATGGAATGGAATGGAATGGAATGGAATCGAATGGAATGGAATGGAATCGAATGGAATGGAATGGAATAGAATGGAATCAACCCGAGTAGAATGGAATGGAATGGAATGGAATGGAATGGAATGGAATGGAATGGAATGGAATGGAATGGAATGGAATGGAACGGAATTCAATGGAATGGAATGGAATGGAATGGAATTCAATGGAATGGAATGGAATTCAATGGAATGGAATGGAATGGAATGGAATGGAATGGAATGGAATGGAAAGGAATTCAATGAGAATGGAATGGAATGGAATGGAATGGAATGGAATGGAATGGAATTCAATGGAATGGAATGGAATGGAGTGGAATTCAATGGAATGGAATGGAATGGAATGGAATGGAATGGAATTCAATGGAATGGAATGGAATGCAATGGAATGGAATGGAATGGAATGGAATGGAATGGAATGGAATGGAATGGAATGGACACCAGTAGAATGGAATGGAATGGAATGGAATGGAATGGAATTCTATGGAATGGAATGGAATGGAATGGAATTCAATGGAATGGAATGGAATGGAATGGAATTCAATGGAATGGAATGGAATCGAATGGAATCGAATGGAATCGAATGGAATCGAATGGAATCGAATGGAATGGAATGGAATAGAATGGAATCAACCCGAGTGGAATGGAACGGAACGGAACGGAACGGAACGGAATGGAATAGAATGGAATCAACCCGAGTACAACGGAATGGAATGGAATGGAATTGAATGGAACAGAATTCAAAGGAATGGAATGGAATGGAATGGAATTCCATGGAATGGAATGGAATGGAATGGAATGGAATTCTATGGAATGGAATGGAATGGAATGGAATGGAATGGAATGGAATGGAATTCAATGGAATGGAATGGAATTCGATGGAATGGAATGGAATGGAATGGAATTCAATGAAATGGAATGGAATTCAATGGAATGGAATGGAATGGAATGGAATGGAATGGAATGGAATGGAATGGAATGGAATGGAATCGAATGGAATGGAATGGAATGGAATGGAATGGAATGGAATGGAATAGAATGGAATCAACCCGAGTGGAATGGAATGGAATGGAATGGAATGGAATGGAATGGAATGGAATGGAATTCAAATGGAATGGAATGGAGTGGAATGGAATTGAATGGAATGGAACGGAATTCAATGGAATGGAATGGAATGGAATGGAATTCAATGGAATGGAATGGAATGGAATGGAATCGAATGGAATCGAATGGAATCGAATGGAATCGAATGGAATCGAATGGAATGGAATGGAATGGAATGGAATAGAATGGAATCAACCCGAGTGGAATGGAACGGAACGGAAAGGAATGGAACGGAACGGAAAGGAACGGAATGGAATAGAATGGAATCAACCCGAGTAGAACGGAATGGAATGGAATAGAATGGAATGGAATTGAATGGAACAGAATTCAATGGAATGGAATGGAATGGAATGGAATTCCATGGAATGGAATGGAATGGAATGGAATGGAATTCCATGGAATGGAATGGAATGGAATGGAATGGAATGGAATGGAATTCAATGGAATGGAATGGAATGGAATGGAATGGAATTCAATGGAATGGAATGGAATGGAGTGGAATGGAATGGAATGGAATCGACTGGAATCGATTGGAGTCGAATGGAATCGAATGGAATGGAATGGAATAGAATGGAATCAATCCGAGTAGAACGGAAAGGAACGGAACGGAACGGAACGGAACGGAACGGAAGGGAGTGGAATGGAATGGAACGGAATTCAATGCAATAGATCGGAATTCAATGGAATGGAACTGAATAGAACGTAACGTAATGGAATGGAATGGAATGGAATGGAATGGAATGGAATGGAATTCAATGGAATGGAACGGAATGGAATGGAATGGAATTCAATGGAATGGAATGGAATGGAATGGAATGGAATGGAATGGAATCGAATTGAATCGAATGGAATCGAATGGAATAGAATGGAATCGAATGGAATGGAATGGAATAGAATGGAATCAACCCGAGTAGAACAGAACGGAACGGAACGGAACGGAACGGAACGGAACGGAAAGGAATGGAATGGAATGGAACGGAATTCAATGCAATGGAACGGAATTCAATGGAATGGAACGGAATGGAACGGAATGGAACGGAACGGAATGGAATGGAAAGGAATGGAATGGAATGGAACGGAATGGAATGGAACGGAATGGAATGGAATGGAATGGAATGGAATTCAATGGGATGGAATGGAATTCAATGGAACGGAATACAATGGAATTCAATAGAATGGAATGGAATGGAATGGAATGGAATGGAATTCAATGGAATGGAATGGAATCGAATGGAATGGAATGGAATGGAATTCAATGGAATGGAATGGAATGGAATGGAATGGAATGGAATGGAATGGAATTCTATGGAATGGAATGGAATGGAATGGAATGGAATTCAATGGAATGGAATGGAATTCCATGGAATGGAATTCAATGGAATTCAATGGAATGGAATGGAATGGAATGGAATTCAATGGAATGGAATGGAATTCAATGGAATAGAATGGAATGGAATGGAATCAACACAAGTAGAAAGGAATGGAACGGAACGGAACGGAACGGAACGGAATGGAATGGAATGAACCCGAGTAGAACGGAATGGAATGGAATGGAATGGAATGGAATGGAATCGAATGGAATGGAATGGAATAGAATGGAATCAACCCGAGTAGAACGGAATGGAACGGAATGGAACGGAATGGAACGGAACGGAACGGAACGGAACGGAACGGAATTCAGTGGAATGGAACGGAATGGAATTGAATTCAATGGAATGGAACAGAATTCAATGGAATGGAATGGAATGGAATGGAACGGAATGGAACGGAACGGAACGGAACGGAACGGAATGGAATGGAATTCAGTGGAATGGAATGGAATGGAATGGAATTCAATGGAATGGAATTCAATGGAATGGAATGGAATGGAATGGAACGGAATTCAATGGAATGGAATGGAATGGAATGGAATTCAATGGAATGGAATGGAATTCAATGGAATGGAATTGAATGGAATGGAATGGAATGGAATGGAATGGAATGGAATGGAATCGAATGGGATCGAATGGAATCGAATGGAATGGAATGGAATAGAATGGAATCAACCCGAGTAGAATGGAATGGAATGGAATGGAATGGAATGGAATGGAATGGAATGGAATGGAATTCAAATGGAATGGAATGGAATGGAATGGAATTGAATGGAATGGAACGGAATTCAATGGAATGGAATGGAATGGAATGGAATGGAATTCAATGGAATGGAATGGAATCGAATGGAATCGAATGGAATCGAATGGAATCGAATGGAATGGAATGGAATAGAATGGAATCAACCCGAGTGGAATGGAACGGAACGGAACGGAACGGAACGGAACGGAACGGAATGGAATAAATGGAATCAACCCGAGTAGAACGGAATGGAATGGAATGGAATTGAATGGAACAGAATTCAATGGAATGGAATGGAATGGAAAGGAATTCTATGGAATGGAATGGAATGGAATGGAATGGAATGGAATGGAATGGAATGGAATGGAATGGAATGGAATGGAACGGAATTCAATGGAATGGAATGGAATGGAATGGAATTCAATGGAATGGAATGGAATTCAATGGAATGGAATGGAATGGAATGGAATGGAATGGAATGGAATGGAAAGGAATTCAATGAGAATGGAATGGAATGGAATGGAATGGAATGGAATGGAATGGAATTCAATGGAATGGAATGGAATGGAGTGGAATTCAATGGAATGGAATGGAATGGAATGGAATGGAATGGAATTCAATGGAATGGAATGGAATGCAATGGAATGGAATGGAATGGAATGGAATGGAATGGAATGGAATGGAATGGAATGGACACCAGTAGAATGGAATGGAATGGAATGGAATGGAATGGAATTCCATGGAATGGAATGGAATGGAATGGAATTCAATGGAATGGAATGGAATGGAATGGAATTCAATGGAATGGAATGGAATCGAATGGAATCGAATGGAATCGAATGGAATCGAATGGAATCGAATGGAATGGAATGGAATAGAATGGAATCAACCCGAGTGGAATGGAACGGAACGGAACGGAACGGAACGGAATGGAATAGAATGGAATCAACCCGAGTACAACGGAATGGAATGGAATGGAATTGAATGGAACAGAATTCAAAGGAATGGAATGGAATGGAATGGAATTCCATGGAATGGAATGGAATGGAATGGAATGGAATTCTATGGAATGGAATGGAATGGAATGGAATGGAATGGAATGGAATGGAATTCAATGGAATGGAATGGAATTCGATGGAATGGAATGGAATGGAATGGAATTCAATGGAATGGAATGGAATTCAACGGAATAGAATGGAATGGAATGGAATCAACACAAGTAGAAAGGAATGGAACGGAACGGAACGGAACGGAACGGAATGGAATGGAATGAACCCGAGTAGAACGGAATGGAATGGAATGGAATGGAATGGAATGGAATCGAATGGAATGGAATGGAATAGAAGGGAATCAACCCGAGTAGAACGGAATGGAACGGAATGGAACGGAATGGAACGGAACGGAACAGAACGGAACGGAACGGAATTCAATGGAATGGAACGGAATGGAATGGAATTCAATGGAATGGAACAGAATTCAATGGAATGGAATGGAATGGAATGGAACGGAATGGAACGGAACGGAACGGAACGGAACGGAATGGAATGGAATTCAGTGGAATGGAATGGAATGGAATGGAATTCAATGGAATGGAATTCAATGGAATGGAATGGAATGGAATGGAATGGAATGGAACGGAATTCAATGGAATGGAATGGAATGGAATGGAATGGAATGGAATGGAATGGAATGGAATCGAATGGAATGGAATGGAATCGAATGGAATGGAATGGAATAGAATGGAATCAACCCGAGTAGAATGGAATGGAATGGAATGGAATGGAATGGAATGGAATGGAATGGAATTCAAATGGAATGGAATGGAATGGAATGGAATTGAATGGAATGGAACGGAATTCAATGGAATGGAATGGAATGGAATGGAATTCAATGGAATGGAATGGAATCGAATGGAATCGAATGGAATCGAATGGAATCGAATGGAATCGAATGGAATCGAATGGAATGGAATGGAATAGAATGGAATCAACCCGAGTGGAATGGAACGGAACGGAACGGAACGGAACGGAACGGAATGGAATAGAATGGAATCAACCCGAGTAGAACGGAATGGAATGGAATGGAATTGAATGGAACAGAATTCAATGGAATGGAATGGAATGGAATGGAATTCTATGGAATGGAATGGAATGGAATGGAATGGAATGGAATGGAATGGAATGGAATAGAATGGAACGGAATTCAATGGAATGGAATGGAATGGAATGGAATTCAATGGAATGGAATGGAATTCTATGGAATGGAATGGAATGGAATGGAATGGAATGGAATGGAATGGAATGGAAAGGAATTCAATGAGAATGGAATGGAATGGAATGGAATGGAATGGAATGGAATGGAATTCAATGGAATGGAATGGAATGGAGTGGAATTCAATGGAATGGAATGGAATGGAATGGAATGGAATGGAATGGAATGGAATTCAATTGAATGGAATGGAATGGAGTGGAATGGAATGGAATGGAATGGAATGGAATGGAATGGAATTCAATGGAATGGAATGGAATTCAATGGAATGGAACGGAATGGAATCGAATGGAATGGAATGGAATAGAATGGAATCAACCCGAGTAGAACGGAATGGAACGGAATGGAACGGAATGGAACGGAACGGAACGGAACGGAATTCAATGGAATGGAACGGAATGGAATGGAATTCAATGTAATGGAACGGAATTCAATGGAATGGAATGGAATGGAATGGAATGGAACGGAACGGAACGGAACGGAACGGAACGGAACGGAATGGAATGGAATTCTATGGAATGGAATGGAATGGAGTGGAATTCAATGGAATGGAATTCAATGGAATGGAATGGAATGGAATGGAATGGAATGGAACGGAATTCAATGGAATGGAATGGAGTGCAATGGAAAGGAATTCAAATGGAATGGAATGGAATGGAATGGAAAGGAATTCAAATGGAATGGAATGGAATGGAATGGAATGGAATGGAATGGAATGGAATGGAATTCAAATGGAATGGAATGGAATGGAATGGAATTGAATGGAATGGAACGGAATTCAATGGAATGGAATGGAATGGAATGGAATTCAATGGAATGGAATGGAATCGAATGGAATCGAATGGAATCGAATGGAATCGAATGGAATCGAATGGAATGGAATGGAATAGAATGGAATCAACCCGAGTGGAATGGAACGGAACGGAACGGAACGGAACGGAATGGAATAGAATGGAATCAACCCGAGTAGAACGGAATGGAATGGAATGGAATTGAATGGAACAGAATTCAAAGGAATTGAATGGAATGGAATGGAATGGAATGGAATGGAATGGAATGGAATGGAATGGAATGGAATGGAATTCCATGGAATGGAATGGAATTCGATGGAATGGAATGGAATGGAATTCAATGGAATGGAATGGAATGGAATGGAATTCAATGGAATGGAATGGAATGGAATGGAATCGAATGGAATCGAAAGGAATCGAATGGAATCGAATGGAATGGAATGGAATAGAATGGAATCAACCCGAGTAGAATGGAATGGAATGGAATGGAATGGAATGGAATGGAATGGAATTCGAATGGAATGGAATGGAATGGAATGGAATGGAATGGAATGGAACGGAATTCAATGGAATGGAATGGAAAGGAATGGAATTCAATGGAATGGAATGGAATTCAATGGAATTCAATGGAATGGAATGGAATGGAATGGAATGGAATGGAATGGAATGGATTGGAATGGAATTGAACGGAATTCAATGGAATCGAATGGAAAGGAATGGAATTCAATGGAATGGAATGGAATTCAATGGAATTCAATGGAATGGAATGGAATGGAATGGAATGGAATGGAATGGAATCGAATGGAATCGAATGGAATCGAATGGAATCGAATGGAATGGAATGGAATTGAATGGAATCAATCCGAGTAGAACGGAACGGAACGGAATGGAACGGAAAGGAATGGAATGGAATGGAACGGAATTCAATGCAATGGATCGGAATTCAATGGAATGGAACGGAATGGAAAGGAATGGAACGGAACGTAATGGAATGGAATGGAATGGAATGGAATGGAATGGAACGGAATGGAATGGAACGGAATGGAATGGAATGGAATTCAATGCAATGGAATGGAATGGAATGGAATGGAATGGAATGGAATCGAATTGAATCGAATGGAATCGAATGGAATAGAATGGAATCGAATGGAATGGAATGGAATAGAATGGAATCAACCCGAGTAGAACGGAACGGAACGGAACGGAACGGAACAGAACGGAACGGAAAGGAATGGAATGGAATGGAACGGAATTCAATGCAATGGAACGGAATTCAATGGAATGGAACGGAATGGAACGGAATGGAACGGAACGGAATTGAATGGAAAGGAATGGAATGGAATGGAACGGAATGGAATGGAACGGAATGGAATGGAATGGAATGGAATGGAATTCAATGGAATGGAATGGAATTCAATGGAATGGAATTCAATGGAATTCAATGGAATGGAATGGAATGGAATGGAAGGGAATGGAATTCAATGGAATGGAATGGAATCGAATGGAATGGAATGGAATGGAATTCAATGGAATGGAATGGAATGGAATGGAATGGAATGGAATGGAATGGAATGGAATGGAATTCTATGGAATGGAATGGAATGGAATGGAATGGAATTCAATGGAATGGAATTCAATGGAATTCAATGGAATTCCATGTAATGGAATGCAATGGAATGGAATGGAATGGAATTCTACGGAATAGAATGGAATGGAGTGGAATCAACACAAGTAGAAAGGAATGGAACGGAACGGAACGGAACGGAACGGAATGGAATGGAATGAACCCGAGTAGAACGGAATGGAGTGGAATGGAATGGAATGGAATGGAATGGAATGGAATGGAATGGAATGGAATAGAATGGAATCAACCCGAGTAGAACGGAATGGAACGGAATGGAATGGAATGGAACGGAACGGAACGGAACGGAATTCAATGGAATGGAACGGAATGGAATGGAATTCAATGGAATGGAACGGAATTCAATGGAATGGAATGGAATGGAATGGAACGGAACGGAACGGAACGCAACGGAACGGAATGGAATGGAATTCAATGGAATGGAATGGAATGGAGTGGAATACAATGGAATGGAATTCAATGGAATGGAATGGAATGGAATGGAATGGAATGGAACGGAATTCAATGGAATGGAATGGAATGGAATGGAAAGGAATTCGAATGGAATGGAATGGAATGGAATGGAAAGGAATTCAAATGGAATGGAATGGAATGGAATGGAATGGAATGGAATGGAATGGAATTCAAATGGAATGGAATGGAATGGAATGGAATTGAATGGAATGGAACGGAATTCAATGGAATGGAATGGAATGGAATGGAATTCAATGGAAAGGAATGGAATCGAATGGAATCGAATGGAATCGAATGGAATCGAATGGAATGGAATGGAATAGAATGGGATCAACCCGAGTGGAATGGAACGGAACGGAACGGAACAGAACGGAATGGAATAGAATGGAATCAACCCGAGTAGAACGGAATGGAATGGAATGGAATTGAATGGAACAGAATTCAATGGAATGGAATGGAATGGAATGGAATTCAATGGAATGGAATGGAATGGAATGGAATGGAATGGAATGGAATTCAATGGAATGGAATGGAATGGAATGGAATGGAATGGAATGGAACGGAATGGAATGGAATGGAATTCAATGGAATGGAATGGAATTCGATGGAATGGAATGGAATGGAATTCAATGGAATGGAATGGAATGGAATGGAATTCAATGGAATGGAATTGAATGGAATGGAATTGAATGGAATCGAAAGGAATCGAATGGAATCGAATGGAATGGAATGGAATAGAATGGAATCAACCCGAGTAGAATAGAATGGAATGGAATGGAATGGAATGGAATGGAATGGAATGGAATGGAATGGAATGGAATTCGAATGGAATGGAATGGAATGGAATGGAATGGAACGGAATTCAATGGAATGGAATGGAAAGGAATGGAATTCCATGGAATGGAATGGAATTCAATGGAATTCAATGGAATGGAATGGAATGGAATGGAATGGAATGGAATGGAATGGAATTCAATTGAATGGAATGGAATGGAATGGAATTCCATGGAATGGAATGGAATGGAATGGAATTCCATGGAATGGAATGGAATGGAATTCCATGGAATGGAATGGAATGGAATGGAATTCCATGGAATGGAATGGAATGGAATGGAATTCCATGGAATGGAATGGAATGGAATGGAATTCAATGGAATGGAATGGATTGGAATGGAATGGAATGGAATGGAATGGAATGAAATGGAATGGAATGGAATAGAATGGAATCAACCTGAGTAGAACGGAATGGAATGGAATGGAATGGAATGGAATGGAATGGAATGGAATGGAATGGAATCTACCAAAGTAGAACGGAATGGAATGGAATGGAATGGAATGGAATGGAGTGGAATGGAATGGAATGGAATGTACACGAGTAGAACGGAATGTAATGGAATGGAATGGATTGGAATGGAATGGAATGGAATGGAATGGAATGTAACCGAGTAGAACGGAATGGAATGTAATTGAATGGAATGTAACCGAGTTGAACGGAACGGAATGGAATGGAATGGAATGGAATGGAATGGAATGGAATGGAATGGAATGGAATGGAATGGAATGGAAATGAGTGCAATGCAATGCAATGGAATGCAATGGAATGGAAAGGAATGGAATGGAATGGAATGGAATCTACCCGAGTAGAACGGAATGGAATGGAATTGAATGGAATGTAATCGAGTAGAACGGAACGGAATGGAATGGAATGGAATGGAATGCAATGGAATGGAATGGAATGGAATGGAATGGAATGGAATGGACACCAGTAGAATGGAATGGAATGGAATGGAATGGAATGGAATGGAATGGAATCTACCCGAGTAGAACGGAATGGAACGGAATGGAATGGAATGGAATGGACAGGAGCAGAACGGAATGGAATGCAATGGAATGGAATGGAATGTACCCGAGCAGAACGGAATGGAATGAAATGGAAATGGAAAGGGAATGGAAATGGAACGGGAATGGAAATGGAACGGGAACGGAAATGGAACGGGAATGGAAATGGAACGGGAACGGAAACGGAACGAGAACGGAAATGGAACGGGAACGGAAACGGAACGGGAACGGAAATGGAACGGGAATGGTAACGGAACGGGAATGGAAATGGAACGGGAATGGAAATGGAACGGGAATGGAAATGGATCGGGAATGGAAATGGAACGGGAATGGTAATGGAACTGGAATGGAAATGGAACGGGAATGGAAAAGAAACGGGAATGGAAATGGAACGGGAATGGAAATGGAATGGGAATGGAAATGGAATGGAATGGAATGGAATGGAATGGAATGGAATGTACCGGAGTGGAGTGGAGTGGAGTGGAGTGGAGTAGAGTGCACTGGAACGGAATGGAATGGAATGGAATGGAATGGAATGGAACGGAACGGAATGTACCTGAGAAGCACGGAATGGAATGGAATGGAATGGAATGGAATGGAATGTACCGGAGTGGAGTGGAGTGGAATGGAGTGGAGTGGAGTGGAGTGGAGTGGAATGGAATGGAATGGAATGGAACGGAATGCAATGGAATGCAATGGAATGGAAAGGAATGGAATGGAATGGAATGGAATGGAATGGAATGGAATGGAATGGACACCAGTAGAATGGAATGGAATGGAATGGAATGGAATGGAATGGAATGGAATGGAATTCAATGGAATGGAATGGAATGGAATGGAATGGAATGGAATGGAATGGAATGGAATGGAATGGAATCGAATGGAATGGAACGGAATTCAATGGAATGGAATGGAATAGAATGGAATCAACCCGAGTAGAACGGAATGGAATGGAATGGAATGTAATGTAATGGAATGGAATGGAATGGAATGGAATGTACCAAAGTAGAACCGAATGGAATGGAATGGAATGGAATGGAATGGAATGGAATGGAATGGAATGGAATGCAATGTACCCGAGTAGAACGGAATGGAATGGAATGGAATGGATTGGAATGGAATGGAATGGAATGGAATGGAATGTAACCGAGTAGAACGGAATGGAATGTAATTGAATGGAATGTAACCGGGTTGAACGGAACGGAATGGAATGGAATGGAATGGAATGGAATGGAATGGAATTGAGTGCAATGCAATGCAATGGAATGCAATGGAATGGAAAGGAATGGAATGGAATGGAATGGAATCTACCCGAGTAGAACGGAATGGAATGGAATTGAATGGAATGTAACCGAGTAGAACGGAACGGAATGGAATGGAATGGAATGGAATGGAATGCAATAGAATGGAATGGAATGGAATGGAATGGACACCAGTAGAATGGAATGGAATGGAATGGAATGGAATGGAATGGAATGGAATGGAATCTACCCGAGTAGAACGGAATGGAACGGAATGGAATGGAATGAAATGTACAGGAGCAGAACGGAATGGAATGCAATGGAATGGAATGGAATGTACCCGAGCAGAACGGAAAGGAATGAAATGGAAATGGAAAGGGAATGGAAATGGAACGGGAATGGAAATGGAACGGGAACGCAATTGAAACGGGAATGGAAATGGAACGGGAACGGAAACGGAACGAGAACGGAAATGGAACGGGAACGGAAACGGAACGGGAACGGAAATGGAACGGGAATGGTAACGGAACAGGAATGGAAATGGAACGGGAATGGAAAAGGAACGGGAATGGAAATGGATCGGGAATGGAAATGGAACGGGAATGATAATGGAACGGGAATGGAAATGGAACGGGAATGGAAAAGAAACGGGAATGGAAATGGAACGGGAATGGAAATGGAATGGGAATGGAAATGGAATGGAATGGAATGGAATGGAATGGAATGGAATGTACCGGAGTGGAGTGGAGTGGAGTGGAGTAGAGTGCACTGGAACGGAATGGAATGGAATGGAATGGAATGGAACGGAACGGAATGTACCTGAGAAGCACGGAATGGAATGGAATGGAATGGAATGGAATGGAATGGAATGTACCGGAATGGAGTGGAGTGGAATGGAGTGGACTGGAGTGGTGTGGAGTGGAATGGAATGGAATGGAATGGAATGGAATGGAATGGAATGGAATGCAATGGAATGCAATAGAATGGAAAGGAATGGAATGGAATGGAATGGAATGGAATGGAATGGAATGGAATGGACAACAGTAGAATGGAATGGAACGGAATGGAATGGAATGGAATGGAATGGAATGGAATGGAATGGAATGGAATGGAATGGAATGGAATTCAATGGAATGGAATGGAATGGAATGGAATTCAATGGAATGGAATGGAATGGAATGGAATTCCATGGAATGGAATGGAATGGAATGGAATTCTATGGAATGGAATGGAGTGGAATCGAATGGAATCGAATGGAATCGAATGGAATGGAATGGAATAGAATGGAATCAACCCGAGTAGAACGGAGCGGAACGCAACGGAACGGAACGGAACGGAACGGGACGGAACGGAACGGAATGGAATGGAATGGAACGGAATTCCATGGAATGGAATGGAATGGAATGGAATTCAATGGAATGGAATGGAGTGGAATGGAATGGAATGGAATGGAATGGAATTCGATGGAATGGAATGGAATGGATTGGAATGGAATGGAATAGAATGGAATCAACCCGAGTAGAACGGAACGGAACACAACGGAACGGAACGGAACGCAACGGAACGGAACGGAACGGAACGGAACGGAATGGAATGGAATGGAACGGAATTCAATGGAATGGAATGGAATGGAATGGAATTCTATGGAATGGAATGGAATGGAATGGAATGGAATGGAATTCCATGGAATGGAATGGAATGGAATGGAATGGAATTCAATGGAATGGAATGGAGTGGAATGGAATGGAATCGAATGGAATTGAATGGAATCGAATGGAATCAAATGGGATAGAATGGAATGGAAAGGAATAGAATGGAATCAACCCGAGTAGAACGGAATGAAATGGAATGGAATGGAATGGGATGGAATGGAATGGAATGGAATGCAATGGAACGGAATTCAATGGAATGGAATGGAATGGAATGGAATGGAATGGAATGGAATCGAATGGAATCGAATGGAATCGAATGGAATCGAATGGAATAGAATGCAAACCCGAGTAGAATGGAATGGAATGGAATGGAATGGAATGGAATGGAATGGAATGGAATGGAATAGAATGGAATGGAATGGAATGGACTGGAATTCAAATGGAATGGAATGGAATGGAATTCTATGGAATGGAATGGAGTGGAATCGAATGGAATCGAATGGAATCGAATGGAATCGAATGGGATCGAATGGAATGGAATGGAATAGAATGGAATCAACCCGAGTAGAACGGAGCGGAACGCAACGGAACGGAACGGAATGGAGCGAAACGGAAAGGAATGGAATGGAATGGAATGGAACGGAATTCAAAGGAATGGAATGGAACAGAATGGAATTCAATGGAATGGAATGGAATGGAATGGAATGGAATTCAATGGAATGGAATGGAATGGAATGGAATGGAATGGAATGGAACGGAACGGAATTCTATGGAATAGAATGGAATGGAATTCTATGGAATGGAATGGAATGGAATGGAATGGAATGTAACGGAATTCAATGGAATGGAATGGAATGGAATGGAATTCAACGGAATGGAATGGAATTCAACGGAATGGAATGGAATGGAATGGAATGCAATGGAATGGAATGGAATGGAATGGAATGGAATGGAATGGAATTCAATGGAATGGAATGGAATGGAATGGAATTCCATGGAATGGAATGGAATGGAATCGAATGGAATGGAATGGAATGGAATGGAATGGAATGGAATAGAATGGAATCAACCCGAGTAGGACGGAATGGAATGGAATGGAATGTAATGTAATGGAATGGAATGGAATGGAATGGAATGTACCAAAGTAGAACGGAATGGAATGGAATGGAATGGAATGGAATGGAATGGAATGGAATGGAATGGAATGGAATGGAATGGAATGGAATGGAATGGAATGTACACGAGTAGAACGGAATGTAATGGAATGGAATGGATTGGAATGGAATGGAATGGAATGTAACCGAGTAGAACGGAATGGAATGTAATTGAATGGAATGTAACCGAGTTGAACGGAACGGAATGGAATGGAATGGAATGGAATGGAATGGAATGGAATGGAATGGAATTGAGTGCAATGCAATGCAATGGAATGCAATGGAATGGAAAGGAATGGAATGGAATGGAATGGAATCTACCCGAGTAGAACGGAATGGAATGGAATTGAATGGAATGTAACCGAGTAGAACGGAACGGAATGGAATGGAATGGAATGGAATGGAATGCAATGGAATGGAATGGAATGGAAGGGAATGGAATGGAATGGACACCAGTAGAATGGAATGGAATGGAATGGAATGGAATGGAATGGAATGGAATGGAATGGAATGGAATGGAATCTACCCGAGTAGAACGGAATGGAACGGAATGGAATGGAATGGAATGGACAGGAGCAGAACGGAATGGAATGCAATGGAATGGAATGGAATGTACCCGAGCAGAACGGAAAGGAATGAAATGGAAATGGAAAGGGAATGGAAATGGAACGGGAATGGAAATGGAACGGGAACGCAATTGAAACGGGAATGGAAATGGAACGGGAACGGAAACGGAACGAGAACGGAAATGGAACGGGAACGGAAACGGAACGGGAACGGAAATGGAACGGGAATGGTAACGGAACAGGAATGGAAATGGAACGGGAATGGAAAAGGAACGGGAATGGAAATGGATCGGGAATGGAAATGGAACGGGAATGGTAATGGAACGGGAATGGAAATGGAACGGGAATGGAAAAGAAACGGGAATGGAAATGGAACGGGAATGGAAATGGAATGGGAATGGAAATGGAATGGAATGGAATGGAATGGAATGGAATGGAATGTACCGGAGTGGAGTGGAGTGGAGTGGAGTAGAGTGCACTGGAACGGAATGGAATGGAATGGAATGGAATGGAATGGAACGGAACGGAATGTACCTGAGAAGCACGTAATGGAATGGAATGGAATGGAATGGAATGGAATGTACCGGAATGGAGTGGAGTGGAATGGAGTGGACTGGAGTGGTGTGGAGTGGAATGGAATGGAATGGAATGGAATGGAATGGAATGGAATGGAATGCAATGGAATGCAATGGAATGGAAAGGAATGGAATGGAATGGAATGGAATGGAATGGAATGGAATGGAATGGAATGGACAACAGTAGAATGGAATGGAACGGAATGGAATGGAATGGAATGGAATGGAATGGAATGGAATGGAATGGAATGGAATGGAATGGAATTCAATGGAATGGAATGGAATGGAATGGAATTCAATGGAATGGAATGGAATGGAATGGAATTCCATGGAATGGAATGGAATGGAGTGGAATTCTATGGAATGGAATGGAGTGGAATCGAATGGAATCGAATGGAATCGAATGGAATGGAATGGAATAGAATGGAATCAACCCGAGTAGAACGGAGCGGAACGCAACGGAACGGAACGGAACGGAACGGGACGGAACGGAACGGAATGGAATGGAATGGAACGGAATTCCATGGAATGGAATGGAATGGAATGGAATTCAATGGAATGGAATGGAATGGAATGGAATGGAATGGAATGGAATGGAATGGAATTCGATGGAATGGAATGGAATGGATTGGAATGGAATGGAATAGAATGGAATCAACCCGAGTAGAACGGAACGGAACACAACGGAACGGAACGGAACGCAACGGAACGGAACGGAACGGAACGGAACGGAATGGAATGGAATGGAACGGAATTCAATGGAATGGAATGGAATGGAATGGAATTCTATGGAATGGAATGGAATGGAATGGAATGGAATGGAATGGAATGGAATGGAATTCAATGGAATGGAATGGAGTGGAATGGAATGGAATCGAATGGAATTGAATGGAATCGAATGGAATCAAATGGGATCGAATGGAATGGAATGGAATAGAATGGAATCAACCCGAGTAGAACGGAATGAAATGGAATGGATTGGAATGGGATGGAATGGAATGGAATGGAATGGAATGGAACGGAATTCAATGGAATGGAATGGAATGGAATGGAATGGAATGGAATGGAATGGAATTCAATGGAATGGAATGGAACGGAATGGAATTCAATGGAATGGAATGGAATGGAATGGAATTCCATGGAATGGAATGGAATGGAAATCCATGGAATGGAATGGAATGGAATGGAATTCCATGGAATGGAATGGAATGGAATTCCATGGAATGGAATGGAATGGAATGGAATTCCATGGAATGGAATGGAATGGAATGGAATTCCATGGAATGGAATGGAATGGAATGGAATTCCATGGAATGGAATGGAATGGAATGGAATGGATTGGAATGGAATGGAATGGAATGGAATGGAATGAAATGGAATGGAATGGAATAGAATGGAATCAACCTGAGTAGAACGGAATGGAATGGAATGGAATGGAATGGAATGGAATGGAATGGAATGGAATGGAATCTACCAAAGTAGAACGGAATGGAATGGAATGGAATGGAATGGAATGGAGTGGAATGGAATGGAATGGAATGTACACGAGTAGAACGGAATGTAATGGAATGGAATGGATTGGAATGGAATGGAATGGAATGGAATGGAATGTAACCGAGTAGAACGGAATGGAATGTAATTGAATGGAATGTAACCGAGTTGAACGGAACGGAATGGAATGGAATGGAATGGAATGGAATGGAATGGAATGGAATGGAATGGAATGGAATTGAGTGCAATGCAATGCAATGGAATGCAATGGAATGGAAAGGAATGGAATGGAATGGAATGGAATCTACCCGAGTAGAACGGAATGGAATGGAATTGAATGGAATGTAATCGAGTAGAACGGAACGGAATGGAATGGAATGGAATGGAATGCAATGGAATGGAATGGAATGGAATGGAATGGAATGGAATGGACACCAGTAGAATGGAATGGAATGGAATGGAATTGAATGGAATGGAATGGAATCTACCCGAGTAGAACGGAATGGAACGGAATGGAATGGAATGGAATGGACAGGAGCAGAACGGAATGGAATGCAATGGAATGGAATGGAATGTACCCGAGCAGAACGGAATGGAATGAAATGGAAATGGAAAGGGAATGGAAATGGAACGGGAATGGAAATGGAACGGGAACGGAAATGGAACGGGAATGGAAATGGAACGGGAACGGAAACGGAACGAGAACGGAAATGGAACGGGAACGGAAACGGAACGGGAACGGAAATGGAACGGGAATGGTAACGGAACGGGAATGGAAATGGAACGGGAATGGAAATGGAACGGGAATGGAAATGGATCGGGAATGGAAATGGAACGGGAATGGTAATGGAACTGGAATGTTAATGGAACGGGAATGGAAAAGAAACGGGAATGGAAATGGAACGGGAATGGAAATGGAATGGGAATGGAAATGGAATGGAATGGAATGGAATGGAATGGAATGGAATGTACCGGAGTGGAGTGGAGTGGAGTGGAGTGGAGTAGAGTGCACTGGAACGGAATGGAATGGAATGGAATGGAATGGAATGGAACGGAACGGAATGTACCTGAGAAGCACGGAATGGAATGGAATGGAATGGAATGGAATGGAATGTACCGGAGTGGAGTGGAGTGGAATGGAGTGGAGTGGAGTGGAGTGGAGTGGAATGGAATGGAATGGAATGGAACGGAATGCAATGGAATGCAATGGAATGGAAAGGAATGGAATGGAATGGAATGGAATGGAATGGAATGGAATGGAATGGACACCAGTAGAATGGAATGGAATGGAATGGAATGGAATGGAATGGAATGGAATGGAATTCAATGGAATGGAATGGAATGGAATGGAATGGAATGGAATGGAATGGAATTCAATGGAATGGAATGGAATGGAATGGAATTCCACGGAATGGAATGGAATGGAATGGAATGGAATGGAATGGAATGGAATGGAATGGAATGGAATGGAATGGAATGGAATGGAATGGAATAGAATGGAATCAACCCGAGTAGAACGGAATGGAATGGAATGGAATGTAATGGAATGGAATGGAATGGAATGGAATGGAATGTACCAAAGTAGAACGGAATGGAATGGAATGGAATGGAATGGAATGGAATGGAATGGAATGGAATGGAATGGAATGGAATGCAATGTACCCGAGTAGAACGGAATGGAATGGAATGGAATGGATTGGAATGGAATGGAATGGAATGGAATGGAATGTAACCGAGTAGAACGGAATGGAATGTAATTGAATGGAATGTAACCGGGTTGAACGGAACGGAATGGAATGGAATGGAATGGAATGGAATGGAATGGAATGGAATGGAATGGAATTGAGTGCAATGCAATGCAATGGAATGCAATGGAATGGAAAGGAATGGAATGGAATGGAATGGAATCTACCCGAGTAGAACGGAATGGAATGGAATTGAATGGAATGTAACCGAGTAGAACGGAACGGAATGGAATGGAATGGAATGGAATGGAATGCAATGGAATGGAATGGAATGGAATGGAATGGAATGGAATGGAATGGAATGGACACCAGTAGAATGGAATGGAATGGAATGGAATGGAATGGAATGGAATGGAATGGAATGGAATGGAATGGAATCTACCCGAGTAGAACGGAATGGAACGGAATGGAATGGAATGGAATGTACAGGAGCAGAACGGAATGGAATGCAATGGAATGGAATGGAATGTACCCGAGCAGAACGGAAAGGAATGAAATGGAAATGGAAAGGGAATGGAAATGGAACGGGAATGGAAATGGAACGGGAACGCAATTGAAACGGGAATGGAAATGGAACGGGAACGGAAACGGAACGAGAACGGAAATGGAACGGGAACGGAAACGGAACGGGAACGGAAATGGAACGGGAATGGTAACGGAACAGGAATGGAAATGGAACGGGAATGGAAAAGGAACGGGAATGGAAATGGATCGGGAATGGAAATGGAACGGGAATGGTAATGGAACGGGAATGGAAATGGAACGGGAATGGAAAAGAAACGGGAATGGAAATGGAACGGGAATGGAAATGGAATGGGAATGGAAATGGAATGGAATGGAATGGAATGGAATGGAATGGAATGTACCGGAGTGGAGTGGAGTGGAGTGGAGTAGAGTGCACTGGAACGGAATGGAATGGAATGGAATGGAATGGAACGGAACGGAATGTACCTGAGAAGCACGGAATGGAATGGAATGGAATGGAATGGAATGGAATGGAATGTACCGGAATGGAGTGGAGTGGAATGGAGTGGACTGGAGTGGTGTGGAGTGGAATGGAATGGAATGGAATGGAATGGAATGGAATGGAATGGAATGGAATGCAATGGAATGCAATGGAATGGAAAGGAATGGAATGGAATGGAATGGAATGGAATGGAATGGAATGGAATGGAATGGACAACAGTAGAATGGAATGGAACGGAATGGAATGGAATGGAATGGAATGGAATGGAATGGAATGGAATGGAATGGAATGGAATGGAATTCAATGGAATGGAATGGAATGGAATGGAATTCAATGCAATGGAATGGAATGGAATGGAATTCCATGGAATGGAATGGAATGGAATGGAATTCTATGGAATGGAATGGAGTGGAATCGAATGGAATCGAATGGAATCGAATGGAATGGAATGGAATAGAATGGAATCAACCCGAGTAGAACGGAGCGGAACGCAACGGAACGGAACGGAACGGAACGGGACGGAACGGAACGGAATGGAATGGAATGGAACGGAATTCCATGGAATGGAATGGAATGGAATGGAATTCAATGGAATGGAATGGAATGGAATGGAATGGAATGGAATGGAATGGAATGGAATTCGATGGAATGGAATGGAATGGATTGGAATGGAATGGAATAGAATGGAATCAACCCGAGTAGAACGGAACGGAACACAACGGAACGGAACGGAACGCAACGGAACGGAACGGAACGGAACGGAACGGAACGGAATGGAATGGAATGGAACGGAATTCAATGGAATGGAATGGAATGGAATGGAATTCTATGGAATGGAATGGAATGGAATGGAATGGAATGGAATTCCATGGAATGGAATGGAATGGAATTCAATGGAATGGAATGGAGTGGAATGGAATGGAATCGAATGGAATTGAATGGAATCGAATGGAATCAAATGGGATCGAATGGAATGGAATGGAATAGAATGGAATCAACCCGAGTAGAACGGAATGAAATGGAATGGAATGGAATGGGATGGAATGGAATGGAATGGAATGGAATGGAACGGAATTCAATGGAATGGAATGGAATGGAATGGAATGGAATGGAATGGAACGGAATGGAATTCAATGGAATGGAATGGAATGGAATGGAATTCCATGGAATGGAATGGAATGGAATGGAATTCCATGGAATGGAATGGAATGGAATTCCATGGAATGGAATGGAATGGAATGGAATTCCATGGAATGGAATGGAATGGAATGGAATTCAATGGAATGGAATGGATTGGAATGGAATGGAATGGAATGGAATGGAATGGAATGAAATGGAATGGAATGGAATAGAATGGAATCAACCTGAGTAGAACGGAATGGAATGGAATGGAATGGAATGGAATGGAATGGAATGGAATGGAATGGAATGTACCAAAGTAGAACGGAATGGAATGGAATGGAATGGAATGGAATGGAATGGAATGGAATGGAATGGAATGGAATGGAAAGGAATGGAATGGAATGGAATGTACACGAGTAGAACGGAATGTAATGGAATGGAATGGATTGGAATGGAATGGAATGGAATGGAATGGAATGTAACCGAGTAGAACGGAATGGAATGTAATTGAATGGAATGTAACCGAGTTGAACGGAACGGAATGGAATGGAATGGAATGGAATGGAATGGAATGGAATGGAATGGAACTGAGTGCAATGCAATGCAATGGAATGCAATGGAATGGAAAGGAATGGAATGGAATGGAATGGAATCTACCCGAGTAGAACGGAATGGAATGGAATTGAATGGAATGTAATCGAGTAGAACGGAACGGAATGGAATGGAATGGAATGGAATGCAATGGAATGGAATGGAATGGAATGGAATGGAATGGAATGGACACCAGTAGAATGGAATGGAATGGAATGGAATGGAATGGAATGGAATGGAATGGAATCTACCCGAGTAGAACGGAATGGAACGGAATGGAATGGAATGGAATGGACAGGAGCAGAACGGAATGGAATGCAATGGAATGGAATGGAATGTACCCGAGCAGAACGGAATGGAATGAAATGGAAATGGAAAGGGAATGGAAATGGAACGGGAATGGAAATGGACCGGGAACGGAAATGGAACGGGAATGGAAATGGAACGGGAACGGAAACGGAACGAGAACGGAAATGGAACGGGAACGGAAACGGAACGGGAACGGAAATGGAACGGGAATGGTAACGGAACGGGAATGGAAATGGAACGGGAATGGAAATGGAACGGGAATGGAAATGGATCGGGAATGGAAATGGAACGGGAATGGTAATGGAACTGGAATGGAAATGGAACGGGAATGGAAAAGAAACGGGAATGGAAATGGAACGGGAATGGAAATGGAATGGGAATGGAAATGGAATGGAATGGAATAGAATGGAATGGAATGGAATGTACCGGAGTGGAGTGGAGTGGAGTGGAGTGGAGTGGAGTAGAGTGCACTGGAACGGAATGGAATGGAATGGAAAGGAATGGAACGGAACGGAATGTACCCGAGAAGCACGGAATGGAATGGAATGGAATGGAATGGAATGGAATGGAATGTACCGGAGTGGAGTGGAGTGGAATGGAGTGGAGTGGAGTGGAATGGAATGGAATGGAATGGAATGGAATGGAATGGAATGGAATGCAATGGAATGTAATGGAATGGAATGGAATGGAATGGAATGGAATGGAATGGAATGGAATGGAATGGAATGGAATGGAATGGACACCAGTAGAATGGAATGGAATGGAATGGAATGGAATGGAATGGAATGGAATGGAATTCAATGGAATGGAATGGAATGGAAAGGAATTCAATGGAATGGAATGGAATGGAATTCAATGGAATGGAATGGAATGGAATGGAATTCTATGGAATGGAATGGAGTGGAATCGAATGGAATCGAATGGAATCGAATGGAATGGAATGGAATAGAATGGAATCAACCCGAGTAGAACGGAAAGGAACGCAACGGAACGGAACGGAACGGAACGGGACGGAACGGAACGGAATGGAATGGAATGGAACGGAATTCCATGGAATGGAATGGAATGGAATGGAATTCAATGGAATGGAATGGAATGGAATGGAATGGAATGGAATGGAATTCAATGGAATGGAATGGAATGGAATGGAATGGAATGGAATTCAATGGAATGGAATTCAATGGAATTCAATGGAATGGAATGCAATGGAATGGAATGGAATGGAATGGAATGGAATGGAATTCAATGGAATAGAATGGAATGGAATGGAATGGAAACGAATGGAATCGAATGGAATCGAATGGAATCGAATGGAATCGAATGGAATGGAATGGAATAGAATGGAATCAACCCGAGTAGAACGGAATGGAATGGAATAGAATGGAATGGAATGGAATGGAATGGAATGGAATGGAATGAAATGTTATGGAATGGAATGGAATGGAATTCAATGCAATTCAATTGAATGGAATGGAAGGGAATGGAATGGAGTGGAGTGGAGTGGAGTGGAGTGGAGTGGAATGGAATGGAGTGGAATGGAATGGAATGGAATGGAATGGAATGGAATGGAATGGAATTCAATTTAATGGAATGGAAGGGAGTGGAATGGAGTGGAGTGGAGTGGAGTGGAGTGCAGTGGAGAGGAATGGAATGGAGTGGAATGGAATGGAATGGAATGGAATGGAATGGAATGGAATGGAATTCAATGGAGTGGAATGGAATGGAATGGAATGGAATGGAATGGAATGGAATTCAATGCAATGGAATGGAATGGAATCGAATGGAGTCAAATGGAATGGAATGGAATAGAATGGAATCAACCCGAGTAGAACGGAATGGAACGCAACGGAACGGAACGGAACGGAACGGAACGGAATGGAATGTAATGGAATGGAATGGAATGGAATGGAATGGAATGGAATGGAATGGAATGGAATGGAATGGAATTCCATGGAATGGAATGGAATTCGATGGAATGGAATGGAATGGAATTCAATGGAATGGAATGGAATGGAATGGAATTCCATTCCATGGAATGGAATGGAATGGAATCGAATGGAATCGAATGGAATCGAAAGGAATCGAATGGAATCGAATGGAATGGAATGGAATAGAATGGAATCAACCCGAGTAGAATGGAATGGAATGGAATGGAATGGAATGGAATGGAATTCGAATGGAATGGAATGGAATGGAATGGAATGGAATGGAATTGAACGGAATTCAATGGAATGGAATGGAAAGGAATGGAATTCAATGGAATGGAATGGAATTCAATGGAATTCAATGGAATGGAATGGAATGGAATGGAATGGAATGGAATGGAATGGATTGGAATGGAATTGAACGGAATTCAATGGAATCGAATGGAAAGGAATGGAATTCAATGGAATGGAATGGAATTCAATGGAATTCAATGGAATGGAATGGAATGGAATGGAATGGAATGGAATGGAATCGAATGGAATCGAATGGAATCGAATGGAATCGAATGGAATGGAATGGAATTGAATGGAATCAATCCGAGTAGAACGGAACGGAACGGAACGGAACGGAAAGGAATGGAATGGAATGGAACGGAATTCAATGCAATGGATCGGAATTCAATGGAATGGAACGGAATGGAACGGAACGGAACGGAACGGAATGGAATGGAATGGAATGGAATGGAATGGAATTCAATGGAATGGAATGGAATGGAATGGAATGGAACGGAATTCAATGGAATGGAATGGAATGGAATGGAATGGAATGGAATGGAATCGAATTGAATCGAATGGAATCGAATGGAATAGAATGGAATCGAATGGAATGGAATGGAATAGAATGGAATCAACCCGAGTAGAACGGAACGGAACGGAACGGAACGGAACAGAACGGAACGGAAAGGAATGGAATGGAATGGAACGGAATTCAATGCAATGGAACGGAATTCAATGGAATGGAACGGAATGGAACGGAATGGAACGGAACGGAATGGAATGGAAAGGAATGGAATGGAATGGAACGGAATGGAATGGAACGGAATGGAATGGAACGGAATGGAATGGAATGGAATGGAATGGAATTCCATGGAATGGAATGGAATTCAATGGAATGGAATTCAATGGAATTCAATGGAATGGAATGGAATGGAATGGATTGGAATGGAAAGGAATTCAAATGGAATGGAATGGAATGGAATGGAATGGAATGGAATGGAATGGAATTCAAATGGAATGGAATGGAATGGAATGGAATGGAATGGAATGGAACGGAATTCAATGGAATGGAATGGAATGGAATGGAATTCAATGGAATGGAATGGAATCGAATGGAATCGAATGGAATCGAATGGAATTGAATGGAATGGAACGGAATTCAATGGAATGGAATGGAATGGAATGGAATTCAATGGAATGGAATGGAATCGAATGGAATCGAATGGAATCGAATGGAATCGAATGGAATCGAATGGAATCGAATGGAATGGAATGGAATAGAATGGAATCAACCCGAGTGGAATGGAACGGAACGGAACGGAACGGAACGGAACGGAATGGAATAGAATGGAATCAACCCGAGTAGAACGGAATGGAATGGAATGGAATTGAATGGAACAGAATTCAATGGAATGGAATGGAATGGAATGGAATTCTATGGAATGGAATGGAATGGAATGGAATGGAATGGAATGGAACGGAATTCAATGGAATGGAATGGAATGGAATGTTATTCAATGGAATGGAATGGAATTCGATGGAATGGAATGGAATGGAATGGAATGGAATGGAATGGAATGGAAAGGAATTCAATGAGAATGGAATGGAATGGAATGGAATGGAATGGAATGGAATGGAATTCAATGGAATGGAATGGAATGGAGTGGAATTCAATGGAATGGAATGGAATGGAATGGAATGGAATGGAATGGAATTCAATTGAATGGAATGGAATGGAATGGAATTCAATTGAATGGAATGGAATGGAATGGAATGGAATGGAATGGAATGGAATGGAATTCAATGGAATGGAATGGAATTCAATGGAATGGAACGGAATGGAATCGAATGGAATGGAATGGAATAGAATGGAATCAACCCGAGTAGAACGGAATGGAACGGAATGGAACGGAATGGAACGGAACGGAACGGAACGGAATTCAATGGAATGGAACGGAATGGAATGGAATTCAATGTAATGGAGCGGAATTCAATGGAATGGAATGGAATGGAATGGAATGGAACGGAACGGAACGGAACGGAACGGAACGGAACGGAATGGAATGGAATTCAATGGAATGGAATGGAATGGAGTGGAATTCAATGGAATGGAATTCAATGGAATGGAATGGAATGGAATGGAATGGAATGGAACGGAATTCAATGGAATGGAATGGAATGCAATGGAAAGGAATTCAAATAGAATGGAATGGAATGGAATGGAAAGGAATTCAAATGGAATGGAATGGAATGGAATGGAATGGAATGGAATTCAAATGGAATGGAATGGAATGGAATGGAATTGAATGGAATGGAACGGAATTCAATGGAATGGAATGGAATGGAATGGAATTCAATGGAATGGAATGGAATCGAATGGAATCGAATGGAATCGAATGGAATCGAATGGAATGGAATGGAATAGAATGGAATCAACCCGAGTGGAATGGAACGGAACGGAACGGAACGGAACGGAATGGAATAGAATGGAATCAACCCGAGTAGAACGGAATGGAATGGAATGGAATTGAATGGAACAGAATTCAAAGGAATTGAATGGAATGGAATGGAATGGAATGGAATGGAATGGAATGGAATTCCATGGAATGGAATGGAATGGAATGGAATGGAATTCTATGGAATGGAATGGAATGGAATGGAATGGAATGGAATGGAATGGAATTCCATGGAATGGAATGGAATTCGATGGAATGGAATGGAATGGAATGGAATCGAATGGAATCGAATGGAATCGAAAGGAATCGAATGGAATCGAATGGAATGGAATGGAATAGAATGGAATCAACCCGAGTAGAATGGAATGGAATGGAATGGAATGGAATGGAATGGAATGGAATTCGAATGGAATGGAATGGAATGGAATGGAATGGAATGGAATTGAACGGAATTCAATGGAATGGAATGGAAAGGAATGGAATTCAATGGAATGGAATGGAATTCAATGGAATTCAATGGAATGGAATGGAATGGAATGGAATGGAATGGAATGGAATGGATTGGAATGGAATTGAACGGAATTCAATGGAATCGAATGGAAAGGAATGGAATTCAATGGAATGGAATGGAATTCAATGGAATTCAATGGAATGGAATGGAATGGAATGGAATGGAATGGAATGGAATGGAATCGAATGGAATCGAATGGAATCGAATGGAATCGAATGGAATGGAATGGAATTGAATGGAATCAATCCGAGTAGAACGGAACGGAACGGAACGGAACGGAAAGGAATGGAATGGAATGGAACGGAATTCAATGCAATGGATCGGAATTCAATGGAATGGAACGGAATGGAACGGAACGGAACGGAACGGAATGGAATGGAATGGAATGGAATGGAATGGAATTCAATGGAATGGAATGGAATGGAATGGAATGGAACGGAATTCAATGGAATGGAATGGAATGGAATGGAATGGAATGGAATGGAATGGAATCGAATTGAATCGAATGGAATCGAATGGAATAGAATGGAATCGAATGGAATGGAATGGAATAGAATGGAATCAACCCGAGTAGAACGGAACGGAACGGAACGGAACGGAACAGAACGGAACGGAAAGGAATGGAATGGAATGGAACGGAATTCAATGCAATGGAACGGAATTCAATGGAATGGAACGGAATGGAACGGAATGGAACGGAACGGAATGGAATGGAAAGGAATGGAATGGAATGGAACGGAATGGAATGGAACGGAATGGAATGGAACGGAATGGAATGGAATGGAATGGAATGGAGTTCCATGGAATGGAATGGAATTCAATGGAATGGAATTCAATGGAATTCAATGGAATGGAATGGAATGGAATGGATTGGAATGGAAAGGAATTCAAATGGAATGGAATGGAATGGAATGGAATGGAATGGAATGGAATGGAATGGAATTCAAATGGAATGGAATGGAATGGAATGGAATTGAATGGAATGGAACGGAATTCAATGGAATGGAATGGAATGGAATGGAATTCAATGGAATGGAATGGAATCGAATGGAATCGAATGGAATCGAATGGAATCGAATGGAATCGAATGGAATGGAATGGAATAGAATGGAATCAACCCGAGTGGAATGGAACGGAACGGAACGGAACGGAACGGAATGGAATAGAATGGAATCAACCCGAGTAGAACGGAATGGAATATAATGGAATTGAATGGAACAGAATTCAAAGGAATGGAATGGAATGGAATGGAATGGAATGGAATGGAATGGAATGGAATGGCATGGAATTCCATGGAATGGAATGGAATGGAATGGAATGGAATGGAATTCTATGGAATGGAATGGAATGGAATGGAATGGAATGGAATGGAATGGAATTCCATGGAATGGAATGGAATTCGATGGAATGGAATGGAATGGAATTCAATGGAATGGAATGGAATGGAATGGAATTCTATGGAATGGAATGGAATGGAATGGAATCGAATGGAATCGAAAGGAATCGAATGGAATCGAATGTAATGGAATGGAATAGAATGGAATCAACCCGAGTAGAATGGAATGGAATGGAATGGAATGGAATGGAATGGAATGGATTGGAATGGAATTGAACGGAATTCAATGGAATCGAATGGAAAGGAATGGAATTCAATGGAATGGAATGGAATTCAATGGAATTCAATGGAATGGAATGGAATGGAATGGAATGGAATGGAATGGAATGGAATCGAATGGAATCGAATGGAATCGAATGGAATCGAATGGAATGGAATGGAATTGAATGGAATCAATCCGAGTAGAACGGAACGGAACGGAACGGAACGGAAAGGAATGGAATGGAATGGAACGGAATTCAATGCAATGGATCGGAATTCAATGGAATGGAACGGAATGGAACGGAATGGAACGGAACGTAATGGAATGGAATGGAATGGAATGGAATGGAATGGAACGGAATGGAATGGAACGGAATGGAATGGAATGGAATTCAATGGAATGGAATGGAATGGAATGGAATGGAATGGAATGGAATCGAATTGAATCGAATGGAATCGAATGGAATAGAATGGAATCGAATGGAATGGAATGGAATAGAATGGAATCAACCCGAGTAGAACGGAACGGAACGGAACGGAACGGAACAGAACGGAACGGAAAGGAATGGAATGGAATGGAACGGAATTCAATGCAATGGAACGGAATTCAATGGAATGGAACGGAATGGAACGGAATGGAACGGAACGGAATGGAATGGAAAGGAATGGAATGGAATGGAACGGAATGGAATGGAACGGAATGGAATTCAATGGAATGGAATGGAATTCAATGGAATGGAATGGAATTCAATGGAATGGAATTCAATGGAATTCAATGGAATGGAATGGAATGGAATGGAATGGAATGGAATTCAATGGAATGGAATGGAATCGAATGGAATGGAATGGAATGGAATTCAATGGAATGGAATGGAATGGAATGGAATGGAATGGAATGGAATGGAATGGAATTCTATGGAATGGAATGGAATGGAATGGAATGGAAATCAATGGAATGGAATTCAATGGAATTCAATGGAATTCCATGTAATGGAATGCAATGGAATGGAATGGAATGGAATTCAACGGAATAGAATGGAATGGAGTGGAATCAACACAAGTAGAAAGGAATGGAACGGAACGGAACGGAACGGAACGGAATGGAATGGAATGAACCCGAGTAGAACGGAATGGAATGGAATGGAATGGAATGGAATGGAATGGAATGGAATGGAATGGAATGGAATAGAATGGAATCAACCCGAGTAGAACGGAATGGAACGGAATGGAATGGAATGGAACGGAACGGAACGGAACGGAATTCAATGGAATGGAACGGAATGGAATGGAATTCAATGGAATGGAACGGAATTCAATGGAATGGAATGGAACGGAACGGAGCGGAACGGAACGGAACGGAATGGAATGGAATTCCATGGAATGGAATGGAATGGAGTGGAATACAATGGAATGGAATTCAATGGAATGGAATGGAATGGAATGGAATGGAATGGAACGGAATTCAATGGAATGGAATGGAATGGAATGGAAAGGAATTCAAATGGAATGCAATGGAATGGAATGGAAAGGAATTCAAATGGAATGGAATGGAATGGAATGGAATGGAATGGAATGGAATTCAAATGGAATGGAATGGAATGGAATGGAATTGAATGGAATGGAACGGAATTCAATGGAATGGAATGGAATGGAATGGAATTCAATGGAATGGAATGGAATCGAATGGAATCGAATGGAATCGAATGGAATCGAATGGAATCGAATGGAATGGAATGGAATGGAATGGAATAGAATGGAATCAACCCGAGTTGAATGGAACGGAACGGAAAGGAATGGAACGGAACGGAAAGGAACGGAATGGAATAGAATGGAATCAACCCGAGTAGAACGGAATGGAATGGAATGGAATGGAATGGAATTCCATGGAATGGAATGGAATGGAATGGAATTCCATGGAATGGAATGGAATGGAATGGAATGGAATGGAATGGAATCGACTGGAATCGATTGGAGTCGAATTGAATCGAATGGAATGGAATGGAATAGAATGGAATCAACCCGAGTAGAACAGAACGGAACGGAACGGAACGGAACGGAACGGAACGGAAAGGAATGGAATGGAATGGAACGGAATTCAATGCAATGGAACGGAATTCAATGGAATGGAACGGAATGGAACGGAATGGAACGGAACGGAATGGAATGGAAAGGAATGGAATGGAATGGAACGGAATGGAATGGAACGGAATGGAATGGAATGGAATTCAATGGAATGGAATGGAATTCAATGGAATGGAATACAATGGAATTCAATAGAATGGAATGGAATGGAATGGAATGGAATGGAATGGAATGGAATGGAATGGAATGGAATGGAATTCTATGGAATGGAATGGAATGGAATGGAATGGAATTCAATGGAATGGAATGGAATTCCATGGAATGGAATTCAATGGAATTCAATGTAATGGAATGGAATGGAATGGAATGGAATGGAACGGAATTCAATGGAATGGAATGGAATGCAATGGAAAGGAATTCAAATGGAATGGAATGGAATGGAATGGAAAGGAATTCAAATGGAATGGAATGGAATGGAATGCAATGGAATGGAATGGAATGGAATGGAATTCAAATGGAATGGAATGGAATGGAATGGAATTGAATGGAATGGAACGGAATTCAATGGAATGGAATGGAATGGAATGGAATTCAATGGAATGGAATGGAATCGAATGGAATCGAATGGAATCGAATGGAATCGAATGGAATCGAATGGAATGGAATGGAATAGAATGGAATCAACCCGAGTGGAATGGAACGGAACGGAACGGAACGGAACGGAATGGAATAGAATGGAATCAACCCGAGTAGAACGGAATGGAATGGAATGGAATTGAATGGAACAGAATTCAAAGGAATTGAATGGAATGGAATGGAATGGAATGGAATGGAATGGAATGGAATTCCATGGAATGGAATGGAATGGAATGGAATGGAATTCTATGGAATGGAATGGAATGGAATGGAATGGAATGGAATGGAATGGAATGGAATTCCATGGAATGGAATGGAATTCGATGGAATGGAATGGAATGGAATTCAATGGAATGGAATGGAATGGAATGGAATTCAATGGAATGGAATGGAATGGAATGGAATCGAATGGAATCGAATGGAATCGAAAGGAATCGAATGGAATCGAATGGAATGGAATGGAATAGAATGGAATCAACCCGAGTAGAATGGAATGGAATGGAATGGAATGGAATGGAATGGAATGGAATTCGAATGGAATGGAATGGAATGGAATGGAATGGAATGGAATTGAACGGAATTCAATGGAATGGAATGGAAAGGAATGGAATTCAATGGAATGGAATGGAATTCAATGGAATTCAATGGTATGGAATGGAATGGAATGGAATGGAATGGAATGGAATGGATTGGAATGGAATTGAACGGAATTCAATGGAATCGAATGGAAAGGAATGGAATTCAATGGAATGGAATGGAATTCAATGGAATTCAATGGAATGGAATGGAATGGAATGGAATGGAATGGAATGGAATCGAATGGAATCGAATGGAATCGAATGGAATCGAATGGAATGGAATGGAATTGAATGGAATCAATCCGAGTAGAACGGAACGGAACGGAACGGAACGGAAAGGAATGGAATGGAATGGAACGGAATTCAATGCAATGGATCGGAATTCAATGGAATGGAACGGAATGGAACGGAATGGAACGGAACGTAATGGAATGGAATGGAATGGAATGGAATGGAATGGAACGGAATGGAATGGAACGGAATGGAATGGAATGGAATTCAATGGAATGGAATGGAATGGAATGGAATGGAATGGAATCGAATTGAATCGAATGGAATCGAATGGAATAGAATGGAATCGAATGGAATGGAATGGAATAGAATGGAATCAACCCGAGTAGAACGGAACGGAACGGAACGGAACAGAACGGAACGGAAAGGAATGGAATGGAATGGAACGGAATTCAATGCAATGGAACGGAATTCAATGGAATGGAACGGAATGGAACGGAATGGAACGGAACGGAATGGAATGGAAAGGAATGGAATGGAATGGAACGGAATGGAATGGAACGGAATGGAATGGAATGGAATGGAATGGAATTCAATGGAATGGAATGGAATTCAATGGAATGGAATTCAATGGAATTCAATGGAATGGAATGGAATGGAATGGAATGGAATGGAATTCAATGGAATGGAATGGAATCGAATGGAATGGAATGGAATGGAATTCAATGGAATGGAATGGAATGGAATGGAATGGAATGGAATGGAATGGAATGGAATGGAATTCTATGGAATGGAATGGAATGGAATGGAATGGAATTCAATGGAATGGAATTCAATGGAATTCAATGGAATTCCATGGAATGGAATGCAATGGAATGGAATGGAATGGAATTCAACGGAATAGAATGGAATGGAGTGGAATCAACACAAGTAGAAAGGAATGGAACGGAACGGAACGGAACGGAACGGAATGGAATGGAATGAACCCGAGTAGAACGGAATGGAATGGAATGGAATGGAATGGAATGGAATGGAATGGAATGGAATGGAATGGAATGGAATAGAATGGAATCAACCCGAGTAGAACGGAATGGAACGGAATGGAATGGAATGGAACGGAACGGAACGGAACGCAATTCAATGGAATGGAACGGAATGGAATGGAATTCAATGGAATGGAACGGAATTCAATGGAATGGAATGGAATGGAATGGAACGGAACGGAACGGAACGGAACGGAACGGAATGGAATGGAATTCCATGGAATGGAATGGAATGGAGTGGAATACAATGGAATGGAATTCAATGGAATGGAATGGAATGGAATGGAATGGAATGGAATGGAACGGAATTCAATGGAATGGAATGGAATGGAATGGAAAGGAATTCAAATGGAATGCAATGGAATGGAATGGAAAGGAATTCAAATGGAATGGAATGGAATGGAATGGAATGGAATGGAATGGAATGGAATTCAAATGGAATGGAATGGAATGGAATGGAATTGAATGGAATGGAACGGAATTCAATGGAATGGAATGGAATGGAATGGAATTCAATGGAATGGAATGGAATCGAATGGAATCGAATGGAATCGAATGGAATCGAATGGAATCGAATGGAATCGAATGGAATCGAATGGAATGGAATGGAATGGAATGGAATAGAATGGAATCAACCCGAGTTGAATGGAACGGAACGGAAAGGAATGGAACGGAACGGAAAGGAACGGAATGGAATATAATGGAATCAACCCGAGTAGAACGGAATGGAATGGAATGGAATGGAATGGAATTGAATGGAACAGAATTCAATGGAATGGAATGGAATGGAATGGAATGGAATGGAATGGAATTCCATGGAATGGAATGGAATTCCATGGAATGGAATGGAATGGAATGGAATGGAATGGAATGGAATGGAATGGAATGGAATGGAATGGAATGGAATGGAATGGAATCGACTGGAATCGATTGGAGTCGAATGGAATCGAATGGAATGGAATGGAATAGAATGGAATCAACCCGAGTAGAACAGAACGGAACGGAACGGAACGGAACGGAACGGAACGGAAAGGAATGGAATGGAATGGAACGGAATTCAATGCAATGGAACGGAATTCAATGGAATGGAACGGAATGGAACGGAATGGAACGGAACGGAATGGAATGGAAAGGAATGGAATGGAATGGAACGGAATGGAATGGAACGGAATGGAATGGAATGGAATTCAATGGAATGGAATGGAATTCAATGGAATGGAATACAATGGAATTCAATAGAATGGAATGGAATGGAATGGAATGGAATGGAATTCAATGGAATGGAATGGAATCGAATGGAATGGAATGGAATGGATTTCAATGGAATGGAATGGAATGGAATGGAATGGAATGGAATGGAATAGAATGGAATGGAATGGAATGGAATTCTATGGAATGGAATGGAATGGAATGGAATGGAATTCAATGGAATGGAATGGAATTCCATGGAATGGAATTCAATGGAATTCAATGTAATGGAATGGAATGGAATGGAATTCAATGGAATGGAATGGAATTCAATGGAATAGAATGGAATGGAATGGAATCAACACAAGTAGAAAGGAATGGAACGGAACGGAACGGAACGGAACGGAATGGAATGGAATGAACCCGAGTAGAACGGAATGGAATGGAATGGAATGGAATGGAATGGAATCGAATGGAATGGAATGGAATAGAATGGAATCAACCCGAGTAGAACGGAATGGAACGGAATGGAACGGAATGGAACGGAACGGAACGGAACGGAACGGAATGGAATTCAATGGAATGGAACGGAATGGAATGGAATTCAATGGAATGGAACAGAATTCAATGGAATGGAATGGAATGGAACGGAATGGAACGGAACGGAACGGAACGGAACGGAATGGAATGGAATTCAGTGGAATGGAATGGATTGGAATGGAATTCAATGGAATGGAATTCAATGGAATGGAATGGAATGGAATGGAATGGAATGGAACGGAATTCAATGGAATGGAATGGAATGGAATGGAATGGAATTCAATGGAATGGAATGGAATTCAATGGAATGGAATGGAATGGAATGGAATGGAATGGAATGGAATGGAATCGAATGGAATCGAATGGAATCGAATGGAATGGAATGGAATAGAATGGAATCAACCCGAGTAGAATGGAATGGAATGGAATGGAATGGAATGGAATGGAATGGAATGGAATGGAATTCAAATGGAATGGAATGGAATGGAATGGAATTGAATGGAATGGAACGGAATTCAATGGAATGGAATGGAATGGAATGGAATTCAATGGAATGGAATGGAATCGAATGGAATCGAATGGAATCGAATGGAATCGAATGGAATCGAATGGAATCGAATGGAATGGAATGGAATAGAATGGAATCAACCCGAGTGGAATGGAACAGAACGGAACGGAACGGAACGGAACGGAACGGAATGGAATAGAATGGAATCAACCCGAGTAGAACGGAATGGAATGGAATGGAATTGAATGGAACAGAATTCAATGGAATGGAATGGAATGGAATGGAATTCTATGGAATGGAATGGAATGGAATGGAATGGAATGGAATGGAACGGAATTCAATGGAATGGAATGGAATGGAATGGAATTCAATGGAATGGAACGGAATTCAATGGAATGGAATGGAATGGAATGGAATGGAATGGAATGGAAAGGAATTCAATGAGAATGGAATGGAATGGAATGGAATGGAATGGAATGGAATGGAATTCAATGGAATGGAATGGAATGGAGTGGAATTCAATGGAATGGAATGGAATGGAATGGAATGGAATGGAATGGAATGGAATTCAATTGAATGGAATGGAATGGAATGGAATGGAATGGAATGGAATGGAATGGAATGGAATGGAATGGAATGGAATTCAATGGAATGGAATGGAATTCAATGGAATGGAACGGAATGGAATCGAATGGAATGGAATGGAATAGAATGGAATCAACCCGAGTAGAACGGAATAGAACGGAATGGAACGGAATGGAACGGAACGGAACGGAACGGAATTCAATGGAATGGAACGGAATGGAATGGAATTCAATGGAATGGAATGGAATGGAATGGAATGGAACGGAACGGAACGGAACGGAACGGAACGGAACGGAATGGAATGGAATTCAATGGAATGGAATGGAATGCAATGGAAAGGAATTCAAATGGAATGGAATGGAATGGAATGGAAAGGAATTCAAATGGAATGGAATGGAATGGAATGGAATGGAATGGAATGGAATGGAATTCAAATGGAATGGAATGGAATGGAATGGAATTGAATGGAATGGAACGGAATTCAATGGAATGGAATGGAATGGAATGGAATTCAATGGAATGGAATGGAATCGAAAGGAATCGAATGGAATCGAATGGAATCGAATGGAATCGAATGGAATGGAATGGAATAGAATGGAATCAACCCGAGTGGAATGGAACGGAACGGAACGGAACGGAACGGAATGGAATAGAATGGAATCAACCCGAGTAGAACGGAATGGAATGGAATGGAATTGAATGGAACAGAATTCAAAGGAATTGATTGGAACTGAATGGAATGGAATGGAATGGAATGGAATGGAATGGAATGGAATGGAATGGAATTCAATGGAATGGAATGGAATGGAATGGAATTCCATGGAATGGAATGGAATTCCATGGAATGGAATGGAATGGAATGGAATGGAATGGAATTCTATGGAATGGAATGGAATGGAATGGAATGGAATGGAATGGAATTCCATGGAATGGAATGGAATTCGATGGAATGGAATGGAATGGAATTCAATGGAATGGAATGGAATGGAATGGAATTCAATGGAATGGAATGGAATGGAATGGAATCGAATGGAATCGAAAGGAATCGAATGGAATCGAATGGAATGGAATGGAATAGAATGGAATCAACCCGAGTAGAATGGAATGGAATGGAATGGAATGGAATGGAATGGAATGGAATTCGAATGGAATGGAATGGAATGGAATGGAATGGAATGGAATTGAACGGAATTCAATGGAATGGAATGGAAAGGAATGGAATTCAATGGAATGGAATGGAATTCAATGGAATTCAATGGAATGGAATGGAATGGAATGGAATGGAATGGAATGGAATGGAATGGATTGGAATGGAATTGAACGGAATTCAATGGAATCGAATGGAAAGGAATGGAATTCAATGGAATGGAATGGAATTCAATGGAATTCAATGGAATGGAATGGAATGGAATGGAATGGAATGGAATGGAATGGAATGGAATGGAATCGAATGGAATCGAATGGAATCGAATGGAATGGAATGGAATTGAATGGAATCAATCCGAGTAGAACGGAACGGAACGGAACGGAACGGAAAGGAATGGAATGGAATGGAACGGAATTCAATGCAATGGATCGGAATTCAATGGAATGGAACGGAATGGAACGGAATGGAACGGAACGTAATGGAATGGAATGGAATGGAATGGAATGGAATGGAACGGAATGGAATGGAACGGAATGGAATGGAATGGAATTGAATGGAATGGAATGGAATGGAATGGAATGGAATGGAATCGAATTGAATCGAATGGAATCGAATGGAATAGAATGGAATCGAATGGAATGGAATGGAATAGAATGGAATCAACCCGAGTAGAACGGAACGGAACGGAACGGAACGGAACAGAACGGAACGGAAAGGAATGGAATGGAATGGAACGGAATTCAATGCAATGGAACGGAATTCAATGGAATGGAACGGAATGGAACGGAATGGAACGGAACGGAATGGAATGGAAAGGAATGGAATGGAATGGAACGGAATGGAATGGAACGGAATGGAATGGAATGGAATGGAATGGAATTCAATGGAATGGAATGGAATTCAATGGAATGGAATTCAATGGAATTCAATGGAATGGAATGGAATGGAATGGAATGGAATGGAATTCAATGGAATGGAATGGAATCGAATGGAATGGAATGGAATGGAATTCAATGGAATGGAATGGAATGGAATGGAATGGAATGGAATGGAATGGAATGGAATGGAATTCTATGGAATGGAATGGAATGGAATGGAATGGAATTCAATGGAATGGAATTCAATGGAATTCAATGGAATTCCATGTAATGGAATGCAATGGAATGGAATGGAATGGAATTCAACGGAATAGAATGGAATGGAGTGGAATCAACACAAGTAGAAAGGAATGGAACGGAACGGAACGGAACGGAACGGAATGGAATGGAATGAACCCGAGTAGAACGGAATGGAATGGAATGGAATGGAATGGAATGGAATGGAATGGAATGGAATGGAATGGAAAGGAATTCAAATGGAATGGAATGGAATGGAATGGAATGGAATGGAATGGAATGGAATTCAAATGGAATGGAATGGAATGGAATGGAATTGAATGGAATGGAACGGAATTCAATGGAATGGAATGGAATGGAATGGAATTCAATGGAATGGAATGGAATCGAAAGGAATCGAATGGAATCGAATGGAATCGAATGGAATCGAATGGAATGGAATGGAATAGAATGGAATCAACCCGAGTGGAATGGAACGGAACGGAACGGAACGGAACGGAATGGAATAGAATGGAATCAACCCGAGTAGAACGGAATGGAATGGAATGGAATTGAATGGAACAGAATTCAAAGGAATTGATTGGAATTGAATGGAATGGAATGGAATGGAATGGAATGGAATGGAATGGAATGGAATGGAATTCAATGGAATGGAATGGAATGGAATGGAATTCCATGGAATGGAATGGAATGGAATGGAATGGAATGGAATGGAATGGAATTCTATGGAATGGAATGGAATGGAATGGAATGGAATGGAATGGAATTCGATGGAATGGAATGGAATGGAATTCAATGGAATGGAATGGAATGGAATGGAATTCAATGGAATGGAATGGAATGGAATGGAATCGAATGGAATCGAAAGGAATCGAATGGAATCGAATGGAATGGAATGGAATAGAATGGAATCAACCCGAGTAGAATGGAATGGAATGGAATGGAATGGAATGGAATGGAATGGAATTCGAATGGAATGGAATGGAATGGAATGGAATGGAATGGAATTGAACGGAATTCAATGGAATGGAATGGAAAGGAATGGAATTCAATGGAATGGAATGGAATTCAATGGAATTCAATGGAATGGAATGGAATGGAATGGAATGGAATGGAATGGAATGGATTGGAATGGAATTGAACGGAATTCAATGGAATCGAATGGAAAGGAATGGAATTCAATGGAATGGAATGGAATTCAATGGAATTCAATGGAATGGAATGGAATGGAATGGAATGGAATGGAATGGAATGGAATGGAATCGAATGGAATCGAATGGAATCGAATGGAATGGAATGGAATTGAATGGAATCAATCCGAGTAGAACGGAACGGAACGGAACGGAACGGAAAGGAATGGAATGGAATGGAACGGAATTCAATGCAATGGATCGGAATTCAATGGAATGGAACGGAATGGAACGGAATGGAACGGAACGTAATGGAATGGAATGGAATGGAATGGAATGGAATGGAACGGAATGGAATGGAACGGAATGGAATGGAATGGAATTGAATGGAATGGAATGGAATGGAATGGAATGGAATGGAATCGAATTGAATCGAATGGAATCGAATGGAATAGAATGGAATCGAATGGAATGGAATGGAATAGAATGGAATCAACCCGAGTAGAACGGAACGGAACGGAACGGAACGGAACAGAACGGAACGGAAAGGAATGGAATGGAATGGAACGGAATTCAATGCAATGGAACGGAATTCAATGGAATGGAACGGAATGGAACGGAATGGAACGGAACGGAATGGAATGGAAAGGAATGGAATGGAATGGAACGGAATGGAATGGAACGGAATGGAATGGAATGGAATGGAATGGAATTCAATGGAATGGAATGGAATTCAATGGAATGGAATTCAATGGAATTCAATGGAATGGAATGGAATGGAATGGAATGGAATGGAATTCAATGGAATGGAATGGAATCGAATGGAATGGAATGGAATGGAATTCAATGGAATGGAATGGAATGGAATGGAATGGAATGGAATGGAATGGAATGGAATGGAATTCTATGGAATGGAATGGAATGGAATGGAATGGAATTCAATGGAATGGAATTCAATGGAATTCAATGGAATTCCATGTAATGGAATGCAATGGAATGGAATGGAATGGAATTCAACGGAATAGAATGGAATGGAGTGGAATCAACACAAGTAGAAAGGAATGGAACGGAACGGAACGGAACGGAACGGAATGGAATGGAATGAACCCGAGTAGAACGGAATGGAATGGAATGGAATGGAATGGAATGGAATGGAATGGAATGGAATGGAATAGAATGGAATCAACCCGAGTAGAACGGAATGGAACGGAATGGAATGGAATGGAACGGAACGGAACGGAACGGAATTCAATGGAATGGAACGGAATGGAATGGAATTCAATGGAATGGAACGGAATTCAATGGAATGGAATGGAATGGAATGGAACGGAACGGAACGGAACGGAACGGAACGGAATGGAATGGAATTCCATGGAATGGAATGGAATGGAGTGGAATACAATGGAATGGAATTCAATGGAATGGAATGGAATGGAATGGAATGGAATGGAACGGAATTCAATGGAATGGAATGGAATGGAATGGAAAGGAATTCAAATGGAATGCAATGGAATGGAATGGAAAGGAATTCAAATGGAATGGAATGGAATGGAATGGAATGGAATGGAATGGAATGGAATTCAAATGGAATGGAATGGAATGGAATGGAATTGAATGGAATGGAACGGAATTCAATGGAATGGAATGGAATGGAATGGAATTCAATGGAATGGAATGGAATCGAATGGAATCGAATGGAATCGAATGGAATCGAATGGAATCGAATGGAATGGAATGGAATAGAATGGGATCAACCCGAGTGGAATGGAACGGAACGGAACGGAACGGAACGGAATGGAACGGAATGGAATAGAATGGAATCAACCCGAGTAGAACGGAATGGAATGGAATGGAATTGAATGGAACAGAATTCAATGGAATGGAATGGAATGGAATGGAATTCAATGGAATGGAATGGAATGGAATGGAATGGAATGGAACGGAATGGAATGGAATGGAATTCAATGGAATGGAATGGAATTAGATGGAATGGAATGGAATGGAATTCAATGGAATGGAATGGAATGGAATGGAATTCAGTGGAATGGAATTGAATGGAATGGAATTGAATGGAATCGAAAGGAATCGAATGGAATCGAATGGAATGGAATGGAATAGAATGGAATCAACCCGAGTAGAATGGAATGGAATGGAATGGAATGGAATGGAATGGAATGGAATGGAATGGAATGGAATGCAATGGAATTCGAATGGAATGGAATGGAATGGAATGGAATGGAATGGAATGGAATGGAATTGAACGGAATTCAATGGAATGGAATGGAAAGGAATGGAATTCCATGGAATGGAATGGAATTCAATGGAATTCAATGGAATGGAATGGAATGGAATGGAATGGAATGGAATGGAATGGAATGGAATGGAATGGAACGGAATGGAACGGAATGGAATGGAATGGAATGGAATGTAATGGAATGGAACGGAATGGAATGGAACGGAATGGAATGGAATGGAATGGAATGGAATTCAATGGAATGGAATGGAATTCAATGGAATGGAATTCAATGGAATTCAATGGAATGGAATGGAATGGAATGCAATGGAATGGAATTCAATGGAATGGAATGGAATTCCATGGAATGGAATTCAATGGAATTCCATGGAATGGAATTCAATGGAATTCAATGGAATTCCATGGAATGGAATGGAATGGAATGGAAAGGAATGGAATTCAATGGAATAGAATGGAATGGAATGAAATCAACACAAGTAGAAAGGAATGGAACGGAACGGAACGGAACGGAATGGAATGGAATGAACCCGAGTAGAACGGAATGGAATGGAATGGAATGGAATGGAATGGAATGGAATCGAGTGGAATGGAATGGAATAGAATGGAATCAACCCGAGCAGAACGGAATGGAACGGAATGGAACGGAACGGAACGGAACGGAACGGAACGGAACGGAATTCAATGGAATGGAACGGAATGGAATGGAATTCAATGGAATGGAACGGAATTCAATGGAATGGAATGGAATGGAATGGAACGGAATGGAACGGAACGGAACGGAACGGAACGGAATGGAATGGAATTCAGTGGAATGGAATGGAATGGAATGGAATTCAATGGAATGGAATTCAATGGAATGGAATGGAATGGAATGGAATGGAACGGAATTCAATGGAATGGAATGGAATGGAATGGAATTCAATGAAATGGAATGGATATCAATGGAATGGAATGGAATGGAATGGAATGGAATGGAATGGAAGGGAATGGAATCGAATGGAATGGAATGGAATGGAATGGAATGGAATGGAATGGAATAGAATGGAATCAACCCGAGTGGAATGGAATGGAATGGAATGGAATGGAATGGAATGGAATGGAATTCAAATGGAATGGAATGGAATGGAATGGAATTGAATGGAATGGAACGGAATTCAATGGAATGGAATGGAATGGAATGGAATTCAATGGAATGGAATGGAATCGAATGGAATCGAATGGAATCGAATGGAATCGAATGGAATGGAATGGAATGGAATGGAATGGAATGGAATGGAATGGAATGGAATTCTATGGAATGGAATGGAATGGAATGGAATGGAATTCAATGGAATGGAATGGAATTCAATGGAATGGAATGGAATGGAATGGAATGGAATGGAATGGAATGGAAAGGAATTCAATGAGAATGGAATGGAATGGAATGGAATGGAATGGAATGGAATGGAATGGAATGGAATGGAATGGAACGGAATTCAATGGAATGGAATGGAATGCAATGGAAAGGAATTCAAATGGAATGGAATGGAATGGAATGGAAAGGAATTCAAATGGAATGGAATGGAATGGAATGGAATGGAATGGAATGGAATTCAAATGGAATGGAATGGAATGGAATGGAATTGAATGGAATGGAACGGAATTCAATGGAATGGAATGGAATGGAATGGAATTCAATGGAATGGAATGGAATCGAATGGAATCGAATGGAATCGAATGGAATCGAATGGAATCGAATGGAATGGAATGGAATAGAATGGAATCAACCCGAGTGGAATGGAACGGAACGGAACGGAACGGAACGGAATGGAATAGAATGGAATCAACCCGAGTAGAACGGAATGGAATGGAATGGAATTGAATGGAACAGAATTCAAAGGAATTGAATGGAATGGAATGGAATTCCATGGAATGGAATGGAATGGAATGGAATTCCATGGAATGGAATGGAATGGAATGGAATGGAATTCTATGGAATGGAATGGAATGGAATGGAATGGAATGGAATGGAATGGAATGGAATTCCATGGAATGGAATGGAATTCGATGGAATGGAATGGAATGGAATTCAATGGAATGGAATGGAATGGAATGGAATTCAATGGAATGGAATGGAATGGAATGGAATCGAATGGAATCGAAAGGAATCGAATGGAATCGAATGGAATGGAATGGAATAGAATGGAATCAACCCGAGTAGAATGGAATGGAATGGAATGGAATGGAATGGAATGGAATGGAATTCGAATGGAATGGAATGGAATGGAATGGAATGGAATGGAATGGAACGGAATTCAATGGAATGGAATGGAAAGGAATGGAATTCAATGGAATGGAATGGAATTCAATGGAATTCAATGGAATGGAATGGAATGGAATGGAATGGAATGGAATGGAATGGATTGGAATGGAATTGAACGGAATTCAATGGAATCGAATGGAAAGGAATGGAATTCAATGGAATGGAATGGAATTCAATGGAATTCAATGGAATGGAATGGAATGGAATGGAATGGAATGGAATGGAATCGAATGGAATCGAATGGAATCGAATGGAATGGAATGGAATGGAATGGAATTGAATGGAATCAATCCGAGTAGAACGGAACGGAACGGAACGGAACGGAAAGGAATGGAATGGAATGGAACGGAATTCAATGCAATGGATCGGAATTCAATGGAATGGAACGGAATGGAAAGGAATGGAACGGAACGTAATGGAATGGAATGGAATGGAATGGAATGGAATGGAATGGAACGGAATGGAATGGAACGGAATGGAATGGAATGGAATTCAATGGAATGGAATGGAATGGAATGGAATGGAATGGAATGGAATCGAATTGAATCGAATGGAATCGAATGGAATAGAATGGAATCGAATGGAATGGAATGGAATAGAATGGAATCAACCCGAGTAGAACGGAACGGAACGGAACGGAACGGAACAGAACGGAACGGAAAGGAATGGAATGGAATGGAACGGAATTCAATGCAATGGAACGGAATTCAATGGAATGGAACGGAATGGAACGGAATGGAACGGAACGGAATGGAATGGAAAGGAATGGAATGGAATGGAACGGAATGGAATGGAACGGAATGGAATGGAATGGAATGGAATGGAATTCAATGGAATGGAATGGAATTCAATGGAATGGAATTCAATGGAATTCAATGGAATGGAATGGAATGGAATGGAATGGAATGGAATGGAATTCAATGGAATGGAATGGAATCGAATGGAATGGAATGGAATGGAATTCAATGGAATGGAATGGAATGGAATGGAATGGAATGGAATGGAATGGAATGGAATTCTATGGAATGGAATGGAATGGAATGGAATGGAATTCAATGGAATGGAATTCAATGGAATTCAATGGAATTCCATGTAATGGAATGCAATGGAATGGAATGGAATGGAATTCTACGGAATAGAATGGAATGGAGTGGAATCAACACAAGTAGAAAGGAATGGAACGGAACGGAACGGAACGGAACGGAATGGAATGGAATGAACCCGAGTAGAACGGAATGGAATGGAATGGAATGGAATGGAATGGAATGGAATGGAATGGAATGGAATGGAATAGAATGGAATCAACCCGAGTAGAACGGAATGGAACGGAATGGAATGGAATGGAACGGAACGGAACGGAACGGAATTCAATGGAATGCAACGGAATGGAATGGAATTCAATGGAATGGAACGGAATTCAATGGAATGGAATGGAATGGAATGGAACGGAACGGAACGGAACGGAACGGAACGGAATGGAATGGAATTCCATGGAATGGAATGGAATGGAGTGGAATACAATGGAATGGAATTCAATGGAATGGAATGGAATGGAATGGAATGGAATGGAACGGAATTCAATGGAATGGAATGGAATGGAATGGAAAGGAATTCAAATGGAATGCAATGGAATGGAATGGAAAGGAATTCAAATGGAATGGAATGGAATGGAATGGAATGGAATGGAATTCAAATGGAATGGAATGGAATGGAATGGAATTGAATGGAATGGAACGGAATTCAATGGAATGGAATGGAATGGAATGGAATTCAATGGAATGGAATGGAATCGAATGGAATCGAATGGAATCGAATGGAATCGAATGGAATCGAATGGAATGGAATGGAATAGAATGGGATCAACCCGAGTGGAATGGAACGGAACGGAACGGAACGGAACGGAATGGAATAGAATGGAATCAACCCGAGTAGAACGGAATGGAATGGAATGGAATTGAATGGAACAGAATTCAATGGAATGGAATGGAATGGAATGGAATTCAATGGAATGGAATGGAATGGAATGGAATGGAATTCAATGGAATGGAATGGAATGGAATGGAATGGAATGGAATGGAACGGAATGGAATGGAATGGAATTCAATGGAATGGAATGGAATTCGATGGAATGGAATGGAATGGAATTCAATGGAATGGAATGGAATGGAATGGAATTCAATGGAATGGAATTGAATGGAATGGAATTGAATGGAATCGAAAGGAATCGAATGGAATCGAATGGAATGGAATGGAATAGAATGGAATCAACCCGAGTAGAATGGAATGGAATGGAATGGAATGGAATGGAATGGAATGGAATGGAATGGAATGGAATGCAATGGAATTCGAATGGAATGGAATGGAATGGAATGGAATGGAATGGAATTGAACGGAATTCAATGGAATGGAATGGAAAGGAATGGAATTCCATGGAATGGAATGGAATTCAATGGAATTCAATGGAATTCAATGGAATGGAATGGAATGGAATGGAATGGAATGGAACGGAATGGAACGGAATGGAATGGAATGGAATGGAATGGAATGGAATGGAACGGAATGGAATGGAACGGAATGGAATGGAATGGAATGGAATGGAATTCAATGGAATGGAATGGAATTCAATGGAATGGAATTCAATGGAATTCAATGGAATGGAATGGAATGGAATGCAATGGAATGGAATTCAATGGAATGGAATGGAATGGAATGGAATTCCATGGAATGGAATTCAATGGAATGGAATTGAATGGAATGGAATGGAATGGAACGGAATCTACCTGACTAGAATGGAATGGAATGGAATGGAATGGAATTGAATGGAATGGAATGGAATGAACCCGAGTAGAACGGAATGGAATGGAATGGAATGGAATGCAATGGAATGGAATCGAGTGGAATGGAATGGAATAGAATGGAATCAACCCGAGCAGAACGGAATGGAACGGAATGGAACGGAACCGAACGGAACGGAACGGAACGGAACGGAATTCAATGGAATGGAACGGAATGGAATGGAATTCAATGGAATGGAACGGAATTCAATGGAATGGAATGGAATGGAATGGAACGGAATGGAACGGAACGGAACGGAACGGAACGGAATGGAATGGAATTCAGTGGAATGGAATGGAATGGAATGGAATTCAATGGAATGGAATTCAATGGAATGGAATTGAATGGAATGGAATGGAATGGAACGGAATTCAATGGAATGGAATGGAATGGAATGGAATTCAATGAAATGGAATGGATATCAATGGAATGGAATGGAATGGAATGGAATGGAATGGAATGGAATGGAATGGAATGGAATGGAATCGAATGGAATGGAATGGAATGGAATGGAATGGAATGGAATAGAATGGAATCAACCCGAGTGGAATGGAATGGAATGGAATGGAATGGAATGGAATGGAATGGAATGGAATGGAATTCAAATGGAATGGAATGGAATGGAATGGAATTGAATGGAATGGAACGGAATTCAATGGAATGGAATGGAATGGAATTCAATGGAATGGAATGGAATCGAATGGAATCGAATGGAATCGAATGGAATCGAATGGAATAGAATGGAATCGAATGGAATGGAATGGAATGGAATGGAATAGAATGGAATCAACCCGAGTGGAATGGAACGGAACGGAAAGGAATGGAACGGAACGGAAAGGAACGGAATGGAATAGAATGGAATGAACCCGAGTAGAACGGAATGGAATGGAATGGAATGGAATGGAATTGAATGGAACAGAATTCAATGGAATGGAATGGAATGGAATGGAATTCCATGGAATGGAATGGAATTCCATGGAATGGAATGGAATGGAATGGAATGGAATGGAATGGAATCGACTGGAATCGATTGGAGTCGAATGGAATCGAATGGAATGGAATGGAATAGAATGGAATCAATCCGAGTAGAACGGAAAGGTACGGAACGGAACGGAACGGAACGGAACGGAAAGGAATGGAATGGAATGGAACGGAATTCAATGCAATAGATCGGAATTCAATGGAATGGAACGGAATGGAACGGAACGTAATGGAATGGAATGGAATGGAATGGAATGGAATGGAACGGAATGGAATGGAATGGAATGGAATGGAATGGAATTCAATGGAATGGAATGGAATGGAATGGAATGGAATGGAATGCAATGGAATCGAATTGAATCGAATGGAATCGAATGGAATAGAATGGAATCGAATGGAATGGAATGGAATAGAATGGAATCAACCCGAGTAGAACAGAACGGAACGGAACGGAACGGAACGGAACCGAACGGAAAGGAATGGAATGGAATGGAACGGAATTCAATGCAATGGAACGGAATTCAATGGAATGGAACGGAATGGAACGGAATGGAACGGAACGGAATGGAATGGAAAGGAATGGAATGGAATGGAACGGAATGGAATGGAACGGAATGGAATGGAATGGAATGGAATGGAATTCAATGGAATGGAATGGAATTCAATGGAATGGAATACAATGGAATTCAATAGAATGGAATGGAATGGAATGGAATGGAATGGAATTAAATGGAATGGAATGGAATCGAATGGAATGGAATGGAATGGAATTCAATGGAATGGAATGGAATGGAATGGAATGGAATGGAATGGAATGGAATGGAATGGAATTCTATGGAATGGAATGGAATGGAATGGAATGGAATTCAATGGAATGGAATGGAATTCCATGGAATGGAATTCAATGGAATTCAATGGAATGGAATGGAATGGAATGGAATTCAATGGAAAGGAATGGAATTCAATGGAATAGAATGGAATGGAATGGAATCAACACAAGTAGAAAGGAATGGAACGGAACGGAACGGAACGGAATGGAATGGAATGGAATGAACCCGAGTAGAACGGAATGGAATGGAATGTAATGGAATGGAATGGAATCGAATGGAATGGAATGGAATAGAATGGAATCAACCCGAGTAGAACGGAATGGAACGGAATGGAACGGAATGGAACGGAAAGGAACAGAACGGAACGGAACGGATTTCAATGGAATGGAACGGAATGGAATGGAATTCAATGGAATGGAACAGAATTCAATGGAATGGAATGGAATGGAATGGAACGGAATGGAACGGAACGGAACGGAACGGAACGGAATGGAATGGAATTCAGTGGAATGGAATGGAATGGAATGGAATTCAATGGAATGGAATTCAATGGAATGGAATGGAATGGAATGGAATGGAACGGAATTCAATGGAATGGAATGGAATGGAATGGAATTCAATGGAATGGAATGGAATTCCATGGAATGGAATGGAATGGAATGGAATGGAATGGAATGGAATGGAATCGAATGGAATGGAATGGAATCGAATGGAATGGAATGGAATAGAATGGAATCAACCCGAGTAGAATGGAATGGAATGGAATGGAATGGAATGGAATGGAATGGAATGGAATTCAAATGGAATGGAATGGAATGGAATGGAATTGAATGGAATGGAACGGAATTCAATAGAATGGAATGGAATGGAATGGAATTCAATGGAATGGAATGGAATCGAATGGAATCGAATGGAATCGAATGGAATCGAATGGAATCGAATGGAATGGAATGGAATAGAATGGAATCAACCCGAGTGGAATGGAACGGAACGGAACGGAACGGAACGGAACGGAATGGAATAGAATGGAATCAACCCGAGTAGAACGGAATGGAATGGAATGGAATTGAATGGAACAGAATTCAATGGAATGGAATGGAATGGAATGGAATTCTATGGAATGGAATGGAATGGAATGGAATGGAATGGAATGGAATGGAATAGAATGGAACGGAATTCAATGGAATGGAATGGAATGGAATGGAATTCAATGGAATGGAATGGAATTCAATGGAATGGAATGGAATGGAATGGAATGGAATGGAATGGAATGGAATGGAAAGGAATTCAATGAGAATGGAATGGAATGGAATGGAATGGAATGGAATGGAATGGAATTCAATGGAATGGAATGGAATGGAGTGGAATTCAATGGAATGCAATGGAATGGAATGGAATGGAATGGAATGGAAAGGAATTCAATTGAATGGAGTGGAATGGAATGGAATGGAATGGAATGGAATGGAATGGAATGGAATTCAATGGAATGGAATGGAATTCAATGGAATGGAACGGAATGGAATCGAATGGAATGGAATGGAATAGAATGGAATCAACCCGAGTAGAACGGAATGGAACGGAATGGAACGGAAGGGAACGGAACGGAACGGAAAGGAATTCAATGGAATGGAACGGAATGGAATGGAATTCAATGTAATGGAACGGAATTCAATGGAATGGAATGGAATGGAATGGAATGGAATGGAACGGAACGGAACGGAACTGAACGGAACGGAACGGAATGGAATGGAATTCAATGGAATGGAATGGAATGGAGTGGAATTCAATGGAATGGAATTCCATGGAATGGAATGGAATGGAATGGAATGGAATGGAACGGAATTCAATGGAATGGAATGGAATGCAATGGAAAGGAATTCAAATGGAATGGAATGGAATGGAATGGAAAGGAATTCAAATGGAATGGAATGGAATGGAATGGAATGGAATGGAATGGAATGGAATGGAATTCAAATGGAATGGAATGGAATGGAATGGAATTGAATGGAATGGAACGGAATTCAATGGAATGGAATGGAATGGAATGGAATTCAATGGAATGGAATGGAATCGAATGGAATCGAATGGAATCGAATGGAATCGAATGGAATCGAATGGAATGGAATGGAATAGAATGGAATCAACCCGAGTGGAATGGAACGGAACGGAACGGAACGGAACGGAATGGAATAGAATGGAATCAACCCGAGTAGAACGGAATGGAATGGAATGGAATTGAATGGAACAGAATTCAAAGGAATGGAATGGAATGGAATGGAATGGAATGGAATTCTATGGAATGGAATGGAATGGAATGGAATGGAATGGAATGGAATGGAATTCAATGGAATGGAATGGAATTCGATGGAATGGAATGGAATGGAATGGAATTCAATGGAATGGAATGGAATTCAACGGAATAGAATGGAATGGAATGGAATCAACACAAGTAGAAAGGAATGGAACGGAACGGAACGGAACGGAACGGAATGGAATGGAATGAACCCGAGTAGAACGGAATGGAATGGAATGGAATGGAATGGAATGGAATCGAATGGAATGGAATGGAATAGAATGGAATCAACCCGAGTAGAACGGAATGGAACGGAATGGAACGGAATGGAACGGAACGGAACAGAACGGAACGGAACGGAATTCAATGGAATGGAACGGAATGGAATGGAATTCAATGGAATGGAACAGAATTCAATGGAATGGAATGGAATGGAATGGAACGGAATGGAACGGAACGGAACGGAACGGAACGGAATGGAATGGAATTCAGTGGAATGGAATGGAATGGAATGGAATTCAATGGAATGGAATTCAATGGAATGGAATGGAATGGAATGCAATGGAACGGAATTCAATGGAATGGAATGGAATGGAATGGAATGGAATGGAATGGAATGGAATGGAATGGAATCGAATGGAATGGAATGGAATCGAATGGAATGGAATGGAATAGAATGGAATCAACCCGAGTAGAATGGAATGGAATGGAATGGAATGGAATGGAATGGAATGGAATGGAATTCAAATGGAATGGAATGGAATGGAATGGAATTGAATGGAATGGAACGGAATTCAATGGAATGGAATGGAATGGAATGGAATTCAATGGAATGGAATGGAATCGAATGGAATCGAATGGAATCGAATGGAATCGAATGGAATCGAATGGAATGGAATGGAATAGAATGGAATCAACCCGAGTGGAATGGAACGGAACGGAACGGAACGGAACGGAACGGAATGGAATAGAATGGAATCAACCCGAGTAGAACGGAATGGAATGGAATGGAATTGAATGGAACAGAATTCAATGGAATGGAATGGAATGGAATGGAATTCTATGGAATGGAATGGAATGGAATGGAATGGAATGGAATGGAATGGAATGGAATGGAATAGAATGGAACGGAATTCAATGGAATGGAATGGAATGGAATGGAATTCAATGGAATGGAATGGAATTCTATGGAATGGAATGGAATGGAATGGAATGGAATGGAATGGAATGGAATGGAAAGGAATTCAATGAGAATGGAATGGAATGGAATGGAATGGAATGGAATGGAATGGAATTCAATGGAATGGAATGGAATGGAGTGGAATTCAATGGAATGGAATGGAATGGAATGGAATGGAATGGAATGGAATGGAATTCAATTGAATGGAATGGAATGGAGTGGAATGGAATGGAATGGAATGGAATGGAATGGAATGGAATTCAATGGAATGGAATGGAATTCAATGGAATGGAACGGAATGGAATCGAATGGAATGGAATGGAATAGAATGGAATCAACCCGAGTAGAACGGAATGGAACGGAATGGAACGGAATGGAACGGAACGGAACGGAACGGAATTCAATGGAATGGAACGGAATGGAATGGAATTCAATGTAATGGAACGGAATTCAATGGAATGGAATGGAATGGAATGGAATGGAACGGAACGGAACGGAACGGAACGGAACGGAACGGAATGGAATGGAATTCTATGGAATGGAATGGAATGGAGTGGAATTCAATGGAATGGAATTCAATGGAATGGAATGGAATGGAATGGAATGGAATGGAACGGAATTCAATGGAATGGAATGGAATGCAATGGAAAGGAATTCAAATGGAATGGAATGGAATGGAATGGAAAGGAATTCAAATGGAATGGAATGGAATGGAATGGAATGGAATGGAATGGAATGGAATGGAATTCAAATGGAATGGAATGGAATGGAATGGAATTGAATGGAATGGAACGGAATTCAATGGAATGGAATGGAATGGAATGGAATTCAATGGAATGGAATGGAATTCCATGGAATGGAATTCAATGGAATTCAATGGAATGGAATGGAATGGAATGGAATAGAATGGAATCAATCCGAGTAGAACGGAAAGGAACGGAACGGAACGGAACGGAACGGAAAGGAATGGAATGGAATGGAACGGAATTCAATGCAATAGATCGGAATTCAATGGAATGGAACGGAATGGAACGGAACGTAATGGAATGGAATGGAATGGAATGGAATGGAATGGAACGGAATGGAATGGAACGGAATGGAATGGAATGGAATTCAATGGAATGGAATGGAATGGAATGGAATGGAATGCAATGGAATCGAATTGAATCGAATGGAATCGAATGGAATAGAATGGAATCGAATGGAATGGAATGGAATAGAATGGAATCAACCCGAGTAGAACAGAACGGAACGGAACGGAACGGAACGGAACCGAACGGAAAGGAATGGAATGGAATGGAACGGAATTCAATGCAATGGAACGGAATTCAATGGAATGGAACGGAATGGAACGGAATGGAACGGAACGGAATGGAATGGAAAGGAATGGAATGGAATGGAACGGAATGGAATGGAACGGAATGGAATGGAATGGAATGGAATGGAATTCAATGGAATGGAATGGAATTCAATGGAATGGAATACAATGGAATTCAATAGAATGGAATGGAATGGAATGGAATGGAATGGAATTAAATGGAATGGAATGGAATCGAATGGAATGGAATGGAATGGAATTCAATGGAATGGAATGGAATGGAATGGAATGGAATGGAATGGAATGGAATGGAATGGAATTCTATGGAATGGAATGGAATGGAATGGAATGGAATTCAAAGGAATGGAATGGAATTCCATGGAATGGAATTCAATGGAATTCAATGGAATGGAATGGAATGGAATGGAATTCAATGGAATGGAATGGAATTCAATGGAATAGAATGGAATGGAATGGAATCAACACAAGTAGAAAGGAATGGAACGGAACGGAACGGAACGGAACGGAATGGAATGGAATGAACCCGAGTAGAACGGAATGGAATGGAATGGAATGGAATGGAATGGAATCGAATGGAATGGAATGGAATAGAATGGAATCAACCCGAGTAGAACGGAATGGAACGGAATGGAACGGAATGGAACGGAAAGGAACAGAACGGAACGGAACGGATTTCAATGGAATGGAACGGAATGGAATGGAATTCAATGGAATGGAACAGAATTCAATAGAATGGAATGGAATGGAATGGAACGGAATGGAACGGAACGGAACGGAACGGAACGGAATGGAATGGAATTCAGTGGAATGGAATGGAATGGAATGGAATTCAATGGAATGGAATTCAATGGAATGGAATGGAATGGAATGGAATGGAACGGAATTCAATGGAATGGAATGGAATGGAATGGAATTCAATGGAATGGAATGGAATTCCATGGAATGGAATGGAATGGAATGGAATGGAATAGAATGGAATGGAATGGAATCGAATGGAATGGAATGGAATCGAATGGAATGGAATGGAATAGAATGGAATCAACCCGAGTAGAATGGAATGGAATGGAATGGAATGGAATGGAATGGAATGGAATGGAATTCAAATGGAATGGAATGGAATGGAATGGAATTGAATGGAATGGAACGGAATTCAATGGAATGGAATGGAATGGAATGGAATTCAATGGAATGGAATGGAATCGAATGGAATCGAATGGAATCGAATGGAATCGAATGGAATCGAATGGAATCGAATGGAATGGAATGGAATAGAATGGAATCAACCCGAGTGGAATGGAACGGAACGGAACGGAACGGAACGGAACGGAATGGAATAGAATGGAATCAACCCGAGTAGAACGGAATGGAATGGAATGGAATTGAATGGAACAGAATTCAATGGAATGGAATGGAATGGAATGGAATTCTATGGAATGGAATGGAATGGAATGGAATGGAATGGAATGGAATGGAATGGTATAGAATGGAACGGAATTCAATGGAATGGAATGGAATGGAATGGAATTCCATGGAATGGAATGGAATTCAATGGAATGGAATGGAATGGAATGGAATGGAATGGAATGGAATGGAATGGAAAGGAATTCAATGAGAATGGAATGGAATGGAATGGAATGGAATGGAATGGAATTCAATGGAATGGAATGGAATGGAGTGGAATTCAATGGAATGGAATGGAATGGAATGGAATGGAATGGAAAGGAATTCAATTGAATGGAGTGGAATGGAATGGAATGGAATGGAATGGAATGGAATGGAATTCAATGGAATGGAATGGAATTCAATGGAATGGAACGGAATGGAATCGAATGGAATGGAATGGAATAGAATGGAATCAACCCGAGTAGAACGGAATGGAACGGAATGGAACGGAAGGGAACGGAACGGAACGGAAAGGAATTCAATGGAATGGAACGGAATGGAATGGAATTCAATGTAATGGAACGGAATTCAATGGAATGGAATGGAATGGAATGGAATGGAACGGAACGGAACGGAACTGAACGGAACGGAACGGAATGGAATGGAATTCAATGGAATGGAATGGAATGGAGTGGAATTCAATGGAATGGAATTCCATGGAATGGAATGGAATGGAATGGAATGGAATGGAACGGAATTCAATGGAATGGAATGGAATGCAATGGAAAGGAATTCAAATGGAATGGAATGGAATGGAATGGAAAGGAATTCAAATGGAATGGAATGGAATGGAATGGAATGGAATGGAATGGAATGGAATGGAATTCAAATGGAATGGAATGGAATGGAATGGAATTGAATGGAATGGAACGGAATTCAATGGAATGGAATGGAATGGAATGGAATTCAATGGAATGGAATGGAATCGAATGGAATCGAATGGAATCGAATGGAATCGAATGGAATCGAATGGAATGGAATGGAATAGAATGGAATCAACCCGAGTGGAATGGAACGGAACGGAACGGAACGGAACGGAATGGAATAGAATGGAATCAACCCGAGTAGAACGGAATGGAATGGAATGGAATTGAATGGAACAGAATTCAAAGGAATGGAATGGAATGGAATGGAATTCCATGGAATGGAATGGAATGGAATGGAATGGAATTCTATGGAATGGAATGGAATGGAATGGAATGGAATGGAATGGAATGGAATTCAATGGAATGGAATGGAATTCGATGGAATGGAATGGAATGGAATGGAATTCAATGGAATGGAATGGAATTCAACGGAATAGAATGGAATGGAATGGAATCAACACAAGTAGAAAGGAATGGAACGGAACGGAACGGAACGGAACGGAATGGAATGGAATGAACCCGAGTAGAACGGAATGGAATGGAATGGAATGGAATGGAATGGAATCGAATGGAATGGAATGGAATAGAATGGAATCAACCCGAGTAGAACGGAATGGAACGGAATGGAACGGAATGGAACGGAACGGAACAGAACGGAACGGAACGGAATTCAATGGAATGGAACGGAATGGAATGGAATTCAATGGAATGGAACAGAATTCAATGGAATGGAATGGAATGGAATGGAACGGAATGGAACGGAACGGAACGGAACGGAACGGAATGGAATGGAATTCAGTGGAATGGAATGGAATGGAATGGAATTCAATGGAATGGAATTCAATGGAATGGAATGGAATGGAATGGAATGGAATGGAACGGAATTCAATGGAATGGAATGGAATGGAATGGAATGGAATGGAATGGAATGGAATGGAATGGAATCGAATGGAATGGAATGGAATCGAATGGAATGGAATGGAATAGAATGGAATCAACCCGAGTAGAATGGAATGGAATGGAATGGAATGGAATTGAATGGAATGGAACGGAATTCAATGGAATGGAATGGAATGGAATGGAATTCAATGGAATGGAATGGAATCGAATGGAATCGAATGGAATCGAATGGAATCGAATGGAATCGAATGGAATGGAATGGAATAGAATGGAATCAACCCAAGTGGAATGGAACGGAACGGAACGGAACGGAACGGAACGGAATGGAATAGAATGGAATCAACCCGAGTAGAACGGAATGGAATGGAATGGAATTGAATGGAACAGAATTCAATGGAATGGAATGGAATGGAATGGAATTCTATGGAATGGAATGGAATGGAATGGAATGGAATGGAATGGAATGGAATAGAATGGAACGGAATTCAATGGAATGGAATGGAATGGAATGGAATTCAATGGAATGGAATGGAATTCTATGGAATGGAATGGAATGGAATGGAATGGAATGGAATGGAAAGGAATTCAATGAGAATGGAATGGAATGGAATGGAATGGAATGGAATGGAATGGAATTCAATGGAATGGAATGGAATGGAGTGGAATTCAATGGAATGGAATGGAATGGAATGGAATGGAATGGAATGGAATGGAATGGAATTCAATTGAATGGAATGGAATGGAGTGGAATGGAATGGAATGGAATGGAATGGAATGGAATGGAATTCAATGGAATGGAATGGAATTCAATGGAATGGAACGGAATGGAATCGAATGGAATGGAATGGAATAGAATGGAATCAACCCGAGTAGAACAGAATGGAACGGAATGGAACGGAATGGAACGGAACGGAACGGAACGGAATTCAATGGAATGGAACGGAATGGAATGGAATTCAATGTAATGGAACGGAATTCAATGGAATGGAATGGAATGGAATGGAATGGAACGGAACGGAACGGAACGGAACGGAACGGAACGGAACGGAATGGAATGGAATTCTATGGAATGGAATGGAATGGAGTGGAATTCAATGGAATGGAATTCAATGGAATGGAATGGAATGGAATGGAATGGAATGGAACGGAATTCAATGGAATGGAATGGAATGCAATGGAAAGGAATTCAAATGGAATGGAATGGAATGGAATGGAAAGGAATTCAAATGGAATGGAATGGAATGGAATGGAATGGAATGGAATGGAATGGAATGGAATTCAAATGGAATGGAATGGAATTGAATGGAATGGAACGGAATTCAATGGAATGGAATGGAATGGAATGGAATTCAATGGAATGGAATGGAATCGAATGGAATCGAATGGAATCGAATGGAATCGAATGGAATCGAATGGAATGGAATGGAATAGAATGGAATCAACCCGAGTGGAATGGAACGGAACGGAACGGAACGGAACGGAATGGAATAGAATGGAATCAACCCGAGTAGAACGGAATGGAATGGAATGGAATTGAATGGAACAGAATTCAAAGGAATTGAATGGAATGGAATGGAATGGAATGGAATGGAATGGAATGGAATGGAATGGAATGGAATGGAATGGAATGGAATGGAATGGAATTCTATGGAATGGAATGGAATGGAATTCCATGGAATGGAATGGAATGGAATGGAATGGAATGGAATGGAATGGAATTCAATGGAATGGAATGGAATTCGATGGAATGGAATGGAATGGAATGGAATTCAATGGAATGGAATGGAATTCAACGGAATAGAATGGAATGGAATGGAATCAACACAAGTAGAAAGGAATGGAACGGAACGGAACGGAACGGAACGGAATGGAATGGAATGAACCCGAGTAGAACGGAATGGAATGGAATGGAATGGAATGGAATGGAATCGAATGGAATGGAATGGAATAGAATGGAATCAACCCGAGTAGAACGGAATGGAACGGAATGGAACGGAATGGAACGGAACGGAACAGAACGGAACGGAACGGAATTCAATGGAATGGAACGGAATGGAATGGAATTCAATGGAATGGAACAGAATTCAATGGAATGGAATGGAATGGAATGGAACGGAATGGAACGGAACGGAACGGAACGGAACGGAATGGAATGGAATTCAGTGGAATGGAATGGAATGGAATGGAATTCAATGGAATGGAATTCAATGGAATGGAATGGAATGGAATGGAATGGAATGGAACGGAATTCAATGGAATGGAATGGAATGGAATGGAATGGAATGGAATGGAATCGAATGGAATGGAATGGAATCGAATGGAATGGAATGGAATAGAATGGAATCAACCCGAGTAGAATGGAATGGAATGGAATGGAATGGAATGGAATGGAATGGAATGGAATTCAAATGGAATGGAATGGAATGGAATGGAATTGAATGGAATGGAACGGAATTCAATGGAATGGAATGGAATGGAATGGAATTCAATGGAATGGAATGGAATCGAATGGAATCGAATGGAATCGAATGGAATCGAATGGAATCGAATGGAATCGAATGGAATGGAATGGAATAGAATGGAATCAACCCGAGTGGAATGGAACGGAACGGAACGGAACGGAACGGAACGGAATGGAATAGAATGGAATCAACCCGAGTAGAACGGAATGGAATGGAATGGAATTGAATGGAACAGAATTCAATGGAATGGAATGGAATGGAATGGAATTCTATGGAGTGGAATGGAATGGAATGGAATGGAATGGAATGGAATGGAATGGAATAGAATGGAACGGAATTCAATGGAATGGAATGGAATGGAATGGAATTCAATGGAATGGAATGGAATTCTATGGAATGGAATGGAATGGAATGGAATGGAATGGAATGGAATGGAATGGAAAGGAATTCAATGAGAATGGAATGGAATGGAATGGAATGGAATGGAATGGAATGGAATTCAATGGAATGGAATGGAATGGAGTGGAATTCAATGGAATGGAATGGAATGGAATGGAATGGAATGGAATGGAATGGAATTCAATTGAATGGAATGGAATGGAGTGGAATGGAATGGAATGGAATGGAATGGAATGGAATGGAATTCAATGGAATGGAATGGAATTCAATGGAATGGAACGGAATGGAATCGAATGGAATGGAATGGAATAGAATGGAATCAACCCGAGTAGAACGGAATGGAACGGAATGGAACGGAATGGAACGGAACGGAACGGAACGGAATTCAATGGAATGGAACGGAATGGAATGGAATTCAATGTAATGGAACGGAATTCAATGGAATGGAATGGAATGGAATGGAATGGAACGGAACGGAACGGAACGGAACGGAACGGAACGGAATGGAATGGAATTCTATGGAATGGAATGGAATGGAGTGGAATTCAATGGAATGGAATTCAATGGAATGGAATGGAATGGAATGGAATGGAATGGAACGGAATTCAATGGAATGGAATGGAGTGCAATGGAAAGGAATTCAAATGGAATGGAATGGAATGGAATGGAAAGGAATTCAAATGGAATGGAATGGAATGGAATGGAATGGAATGGAATGGAATGGAATGGAATTCAAATGGAATGGAATGGAATGGAATGGAATTGAATGGAATGGAACGGAATTCAATGGAATGGAATGGAATGGAATGGAATTCAATGGAATGGAATGGAATCGAATGGAATCGAATGGAATCGAATGGAATCGAATGGAATCGAATGGAATGGAATGGAATAGAATGGAATCAACCCGAGTGGAATGGAACGGAACGGAACGGAACGGAACGGAATGGAATAGAATGGAATCAACCCGAGTAGAACGGAATGGAATGGAATGGAATTGAATGGAACAGAATTCAAAGGAATTGAATGGAATGGAATGGAATGGAATGGAATGGAATGGAATGGAATGGAATGGAATGGAATGGAATGGAATTCCATGGAATGGAATGGAATTCGATGGAATGGAATGGAATGGAATTCAATGGAATGGAATGGAATGGAATGGAATGGAATGGAATGGAATAGAATGGAACGGAATTCAATGGAATGGAATGGAATGGAATGGAATTCAATGGAATGGAATGGAATTCTATGGAATGGAATGGAATGGAATGGAATGGAATGGAATGGAATGGAATGGAAAGGAATTCAATGAGAATGGAATGGAATGGAATGGAATGGAATGGAATGGAATGGAATTCAATGGAATGGAATGGAATGGAGTGGAATTCAATGGAATGGAATGGAATGGAATGGAATGGAATGGAATGGAATGGAATTCAATTGAATGGAATGGAATGGAGTGGAATGGAATGGAATGGAATGGAATGGAATGGAATGGAATTCAATGGAATGGAATGGAATTCAATGGAATGGAACGGAATGGAATCGAATGGAATGGAATGGAATAGAATGGAATCAACCCGAGTAGAACGGAATGGAACGGAATGGAACGGAATGGAACGGAACGGAACGGAACGGAATTCAATGGAATGGAACGGAATGGAATGGAATTCAATGTAATGGAACGGAATTCAATGGAATGGAATGGAATGGAATGGAATGGAACGGAACGGAACGGAACGGAACGGAACGGAACGGAATGGAATGGAATTCTATGGAATGGAATGGAATGGAGTGGAATTCAATGGAATGGAATTCAATGGAATGGAATGGAATGGAATGGAATGGAATGGAACGGAATTCAATGGAATGGAATGGAGTGCAATGGAAAGGAATTCAAATGGAATGGAATGGAATGGAATGGAAAGGAATTCAAATGGAATGGAATGGAATGGAATGGAATGGAATGGAATGGAATGGAATGGAATTCAAATGGAATGGAATGGAATGGAATGGAATTGAATGGAATGGAACGGAATTCAATGGAATGGAATGGAATGGAATGGAATTCAATGGAATGGAATGGAATCGAATGGAATCGAATGGAATCGAATGGAATCGAATGGAATCGAATGGAATGGAATGGAATAGAATGGAATCAACCCGAGTGGAATGGAACGGAACGGAACGGAACGGAACGGAATGGAATAGAATGGAATCAACCCGAGTAGAACGGAATGGAATGGAATGGAATTGAATGGAACAGAATTCAAAGGAATTGAATGGAATGGAATGGAATGGAATGGAATGGAATGGAATGGAATGGAATGGAATGGAATGGAATGGAATTCCATGGAATGGAATGGAATTCGATGGAATGGAATGGAATGGAATTCAATGGAATGGAATGGAATGGAATGGAATTCAATGGAATGGAATGGAATGGAATGGAATCGAATGGAATCGAAAGGAATCGAATGGAATCGAATGGAATGGAATGGAATAGAATGGAATCAACCCGAGTAGAATGGAATGGAATGGAATGGAATGGAATGGAATGGAATGGAATTCGAATGGAATGGAATGGAATGGAATGGAATGGAATGGAATGGAACGGAATTCAATGGAATGGAATGGAAAGGAATGGAATTCAATGGAATGGAATGGAATTCAATGGAATTCAATGGAATGGAATGGAATGGAATGGAATGGAATGGAATGGAATGGATTGGAATGGAATTGAACGGAATTCAATGGAATCGAATGGAAAGGAATGGAATTCAATGGAATGGAATGGAATTCAATGGAATTCAATGGAATGGAATGGAATGGAATGGAATGGAATGGAATGGAATCGAATGGAATCGAATGGAATCGAATGGAATCGAATGGAATGGAATGGAATTGAATGGAATCAATCCGAGTAGAACGGAACGGAACGGAACGGAACGGAAAGGAATGGAATGGAATGGAACGGAATTCAATGCAATGGATCGGAATTCAATGGAATGGAACGGAATGGAAAGGAATGGAACGGAACGTAATGGAATGGAATGGAATGGAATGGAATGGAATGGAACGGAATGGAATGGAACGGAATGGAATGGAATGGAATTCAATGGAATGGAATGGAATGGAATGGAATGGAATGGAATGGAATCGAATTGAATCGAATGGAATCGAATGGAATAGAATGGAATCGAATGGAATGGAATGGAATAGAATGGAATCAACCCGAGTAGAACGGAACGGAACGGAACGGAACGGAACAGAACGGAACGGAAAGGAATGGAATGGAATGGAACGGAATTCAATGCAATGGAACGGAATTCAATGGAATGGAACGGAATGGAACGGAATGGAACGGAACGGAATGGAATGGAAAGGAATGGAATGGAATGGAACGGAATGGAATGGAACGGAATGGAATGGAATGGAATGGAATGGAATTCAATGGAATGGAATGGAATTCAATGGAATGGAATTCAATGGAATTCAATGGAATGGAATGGAATGGAATGGAATGGAATGGAATTCAATGGAATGGAATGGAATCGAATGGAATGGAATGGAATGGAATTCAATGGAATGGAATGGAATGGAATGGAATGGAATGGAATGGAATGGAATGGAATGGAATTCTATGGAATGGAATGGAATGGAATGGAATGGAATTCAAATGGAATGGAATGGAATTGAATGGAATGGAACGGAATTCAATGGAATGGAATGGAATGGAATGGAATTCAATGGAATGGAATGGAATCGAATGGAATCGAATGGAATCGAATGGAATCGAATGGAATCGAATGGAATGGAATGGAATAGAATGGAATCAACCCGAGTGGAATGGAACGGAACGGAACGGAACGGAACGGAATGGAATAGAATGGAATCAACCCGAGTAGAACGGAATGGAATGGAATGGAATTGAATGGAACAGAATTCAAAGGAATTGAATGGAATGGAATGGAATGGAATGGAATGGAATGGAATGGAATGGAATGGAATGGAATGGAATGGAATGGAATGGAATGGAATTCTATGGAATGGAATGGAATGGAATTCCATGGAATGGAATGGAATGGAATGGAATGGAATGGAATGGAATGGAATTCAATGGAATGGAATGGAATTCGATGGAATGGAATGGAATGGAATGGAATTCAATGGAATGGAATGGAATTCAACGGAATAGAATGGAATGGAATGGAATCAACACAAGTAGAAAGGAATGGAACGGAACGGAACGGAACGGAACGGAATGGAATGGAATGAACCCGAGTAGAACGGAATGGAATGGAATGGAATGGAATGGAATGGAATCGAATGGAATGGAATGGAATAGAATGGAATCAACCCGAGTAGAACGGAATGGAACGGAATGGAACGGAATGGAACGGAACGGAACAGAACGGAACGGAACGGAATTCAATGGAATGGAACGGAATGGAATGGAATTCAATGGAATGGAACAGAATTCAATGGAATGGAATGGAATGGAATGGAACGGAATGGAACGGAACGGAACGGAACGGAACGGAATGGAATGGAATTCAGTGGAATGGAATGGAATGGAATGGAATTCAATGGAATGGAATTCAATGGAATGGAATGGAATGGAATGGAATGGAATGGAACGGAATTCAATGGAATGGAATGGAATGGAATGGAATGGAATGGAATGGAATCGAATGGAATGGAATGGAATCGAATGGAATGGAATGGAATAGAATGGAATCAACCCGAGTAGAATGGAATGGAATGGAATGGAATGGAATGGAATGGAATGGAATGGAATTCAAATGGAATGGAATGGAATGGAATGGAATTGAATGGAATGGAACGGAATTCAATGGAATGGAATGGAATGGAATGGAATTCAATGGAATGGAATGGAATCGAATGGAATCGAATGGAATCGAATGGAATCGAATGGAATCGAATGGAATCGAATGGAATGGAATGGAATAGAATGGAATCAACCCGAGTGGAATGGAACGGAACGGAACGGAACGGAACGGAACGGAATGGAATAGAATGGAATCAACCCGAGTAGAACGGAATGGAATGGAATGGAATTGAATGGAACAGAATTCAATGGAATGGAATGGAATGGAATGGAATTCTATGGAGTGGAATGGAATGGAATGGAATGGAATGGAATGGAATGGAATGGAATAGAATGGAACGGAATTCAATGGAATGGAATGGAATGGAATGGAATTCAATGGAATGGAATGGAATTCTATGGAATGGAATGGAATGGAATGGAATGGAATGGAATGGAATGGAATGGAAAGGAATTCAATGAGAATGGAATGGAATGGAATGGAATGGAATGGAATGGAATGGAATTCAATGGAATGGAATGGAATGGAGTGGAATTCAATGGAATGGAATGGAATGGAATGGAATGGAATGGAATGGAATGGAATTCAATTGAATGGAATGGAATGGAGTGGAATGGAATGGAATGGAATGGAATGGAATGGAATGGAATTCAATGGAATGGAATGGAATTCAATGGAATGGAACGGAATGGAATCGAATGGAATGGAATGGAATAGAATGGAATCAACCCGAGTAGAACGGAATGGAACGGAATGGAACGGAATGGAACGGAACGGAACGGAACGGAATTCAATGGAATGGAACGGAATGGAATGGAATTCAATGTAATGGAACGGAATTCAATGGAATGGAATGGAATGGAATGGAATGGAACGGAACGGAACGGAACGGAACGGAACGGAACGGAATGGAATGGAATTCTATGGAATGGAATGGAATGGAGTGGAATTCAATGGAATGGAATTCAATGGAATGGAATGGAATGGAATGGAATGGAATGGAACGGAATTCAATGGAATGGAATGGAGTGCAATGGAAAGGAATTCAAATGGAATGGAATGGAATGGAATGGAAAGGAATTCAAATGGAATGGAATGGAATGGAATGGAATGGAATGGAATGGAATGGAATGGAATTCAAATGGAATGGAATGGAATGGAATGGAATTGAATGGAATGGAACGGAATTCAATGGAATGGAATGGAATGGAATGGAATTCAATGGAATGGAATGGAATCGAATGGAATCGAATGGAATCGAATGGAATCGAATGGAATCGAATGGAATGGAATGGAATAGAATGGAATCAACCCGAGTGGAATGGAACGGAACGGAACGGAACGGAACGGAATGGAATAGAATGGAATCAACCCGAGTAGAACGGAATGGAATGGAATGGAATTGAATGGAACAGAATTCAAAGGAATTGAATGGAATGGAATGGAATGGAATGGAATGGAATGGAATGGAATGGAATGGAATGGAATGGAATGGAATTCCATGGAATGGAATGGAATTCGATGGAATGGAATGGAATGGAATTCAATGGAATGGAATGGAATGGAATGGAATTCAATGGAATGGAATGGAATGGAATGGAATCGAATGGAATCGAAAGGAATCGAATGGAATCGAATGGAATGGAATGGAATAGAATGGAATCAACCCGAGTAGAATGGAATGGAATGGAATGGAATGGAATGGAATGGAATGGAATTCGAATGGAATGGAATGGAATGGAATGGAATGGAATGGAATGGAACGGAATTCAATGGAATGGAATGGAAAGGAATGGAATTCAATGGAATGGAATGGAATTCAATGGAATTCAATGGAATGGAATGGAATGGAATGGAATGGAATGGAATGGAATGGATTGGAATGGAATTGAACGGAATTCAATGGAATCGAATGGAAAGGAATGGAATTCAATGGAATGGAATGGAATTCAATGGAATTCAATGGAATGGAATGGAATGGAATGGAATGGAATGGAATGGAATCGAATGGAATCGAATGGAATCGAATGGAATCGAATGGAATGGAATGGAATTGAATGGAATCAATCCGAGTAGAACGGAACGGAACGGAACGGAACGGAAAGGAATGGAATGGAATGGAACGGAATTCAATGCAATGGATCGGAATTCAATGGAATGGAACGGAATGGAAAGGAATGGAACGGAACGTAATGGAATGGAATGGAATGGAATGGAATGGAATGGAACGGAATGGAATGGAACGGAATGGAATGGAATGGAATTCAATGGAATGGAATGGAATGGAATGGAATGGAATGGAATGGAATCGAATTGAATCGAATGGAATCGAATGGAATAGAATGGAATCGAATGGAATGGAATGGAATAGAATGGAATCAACCCGAGTAGAACGGAACGGAACGGAACGGAACGGAACAGAACGGAACGGAAAGGAATGGAATGGAATGGAACGGAATTCAATGCAATGGAACGGAATTCAATGGAATGGAACGGAATGGAACGGAATGGAACGGAACGGAATGGAATGGAAAGGAATGGAATGGAATGGAACGGAATGGAATGGAACGGAATGGAATGGAATGGAATGGAATGGAATTCAATGGAATGGAATGGAATTCAATGGAATGGAATTCAATGGAATTCAATGGAATGGAATGGAATGGAATGGAATGGAATGGAATTCAATGGAATGGAATGGAATCGAATGGAATGGAATGGAATGGAATTCAATGGAATGGAATGGAATGGAATGGAATGGAATGGAATGGAATGGAATGGAATGGAATTCTATGGAATGGAATGGAATGGAATGGAATGGAATTCAATGGAATGGAATTCAATGGAATTCAATGGAATTCCATGTAATGGAATGCAATGGAATGGAATGGAATGGAATTCTACGGAATAGAATGGAATGGAGTGGAATCAACACAAGTAGAAAGGAATGGAACGGAACGGAACGGAACGGAACGGAATGGAATGGAATGAACCCGAGTAGAACGGAATGGAGTGGAATGGAATGGAATGGAATGGAATGGAATGGAATGGAATGGAATGGAATAGAATGGAATCAACCCGAGTAGAACGGAATGGAACGGAATGGAATGGAATGGAACGGAACGGAACGGAACGGAATTCAATGGAATGGAACGGAATGGAATGGAATTCAATGGAATGGAACGGAATTCAATGGAATGGAATGGAATGGAATGGAACGGAATGGAACGGAACGCAACGGAACGGAATGGAATGGAATTCAATGGAATGGAATGGAATGGAGTGGAATACAATGGAATGGAATTCAATGGAATGGAATGGAATGGAATGGAATGGAATGGAACGGAATTCATTGGAATGGAATGGAATGGAATGGAAAGGAATTCGAATGGAATGGAATGGAATGGAATGGAAAGGAATTCAAATGGAATGGAATGGAATGGAATGGAATGGAATGGAATGGAATTCAAATGGAATGGAATGGAATGGAATGGAATTGAATGGAATGGAACGGAATTCAATGGAATGGAATGGAATGGAATGGAATTCAATGGAAAGGAATGGAATCGAATGGAATCGAATGGAATCGAATGGAATCGAATGGAATGGAATGGAATAGAATGGGATCAACCCGAGTGGAATGGAACGGAACGGAACGGAACAGAACGGAATGGAATAGAATGGAATCAACCCGAGTAGAACGGAATGGAATGGAATGGAATTGAATGGAACAGAATTCAATGGAATGGAATGGAATGGAATGGAATTCAATGGAATGGAATGGAATGGAATGGAATGGAATGGAATGGAATTCAATGGAATGGAATGGAATGGAATGGAATGGAATGGAATGGAACGGAATGGAATGGAATGGAATTCAATGGAATGGAATGGAATTCGATGGAATGGAATGGAATGGAATTCAATGGAATGGAATGGAATGGAATGGAATTCAATGGAATGGAATTGAATGGAATGGAATTGAATGGAATCGAAAGGAATCGAATGGAATCGAATGGAATGGAATGGAATAGAATGGAATCAACCCGAGTAGAATAGAATGGAATGGAATGGAATGGAATGGAATGGAATGGAATGGAATGGAATGGAATTCGAATGGAATGGAATGGAATGGAATGGAATGGAATGGAATGGAACGGAATTCAATGGAATGGAATGGAAAGGAATGGAATTCCATGGAATGGAATGGAATTCAATGGAATTCAATGGAATGGAATGGAATGGAATGGAATGGAATGGAATGGAATGGAATTCAATTGAATGGAATGGAATTCAATGGAATGGAATGGAATGGAATGGAATGGAATGGAATGGAATGGAATGGAATTCAATGGAATGGAATGGAATTCAATGGAATGGAATGGAATGGAATGGAATGGAATGGAATGGAATTCAATGGAATGGAATTCAATGGAATGGAATGGAATGGAATGGAATTCAATGGAATGGAATTAGAATGGAATCAATCCGAGTAGAACGGAAAGGAACGGAACGGAACGGAACGGAACGGAACGGAAAGGAATGGAATGGAATGGAATGGAACGGAATTCAATGCAATGGATCGGAATTCATTAGAATGGAACGGAATGGAACGGAATGGAACGGAACGTAATGGAATGGAATGGAATGGAAGGGAATGGAATGGAATGGAACGGAATGGAATGGAATCGAATTGAATCGAATGGAATCGAATGGAATAGAATGGAATCGAATGGAATGGAATGGAATAGAATGGAATCAACCCGAGTAGAACGGAACGGAACGGAACGGAACGGAACGGAACGGAAAGGAATGGAATGGAATGGAACGGAATTCAATGCAATGGATCGGAATTCAATGGAATGGAACGGAATGGAACGGAAAGTAATGGAATGGAATGGAATGGAATGGAATGGAATGGAATGGAATGGAATGGAACAGAATTCAATGGAATGGAATGGAATGGAATGGAATGGAATGGAATGGAATGGAATTCAAAGGAATGGAATGGAATGGAATGGAATGGAATCGAATTGAATCGAATGGAAGAGAATGGAATAGAATGGAATCAATCCGAGTAGAACGGAACGGAACGGAACGGAACGGAACGGAAAGGAATGGAATGGAATGGAATGGAATTCAATGCAATGGATCGGAATTCAATGGAATGGAACGGAATGGAACGGAACGTAATGGAATGGAATGGAATGGAATGGAATGGAATGGAATGGAATGGAATGGAACGGAATTCAATGCAATGGAACGGAATTCAATGGAATGGAACGGAATGGAACGGAATGGAACGGAATGGAATGGAATGGAATGGAATGGAATGGAATGGAACGGAATGGAATGGAACGGAATGGAATGGAATGGAATGGAATGGAATTCAATGGAATGGAATGGAATTCCATGGAATGGAATTCCATGGAATTCCATGGAATGGAATGGAATGGAATGCAATGGAATGGAATTCAATGGAATGGAATGGAATGGAATGGAATTCCATGGAATGGAATATAATGGAATTCCATGGAATGGAATTCAATGGAATTCAATGGAATTCCATGGAATGGAATGGAATGGAATGGAAAGGAATGGAATTCAATGGAATAGAATGGAATGGAATGAAATCAACACAAGTAGAAAGGAATGGAACGGAACGGAACGGAACGGAATGGAATGGAATGAACCCGAGTAGAAAGGAATGGAATGGAATGGAATGGAATGGAATGGAATGGAATGGAATCGAGTGGAATGGAATGGAATAGAATGGAATCAACCCGAGTAGAACGGAATGGAACGGAATGGAACGGAACGGAACGGAACGGAACGGAATTCAATGGAATGGAACGGAATGGAATGGAATTCAATGGAATGGAACGGAATTCAATGGAATGGAATGGAATGGAATGGAACGGAATGGAACGGAACGGAACGGAACGGAACGGAATGGAATGGAATTCAGTGGAATGGAATGGAATGGAATGGAATTCAATGGAATGGAATTCAATGGAATGGAATGGAATGGAATGGAATGGAATGGAACGGAATTCAATGGAATGGAATGGAATGGAATGGAATGGAATGGAATGGAATGGAATGGAATGGAATGGAATCGAATGGAATGGAATGGAATGGAATGGAATGGAATGGAATAGAATGGAATCAACCCGAGTGGAATGGAATGGAATGGAATGGAATGGAATGGAATGGAATGGAATTCAAATGGAATGGAATGGAATGGAATGGAATTGAATGGAATGGAACGGAATTCAATGGAATGGAATGGAATGGAATGGAATTCAATGGAATGGAATGGAATCGAATGGAATCGAATGGAATCGAATGGAATCGAATGGAATCGAATGGAATCGAATGGAATGGAATGGAATAGAATGGAATCAACCCGAGTGGAATGGAACGGAACGGAAAGGAATGGAACGGAACGGAAAGGAACGGAATGGAATAGAATGGAATCAACCCGAGTAGAACGGAATGGAATGGAATAGAATGGAATGGAATTGAATGGAACAGAATTCAATGGAATGGAATGGAATGGAATGGAATTCCATGGAATGGAATGGAATGGAATGGAATGGAATGGAATTCCATGGAATGGAATGGAATGGAATGGAATGGAATGGAATGGAATTCCATGGAATGGAATGGAATGGAATGGAATGGAATTCAATGGAATGGAATGGAATGGAATGGAATGGAATGGAATGGAATGGAATCGACTGGAATCGAATGGAGTCGAATGGAATCGAATGGAATGGAATGGAATAGAATGGAATCAATCCGAGTAGAACGGAAAGGAACGGAACGGAACGGAACGGAACGGAACGGAAGGGAATGGAATGGAATGGAACGGAATTCAATGCAATAGATCGGAATTCAATGGAATGGAACGGAATGGAACGGAACGTAATGGAATGGAATGGAATGGAATGGAATGGAATGGAATGGAATGGAACGGAATGGAATGGAACGGAATGGAATGGAATGGAATTCAATGGAATGGAATGGAATGGAATGGAATGGAATGGAATGGAATCGAATTGAATCGAATGGAATCGAATGGAATAGAATGGAATCGAATGGAATGGAATGGAATAGAATGGAATCAACCCGAGTAGAACAGAACGGAACGGAACGGAACGGAACGGAACGGAACGGAAAGGAATGGAATGGAATGGAACGGAATTCAATGCAATGGAACGGAATTCAATGGAATGGAAAGGAATGGAACGGAATGGAACGGAACGGAATGGAATGGAAAGGAATGGAATGGAATGGAACGGAATGGAATGGAACGGAATGGAATGGAATGGAATGGAATGGAATTCAATGGGATGGAATGGAATTCAACGGAATTGAATACAATGGAATTCAATAGAATGGAATGGAATGGAATGGAATGGAATGGAATTCAATGGAATGGAATGGAATCGAATGGAATGGAATGGAATGGAATTCAATGGAATAGAATGGAATGGAATGGAATGGAATGGAATGGAATGGAATGGAATTCTATGGAATGGAATGGAATGGAATGGAATGGAATTCAATGGTATGGAATGGAATTCCATGGAATGGAATTCAATGGAATTCAATGGAATGGAATGGAATGGAATGGAATGGAATGGAATGGAATGGAATTCAAAGGAATGGAATGGAATGGAATGGAATGGAATGGAATGGAATGGAATCGAATTGAATCGAATGGAAGAGAATGGAATAGAATGGAATCAATCCGAGTAGAACGGAACGGAACGGAACGGAACGGAACGGAAAGGAATGGAATGGAATGGAACGGAATTCAATGCAATGGATCGGAATTCAATGGAATGGAACGGAATGGAACGGAACGGAACGGAACGGAACGGAATGGAATGGAATTCAGTGGAATGGAATGGAATGGAATGGAATTCAATGGAATGGAATTCAATGGAATGGAATGGAATGGAATGGAATGGAATGGAACGGAATTCAATGGAATGGAATGGAATGGAATGGAATGGAATGGAATGGAATGGAATGGAATCGAATGGAATGGAATGGAATCGAATGGAATGGAATGGAATAGAATGGAATCAACCCGAGTAGAATGGAATGGAATGGAATGGAATGGAATGGAATGGAATGGAATGGAATGGAATGGAATGGAATGGAACGGAATTCAATGGAATGGAATGGAATGGAATGGAATTCAATGGAATGGAATGGAATTCAATGGAATGGAATGGAATGGAATGGAATGGAATGGAATGGAATGGAAAGGAATTCAATGAGAATGGAATGGAATGGAATGGAATGGAATGGAATGGAATGGAATTCAATGGAATGGAATGGAATGGAGTGGAATTCAATGGAATGGAATGGAATGGAATGGAATGGAATGGAATTCAATGGAATGGAATGGAATGCAATGGAATGGAATGGAATGGAATGGAATGGAATGGAATGGAATGGAATGGAATGGACACCAGTAGAATGGAATGGAATGGAATGGAATGGAATGGAATTCTATGGAATGGAATGGAATGGAATGGAATTCAATGGAATGGAATGGAATGGAATGGAATTCAATGGAATGGAATGGAATCGAATGGAATCGAATGGAATCGAATGGAATCGAATGGAATCGAATGGAATGGAATGGAATAGAATGGAATCAACCCGAGTGGAATGGAACGGAACGGAACGGAACGGAACGGAATGGAATAGAATGGAATCAACCCGAGTACAACGGAATGGAATGGAATGGAATTGAATGGAACAGAATTCAAAGGAATGGAATGGAATGGAATGGAATTCCATGGAATGGAATGGAATGGAATGGAATGGAATTCTATGGAATGGAATGGAATGGAATGGAATGGAATGGAATGGAATGGAATTCAATGGAATGGAATGGAATTCGATGGAATGGAATGGAATGGAATGGAATTCAATGAAATGGAATGGAATTCAATGGAATGGAATGGAATGGAATGGAATGGAATGGAATGGAATGGAATGGAATGGAATGGAATCGAATGGAATGGAATGGAATGGAATGGAATGGAATGGAATGGAATGGAATAGAATGGAATCAACCCGAGTGGAATGGAATGGAATGGAATGGAATGGAATGGAATGGAATGGAATGGAATTCAAATGGAATGGAATGGAGTGGAATGGAATTGAATGGAATGGAACGGAATTCAATGGAATGGAATGGAATGGAATGGAATTCAATGGAATGGAATGGAATGGAATGGAATCGAATGGAATCGAATGGAATCGAATGGAATCGAATGGAATCGAATGGAATGGAATGGAATGGAATGGAATAGAATGGAATCAACCCGAGTGGAATGGAACGGAACGGAAAGGAATGGAACGGAACGGAAAGGAACGGAATGGAATAGAATGGAATCAACCCGAGTAGAACGGAATGGAATGGAATAGAATGGAATGGAATTGAATGGAACAGAATTCAATGGAATGGAATGGAATGGAATGGAATTCCATGGAATGGAATGGAATGGAATGGAATGGAATTCCATGGAATGGAATGGAATGGAATGGAATGGAATGGAATGGAATTCAATGGAATGGAATGGAATGGAATGGAATGGAATTCAATGGAATGGAATGGAATGGAGTGGAATGGAATGGAATGGAATCGACTGGAATCGATTGGAGTCGAATGGAATCGAATGGAATGGAATGGAATAGAATGGAATCAATCCGAGTAGAACGGAAAGGAACGGAACGGAACGGAACGGAACGGAACGGAAGGGAGTGGAATGGAATGGAACGGAATTCAATGCAATAGATCGGAATTCAATGGAATGGAACTGAATAGAACGTAACGTAATGGAATGGAATGGAATGGAATGGAATGGAATGGAATGGAATTCAATGGAATGGAACGGAATGGAATGGAATGGAATTCAATGGAATGGAATGGAATGGAATGGAATGGAATGGAATGGAATCGAATTGAATCGAATGGAATCGAATGGAATAGAATGGAATCGAATGGAATGGAATGGAATAGAATGGAATCAACCCGAGTAGAACAGAACGGAACGGAACGGAACGGAACGGAACGGAACGGAAAGGAATGGAATGGAATGGAACGGAATTCAATGCAATGGAACGGAATTCAATGGAATGGAACGGAATGGAACGGAATGGAACGGAACGGAATGGAATGGAAAGGAATGGAATGGAATGGAACGGAATGGAATGGAACGGAATGGAATGGAATGGAATGGAATGGAATTCAATGGGATGGAATGGAATTCAATGGAACGGAATACAATGGAATTCAATAGAATGGAATGGAATGGAATGGAATGGAATGGAATTCAATGGAATGGAATGGAATCGAATGGAATGGAATGGAATGGAATTCAATGGAATGGAATGGAATGGAATGGAATGGAATGGAATGGAATTCTATGGAATGGAATGGAATGGAATGGAATGGAATTCAATGGAATGGAATGGAATTCCATGGAATGGAATTCAATGGAATTCAATGGAATGGAATGGAATGGAATGGAATTCAATGGAATGGAATGGAATTCAATGGAATAGAATGGAATGGAATGGAATCAACACAAGTAGAAAGGAATGGAACGGAACGGAACGGAACGGAACGGAATGGAATGGAATGAACCCGAGTAGAACGGAATGGAATGGAATGGAATGGAATGGAATGGAATCGAATGGAATGGAATGGAATAGAATGGAATCAACCCGAGTAGAACGGAATGGAACGGAATGGAACGGAATGGAACGGAACGGAACGGAACGGAACGGAACGGAATTCAGTGGAATGGAACGGAATGGAATTGAATTCAATGGAATGGAACAGAATTCAATGGAATGGAATGGAATGGAATGGAACGGAATGGAACGGAACGGAACGGAACGGAACGGAATGGAATGGAATTCAGTGGAATGGAATGGAATGGAATGGAATTCAATGGAATGGAATTCAATGGAATGGAATGGAACGGAATTCAATGGAATGGAATGGAATGGAATGGAATTCAATGGAATGGAATGGAATTCAATGGAATGGAATTGAATGGAATGGAATGGAATGGAATGGAATGGAATGGAATGGAATCGAATGGGATCGAATGGAATCGAATGGAATGGAATGGAATAGAATGGAATCAACCCGAGTAGAATGGAATGGAATGGAATGGAATGGAATGGAATGGAATGGAATGGAATGGAATTCAAATGGAATGGAATGGAATGGAATGGAATTGAATGGAATGGAACGGAATTCAATGGAATGGAATGGAATGGAATGGAATGGAATTCAATGGAATGGAATGGAATCGAATGGAATCGAATGGAATCGAATGGAATCGAATGGAATGGAATGGAATAGAATGGAATCAACCCGAGTGGAATGGAACGGAACGGAACGGAACGGAACGGAACGGAACGGAATGGAATAAATGGAATCAACCCGAGTAGAACGGAATGGAATGGAATGGAATTGAATGGAACAGAATTCAATGGAATGGAATGGAATGGAAAGGAATTCTATGGAATGGAATGGAATGGAATGGAATGGAATGGAATGGAATGGAATGGAATGGAATGGAATGGAATGGAACGGAATTCAATGGAATGGAATGGAATGGAATGGAATTCAATGGAATGGAATGGAATTCAATGGAATGGAATGGAATGGAATGGAATGGAATGGAATGGAATGGAAAGGAATTCAATGAGAATGGAATGGAATGGAATGGAATGGAATGGAATGGAATGGAATTCAATGGAATGGAATGGAATGGAGTGGAATTCAATGGAATGGAATGGAATGGAATGGAATGGAATGGAATTCAATGGAATGGAATGGAATGCAATGGAATGGAATGGAATGGAATGGAATGGAATGGAATGGAATGGAATGGAATGGACACCAGTAGAATGGAATGGAATGGAATGGAATGGAATGGAATTCCATGGAATGGAATGGAATGGAATGGAATTCAATGGAATGGAATGGAATGGAATGGAATTCAATGGAATGGAATGGAATCGAATGGAATCGAATGGAATCGAATGGAATCGAATGGAATCGAATGGAATGGAATGGAATAGAATGGAATCAACCCGAGTGGAATGGAACGGAACGGAACGGAACGGAACGGAATGGAATAGAATGGAATCAACCCGAGTACAACGGAATGGAATGGAATGGAATTGAATGGAACAGAATTCAAAGGAATGGAATGGAATGGAATGGAATTCCATGGAATGGAATGGAATGGAATGGAATGGAATTCTATGGAATGGAATGGAATGGAATGGAATGGAATGGAATGGAATGGAATTCAATGGAATGGAATGGAATTCGATGGAATGGAATGGAATGGAATGGAATTCAATGGAATGGAATGGAATTCAACGGAATAGAATGGAATGGAATGGAATCAACACAAGTAGAAAGGAATGGAACGGAACGGAACGGAACGGAACGGAATGGAATGGAATGAACCCGAGTAGAACGGAATGGAATGGAATGGAATGGAATGGAATGGAATCGAATGGAATGGAATGGAATAGAATGGAATCAACCCGAGTAGAACGGAATGGAACGGAATGGAACGGAATGGAACGGAACGGAACAGAACGGAACGGAACGGAATTCAATGGAATGGAACGGAATGGAATGGAATTCAATGGAATGGAACAGAATTCAATGGAATGGAATGGAATGGAATGGAACGGAATGGAACGGAACGGAACGGAACGGAACGGAATGGAATGGAATTCAGTGGAATGGAATGGAATGGAATGGAATTCAATGGAATGGAATTCAATGGAATGGAATGGAATGGAATGGAATGGAATGGAACGGAATTCAATGGAATGGAATGGAATGGAATGGAATGGAATGGAATGGAATGGAATGGAATCGAATGGAATGGAATGGAATCGAATGGAATGGAATGGAATAGAATGGAATCAACCCGAGTAGAATGGAATGGAATGGAATGGAATGGAATGGAATGGAATGGAATGGAATTCAAATGGAATGGAATGGAATGGAATGGAATTGAATGGAATGGAACGGAATTCAATGGAATGGAATGGAATGGAATGGAATTCAATGGAATGGAATGGAATCGAATGGAATCGAATGGAATCGAATGGAATCGAATGGAATCGAATGGAATCGAATGGAATCGAATGGAATCGAATGGAATCAACCCGAGTGGAATGGAACGGAACGGAACGGAACGGAACGGAACGGAATGGAATAGAATGGAATCAACCCGAGTAGAACGGAATGGAATGGAATGGAATTGAATGGAACAGAATTCAATGGAATGGAATGGAATGGAATGGAATTCTATGGAATGGAATGGAATGGAATGGAATGGAATGGAATGGAATGGAATGGAATAGAATGGAACGGAATTCAATGGAATGGAATGGAATGGAATGGAATTCAATGGAATGGAATGGAATTCTATGGAATGGAATGGAATGGAATGGAATGGAATGGAATGGAATGGAATGGAAAGGAATTCAATGAGAATGGAATGGAATGGAATGGAATGGAATGGAATGGAATGGAATTCAATGGAATGGAATGGAATGGAGTGGAATTCAATGGAATGGAATGGAATGGAATGGAATGGAATGGAATGGAATGGAATTCAATTGAATGGAATGGAATGGAGTGGAATGGAATGGAATGGAATGGAATGGAATGGAATGGAATTCAATGGAATGGAATGGAATTCAATGGAATGGAACGGAATGGAATCGAATGGAATGGAATGGAATAGAATGGAATCAACCCGAGTAGAACGGAATGGAACGGAATGGAACGGAATGGAACGGAACGGAACGGAACGGAATTCAATGGAATGGAACGGAATGGAATGGAATTCAATGTAATGGAACGGAATTCAATGGAATGGAATGGAATGGAATGGAATGGAACGGAACGGAACGGAACGGAACGGAACGGAACGGAATGGAATGGAATTCTATGGAATGGAATGGAATGGAGTGGAATTCAATGGAATGGAATTCAATGGAATGGAATGGAATGGAATGGAATGGAATGGAACGGAATTCAATGGAATGGAATGGAGTGCAATGGAAAGGAATTCAAATGGAATGGAATGGAATGGAATGGAAAGGAATTCAAATGGAATGGAATGGAATGGAATGGAATGGAATGGAATGGAATGGAATGGAATTCAAATGGAATGGAATGGAATGGAATGGAATTGAATGGAATGGAACGGAATTCAATGGAATGGAATGGAATGGAATGGAATTCAATGGAATGGAATGGAATCGAATGGAATCGAATGGAATCGAATGGAATCGAATGGAATCGAATGGAATGGAATGGAATAGAATGGAATCAACCCGAGTGGAATGGAACGGAACGGAACGGAACGGAACGGAATGGAATAGAATGGAATCAACCCGAGTAGAACGGAATGGAATGGAATGGAATTGAATGGAACAGAATTCAAAGGAATTGAATGGAATGGAATGGAATGGAATGGAATGGAATGGAATGGAATGGAATGGAATGGAATGGAATTCCATGGAATGGAATGGAATTCGATGGAATGGAATGGAATGGAATTCAATGGAATGGAATGGAATGGAATGGAATTCAATGGAATGGAATGGAATGGAATGGAATCGAATGGAATCGAAAGGAATCGAATGGAATCGAATGGAATGGAATGGAATAGAATGGAATCAACCCGAGTAGAATGGAATGGAATGGAATGGAATGGAATGGAATGGAATGGAATTCGAATGGAATGGAATGGAATGGAATGGAATGGAATGGAACGGAATTCAATGGAATGGAATGGAAAGGAATGGAATTCAATGGAATGGAATGGAATTCAATGGAATTCAATGGAATGGAATGGAATGGAATGGAATGGAATGGAATGGAATGGATTGGAATGGAATTGAACGGAATTCAATGGAATCGAATGGAAAGGAATGGAATTCAATGGAATGGAATGGAATTCAATGGAATTCAATGGAATGGAATGGAATGGAATGGAATGGAATGGAATGGAATCGAATGGAATCGAATGGAATCGAATGGAATCGAATGGAATGGAATGGAATTGAATGGAATCAATCCGAGTAGAACGGAACGGAACGGAATGGAACGGAAAGGAATGGAATGGAATGGAACGGAATTCAATGCAATGGATCGGAATTCAATGGAATGGAACGGAATGGAAAGGAATGGAACGGAACGTAATGGAATGGAATGGAATGGAATGGAATGGAATGGAACGGAATGGAATGGAACGGAATGGAATGGAATGGAATTCAATGCAATGGAATGGAATGGAATGGAATGGAATGGAATGGAATCGAATTGAATCGAATGGAATCGAATGGAATAGAATGGAATCGAATGGAATGGAATGGAATAGAATGGAATCAACCCGAGTAGAACGGAACGGAACGGAACGGAACGGAACAGAACGGAACGGAAAGGAATGGAATGGAATGGAACGGAATTCAATGCAATGGAACGGAATTCAATGGAATGGAACGGAATGGAACGGAATGGAACGGAACGGAATTGAATGGAAAGGAATGGAATGGAATGGAACGGAATGGAATGGAACGGAATGGAATGGAATGGAATGGAATGGAATTCAATGGAATGGAATGGAATTCAATGGAATGGAATTCAATGGAATTCAATGGAATGGAATGGAATGGAATGGAAGGGAATGGAATTCAATGGAATGGAATGGAATCGAATGGAATGGAATGGAATGGAATTCAATGGAATGGAATGGAATGGAATGGAATGGAATGGAATGGAATGGAATGGAATGGAATTCTATGGAATGGAATGGAATGGAATGGAATGGAATTCAATGGAATGGAATTCAATGGAATTCAATGGAATTCCATGTAATGGAATGCAATGGAATGGAATGGAATGGAATTCTACGGAATAGAATGGAATGGAGTGGAATCAACACAAGTAGAAAGGAATGGAACGGAACGGAACGGAACGGAACGGAATGGAATGGAATGAACCCGAGTAGAACGGAATGGAGTGGAATGGAATGGAATGGAATGGAATGGAATGGAATGGAATGGAATGGAATAGAATGGAATCAACCCGAGTAGAACGGAATGGAACGGAATGGAATGGAATGGAACGGAACGGAACGGAACGGAATTCAATGGAATGGAACGGAATGGAATGGAATTCAATGGAATGGAACGGAATTCAATGGAATGGAATGGAATGGAATGGAACGGAACGGAACGGAACGCAACGGAACGGAATGGAATGGAATTCAATGGAATGGAATGGAATGGAGTGGAATACAATGGAATGGAATTCAATGGAATGGAATGGAATGGAATGGAATGGAATGGAACGGAATTCAATGGAATGGAATGGAATGGAATGGAAAGGAATTCGAATGGAATGGAATGGAATGGAATGGAAAGGAATTCAAATGGAATGGAATGGAATGGAATGGAATGGAATGGAATGGAATGGAATTCAAATGGAATGGAATGGAATGGAATGGAATTGAATGGAATGGAACGGAATTCAATGGAATGGAATGGAATGGAATGGAATTCAATGGAAAGGAATGGAATCGAATGGAATCGAATGGAATCGAATGGAATCGAATGGAATGGAATGGAATAGAATGGGATCAACCCGAGTGGAATGGAACGGAACGGAACGGAACAGAACGGAATGGAATAGAATGGAATCAACCCGAGTAGAACGGAATGGAATGGAATGGAATTGAATGGAACAGAATTCAATGGAATGGAATGGAATGGAATGGAATTCAATGGAATGGAATGGAATGGAATGGAATGGAATGGAATGGAATTCAATGGAATGGAATGGAATGGAATGGAATGGAATGGAATGGAACGGAATGGAATGGAATGGAATTCAATGGAATGGAATGGAATTCGATGGAATGGAATGGAATGGAATTCAATGGAATGGAATGGAATGGAATGGAATTCAATGGAATGGAATTGAATGGAATGGAATTGAATGGAATCGAAAGGAATCGAATGGAATCGAATGGAATGGAATGGAATAGAATGGAATCAACCCGAGTAGAATAGAATGGAATGGAATGGAATGGAATGGAATGGAATGGAATGGAATGGAATGGAATGGAATTCGAATGGAATGGAATGGAATGGAATGGAATGGAACGGAATTCAATGGAATGGAATGGAAAGGAATGGAATTCCATGGAATGGAATGGAATTCAATGGAATTCAATGGAATGGAATGGAATGGAATGGAATGGAATGGAATGGAATGGAATTCAATTGAATGGAATGGAATGGAATGGAATTCCATGGAATGGAATGGAATGGAATGGAATTCCATGGAATGGAATGGAATGGAATTCCATGGAATGGAATGGAATGGAATGGAATTCCATGGAATGGAATGGAATGGAATGGAATTCCATGGAATGGAATGGAATGGAATGGAATTCAATGGAATGGAATGGATTGGAATGGAATGGAATGGAATGGAATGGAATGAAATGGAATGGAATGGAATAGAATGGAATCAACCTGAGTAGAACGGAATGGAATGGAATGGAATGGAATGGAATGGAATGGAATGGAATGGAATGGAATCTACCAAAGTAGAACGGAATGGAATGGAATGGAATGGAATGGAATGGAGTGGAATGGAATGGAATGGAATGTACACGAGTAGAACGGAATGTAATGGAATGGAATGGATTGGAATGGAATGGAATGGAATGGAATGGAATGTAACCGAGTAGAACGGAATGGAATGTAATTGAATGGAATGTAACCGAGTTGAACGGAACGGAATGGAATGGAATGGAATGGAATGGAATGGAATGGAATGGAATGGAATGGAATGGAATGGAAATGAGTGCAATGCAATGCAATGGAATGCAATGGAATGGAAAGGAATGGAATGGAATGGAATGGAATCTACCCGAGTAGAACGGAATGGAATGGAATTGAATGGAATGTAATCGAGTAGAACGGAACGGAATGGAATGGAATGGAATGGAATGCAATGGAATGGAATGGAATGGAATGGAATGGAATGGAATGGACACCAGTAGAATGGAATGGAATGGAATGGAATGGAATGGAATGGAATGGAATCTACCCGAGTAGAACGGAATGGAACGGAATGGAATGGAATGGAATGGACAGGAGCAGAACGGAATGGAATGCAATGGAATGGAATGGAATGTACCCGAGCAGAACGGAATGGAATGAAATGGAAATGGAAAGGGAATGGAAATGGAACGGGAATGGAAATGGAACGGGAACGGAAATGGAACGGGAATGGAAATGGAACGGGAACGGAAACGGAACGAGAACGGAAATGGAACGGGAACGGAAACGGAACGGGAACGGAAATGGAACGGGAATGGTAACGGAACGGGAATGGAAATGGAACGGGAATGGAAATGGAACGGGAATGGAAATGGATCGGGAATGGAAATGGAACGGGAATGGTAATGGAACTGGAATGGAAATGGAACGGGAATGGAAAAGAAACGGGAATGGAAATGGAACGGGAATGGAAATGGAATGGGAATGGAAATGGAATGGAATGGAATGGAATGGAATGGAATGGAATGTACCGGAGTGGAGTGGAGTGGAGTGGAGTGGAGTAGAGTGCACTGGAACGGAATGGAATGGAATGGAATGGAATGGAATGGAACGGAACGGAATGTACCTGAGAAGCACGGAATGGAATGGAATGGAATGGAATGGAATGGAATGTACCGGAGTGGAGTGGAGTGGAATGGAGTGGAGTGGAGTGGAGTGGAGTGGAATGGAATGGAATGGAATGGAACGGAATGCAATGGAATGCAATGGAATGGAAAGGAATGGAATGGAATGGAATGGAATGGAATGGAATGGAATGGAATGGACACCAGTAGAATGGAATGGAATGGAATGGAATGGAATGGAATGGAATGGAATGGAATTCAATGGAATGGAATGGAATGGAATGGAATGGAATGGAATGGAATGGAATGGAATGGAATGGAATCGAATGGAATGGAACGGAATTCAATGGAATGGAATGGAATAGAATGGAATCAACCCGAGTAGAACGGAATGGAATGGAATGTAATGTAATGTAATGGAATGGAATGGAATGGAATGGAATGTACCAAAGTAGAACGGAATGGAATGGAATGGAATGGAATGGAATGGAATGGAATGGAATGGAATGGAATGCAATGTACCCGAGTAGAACGGAATGGAATGGAATGGAATGGATTGGAATGGAATGGAATGGAATGGAATGGAATGTAACCGAGTAGAACGGAATGGAATGTAATTGAATGGAATGTAACCGGGTTGAACGGAACGGAATGGAATGGAATGGAATGGAATGGAATGGAATGGAATTGAGTGCAATGCAATGCAATGGAATGCAATGGAATGGAAAGGAATGGAATGGAATGGAATGGAATCTACCCGAGTAGAACGGAATGGAATGGAATTGAATGGAATGTAACCGAGTAGAACGGAACGGAATGGAATGGAATGGAATGGAATGGAATGCAATAGAATGGAATGGAATGGAATGGAATGGACACCAGTAGAATGGAATGGAATGGAATGGAATGGAATGGAATGGAATGGAATGGAATGGAATCTACCCGAGTAGAACGGAATGGAACGGAATGGAATGGAATGAAATGTACAGGAGCAGAACGGAATGGAATGCAATGGAATGGAATGGAATGTACCCGAGCAGAACGGAAAGGAATGAAATGGAAATGGAAAGGGAATGGAAATGGAACGGGAATGGAAATGGAACGGGAACGCAATTGAAACGGGAATGGAAATGGAACGGGAACGGAAACGGAACGAGAACGGAAATGGAACGGGAACGGAAACGGAACGGGAACGGAAATGGAACGGGAATGGTAACGGAACAGGAATGGAAATGGAACGGGAATGGAAAAGGAACGGGAATGGAAATGGATCGGGAATGGAAATGGAACGGGAATGATAATGGAACGGGAATGGAAATGGAACGGGAATGGAAAAGAAACGGGAATGGAAATGGAACGGGAATGGAAATGGAATGGGAATGGAAATGGAATGGAATGGAATGGAATGGAATGGAATGGAATGTACCGGAGTGGAGTGGAGTGGAGTGGAGTAGAGTGCACTGGAACGGAATGGAATGGAATGGAATGGAATGGAACGGAACGGAATGTACCTGAGAAGCACGGAATGGAATGGAATGGAATGGAATGGAATGGAATGGAATGTACCGGAATGGAGTGGAGTGGAATGGAGTGGACTGGAGTGGTGTGGAGTGGAATGGAATGGAATGGAATGGAATGGAATGGAATGGAATGGAATGCAATGGAATGCAATAGAATGGAAAGGAATGGAATGGAATGGAATGGAATGGAATGGAATGGAATGGACAACAGTAGAATGGAATGGAACGGAATGGAATGGAATGGAATGGAATGGAATGGAATGGAATGGAATGGAATGGAATGGAATGGAATTCAATGGAATGGAATGGAATGGAATGGAATTCAATGGAATGGAATGGAATGGAATGGAATTCCATGGAATGGAATGGAATGGAATGGAATTCTATGGAATGGAATGGAGTGGAATCGAATGGAATCGAATGGAATCGAATGGAATGGAATGGAATAGAATGGAATCAACCCGAGTAGAACGGAGCGGAACGCAACGGAACGGAACGGAACGGAACGGGACGGAACGGAACGGAATGGAATGGAATGGAACGGAATTCCATGGAATGGAATGGAATGGAATGGAATTCAATGGAATGGAATGGAGTGGAATGGAATGGAATGGAATGGAATGGAATTCGATGGAATGGAATGGAATGGATTGGAATGGAATGGAATAGAATGGAATCAACCCGAGTAGAACGGAACGGAACACAACGGAACGGAACGGAACGCAACGGAACGGAACGGAACGGAACGGAACGGAATGGAATGGAATGGAACGGAATTCAATGGAATGGAATGGAATGGAATGGAATTCTATGGAATGGAATGGAATGGAATGGAATGGAATGGAATTCCATGGAATGGAATGGAATGGAATGGAATGGAATTCAATGGAATGGAATGGAGTGGAATGGAATGGAATCGAATGGAATTGAATGGAATCGAATGGAATCAAATGGGATAGAATGGAATGGAAAGGAATAGAATGGAATCAACCCGAGTAGAACGGAATGAAATGGAATGGAATGGAATGGGATGGAATGGAATGGAATGGAATGCAATGGAACGGAATTCAATGGAATGGAATGGAATGGAATGGAATGGAATGGAATGGAATCGAATGGAATCGAATGGAATCGAATGGAATCGAATGGAATAGAATGCAAACCCGAGTAGAATGGAATGGAATGGAATGGAATGGAATGGAATGGAATGGAATGGAATGGAATAGAATGGAATGGAATGGAATGGACTGGAATTCAAATGGAATGGAATGGAATGGAATTCTATGGAATGGAATGGAGTGGAATCGAATGGAATCGAATGGAATCGAATGGAATCGAATGGGATCGAATGGAATGGAATGGAATAGAATGGAATCAACCCGAGTAGAACGGAGCGGAACGCAACGGAACGGAACGGAATGGAGCGAAACGGAAAGGAATGGAATGGAATGGAATGGAACGGAATTCAAAGGAATGGAATGGAACAGAATGGAATTCAATGGAATGGAATGGAATGGAATGGAATGGAATTCAATGGAATGGAATGGAATGGAATGGAATGGAATGGAATGGAACGGAACGGAATTCTATGGAATAGAATGGAATGGAATTCTATGGAATGGAATGGAATGGAATGGAATGGAATGTAACGGAATTCAATGGAATGGAATGGAATGGAATGGAATTCAACGGAATGGAATGGAATTCAACGGAATGGAATGGAATGGAATGGAATGCAATGGAATGGAATGGAATGGAATGGAATGGAATGGAATGGAATTCAATGGAATGGAATGGAATGGAATGGAATTCCATGGAATGGAATGGAATGGAATCGAATGGAATGGAATGGAATGGAATGGAATGGAATGGAATAGAATGGAATCAACCCGAGTAGGACGGAATGGAATGGAATGGAATGTAATGTAATGGAATGGAATGGAATGGAATGGAATGTACCAAAGTAGAACGGAATGGAATGGAATGGAATGGAATGGAATGGAATGGAATGGAATGGAATGGAATGGAATGGAATGGAATGGAATGTACACGAGTAGAACGGAATGTAATGGAATGGAATGGATTGGAATGGAATGGAATGGAATGTAACCGAGTAGAACGGAATGGAATGTAATTGAATGGAATGTAACCGAGTTGAACGGAACGGAATGGAATGGAATGGAATGGAATGGAATGGAATGGAATGGAATGGAATTGAGTGCAATGCAATGCAATGGAATGCAATGGAATGGAAAGGAATGGAATGGAATGGAATGGAATCTACCCGAGTAGAACGGAATGGAATGGAATTGAATGGAATGTAACCGAGTAGAACGGAACGGAATGGAATGGAATGGAATGGAATGGAATGCAATGGAATGGAATGGAATGGAAGGGAATGGAATGGAATGGACACCAGTAGAATGGAATGGAATGGAATGGAATGGAATGGAATGGAATGGAATGGAATGGAATGGAATGGAATCTACCCGAGTAGAACGGAATGGAACGGAATGGAATGGAATGGAATGGACAGGAGCAGAACGGAATGGAATGCAATGGAATGGAATGGAATGTACCCGAGCAGAACGGAAAGGAATGAAATGGAAATGGAAAGGGAATGGAAATGGAACGGGAATGGAAATGGAACGGGAACGCAATTGAAACGGGAATGGAAATGGAACGGGAACGGAAACGGAACGAGAACGGAAATGGAACGGGAACGGAAACGGAACGGGAACGGAAATGGAACGGGAATGGTAACGGAACAGGAATGGAAATGGAACGGGAATGGAAAAGGAACGGGAATGGAAATGGATCGGGAATGGAAATGGAACGGGAATGGTAATGGAACGGGAATGGAAATGGAACGGGAATGGAAAAGAAACGGGAATGGAAATGGAACGGGAATGGAAATGGAATGGGAATGGAAATGGAATGGAATGGAATGGAATGGAATGGAATGGAATGGAATGTACCGGAGTGGAGTGGAGTGGAGTGGAGTAGAGTGCACTGGAACGGAATGGAATGGAATGGAATGGAATGGAATGGAACGGAACGGAATGTACCTGAGAAGCACGTAATGGAATGGAATGGAATGGAATGGAATGGAATGTACCGGAATGGAGTGGAGTGGAATGGAGTGGACTGGAGTGGTGTGGAGTGGAATGGAATGGAATGGAATGGAATGGAATGGAATGGAATGGAATGCAATGGAATGCAATGGAATGGAAAGGAATGGAATGGAATGGAATGGAATGGAATGGAATGGAATGGAATGGAATGGACAACAGTAGAATGGAATGGAACGGAATGGAATGGAATGGAATGGAATGGAATGGAATGGAATGGAATGGAATGGAATGGAATTCAATGGAATGGAATGGAATGGAATGGAATTCAATGGAATGGAATGGAATGGAATGGAATTCCATGGAATGGAATGGAATGGAGTGGAATTCTATGGAATGGAATGGAGTGGAATCGAATGGAATCGAATGGAATCGAATGGAATGGAATGGAATAGAATGGAATCAACCCGAGTAGAACGGAGCGGAACGCAACGGAACGGAACGGAACGGAACGGGACGGAACGGAACGGAATGGAATGGAATGGAACGGAATTCCATGGAATGGAATGGAATGGAATGGAATTCAATGGAATGGAATGGAATGGAATGGAATGGAATGGAATGGAATGGAATGGAATTCGATGGAATGGAATGGAATGGATTGGAATGGAATGGAATAGAATGGAATCAACCCGAGTAGAACGGAACGGAACACAACGGAACGGAACGGAACGCAACGGAACGGAACGGAACGGAACGGAACGGAATGGAATGGAATGGAACGGAATTCAATGGAATGGAATGGAATGGAATGGAATTCTATGGAATGGAATGGAATGGAATGGAATGGAATGGAATGGAATGGAATGGAATGGAATTCAATGGAATGGAATGGAGTGGAATGGAATGGAATCGAATGGAATTGAATGGAATCGAATGGAATCAAATGGGATCGAATGGAATGGAATGGAATAGAATGGAATCAACCCGAGTAGAACGGAATGAAATGGAATGGATTGGAATGGGATGGAATGGAATGGAATGGAATGGAATGGAACGGAATTCAATGGAATGGAATGGAATGGAATGGAATGGAATGGAATGGAATGGAATTCAATGGAATGGAATGGAACGGAATGGAATTCAATGGAATGGAATGGAATGGAATGGAATTCCATGGAATGGAATGGAATGGAAATCCATGGAATGGAATGGAATGGAATGGAATTCCATGGAATGGAATGGAATGGAATTCCATGGAATGGAATGGAATGGAATGGAATTCCATGGAATGGAATGGAATGGAATGGAATTCCATGGAATGGAATGGAATGGAATGGAATTCCATGGAATGGAATGGAATGGAATGGAATTCAATGGAATGGAATGGATTGGAATGGAATGGAATGGAATGGAATGGAATGAAATGGAATGGAATGGAATAGAATGGAATCAACCTGAGTAGAACGGAATGGAATGGAATGGAATGGAATGGAATGGAATGGAATGGAATGGAATGGAATCTACCAAAGTAGAACGGAATGGAATGGAATGGAATGGAATGGAATGGAGTGGAATGGAATGGAATGGAATGTACACGAGTAGAACGGAATGTAATGGAATGGAATGGATTGGAATGGAATGGAATGGAATGGAATGGAATGTAACCGAGTAGAACGGAATGGAATGTAATTGAATGGAATGTAACCGAGTTGAACGGAACGGAATGGAATGGAATGGAATGGAATGGAATGGAATGGAATGGAATGGAATGGAATGGAATTGAGTGCAATGCAATGCAATGGAATGCAATGGAATGGAAAGGAATGGAATGGAATGGAATGGAATCTACCCGAGTAGAACGGAATGGAATGGAATTGAATGGAATGTAATCGAGTAGAACGGAACGGAATGGAATGGAATGGAATGGAATGCAATGGAATGGAATGGAATGGAATGGAATGGAATGGAATGGACACCAGTAGAATGGAATGGAATGGAATGGAATTGAATGGAATGGAATGGAATCTACCCGAGTAGAACGGAATGGAACGGAATGGAATGGAATGGAATGGACAGGAGCAGAACGGAATGGAATGCAATGGAATGGAATGGAATGTACCCGAGCAGAACGGAATGGAATGAAATGGAAATGGAAAGGGAATGGAAATGGAACGGGAATGGAAATGGAACGGGAACGGAAATGGAACGGGAATGGAAATGGAACGGGAACGGAAACGGAACGAGAACGGAAATGGAACGGGAACGGAAACGGAACGGGAACGGAAATGGAACGGGAATGGTAACGGAACGGGAATGGAAATGGAACGGGAATGGAAATGGAACGGGAATGGAAATGGATCGGGAATGGAAATGGAACGGGAATGGTAATGGAACTGGAATGTTAATGGAACGGGAATGGAAAAGAAACGGGAATGGAAATGGAACGGGAATGGAAATGGAATGGGAATGGAAATGGAATGGAATGGAATGGAATGGAATGGAATGGAATGTACCGGAGTGGAGTGGAGTGGAGTGGAGTGGAGTAGAGTGCACTGGAACGGAATGGAATGGAATGGAATGGAATGGAATGGAACGGAACGGAATGTACCTGAGAAGCACGGAATGGAATGGAATGGAATGGAATGGAATGGAATGTACCGGAGTGGAGTGGAGTGGAATGGAGTGGAGTGGAGTGGAGTGGAGTGGAATGGAATGGAATGGAATGGAACGGAATGCAATGGAATGCAATGGAATGGAAAGGAATGGAATGGAATGGAATGGAATGGAATGGAATGGAATGGAATGGAATGGACACCAGTAGAATGGAATGGAATGGAATGGAATGGAATGGAATGGAATGGAATGGAATTCAATGGAATGGAATGGAATGGAATGGAATGGAATGGAATGGAATGGAATTCAATGGAATGGAATGGAATGGAATGGAATTCCACGGAATGGAATGGAATGGAATGGAATGGAATGGAATGGAATGGAATGGAATGGAATAGAATGGAATCAACCCGAGTAGAACGGAATGGAATGGAATGGAATGTAATGGAATGGAATGGAATGGAATGGAATGGAATGTACCAAAGTAGAACGGAATGGAATGGAATGGAATGGAATGGAATGGAATGGAATGGAATGGAATGGAATGGAATGGAATGCAATGTACCCGAGTAGAACGGAATGGAATGGAATGGAATGGATTGGAATGGAATGGAATGGAATGGAATGGAATGTAACCGAGTAGAACGGAATGGAATGTAATTGAATGGAATGTAACCGGGTTGAACGGAACGGAATGGAATGGAATGGAATGGAATGGAATGGAATGGAATGGAATGGAATGGAATGGAATTGAGTGCAATGCAATGCAATGGAATGCAATGGAATGGAAAGGAATGGAATGGAATGGAATGGAATCTACCCGAGTAGAACGGAATGGAATGGAATTGAATGGAATGTAACCGAGTAGAACGGAACGGAATGGAATGGAATGGAATGGAATGGAATGCAATGGAATGGAATGGAATGGAATGGAATGGAATGGAATGGAATGGAATGGACACCAGTAGAATGGAATGGAATGGAATGGAATGGAATGGAATGGAATGGAATGGAATGGAATGGAATGGAATCTACCCGAGTAGAACGGAATGGAACGGAATGGAATGGAATGGAATGTACAGGAGCAGAACGGAATGGAATGCAATGGAATGGAATGGAATGTACCCGAGCAGAACGGAAAGGAATGAAATGGAAATGGAAAGGGAATGGAAATGGAACGGGAATGGAAATGGAACGGGAACGCAATTGAAACGGGAATGGAAATGGAACGGGAACGGAAACGGAACGAGAACGGAAATGGAACGGGAACGGAAACGGAACGGGAACGGAAATGGAACGGGAATGGTAACGGAACAGGAATGGAAATGGAACGGGAATGGAAAAGGAACGGGAATGGAAATGGATCGGGAATGGAAATGGAACGGGAATGGTAATGGAACGGGAATGGAAATGGAACGGGAATGGAAAAGAAACGGGAATGGAAATGGAACGGGAATGGAAATGGAATGGGAATGGAAATGGAATGGAATGGAATGGAATGGAATGGAATGGAATGTACCGGAGTGGAGTGGAGTGGAGTGGAGTAGAGTGCACTGGAACGGAATGGAATGGAATGGAATGGAATGGAACGGAACGGAATGTACCTGAGAAGCACGGAATGGAATGGAATGGAATGGAATGGAATGGAATGGAATGTACCGGAATGGAGTGGAGTGGAATGGAGTGGACTGGAGTGGTGTGGAGTGGAATGGAATGGAATGGAATGGAATGGAATGGAATGGAATGGAATGGAATGCAATGGAATGCAATGGAATGGAAAGGAATGGAATGGAATGGAATGGAATGGAATGGAATGGAATGGAATGGAATGGACAACAGTAGAATGGAATGGAACGGAATGGAATGGAATGGAATGGAATGGAATGGAATGGAATGGAATGGAATGGAATGGAATGGAATTCAATGGAATGGAATGGAATGGAATGGAATTCAATGCAATGGAATGGAATGGAATGGAATTCCATGGAATGGAATGGAATGGAATGGAATTCTATGGAATGGAATGGAGTGGAATCGAATGGAATCGAATGGAATCGAATGGAATGGAATGGAATAGAATGGAATCAACCCGAGTAGAACGGAGCGGAACGCAACGGAACGGAACGGAACGGAACGGGACGGAACGGAACGGAATGGAATGGAATGGAACGGAATTCCATGGAATGGAATGGAATGGAATGGAATTCAATGGAATGGAATGGAATGGAATGGAATGGAATGGAATGGAATGGAATGGAATGGAATTCGATGGAATGGAATGGAATGGATTGGAATGGAATGGAATAGAATGGAATCAACCCGAGTAGAACGGAACGGAACACAACGGAACGGAACGGAACGCAACGGAACGGAACGGAACGGAACGGAACGGAACGGAATGGAATGGAATGGAACGGAATTCAATGGAATGGAATGGAATGGAATGGAATTCTATGGAATGGAATGGAATGGAATGGAATGGAATGGAATTCCATGGAATGGAATGGAATGGAATTCAATGGAATGGAATGGAGTGGAATGGAATGGAATCGAATGGAATTGAATGGAATCGAATGGAATCAAATGGGATCGAATGGAATGGAATGGAATAGAATGGAATCAACCCGAGTAGAACGGAATGAAATGGAATGGAATGGAATGGGATGGAATGGAATGGAATGGAATGGAATGGAACGGAATTCAATGGAATGGAATGGAATGGAATGGAATGGAATGGAATGGAATGGAACGGAATGGAATTCAATGGAATGGAATGGAATGGAATGGAATTCCATGGAATGGAATGGAATGGAATGGAATTCCATGGAATGGAATGGAATGGAATTCCATGGAATGGAATGGAATGGAATGGAATTCCATGGAATGGAATGGAATGGAATGGAATTCAATGGAATGGAATGGATTGGAATGGAATGGAATGGAATGGAATGGAATGGAATGAAATGGAATGGAATGGAATAGAATGGAATCAACCTGAGTAGAACGGAATGGAATGGAATGGAATGGAATGGAATGGAATGGAATGGAATGGAATGGAATGTACCAAAGTAGAACGGAATGGAATGGAATGGAATGGAATGGAATGGAATGGAATGGAATGGAATGGAATGGAATGGAAAGGAATGGAATGGAATGGAATGTACACGAGTAGAACGGAATGTAATGGAATGGAATGGATTGGAATGGAATGGAATGGAATGGAATGGAATGTAACCGAGTAGAACGGAATGGAATGTAATTGAATGGAATGTAACCGAGTTGAACGGAACGGAATGGAATGGAATGGAATGGAATGGAATGGAATGGAATGGAATGGAACTGAGTGCAATGCAATGCAATGGAATGCAATGGAATGGAAAGGAATGGAATGGAATGGAATGGAATCTACCCGAGTAGAACGGAATGGAATGGAATTGAATGGAATGTAATCGAGTAGAACGGAACGGAATGGAATGGAATGGAATGGAATGCAATGGAATGGAATGGAATGGAATGGAATGGAATGGAATGGACACCAGTAGAATGGAATGGAATGGAATGGAATGGAATGGAATGGAATGGAATGGAATCTACCCGAGTAGAACGGAATGGAACGGAATGGAATGGAATGGAATGGACAGGAGCAGAACGGAATGGAATGCAATGGAATGGAATGGAATGTACCCGAGCAGAACGGAATGGAATGAAATGGAAATGGAAAGGGAATGGAAATGGAACGGGAATGGAAATGGACCGGGAACGGAAATGGAACGGGAATGGAAATGGAACGGGAACGGAAACGGAACGAGAACGGAAATGGAACGGGAACGGAAACGGAACGGGAACGGAAATGGAACGGGAATGGTAACGGAACGGGAATGGAAATGGAACGGGAATGGAAATGGAACGGGAATGGAAATGGATCGGGAATGGAAATGGAACGGGAATGGTAATGGAACTGGAATGGAAATGGAACGGGAATGGAAAAGAAACGGGAATGGAAATGGAACGGGAATGGAAATGGAATGGGAATGGAAATGGAATGGAATGGAATAGAATGGAATGGAATGGAATGTACCGGAGTGGAGTGGAGTGGAGTGGAGTGGAGTGGAGTAGAGTGCACTGGAACGGAATGGAATGGAATGGAAAGGAATGGAACGGAACGGAATGTACCCGAGAAGCACGGAATGGAATGGAATGGAATGGAATGGAATGGAATGGAATGTACCGGAGTGGAGTGGAGTGGAATGGAGTGGAGTGGAGTGGAATGGAATGGAATGGAATGGAATGGAATGGAATGGAATGGAATGCAATGGAATGTAATGGAATGGAATGGAATGGAATGGAATGGAATGGAATGGAATGGAATGGAATGGACACCAGTAGAATGGAATGGAATGGAATGGAATGGAATGGAATGGAATGGAATGGAATTCAATGGAATGGAATGGAATGGAAAGGAATTCAATGGAATGGAATGGAATGGAATTCAATGGAATGGAATGGAATGGAATGGAATTCTATGGAATGGAATGGAGTGGAATCGAATGGAATCGAATGGAATCGAATGGAATGGAATGGAATAGAATGGAATCAACCCGAGTAGAACGGAAAGGAACGCAACGGAACGGAACGGAACGGAACGGGACGGAACGGAACGGAATGGAATGGAATGGTACGGAATTCCATGGAATGGAATGGAATGGAATGGAATTCAATGGAATGGAATGGAATGGAATGGAATGGAATGGAATGGAATTCAATGGAATGGAATGGAATGGAATGGAATGGAATGGAATTCAATGGAATGGAATTCAATGGAATTCAATGGAATGGAATGCAATGGAATGGAATGGAATGGAATGGAATGGAATGGAATTCAATGGAATAGAATGGAATGGAATGGAATGGAAACGAATGGAATCGAATGGAATCGAATGGAATCGAATGGAATCGAATGGAATGGAATGGAATAGAATGGAATCAACCCGAGTAGAACGGAATGGAATGGAATGGAATGGAATGGAATGGAATGGAATGGAATGGAATGGAATGAAATGTTATGGAATGGAATGGAATGGAATTCAATGCAATTCAATTGAATGGAATGGAAGGGAATGGAATGGAGTGGAGTGGAGTGGAGTGGAGTGGAGTGGAATGGAATGGAGTGGAATGGAATGGAATGGAATGGAATGGAATGGAATGGAATGGAATTCAATTTAATGGAATGGAAGGGAGTGGAATGGAGTGGAGTGGAGTGGAGTGGAGTGCAGTGGAGAGGAATGGAATGGAGTGGAATGGAATGGAATGGAATGGAATGGAATGGAATGGAATGGAATTCAATGGAGTGGAATGGAATGGAATGGAATGGAATGGAATGGAATTCAATGCAATGGAATGGAATGGAATCGAATGGAGTCAAATGGAATGGAATGGAATAGAATGGAATCAACCCGAGTAGAACGGAATGGAACGCAACGGAACGGAACGGAACGGAACGGAACGGAATGGAATGTAATGGAATGGAATGGAATGGAATGGAATGGAGTGGAATGGAATGCAATGGAATGGAATGGAATGGAATGGAATGGAATGGAATGGAGTCGAATGGAATCGAATGGAATGGAATGGAATAGAATGGAATCAACCCGAGTAGAACGGTACGGAACGGAACGGAACGGAACGGAACGGAACGGAATGGAATGATCAACCCGTGTAGAATGGAATGGAATGGAATTGAATAGAATGGAATCAACCCTAGTTGAACGGAACGGAACGCAACGGAACGGAACGGAACGGAATGGAATGGAATGGAAAGGAACGGAATTCAATGGAATGGAATGGAATGGAATGGAATTCTATGGAATGGAATGGAATTCCATGGAATGGAATGGAATGGAATGGAATGGAATGGAATGGAATGGAATGGAATTCAATGGAATGGAATGGAATGGAATGGAATGGAATGGAATGGAATCGAATGGAATCGAATGGAGTCGAATGGAATCGAATGGAATCGAATGGAATGGAATGGAATAGAATGCAATCAACCCGAGTAGAATGGAATGGAATGGAATGGAATGGGATGGAATGGAATAGAATGGAATGGAATGGAATGGAATGGAATTCAAATGGAATGGAATGGAATGGAATTCTATGGAATGGAATGGAGTGGAATCGAATGGAATCGAATGGAATCGAATGGAATCGAATGGGATCGAATGGAATGGAATGGAATAGAATGGAATCAACCCGAGTAGAACGGAGCGGAACGCAACGGAACGGAACGGAACGGAACGGAACGGAAAGGATTGGAATGGAATGGAATGGAATGGAATGGAATGGAATGGAATGGAAAGGAATTCAATGAGAATGGAATGGAATGGAATGGAATGGAATGGAATGGAATGGAATTCAATGGAATGGAATGGAATGGAGTGGAATTCAATGGAATGGAATGGAATGGAATGGAATGGAATGGAATTCAATGGAATGGAATGGAATGCAATGGAATGGAATGGAATGGAATGGAATGGAATGGAATGGAATGGAATGGAATGGACACCAGTAGAATGGAATGGAATGGAATGGAATGGAATGGAATTCCATGGAATGGAATGGAATGGAATGGAATTCAATGGAATGGAATGGAATGGAATGGAATTCAATGGAATGGAATGGAATCGAATGGAATCGAATGGAATCGAATGGAATCGAATGGAATCGAATGGAATGGAATGGAATAGAATGGAATCAACCCGAGTGGAATGGAACGGAACGGAACGGAACGGAACGGAATGGAATAGAATGGAATCAACCCGAGTAGAACGGAATGGAATGGAATGGAATTGAATGGAACAGAATTCAAAGGAATGGAATGGAATGGAATGGAATTCCATGGAATGGAATGGAATGGAATGGAATGGAATTCTATGGAATGGAATGGAATGGAATGGAATGGAATGGAATGGAATTCAATGGAATGGAATGGAATTCGATGGAATGGAATGGAATGGAATGGAATTCAATGGAATGGAATGGAATTCAACGGAATAGAATGGAATGGAATGGAATCAACACAAGTAGAAAGGAATGGAACGGAACGGAACGGAACGGAACGGAATGGAATGGAAAGAACCCGAGTAGAACGGAATGGAATGGAATGGAATGGAATGGAATGGAATCGAATGGAATGGAATGGAATAGAATGGAATCAACCCGAGTAGAACGGAATGGAACGGAATGGAACGGAATGGAACGGAACGGAACAGAACGGAACGGAACGGAATTCAATGGAAAGGAACGGAATGGAATGGAATTCAATGGAATGGAACAGAATTCAATGGAATGGAATGGAATGGAATGGAACGGAATGGAACGGAACGGAACGGAACGGAACGGAATGGAATGGAATTCAGTGGAATGGAATGGAATGGAATGGAATTCAATGGAATGGAATTCAATGGAATGGAATGGAATGGAATGGAATGGAATGGAACGGAATTCAATGGAATGGAATGGAATGGAATGGAATGGAATGGAATGGAATGGAATGGAATCGAATGGAATGGAATGGAATCGAATGGAATGGAAAGGAATAGAATGGAATCAACCCGAGTAGAATGGAATGGAATGGAATGGAATGGAATTGAATGGAATGGAACGGAATTCAATGGAATGGAATGGAATGGAATGGAATTCAATGGAATGGAATGGAATCGAATGGAATCGAATGGAATCGAATGGAATCGAATGGAATCGAATGGAATCGAATGGAATGGAATGGAATAGAATGGAATCAACCCAAGTGGAATGGAACGGAACGGAACGGAACGGAACGGAACGGAATGGAATAGAATGGAATCAACCCGAGTAGAACGGAATGGAATGGAATGGATTTGAATGGAACAGAATTCAATGGAATGGAATGGAATGGAATGGAATTCTATGGAATGGAATGGAATGGAATGGAATGGAATGGAATGGAATGGAATGGAATAGAATGGAACGGAATTCAATGGAATGGAATGGAATGGAATGGAATTCAATGGAATGGAATGGAATTCTATGGAATGGAATGGAATGGAATGGAATGGAATGGAATGGAAAGGAATTCAATGAGAATGGAATGGAATGGAATGGAATGGAATGGAATGGAATGGAATGGAATGGAATTCAATGGAATGGAATGGAATGGAGTGGAATTCAATGGAATGGAATGGAATGGAATGGAATGGAATGGAATGGAATGGAATGGAATTCAATTGAATAGAATGGAATGGAGTGGAATGGAATGGAATGGAATGGAATGGAATGGAATGGAATTCAATGGAATGGAATGGAATTCAATGGAATGGAACGGAATGGAATCGAATGGAATGGAATGGAATAGAATGGAATCAACCCGAGTAGAACAGAATGGAACGGAATGGAACGGAATGGAACGGAACGGAACGGAACGGAATTCAATGGAATGGAACGGAATGGAATGGAATTCAATGTAATGGAACGGAATTCAATGGAATGGAATGGAATGGAATGGAATGGAACGGAACGGAACGGAACGGAACGGAACGGAACGGAATGGAATGGAATTCTATGGAATGGAATGGAATGGAGTGGAATTCAATGGAATGGAATTCAATGGAATGGAATGGAATGGAATGGAATGGAATGGAACGGAATTCAATGGAATGGAATGGAATGCAATGGAAAGGAATTCAAATGGAATGGAATGGAATGGAATGGAAAGGAATTCAAATGGAATGGAATGGAATGGAATGGAATGGAATGGAATGGAATGGAATGGAATTCAAATGGAATGGAATGGAATTGAATGGAATGGAACGGAATTCAATGGAATGGAATGGAATGGAATGGAATTCAATGGAATGGAATGGAATCGAATGGAATCGAATGGAATCGAATGGAATCGAATGGAATCGAATGGAATGGAATTGAATAGAATGGAATCAACCCGAGTGTAATGGAACGGAACGGAACGGAACGGAACGGAATGGAATAGAATGGAATCAACCCGAGTAGAACGGAATGGAATGGAATGGAATTGAATGGAACAGAATTCAAAGGAATTGAATGGAATGGAATGGAATGGAATGGAATGGAATGGAATGGAATGGAATGGAATTCCATGGAATGGAATGGAATGGAATGGAATGGAATTCTATGGAATGGAATGGAATGGAATTCCATGGAATGGAATGGAATGGAATGGAATGGAATGGAATGGAATGGAATGGAATTCAATGGAATGGAATGGAATTCGATGGAATGGAATGGAATGGAATGGAATTCAATGGAATGGAATGGAATTCAACGGAATAGAATGGAATGGAATGGAATCAACACAAGTAGAAAGGAATGGAACGGAACGGAACGGAACGGAACGGAATGGAATGGAATGAACCCGAGTAGAACGGAATGGAATGGAATGGAATGGAATGGAATGGAATCGAATGGAATGGAATGGAATAGAATGGAATCAACCCGAGTAGAACGGAATGGAACGGAATGGAACGGAATGGAACGGAACGGAACAGAACGGAACGGAACGGAATTCAATGGAATGGAACGGAATGGAATGGAATTCAATGGAATGGAACAGAATTCAATGGAATGGAATGGAATGGAATGGAACGGAATGGAACGGAACGGAACGGAACGGAACGGAATGGAATGGAATTCAGTGGAATGGAATGGAATGGAATGGAATTCAATGGAATGGAATTCAATGGAATGGAATGGAATGGAATGGAATGGAATGGAACGGAATTCAATGGAATGGAATGGAATGGAATGGAATGGAATGGAATGGAATGGAATCGAATGGAATGGAATGGAATCGAATGGAATGGAATGGAATAGAATGGAATCAACCCGAGTAGAATGGAATGGAATGGAATGGAATGGAATGGAATGGAATGGAATGGAATTCAAATGGAATGGAATGGAATGGAATGGAATTGAATGGAATGGAACGGAATTCAATGGAATGGAATGGAATGGAATGGAATTCAATGGAATGGAATGGAATCGAATGGAATCGAATGGAATCGAATGGAATCGAATGGAATCGAATGGAATCGAATGGAATGGAATGGAATAGAATGGAATCAACCCGAGTGGAATGGAACGGAACGGAACGGAACGGAACGGAACGGAATGGAATAGAATGGAATCAACCCGAGTAGAACGGAATGGAATCGAATGGAATTGAATGGAACAGAATTCAATGGAATGGAATGGAATGGAATGGAATTCTATGGAATGGAATGGAATGGAATGGAATGGAATGGAATGGAATGGAATGGAATAGAATGGAACGGAATTCAATGGAATGGAATGGAATGGAATGGAATTCAATGGAATGGAATGGAATTCTATGGAATGGAATGGAATGGAATGGAATGGAATGGAATGGAATGGAATGGAAAGGAATTCAATGAGAATGGAATGGAATGGAATGGAATGGAATGGAATGGAATGGAATTCAATGGAATGGAATGGAATGGAGTGGAATTCAATGGAATGGAATGGAATGGAATGGAATGGAATGGAATGGAATGGAATGGAATTCAATTGAATGGAATGGAATGGAGTGGAATGGAATGGAATGGAATGGAATGGAATGGAATGGAATTCAATGGAATGGAATGGAATTCAATGGAATGGAACGGAATGGAATCGAATGGAATGGAATGGAATAGAATGGAATCAACCCGAGTAGAACGGAATGGAACGGAATGGAACGGAATGGAACGGAACGGAACGGAACGGAATTCAATGGAATGGAACGGAATGGAATGGAATTCAATGTAATGGAACGGAATTCAATGGAATGGAATGGAATGGAATGGAATGGAACGGAACGGAACGGAACGGAACGGAACGGAACGGAATGGAATGGAATTCTATGGAATGGAATGGAATGGAGTGGAATTCAATGGAATGGAATTCAATGGAATGGAATGGAATGGAATGGAATGGAATGGAACGGAATTCAATGGAATGGAATGGAGTGCAATGGAAAGGAATTCAAATGGAATGGAATGGAATGGAATGGAAAGGAATTCAAATGGAATGGAATGGAATGGAATGGAATGGAATGGAATGGAATGGAATGGAATTCAAATGGAATGGAATGGAGTGGAATGGAATTGAATGGAATGGAACGGAATTCAATGGAATGGAATGGAATGGAATGGAATTCAATGGAATGGAATGGAATCGAATGGAATCGAATGGAATCGAATGGAATCGAATGGAATCGAATGGAATGGAATGGAATAGAATGGAATCAACCCGAGTGGAATGGAACGGAACGGAACGGAACGGAACGGAATGGAATAGAATGGAATCAACCCGAGTAGAACGGAATGGAATGGAATGGAATTGAATGGAACAGAATTCAAAGGAATTGAATGGAATGGAATGGAATGGAATGGAATGGAATGGAATGGAATGGAATGGAATGGAATTCCATGGAATGGAATGGAATTCGATGGAATGGAATGGAATGGAATTCAATGGAATGGAATGGAATGGAATGGAATTCAATGGAATGGAATGGAATGGAATGGAATCGAATGGAATCGAAAGGAATCGAATGGAATCGAATGGAATGGAATGGAATAGAATGGAATCAACCCGAGTAGAATGGAATGGAATGGAATGGAATGGAATGGAATGGAATGGAATTCGAATGGAATGGAATGGAATGGAATGGAATGGAATGGAATGGAACGGAATTCAATGGAATGGAATGGAAAGGAATGGAATTCAATGGAATGGAATGGAATTCAATGGAATTCAATGGAATGGAATGGAATGGAATGGAATGGAATGGAATGGAATGGATTGGAATGGAATTGAACGGAATTCAATGGAATCGAATGGAAAGGAATGGAATTCAATGGAATGGAATGGAATTCAATGGAATTCAATGGAATGGAATGGAATGGAATGGAATGGAATGGAATGGAATCGAATGGAATCGAATGGAATCGAATGGAATCGAATGGAATGGAATGGAATTGAATGGAATCAATCCGAGTAGAACGGAACGGAACGGAATGGAACGGAAAGGAATGGAATGGAATGGAACGGAATTCAATGCAATGGATCGGAATTCAATGGAATGGAACGGAATGGAAAGGAATGGAACGGAACGTAATGGAATGGAATGGAATGGAATGGAATGGAATGGAACGGAATGGAATGGAACGGAATGGAATGGAATGGAATTCAATGGAATGGAATGGAATGGAATGGAATGGAATGGAATGGAATCGAATTGAATCGAATGGAATCGAATGGAATAGAATGGAATCGAATGGAATGGAATGGAATAGAATGGAATCAACCCGAGTAGAACGGAACGGAACGGAACGGAACGGAACAGAACGGAACGGAAAGGAATGGAATGGAATGGAACGGAATTCAATGCAATGGAACGGAATTCAATGGAATGGAACGGAATGGAACGGAATGGAACGGAACGGAATGGAATGGAAAGGAATGGAATGGAATGGAACGGAATGGAATGGAACGGAATGGAATGGAATGGAATGGAATGGAATTCAATGGAATGGAATGGAATTCAATGGAATGGAATTCAATGGAATTCAATGGAATGGAATGGAATGGAATGGAAGGGAATGGAATTCAATGGAATGGAATGGAATCGAATGGAATGGAATGGAATAGAATTCAATGGAATGGAATGGAATGGAATGGAATGGAATGGAATGGAATGGAATGGAATGGAATTCTATGGAATGGAATGGAATGGAATGGAATGGAATGGAATTCTACGGAATAGAATGGAATGGAGTGGAATCAACACAAGTAGAAAGGAATGGAACGGAACGGAACGGAACGGAACGGAATGGAATGGAATGAACCCGAGTAGAACGGAATGGAGTGGAATGGAATGGAATGGAATGGAATGGAATGGAATGGAATGGAATGGAATAGAATGGAATCAACCCGAGTAGAACGGAATGGAACGGAATGGAATGGAATGGAACGGAACGGAACGGAACGGAATTCAATGGAATGGAACGGAATGGAATGGAATTCAATGGAATGGAACGGAATTCAATGGAATGGAATGGAATGGAATGGAACGGAACGGAACGGAACGCAACGGAACGGAATGGAATGGAATTCAATGGAATGGAATGGAATGGAGTGGAATACAATGGAATGGAATTCAATGGAATGGAATGGAATGGAATGGAATGGAATGGAACGGAATTCAATGGAATGGAATGGAATGGAATGGAAAGGAATTCGAATGGAATGGAATGGAATGGAATGGAAAGGAATTCAAATGGAATGGAATGGAATGGAATGGAATGGAATGGAATGGAATGGAATTCAAATGGAATGGAATGGAATGGAATGGAATTGAATGGAATGGAACGGAATTCAATGGAATGGAATGGAATGGAATGGAATTCAATGGAAAGGAATGGAATCGAATGGAATCGAATGGAATCGAATGGAATCGAATGGAATGGAATGGAATAGAATGGGATCAACCCGAGTGGAATGGAACGGAACGGAACGGAACAGAACGGAATGGAATAGAATGGAATCAAACCGAGTAGAACGGAATGGAATGGAATGGAATTGAATGGAACAGAATTCAATGGAATGGAATGGAATGGAATGGAATTGAATGGAATGGAATGGAATGGAATGGAATGGAATGGAATGGAATTCAATGGAATGGAATGGAATGGAATGGAATGGAATGGAATGGAACGGAATGGAATGGAATGGAATTCAATGGAATGGAATGGAATTCGATGGAATGGAATGGAATGGAATTCAATGGAATGGAATGGAATGGAATGGAATTCAATGGAATGGAATTGAATGGAATGGAATTGAATGGAATCGAAAGGAATCGAATGGAATCGAATGGAATGGAATGGAATAGAATGGAATCAACCCGAGTAGAATAGAATGGAATGGAATGGAATGGAATGGAATGGAATGGAATGGAATGGAATGGAATGGAATTCGAATGGAATGGAATGGAATGGAATGGAATGGAACGGAATTCAATGGAATGGAATGGAAAGGAATGGAATTCCATGGAATGGAATGGAATTCAATGGAATTCAATGGAATGGAATGGAATGGAATGGAATGGAATGGAATGGAATGGAATTCAATTGAATGGAATGGAATGGAATGGAATTCCATGGAATGGAATGGAATGGAATGGAATTCCATGGAATGGAATGGAATGGAATTCCATGGAATGGAATGGAATGGAATGGAATTCCATGGAATGGAATGGAATGGAATGGAATTCCATGGAATGGAATGGAATGGAATGGAATTCAATGGAATGGAATGGATTGGAATGGAATGGAATGGAATGGAATGGAATGAAATGGAATGGAATGGAATAGAATGGAATCAACCTGAGTAGAACGGAATGGAATGGAATGGAATGGAATGGAATGGAATGGAATGGAATGGAATGGAATCTACCAAAGTAGAACGGAATGGAATGGAATGGAATGGAATGGAATGGAGTGGAATGGAATGGAATGGAATGTACACGAGTAGAACGGAATGTAATGGAATGGAATGGATTGGAATGGAATGGAATGGAATGGAATGGAATGTAACCGAGTAGAACGGAATGGAATGTAATTGAATGGAATGTAACCGAGTTGAACGGAACGGAATGGAATGGAATGGAATGGAATGGAATGGAATGGAATGGAATGGAATGGAATGGAAATGAGTGCAATGCAATGCAATGGAATGCAATGGAATGGAAAGGAATGGAATGGAATGGAATGGAATCTACCCGAGTAGAACGGAATGGAATGGAATTGAATGGAATGTAATCGAGTAGAACGGAACGGAATGGAATGGAATGGAATGGAATGCAATGGAATGGAATGGAATGGAATGGAATGGAATGGAATGGACACCAGTAGAATGGAATGGAATGGAATGGAATGGAATGGAATGGAATGGAATCTACCCGAGTAGAACGGAATGGAACGGAATGGAATGGAATGGAATGGACAGGAGCAGAACGGAATGGAATGCAATGGAATGGAATGGAATGTACCCGAGCAGAACGGAATGGAATGAAATGGAAATGGAAAGGGAATGGAAATGGAACGGGAATGGAAATGGAACGGGAACGGAAATGGAACGGGAATGGAAATGGAACGGGAACGGAAACGGAACGAGAACGGAAATGGAACGGGAACGGAAACGGAACGGGAACGGAAATGGAACGGGAATGGTAACGGAACGGGAATGGAAATGGAACGGGAATGGAAATGGAACGGGAATGGAAATGGATCGGGAATGGAAATGGAACGGGAATGGTAATGGAACTGGAATGGAAATGGAACGGGAATGGAAAAGAAACGGGAATGGAAATGGAACGGGAATGGAAATGGAATGGGAATGGAAATGGAATGGAATGGAATGGAATGGAATGGAATGGAATGTACCGGAGTGGAGTGGAGTGGAGTGGAGTGGAGTAGAGTGCACTGGAACGGAATGGAATGGAATGGAATGGAATGGAATGGAACGGAACGGAATGTACCTGAGAAGCACGGAATGGAATGGAATGGAATGGAATGGAATGGAATGTACCGGAGTGGAGTGGAGTGGAATGGAGTGGAGTGGAGTGGAGTGGAGTGGAATGGAATGGAATGGAATGGAACGGAATGCAATGGAATGCAATGGAATGGAAAGGAATGGAATGGAATGGAATGGAATGGAATGGAATGGAATGGAATGGACACCAGTAGAATGGAATGGAATGGAATGGAATGGAATGGAATGGAATGGAATGGAATTCAATGGAATGGAATGGAATGGAATGGAATGGAATGGAATGGAATGGAATGGAATGGAATGGAATCGAATGGAATGGAACGGAATTCAATGGAATGGAATGGAATAGAATGGAATCAACCCGAGTAGAACGGAATGGAATGGAATGGAATGTAATGTAATGGAATGGAATGGAATGGAATGGAATGTACCAAAGTAGAACGGAATGGAATGGAATGGAATGGAATGGAATGGAATGGAATGGAATGGAATGGAATGCAATGTACCCGAGTAGAACGGAATGGAATGGAATGGAATGGATTGGAATGGAATGGAATGGAATGGAATGGAATGTAACCGAGTAGAACGGAATGGAATGTAATTGAATGGAATGTAACCGGGTTGAACGGAACGGAATGGAATGGAATGGAATGGAATGGAATGGAATGGAATTGAGTGCAATGCAATGCAATGGAATGCAATGGAATGGAAAGGAATGGAATGGAATGGAATGGAATCTACCCGAGTAGAACGGAATGGAATGGAATTGAATGGAATGTAACCGAGTAGAACGGAACGGAATGGAATGGAATGGAATGGAATGGAATGCAATAGAATGGAATGGAATGGAATGGAATGGACACCAGTAGAATGGAATGGAATGGAATGGAATGGAATGGAATGGAATGGAATGGAATGGAATCTACCCGAGTAGAACGGAATGGAACGGAATGGAATGGAATGAAATGTACAGGAGCAGAACGGAATGGAATGCAATGGAATGGAATGGAATGTACCCGAGCAGAACGGAAAGGAATGAAATGGAAATGGAAAGGGAATGGAAATGGAACGGGAATGGAAATGGAACGGGAACGCAATTGAAACGGGAATGGAAATGGAACGGGAACGGAAACGGAACGAGAACGGAAATGGAACGGGAACGGAAACGGAACGGGAACGGAAATGGAACGGGAATGGTAACGGAACAGGAATGGAAATGGAACGGGAATGGAAAAGGAACGGGAATGGAAATGGATCGGGAATGGAAATGGAACGGGAATGATAATGGAACGGGAATGGAAATGGAACGGGAATGGAAAAGAAACGGGAATGGAAATGGAACGGGAATGGAAATGGAATGGGAATGGAAATGGAATGGAATGGAATGGAATGGAATGGAATGGAATGTACCGGAGTGGAGTGGAGTGGAGTGGAGTAGAGTGCACTGGAACGGAATGGAATGGAATGGAATGGAATGGAACGGAACGGAATGTACCTGAGAAGCACGGAATGGAATGGAATGGAATGGAATGGAATGGAATGGAATGTACCGGAATGGAGTGGAGTGGAATGGAGTGGACTGGAGTGGTGTGGAGTGGAATGGAATGGAATGGAATGGAATGGAATGGAATGGAATGGAATGCAATGGAATGCAATAGAATGGAAAGGAATGGAATGGAATGGAATGGAATGGAATGGAATGGAATGGAATGGACAACAGTAGAATGGAATGGAACGGAATGGAATGGAATGGAATGGAATGGAATGGAATTCAATGGAATGGAATGGAATGGAATGGAATTCAATGGAATGGAATGGAATGGAATGGAATTCCATGGAATGGAATGGAATGGAATGGAATTCCATGGAATGGAATGGAATGGAATGGAATTCTATGGAATGGAATGGAGTGGAATCGAATGGAATCGAATGGAATCGAATGGAATGGAATGGAATAGAATGGAATCAACCCGAGTAGAACGGAGCGGAACGCAACGGAACGGAACGGAACGGAACGGGACGGAACGGAACGGAATGGAATGGAATGGAACGGAATTCCATGGAATGGAATGGAATGGAATGGAATTCAATGGAATGGAATGGAGTGGAATGGAATGGAATGGAATGGAATGGAATTCGATGGAATGGAATGGAATGGATTGGAATGGAATGGAATAGAATGGAATCAACCCGAGTAGAACGGAACGGAACACAACGGAACGGAACGGAACGCAACGGAACGGAACGGAACGGAACGGAACGGAATGGAATGGAATGGAACGGAATTCAATGGAATGGAATGGAATGGAATGGAATTCTATGGAATGGAATGGAATGGAATGGAATGGAATGGAATTCCATGGAATGGAATGGAATGGAATGGAATGGAATTCAATGGAATGGAATGGAGTGGAATGGAATGGAATCGAATGGAATTGAATGGAATCGAATGGAATCAAATGGGATAGAATGGAATGGAAAGGAATAGAATGGAATCAACCCGAGTAGAACGGAATGAAATGGAATGGAATGGAATGGGATGGAATGGAATGGAATGGAATGCAATGGAACGGAATTCAATGGAATGGAATGGAATGGAATGGAATGGAATGGAATGGAATCGAATGGAATCGAATGGAATCGAATGGAATCGAATGGAATAGAATGCAAACCCGAGTAGAATGGAATGGAATGGAATGGAATGGAATGGAATGGAATGGAATGGAATGGAATAGAATGGAATGGAATGGAATGGACTGGAATTCAAATGGAATGGAATGGAATGGAATTCTATGGAATGGAATGGAGTGGAATCGAATGGAATCGAATGGAATCGAATGGAATCGAATGGGATCGAATGGAATGGAATGGAATAGAATGGAATCAACCCGAGTAGAACGGAGCGGAACGCAACGGAACGGAACGGAATGGAGCGAAACGGAAAGGAATGGAATGGAATGGAATGGAACGGAATTCAAAGGAATGGAATGGAACAGAATGGAATTCAATGGAATGGAATGGAATGGAATGGAATGGAATTCAATGGAATGGAATGGAATGGAATGGAATGGAATGGAATGGAACGGAACGGAATTCTATGGAATAGAATGGAATGGAATTCTATGGAATGGAATGGAATGGAATGGAATGGAATGTAACGGAATTCAATGGAATGGAATGGAATGGAATGGAATTCAACGGAATGGAATGGAATTCAACGGAATGGAATGGAATGGAATGGAATGCAATGGAATGGAATGGAATGGAATGGAATGGAATGGAATGGAATTCAATGGAATGGAATGGAATGGAATGGAATTCCATGGAATGGAATGGAATGGAATCGAATGGAATGGAATGGAATGGAATGGAATAGAATGGAATCAACCCGAGTAGGACGGAATGGAATGGAATGGAATGTAATGTAATGGAATGGAATGGAATGGAATGGAATGTACCAAAGTAGAACGGAATGGAATGGAATGGAATGGAATGGAATGGAATGGAATGGAATGGAATGGAATGGAATGGAATGGAATGTACACGAGTAGAACGGAATGTAATGGAATGGAATGGATTGGAATGGAATGGAATGGAATGTAACCGAGTAGAACGGAATGGAATGTAATTGAATGGAATGTAACCGAGTTGAACGGAACGGAATGGAATGGAATGGAATGGAATGGAATGGAATGGAATGGAATGGAATTGAGTGCAATGCAATGCAATGGAATGCAATGGAATGGAAAGGAATGGAATGGAATGGAATGGAATCTACCCGAGTAGAACGGAATGGAATGGAATTGAATGGAATGTAACCGAGTAGAACGGAACGGAATGGAATGGAATGGAATGGAATGGAATGCAATGGAATGGAATGGAATGGAAGGGAATGGAATGGAATGGACACCAGTAGAATGGAATGGAATGGAATGGAATGGAATGGAATGGAATGGAATGGAATGGAATGGAATCTACCCGAGTAGAACGGAATGGAACGGAATGGAATGGAATGGAATGGACAGGAGCAGAACGGAATGGAATGCAATGGAATGGAATGGAATGTACCCGAGCAGAACGGAAAGGAATGAAATGGAAATGGAAAGGGAATGGAAATGGAACGGGAATGGAAATGGAACGGGAACGCAATTGAAACGGGAATGGAAATGGAACGGGAACGGAAACGGAACGAGAACGGAAATGGAACGGGAACGGAAACGGAACGGGAACGGAAATGGAACGGGAATGGTAACGGAACAGGAATGGAAATGGAACGGGAATGGAAAAGGAACGGGAATGGAAATGGATCGGGAATGGAAATGGAACGGGAATGGTAATGGAACGGGAATGGAAATGGAACGGGAATGGAAAAGAAACGGGAATGGAAATGGAACGGGAATGGAAATGGAATGGGAATGGAAATGGAATGGAATGGAATGGAATGGAATGGAATGGAATGTACCGGAGTGGAGTGGAGTGGAGTGGAGTAGAGTGCACTGGAACGGAATGGAATGGAATGGAATGGAATGGAATGGAACGGAACGGAATGTACCTGAGAAGCACGTAATGGAATGGAATGGAATGGAATGGAATGGAATGTACCGGAATGGAGTGGAGTGGAATGGAGTGGACTGGAGTGGTGTGGAGTGGAATGGAATGGAATGGAATGGAATGGAATGGAATGGAATGGAATGCAATGGAATGCAATGGAATGGAAAGGAATGGAATGGAATGGAATGGAATGGAATGGAATGGAATGGAATGGAATGGACAACAGTAGAATGGAATGGAACGGAATGGAATGGAATGGAATGGAATGGAATGGAATGGAATGGAATGGAATGGAATGGAATTCAATGGAATGGAATGGAATGGAATGGAATTCAATGGAATGGAATGGAATGGAATGGAATTCCATGGAATGGAATGGAATGGAGTGGAATTCTATGGAATGGAATGGAGTGGAATCGAATGGAATCGAATGGAATCGAATGGAATGGAATGGAATAGAATGGAATCAACCCGAGTAGAACGGAGCGGAACGCAACGGAACGGAACGGAACGGAACGGGACGGAACGGAACGGAATGGAATGGAATGGAACGGAATTCCATGGAATGGAATGGAATGGAATGGAATTCAATGGAATGGAATGGAATGGAATGGAATGGAATGGAATGGAATGGAATGGAATTCGATGGAATGGAATGGAATGGATTGGAATGGAATGGAATAGAATGGAATCAACCCGAGTAGAACGGAACGGAACACAACGGAACGGAACGGAACGCAACGGAACGGAACGGAACGGAACGGAACGGAATGGAATGGAATGGAACGGAATTCAATGGAATGGAATGGAATGGAATGGAATTCTATGGAATGGAATGGAATGGAATGGAATGGAATGGAATGGAATGGAATTCAATGGAATGGAATGGAGTGGAATGGAATGGAATCGAATGGAATTGAATGGAATCGAATGGAATCAAATGGGATCGAATGGAATGGAATGGAATAGAATGGAATCAACCCGAGTAGAACGGAATGAAATGGAATGGATTGGAATGGGATGGAATGGAATGGAATGGAATGGAATGGAACGGAATTCAATGGAATGGAATGGAATGGAATGGAATGGAATGGAATGGAATGGAATTCAATGGAATGGAATGGAACGGAATGGAATTCAATGGAATGGAAAGGAATGGAATGGAATTCCATGGAATGGAATGGAATGGAAATCCATGGAATGGAATGGAATGGAATGGAATTCCATGGAATGGAATGGAATGGAATTCCATGGAATGGAATGGAATGGAATGGAATTCCATGGAATGGAATGGAATGGAATGGAATTCCATGGAATGGAATGGAATGGAATGGAATTCCATGGAATGGAATGGAATGGAATGGAATTCAATGGAATGGAATGGATTGGAATGGAATGGAATGGAATGGAATGGAATGAAATGGAATGGAATGGAATAGAATGGAATCAACCTGAGTAGAACGGAATGGAATGGAATGGAATGGAATGGAATGGAATGGAATGGAATGGAATGGAATCTACCAAAGTAGAACGGAATGGAATGGAATGGAATGGAATGGAATGGAGTGGAATGGAATGGAATGGAATGTACACGAGTAGAACGGAATGTAATGGAATGGAATGGATTGGAATGGAATGGAATGGAATGGAATGGAATGTAACCGAGTAGAACGGAATGGAATGTAATTGAATGGAATGTAACCGAGTTGAACGGAACGGAATGGAATGGAATGGAATGGAATGGAATGGAATGGAATGGAATGGAATGGAATGGAATTGAGTGCAATGCAATGCAATGGAATGCAATGGAATGGAAAGGAATGGAATGGAATGGAATGGAATCTACCCGAGTAGAACGGAATGGAATGGAATTGAATGGAATGTAATCGAGTAGAACGGAACGGAATGGAATGGAATGGAATGGAATGCAATGGAATGGAATGGAATGGAATGGAATGGAATGGAATGGACACCAGTAGAATGGAATGGAATGGAATGGAATTGAATGGAATGGAATGGAATCTACCCGAGTAGAACGGAATGGAACGGAATGGAATGGAATGGAATGGACAGGAGCAGAACGGAATGGAATGCAATGGAATGGAATGGAATGTACCCGAGCAGAACGGAATGGAATGAAATGGAAATGGAAAGGGAATGGAAATGGAACGGGAATGGAAATGGAACGGGAACGGAAATGGAACGGGAATGGAAATGGAACGGGAACGGAAACGGAACGAGAACGGAAATGGAACGGGAACGGAAACGGAACGGGAACGGAAATGGAACGGGAATGGTAACGGAACGGGAATGGAAATGGAACGGGAATGGAAATGGAACGGGAATGGAAATGGATCGGGAATGGAAATGGAACGGGAATGGTAATGGAACTGGAATGTTAATGGAACGGGAATGGAAAAGAAACGGGAATGGAAATGGAACGGGAATGGAAATGGAATGGGAATGGAAATGGAATGGAATGGAATGGAATGGAATGGAATGGAATGTACCGGAGTGGAGTGGAGTGGAGTGGAGTGGAGTAGAGTGCACTGGAACGGAATGGAATGGAATGGAATGGAATGGAATGGAACGGAACGGAATGTACCTGAGAAGCACGGAATGGAATGGAATGGAATGGAATGGAATGGAATGTACCGGAGTGGAGTGGAGTGGAATGGAGTGGAGTGGAGTGGAGTGGAGTGGAATGGAATGGAATGGAATGGAACGGAATGCAATGGAATGCAATGGAATGGAAAGGAATGGAATGGAATGGAATGGAATGGAATGGAATGGAATGGAATGGAATGGACACCAGTAGAATGGAATGGAATGGAATGGAATGGAATGGAATGGAATGGAATGGAATTCAATGGAATGGAATGGAATGGAATGGAATGGAATGGAATGGAATGGAATTCAATGGAATGGAATGGAATGGAATGGAATTCCACGGAATGGAATGGAATGGAATGGAATGGAATGGAATGGAATGGAATGGAATGGAATAGAATGGAATCAACCCGAGTAGAACGGAATGGAATGGAATGGAATGTAATGGAATGGAATGGAATGGAATGGAATGGAATGTACCAAAGTAGAACGGAATGGAATGGAATGGAATGGAATGGAATGGAATGGAATGGAATGGAATGGAATGGAATGGAATGGAATGCAATGTACCCGAGTAGAACGGAATGGAATGGAATGGAATGGATTGGAATGGAATGGAATGGAATGGAATGGAATGTAACCGAGTAGAACGGAATGGAATGTAATTGAATGGAATGTAACCGGGTTGAACGGAACGGAATGGAATGGAATGGAATGGAATGGAATGGAATGGAATGGAATGGAATTGAGTGCAATGCAATGCAATGGAATGCAATGGAATGGAAAGGAATGGAATGGAATGGAATGGAATCTACCCGAGTAGAACGGAATGGAATGGAATTGAATGGAATGTAACCGAGTAGAACGGAACGGAATGGAATGGAATGGAATGGAATGGAATGCAATGGAATGGAATGGAATGGAATGGAATGGAATGGAATGGAATGGAATGGACACCAGTAGAATGGAATGGAATGGAATGGAATGGAATGGAATGGAATGGAATGGAATGGAATGGAATGGAATCTACCCGAGTAGAACGGAATGGAACGGAATGGAATGGAATGGAATGTACAGGAGCAGAACGGAATGGAATGCAATGGAATGGAATGGAATGTACCCGAGCAGAACGGAAAGGAATGAAATGGAAATGGAAAGGGAATGGAAATGGAACGGGAATGGAAATGGAACGGGAACGCAATTGAAACGGGAATGGAAATGGAACGGGAACGGAAACGGAACGAGAACGGAAATGGAACGGGAACGGAAACGGAACGGGAACGGAAATGGAACGGGAATGGTAACGGAACAGGAATGGAAATGGAACGGGAATGGAAAAGGAACGGGAATGGAAATGGATCGGGAATGGAAATGGAACGGGAATGGTAATGGAACGGGAATGGAAATGGAACGGGAATGGAAAAGAAACGGGAATGGAAATGGAACGGGAATGGAAATGGAATGGGAATGGAAATGGAATGGAATGGAATGGAATGGAATGGAATGGAATGTACCGGAGTGGAGTGGAGTGGAGTGGAGTAGAGTGCACTGGAACGGAATGGAATGGAATGGAATGGAATGGAACGGAACGGAATGTACCTGAGAAGCACGGAATGGAATGGAATGGAATGGAATGGAATGGAATGGAATGGAATGTACCGGAATGGAGTGGAGTGGAATGGAGTGGACTGGAGTGGTGTGGAGTGGAATGGAATGGAATGGAATGGAATGGAATGGAATGGAATGGAATGGAATGCAATGGAATGCAATGGAATGGAAAGGAATGGAATGGAATGGAATGGAATGGAATGGAATGGAATGGAATGGAATGGACAACAGTAGAATGGAATGGAACGGAATGGAATGGAATGGAATGGAATGGAATGGAATGGAATGGAATGGAATGGAATGGAATGGAATGGAATTCAATGGAATGGAATGGAATGGAATGGAATTCAATGCAATGGAATGGAATAGAATGGAATTCCATGGAATGGAATGGAATGGAATGGAATTCTATGGAATGGAATGGAGTGGAATCGAATGGAATCGAATGGAATCGAATGGAATGGAATGGAATAGAATGGAATCAACCCGAGTAGAACGGAGCGGAACGCAACGGAACGGAACGGAACGGAACGGGACGGAACGGAACGGAATGGAATGGAATGGAACGGAATTCCATGGAATGGAATGGAATGGAATGGAATTCAATGGAATGGAATGGAATGGAATGGAATGGAATGGAATGGAATGGAATGGAATTCGATGGAATGGAATGGAATGGATTGGAATGGAATGGAATAGAATGGAATCAACCCGAGTAGAACGGAACGGAACACAACGGAACGGAACGGAACGCAACGGAACGGAACGGAACGGAACGGAACGGAACGGAATGGAATGGAATGGAACGGAATTCAATGGAATGGAATGGAATGGAATGGAATTCTATGGAATGGAATGGAATGGAATGGAATGGAATGGAATTCCATGGAATGGAATGGAATGGAATTCAATGGAATGGAATGGAGTGGAATGGAATGGAATCGAATGGAATTGAATGGAATCGAATGGAATCAAATGGGATCGAATGGAATGGAATGGAATAGAATGGAATCAACCCGAGTAGAACGGAATGAAATGGAATGGAATGGAATGGGATGGAATGGAATGGAATGGAATGGAATGGAACGGAATTCAATGGAATGGAATGGAATGGAATGGAATGGAATGGAATGGAATGGAACGGAATGGAATTCAATGGAATGGAATGGAATGGAATGGAATTCCATGGAATGGAATGGAATGGAATGGAATTCCATGGAATGGAATGGAATGGAATGGAATTCAATGGAATGGAATGGATTGGAATGGAATGGAATGGAATGGAATGGAATGGAATGAAATGGAATGGAATGGAATAGAATGGAATCAACCTGAGTAGAACGGAATGGAATGGAATGGAATGGAATGGAATGGAATGGAATGGAATGGAATGGAATGTACCAAAGTAGAACGGAATGGAATGGAATGGAATGGAATGGAATGGAATGGAATGGAATGGAATGGAATGGAATGGAAAGGAATGGAATGGAATGGAATGTACACGAGTAGAACGGAATGTAATGGAATGGAATGGATTGGAATGGAATGGAATGGAATGGAATGGAATGTAACCGAGTAGAACGGAATGGAATGTAATTGAATGGAATGTAACCGAGTTGAACGGAACGGAATGGAATGGAATGGAATGGAATGGAATGGAATGGAATGGAATGGAACTGAGTGCAATGCAATGCAATGGAATGCAATGGAATGGAAAGGAATGGAATGGAATGGAATGGAATCTACCCGAGTAGAACGGAATGGAATGGAATTGAATGGAATGTAATCGAGTAGAACGGAACGGAATGGAATGGAATGGAATGGAATGCAATGGAATGGAATGGAATGGAATGGAATGGAATGGAATGGACACCAGTAGAATGGAATGGAATGGAATGGAATGGAATGGAATGGAATGGAATGGAATCTACCCGAGTAGAACGGAATGGAACGGAATGGAATGGAATGGAATGGACAGGAGCAGAACGGAATGGAATGCAATGGAATGGAATGGAATGTACCCGAGCAGAACGGAATGGAATGAAATGGAAATGGAAAGGGAATGGAAATGGAACGGGAATGGAAATGGACCGGGAACGGAAATGGAACGGGAATGGAAATGGAACGGGAACGGAAACGGAACGAGAACGGAAATGGAACGGGAACGGAAACGGAACGGGAACGGAAATGGAACGGGAATGGTAACGGAACGGGAATGGAAATGGAACGGGAATGGAAATGGAACGGGAATGGAAATGGATCGGGAATGGAAATGGAACGGGAATGGTAATGGAACTGGAATGGAAATGGAACGGGAATGGAAAAGAAACGGGAATGGAAATGGAACGGGAATGGAAATGGAATGGGAATGGAAATGGAATGGAATGGAATAGAATGGAATGGAATGGAATGTACCGGAGTGGAGTGGAGTGGAGTGGAGTGGAGTGGAGTAGAGTGCACTGGAACGGAATGGAATGGAATGGAAAGGAATGGAACGGAACGGAATGTACCCGAGAAGCACGGAATGGAATGGAATGGAATGGAATGGAATGGAATGGAATGTACCGGAGTGGAGTGGAGTGGAATGGAGTGGAGTGGAGTGGAATGGAATGGAATGGAATGGAATGGAATGGAATGGAATGGAATGCAATGGAATGCAATGGAATGGAAAGGAATGGAATGGAATGGAATGGAATGGAATGGAATGGAATGGAATGGAATGGAATGGACACCAGTAGAATGGAATGGAATGGAATGGAATGGAATGGAATGGAATGGAATGGAATTCAATGGAATGGAATGGAATGGAAAGGAATTCAATGGAATGGAATGGAATGGAATTCAATGGAATGGAATGGAATGGAATGGAATTCTATGGAATGGAATGGAGTGGAATCGAATGGAATCGAATGGAATCGAATGGAATGGAATGGAATAGAATGGAATCAACCCGAGTAGAACGGAAAGGAACGCAACGGAACGGAACGGAACGGAACGGGACGGAACGGAACGGAATGGAATGGAATGGAACGGAATTCCATGGAATGGAATGGAATGGAATGGAATTCAATGGAATGGAATGGAATGGAATGGAATGGAATGGAATGGAATTCAATGGAATGGAATGGAATGGAATGGAATGGAATGGAATTCAATGGAATGGAATTCAATGGAATTCAATGGAATGGAATGCAATGGAATGGAATGGAATGGAATGGAATGGAATGGAATTCAATGGAATAGAATGGAATGGAATGGAATGGAAACGAATGGAATCGAATGGAATCGAATGGAATCGAATGGAATCGAATGGAATGGAATGGAATAGAATGGAATCAACCCGAGTAGAACGGAATGGAATGGAATGGAATGGAATGGAATGGAATGGAATGGAATGGAATGGAATGAAATGTTATGGAATGGAATGGAATGGAATTCAATGCAATTCAATTGAATGGAATGGAAGGGAATGGAATGGAGTGGAGTGGAGTGGAGTGGAGTGGAGTGGAATGGAATGGAGTGGAATGGAATGGAATGGAATGGAATGGAATGGAATGGATTGGAATTCAATTTAATGGAATGGAAGGGAGTGGAATGGAGTGGAGTGGAGTGGAGTGGAGTGCAGTGGAGAGGAATGGAATGGAGTGGAATGGAATGGAATGGAATGGAATGGAATGGAATGGAATGGAATGGAATTCAATGGAGTGGAATGGAATGGAATGGAATGGAATGGAATGGAATGGAATTCAATGCAATGGAATGGAATGGAATCGAATGGAGTCAAATGGAATGGAATGGAATAGAATGGAATCAACCCGAGTAGAACGGAATGGAACGCAACGGAACGGAACGGAACGGAACGGAACGGAATGGAATGTAATGGAATGGAATGGAATGGAATGGAATGGAGTGGAATGGAATGCAATGGAATGGAATGGAATGGAATGGAATGGAATGGAATGGAGTCGAATGGAATCGAATGGAATGGAATGGAATAGAATGGAATCAACCCGAGTAGAACGGTACGGAACGGAACGGAACGGAACGGAACGGAACGGAATGGAATGATCAACCCGTGTAGAATGGAATGGAATGGAATTGAATAGAATGGAATCAACCCTAGTTGAACGGAACGGAACGCAACGGAACGGAACGGAACGGAATGGAATGGAATGGAAAGGAACGGAATTCAATGGAATGGAATGGAATGGAATGGAATTCTATGGAATGGAATGGAATTCCATGGAATGGAATGGAATGGAATGGAATGGAATGGAATGGAATGGAATGGAATTCAATGGAATGGAATGGAATGGAATGGAATGGAATTCAATGGAATGGAATGGAATGGAATGGAATGGAATGGAATCGAATGGAATCGAATGGAGTCGAATGGAATCGAATGGAATCGAATGGAATGGAATGGAATAGAATGCAATCAACCCGAGTAGAATGGAATGGAATGGAATGGAATGGGATGGAATGGAATAGAATGGAATGGAATGGAATGGAATGGAATTCAAATGGAATGGAATGGAATGGAATTCTATGGAATGGAATGGAGTGGAATCGAATGGAATCGAATGGAATCGAATGGAATCGAATGGGATCGAATGGAATGGAATGGAATAGAATGGAATCAACCCGAGTAGAACGGAGCGGAACGCAACGGAACGGAACGGAACGGAACGGAACGGAAAGGATTGGAATGGAATGGAATGGAACGGAATTCAAAGGAATGGAATGGAACAGAATGGAATTCAATGGAAAGGAATGGAATGGAATGGAATGGAATTCAATGGAATGGAATGGAATGGAATGGAATGGAATGGAATGGAATGGAATGGAATGGAACGGAATTCTATGGAAAGGAATGGAATGGAATTCAATGGAATGGAATGGAATGGAATGGAACGGAATTCAATGGAATGGAATGGAATGGAATGGAATTCAATGGAATGGAATGGAATGGAATGGAATGGAATGGAATGGGATGGAATGGAATGGAATGGAATGGAATGGAATGGAATTCAAAGGAATGGAATGGAATGGAATGGAATGGAATGGAATGGAATTCAATGGAATGGAATGGAGTGGAATCGAATGGAATCGAATGGAATCGAATGAGATCGAATGGAATGGAATGGCATAGAATGGAATCAACCCGAGTAGAACGGAATGGAATGGAATGGAATGGAATGGAATGGAATGGAATGGAATTCAATGGAATGGAATGGAATGGAATGGAATGGAATGGAATGGAATGGAATGGAATGGAATCAACCCGAGTAGAACGGAACGGCACGCAACGGAACGGAACGGAATGGAATATAATGCAACGGAATTCAATGGAATGGAATGGAATGGAATGGAATTCAATGGAATCGAATGGAATCGAATGGAATCGATTGGAATCGAATGGAATCGAATAGAATGGAATGGAATAGAATTTAATCAACCCGAGTAGAAAGGAACGGAACGCAACGGAACGGAACGGAACGGAACGGGACGGAACGGAACGGAATGGAATGGAATGGAACGGAATTCAATTGAATGGAATGGAATGGAATGGAATTCAATGGAATGGAATGGAATGGAATGGAATGGAATTCAATGAATGGAATGGAATGGAATGGAATGGAATGGAATGGAATGGAATGGAATTCAATGGAATGGAATGGAGTGGAATGGAATGGAATCGAATGGAATTGAATGGAATCGAATGGAATCAAATGGGATCGAATGGAATGGAATGGAATAGAATGGAATCAACCCGAGTAGAACGGAATGGAATGGAATGGGATGGAATGGAATGGAATGGAATGGAATGGAATTCAATGGAATGGAATGGAATGGAATGGAATGGAATGGAATGGAATGGAATGGAATTCAATGGAATGGAATGGAACGGAATGGAATTCAATGGAATGGAATGGAATGGAATGGAATGGAATTCAATGGAATGGAATGGAATGGAATGGAATGGAATGGAATGGAATGGAATTCCATGGAATGGAATGGAATGGAATGGAATTCCATGGAATGGAATGGAATGGAATCGATTGGAATGGAATGGAATGGAATGGAATGGAATGGAATGGAATGGAATAGAATGGAATCAACCCGAGTAGAACGGAATGGAATGGAATGGAATGTAATGGAATGGAATGGAATGGAATGGAATGGAATGGAATGTACCAAAGTAGAACGGAATGGAATGGAATGGAATGGAATGGAATGGAATGGAATGGAATGGAATGGAATGGAATGTACCCGAGTAGAACGGAATTTAATGGAATGGAATGGATTGGAATGGAATGGAATGGAATGGAATGGAATGTAACCGAGTAGAACGGAATGGAATGTAATTGAATGGAATGTAACCGAGTTGAACGGAACGGAATGGAATGGAATGGAATGGAATGGAATGGAATGGAATGGAATTGAGTGCAATGCAATGCAATGGAATGCAATGGAATGGAAAGGAATGGAATGGAATGGAATGGAATGGAATGGAATCTACCCGAGTAGAACGGAATGGAATGGAATTGAATGGAATGTAACCGAGTAGAACGGAACGGAATGGAATGGAATGGAATGGAATGGAATGCAATGGAATGGAATGGAATGGAATGGAATGGAATGGAATGGAATGGAATGGACACCAGTAGAATGGAATGGAATGGAATGGAATGGAATGGAATGGAATGGAATGGAATGGAATCTACCCGAGCAGAACGGAATGGAACGGAATGGAATGGAATGGAATGGACAGGAGCAGAACGGAATGGAATGCAATGGAATGGAATGGAATGTACCGGAGCAGAACGGAATGGAATGAAATGGAAATGGAAAGGGAATGGAAATGGAACGGGAACGGAAATGGAACGGGAACGGAAATGGAACGGGAATGGAAATGGAACGGGAACGGAAACGGAACGAGAACGGAAATGGAACGGGAACGGAAACGGAACGGGAACGGAAATGGAACGGGAATGGTAACGGAACGGGAATGGAAATGGAACGGGAATGGAAAAGGAACGGGAATGGAAATGGATCGGGAATGGAAATGGAACGGGAATGGTAATGGAACTGGAATGGAAATGGAACGGGAATGGAAAAGAAACGGGAATGGAAATGGAACGGGAATGGAAATGGAATGGGAATGGAAATGGAATGGAATGGAATGGAATGGAATGGAATGGAATGTACCGGAGTGGAGTGGAGTGGAGTGGAGTGGAGTAGAGTGCACTGGAACGGAATGGAATGGAATGGAATGGAATGGAACGGAACGGAATGTACCCGAGAAGCACGGAATGGAATGGAATGGAATGGAATGGAATGGAATGGAATGTACCGGAGTGGAGTGGAGTGGAATGGAGTGGAGTGGAGTGGAGTGGAGTGGAATGGAATGGAATGGAATGGAATGGAATGGAATGCAATGGAATGCAATGGAATGGAAAGGAATGGAATGGAATGGAATGGAATGGAATGGAATGGAATGGAATGGACACCAGTAGAATGGAATGGAATGGAATGGAATGGAATGGAATGGAATGGAATGGAATGGAATTCAATGGAATGGAATGGAATGGAATGGAATTCTATGGAATGGAATGGAATGGAATTCAATGGAATGGAATGGAATGGAATGGAATTCTATGGAATGGAATGGAGTGGAATCGAATGGAATCGAATGGAATCGAATGGAATGGAACGGAATAGAATGGAATCAACCCGAGTAGAACGGAACGGAACGCAACGGAACGGAACGGAACGGAACGGGATGGAAAGGAACGGAATGGAATGGAATGGAACGGAATTCCATGGAATGGAATGGAGTGGAATTCCATGGAATGGAATGGAATGGAATGGAATGGAATGGAATGGAATGGAATTCAATGGAATGGAATGGAATGGATTGGAATGGAATGGAATAGAATGGAATCAACCCGAGTAGAACGGAACGGAACACAACGGAACGGAACGGAACGCAACGGAACGGAACGGAATGGAACGGAACGGAATGGAATGGAATGGAACGGAATTCAATGGAATGGAATGGAATGGAATGGAATTCTATGGAATGGAATGGAATGGAATGGAATGGAATGGAATGGAATGGAATGGAAATCAATGAAATGGAATGGAATGGAATGGAATGGAATGGAATTCTATGGAATGGAAAGGAATGGAACGGAATGGAATGGAATTCTATGGAATGGAATGGAATGGAATGGAATGGAATGGAACGGAATTCGATGGAATGGAATGGAATGGAATGGAATGGAATGGAATTCAATGGAATGGAAAGGAATGGAATGGAATGGAATGGAATTCAATGGAATGGAATGGAATGGAATGGAACGGAATGGAATTCAATGGAATGGAATGGAATGGCAACGAATGGAATCGAATGCAATCGAATGGAATCGATTGGAATCGAATGGAATCGAATGGAATGGAATGGAATAGAATGGAATCAACCTGAGTAGAACGGAACGGCACGCAACGGAACGGAACGGAACGGAACGGGACGGAACGGAAGGGAATGGAATGGAATGGAACGGAATTCAATGGAATGGAATGGAATGGAATGGAATGGAATGGAATGGAATGGAATGGAATGGAATAGAATGGAATCAACCCGAGTAGAACGGAACGGAACGCAACGGAACGGAACGGAACGCAACGGAACGGAACGGAACGGAACGGAAAGGAACGGAATGGAATGGAATGGAAAGGAACGGAATTCAATGGAATGGAATGGAATGGAATGGAATTCTATGGAATGGAATGGAATTCAATGGAATGGAATGGAATGGAATGGAATGGAATGGAATGGAATGGAATGGAATGGAATGGAATGGAATGGAATCTACCAAAGTAGAACGGAATGGAATGGAATGGAATGGAATGGAATGGAGTGGAATGGAATGGAATGGAATGTACACGAGTAGAACGGAATGTAATGGAATGGAATGGATTGGAATGGAATGGAATGGAATGGAATGGAATGTAACCGAGTAGAACGGAATGGAATGTAATTGAATGGAATGTAACCGAGTTGAACGGAACGGAATGGAATGGAATGGAATGGAATGGAATGGAATGGAATGGAATGGAATTGAGTGCAATGCAATGCAATGGAATGCAATGGAATGGAAAGGAATGGAATGGAATGGAATGGAATCTACCCGAGTAGAACGGAATGGAATGGAATTGAATGGAATGTAATCGAGTAGAACGGAACGGAATGGAATGGAATGGAATGGAATGCAATGGAATGGAATGGAATGGAATGGAATGGAATGGAATGGACACCAGTAGAATGGAATGGAATGGAATGGAATTGAATGGAATGGAATGGAATCTACCCGAGTAGAACGGAATGGAACGGAATGGAATGGAATGGAATGGACAGGAGCAGAACGGAATGGAATGCAATGGAATGGAATGGAATGTACCCGAGCAGAACGGAATGGAATGAAATGGAAATGGAAAGGGAATGGAAATGGAACGGGAATGGAAATGGAACGGGAACGGAAATGGAACGGGAATGGAAATGGAACGGGAACGGAAACGGAACGAGAACGGAAATGGAACGGGAACGGAAACGGAACGGGAACGGAAATGGAACGGGAATGGTAACGGAACGGGAATGGAAATGGAACGGGAATGGAAATGGAACGGGAATGGAAATGGATCGGGAATGGAAATGGAACGGGAATGGTAATGGAACTGGAATGTTAATGGAACGGGAATGGAAAAGAAACGGGAATGGAAATGGAACGGGAATGGAAATGGAATGGGAATGGAAATGGAATGGAATGGAATGGAATGGAATGGAATGGAATGTACCGGAGTGGAGTGGAGTGGAGTGGAGTGGAGTAGAGTGCACTGGAACGGAATGGAATGGAATGGAATGGAATGGAATGGAACGGAACGGAATGTACCTGAGAAGCACGGAATGGAATGGAATGGAATGGAATGGAATGGAATGTACCGGAGTGGAGTGGAGTGGAATGGAGTGGAGTGGAGTGGAGTGGAGTGGAATGGAATGGAATGGAATGGAACGGAATGCAATGGAATGCAATGGAATGGAAAGGAATGGAATGGAATGGAATGGAATGGAATGGAATGGAATGGAATGGAATGGACACCAGTAGAATGGAATGGAATGGAATGGAATGGAATGGAATGGAATGGAATGGAATTCAATGGAATGGAATGGAATGGAATGGAATGGAATGGAATGGAATGGAATTCAATGGAATGGAATGGAATGGAATGGAATTCCACGGAATGGAATGGAATGGAATGGAATGGAATGGAATGGAATGGAATGGAATGGAATAGAATGGAATCAACCCGAGTAGAACGGAATGGAATGGAATGGAATGTAATGGAATGGAATGGAATGGAATGGAATGGAATGTACCAAAGTAGAACGGAATGGAATGGAATGGAATGGAATGGAATGGAATGGAATGGAATGGAATGGAATGGAATGGAATGCAATGTACCCGAGTAGAACGGAATGGAATGGAATGGAATGGATTGGAATGGAATGGAATGGAATGGAATGGAATGTAACCGAGTAGAACGGAATGGAATGTAATTGAATGGAATGTAACCGGGTTGAACGGAACGGAATGGAATGGAATGGAATGGAATGGAATGGAATGGAATGGAATGGAATGGAATTGAGTGCAATGCAATGCAATGGAATGCAATGGAATGGAAAGGAATGGAATGGAATGGAATGGAATCTACCCGAGTAGAACGGAATGGAATGGAATTGAATGGAATGTAACCGAGTAGAACGGAACGGAATGGAATGGAATGGAATGGAATGGAATGCAATGGAATGGAATGGAATGGAATGGAATGGAATGGAATGGAATGGAATGGACACCAGTAGAATGGAATGGAATGGAATGGAATGGAATGGAATGGAATGGAATGGAATGGAATGGAATGGAATCTACCCGAGTAGAACGGAATGGAACGGAATGGAATGGAATGGAATGTACAGGAGCAGAACGGAATGGAATGCAATGGAATGGAATGGAATGTACCCGAGCAGAACGGAAAGGAATGAAATGGAAATGGAAAGGGAATGGAAATGGAACGGGAATGGAAATGGAACGGGAACGCAATTGAAACGGGAATGGAAATGGAACGGGAACGGAAACGGAACGAGAACGGAAATGGAACGGGAACGGAAACGGAACGGGAACGGAAATGGAACGGGAATGGTAACGGAACAGGAATGGAAATGGAACGGGAATGGAAAAGGAACGGGAATGGAAATGGATCGGGAATGGAAATGGAACGGGAATGGTAATGGAACGGGAATGGAAATGGAACGGGAATGGAAAAGAAACGGGAATGGAAATGGAACGGGAATGGAAATGGAATGGGAATGGAAATGGAATGGAATGGAATGGAATGGAATGGAATGGAATGTACCGGAGTGGAGTGGAGTGGAGTGGAGTAGAGTGCACTGGAACGGAATGGAATGGAATGGAATGGAATGGAACGGAACGGAATGTACCTGAGAAGCACGGAATGGAATGGAATGGAATGGAATGGAATGGAATGGAATGTACCGGAATGGAGTGGAGTGGAATGGAGTGGACTGGAGTGGTGTGGAGTGGAATGGAATGGAATGGAATGGAATGGAATGGAATGGAATGGAATGGAATGCAATGGAATGCAATGGAATGGAAAGGAATGGAATGGAATGGAATGGAATGGAATGGAATGGAATGGAATGGAATGGAATGGACAACAGTAGAATGGAATGGAACGGAATGGAATGGAATGGAATGGAATGGAATGGAATGGAATGGAATGGAATGGAATGGAATGGAATTCAATGGAATGGAATGGAATGGAATGGAATTCAATGCAATGGAATGGAATGGAATGGAATTCCATGGAATGGAATGGAATGGAATGGAATTCTATGGAATGGAATGGAGTGGAATCGAATGGAATCGAATGGAATCGAATGGAATGGAATGGAATAGAATGGAATCAACCCGAGTAGAACGGAGCGGAACGCAACGGAACGGAACGGAACGGAACGGGACGGAACGGAACGGAATGGAATGGAATGGAACGGAATTCCATGGAATGGAATGGAATGGAATGGAATTCAATGGAATGGAATGGAATGGAATGGAATGGAATGGAATGGAATGGAATGGAATTCGATGGAATGGAATGGAATGGATTGGAATGGAATGGAATAGAATGGAATCAACCCGAGTAGAACGGAACGGAACACAACGGAACGGAACGGAACGCAACGGAACGGAACGGAACGGAACGGAACGGAACGGAATGGAATGGAATGGAACGGAATTCAATGGAATGGAATGGAATGGAATGGAATTCTATGGAATGGAATGGAATGGAATGGAATGGAATGGAATTCCATGGAATGGAATGGAATGGAATTCAATGGAATGGAATGGAGTGGAATGGAATGGAATCGAATGGAATTGAATGGAATCGAATGGAATCAAATGGGATCGAATGGAATGGAATGGAATAGAATGGAATCAACCCGAGTAGAACGGAATGAAATGGAATGGAATGGAATGGGATGGAATGGAATGGAATGGAATGGAATGGAACGGAATTCAATGGAATGGAATGGAATGGAATGGAATGGAATGGAATGGAATGGAACGGAATGGAATTCAATGGAATGGAATGGAATGGAATGGAATTCCATGGAATGGAATGGAATGGAATGGAATTCCATGGAATGGAATGGAATGGAATTCCATGGAATGGAATGGAATGGAATGGAATTCCATGGAATGGAATGGAATGGAATGGAATTCCATGGAATGGAATGGAATGGAATGGAATTCAATGGAATGGAATGGATTGGAATGGAATGGAATGGAATGGAATGGAATGGAATGAAATGGAATGGAATGGAATAGAATGGAATCAACCTGAGTAGAACGGAATGGAATGGAATGGAATGGAATGGAATGGAATGGAATGGAATGGAATGGAATGTACCAAAGTAGAACGGAATGGAATGGAATGGAATGGAATGGAATGGAATGGAATGGAATGGAATGGAATGGAATGGAAAGGAATGGAATGGAATGGAATGTACACGAGTAGAACGGAATGTAATGGAATGGAATGGATTGGAATGGAATGGAATGGAATGGAATGGAATGTAACCGAGTAGAACGGAATGGAATGTAATTGAATGGAATGTAACCGAGTTGAACGGAACGGAATGGAATGGAATGGAATGGAATGGAATGGAATGGAATGGAATGGAACTGAGTGCAATGCAATGCAATGGAATGCAATGGAATGGAAAGGAATGGAATGGAATGGAATGGAATCTACCCGAGTAGAACGGAATGGAATGGAATTGAATGGAATGTAATCGAGTAGAACGGAACGGAATGGAATGGAATGGAATGGAATGCAATGGAATGGAATGGAATGGAATGGAATGGAATGGAATGGACACCAGTAGAATGGAATGGAATGGAATGGAATGGAATGGAATGGAATGGAATGGAATCTACCCGAGTAGAACGGAATGGAACGGAATGGAATGGAATGGAATGGACAGGAGCAGAACGGAATGGAATGCAATGGAATGGAATGGAATGTACCCGAGCAGAACGGAATGGAATGAAATGGAAATGGAAAGGGAATGGAAATGGAACGGGAATGGAAATGGACCGGGAACGGAAATGGAACGGGAATGGAAATGGAACGGGAACGGAAACGGAACGAGAACGGAAATGGAACGGGAACGGAAACGGAACGGGAACGGAAATGGAACGGGAATGGTAACGGAACGGGAATGGAAATGGAACGGGAATGGAAATGGAACGGGAATGGAAATGGATCGGGAATGGAAATGGAACGGGAATGGTAATGGAACTGGAATGGAAATGGAACGGGAATGGAAAAGAAACGGGAATGGAAATGGAACGGGAATGGAAATGGAATGGGAATGGAAATGGAATGGAATGGAATAGAATGGAATGGAATGGAATGTACCGGAGTGGAGTGGAGTGGAGTGGAGTGGAGTGGAGTAGAGTGCACTGGAACGGAATGGAATGGAATGGAAAGGAATGGAACGGAACGGAATGTACCCGAGAAGCACGGAATGGAATGGAATGGAATGGAATGGAATGGAATGGAATGTACCGGAGTGGAGTGGAGTGGAATGGAGTGGAGTGGAGTGGAATGGAATGGAATGGAATGGAATGGAATGGAATGGAATGGAATGCAATGGAATGCAATGGAATGGAAAGGAATGGAATGGAATGGAATGGAATGGAATGGAATGGAATGGAATGGAATGGAATGGACACCAGTAGAATGGAATGGAATGGAATGGAATGGAATGGAATGGAATGGAATGGAATTCAATGGAATGGAATGGAATGGAAAGGAATTCAATGGAATGGAATGGAATGGAATTCAATGGAATGGAATGGAATGGAATGGAATTCTATGGAATGGAATGGAGTGGAATCGAATGGAATCGAATGGAATCGAATGGAATGGAATGGAATAGAATGGAATCAACCCGAGTAGAACGGAAAGGAACGCAACGGAACGGAACGGAACGGAACGGGACGGAACGGAACGGAATGGAATGGAATGGAACGGAATTCCATGGAATGGAATGGAATGGAATGGAATTCAATGGAATGGAATGGAATGGAATGGAATGGAATGGAATGGAATTCAATGGAATGGAATGGAATGGAATGGAATGGAATGGAATTCAATGGAATGGAATTCAATGGAATTCAATGGAATGGAATGCAATGGAATGGAATGGAATGGAATGGAATGGAATGGAATTCAATGGAATAGAATGGAATGGAATGGAATGGAAACGAATGGAATCGAATGGAATCGAATGGAATCGAATGGAATGGAATGGAATAGAATGGAATCAACCCGAGTAGAACGGAATGGAATGGAATGGAATGGAATGGAATGGAATGGAATGGAATGGAATGGAATGAAATGTTATGGAATGGAATGGAATGGAATTCAATGCAATTCAATTGAATGGAATGGAAGGGAATGGAATGGAGTGGAGTGGAGTGGAGTGGAGTGGAGTGGAATGGAATGGAGTGGAATGGAATGGAATGGAATGGAATGGAATGGAATGGAATGGAATTCAATTTAATGGAATGGAAGGGAGTGGAATGGAGTGGAGTGGAGTGGAGTGGAGTGCAGTGGAGAGGAATGGAATGGAGTGGAATGGAATGGAATGGAATGGAATGGAATGGAATGGAATGGAATGGAATTCAATGGAGTGGAATGGAATGGAATGGAATGGAATGGAATGGAATGGAATGGAATTCAATGCAATGGAATGGAATGGAATCGAATGGAGTCAAATGGAATGGAATGGAATAGAATGGAATCAACCCGAGTAGAACGGAATGGAACGCAACGGAACGGAACGGAACGGAACGGAACGGAATGGAATGTAATGGAATGGAATGGAATGGAATGGAATGGAGTGGAATGGAATGCAATGGAATGGAATGGAATGGAATGGAATGGAATGGAATGGAGTCGAATGGAATCGAATGGAATGGAATGGAATAGAATGGAATCAACCCGAGTAGAACGGTACGGAACGGAACGGAACGGAACGGAACGGAACGGAATGGAATGATCAACCCGTGTAGAATGGAATGGAATGGAATTGAATAGAATGGAATCAACCCTAGTTGAACGGAACGGAACGCAACGGAACGGAACGGAACGGAATGGAATGGAATGGAAAGGAACGGAATTCAATGGAATGGAATGGAATGGAATGGAATTCTATGGAATGGAATGGAATTCCATGGAATGGAATGGAATGGAATGGAATGGAATGGAATGGAATGGAATGGAATTCAATGGAATGGAATGGAATGGAATGGAATGGAATTCAATGGAATGGAATGGAATGGAATGGAATGGAATGGAATGGAATCGAATGGAATCGAATGGAGTCGAATGGAATCGAATGGAATCGAATGGAATGGAATGGAATAGAATGCAATCAACCCGAGTAGAATGGAATGGAATGGAATGGAATGGGATGGAATGGAATAGAATGGAATGGAATGGAATGGAATGGAATTCAAATGGAATGGAATGGAATGGAATTCTATGGAATGGAATGGAGTGGAATCGAATGGAATCGAATGGAATCGAATGGAATCGAATGGGATCGAATGGAATGGAATGGAATAGAATGGAATCAACCCGAGTAGAACGGAGCGGAACGCAACGGAACGGAACGGAACGGAACGGAACGGAAAGGATTGGAATGGAATGGAATGGAACGGAATTCAAAGGAATGGAATGGAACAGAATGGAATTCAATGGAAAGGAATGGAATGGAATGGAATGGAATTCAATGGAATGGAATGGAATGGAATGGAATGGAATGGAATGGAATGGAATGGAATGGAATGGAACGGAATTCTATGGAAAGGAATGGAATGGAATTCAATGGAATGGAATGGAATGGAATGGAACGGAATTCAATGGAATGGAATGGAATGGAATGGAATTCAATGGAATGGAATGGAATGGAATGGAATGGAATGGAATGGGATGGAATGGAATGGAATGGAATGGAATGGAATGGAATTCAAAGGAATGGAATGGAATGGAATGGAATGGAATGGAATGGAATTCAATGGAATGGAATGGAGTGGAATCGAATGGAATCGAATGGAATCGAATGAGATCGAATGGAATGGAATGGCATAGAATGGAATCAACCCGAGTAGAACGGAATGGAATGGAATGGAATGGAATGGAATGGAATGGAATGGAATTCAATGGAATGGAATGGAATGGAATGGAATGGAATGGAATGGAATGGAATGGAATGGAATCAACCCGAGTAGAACGGAACGGCACGCAACGGAACGGAACGGAATGGAATATAATGCAACGGAATTCAATGGAATGGAATGGAATGGAATGGAATTCAATGGAATCGAATGGAATCGAATGGAATCGATTGGAATCGAATGGAATCGAATAGAATGGAATGGAATAGAATTTAATCAACCCGAGTAGAAAGGAACGGAACGCAACGGAACGGAACGGAACGGAACGGGACGGAACGGAACGGAATGGAATGGAATGGAACGGAATTCAATTGAATGGAATGGAATGGAATGGAATTCAATGGAATGGAATGGAATGGAATGGAATGGAATTCAATGAATGGAATGGAATGGAATGGAATGGAATGAAATGGAATGGAATGGAATGGAATTCAATGGAATGGAATGGAGTGGAATGGAATGGAATCGAATGGAATTGAATGGAATCGAATGGAATCAAATGGGATCGAATGGAATGGAATGGAATAGAATGGAATCAACCCGAGTAGAACGGAATGGAATGGAATGGAATGGAATGGGATGGAATGGAATGGAATGGAATGGAATGGAATTCAATGGAATGGAATGGAATGGAATGGAATGGAATGGAATGGAATGGAATGGAATGGAATTCAATGGAATGGAATGGAACGGAATGGAATTCAATGGAATGGAATGGAATGGAATGGAATGGAATTCAATGGAATGGAATGGAATGGAATGGAATGGAATGGAATGGAATGGAATTCCATGGAATGGAATGGAATGGAATGGAATTCCATGGAATGGAATGGAATGGAATCGATTGGAATGGAATGGAATGGAATGGAATGGAATGGAATGGAATGGAATGGAATAGTATGGAATCAACCCGAGTAGAACGGAATGGAATGGAATGGAATGTAATGGAATGGAATGGAATGGAATGGAATGGAATGGAATGTACCAAAGTAGAACGGAATGGAATGGAATGGAATGGAATGGAATGGAATGGAATGGAATGGAATGGAATGGAATGTACCCGAGTAGAACGGAATTTAATGGAATGGAATGGATTGGAATGGAATGGAATGGAATGGAATGGAATGTAACCGAGTAGAACGGAATGGAATGTAATTGAATGGAATGTAACCGAGTTGAACGGAACGGAATGGAATGGAATGGAATGGAATGGAATGGAATGGAATGGAATGGAATTGAGTGCAATGCAATGCAATGGAATGCAATGGAATGGAAAGGAATGGAATGGAATGGAATGGAATGGAATCTACCCGAGTAGAACGGAATGGAATGGAATTGAATGGAATGTAACCGAGTAGAACGGAACGGAATGGAATGGAATGGAATGGAATGGAATGCAATGGAATGGAATGGAATGGAATGGAATGGAATGGAATGGAATGGAATGGACACCAGTAGAATGGAATGGAATGGAATGGAATGGAATGGAATGGAATGGAATGGAATGGAATCTACCCGAGCAGAACGGAATGGAACGGAATGGAATGGAATGGAATGGACAGGAGCAGAACGGAATGGAATGCAATGGAATGGAATGGAATGTACCGGAGCAGAACGGAATGGAATGAAATGGAAATGGAAAGGGAATGGAAATGGAACGGGAACGGAAATGGAACGGGAACGGAAATGGAACGGGAATGGAAATGGAACGGGAACGGAAACGGAACGAGAACGGAAATGGAACGGGAACGGAAACGGAACGGGAACGGAAATGGAACGGGAATGGTAACGGAACGGGAATGGAAATGGAACGGGAATGGAAAAGGAACGGGAATGGAAATGGATCGGGAATGGAAATGGAACGGGAATGGTAATGGAACTGGAATGGAAATGGAACGGGAATGGAAAAGAAACGGGAATGGAAATGGAACGGGAATGGAAATGGAATGGGAATGGAAATGGAATGGAATGGAATGGAATGGAATGGAATGGAATGTACCGGAGTGGAGTGGAGTGGAGTGGAGTGGAGTAGAGTGCACTGGAACGGAATGGAATGGAATGGAACGGAACGGAATGTACCCGAGAAGCACGGAATGGAATGGAATGGAACGGAATGGAATGGAATGGAATGGAATGTACCGGAGTGGAGTGGAGTGGAATGGAGTGGAGTGGAGTGGAGTGGAGTGGAATGGAATGGAATGGAATGGAATGGAATGGAATGGAAAGGAACGGAATTCAATGGAATGGAATGGAATGGAATGGAATTCTATGGAATGGAATGGAATTCAATGGAATGGAATGGAATGGAATGGAATGGAATGGAATGGAATTCAATGGAATGGAATGGAATGGAATGGAATGGAATGGAATTCTATGGAATGGAATGGAATGGAATGGAATGGAATGGAATTGAACGGAATTCTATGGAATGGAATGGAATGGAATTCAATGGAATGGAATGGAATGGAATGGAATGGAATTCAATGGAATGGAATGGAATGGAATGGAATGGAATGGAATGGAATTCAAAGGAATGGAAAGGAATGGAATGGAATGGAATGGAATTCAATGGAATGGAATGGAATGGAATGGAGCGGAATGGAATTCAATGGAATGGAATGGAATGGAATGGAATGGATTGGAATGGAATGGAATGGAATGGAATGGAATTCAATGGAATGGAATGGAATGGAATGGAATGGAATGGAATTCCATGGAATGGAATGGAATGGAATGGAATCGAATGGAATCGAATGGAATCGAATGGAATCGAATGGAATCGAATGGAATAGAATGCAAACCCGAGTAGAATGGAATGGAATGGAATGGAATGGAATGGAATGGAATGGAATGGAATAGAATGGAATGGAATGGAATGGAATGGAATTCAAATGGAATGGAACGGAATGGAATTCTATGGAATGGAATGGAGTGGAATCGAATGGAATCGAATGGAATCGAATGGGATCGAATGGTATGGAATGGAATAGAATGGAATCAACCCGAGTAGAACGGAGCGGAACACAACGGAACGGAACGGAACGGAACGGAACGGAAAGGAATGGAATGGAATGGAATGGAACGGAATTCAAAGGAATGGAATGGAACAGAATGGAATTCAATGGAATGGAATGGAATGGAATGGAATGGAATTCAATGGAATGGAATGGAATGGAATGGAATGGAATGGAATGGAATGGAATGGAACGGAACGGAATTCTATGGAATAGAATGGAATGGAATTCTATGGAATGGAATGGAATGGAATGGAATGGAATGGAACGGAATTCAATGGAATGGAATGGAATGGAATGGAATTCAACGGAATGGAATGGAATTCAATGGAATGGAATGGAATGGAATGGAATGGAATGGAATGGAATGGAATGGAATGGAATGGAATGGAATTCTATGGAATGGAATGGAATGGAATGGAATTCCATGGAATGGAATGGAATGGAATCGAATGGAAAGAAATGGAATGGAATGGAATGGAATGGAATAGAATGGAATCAACCCGAGTAGAACGGAATGGAATGGAATGGAATGTAATGTAATGGAATGGAATGGAATGGAATGGAATGGAATGTACCAAAGTAGAACGGAATGGAATGGAATGGAATGGAATGGAATGGAATGGAATGGAATGGAATGCAATGTACCCGAGTAGAACGGAATGGAATGAAATGGAATGGATTGGAATGGAATGGAATGGAATGGAATGGAATGTAACCGAGTAGAACGGAATGGAATGTAATTGAATGGAATGTAACCGGGTTGAACGGAACGGAATGGAATGGAATGGAATGGAATGGAATGGAATGGAATGGAATGGAATTGAGTGCAATGCAATGCAATGGAATGCAATGGAATGGAAAGGAATGGAATGGAATGGAATGGAATCTACCCGAGTAGAACGGAATGGAATGGAATTGAATGGAATGTAACCGAGTAGAACGGAACGGAATGGAATGGAATGGAATGGAATGGAATGCAATGGAATGGAATGGAATGGAATGGAATGGAATGGAATGGACACCAGTAGAATGGAATGGAATGGAATGGAATGGAATGGAATGGAATGGAATGGAATGGAATCTACCCGAGTTGAACGGAATGGAACGGAATGGAATGGAATGGAATGGACAGGAGCAGAACGGAATGGAATGCAATGGAATGGAATGGAATGTACCCGAGCAGAACGGAAAGGAATGAAATGGAAATGGAAAGGGAATGGAAATGGAACGGGAATGGAAATGGAACGGGAACGCAATTGAAACGGGAATGGAAATGGAACGGGAACGGAAACGGAACGAGAACGGAAATGGAACGGGAACGGAAACGGAACGGGAACGGAAATGGAACGGGAATGGTAACGGAACAGGAATGGAAATGGAACGGGAATGGAAAAGGAACGGGAATGGAAATGGATCGGGAATGGAAATGGAACGGGAATGGTAATGGAACGGGAATGGAAATGGAACGGGAATGGAAAAGAAACGGGAATGGAAATGGAACGGGAATGGAAATGGAATGGGAATGGAAATGGAATGGAATGGAATGGAATGGAATGGAATGGAATGTACCGGAGTGGAGTGGAGTGGAGTGGAGTAGAGTGCACTGGAACGGAATGGAATGGAATGGAATGGAATGGAACGGAACGGAATGTACCTGAGAAGCACGGAATGGAATGGAATAGAATGGAATGGAATGGAATGGAATGGAATGGAATGTACCGGAGTGGAGTGGAGTGGAATGGAGTGTACTGGAGTGGTGTGGAGTGGAATGGAATGGAATGGAATGGAATGGAATGGAATGGAATGGACACCAGTAGAATGGAATGGAATGGAATGGAATGGAATGGAATGGAATGGAATGGAATGGAATGGAATGGAATGGAATCTACCCGAGTTGAACGGAATGGAACGGAATGGAATGGAATGGAATGGACAGGAGTAGAACGGAATGGAATGCAATGGAATGGAATGGAATGTACCCGAGCAGAACGGAAAAGAATGAAATGGAAATGGAAAGGGAATGGAAATGGAACGGGAATGGAAATGGAACGGGAACGCAATTGAAACGGGAATGGAAATGGAACGGGAACGGAAACGGAACGAGAACGGAAATGGAACGGGAACGGAAACGGAACGGGAACGGAAATGGAACGGGAATGGTAACGGAACAGGAATGGAAATGGAACGGGAATGGAAAAGGAACAGGAATGGAAATGGATCGGGAATGGAAATGGAACGGGAATGGTAATGGAACGGGAATGGAAATGGAACGGGAATGGAAAAGAAACGGGAATGGAAATGGAACGGGAATGGAAATGGAATGGGAATGGAAATGGAATGGAATGGAATGGAATGGAATGGAATGTACCGGAGTGGAGTGGAGTGGAGTGGAGTAGAGTGCACTGGAACGGAATGGAATGGAATGGAATGGAATGGAACGGAATGGAATGTACCTGAGAAGCACGGAATGGAATGGAATGGAATGGAATGGAATGGAATGGAATGGAATGTACCGGAGTGGAGTGGAGTGGAATGGAGTGGACTGGAGTGGTGTGGAGTGGAATGGAATGGAATGGAATGGAATGGAATGGAATGGAATGGAATGGAATGGAATGCAATGGAATGCAATGGAATGGAAAGGAATGGAATGGAATGGAAAGGAATGGAATGGAATGGAATGGAATGGAATGGACAACAGTAGAATGGAATGGAACGGAATGGAATGGAATGGAATGGAATGGAATGGAATGGAATGGAATGGAATGGAATTCAATGGAATGGAATGGAATGGAATGGAATTCAATGGAATGGAATGGAATGGAATGGAATTCCATGGAATGGAATGGAATGGAATGGAATTCAATGGAATGGAATGGAGTGGAATGGAATGGAATCGAATGGAATTGAATGGAATCGAATGGAATCAAATGGGATCGAATGGAATGGAATGGAATAGAATGGAATCAACCCGAGTAGAACGGAATGAAATGGAATGGAAAGGAATGGGATGGAATGGAATGGAATGGAATCTAATGGAACGGAATTCAATGGAAAGGAATGGAATGGAATGGAATGGAATGGAATGGAATGGAATTCAATGGAATCAACCTGAGTAGAACGGAATGGAATGGAATGGAATGGAATGGAATGGAATGGAATGGAATGGAATGGAATGGAATGGAATGTACCAAAGTAGAACGGAATGGAATGGAATGGAATGGAATGGAATGGAATGGAATGGAATGGAATGGAATGGAATGGAATGTACACGAGTAGAACGGAATGTAATGGAATGGAATGGATTGGAATGGAATGGAATGGAATGGAATGGAATGGAATGTAACCGAGTAGAACGGAATGGAATGTAATTGAATGGAATGTAACCGAGTTGAAAGGAACGGAATGGAATGGAATGGAATGGAATGGAATTCCATGGAATGGAATGGAATGGAATGGAATTCCATGGAATGGAATGGAATGGAATGGAATTCAATGGAATGGAATGGATTGGAATGGAATGGAATGGAATGGAATGGAATGGAATGGAATGGAATGAAATGGAATGGAATGGAATAGAATGGAATCAACCTGAGTAGAACGGAATGGAATGGAATGGAATGGAATGGAATGGAATGGAATGGAATGGAATGGAATGGAATGGAATGTACCAAAGTAGAACGGAATGGAATGGAATGGAATGGAATGGAATGGAATGGAATGGAATGGAATGGAATGGAATGGAATGGAATGGAAAGTACACGAGTAGAACGGAATGTAATGGAATGGAATGGATTGGAATGGAATGGAATGGAATGGAATGGAATGTAACCGAGTAGAACGGAATGGAATGTAATTGAATGGAATGTAACCGAGTTGAACGGAACGGAATGGAATGGAATGGAATGGAATGGAATGGAATGGAATGGAATGGAATGGAATGGAATGGAATTGAGTGCAATGCAATGCAATGGAATGCAATGGAATGGAAAGGAATGGAATGGAATGGAATGGAATCTACCCGAGTAGAACGGAATGGAATGGAATTGAATGGAATGTAATCGAGTAGAACGGAACGGAATGGAATGGAATGGAATGGAATGCAATGGAATGGAATGGAATGGAATGGAATGGAATGGACACCAGTAGAATGGAATGGAATGGAATGGAATGGAATGGAATGGAATCTACCCGAGTAGAACGGAATGGAACGGAATGGAATGGAATGGAATGGACAGGAGCAGAACGGAATGGAATGCAATGGAATGGAATGGAATGTACCCGAGCAGAACGGAATGGAATGAAATGGAAATGGAAAGGGAATGGAAATGGAACGGGAATGGAAATGGAACGGGAACGGAAATGGAACGGGAATGGAAATGGAACGGGAACGGAAAAGGAACGAGAAAGGAAATGGAACGGGAACGGAAACGGAACGGGAACGGAAATGGAACGGGAATGGTAACGGAACGGGAATGGAAATGGAACGGGAATGGAAATGGAACGGGAATGGAAATGGATCGGGAATGGAAATGGAACGGGAATGGTAATGGAACTGGAATGGAAATGGAACGGGAATGGAAAAGAAACGGGAATGGAAATGGAACGGGAATGGAAATGGAATGGGAATGGAAATGGAATGGAATGGAATGGAATGGAATGGAATGGAATGGAATGGAATGTACCGGAGTGGAGTGGAGTGGAGTGGAGTGGAGTAGAGTGCACTGGAACGGAATGGAATGGAATGGAATGGAATGGAATGGAACGGAACGGAATGTACCTGCGAAGCACGGAATGGAATGGAATGGAATGGAATGGAATGGAATGGAATGTACCGGAGTGGAGTGGAGTGGAATGGAGTGGAGTGGAGTGGAGTGGAGTGGAATGGAATGGAATGGAATGGAACGGAATGCAATGGAATGCAATGGAATGGAAAGGAATGGAATGGAATGGAATGGAATGGAATGGAATGGAATGGACACCAGTAGAATGGAATGGAATGGAATGGAATGGAATGGAATGGAATGGAATGGAATGGAATTCAATGGAATGGAATGGAATGGAATGGAATGGAATGGAATGGAATGGAATTCAATGGAATGGAATGGAATGGAATGGAATTCCATGGAACGGAATGGAATGGAATCGAATGGAATGGAATGGAATGGAATGGAATGGAATGGAATAGAATGGAATCAACCCGAGTAGAACGGAATGGAATGGAATGGAATGGAATGGAATGGAATGGAATGGAATGGAATGGAATGGAATGGAATGGAATAGAATGGAATCAACCCGAGTAGAACGGAATGGAATGGAATGGAATGTAATGGAATGGAATGGAATGGAATGGAATGGAATGTACCAAAGTAGAACGGAATGGAATGGAATGGAATGGAATGGAATGGAATGGAATGGAATGGAATGGAATGGAATGGAATGCAATGTACCCGAGTAGAACGGAATGGAATGGAATGGAATGGATTGGAATGGAATGGAATGGAATGGAATGGAATGTAACCGAGTAGAACGGAATGGAATGTAATTGAATGGAATGTAACCGGGTTGAACGGAACGGAATGGAATGGAATGGAATGGAATGGAATGGAATGGAATGGAATTGAGTGCAATGCAATGCAATGGAATGCAATGGAATGGAAAGGAATGGAATGGAATGGAATGGAATCTACCCGGGTAGAACGGAATGGAATGGAATTGAATGGAATGTAACCGAGTAGAACGGAACGGAATGGAATGGAATGGAATGGAATGGAATGCAATGGAATGGAATGGAATGGAATGGAATGGAATGGAATGGAATGGAATGGAATGGACACCAGTAGAATGGAATGGAATGGAATGGAATGGAATGGAATGGAATGGAATGGAATGGAATGGAATCTACCCGAGTAGAACGGAATGGAACGGAATGGAATGGAATGGAATGTACAGGAGCAGAACGGAATGGAATGCAATGGAATGGAATGGAATGTACCCGAGCAGAACGGAAAGGAATGAAATGGAAATGGAAAGGGAATGGAAATGGAACGGGAATGGAAATGGAACGGGAACGCAATTGAAACGGGAATGGAAATGGAACGGGAACGGAAACGGAACGAGAACGGAAATGGAACGGGAACGGAAACGGAACGGGAACGGAAATGGAACGGGAATGGTAACGGAACAGGAATGGAAATGGAACGGGAATGGAAAAGGAACGGGAATGGAAATGGATCGGGAATGGAAATGGAACGGGAATGGTAATGGAACGGGAATGGAAATGGAACGGGAATGGAAAAGAAACGGGAATGGAAATGGAACGGGAATGGAAATGGAATGGGAATGGAAATGGAATGGAATGGAATGGAATGGAATGGAATGGAATGTACCGGAGTGGAGTGGAGTGGAGTGGAGTAGAGTGCACTGGAACGGAATGGAATGGAATGGAATGGAATGGAACGGAACGGAATGTACCTGAGAAGCACGGAATTCCATGGAATGGAATGGAATGGAATGGAATGGAATGGAATTCAATGGAATGGAATGGAGTGGAATGGAATGGAATCGAATGGAATTGAATGGAATCGAATGGAATCAAATGGGAACTAATGGAATGGAATGGAATAGAATGGAATCAACCCGAGTAGAACGGAATGAAATGGAATGGAATGGAATGGGATGGAATGGAATGGAATGGAATCTAATGGAACGGAATTCAATGGAATGGAATGGAATGGAATGGAATGGAATGGAATGGAATGGAATTCAATGGAATCAACCTGAGTAGAACGGAATGGAATGGAATGGAATGGAATGGAATGGAATGGAATGGAATGGAATGGAATGGAATGGAATGGAATGTACCAAAGTAGAACGGAATGGAATGGAATGGAATGGAATGGAATGGAATGGAATGGAATGGAATGTACACGAGTAGAACGGAATGTAATGGAATGGAATGGATTGGAATGGAATGGAATGGAATGGAATGGAATGGAATGTAACCGAGTAGAACGGAATGGAATGTAATTGAATGGAATGTAACCGAGTTGAAAGGAACGGAATGGAATGGAATGGAATGGAATGGAATTCCATGGAATGGAATGGAATGGAATGGAATTCCATGGAATGGAATGGAATGGAATGGAATTCCATGGAATGGAATGGAATGGAATGGAATTCAATGGAATGGAATGGATTGGAATGGAATGGAATGGAATGGAATGGAATGGAATGGAATGAAATGGAATGGAATGGAATAGAATGGAATCAACCTGAGTAGAACGGAATGGAATGGAATGGAATGGAATGGAATGGAATGGAATGGAATGGAATGGAATGGAATGGAATGTACCAAAGTAGAACGGAATGGAATGGAATGGAATGGAATGGAATGGAATGGAATGGAATGGAATGGAATGGAATGGAATGTACACGAGTAGAACGGAATGTAATGGAATGGAATGGATTGGAATGGAATGGAATGGAATGGAATGGAATGTAACCGAGTAGAACGGAATGGAATGTAATTGAATGGAATGTAACCGAGTTGAACGGAACGGAATGGAATGGAATGGAATGGAATGGAATGGAATGGAATGGAATTGAGTGCAATGCAATGCAATGGAATGCAATGGAATGGAAAGGAATGGAATGGAATGGAATGGAATCTACCCGAGTAGAACGGAATGGAATGGAATTGAATGGAATGTAATCGAGTAGAACGGAACGGAATGGAATGGAATGGAATGGAATGCAATGGAATGGAATGGAATGGAATGGAATGGAATGGAATGGACACCAGTAGAATGGAATGGAATGGAATGGAATGGAATGGAATGGAATCTACCCGAGTAGAACGGAATGGAACGGAATGGAATGGAATGGAATGGACAGGAGCAGAACGGAATGGAATGCAATGGAATGGAATGGAATGTACCCGAGCAGAACGGAATGGAATGAAATGGAAATGGAAAGGGAATGGAAATGGAACGGGAATGGAAATGGAACGGGAACGGAAATGGAACGGGAATGGAAATGGAACGGGAAAGGAAACGGAACGAGAAAGGAAATGGAACGGGAACGGAAACGGAACGGGAACGGAAATGGAACGGGAATGGTAACGGAACGGGAATGGAAATGGAACGGGAATGGAAATGGAACGGGAATGGAAATGGATCGGGAATGGAAATGGAACGGGAATGGTAATGGAACTGGAATGGAAATGGAACGGGAATGGAAAAGAAACGGGAATGGAAATGGAACGGGAATGGAAATGGAATGGGAATGGAAATGGAATGGAATGGAATGGAATGGAATGGAATGGAATGTACCGGAGTGGAGTGGAGTGGAGTGGAGTGGAGTAGAGTGCACTGGAACGGAATGGAATGGAATGGAATGGAACGGAACGGAATGTACCTGCGAAGCACGGAATGGAATGGAATGGAATGGAATGGAATGGAATGTACCGGAGTGGAGTGGAGTGGAATGGAGTGGAGTGGAGTGGAGTGGAGTGGAATGGAATGGAATGGAATGGAACGGAATGCAATGGAATGCAATGGAATGGAAAGGAATGGAATGGAATGGAATGGAATGGAATGGAATGGAATGGAATGGACACCAGTAGAATGGAATGGAATGGAATGGAATGGAATGGAATGGAATGGAATGGAATGGAATTCAATGGAATGGAATGGAATGGAATGGAATGGAATGGAATGGAATGGAATGGAATTCAATGGAATGGAATGGAATGGAATGGAATTCCATGGAATGGAATGGAATGGAATCGAATGGAATGGAATGGAATGGAATGGAATGGAATGGAATAGAATGGAATCAACCCGAGTAGAACGGAATGGAATGGAATGGAATGGAATGGAATGGAATGGAATGGAATGGAATGGAATAGAATGGAATCAACCCGAGTAGAACGGAATGGAATGGAATGGAATGTCATGGAATGGAATGGAATGGAATGGAATGGAATGTACCAAAGTAGAACGGAATGGAATGGAATGGAATGGAATGGAATGGAATGGAATGGAATGGAATGGAATGCAATGTACCCGAGTAGAACGGAATGGAATGGAATGGAATGGATTGGAATGGAATGGAATGGAATGGAATGGAATGTAACCGAGTAGAACGGAATGGAATGTAATTGAATGGAATGTAACCGGGTTGAACGGAACGGAATGGAATGGAATGGAATGGAATGGAATGGAATGGAATGGAATGGAATTGAGTGCAATGCAATGCAATGGAATGCAATGGAATGGAAAGGAATGGAATGGAATGGAATGGAATCTACCCGAGTAGAACGGAATGGAATGGAATTGAATGGAATGTAACCGAGTAGAACGGAACGGAATGGAATGGAATGGAATGGAATGGAATGCAATGGAATGGAATGGAATGGAATGGAATGGAATGGAATGGAATGGAATGGACACCAGTAGAATGGAATGGAATGGAATGGAATGGAATGGAATGGAATGGAATGGAATGGAATGGAATCTACCCGAGTAGAACGGAATGGAATGGAATGGAATGGAATGGAATGTACAGGAGCAGAACGGAATGGAATGCAATGGAATGGAATGGAATGTACCCGAGCAGAACGGAAAGGAATGAAATGGAAATGGAAAGGGAATGGAAATGGAACGGGAATGGAAATGGAACGGGAACGCAATTGAAACGGGAATGGAAATGCAACGGGAACGGAAACGGAACGAGAACGGAAATGGAACGGGAACGGAAACGGAACGGGAACGGAAATGGAACGGGAATGGTAACGGAACAGGAATGGAAATGGAACGGGAATGGAAAAGGAACGGGAATGGAAATGGATCGGGAATGGAAATGGAACGGGAATGGTAATGGAACGGGAATGGAAATGGAACGGGAATGGAAAAGAAACGGGAATGGAAATGGAACGGGAATGGAAATGGAATGGGAATGGAAATGGAATGGAATGGAATGGAATGGAATGGAATGGAATGTACCGGAGTGGAGTGGAGTGGAGTGGAGTAGAGTGCACTGGAACGGAATGGAATGGAATGGAATGGAATGGAACGGAACGGAATGTACCTGAGAAGCACGGAATGGAATGGAATGGAATGGAATGGAATGGAATGGAATGTACCGGAGTGGAGTGGAGTGGAATGGAGTGGACTGGAGTGGTGTGGAGTGGAATGGAATGGAATGGAATGGAATGGAATGGAATGGAATGGAATGGAATGGAATGGAATGGAATGGAATGCAATGGAATGCAATGGAATGGAAAGGAATGGAATGGAATGGAATGGAATGGAATGGAATGGAATGGACAACAGTAGAATGGAATGGAATGGAATGGAATGGAATGGAATGGAATGGAATGGAATGGAATGGAATTCAATGGAATGGAATGGAATGGAATGGAATTCAATGGAATGGAATGGAATGGAATGGAATTCAATGGAATGGAATGGAATGGAATGGAATTCTATGGAATGGAATGGAGTGGAATCGAATGGAATCGAATGGAATCGAATGGAATGGAATGGAATAGAATGGAATCAACCCGAGTAGAACGGAGCGGAACGCAACGGAACGGAACGGAAAGGAACGGGAAGGAACGGAACGGAATGGAATGGAATGGAACCGAATTCCATGGAATGGAATGGAATGGAATGGAATGGAATGGAATTCGATGGAATGGAATGGAATGGATTGGAATGGAATGGAATAGAATGGAATCAACCCGAGTAGAACGGAACGGAACACAACGGAACGGAACGGAACGCAACGGAACGGAACGGAACGGAACGGAACGGAACGGAATGGAATGGAATGGAACGGAATTCAATGGAATGGAATGGAATGGAATGGAATTCTATGGAATGGAATGGAATGGAATGGAATGGAATGGAATGGAATTCCATGGAATGGAATGGAATGGAATGGAATGGAATGGAATTCCATGGAATGGAATGGAATGGAATGGAATGGAATGGAATGGAATGTACTAAAGTAGAACGGAATGGAATGGAATGGAATGGAATGGAATGGAATGGAATGGAATGGAATGGAATGGAATGTATACGAGTAGAACGGAATGGAATGGAATGGATTGGAATGGAATGGAATGGAATGGAATGGAATGTAACCGAGTAGAACGGAATGGAATGTAATTGAATGGAATGTAACCGAGTTGAACGGAACGGAATGGAATGGAATGGAATGGAATGGAATGGAATGGAATGGAATTGAGTGCAATGCAATGCAATGGAATGCAATGGAATGGAAAGGAATGGAATGGAATGGAATGGAATCTACCCGAGTAGAACGGAATGGAATGGAATTGAATGGAATGTAATCGAGTAGAACGGAACGGAATGGAATGGAATGGAATGGAATGCAATGGAATGGAATGGAATGGAATGGAATGGAATGGAATGGAATGGACACCAGTAGAATGGAATGGAATGGAATGGAATGGAATGGAATGGAATGGAATCTACCCGAGTAGAACGGAATGGAACGGAATGGAATGGAATGGAATGGACAGGAGCAGAACGGAATGGAATGCAATGGAATGGAATGGAATGTACCCGAGCAGAACGGAATGGAATGAAATGGAAATGGAAAGGGAATGGAAATGGAACGGGAATGGAAATGGAACGGGAACGGAAATGGAACGGGAATGGAAATGGAACGGGAACGGAAACGGAACGAGAACGGAAATGGAACGGGAACGGAAACGGAACGGGAACGGAAATGGAACGGGAATGGTAACGGAACGGGAATGGAAATGGAACGGGAATGGAAATGGAACGGGAATGGAAATGGATCGGGAATGGAAATGGAACGGGAATGGTAATGGAACTGGAATGGAAATGGAACGGGAATGGAAAAGAAACGGGAATGGAAATGGAACGGGAATGGAAATGGAATGGGAATGGAAATGGAATGGAATGGAATGGAATGGAATGGAATGGAATGTACCGGAGTGGAGTGGAGTGGAGTGGAGTGGAGTAGAGTGCACTGGAACGGAATGGAATGGAATGGAATGGAATGGAATGGAACGGAACGGAATGTACCTGAGAAGCACGGAATGGAATGGAATGGAATGGAATGGAATGGAATGTACCGGAGTGGAGTGGAGTGGAATGGAGTGGAGTGGAGTGGAGTGGAGTGGAATGGAATGGAATGGAATGGAACGGAATGCAATGGAATGCAATGGAATGGAAAGGAATGGAATGGAATGGAATGGAATGGAATGGAATGGAATGGACACCAGTAGAATGGAATGGAATGGAATGGAATGGAATGGAATGGAATGGAATGGAATTCAATGGAATGGAATGGAATGGAATGGAATGGAATGGAATGGAATGGAATTCAATGGAATGGAATGGAATGGAATGGAATTCCATGGAATGGAATGGAATGGAATCGAATGGAATGGAATGGAATGGAATGGAATGGAATGGAATAGAATGGAATCAACCCGAGTAGAACGGAATGGAATGGAATGGAATGTAATGGAATGGAATGGAATGGAATGGAATGGAATGTACCAAAGTAGAACGGAATGGAATGGAATGGGATGGAATGGAATGGAATGGAATGGAATGGAATGGAATGCAATGTACCCGAGTAGAACGGAATGGAATGGAATGGAATGGATTGGAATGGAATGGAATGGAATGGAATGGAATGTAACCGAGTAGAACCGAATGGAATGTAATTGAATGGAATGTAACCGGGTTGAACAGAACGGAATGGAATGGAATGGAATGGAATGGTATGGAATGGAATGGAATGGAATTGAGTGCAATGCAATGCAATGGAATGCAATGGAATGGAAAGGAATGGAATGGAATGGAATGGAATCTACCCGAGTAGAACGGAATGGAATGGAATTGAATGGAATGTAACCGAGTAGAACGGAACGGAATGGAATGGAATGGAATGGAATGGAATGCAATGGAATGGAATGGAATGGAATGGAATGGAATGGAATGGAATGGAATGGACACCAGTAGAATGGAATGGAATGGAATGGAATGGAATGGAATGGAATGGAATGGAATGGAATGGAATGGAATCTACCCGAGTAGAACGGAATGGAACGGAATGGAATGGAATGGAATGTACAGGAGCAGAACGGAATGGAATGCAATGGAATGGAATGGAATGTACCCGAGCAGAACGGAAAGGAATGAAATGGAAATGGAAAGGGAATGGAAATGGAACGGGAATGGAAATGGAACGGGAACGCAATTGAAACGGGAATGGAAATGGAACGGGAACGGAAACGGAACGAGAACGGAAATGGAACGGGAACGGAAACGGAACGGGAACGGAAATGGAACGGGAATGGTAACGGAACAGGAATGGAAATGGAACGGGAATGGAAAAGGAACGGGAATGGAAATGGATCGGGAATGGAAATGGAACGGGAATGGTAATGGAACGGGAATGGAAATGGAACGGGAATGGAAAAGAAACGGGAATGGAAATGGAACGGGAATGGAAATGGAATGGGAATGGAAATGGAATGGAATGGAATGGAATGGAATGGAATGGAATGTACCGGAGTGGAGTGGAGTGGAGTGGAGTAGAGTGCACTGGAACGGAATGGAATGGAATGGAATGGAATGGAACGGAACGGAATGTACCTGAGAAGCACGGAATGGAATGGAATGGAATGGAATGGAATGGAATGGAATGTACCGGAGTGGAGTGGAGTGGAATGGAGTGGACTGGAGTGGTGTGGAGTGGAATGGAATTCCATGGAATGGAATGGAATGGAATGGAATTCCATGGAATGGAATGGAATGGAATGGAATTCCATGGAATGGAATGGAATGGAATGGAATTCAATGGAATGGAATGGATTGGAATGGAATGGAATGGAATGGAATGAAATGGAATGGAATGGAATAGAATGGAATCAACCTGAGTAGAACGGAATGGAATGGAATGGAATGGAATGGAATGGAATGGAATGGAATGGAATGGAATGGAATGGAATGGAATGGAATGTACCAAAGTAGAACGGAATGGAATGGAATGGAATGGAATGGAATGGAATGGAATGGAATGGAATGGAATGTACACGAGTAGAACGGAATGTAATGGAATGGAATGGATTGGAATGGAACGGAATGGAATGGAATGGAATGTAACCGAGTAGAACGGAATGGAATGTAATTGAATGGAATGTAACCGAGTTGAACGGAACGGAATGGAATGGAATGGAATGGAATGGAATGGAATGGAATGGAATTGAGTGCAATGCAATGCAATGGAATGCAATGGAATGGAAAGGAATGGAATGGAATGGAATGGAATCTACCCGAGTAGAACGGAATGGAATGGAATTGAATGGAATGTAATCGAGTAGAACGGAACGGAATGGAATGGAATGGAATGGAATGCAATGGAATGGAATGGAATGGAATGGAATGGAATGGAATGGAATGGAATGGACACCAGTAGAATGGAATGGAATGGAATGGAATGGAATGGAATGGAATGGAATCTACCCGAGTAGAACGGAATGGAACGGAATGGAATGGAATGGAATGGACAGGAGCAGAACGGAATGGAATGCAATGGAATGGAATGGAATGTACCCGAGCAGAACGGAATGGAATGAAATGGAAATGGAAAGGGAATGGAAATGGAACGGGAATGGAAATGGAACGGGAACGGAAATGGAACGGGAATGGAAATGGAACGGGAACGGAAACGGAACGAGAACGGAAATGGAACGGGAACGGAAACGGAACGGGAACGGAAATGGAACGGGAATGGTAACGGAACGGGAATGGAAATGGAACGGGAATGGAAATGGAACGGGAATGGAAATGGATCGGGAATGGAAATGGAACGGGAATGGTAATGGAACTGGAATGGAAATGGAACGGGAATGGAAAAGAAACGGGAATGGAAATGGAACGGGAATGGAAATGGAATGGGAATGGAAATGGAATGGAATGGAATGGAATGGAATGGAATGGAATGTACCGGAGTGGAGTGGAGTGGAGTGGAGTGGAGTAGAGTGCACTGGAACGGAATGGAATGGAATGGAATGGAATGGAATGGAACGGAACGGAATGTACCTGAGAAGCACGGAATGGAATGGAATGGAATGGAATGGAATGGAATGTACCGGAGTGGAGTGGAGTGGAATGGAGTGGAGTGGAGTGGAGTGGAGTGGAATGGAATGGAATGGAATGGAACGGAATGCAATGGAATGCAATGGAATGGAAAGGAATGGAATGGAATGGAATGGAATGGAATGGAATGGAATGGACACCAGTAGAATGGAATGGAATGGAATGGAATGGAATGGAATGGAATGGAATGGAATTCAATGGAATGGAATGGAATGGAATGGAATGGAATGGAATGGAATGGAATTCAATGGAATGGAATGGAATGGAATGGAATTCCATGGAATGGAATGGAATGGAATCGAATGGAATGGAATGGAATGGAATGGAATGGAATGGAATAGAATGGAATCAACCCGAGTAGAACGGAATGGAATGGAATGGAATGTAATGGAATGGAATGGAATGGAATGGAATGGAATGTACCAAAGTAGAACGGAATGGAATGGAATGGAATGGAATGGAATGGAATGGAATGGAATGGAATGGAATGCAATGTACCCGAGTAGAACGGAATGGAATGGAATGGAATGGATTGGAATGGAATGGAATGGAATGGAATGGAATGTAACCGAGTAGAACCGAATGGAATGTAATTGAATGGAATGTAACCGGGTTGAACAGAACGGAATGGAATGGAATGGAATGGAATGGTATGGAATGGAATGGAATGGAATTGAGTGCAATGCAATGCAATGGAATGCAATGGAATGGAAAGGAATGGAATGGAATGGAATGGAATCTACCCGAGTAGAACGGAATGGAATGGAATTGAATGGAATGTAACCGAGTAGAACGGAACGGAATGGAATGGAATGGAATGGAATGGAATGCAATGGAATGGAATGGAATGGAATGGAATGGAATGGAATGGAATGGAATGGACACCAGTAGAATGGAATGGAATGGAATGGAATGGAATGGAATGGAATGGAATGGAATGGAATGGAATGGAATGGAATGGAATGGAATGGAATGGAATGGAATGGAATCTACCCGAGTAGAACGGAATGGAACGGAATGGAATGGAATGGAATGTACAGGAGCAGAACGGAATGGAATGCAATGGAATGGAATGGAATGTACCCGAGCAGAACGGAAAGGAATGAAATGGAAATGGAAAGGGAATGGAAATGGAACGGGAATGGAAATGGAACGGGAACGCAATTGAAACGGGAATGGAAATGGAACGGGAACGGAAACGGAACGAGAACGGAAATGGAACGGGAACGGAAACGGAACGGGAACGGAAATGGAACGGGAATGGAAAAGAAACGGGAATGGAAATGGAACGGGAATGGAAATGGAATGGGAATGGAAATGGAATGGAATGGAATGGAATGGAATGGAATGGAATGTACCGGAGTGGAGTGGAGTGGAGTGGAGTAGAGTGCACTGGAACGGAATGGAATGGAATGGAATGGAATGGAACGGAACGGAATGTACCTGAGAAGCACGGAATGGAATGGAATGGAATGGAATGGAATGGAATGGAATGTACCGGAGTGGAGTGGAGTGGAATGGAGTGGACTGGAGTGGTGTGGAGTGGAATGGAATGGAATGGAATGGAATGGAATGGAATGGAATGGAATGGAATGGAATGCAATGGAATGCAATGGAATGGAAAGGAATGGAATGGAATGGAATGGAATGGAATGGAATGGAATGGAATGGAATGGAATGGACAACAGTAGAATGGAATGGAATGGAATGGAATGGAATGGAATGGAATGGAATGGAATGGAATGGAATGGAATGGAATGGAATGGAATGGAATTCAATGGAATGGAATGGAATGGAATGGAATTCAATGGAATGGAATGGAATGGAATGGAATTCTATGGAATGGAATGGAGTGGAATCGAATGGAATTGAATGGAATCGAATGGAATGGAATGGAATAGAATGGAATCAACCCGAGTAGAACGGAGCGGAACGCAACGGAACGGAACGGAACGGAACGGGACGGAACGGAACGGAATGGAATGGAATGGAACGGAATTCCATGGAATGGAATGGAATGGAATGGAATGGAATGGAATTCGATGGAATGGAATGGAATGGATTGGAATGGAATGGAATAGAATGGAATTAACCCGAGTAGAACGGAACGGAACACAACGAAACGGAACGGAACGCAACGGAACGGAACGGAACGGAACGGAACGGAACGGAATGGAATGGAACGGAATTCAATGGAATGGAATGGAATGGAATGGAATTCTATGGAATGGAATGGAATGGAATGGAATGGAATGGAATGGAATGGAATTCCATGGAATGGAATGGAATGGAATGGAATGGAATGGAATTGAATGGAATCGAATGGAATCAAATGGGATCGAATGGAATGGAATGGAATAGAATGGAATCAACCCGAGTAGAACGGAATGGAATGGAATGGAATGGAATGGGATGGAATGGAATGGAATGGAATGGAATGGAACGGAATTCAATGGAATGGAATGGAATGGAATGGAATGGAATGGAATGGAATTCAATGGAATGGAATGGAACGGAATGGAATTCAATGGAATGGAATGGAATGGAATGGAATGGAATGGAATGGAATGGAATGGAATTCCATGGAATGGAATGGAATGGAATGGAATTCCATGGAATGGAATGGAATGGAATGGAATTCAATGGAATGGAATGGAATGGAATCGAATGGAATGGAATGGAATGGAATGGAATGAAATGGAATGGAATGGAATAGAATGGAATCAACCTGAGTAGAACGGAATGGAATGGAATGGAATGGAATGGAATGGAATGGAATGGAATGGAATGGAATGGAATGTACCAAAGTAGAACGGAATGGAATGGAATGGAATGGAATGGAATGGAATGGAATGGAATGGAATGGAATGGAATGGAATGGAATGTACACGAGTAGAACGGAATGGAATGGAATGGAATGGATTGGAATGGAATGGAATGGAATGGAATGGAATGTAACCGAGTAGAACGGAATGGAATGTAATTGAATGGAATGTAACCGAGTTGAACGGAACGGAATGGAATGGAATGGAATGGAATGGAATGGAATGGAATGGAATTGAGTGCAATGCAATGCAATGGAATGCAATGGAATGGAAAGGAATGGAATGGAATGGAATGGAATCTACCCGAGTAGAACGGAATGGAATGGAATTGAATGGAATGTAATCGAGTAGAACGGAACGGAATGGAATGGAATGGAATGGAATGCAATGGAATGGAATGGAATGGAATGGAATGGAATGGAATGGAATGGAATGGAATGGACACCAGTAGAATGGAATGGAATGGAATGGAATGGAATGGAATGGAATGGAATGGAATCTACCCGAGTAGAACGGAATGGAACGGAATGGAATGGAATGGAATGGACAGGAGCAGAACGGAATGGAATGCAATGGAATGGAATGGAATGTACCCGAGCAGAACGGAATGGAATGAAATGGAAATGGAAAGGGAATGGAAATGGAACGGGAATGGAAATGGTACGGGAACGGAAATGGAACGGGAATGGAAATGGAACGGGAACGGAAACGGAACGAGAACGGAAATGGAACGGGAACGGAAACGGAACGGGAACGGAAATGGAACGGGAATGGTAACGGAACGAGAATGGAAATGGAACGGGAATGGAAATGGAACGGGAATGGAAATGGATCGGGAATGGAAATGGAACGGGAATGGTAATGGAACTGGAATGGAAATGGAACGGGAATGGAAAAGAAACGGGAATGGAAATGGAACGGGAATGGAAATGGAATGGGAATGGAAATGGAATGGAATGGAATGGAATGGAATGGAATGGAATGTACCGGAGTGGAGTGGAGTGGAGTGGAGTGGAGTAGAGTGCACTGGAACGGAATGGAATGGAATGGAATGGAATGGAATGGAATGGAACGGAACGGAATGTACCTGAGAAGCACGGAATGGAATGGAATGGAATGGAATGGAATGGAATGGAATGTACCGGAGTGGAGTGGAGTGGAATGGAGTGGAGTGGAGTGGAGTGGAGTGGAATGGAATGGAATGGAATGGAATGGAATGCAGTGGAATGCAATGGAATGGAAAGGAATGGAATGGAATGGAATGGAATGGAATGGAATGGAATGGAATGGAATGGACACCAGTAGAATGGAATGGAATGGAATGGAATGGAATGGAATGGAATGGAATGGAATGGAATGGAATTCAATGGAATGGAATGGAATGGAATGGAATTCTATGGAATGGAATGGAATGGAATTCAATGGAATGGAATGGAATGGAATGGAATGGAATGGAATTCTATGGAATGGAATGGAATGGATTGGAATGGAATGGAATGGAATGGAATGGAATGGAATGGAATGGAATGGACACCAGTAGAATGGAATGGAATGGAATGGAATGGAATGGAATGGAATGGAATGGAATTCAATGGAATGGAATGGAATGGAAAGGAATTCAATGGAATGGAATGGAATGGAATTCAATGGAATGGAATGGAATGGTATGGAATTCTATGGAATGGAATGGAGTGGAATCGAATGGAATCGAATGGAATCGAATGGAATGGAATGGAATAGAATGGAATCAACCCGAGTAGAACGGAACGGAACGCAACGGAACGGAACGGAACGGAACGGGACGGAACGGAACGGAATGGAATGGAATGGAACGGAATTCCATGGAATGGAATGGAATGGAATGGAATTCAATGGAATGGAATGGAATGGAATGGAATGGAATGGAATTCAATGGAATGGAATGGAATGGAATGGAATGGAATGGAATTCAATGGAATGGAATTCAATGGAATTCAATGGAATGGAATGCAATGGAATGGAATGGAATGGAATGGAATGGAATGGAATTCAATGGAATAGAATGGAATGGAATGGAATGGAAACGAATGGAATCGAATGGAATGGAATGGAATCGAATGGAATCGAATGGAATGGAATGGAATAGAATGGAATCAACCCGAGTAGAACGGAATGGAATGGAATGGAATGGAATGGAATGGAATGGAATGGAATGGAATGGAATGAAATGTTATGGAATGGAATGGAATGGAATTCAATGCAATTCAATTGAATGGAATGGAAGGGAATGGAATGGAGTGGAGTGGAGTGGAGTGGAGTGGAGTGGAGTGGAATGGAGTGGAATGGAATGGAATGGAATGGAATGGAATGGAATGGAATGGAATGGAATTCAATTTTATGGAATGGAAGGGAGTGGAATGGAGTGGAGTGGAGTGGAGTGGAGTGCAGTGGAGTGGAATGGAATGGAGTGGAATGGAATGGAATGGAATGGAATGGAATGGAATGGAATGGAATTCAATGGAGTGGAATGGAATGGAATGGAATGGAATGGAATGGAATGGAATTCAATGCAATGGAATGGAATGGAATCGAATGGAGTCAAATGGAATGGAATGGAATAGAATGGAATCAACCCGAGTAGAACGGAATGGAACGCAACGGAACGGAACGGAACGGAACGGAACGGAATGGAATGTAATGGAATGGAATGGAATGGAATGGAATGGAGCGGAATGGAATGCAATGGAATGGAATGGAATGGAATGGAATGGAATGGAATGGAATGGAGTCGAATGGAATCGAATGGAATGGAATGGAATAGAATGGAATCAACCCGAGTAGAACGGTACGGAACGGAACGGAACGGAACGGAATGGAATGATCAACCCGTGTAGAATGGAATGGAATGGAATTGAATAGAATGGAATCAACCCTAGTTGAACGGAACGGAACGCAACGGAACGGAACGGAACGGAACGGAATGGAATGGAATGGAAAGGAACGGAATTCAATGGAATGGAATGGAATGGAATGGAATTCTATGGAATGGAATGGAATTCAATGGAATGGAATGGAATGGAATGGAATGGAATGGAATGGAATGGAATGGAATGGAATGGAATGGAATTCCATGGAATGGAATGGAATGGAATGGAATGGAATTCAATGGAATGGAATGGAATGGAATGGAATGGAATGGAATGGAATGGAATCGAATGGAATCGAATGGAATCGAATGGAATCGAATGGAATCGAATGGAATGGAATGGAATAGAATGCAATCAACCCGAGTAGAATGGAATGGAATGGAATGGAATGGGATGGAATGGAATAGAATGGAATGGAATGGAATGGAATGGAATTCAAATGGAATGGAATGGAATGGAATTCTATGGAATGGAATGGAGTGGAATCGAATGGAATCGAATGGAATCGAATGGAATCGAATGGGATCGAATGGAATGGAATGGAATAGAATGGAATCAACCCGAGTAGAACGGAGCGGAACGCAACGGAACGGAACGGAACGGAACGGAACGGAAAGGATTGGAATGGAATGGAATGGAACGGAATTCAAAGGAATGGAATGGAACAGAATGGAATTCAATGGAAAGGAATGGAATGGAATGGAATGGAATTCAATGGAATGGAATGGAATGGAATGGAATGGAATGGAACGGAATTCTATGGAAAGGAATGGAATGGAATTCAATGGAATGGAATGGAATGGAATGGAACGGAATTCAATGGAATGGAATGGAATGGAATGGAATTCAATGGAATGGAATGGAATTCAATGGAATGGAATGGAATGGAATGGAATGGAATGGAATGGGATGGAATGGAATGGAATGGAATGGAATGGAATGGAATTCAAAGGAATGCAATGGAATGGAATGGAATGGAATGGAATTCAATGGAATGGAATGGAGTGGAATCGAATGGAATCGAATGGAATCGAATGAGATCGAATGGAATGGAATGGCATAGAATGGAATCAACCCGAGTAGAACGGAATGGAATGGAATGGAATGGAATGGAATGGAATGGAATGGAATTCAATGGAATGGAATGGAATGGAATGGAATGGAATGGAATGGAATGGAATGGAATCAACCCGAGTAGAACGGAACGGCACGCAACGGAACGGAACGGAACGGAACGGGACGGAACGGAACGGAATGGAATATAATGCAACGGAATTCAATGGAATGGAATGGAATGGAATGGAATTCAATGGAATCGAATGGAATCGAATGGAATCGATTGGAATCGAATGGAATCGAATAGAATGGAATGGAATAGAATTTAATCAACCCGAGTAGAGAGGAACGGAACGCAACGGAACGGAACGGAACGGAACGGGACGGAACGGAACGGAATGGAATGGAATGGAACGGAATTCAATTGAATGGAATGGAATGGTATGGAATTCAATGGAATGGAAAGGAATGGAATGGAATGGAATTCAATGGAATGGAATGGAATGGAATGGAATGGAATGGAATGGAATGGAATGGAATGGAATGGAATTCAATGGAATGGAATGGAGTGGAATGGAATGGAATCGAATGGAATTGAATGGAATCGAATGGAATCAAATGGGATCGAATGGAATGGAATGGAATAGAATGGAATCAACCCGAGTAGAACGGAATGGAATGGAATGGAATGGAATGGAATGGAATGGAATGGAATGGAATGGAATTCAATGGAATGGAATGGAATGGAATGGAATGGAATGGAATGGAATGGAATGGAATGGAATGGAATTCAATGGATTGGAATGGAACGGAATGGAATTCAATGGAATGGAATGGAATGGAATGGAATGTAATTCAATGGAATGGAATGGAATGGAATGGAATGGAATGGAATGGAATGGAATTCCATGGAATGGAATGGAATGGAATGGAATTCCATGGAATGGAATGGAATGGAATCGATTGGAATGGAATGGAATGGAATGGAATGGAATGGAATGGAATGGAATAGAATGGAATCAACCCGAGTAGAACGGAATGGAATGGAATGGAATGTAATGGAATGGAATGGAATGGAATGGAATGGAATGGAATGTACCAAAGTAGAACGGAATGGAATGGAATGGAATGGAATGGAATGGAATGGAATGGAATGGAATGTACCCGAGTAGAACGGAATTTAATGGAATGGAATGGATTGGAATGGAATGGAATGGAATGGAATGGAATGTAACCGAGTAGAACGGAATGGAATGTAATTGAATGGAATGTAACCGAGTTGAACGGAACGGAATGGAATGGAATGGAATGGAATGGAATGGAATGGAATTGAGTGCAATGCAATGCAATGGAATGCAATGGAATGGAAAGGAATGGAATGGAATGGAATGGAATCTACCCGAGTAGAACGGAATGGAATGGAACTGAATGGAATGTAACCGAGTAGAACGGAACGGAATGGAATGGAATGGAATGGAATGGAATGCAATGGAATGGAATGGAATGGAATGGAATGGAATGGAATGGAATGGAATGGACACCAGTAGAATGGAATGGACTGGAATGGAATGGAATGGAATGGAATGGACAGGAGCAGAACGGAATGGAATGCAATGGAATGGAATGGAATGTACCGGAGCAGAACGGAATGGAATGAAATGGAAATGGAAAGGGAATGGAAATAGAACGGGAATGGAAATGGAACGGGAACGGAAATGGAACGGGAATGGAAATGGAACGGGAACGGAAATGGAACGGGAATGGAAATGGAACGGGAACGGAAACGGAACGAGAACGGAAATGGAGTGGGAACGGAAACGGAACGGGAACGGAAATGGAACGGGAATGGTAACGGAACGGGAATGGAAATGGAACGGGAATGGAAAAGGAACGGGAATGGAAATGGATCGGGAATGGAAATGGAACGGGAATGGTAATGGAACTGGAATGGAAATGGAACGGGAATGGAAAAGAAACGGGAATGGAAATGGAACGGGAATGGAAAAGGAATGGGAATGGAAATGGAATGGAATGGAATGGAATGGAATGGAATGGAATGTACCGGAGTGGAGTTGAGTGGAGTGGAGTGGAGTAGAGTGCACTGGAACGGAATGGAATGGAATGGAATGGAATGGAACGGAACGGAATGTACCCGAGAAGCACGGAATGGAATGGAATGGAATGGAATGGAATGGAATGGAATGGAATGGAATGTACCGGAGTGGAGTGGAGTGGAATGGAGTGGAGTGGAGTGGAGTGGAGTGGAATGGAATGGAATGGAATGGAATGGAATGCAATGGAATGCAATGGAATGGAAAGGAATGGAATGGAATGGAATGGAATGGAATGGAATGGAATGGACACCAGTAGAATGGAATGGAATGGAATGGAATGGAATGGAATGGAATGGAATGGAATGGAATTCAATGGAATGGAATGGAATGGAATGGAATTCTATGGAATGGAATGGAATGGAATTCAATGGAATGGAATGGAATGGAATGGAATTCTATGGAATGGAATGGAGTGGAATCGAATGGAATCGAATGGAATCGAATGGAATCGAATGGAATAGAATGGAATCAACCCGAGTAGAACGGAACGGAACGCAACGGAACGGAACGGAACGGAACGGGATGGAAAGGAACGGAATGGAATGGAATGGAACGGAATTCCATGGAATGGAATGGAATGGAATTCCATGGAATGGAATGGAATGGAATGGAATGGAATGGAATGGAATGGAATTCAATGGAATGGAATGGAATGGATTGGAATGGAATGGAATAGAATGGAATCAACCCGAGTAGAACGGAACGGAACACAACGGAACGGAACGGAACGCAACGGAACGGAACGGAATGGAACGGAACGGAATGGAATGGAATGGAACGGAATTCAATGGAATGGAATGGAATGGAATGGAATTCTATGGAATGGAATGGAATGGAATGGAATGGAATGGAATGGAAATCAATGAAATGGAATGGAATGGAATGGAATGGAATGGAATTCTATGGAATGGAATGGAATGGAACGGAATGGAATGGAATTCTATGGAATGGAATGGAATGGAATGGAATGGAATGGAATGGAATGGAACGGAATTCGATGGAATGGAATGGAATGGAATGGAATGGAATGGAATGGAATGGAATTCAATGGAATGGAAAGGAATGGAATGGAATGGAATGGAATTCAATGGAATGGAATGGAATGGAATGGAACGGAATGGAATTCAATGGAATGGAATGGAATGGCAACGAATGGAATCGAATGCAATCGAATGGAATCGATTGGAATTGAATGGAATCGAATGGAATGGAATGGAATAGAATGGAATCAACCTGAGTAGAACGGAACGGCACGCAACGGAACGGAACGGAACGGAACGGGACGGAACGGAAGGGAATGGAATGGAATGGAACGGAATTCAATGGAATGGAATGGAATGGAATGGAATGGAATGGAATGGAATGGAATGGAATGGAATGGAATGGAATAGAATGGAATCAACCCGAGTAGAACGGAACGGAACGCAACGGAACGGAACGGAACGCAACGGAACGGAACGGAACGGAACGGAAAGGAACGGAATGGAATGGAATGGAAAGGAACGGAATTCAATGGAATGGAATGGAATGGAATGGAATTCTATGGAATGGAATGGAATTCAATGGAATGGAATTCAATGGAATGGAATGGAATGGAATGGAATTCAATGGAATGGAATGGAATGGAATGGAATGGAATGGAATTCTATGGAATGGAATGGAATGGAATGGAATGGAATGGAATGGAATGGAATGGAATTGAACGGAATTCTATGGAATGGAATGGAATGGAATTCAATGGAATGGAATGGAATGGAATTCAATGGAATGGAATGGAATGGAATGGAATGGAATTCAAAGGAATGGAAAGGAATGGAATGGAATGGAATGGAATGGAATGGAACGGAATGGAATTCAATGGAATGGAATGGAATGGAATGGAATGGATTGGAATGGAATGGAATGGAATGGAATGGAATTCAATGGAATGGAATGGAATGGAATGGAATGGCAACGAATGGAATCGAATGCAATCGAATGGAATCGATTGGAATCGAATGGAATCGAATGGAATGGAATGGAATAGAATGGAATCAACCTCAGTAGAACGGAACGGCACGCAACGGAACGGAACGGAACGGAACGGGACGGAACGGAAGGGAATGGAATGGAATGGAACGGAATTCAATGGAATGGAATGGAATGGAATGGAATGGAATGGAATGGAATGGAATGCAATGGAATGCAATGGAATGGAAAGGAATGGAATGGAATGGAATGGAATGGAATGGAATGGAATGGACAACAGTAGAATGGAATGGAACGGAATGGAATGGAATGGAATGGAATGGAATGGAATGGAATGGAATGGAATGGAATGGAATGGAATTCAATGGAATGGAATGGAATGGAATGGAATTCAATGCAATGGAATGGAATGGAATGGAATTCCATGGAATGGAATGGAATGGAATGGAATTCTATGGAATGGAATGGAGTGGAATCGAATGGAATCGAATGGAATCGAATGGAATGGAATGGAATAGAATGGAATCAACCCGAGTAGAACGGAGCGGAACGCAACGGAACGGAACGGAACGGAACGGGACGGAACGGAACGGAATGGAATGGAATGGAACGGAATTCCATGGAATGGAATGGAATGGAATGGAATTCAATGGAATGGAATGGAATGGAATGGAATGGAATGGAATGGAATGGAATGGAATTCGATGGAATGGAATGGAATGGATTGGAATGGAATGGAATAGAATGGAATCAACCCGAGTAGAACGGAACGGAACACAACGGAACGGAACGGAACGCAACGGAACGGAACGGAACGGAACGGAACGGAACGGAATGGAATGGAATGGAACGGAATTCAATGGAATGGAATGGAATGGAATGGAATTCTATGGAATGGAATGGAATGGAATGGAATGGAATGGAATTCCATGGAATGGAATGGAATGGAATTCAATGGAATGGAATGGAGTGGAATGGAATGGAATCGAATGGAATTGAATGGAATCGAATGGAATCAAATGGGATCGAATGGAATGGAATGGAATAGAATGGAATCAACCCGAGTAGAACGGAATGAAATGGAATGGAATGGAATGGGATGGAATGGAATGGAATGGAATGGAATGGAACGGAATTCAATGGAATGGAATGGAATGGAATGGAATGGAATGGAATGGAATGGAACGGAATGGAATTCAATGGAATGGAATGGAATGGAATGGAATTCCATGGAATGGAATGGAATGGAATGGAATTCCATGGAATGGAATGGAATGGAATTCCATGGAATGGAATGGAATGGAATGGAATTCCATGGAATGGAATGGAATGGAATGGAATTCAATGGAATGGAATGGATTGGAATGGAATGGAATGGAATGGAATGGAATGGAATGAAATGGAATGGAATGGAATAGAATGGAATCAACCTGAGTAGAACGGAATGGAATGGAATGGAATGGAATGGAATGGAATGGAATGGAATGGAATGGAATGGAATGGAATGGAATGTACCAAAGTAGAACGGAATGGAATGGAATGGAATGGAATGGAATGGAATGGAATGGAATGGAATGGAATGGAATGGAAAGGAATGGAATGGAATGGAATGTACACGAGTAGAACGGAATGTAATGGAATGGAATGGATTGGAATGGAATGGAATGGAATGGAATGGAATGTAACCGAGTAGAACGGAATGGAATGTAATTGAATGGAATGTAACCGAGTTGAACGGAACGGAATGGAATGGAATGGAATGGAATGGAATGGAATGGAATGGAATGGAATGGAACTGAGTGCAATGCAATGCAATGGAATGCAATGGAATGGAAAGGAATGGAATGGAATGGAATGGAATCTACCCGAGTAGAACGGAATGGAATGGAATTGAATGGAATGTAATCGAGTAGAACGGAACGGAATGGAATGGAATGGAATGGAATGCAATGGAATGGAATGGAATGGAATGGAATGGAATGGAATGGACACCAGTAGAATGGAATGGAATGGAATGGAATGGAATGGAATGGAATGGAATGGAATCTACCCGAGTAGAACGGAATGGAACGGAATGGAATGGAATGGAATGGACAGGAGCAGAACGGAATGGAATGCAATGGAATGGAATGGAATGTACCCGAGCAGAACGGAATGGAATGAAATGGAAATGGAAAGGGAATGGAAATGGAACGGGAATGGAAATGGACCGGGAACGGAAATGGAACGGGAATGGAAATGGAACGGGAACGGAAACGGAACGAGAACGGAAATGGAACGGGAACGGAAACGGAACGGGAACGGAAATGGAACGGGAATGGTAACGGAACGGGAATGGAAATGGAACGGGAATGGAAATGGAACGGGAATGGAAATGGATCGGGAATGGAAATGGAACGGGAATGGTAATGGAACTGGAATGGAAATGGAACGGGAATGGAAAAGAAACGGGAATGGAAATGGAACGGGAATGGAAATGGAATGGGAATGGAAATGGAATGGAATGGAATAGAATGGAATGGAATGGAATGTACCGGAGTGGAGTGGAGTGGAGTGGAGTGGAGTGGAGTAGAGTGCACTGGAACGGAATGGAATGGAATGGAAAGGAATGGAACGGAACGGAATGTACCCGAGAAGCACGGAATGGAATGGAATGGAATGGAATGGAATGGAATGGAATGTACCGGAGTGGAGTGGAGTGGAATGGAGTGGAGTGGAGTGGAATGGAATGGAATGGAATGGAATGGAATGGAATGGAATGGAATGCAATGGAATGCAATGGAATGGAAAGGAATGGAATGGAATGGAATGGAATGGAATGGAATGGAATGGAATGGAATGGAATGGACACCAGTAGAATGGAATGGAATGGAATGGAATGGAATGGAATGGAATGGAATGGAATTCAATGGAATGGAATGGAATGGAAAGGAATTCAATGGAATGGAATGGAATGGAATTCAATGGAATGGAATGGAATGGAATGGAATTCTATGGAATGGAATGGAGTGGAATCGAATGGAATCGAATGGAATCGAATGGAATGGAATGGAATAGAATGGAATCAACCCGAGTAGAACGGAAAGGAACGCAACGGAACGGAACGGAACGGAACGGGACGGAACGGAACGGAATGGAATGGAATGGAACGGAATTCCATGGAATGGAATGGAATGGAATGGAATTCAATGGAATGGAATGGAATGGAATGGAATGGAATGGAATGGAATTCAATGGAATGGAATGGAATGGAATGGAATGGAATGGAATTCAATGGAATGGAATTCAATGGAATTCAATGGAATGGAATGCAATGGAATGGAATGGAATGGAATGGAATGGAATGGAATTCAATGGAATAGAATGGAATGGAATGGAATGGAAACGAATGGAATCGAATGGAATCGAATGGAATCGAATGGAATCGAATGGAATGGAATGGAATAGAATGGAATCAACCCGAGTAGAACGGAATGGAATGGAATGGAATGGAATGGAATGGAATGGAATGGAATGGAATGGAATGAAATGTTATGGAATGGAATGGAATGGAATTCAATGCAATTCAATTGAATGGAATGGAAGGGAATGGAATGGAGTGGAGTGGAGTGGAGTGGAGTGGAGTGGAATGGAATGGAGTGGAATGGAATGGAATGGAATGGAATGGAATGGAATGGAATGGAATTCAATTTAATGGAATGGAAGGGAGTGGAATGGAGTGGAGTGGAGTGGAGTGGAGTGCAGTGGAGAGGAATGGAATGGAGTGGAATGGAATGGAATGGAATGGAATGGAATGGAATGGAATGGAATTCAATGGAGTGGAATGGAATGGAATGGAATGGAATGGAATGGAATGGAATTCAATGCAATGGAATGGAATGGAATCGAATGGAGTCAAATGGAATGGAATGGAATAGAATGGAATCAACCCGAGTAGAACGGAATGGAACGCAACGGAACGGAACGGAACGGAACGGAACGGAATGGAATGTAATGGAATGGAATGGAATGGAATGGAATGGAGTGGAATGGAATGCAATGGAATGGAATGGAATGGAATGGAATGGAATGGAATGGAGTCGAATGGAATCGAATGGAATGGAATGGAATAGAATGGAATCAACCCGAGTAGAACGGTACGGAACGGAACGGAACGGAACGGAACGGAACGGAATGGAATGATCAACCCGTGTAGAATGGAATGGAATGGAATTGAATAGAATGGAATCAACCCTAGTTGAACGGAACGGAACGCAACGGAACGGAATGGAACGGAATGGAATGGAATGGAAAGGAACGGAATTCAATGGAATGGAATGGAATGGAATGGAATTCTATGGAATGGAATGGAATTCCATGGAATGGAATGGAATGGAATGGAATGGAATGGAATGGAATGGAATGGAATTCAATGGAATGGAATGGAATGGAATGGAATGGAATTCAATGGAATGGAATGGAATGGAATGGAATGGAATGGAATGGAATCGAATGGAATCGAATGGAGTCGAATGGAATCGAATGGAATCGAATGGAATGGAATGGAATAGAATGCAATCAACCCGAGTAGAATGGAATGGAATGGAATGGAATGGGATGGAATGGAATAGAATGGAATGGAATGGAATGGAATGGAATTCAAATGGAATGGAATGGAATGGAATTCTATGGAATGGAATGGAGTGGAATCGAATGGAATCGAATGGAATCGAATGGAATCGAATGGGATCGAATGGAATGGAATGGAATAGAATGGAATCAACCCGAGTAGAACGGAGCGGAACGCAACGGAACGGAACGGAACGGAACGGAACGGAAAGGATTGGAATGGAATGGAATGGAACGGAATTCAAAGGAATGGAATGGAACAGAATGGAATTCAATGGAAAGGAATGGAATGGAATGGAATGGAATTCAATGGAATGGAATGGAATGGAATGGAATGGAATGGAATGGAATGGAATGGAATGGAATGGAATGGAACGGAATTCTATGGAAAGGAATGGAATGGAATTCAATGGAATGGAATGGAATGGAATGGAACGGAATTCAATGGAATGGAATGGAATGGAATGGAATTCAATGGAATGGAATGGAATGGAATGGAATGGAATGGAATGGGATGGAATGGAATGGAATGGAATGGAATGGAATGGAATTCAAAGGAATGGAATGGAATGGAATGGAATGGAATGGAATGGAATTCAATGGAATGGAATGGAGTGGAATCGAATGGAATCGAATGGAATCGAATGAGATCGAATGGAATGGAATGGCATAGAATGGAATCAACCCGAGTAGAACGGAATGGAATGGAATGGAATGGAATGGAATGGAATGGAATGGAATTCAATGGAATGGAATGGAATGGAATGGAATGGAATGGAATGGAATGGAATGGAATGGAATCAACCCGAGTAGAACGGAACGGCACGCAACGGAACGGAACGGAATGGAATATAATGCAACGGAATTCAATGGAATGGAATGGAATGGAATGGAATTCAATGGAATCGAATGGAATCGAATGGAATCGATTGGAATCGAATGGAATCGAATAGAATGGAATGGAATAGAATTTAATCAACCCGAGTAGAAAGGAACGGAACGCAACGGAACGGAACGGAACGGAACGGGACGGAACGGAACGGAATGGAATGGAATGGAACGGAATTCAATTGAATGGAATGGAATGGAATGGAATTCAATGGAATGGAATGGAATGGAATGGAATGGAATTCAATGAATGGAATGGAATGGAATGGAATGGAATGGAATGGAATGGAATGGAATTCAATGGAATGGAATGGAGTGGAATGGAATGGAATCGAATGGAATTGAATGGAATCGAATGGAATCAAATGGGATCGAATGGAATGGAATGGAATAGAATGGAATCAACCCGAGTAGAACGGAATGGAATGGAATGGAATGGAATGGGATGGAATGGAATGGAATGGAATGGAATGGAATTCAATGGAATGGAATGGAATGGAATGGAATGGAATGGAATGGAATGGAATGGAATGGAATTCAATGGAATGGAATGGAACGGAATGGAATTCAATGGAATGGAATGGAATGGAATGGAATGGAATTCAATGGAATGGAATGGAATGGAATGGAATGGAATGGAATGGAATGGAATTCCATGGAATGGAATGGAATGGAATGGAATTCCATGGAATGGAATGGAATGGAATCGATTGGAATGGAATGGAATGGAATGGAATGGAATGGAATGGAATGGAATGGAATAGAATGGAATCAACCCGAGTAGAACGGAATGGAATGGAATGGAATGTAATGGAATGGAATGGAATGGAATGGAATGGAATGGAATGTACCAAAGTAGAACGGAATGGAATGGAATGGAATGGAATGGAATGGAATGGAATGGAATGGAATGGAATGGAATGTACCCGAGTAGAACGGAATTTAATGGAATGGAATGGATTGGAATGGAATGGAATGGAATGGAATGGAATGTAACCGAGTAGAACGGAATGGAATGTAATTGAATGGAATGTAACCGAGTTGAACGGAACGGAATGGAATGGAATGGAATGGAATGGAATGGAATGGAATGGAATTGAGTGCAATGCAATGCAATGGAATGCAATGGAATGGAAAGGAATGGAATGGAATGGAATGGAATGGAATCTACCCGAGTAGAACGGAATGGAATGGAATTGAATGGAATGTAACCGAGTAGAACGGAACGGAATGGAATGGAATGGAATGGAATGGAATGCAATGGAATGGAATGGAATGGAATGGAATGGAATGGAATGGAATGGAATGGACACCAGTAGAATGGAATGGAATGGAATGGAATGGAATGGAATGGAATGGAATGGAATGGAATCTACCCGAGCAGAACGGAATGGAACGGAATGGAATGGAATGGAATGGACAGGAGCAGAACGGAATGGAATGCAATGGAATGGAATGGAATGTACCGGAGCAGAACGGAATGGAATGAAATGGAAATGGAAAGGGAATGGAAATGGAACGGGAACGGAAATGGAACGGGAACGGAAATGGAACGGGAATGGAAATGGAACGGGAACGGAAACGGAACGAGAACGGAAATGGAACGGGAACGGAAACGGAACGGGAACGGAAATGGAACGGGAATGGTAACGGAACGGGAATGGAAATGGAACGGGAATGGAAAAGGAACGGGAATGGAAATGGATCGGGAATGGAAATGGAACGGGAATGGTAATGGAACTGGAATGGAAATGGAACGGGAATGGAAAAGAAACGGGAATGGAAATGGAACGGGAATGGAAATGGAATGGGAATGGAAATGGAATGGAATGGAATGGAATGGAATGGAATGGAATGTACCGGAGTGGAGTGGAGTGGAGTGGAGTGGAGTAGAGTGCACTGGAACGGAATGGAATGGAATGGAATGGAATGGAACGGAACGGAATGTACCCGAGAAGCACGGAATGGAATGGAATGGAATGGAATGGAATGGAATGGAATGTACCGGAGTGGAGTGGAGTGGAATGGAGTGGAGTGGAGTGGAGTGGAGTGGAATGGAATGGAATGGAATGGAATGGAATGGAATGCAATGGAATGCAATGGAATGGAAAGGAATGGAATGGAATGGAATGGAATGGAATGGAATGGAATGGAATGGACACCAGTAGAATGGAATGGAATGGAATGGAATGGAATGGAATGGAATGGAATGGAATGGAATGGAATTCAATGGAATGGAATGGAATGGAATGGAATTCTATGGAATGGAATGGAATGGAATTCAATGGAATGGAATGGAATGGAATGGAATTCTATGGAATGGAATGGAGTGGAATCGAATGGAATCGAATGGAATCGAATGGAATGGAACGGAATAGAATGGAATCAACCCGAGTAGAACGGAACGGAACGCAACGGAACGGAACGGAACGGAACGGGATGGAAAGGAACGGAATGGAATGGAATGGAACGGAATTCCATGGAATGGAATGGAGTGGAATTCCATGGAATGGAATGGAATGGAATGGAATGGAATGGAATGGAATGGAATTCAATGGAATGGAATGGAATGGATTGGAATGGAATGGAATAGAATGGAATCAACCCGAGTAGAACGGAACGGAACACAACGGAACGGAACGGAACGCAACGGAACGGAACGGAATGGAACGGAACGGAATGGAATGGAATGGAACGGAATTCAATGGAATGGAATGGAATGGAATGGAATTCTATGGAATGGAATGGAATGGAATGGAATGGAATGGAATGGAATGGAATGGAAATCAATGAAATGGAATGGAATGGAATGGAATGGAATGGAATTCTATGGAATGGAAAGGAATGGAACGGAATGGAATGGAATTCTATGGAATGGAATGGAATGGAATGGAATGGAATGGAACGGAATTCGATGGAATGGAATGGAATGGAATGGAATGGAATGGAATTCAATGGAATGGAAAGGAATGGAATGGAATGGAATGGAATTCAATGGAATGGAATGGAATGGAATGGAACGGAATGGAATTCAATGGAATGGAATGGAATGGCAACGAATGGAATCGAATGCAATCGAATGGAATCGATTGGAATCGAATGGAATCGAATGGAATGGAATGGAATAGAATGGAATCAACCTGAGTAGAACGGAACGGCACGCAACGGAACGGAACGGAACGGAACGGGACGGAACGGAAGGGAATGGAATGGAATGGAACGGAATTCAATGGAATGGAATGGAATGGAATGGAATGGAATGGAATGGAATGGAATGGAATGGAATGGAATAGAATGGAATCAACCCGAGTAGAACGGAACGGAACGCAACGGAACGGAACGGAACGCAACGGAACGGAACGGAACGGAACGGAAAGGAACGGAATGGAATGGAATGGAAAGGAACGGAATGGAATGGAATGGAATGGAATGGAATGGAATTCTATGGAATGGAATGGAATTCAATGGAATGGAATGGAATGGAATGGAATGGAATGGAATGGAATTCAATGGAATGGAATGGAATGGAATGGAATGGAATGGAATTCTATGGAATGGAATGGAATGGAATGGAATGGAATGGAATTGAACGGAATTCTATGGAATGGAATGGAATGGAATTCAATGGAATGGAATGGAATGGAATGGAATGGAATTCAATGGAATGGAATGGAATGGAATGGAATGGAATGGAATGGAATTCAAAGGAATGGAAAGGAATGGAATGGAATGGAATGGAATTCAATGGAATGGAATGGAATGGAATGGAGCGGAATGGAATTCAATGAAATGGAATGGAATGGAATGGAATGGATTGGAATGGAATGGAATGGAATGGAATGGAATTCAATGGAATGGAATGGAATGGAATGGAATGGAATGGAATTCCATGGAATGGAATGGAATGGAATGGAATCGAATGGAATCGAATGGAATCGAATGGAATCGAATGGAATCGAATGGAATAGAATGCAAACCCGAGTAGAATGGAATGGAATGGAATGGAATGGAATGGAATGGAATGGAATGGAATAGAATGGAATGGAATGGAATGGAATGGAATTCAAATGGAATGGAACGGAATGGAATTCTATGGAATGGAATGGAGTGGAATCGAATGGAATCGAATGGAATCGAATGGGATCGAATGGTATGGAATGGAATAGAATGGAATCAACCCGAGTAGAACGGAGCGGAACACAACGGAACGGAACGGAACGGAACGGAACGGAAAGGAATGGAATGGAATGGAATGGAACGGAATTCAAAGGAATGGAATGGAACAGAATGGAATTCAATGGAATGGAATGGAATGGAATGGAATGGAATTCAATGGAATGGAATGGAATGGAATGGAATGGAATGGAATGGAATGGAATGGAACGGAACGGAATTCTATGGAATAGAATGGAATGGAATTCTATGGAATGGAATGGAATGGAATGGAATGGAATGGAACGGAATTCAATGGAATGGAATGGAATGGAATGGAATTCAACGGAATGGAATGGAATTCAATGGAATGGAATGGAATGGAATGGAATGGAATGGAATGGAATGGAATGGAATGGAATGGAATGGAATGGAATTCAATGGAATGGAATGGAATGGAATGGAATTCCATGGAATGGAATGGAATGGAATCGAATGGAAAGAAATGGAATGGAATGGAATGGAATGGAATAGAATGGAATCAACCCGAGTAGAACGGAATGGAATGGAATGGAATGTAATGTAATGGAATGGAATGGAATGGAATGGAATGGAATGTACCAAAGTAGAACGGAATGGAATGGAATGGAATGGAATGGAATGGAATGGAATGGAATGGAATGCAATGTACCCGAGTAGAACGGAATGGAATGAAATGGAATGGATTGGAATGGAATGGAATGGAATGGAATGGAATGTAACCGAGTAGAACGGAATGGAATGTAATTGAATGGAATGTAACCGGGTTGAACGGAACGGAATGGAATGGAATGGAATGGAATGGAATGGAATGGAATGGAATGGAATTGAGTGCAATGCAATGCAATGGAATGCAATGGAATGGAAAGGAATGGAATGGAATGGAATGGAATCTACCCGAGTAGAACGGAATGGAATGGAATTGAATGGAATGTAACCGAGTAGAACGGAACGGAATGGAATGGAATGGAATGGAATGGAATGCAATGGAATGGAATGGAATGGAATGGAATGGAATGGAATGGAATGGACACCAGTAGAATGGAATGGAATGGAATGGAATGGAATGGAATGGAATGGAATGGAATGGAATCTACCCGAGTTGAACGGAATGGAACGGAATGGAATGGAATGGAATGGACAGGAGCAGAACGGAATGGAATGCAATGGAATGGAATGGAATGTACCCGAGCAGAACGGAAAGGAATGAAATGGAAATGGAAAGGGAATGGAAATGGAACGGGAATGGAAATGGAACGGGAACGCAATTGAAACGGGAATGGAAATGGAACGGGAACGGAAACGGAACGAGAACGGAAATGGAACGGGAACGGAAACGGAACGGGAACGGAAATGGAACGGGAATGGTAACGGAACAGGAATGGAAATGGAACGGGAATGGAAAAGGAACGGGAATGGAAATGGATCGGGAATGGAAATGGAACGGGAATGGTAATGGAACGGGAATGGAAATGGAACGGGAATGGAAAAGAAACGGGAATGGAAATGGAACGGGAATGGAAATGGAATGGGAATGGAAATGGAATGGAATGGAATGGAATGGAATGGAATGGAATGTACCGGAGTGGAGTGGAGTGGAGTGGAGTAGAGTGCACTGGAACGGAATGGAATGGAATGGAATGGAATGGAACGGAACGGAATGTACCTGAGAAGCACGGAATGGAATGGAATAGAATGGAATGGAATGGAATGGAATGGAATGGAATGTACCGGAGTGGAGTGGAGTGGAATGGAGTGTACTGGAGTGGTGTGGAGTGGAATGGAATGGAATGGAATGGAATGGAATGGAATGGAATGGAATGGACACCAGTAGAATGGAATGGAATGGAATGGAATGGAATGGAATGGAATGGAATGGAATGGAATGGAATGGAATGGAATCTACCCGAGTTGAACGGAATGGAACGGAATGGAATGGAATGGAATGGACAGGAGTAGAACGGAATGGAATGCAATGGAATGGAATGGAATGTACCCGAGCAGAACGGAAAAGAATGAAATGGAAATGGAAAGGGAATGGAAATGGAACGGGAATGGAAATGGAACGGGAACGCAATTGAAACGGGAATGGAAATGGAACGGGAACGGAAACGGAACGAGAACGGAAATGGAACGGGAACGGAAACGGAACGGGAACGGAAATGGAACGGGAATGGTAACGGAACAGGAATGGAAATGGAACGGGAATGGAAAAGGAACGGGAATGGAAATGGATCGGGAATGGAAATGGAACGGGAATGGTAATGGAACGGGAATGGAAATGGAACGGGAATGGAAAAGAAACGGGAATGGAAATGGAACGGGAATGGAAATGGAATGGGAATGGAAATGGAATGGAATGGAATGGAATGGAATGGAATGTACCGGAGTGGAGTGGAGTGGAGTGGAGTAGAGTGCACTGGAACGGAATGGAATGGAATGGAATGGAATGGAACGGAATGGAATGTACCTGAGAAGCACGGAATGGAATGGAATGGAATGGAATGGAATGGAATGGAATGGAATGGAATGTACCGGAGTGGAGTGGAGTGGAATGGAGTGGACTGGAGTGGTGTGGAGTGGAATGGAATGGAATGGAATGGAATGGAATGGAATGGAATGGAATGGAATGGAATGCAATGGAATGCAATGGAATGGAAAGGAATGGAATGGAATGGAATGGAATGGAATGGAATGGAATGGAATGGAATGGACAACAGTAGAATGGAATGGAACGGAATGGAATGGAATGGAATGGAATGGAATGGAATGGAATGGAATGGAATGGAATTCAATGGAATGGAATGGAATGGAATGGAATTCAATGGAATGGAATGGAATGGAATGGAATTCCATGGAATGGAATGGAATGGAATGGAATTCAATGGAATGGAATGGAGTGGAATGGAATGGAATCGAATGGAATTGAATGGAATCGAATGGAATCAAATGGGATCGAATGGAATGGAATGGAATAGAATGGAATCAACCCGAGTAGAACGGAATGAAATGGAATGGAAAGGAATGGGATGGAATGGAATGGAATGGAATCTAATGGAACGGAATTCAATGGAAAGGAATGGAATGGAATGGAATGGAATGGAATGGAATGGAATTCAATGGAATCAACCTGAGTAGAACGGAATGGAATGGAATGGAATGGAATGGAATGGAATGGAATGGAATGGAATGGAATGGAATGGAATGTACCAAAGTAGAACGGAATGGAATGGAATGGAATGGAATGGAATGGAATGGAATGGAATGGAATGGAATGTACACGAGTAGAACGGAATGTAATGGAATGGAATGGATTGGAATGGAATGGAATGGAATGGAATGGAATGGAATGTAACCGAGTAGAACGGAATGGAATGTAATTGAATGGAATGTAACCGAGTTGAAAGGAACGGAATGGAATGGAATGGAATGGAATGGAATTCCATGGAATGGAATGGAATGGAATGGAATTCCATGGAATGGAATGGAATGGAATGGAATTCAATGGAATGGAATGGATTGGAATGGAATGGAATGGAATGGAATGGAATGGAATGGAATGGAATGAAATGGAATGGAATGGAATAGAATGGAATCAACCTGAGTAGAACGGAATGGAATGGAATGGAATGGAATGGAATGGAATGGAATGGAATGGAATGGAATGGAATGGAATGGAATGTACCAAAGTAGAACGGAATGGAATGGAATGGAATGGAATGGAATGGAATGGAATGGAATGGAATGGAATGGAATGGAATGGAAAGTACACGAGTAGAACGGAATGTAATGGAATGGAATGGATTGGAATGGAATGGAATGGAATGGAATGGAATGTAACCGAGTAGAACGGAATGGAATGTAATTGAATGGAATGTAACCGAGTTGAACGGAACGGAATGGAATGGAATGGAATGGAATGGAATGGAATGGAATGGAATGGAATGGAATGGAATGGAATTGAGTGCAATGCAATGCAATGGAATGCAATGGAATGGAAAGGAATGGAATGGAATGGAATGGAATCTACCCGAGTAGAACGGAATGGAATGGAATTGAATGGAATGTAATCGAGTAGAACGGAACGGAATGGAATGGAATGGAATGGAATGCAATGGAATGGAATGGAATGGAATGGAATGGAATGGACACCAGTAGAATGGAATGGAATGGAATGGAATGGAATGGAATGGAATCTACCCGAGTAGAACGGAATGGAACGGAATGGAATGGAATGGAATGGACAGGAGCAGAACGGAATGGAATGCAATGGAATGGAATGGAATGTACCCGAGCAGAACGGAATGGAATGAAATGGAAATGGAAAGGGAATGGAAATGGAACGGGAATGGAAATGGAACGGGAACGGAAATGGAACGGGAATGGAAATGGAACGGGAACGGAAAAGGAACGAGAAAGGAAATGGAACGGGAACGGAAACGGAACGGGAACGGAAATGGAACGGGAATGGTAACGGAACGGGAATGGAAATGGAACGGGAATGGAAATGGAACGGGAATGGAAATGGATCGGGAATGGAAATGGAACGGGAATGGTAATGGAACTGGAATGGAAATGGAACGGGAATGGAAAAGAAACGGGAATGGAAATGGAACGGGAATGGAAATGGAATGGGAATGGAAATGGAATGGAATGGAATGGAATGGAATGGAATGGAATGGAATGGAATGTACCGGAGTGGAGTGGAGTGGAGTGGAGTGGAGTAGAGTGCACTGGAACGGAATGGAATGGAATGGAATGGAATGGAATGGAACGGAACGGAATGTACCTGCGAAGCACGGAATGGAATGGAATGGAATGGAATGGAATGGAATGGAATGTACCGGAGTGGAGTGGAGTGGAATGGAGTGGAGTGGAGTGGAGTGGAGTGGAATGGAATGGAATGGAATGGAACGGAATGCAATGGAATGCAATGGAATGGAAAGGAATGGAATGGAATGGAATGGAATGGAATGGAATGGAATGGACACCAGTAGAATGGAATGGAATGGAATGGAATGGAATGGAATGGAATGGAATGGAATGGAATTCAATGGAATGGAATGGAATGGAATGGAATGGAATGGAATGGAATGGAATTCAATGGAATGGAATGGAATGGAATGGAATTCCATGGAACGGAATGGAATGGAATCGAATGGAATGGAATGGAATGGAATGGAATGGAATGGAATAGAATGGAATCAACCCGAGTAGAACGGAATGGAATGGAATGGAATGGAATGGAATGGAATGGAATGGAATGGAATGGAATGGAATGGAATGGAATGGAATAGAATGGAATCAACCCGAGTAGAACGGAATGGAATGGAATGGAATGTAATGGAATGGAATGGAATGGAATGGAATGGAATGTACCAAAGTAGAACGGAATGGAATGGAATGGAATGGAATGGAATGGAATGGAATGGAATGGAATGGAATGGAATGGAATGGAATGCAATGTACCCGAGTAGAACGGAATGGAATGGAATGGAATGGATTGGAATGGAATGGAATGGAATGGAATGGAATGTAACCGAGTAGAACGGAATGGAATGTAATTGAATGGAATGTAACCGGGTTGAACGGAACGGAATGGAATGGAATGGAATGGAATGGAATGGAATGGAATGGAATTGAGTGCAATGCAATGCAATGGAATGCAATGGAATGGAAAGGAATGGAATGGAATGGAATGGAATCTACCCGGGTAGAACGGAATGGAATGGAATTGAATGGAATGTAACCGAGTAGAACGGAACGGAATGGAATGGAATGGAATGGAATGGAATGCAATGGAATGGAATGGAATGGAATGGAATGGAATGGAATGGAATGGAATGGAATGGACACCAGTAGAATGGAATGGAATGGAATGGAATGGAATGGAATGGAATGGAATGGAATGGAATGGAATCTACCCGAGTAGAACGGAATGGAACGGAATGGAATGGAATGGAATGTACAGGAGCAGAACGGAATGGAATGCAATGGAATGGAATGGAATGTACCCGAGCAGAACGGAAAGGAATGAAATGGAAATGGAAAGGGAATGGAAATGGAACGGGAATGGAAATGGAACGGGAACGCAATTGAAACGGGAATGGAAATGGAACGGGAACGGAAACGGAACGAGAACGGAAATGGAACGGGAACGGAAACGGAACGGGAACGGAAATGGAACGGGAATGGTAACGGAACAGGAATGGAAATGGAACGGGAATGGAAAAGGAACGGGAATGGAAATGGATCGGGAATGGAAATGGAACGGGAATGGTAATGGAACGGGAATGGAAATGGAACGGGAATGGAAAAGAAACGGGAATGGAAATGGAACGGGAATGGAAATGGAATGGGAATGGAAATGGAATGGAATGGAATGGAATGGAATGGAATGGAATGTACCGGAGTGGAGTGGAGTGGAGTGGAGTAGAGTGCACTGGAACGGAATGGAATGGAATGGAATGGAATGGAACGGAACGGAATGTACCTGAGAAGCACGGAATTCCATGGAATGGAATGGAATGGAATGGAATGGAATTCAATGGAATGGAATGGAGTGGAATGGAATGGAATCGAATGGAATTGAATGGAATCGAATGGAATCAAATGGGAACTAATGGAATGGAATGGAATAGAATGGAATCAACCCGAGTAGAACGGAGTGAAATGGAATGGAATGGAATGGGATGGAATGGAATGGAATGGAATCTAATGGAACGGAATTCAATGGAATGGAATGGAATGGAATGGAATGGAATGGAATGGAATGGAATTCAATGGAATCAACCTGAGTAGAACGGAATGGAATGGAATGGAATGGAATGGAATGGAATGGAATGGAATGGAATGGAATGGAATGGAATGTACCAAAGTAGAACGGAATGGAATGGAATGGAATGGAATGGAATGGAATGGAATGGAATGGAATGGAATGTACACGAGTAGAACGGAATGTAATGGAATGGAATGGATTGGAATGGAATGGAATGGAATGGAATGGAATGGAATGTAACCGAGTAGAACGGAATGGAATGTAATTGAATGGAATGTAACCGAGTTGAAAGGAACGGAATGGAATGGAATGGAATGGAATGGAATTCCATGGAATGGAATGGAATGGAATGGAATTCCATGGAATGGAATGGAATGGAATGGAATTCCATGGAATGGAATGGAATGGAATGGAATTCAATGGAATGGAATGGATTGGAATGGAATGGAATGGAATGGAATGGAATGGAATGGAATGAAATGGAATGGAATGGAATAGAATGGAATCAACCTGAGTAGAACGGAATGGAATGGAATGGAATGGAATGGAATGGAATGGAATGGAATGGAATGGAATGGAATGGAATGTACCAAAGTAGAACGGAATGGAATGGAATGGAATGGAATGGAATGGAATGGAATGGAATGGAATGGAATGGAATGGAATGGAATGTACACGAGTAGAACGGAATGTAATGGAATGGAATGGATTGGAATGGAATGGAATGGAATGGAATGGAATGTAACCGAGTAGAACGGAATGGAATGTAATTGAATGGAATGTAACCGAGTTGAACGGAACGGAATGGAATGGAATGGAATGGAATGGAATGGAATGGAATGGAATTGAGTGCAATGCAATGCAATGGAATGCAATGGAATGGAAAGGAATGGAATGGAATGGAATGGAATCTACCCGAGTAGAACGGAATGGAATGGAATTGAATGGAATGTAATCGAGTAGAACGGAACGGAATGGAATGGAATGGAATGGAATGCAATGGAATGGAATGGAATGGAATGGAATGGAATGGAATGGACACCAGTAGAATGGAATGGAATGGAATGGAATGGAATGGAATGGAATCTACCCGAGTAGAACGGAATGGAACGGAATGGAATGGAATGGAATGGACAGGAGCAGAACGGAATGGAATGCAATGGAATGGAATGGAATGTACCCGAGCAGAACGGAATGGAATGAAATGGAAATGGAAAGGGAATGGAAATGGAACGGGAATGGAAATGGAACGGGAACGGAAATGGAACGGGAATGGAAATGGAACGGGAAAGGAAACGGAACGAGAAAGGAAATGGAACGGGAACGGAAACGGAACGGGAACGGAAATGGAACGGGAATGGTAACGGAACGGGAATGGAAATGGAACGGGAATGGAAATGGAACGGGAATGGAAATGGATCGGGAATGGAAATGGAACGGGAATGGTAATGGAACTGGAATGGAAATGGAACGGGAATGGAAAAGAAACGGGAATGGAAATGGAACGGGAATGGAAATGGAATGGGAATGGAAATGGAATGGAATGGAATGGAATGGAATGGAATGGAATGTACCGGAGTGGAGTGGAGTGGAGTGGAGTGGAGTAGAGTGCACTGGAACGGAATGGAATGGAATGGAATGGAACGGAACGGAATGTACCTGCGAAGCACGGAATGGAATGGAATGGAATGGAATGGAATGGAATGTACCGGAGTGGAGTGGAGTGGAATGGAGTGGAGTGGAGTGGAGTGGAGTGGAATGGAATGGAATGGAATGGAACGGAATGCAATGGAATGCAATGGAATGGAAAGGAATGGAATGGAATGGAATGGAATGGAATGGAATGGAATGGAATGGACACCAGTAGAATGGAATGGAATGGAATGGAATGGAATGGAATGGAATGGAATGGAATGGAATTCAATGGAATGGAATGGAATGGAATGGAATGGAATGGAATGGAATGGAATGGAATGGAATTCAATGGAATGGAATGGAATGGAATGGAATTCCATGGAATGGAATGGAATGGAATCGAATGGAATGGAATGGAATGGAATGGAATGGAATGGAATAGAATGGAATCAACCCGAGTAGAACGGAATGGAATGGAATGGAATGGAATGGAATGGAATGGAATGGAATGGAATGGAATGGAATGGAATTCAATGGAATGGAATGGAATGGAATGGAATGGAATGGAATGGAATGGAATGGAATGGAATGGAATGGAATTCAATGGATTGGAATGGAACGGAATGGAATTCAATGGAATGGAATGGAATGGAATGGAATGTAATTCAATGGAATGGAATGGAATGGAATGGAATGGAATGGAATGGAATGGAATTCCATGGAATGGAATGGAATGGAATGGAATTCCATGGAATGGAATGGAATGGAATCGATTGGAATGGAATGGAATGGAATGGAATGGAATGGAATGGAATAGAATGGAATCAACCCGAGTAGAACGGAATGGAATGGAATGGAATGTAATGGAATGGAATGGAATGGAATGGAATGGAATGGAATGTACCAAAGTAGAACGGAATGGAATGGAATGGAATGGAATGGAATGGAATGGAATGGAATGGAATGTACCCGAGTAGAACGGAATTTAATGGAATGGAATGGATTGGAATGGAATGGAATGGAATGGAATGGAATGTAACCGAGTAGAACGGAATGGAATGTAATTGAATGGAATGTAACCGAGTTGAACGGAACGGAATGGAATGGAATGGAATGGAATGGAATGGAATGGAATTGAGTGCAATGCAATGCAATGGAATGCAATGGAATGGAAAGGAATGGAATGGAATGGAATGGAATCTACCCGAGTAGAACGGAATGGAATGGAACTGAATGGAATGTAACCGAGTAGAACGGAACGGAATGGAATGGAATGGAATGGAATGGAATGCAATGGAATGGAATGGAATGGAATGGAATGGAATGGAATGGAATGGAATGGACACCAGTAGAATGGAATGGACTGGAATGGAATGGAATGGAATGGAATGGACAGGAGCAGAACGGAATGGAATGCAATGGAATGGAATGGAATGTACCGGAGCAGAACGGAATGGAATGAAATGGAAATGGAAAGGGAATGGAAATAGAACGGGAATGGAAATGGAACGGGAACGGAAATGGAACGGGAATGGAAATGGAACGGGAACGGAAATGGAACGGGAATGGAAATGGAACGGGAACGGAAACGGAACGAGAACGGAAATGGAGTGGGAACGGAAACGGAACGGGAACGGAAATGGAACGGGAATGGTAACGGAACGGGAATGGAAATGGAACGGGAATGGAAAAGGAACGGGAATGGAAATGGATCGGGAATGGAAATGGAACGGGAATGGTAATGGAACTGGAATGGAAATGGAACGGGAATGGAAAAGAAACGGGAATGGAAATGGAACGGGAATGGAAAAGGAATGGGAATGGAAATGGAATGGAATGGAATGGAATGGAATGGAATGGAATGTACCGGAGTGGAGTTGAGTGGAGTGGAGTGGAGTAGAGTGCACTGGAACGGAATGGAATGGAATGGAATGGAATGGAACGGAACGGAATGTACCCGAGAAGCACGGAATGGAATGGAATGGAATGGAATGGAATGGAATGGAATGGAATGGAATGTACCGGAGTGGAGTGGAGTGGAATGGAGTGGAGTGGAGTGGAGTGGAGTGGAATGGAATGGAATGGAATGGAATGGAATGCAATGGAATGCAATGGAATGGAAAGGAATGGAATGGAATGGAATGGAATGGAATGGAATGGAATGGACACCAGTAGAATGGAATGGAATGGAATGGAATGGAATGGAATGGAATGGAATGGAATGGAATTCAATGGAATGGAATGGAATGGAATGGAATTCTATGGAATGGAATGGAATGGAATTCAATGGAATGGAATGGAATGGAATGGAATTCTATGGAATGGAATGGAGTGGAATCGAATGGAATCGAATGGAATCGAATGGAATCGAATGGAATAGAATGGAATCAACCCGAGTAGAACGGAACGGAACGCAACGGAACGGAACGGAACGGAACGGGATGGAAAGGAACGGAATGGAATGGAATGGAACGGAATTCCATGGAATGGAATGGAATGGAATTCCATGGAATGGAATGGAATGGAATGGAATGGAATGGAATGGAATGGAATTCAATGGAATGGAATGGAATGGATTGGAATGGAATGGAATAGAATGGAATCAACCCGAGTAGAACGGAACGGAACACAACGGAACGGAACGGAACGCAACGGAACGGAACGGAATGGAACGGAACGGAATGGAATGGAATGGAACGGAATTCAATGGAATGGAATGGAATGGAATGGAATTCTATGGAATGGAATGGAATGGAATGGAATGGAATGGAATGGAAATCAATGAAATGGAATGGAATGGAATGGAATGGAATGGAATTCTATGGAATGGAATGGAATGGAACGGAATGGAATGGAATTCTATGGAATGGAATGGAATGGAATGGAATGGAATGGAATGGAATGGAACGGAATTCGATGGAATGGAATGGAATGGAATGGAATGGAATGGAATGGAATGGAATTCAATGGAATGGAAAGGAATGGAATGGAATGGAATGGAATTCAATGGAATGGAATGGAATGGAATGGAACGGAATGGAATTCAATGGAATGGAATGGAATGGCAACGAATGGAATCGAATGCAATCGAATGGAATCGATTGGAATTGAATGGAATCGAATGGAATGGAATGGAATAGAATGGAATCAACCTGAGTAGAACGGAACGGCACGCAACGGAACGGAACGGAACGGAACGGGACGGAACGGAAGGGAATGGAATGGAATGGAACGGAATTCAATGGAATGGAATGGAATGGAATGGAATGGAATGGAATGGAATGGAATGGAATGGAATGGAATAGAATGGAATCAACCCGAGTAGAACGGAACGGAACGCAACGGAACGGAACGGAACGCAACGGAACGGAACGGAACGGAACGGAAAGGAACGGAATGGAATGGAATGGAAAGGAACGGAATTCAATGGAATGGAATGGAATGGAATGGAATTCTATGGAATGGAATGGAATTCAATGGAATGGAATTCAATGGAATGGAATGGAATGGAATGGAATTCAATGGAATGGAATGGAATGGAATGGAATGGAATGGAATTCTATGGAATGGAATGGAATGGAATGGAATGGAATGGAATGGAATGGAATGGAATTGAACGGAATTCTATGGAATGGAATGGAATGGAATTCAATGGAATGGAATGGAATGGAATTCAATGGAATGGAATGGAATGGAATGGAATGGAATTCAAAGGAATGGAAAGGAATGGAATGGAATGGAATGGAATGGAATGGAACGGAATGGAATTCAATGGAATGGAATGGAATGGAATGGAATGGATTGGAATGGAATGGAATGGAATGGAATGGAATTCAATGGAATGGAATGGAATGGAATGGAATGGCAACGAATGGAATCGAATGCAATCGAATGGAATCGATTGGAATCGAATGGAATCGAATGGAATGGAATGGAATAGAATGGAATCAACCTCAGTAGAACGGAACGGCACGCAACGGAACGGAACGGAACGGAACGGGACGGAACGGAAGGGAATGGAATGGAATGGAACGGAATTCAATGGAATGGAATGGAATGGAATGGAATGGAATGGAATGGAATGGAATGCAATGGAATGCAATGGAATGGAAAGGAATGGAATGGAATGGAATGGAATGGAATGGAATGGAATGGAATGGAATGGACAACAGTAGAATGGAATGGAACGGAATGGAATGGAATGGAATGGAATGGAATGGAATGGAATGGAATGGAATGGAATGGAATGGAATGGAATTCAATGGAATGGAATGGAATGGAATGGAATTCAATGCAATGGAATGGAATGGAATGGAATTCCATGGAATGGAATGGAATGGAATGGAATTCTATGGAATGGAATGGAGTGGAATCGAATGGAATCGAATGGAATCGAATGGAATGGAATGGAATAGAATGGAATCAACCCGAGTAGAACGGAGCGGAACGCAACGGAACGGAACGGAACGGAACGGGACGGAACGGAACGGAATGGAATGGAATGGAACGGAATTCCATGGAATGGAATGGAATGGAATGGAATTCAATGGAATGGAATGGAATGGAATGGAATGGAATGGAATGGAATGGAATGGAATTCGATGGAATGGAATGGAATGGATTGGAATGGAATGGAATAGAATGGAATCAACCCGAGTAGAACGGAACGGAACACAACGGAACGGAACGGAACGCAACGGAACGGAACGGAACGGAACGGAACGGAACGGAATGGAATGGAATGGAACGGAATTCAATGGAATGGAATGGAATGGAATGGAATTCTATGGAATGGAATGGAATGGAATGGAATGGAATGGAATTCCATGGAATGGAATGGAATGGAATTCAATGGAATGGAATGGAGTGGAATGGAATGGAATCGAATGGAATTGAATGGAATCGAATGGAATCAAATGGGATCGAATGGAATGGAATGGAATAGAATGGAATCAACCCGAGTAGAACGGAATGAAATGGAATGGAATGGAATGGGATGGAATGGAATGGAATGGAATGGAATGGAACGGAATTCAATGGAATGGAATGGAATGGAATGGAATGGAATGGAATGGAATGGAACGGAATGGAATTCAATGGAATGGAATGGAATGGAATGGAATTCCATGGAATGGAATGGAATGGAATGGAATTCCATGGAATGGAATGGAATGGAATTCCATGGAATGGAATGGAATGGAATGGAATTCCATGGAATGGAATGGAATGGAATGGAATTCAATGGAATGGAATGGATTGGAATGGAATGGAATGGAATGGAATGGAATGGAATGAAATGGAATGGAATGGAATAGAATGGAATCAACCTGAGTAGAACGGAATGGAATGGAATGGAATGGAATGGAATGGAATGGAATGGAATGGAATGGAATGGAATGGAATGGAATGGAATGGAATGTACCAAAGTAGAACGGAATGGAATGGAATGGAATGGAATGGAATGGAATGGAATGGAATGGAATGGAATGGAATGGAAAGGAATGGAATGGAATGGAATGTACACGAGTAGAACGGAATGTAATGGAATGGAATGGATTGGAATGGAATGGAATGGAATGGAATGGAATGTAACCGAGTAGAACGGAATGGAATGTAATTGAATGGAATGTAACCGAGTTGAACGGAACGGAATGGAATGGAATGGAATGGAATGGAATGGAATGGAATGGAATGGAACTGAGTGCAATGCAATGCAATGGAATGCAATGGAATGGAAAGGAATGGAATGGAATGGAATGGAATCTACCCGAGTAGAACGGAATGGAATGGAATTGAATGGAATGTAATCGAGTAGAACGGAACGGAATGGAATGGAATGGAATGGAATGCAATGGAATGGAATGGAATGGAATGGAATGGAATGGAATGGACACCAGTAGAATGGAATGGAATGGAATGGAATGGAATGGAATGGAATGGAATGGAATCTACCCGAGTAGAACGGAATGGAACGGAATGGAATGGAATGGAATGGACAGGAGCAGAACGGAATGGAATGCAATGGAATGGAATGGAATGTACCCGAGCAGAACGGAATGGAATGAAATGGAAATGGAAAGGGAATGGAAATGGAACGGGAATGGAAATGGAACGGGAATGGTAATGGAACTGGAATGGAAATGGAACGGGAATGGAAAAGAAACGGGAATGGAAATGGAACGGGAATGGAAATGGAATGGGAATGGAAATGGAATGGAATGGAATAGAATGGAATGGAATGGAATGTACCGGAGTGGAGTGGAGTGGAGTGGAGTGGAGTGGAGTAGAGTGCACTGGAACGGAATGGAATGGAATGGAAAGGAATGGAACGGAACGGAATGTACCCGAGAAGCACGGAATGGAATGGAATGGAATGGAATGGAATGGAATGGAATGTACCGGAGTGGAGTGGAGTGGAATGGAGTGGAGTGGAGTGGAATGGAATGGAATGGAATGGAATGGAATGGAATGGAATGGAATGCAATGGAATGCAATGGAATGGAAAGGAATGGAATGGAATGGAATGGAATGGAATGGAATGGAATGGAATGGAATGGAATGGACACCAGTAGAATGGAATGGAATGGAATGGAATGGAATGGAATGGAATGGAATGGAATTCAATGGAATGGAATGGAATGGAAAGGAATTCAATGGAATGGAATGGAATGGAATTCAATGGAATGGAATGGAATGGAATGGAATTCTATGGAATGGAATGGAGTGGAATCGAATGGAATCGAATGGAATCGAATGGAATGGAATGGAATAGAATGGAATCAACCCGAGTAGAACGGAAAGGAACGCAACGGAACGGAACGGAACGGAACGGGACGGAACGGAACGGAATGGAATGGAATGGAACGGAATTCCATGGAATGGAATGGAATGGAATGGAATTCAATGGAATGGAATGGAATGGAATGGAATGGAATTCAATGGAATGGAATGGAATGGAATGGAATGGAATGGAATTCAATGGAATGGAATTCAATGGAATTCAATGGAATGGAATGCAATGGAATGGAATGGAATGGAATGGAATGGAATGGAATTCAATGGAATAGAATGGAATGGAATGGAATGGAAACGAATGGAATCGAATGGAATCGAATGGAATCGAATGGAATCGAATGGAATGGAATGGAATAGAATGGAATCAACCCGAGTAGAACGGAATGGAATGGAATGGAATGGAATGGAATGGAATGGAATGGAATGGAATGGAATGAAATGTTATGGAATGGAATGGAATGGAATTCAATGCAATTCAATTGAATGGAATGGAAGGGAATGGAATGGAGTGGAGTGGAGTGGAGTGGAGTGGAGTGGAATGGAATGGAGTGGAATGGAATGGAATGGAATGGAATGGAATGGAATGGAATGGAATTCAATTTAATGGAATGGAAGGGAGTGGAATGGAGTGGAGTGGAGTGGAGTGGAGTGCAGTGGAGAGGAATGGAATGGAGTGGAATGGAATGGAATGGAATGGAATGGAATGGAATGGAATGGAATTCAATGGAGTGGAATGGAATGGAATGGAATGGAATGGAATGGAATGGAATTCAATGCAATGGAATGGAATGGAATCGAATGGAGTCAAATGGAATGGAATGGAATAGAATGGAATCAACCCGAGTAGAACGGAATGGAACGCAACGGAACGGAACGGAACGGAACGGAACGGAATGGAATGTAATGGAATGGAATGGAATGGAATGGAATGGAGTGGAATGGAATGCAATGGAATGGAATGGAATGGAATGGAATGGAATGGAATGGAGTCGAATGGAATCGAATGGAATGGAATGGAATAGAATGGAATCAACCCGAGTAGAACGGTACGGAACGGAACGGAACGGAACGGAACGGAACGGAATGGAATGATCAACCCGTGTAGAATGGAATGGAATGGAATTGAATAGAATGGAATCAACCCTAGTTGAACGGAACGGAACGCAACGGAACGGAATGGAACGGAATGGAATGGAATGGAAAGGAACGGAATTCAATGGAATGGAATGGAATGGAATGGAATTCTATGGAATGGAATGGAATTCCATGGAATGGAATGGAATGGAATGGAATGGAATGGAATGGAATGGAATGGAATGGAATTCAATGGAATGGAATGGAATGGAATGGAATGGAATTCAATGGAATGGAATGGAATGGAATGGAATGGAATGGAATGGAATCGAATGGAATCGAATGGAGTCGAATGGAATCGAATGGAATCGAATGGAATGGAATGGAATAGAATGCAATCAACCCGAGTAGAATGGAATGGAATGGAATGGAATGGGATGGAATGGAATAGAATGGAATGGAATGGAATGGAATGGAATTCAAATGGAATGGAATGGAATGGAATTCTATGGAATGGAATGGAGTGGAATCGAATGGAATCGAATGGAATCGAATGGAATCGAATGGGATCGAATGGAATGGAATGGAATAGAATGGAATCAACCCGAGTAGAACGGAGCGGAACGCAACGGAACGGAACGGAACGGAACGGAACGGAAAGGATTGGAATGGAATGGAATGGAACGGAATTCAAAGGAATGGAATGGAACAGAATGGAATTCAATGGAAAGGAATGGAATGGAATGGAATGGAATTCAATGGAATGGAATGGAATGGAATGGAATGGAATGGAATGGAATGGAATGGAATGGAACGGAATTCTATGGAAAGGAATGGAATGGAATTCAATGGAATGGAATGGAATGGAATGGAACGGAATTCAATGGAATGGAATGGAATGGAATGGAATTCAATGGAATGGAATGGAATGGAATGGAATGGAATGGAATGGGATGGAATGGAATGGAATGGAATGGAATGGAATGGAATTCAAAGGAATGGAATGGAATGGAATGGAATGGAATGGAATGGAATTCAATGGAATGGAATGGAGTGGAATCGAATGGAATCGAATGGAATCGAATGAGATCGAATGGAATGGAATGGCATAGAATGGAATCAACCCGAGTAGAACGGAATGGAATGGAATGGAATGGAATGGAATGGAATGGAATGGAATTCAATGGAATGGAATGGAATGGAATGGAATGGAATGGAATGGAATGGAATGGAATGGAATCAACCCGAGTAGAACGGAACGGCACGCAACGGAACGGAACGGAATGGAATATAATGCAACGGAATTCAATGGAATGGAATGGAATGGAATGGAATTCAATGGAATCGAATGGAATCGAATGGAATCGATTGGAATCGAATGGAATCGAATAGAATGGAATGGAATAGAATTTAATCAACCCGAGTAGAAAGGAACGGAACGCAACGGAACGGAACGGAACGGAACGGGACGGAACGGAACGGAATGGAATGGAATGGAACGGAATTCAATTGAATGGAATGGAATGGAATGGAATTCAATGGAATGGAATGGAATGGAATGGAATGGAATTCAATGAATGGAATGGAATGGAATGGAATGGAATGGAATGGAATGGAATGGAATTCAATGGAATGGAATGGAGTGGAATGGAATGGAATCGAATGGAATTGAATGGAATCGAATGGAATCAAATGGGATCGAATGGAATGGAATGGAATAGAATGGAATCAACCCGAGTAGAACGGAATGGAATGGAATGGAATGGAATGGGATGGAATGGAATGGAATGGAATGGAATGGAATTCAATGGAATGGAATGGAATGGAATGGAATGGAATGGAATGGAATGGAATGGAATGGAATTCAATGGAATGGAATGGAACGGAATGGAATTCAATGGAATGGAATGGAATGGAATGGAATGGAATTCAATGGAATGGAATGGAATGGAATGGAATGGAATGGAATGGAATGGAATTCCATGGAATGGAATGGAATGGAATGGAATTCCATGGAATGGAATGGAATGGAATCGATTGGAATGGAATGGAATGGAATGGAATGGAATGGAATGGAATGGAATAGAATGGAATCAACCCGAGTAGAACGGAATGGAATGGAATGGAATGTAATGGAATGGAATGGAATGGAATGGAATGGAATGGAATGTACCAAAGTAGAACGGAATGGAATGGAATGGAATGGAATGGAATGGAATGGAATGGAATGGAATGGAATGGAATGTACCCGAGTAGAACGGAATTTAATGGAATGGAATGGATTGGAATGGAATGGAATGGAATGGAATGGAATGTAACCGAGTAGAACGGAATGGAATGTAATTGAATGGAATGTAACCGAGTTGAACGGAACGGAATGGAATGGAATGGAATGGAATGGAATGGAATGGAATGGAATTGAGTGCAATGCAATGCAATGGAATGCAATGGAATGGAAAGGAATGGAATGGAATGGAATGGAATGGAATCTACCCGAGTAGAACGGAATGGAATGGAATTGAATGGAATGTAACCGAGTAGAACGGAACGGAATGGAATGGAATGGAATGGAATGGAATGCAATGGAATGGAATGGAATGGAATGGAATGGAATGGAATGGAATGGAATGGACACCAGTAGAATGGAATGGAATGGAATGGAATGGAATGGAATGGAATGGAATGGAATGGAATCTACCCGAGCAGAACGGAATGGAACGGAATGGAATGGAATGGAATGGACAGGAGCAGAACGGAATGGAATGCAATGGAATGGAATGGAATGTACCGGAGCAGAACGGAATGGAATGAAATGGAAATGGAAAGGGAATGGAAATGGAACGGGAACGGAAATGGAACGGGAACGGAAATGGAACGGGAATGGAAATGGAACGGGAACGGAAACGGAACGAGAACGGAAATGGAACGGGAACGGAAACGGAACGGGAACGGAAATGGAACGGGAATGGTAACGGAACGGGAATGGAAATGGAACGGGAATGGAAAAGGAACGGGAATGGAAATGGATCGGGAATGGAAATGGAACGGGAATGGTAATGGAACTGGAATGGAAATGGAACGGGAATGGAAAAGAAACGGGAATGGAAATGGAACGGGAATGGAAATGGAATGGGAATGGAAATGGAATGGAATGGAATGGAATGGAATGGAATGGAATGTACCGGAGTGGAGTGGAGTGGAGTGGAGTGGAGTAGAGTGCACTGGAACGGAATGGAATGGAATGGAATGGAATGGAACGGAACGGAATGTACCCGAGAAGCACGGAATGGAATGGAATGGAATGGAATGGAATGGAATGGAATGTACCGGAGTGGAGTGGAGTGGAATGGAGTGGAGTGGAGTGGAGTGGAGTGGAATGGAATGGAATGGAATGGAATGGAATGGAATGCAATGGAATGCAATGGAATGGAAAGGAATGGAATGGAATGGAATGGAATGGAATGGAATGGAATGGAATGGACACCAGTAGAATGGAATGGAATGGAATGGAATGGAATGGAATGGAATGGAATGGAATGGAATTCAATGGAATGGAATGGAATGGAATGGAATTCTATGGAATGGAATGGAATGGAATTCAATGGAATGGAATGGAATGGAATGGAATTCTATGGAATGGAATGGAGTGGAATCGAATGGAATCGAATGGAATCGAATGGAATGGAACGGAATAGAATGGAATCAACCCGAGTAGAACGGAACGGAACGCAACGGAACGGAACGGAACGGAACGGGACGGAACGGAACGGAATGGAATGGAATGGAACGGAATTCCATGGAATGGAATGGAATGGAATGGAATTCAATGGAATGGAATGGAATGGAATGGAATGGAATGGAATGGAATGGAATGGAATTCGATGGAATGGAATGGAATGGATTGGAATGGAATGGAATAGAATGGAATCAACCCGAGTAGAACGGAACGGAACACAACGGAACGGAACGGAACGCAACGGAACGGAACGGAACGGAACGGAACGGAACGGAATGGAATGGAATGGAACGGAATTCAATGGAATGGAATGGAATGGAATGGAATTCTATGGAATGGAATGGAATGGAATGGAATGGAATGGAATTCCATGGAATGGAATGGAATGGAATTCAATGGAATGGAATGGAGTGGAATGGAATGGAATCGAATGGAATTGAATGGAATCGAATGGAATCAAATGGGATCGAATGGAATGGAATGGAATAGAATGGAATCAACCCGAGTAGAACGGAATGAAATGGAATGGAATGGAATGGGATGGAATGGAATGGAATGGAATGGAATGGAACGGAATTCAATGGAATGGAATGGAATGGAATGGAATGGAATGGAATGGAATGGAACGGAATGGAATTCAATGGAATGGAATGGAATGGAATGGAATTCCATGGAATGGAATGGAATGGAATGGAATTCCATGGAATGGAATGGAATGGAATTCCATGGAATGGAATGGAATGGAATGGAATTCCATGGAATGGAATGGAATGGAATGGAATTCAATGGAATGGAATGGATTGGAATGGAATGGAATGGAATGGAATGGAATGGAATGAAATGGAATGGAATGGAATAGAATGGAATCAACCTGAGTAGAACGGAATGGAATGGAATGGAATGGAATGGAATGGAATGGAATGGAATGGAATGGAATGGAATGGAATGGAATGGAATGGAATGTACCAAAGTAGAACGGAATGGAATGGAATGGAATGGAATGGAATGGAATGGAATGGAATGGAATGGAATGGAATGGAAAGGAATGGAATGGAATGGAATGTACACGAGTAGAACGGAATGTAATGGAATGGAATGGATTGGAATGGAATGGAATGGAATGGAATGGAATGTAACCGAGTAGAACGGAATGGAATGTAATTGAATGGAATGTAACCGAGTTGAACGGAACGGAATGGAATGGAATGGAATGGAATGGAATGGAATGGAATGGAATGGAACTGAGTGCAATGCAATGCAATGGAATGCAATGGAATGGAAAGGAATGGAATGGAATGGAATGGAATCTACCCGAGTAGAACGGAATGGAATGGAATTGAATGGAATGTAATCGAGTAGAACGGAACGGAATGGAATGGAATGGAATGGAATGCAATGGAATGGAATGGAATGGAATGGAATGGAATGGAATGGACACCAGTAGAATGGAATGGAATGGAATGGAATGGAATGGAATGGAATGGAATGGAATCTACCCGAGTAGAACGGAATGGAACGGAATGGAATGGAATGGAATGGACAGGAGCAGAACGGAATGGAATGCAATGGAATGGAATGGAATGTACCCGAGCAGAACGGAATGGAATGAAATGGAAATGGAAAGGGAATGGAAATGGAACGGGAATGGAAATGGAACGGGAATGGTAATGGAACTGGAATGGAAATGGAACGGGAATGGAAAAGAAACGGGAATGGAAATGGAACGGGAATGGAAATGGAATGGGAATGGAAATGGAATGGAATGGAATAGAATGGAATGGAATGGAATGTACCGGAGTGGAGTGGAGTGGAGTGGAGTGGAGTGGAGTAGAGTGCACTGGAACGGAATGGAATGGAATGGAAAGGAATGGAACGGAACGGAATGTACCCGAGAAGCACGGAATGGAATGGAATGGAATGGAATGGAATGGAATGGAATGTACCGGAGTGGAGTGGAGTGGAATGGAGTGGAGTGGAGTGGAATGGAATGGAATGGAATGGAATGGAATGGAATGGAATGGAATGCAATGGAATGCAATGGAATGGAAAGGAATGGAATGGAATGGAATGGAATGGAATGGAATGGAATGGAATGGAATGGAATGGACACCAGTAGAATGGAATGGAATGGAATGGAATGGAATGGAATGGAATGGAATGGAATTCAATGGAATGGAATGGAATGGAAAGGAATTCAATGGAATGGAATGGAATGGAATTCAATGGAATGGAATGGAATGGAATGGAATTCTATGGAATGGAATGGAGTGGAATCGAATGGAATCGAATGGAATCGAATGGAATGGAATGGAATAGAATGGAATCAACCCGAGTAGAACGGAAAGGAACGCAACGGAACGGAACGGAACGGAACGGGACGGAACGGAACGGAATGGAATGGAATGGAACGGAATTCCATGGAATGGAATGGAATGGAATGGAATTCAATGGAATGGAATGGAATGGAATGGAATGGAATGGAATGGAATTCAATGGAATGGAATGGAATGGAATGGAATGGAATGGAATTCAATGGAATGGAATTCAATGGAATTCAATGGAATGGAATGCAATGGAATGGAATGGAATGGAATGGAATGGAATGGAATTCAATGGAATAGAATGGAATGGAATGGAATGGAAACGAATGGAATCGAATGGAATCGAATGGAATCGAATGGAATCGAATGGAATGGAATGGAATAGAATGGAATCAACCCGAGTAGAACGGAATGGAATGGAATGGAATGGAATGGAATGGAATGGAATGGAATGGAATGGAATGGAATGAAATGTTATGGAATGGAATGGAATGGAATTCAATGCAATTCAATTGAATGGAATGGAAGGGAATGGAATGGAGTGGAGTGGAGTGGAGTGGAGTGGAGTGGAATGGAATGGAGTGGAATGGAATGGAATGGAATGGAATGGAATGGAATGGAATGGAATTCAATTTAATGGAATGGAAGGGAGTGGAATGGAGTGGAGTGGAGTGGAGTGGAGTGCAGTGGAGAGGAATGGAATGGAGTGGAATGGAATGGAATGGAATGGAATGGAATGGAATGGAATGGAATTCAATGGAGTGGAATGGAATGGAATGGAATGGAATGGAATGGAATGGAATTCAATGCAATGGAATGGAATGGAATCGAATGGAGTCAAATGGAATGGAATGGAATAGAATGGAATCAACCCGAGTAGAACGGAATGGAACGCAACGGAACGGAACGGAACGGAACGGAACGGAATGGAATGTAATGGAATGGAATGGAATGGAATGGAATGGAGTGGAATGGAATGCAATGGAATGGAATGGAATGGAATGGAATGGAATGGAATGGAGTCGAATGGAATCGAATGGAATGGAATGGAATAGAATGGAATCAACCCGAGTAGAACGGTACGGAACGGAACGGAACGGAACGGAACGGAACGGAATGGAATGATCAACCCGTGTAGAATGGAATGGAATGGAATTGAATAGAATGGAATCAACCCTAGTTGAACGGAACGGAACGCAACGGAACGGAATGGAACGGAATGGAATGGAATGGAAAGGAACGGAATTCAATGGAATGGAATGGAATGGAATGGAATTCTATGGAATGGAATGGAATTCCATGGAATGGAATGGAATGGAATGGAATGGAATGGAATGGAATGGAATGGAATGGAATTCAATGGAATGGAATGGAATGGAATGGAATGGAATTCAATGGAATGGAATGGAATGGAATGGAATGGAATGGAATGGAATCGAATGGAATCGAATGGAGTCGAATGGAATCGAATGGAATCGAATGGAATGGAATGGAATAGAATGCAATCAACCCGAGTAGAATGGAATGGAATGGAATGGAATGGGATGGAATGGAATAGAATGGAATGGAATGGAATGGAATGGAATTCAAATGGAATGGAATGGAATGGAATTCTATGGAATGGAATGGAGTGGAATCGAATGGAATCGAATGGAATCGAATGGAATCGAATGGGATCGAATGGAATGGAATGGAATAGAATGGAATCAACCCGAGTAGAACGGAGCGGAACGCAACGGAACGGAACGGAACGGAACGGAACGGAAAGGATTGGAATGGAATGGAATGGAACGGAATTCAAAGGAATGGAATGGAACAGAATGGAATTCAATGGAAAGGAATGGAATGGAATGGAATGGAATTCAATGGAATGGAATGGAATGGAATGGAATGGAATGGAATGGAATGGAATGGAATGGAACGGAATTCTATGGAAAGGAATGGAATGGAATTCAATGGAATGGAATGGAATGGAATGGAACGGAATTCAATGGAATGGAATGGAATGGAATGGAATTCAATGGAATGGAATGGAATGGAATGGAATGGAATGGAATGGGATGGAATGGAATGGAATGGAATGGAATGGAATGGAATTCAAAGGAATGGAATGGAATGGAATGGAATGGAATGGAATGGAATTCAATGGAATGGAATGGAGTGGAATCGAATGGAATCGAATGGAATCGAATGAGATCGAATGGAATGGAATGGCATAGAATGGAATCAACCCGAGTAGAACGGAATGGAATGGAATGGAATGGAATGGAATGGAATGGAATGGAATTCAATGGAATGGAATGGAATGGAATGGAATGGAATGGAATGGAATGGAATGGAATGGAATCAACCCGAGTAGAACGGAACGGCACGCAACGGAACGGAACGGAATGGAATATAATGCAACGGAATTCAATGGAATGGAATGGAATGGAATGGAATTCAATGGAATCGAATGGAATCGAATGGAATCGATTGGAATCGAATGGAATCGAATAGAATGGAATGGAATAGAATTTAATCAACCCGAGTAGAAAGGAACGGAACGCAACGGAACGGAACGGAACGGAACGGGACGGAACGGAACGGAATGGAATGGAATGGAACGGAATTCAATTGAATGGAATGGAATGGAATGGAATTCAATGGAATGGAATGGAATGGAATGGAATGGAATTCAATGAATGGAATGGAATGGAATGGAATGGAATGGAATGGAATGGAATGGAATTCAATGGAATGGAATGGAGTGGAATGGAATGGAATCGAATGGAATTGAATGGAATCGAATGGAATCAAATGGGATCGAATGGAATGGAATGGAATAGAATGGAATCAACCCGAGTAGAACGGAATGGAATGGAATGGAATGGAATGGGATGGAATGGAATGGAATGGAATGGAATGGAATTCAATGGAATGGAATGGAATGGAATGGAATGGAATGGAATGGAATGGAATGGAATGGAATTCAATGGAATGGAATGGAACGGAATGGAATTCAATGGAATGGAATGGAATGGAATGGAATGGAATTCAATGGAATGGAATGGAATGGAATGGAATGGAATGGAATGGAATGGAATTCCATGGAATGGAATGGAATGGAATGGAATTCCATGGAATGGAATGGAATGGAATCGATTGGAATGGAATGGAATGGAATGGAATGGAATGGAATGGAATGGAATAGAATGGAATCAACCCGAGTAGAACGGAATGGAATGGAATGGAATGTAATGGAATGGAATGGAATGGAATGGAATGGAATGGAATGTACCAAAGTAGAACGGAATGGAATGGAATGGAATGGAATGGAATGGAATGGAATGGAATGGAATGGAATGGAATGTACCCGAGTAGAACGGAATTTAATGGAATGGAATGGATTGGAATGGAATGGAATGGAATGGAATGGAATGTAACCGAGTAGAACGGAATGGAATGTAATTGAATGGAATGTAACCGAGTTGAACGGAACGGAATGGAATGGAATGGAATGGAATGGAATGGAATGGAATGGAATTGAGTGCAATGCAATGCAATGGAATGCAATGGAATGGAAAGGAATGGAATGGAATGGAATGGAATGGAATCTACCCGAGTAGAACGGAATGGAATGGAATTGAATGGAATGTAACCGAGTAGAACGGAACGGAATGGAATGGAATGGAATGGAATGGAATGCAATGGAATGGAATGGAATGGAATGGAATGGAATGGAATGGAATGGAATGGACACCAGTAGAATGGAATGGAATGGAATGGAATGGAATGGAATGGAATGGAATGGAATGGAATCTACCCGAGCAGAACGGAATGGAACGGAATGGAATGGAATGGAATGGACAGGAGCAGAACGGAATGGAATGCAATGGAATGGAATGGAATGTACCGGAGCAGAACGGAATGGAATGAAATGGAAATGGAAAGGGAATGGAAATGGAACGGGAACGGAAATGGAACGGGAACGGAAATGGAACGGGAATGGAAATGGAACGGGAACGGAAACGGAACGAGAACGGAAATGGAACGGGAACGGAAACGGAACGGGAACGGAAATGGAACGGGAATGGTAACGGAACGGGAATGGAAATGGAACGGGAATGGAAAAGGAACGGGAATGGAAATGGATCGGGAATGGAAATGGAACGGGAATGGTAATGGAACTGGAATGGAAATGGAACGGGAATGGAAAAGAAACGGGAATGGAAATGGAACGGGAATGGAAATGGAATGGGAATGGAAATGGAATGGAATGGAATGGAATGGAATGGAATGGAATGTACCGGAGTGGAGTGGAGTGGAGTGGAGTGGAGTAGAGTGCACTGGAACGGAATGGAATGGAATGGAATGGAATGGAACGGAACGGAATGTACCCGAGAAGCACGGAATGGAATGGAATGGAATGGAATGGAATGGAATGGAATGTACCGGAGTGGAGTGGAGTGGAATGGAGTGGAGTGGAGTGGAGTGGAGTGGAATGGAATGGAATGGAATGGAATGGAATGGAATGCAATGGAATGCAATGGAATGGAAAGGAATGGAATGGAATGGAATGGAATGGAATGGAATGGACACCAGTAGAATGGAATGGAATGGAATGGAATGGAATGGAATGGAATGGAATGGAATGGAATTCAATGGAATGGAATGGAATGGAATGGAATTCTATGGAATGGAATGGAATGGAATTCAATGGAATGGAATGGAATGGAATGGAATTCTATGGAATGGAATGGAGTGGAATCGAATGGAATCGAATGGAATCGAATGGAATGGAACGGAATAGAATGGAATCAACCCGAGTAGAACGGAACGGAACGCAACGGAACGGAACGGAACGGAACGGGATGGAAAGGAACGGAATGGAATGGAATGGAACGGAATTCCATGGAATGGAATGGAGTGGAATTCCATGGAATGGAATGGAATGGAATGGAATGGAATGGAATGGAATGGAATTCAATGGAATGGAATGGAATGGATTGGAATGGAATGGAATAGAATGGAATCAACCCGAGTAGAACGGAACGGAACACAACGGAACGGAACGGAACGCAACGGAACGGAACGGAATGGAACGGAACGGAATGGAATGGAATGGAACGGAATTCAATGGAATGGAATGGAATGGAATGGAATTCTATGGAATGGAATGGAATGGAATGGAATGGAATGGAATGGAATGGAATGGAAATCAATGAAATGGAATGGAATGGAATGGAATGGAATGGAATTCTATGGAATGGAAAGGAATGGAACGGAATGGAATGGAATTCTATGGAATGGAATGGAATGGAATGGAATGGAATGGAACGGAATTCGATGGAATGGAATGGAATGGAATGGAATGGAATGGAATTCAATGGAATGGAAAGGAATGGAATGGAATGGAATGGAATGGAACGGAATGGAATTCAATGGAATGGAATGGAATGGCAACGAATGGAATCGAATGCAATCGAATGGAATCGATTGGAATCGAATGGAATCGAATGGAATGGAATGGAATAGAATGGAATCAACCTGAGTAGAACGGAACGGCACGCAACGGAACGGAACGGAACGGAACGGGACGGAACGGAAGGGAATGGAATGGAATGGAACGGAATTCAATGGAATGGAATGGAATGGAATGGAATGGAATGGAATGGAATGGAATGGAATGGAATGGAATAGAATGGAATCAACCCGAGTAGAACGGAACGGAACGCAACGGAACGGAACGGAACGCAACGGAACGGAACGGAACGGAACGGAAAGGAACGGAATGGAATGGAATGGAAAGGAACGGAATTCAATGGAATGGAATGGAATGGAATGGAATTCTATGGAATGGAATGGAATTCAATGGAATGGAATGGAATGGAATGGAATGGAATGGAATGGAATTCAATGGAATGGAATGGAATGGAATGGAATGGAATGGAATTCTATGGAATGGAATGGAATGGAATGGAATGGAATGGAATTGAACGGAATTCTATGGAATGGAATGGAATGGAATTCAATGGAATGGAATGGAATGGAATGGAATGGAATTCAATGGAATGGAATGGAATGGAATGGAATGGAATGGAATGGAATTCAAAGGAATGGAAAGGAATGGAATGGAATGGAATGGAATTCAATGGAATGGAATGGAATGGAATGGAGCGGAATGGAATTCAATGGAATGGAATGGAATGGAATGGAATGGATTGGAATGGAATGGAATGGAATGGAATGGAATTCAATGGAATGGAATGGAATGGAATGGAATGGAATGGAATTCCATGGAATGGAATGGAATGGAATGGAATCGAATGGAATCGAATGGAATCGAATGGAATCGAATGGAATCGAATGGAATAGAATGCAAACCCGAGTAGAATGGAATGGAATGGAATGGAATGGAATGGAATGGAATGGAATGGAATAGAATGGAATGGAATGGAATGGAATGGAATTCAAATGGAATGGAACGGAATGGAATTCTATGGAATGGAATGGAGTGGAATCGAATGGAATCGAATGGAATCGAATGGGATCGAATGGTATGGAATGGAATAGAATGGAATCAACCCGAGTAGAACGGAGCGGAACACAACGGAACGGAACGGAACGGAACGGAACGGAAAGGAATGGAATGGAATGGAATGGAACGGAATTCAAAGGAATGGAATGGAACAGAATGGAATTCAATGGAATGGAATGGAATGGAATGGAATGGAATTCAATGGAATGGAATGGAATGGAATGGAATGGAATGGAATGGAATGGAATGGAATGGAACGGAACGGAATTCTATGGAATAGAATGGAATGGAATTCTATGGAATGGAATGGAATGGAATGGAATGGAATGGAACGGAATTCAATGGAATGGAATGGAATGGAATGGAATTCAACGGAATGGAATGGAATTCAATGGAATGGAATGGAATGGAATGGAATGGAATGGAATGGAATGGAATGGAATGGAATGGAATGGAATTCAATGGAATGGAATGGAATGGAATGGAATTCCATGGAATGGAATGGAATGGAATCGAATGGAAAGAAATGGAATGGAATGGAATGGAATGGAATAGAATGGAATCAACCCGAGTAGAACGGAATGGAATGGAATGGAATGTAATGTAATGGAATGGAATGGAATGGAATGGAATGGAATGTACCAAAGTAGAACGGAATGGAATGGAATGGAATGGAATGGAATGGAATGGAATGGAATGGAATGCAATGTACCCGAGTAGAACGGAATGGAATGAAATGGAATGGATTGGAATGGAATGGAATGGAATGGAATGGAATGTAACCGAGTAGAACGGAATGGAATGTAATTGAATGGAATGTAACCGGGTTGAACGGAACGGAATGGAATGGAATGGAATGGAATGGAATGGAATGGAATGGAATGGAATTGAGTGCAATGCAATGCAATGGAATGCAATGGAATGGAAAGGAATGGAATGGAATGGAATGGAATCTACCCGAGTAGAACGGAATGGAATGGAATTGAATGGAATGTAACCGAGTAGAACGGAACGGAATGGAATGGAATGGAATGGAATGGAATGCAATGGAATGGAATGGAATGGAATGGAATGGAATGGAATGGACACCAGTAGAATGGAATGGAATGGAATGGAATGGAATGGAATGGAATGGAATGGAATGGAATCTACCCGAGTTGAACGGAATGGAACGGAATGGAATGGAATGGAATGGACAGGAGCAGAACGGAATGGAATGCAATGGAATGGAATGGAATGTACCCGAGCAGAACGGAAAGGAATGAAATGGAAATGGAAAGGGAATGGAAATGGAACGGGAATGGAAATGGAACGGGAACGCAATTGAAACGGGAATGGAAATGGAACGGGAACGGAAACGGAACGAGAACGGAAATGGAACGGGAACGGAAACGGAACGGGAACGGAAATGGAACGGGAATGGTAACGGAACAGGAATGGAAATGGAACGGGAATGGAAAAGGAACGGGAATGGAAATGGATCGGGAATGGAAATGGAACGGGAATGGTAATGGAACGGGAATGGAAATGGAACGGGAATGGAAAAGAAACGGGAATGGAAATGGAACGGGAATGGAAATGGAATGGGAATGGAAATGGAATGGAATGGAATGGAATGGAATGGAATGGAATGTACCGGAGTGGAGTGGAGTGGAGTGGAGTAGAGTGCACTGGAACGGAATGGAATGGAATGGAATGGAATGGAACGGAACGGAATGTACCTGAGAAGCACGGAATGGAATGGAATAGAATGGAATGGAATGGAATGGAATGGAATGGAATGTACCGGAGTGGAGTGGAGTGGAATGGAGTGTACTGGAGTGGTGTGGAGTGGAATGGAATGGAATGGAATGGAATGGAATGGAATGGAATGGACACCAGTAGAATGGAATGGAATGGAATGGAATGGAATGGAATGGAATGGAATGGAATGGAATGGAATGGAATGGAATCTACCCGAGTTGAACGGAATGGAACGGAATGGAATGGAATGGAATGGACAGGAGTAGAACGGAATGGAATGCAATGGAATGGAATGGAATGTACCCGAGCAGAACGGAAAAGAATGAAATGGAAATGGAAAGGGAATGGAAATGGAACGGGAATGGAAATGGAACGGGAACGCAATTGAAACGGGAATGGAAATGGAACGGGAACGGAAACGGAACGAGAACGGAAATGGAACGGGAACGGAAACGGAACGGGAACGGAAATGGAACGGGAATGGTAACGGAACAGGAATGGAAATGGAACGGGAATGGAAAAGGAACGGGAATGGAAATGGATCGGGAATGGAAATGGAACGGGAATGGTAATGGAACGGGAATGGAAATGGAACGGGAATGGAAAAGAAACGGGAATGGAAATGGAACGGGAATGGAAATGGAATGGGAATGGAAATGGAATGGAATGGAATGGAATGGAATGGAATGTACCGGAGTGGAGTGGAGTGGAGTGGAGTAGAGTGCACTGGAACGGAATGGAATGGAATGGAATGGAATGGAACGGAATGGAATGTACCTGAGAAGCACGGAATGGAATGGAATGGAATGGAATGGAATGGAATGGAATGGAATGTACCGGAGTGGAGTGGAGTGGAATGGAGTGGACTGGAGTGGTGTGGAGTGGAATGGAATGGAATGGAATGGAATGGAATGGAATGGAATGGAATGGAATGGAATGCAATGGAATGCAATGGAATGGAAAGGAATGGAATGGAATGGAATGGAATGGAATGGAATGGAATGGAATGGAATGGAATGGACAACAGTAGAATGGAATGGAACGGAATGGAATGGAATGGAATGGAATGGAATGGAATGGAATGGAATGGAATGGAATTCAATGGAATGGAATGGAATGGAATGGAATTCAATGGAATGGAATGGAATGGAATGGAATTCCATGGAATGGAATGGAATGGAATGGAATTCAATGGAATGGAATGGAGTGGAATGGAATGGAATCGAATGGAATTGAATGGAATCGAATGGAATCAAATGGGATCGAATGGAATGGAATGGAATAGAATGGAATCAACCCGAGTAGAACGGAATGAAATGGAATGGAAAGGAATGGGATGGAATGGAATGGAATGGAATCTAATGGAACGGAATTCAATGGAAAGGAATGGAATGGAATGGAATGGAATGGAATGGAATGGAATTCAATGGAATCAACCTGAGTAGAACGGAATGGAATGGAATGGAATGGAATGGAATGGAATGGAATGGAATGGAATGGAATGGAATGGAATGTACCAAAGTAGAACGGAATGGAATGGAATGGAATGGAATGGAATGGAATGGAATGGAATGGAATGGAATGGAATGGAATGTACACGAGTAGAACGGAATGTAATGGAATGGAATGGATTGGAATGGAATGGAATGGAATGGAATGGAATGGAATGTAACCGAGTAGAACGGAATGGAATGTAATTGAATGGAATGTAACCGAGTTGAAAGGAACGGAATGGAATGGAATGGAATGGAATGGAATTCCATGGAATGGAATGGAATGGAATGGAATTCCATGGAATGGAATGGAATGGAATGGAATTCAATGGAATGGAATGGATTGGAATGGAATGGAATGGAATGGAATGGAATGGAATGGAATGGAATGGAATGAAATGGAATGGAATGGAATAGAATGGAATCAACCTGAGTAGAACGGAATGGAATGGAATGGAATGGAATGGAATGGAATGGAATGGAATGGAATGGAATGGAATGGAATGTACCAAAGTAGAACGGAATGGAATGGAATGGAATGGAATGGAATGGAATGGAATGGAATGGAATGGAATGGAATGGAATGGAAAGTACACGAGTAGAACGGAATGTAATGGAATGGAATGGATTGGAATGGAATGGAATGGAATGGAATGGAATGTAACCGAGTAGAACGGAATGGAATGTAATTGAATGGAATGTAACCGAGTTGAACGGAACGGAATGGAATGGAATGGAATGGAATGGAATGGAATGGAATGGAATGGAATGGAATGGAATGGAATTGAGTGCAATGCAATGCAATGGAATGCAATGGAATGGAAAGGAATGGAATGGAATGGAATGGAATCTACCCGAGTAGAACGGAATGGAATGGAATTGAATGGAATGTAATCGAGTAGAACGGAACGGAATGGAATGGAATGGAATGGAATGCAATGGAATGGAATGGAATGGAATGGAATGGAATGGACACCAGTAGAATGGAATGGAATGGAATGGAATGGAATGGAATGGAATCTACCCGAGTAGAACGGAATGGAACGGAATGGAATGGAATGGAATGGACAGGAGCAGAACGGAATGGAATGCAATGGAATGGAATGGAATGTACCCGAGCAGAACGGAATGGAATGAAATGGAAATGGAAAGGGAATGGAAATGGAACGGGAATGGAAATGGAACGGGAACGGAAATGGAACGGGAATGGAAATGGAACGGGAACGGAAAAGGAACGAGAAAGGAAATGGAACGGGAACGGAAACGGAACGGGAACGGAAATGGAACGGGAATGGTAACGGAACGGGAATGGAAATGGAACGGGAATGGAAATGGAACGGGAATGGAAATGGATCGGGAATGGAAATGGAACGGGAATGGTAATGGAACTGGAATGGAAATGGAACGGGAATGGAAAAGAAACGGGAATGGAAATGGAACGGGAATGGAAATGGAATGGGAATGGAAATGGAATGGAATGGAATGGAATGGAATGGAATGGAATGGAATGGAATGTACCGGAGTGGAGTGGAGTGGAGTGGAGTGGAGTAGAGTGCACTGGAACAGAATGGAATGGAATGGAATGGAATGGAATGGAACGGAACGGAATGTACCTGCGAAGCACGGAATGGAATGGAATGGAATGGAATGGAATGGAATGGAATGTACCGGAGTGGAGTGGAGTGGAATGGAGTGGAGTGGAGTGAAGTGGAGTGGAATGGAATGGAATGGAATGGAACGGAATGCAATGGAATGCAATGGAATGGAAAGGAATGGAATGGAATGGAATGGAATGGAATGGAATGGAATGGACACCAGTAGAATGGAATGGAATGGAATGGAATGGAATGGAATGGAATGGAATGGAATGGAATGGAATTCAATGGAATGGAATGGAATGGAATGGAATGGAATGGAATGGAATGGAATTCAATGGAATGGAATGGAATGGAATGGAATTCCATGGAACGGAATGGAATGGAATCGAATGGAATGGAATGGAATGGAATGGAATGGAATGGAATAGAATGGAATCAACCCGAGTAGAACGGAATGGAATGGAATGGAATGGAATGGAATGGAATGGAATGGAATGGAATGGAATGGAATGGAATGGAATAGAATGGAATCAACCCGAGTAGAACGGAATGGAATGGAATGGAATGTAATGGAATGGAATGGAATGGAATGGAATGGAATGTACCAAAGTAGAACGGAATGGAATGGAATGGAATGGAATGGAATGGAATGGAATGGAATGGAATGGAATGGAATGGAATGGAATGCAATGTACCCGAGTAGAACGGAATGGAATGGAATGGAATGGATTGGAATGGAATGGAATGGAATGGAATGGAATGTAACCGAGTAGAACGGAATGGAATGTAATTGAATGGAATGTAACCGGGTTGAACGGAACGGAATGGAATGGAATGGAATGGAATGGAATGGAATGGAATGGAATTGAGTGCAATGCAATGCAATGGAATGCAATGGAATGGAAAGGAATGGAATGGAATGGAATGGAATCTACCCGGGTAGAACGGAATGGAATGGAATTGAATGGAATGTAACCGAGTAGAACGGAACGGAATGGAATGGAATGGAATGGAATGGAATGCAATGGAATGGAATGGAATGGAATGGAATGGAATGGAATGGAATGGAATGGAATGGACACCAGTAGAATGGAATGGAATGGAATGGAATGGAATGGAATGGAATGGAATGGAATGGAATGGAATCTACCCGAGTAGAACGGAATGGAACGGAATGGAATGGAATGGAATGTACAGGAGCAGAACGGAATGGAATGCAATGGAATGGAATGGAATGTACCCGAGCAGAACGGAAAGGAATGAAATGGAAATGGAAAGGGAATGGAAATGGAACGGGAATGGAAATGGAACGGGAACGCAATTGAAACGGGAATGGAAATGGAACGGGAACGGAAACGGAACGAGAACGGAAATGGAACGGGAACGGAAACGGAACGGGAACGGAAATGGAACGGGAATGGTAACGGAACAGGAATGGAAATCGAACGGGAATGGAAAAGGAACGGGAATGGAAATGGATCGGGAATGGAAATGGAACGGGAATGGTAATGGAACGGGAATGGAAATGGAACGGGAATGGAAAAGAAACGGGAATGGAAATGGAACGGGAATGGAAATGGAATGGGAATGGAAATGGAATGGAATGGAATGGAATGGAATGGAATGGAATGTACCGGAGTGGAGTGGAGTGGAGTGGAGTAGAGTGCACTGGAACGGAATGGAATGGAATGGAATGGAATGGAACGGAACGGAATGTACCTGAGAAGCACGGAATTCCATGGAATGGAATGGAATGGAATGGAATGGAATTCAATGGAATGGAATGGAGTGGAATGGAATGGAATCGAATGGAATTGAATGGAATCGAATGGAATCAAATGGGAACTAATGGAATGGAATGGAATAGAATGGAATCAACCCGAGTAGAACGGAGTGAAATGGAATGGAATGGAATGGGATGGAATGGAATGGAATGGAATCTAATGGAACGGAATTCAATGGAATGGAATGGAATGGAATGGAATGGAATGGAATGGAATGGAATTCAATGGAATCAACCTGAGTAGAACGGAATGGAATGGAATGGAATGGAATGGAATGGAATGGAATGGAATGGAATGGAATGGAATGGAATGTACCAAAGTAGAACGGAATGGAATGGAATGGAATGGAATGGAATGGAATGGAATGGAATGGAATGGAATGTACACGAGTAGAACGGAATGTAATGGAATGGAATGGATTGGAATGGAATGGAATGGAATGGAATGGAATGGAATGTAACCGAGTAGAACGGAATGGAATGTAATTGAATGGAATGTAACCGAGTTGAAAGGAACGGAATGGAATGGAATGGAATGGAATGGAATTCCATGGAATGGAATGGAATGGAATGGAATTCCATGGAATGGAATGGAATGGAATGGAATTCCATGGAATGGAATGGAATGGAATGGAATTCAATGGAATGGAATGGATTGGAATGGAATGGAATGGAATGGAATGGAATGGAATGGAATGAAATGGAATGGAATGGAATAGAATGGAATCAACCTGAGTAGAACGGAATGGAATGGAATGGAATGGAATGGAATGGAATGGAATGGAATGGAATGGAATGGAATGGAATGTACCAAAGTAGAACGGAATGGAATGGAATGGAATGGAATGGAATGGAATGGAATGGAATGGAATGGAATGGAATGGAATGGAATGTACACGAGTAGAACGGAATGTAATGGAATGGAATGGATTGGAATGGAATGGAATGGAATGGAATGGAATGTAACCGAGTAGAACGGAATGGAATGTAATTGAATGGAATGTAACCGAGTTGAACGGAACGGAATGGAATGGAATGGAATGGAATGGAATGGAATGGAATGGAATTGAGTGCAATGCAATGCAATGGAATGCAATGGAATGGAAAGGAATGGAATGGAATGGAATGGAATCTACCCGAGTAGAACGGAATGGAATGGAATTGAATGGAATGTAATCGAGTAGAACGGAACGGAATGGAATGGAATGGAATGGAATGGAATGCAATGGAATGGAATGGAATGGAATGGAATGGAATGGAATGGACACCAGTAGAATGGAATGGAATGGAATGGAATGGAATGGAATGGAATCTACCCGAGTAGAACGGAATGGAACGGAATGGAATGGAATGGAATGGACAGGAGCAGAACGGAATGGAATGCAATGGAATGGAATGGAATGTACCCGAGCAGAACGGAATGGAATGAAATGGAAATGGAAAGGGAATGGAAATGGAACGGGAATGGAAATGGAACGGGAACGGAAATGGAACGGGAATGGAAATGGAACGGGAAAGGAAACGGAACGAGAAAGGAAATGGAACGGGAACGGAAACGGAACGGGAACGGAAATGGAACGGGAATGGTAACGGAACGGGAATGGAAATGGAACGGGAATGGAAATGGAACGGGAATGGAAATGGATCGGGAATGGAAATGGAACGGGAATGGTAATGGAACTGGAATGGAAATGGAACGGGAATGGAAAAGAAACGGGAATGGAAATGGAACGGGAATGGAAATGGAATGGGAATGGAAATGGAATGGAATGGAATGGAATGGAATGGAATGGAATGTACCGGAGTGGAGTGGAGTGGAGTGGAGTGGAGTAGAGTGCACTGGAACGGAATGGAATGGAATGGAATGGAACGGAACGGAATGTACCTGCGAAGCACGGAATGGAATGGAATGGAATGGAATGGAATGGAATGTACCGGAGTGGAGTGGAGTGGAATGGAGTGGAGTGGAGTGGAGTGGAGTGGAATGGAATGGAATGGAATGGAACGGAATGCAATGGAATGCAATGGAATGGAAAGGAATGGAATGGAATGGAATGGAATGGAATGGAATGGAATGGAATGGACACCAGTAGAATGGAATGGAATGGAATGGAATGGAATGGAATGGAATGGAATGGAATGGAATTCAATGGAATGGAATGGAATGGAATGGAATGGAATGGAATGGAATGGAATGGAATGGAATTCAATGGAATGGAATGGAATGGAATGGAATTCCATGGAATGGAATGGAATGGAATCGAATGGAATGGAATGGAATGGAATGGAATGGAATGGAATAGAATGGAATCAACCCGAGTAGAACGGAATGGAATGGAATGGAATGGAATGGAATGGAATGGAATGGAATGGAATGGAATAGAATGGAATCAACCCGAGTAGAACGGAATGGAATGGAATGGAATGTCATGGAATGGAATGGAATGGAATGGAATGGAATGTACCAAAGTAGAACGGAATGGAATGGAATGGAATGGAATGGAATGGAATGGAATGGAATGGAATGGAATGGAATGCAATGTACCCGAGTAGAACGGAATGGAATGGAATGGAATGGATTGGAATGGAATGGAATGGAATGGAATGGAATGTAACCGAGTAGAACGGAATGGAATGTAATTGAATGGAATGTAACCGGGTTGAACGGAACGGAATGGAATGGAATGGAATGGAATGGAATGGAATGGAATGGAATGGAATTGAGTGCAATGCAATGCAATGGAATGCAATGGAATGGAAAGGAATGGAATGGAATGGAATGGAATCTACCCGAGTAGAACGGAATGGAATGGAATTGAATGGAATGTAACCGAGTAGAACGGAACGGAATGGAATGGAATGGAATGGAATGGAATGCAATGGAATGGAATGGAATGGAATGGAATGGAATGGAATGGAATGGAATGGACACCAGTAGAATGGAATGGAATGGAATGGAATGGAATGGAATGGAATGGAATGGAATGGAATGGAATCTACCCGAGTAGAACGGAATGGAATGGAATGGAATGGAATGGAATGTACAGGAGCAGAACGGAATGGAATGCAATGGAATGGAATGGAATGTACCCGAGCAGAACGGAAAGGAATGAAATGGAAATGGAAAGGGAATGGAAATGGAACGGGAATGGAAATGGAACGGGAACGCAATTGAAACGGGAATGGAAATGCAACGGGAACGGAAACGGAACGAGAACGGAAATGGAACGGGAACGGAAACGGAACGGGAACGGAAATGGAACGGGAATGGTAACGGAACAGGAATGGAAATGGAACGGGAATGGAAAAGGAACGGGAATGGAAATGGATCGGGAATGGAAATGGAACGGGAATGGTAATGGAACGGGAATGGAAATGGAACGGGAATGGAAAAGAAACGGGAATGGAAATGGAACGGGAATGGAAATGGAATGGGAATGGAAATGGAATGGAATGGAATGGAATGGAATGGAATGGAATGTACCGGAGTGGAGTGGAGTGGAGTGGAGTAGAGTGCACTGGAACGGAATGGAATGGAATGGAATGGAATGGAACGGAACGGAATGTACCTGAGAAGCACGGAATGGAATGGAATGGAATGGAATGGAATGGAATGGAATGGAATGTACCGGAGTGGAGTGGAGTGGAATGGAGTGGACTGGAGTGGTGTGGAGTGGAATGGAATGGAATGGAATGGAATGGAATGGAATGGAATGGAATGGAATGGAATGGAATGGAATGGAATGCAATGGAATGCAATGGAATGGAAAGGAATGGAATGGAATGGAATGGAATGGAATGGAATGGAATGGAATGGACAACAGTAGAATGGAATGGAATGGAATGGAATGGAATGGAATGGAATGGAATGGAATGGAATGGAATTCAATGGAATGGAATGGAATGGAATGGAATTCAATGGAATGGAATGGAATGGAATGGAATTCAATGGAATGGAATGGAATGGAATGGAATTCTATGGAATGGAATGGAGTGGAATCGAATGGAATCGAATGGAATCGAATGGAATGGAATGGAATAGAATGGAATCAACCCGAGTAGAACGGAGCGGAACGCAACGGAACGGAACGGAAAGGAACGGGAAGGAACGGAACGGAATGGAATGGAATGGAACCGAATTCCATGGAATGGAATGGAATGGAATGGAATGGAATGGAATTCGATGGAATGGAATGGAATGGATTGGAATGGAATGGAATAGAATGGAATCAACCCGAGTAGAACGGAACGGAACACAACGGAACGGAACGGAACGCAACGGAACGGAACGGAACGGAACGGAACGGAACGGAATGGAATGGAATGGAACGGAATTCAATGGAATGGAATGGAATGGAATGGAATTCTATGGAATGGAATGGAATGGAATGGAATGGAATGGAATGGAATTCCATGGAATGGAATGGAATGGAATGGAATGGAATGGAATTCCATGGAATGGAATGGAATGGAATGGAATGGAATGGAATGGAATGTACTAAAGTAGAACGGAATGGAATGGAATGGAATGGAATGGAATGGAATGGAATGGAATGGAATGGAATGGAATGTATACGAGTAGAACGGAATGGAATGGAATGGATTGGAATGGAATGGAATGGAATGGAATGGAATGTAACCGAGTAGAACGGAATGGAATGTAATTGAATGGAATGTAACCGAGTTGAACGGAACGGAATGGAATGGAATGGAATGGAATGGAATGGAATGGAATGGAATGGAATGGAATTGAGTGCAATGCAATGCAATGGAATGCAATGGAATGGAAAGGAATGGAATGGAATGGAATGGAATCTACCCGAGTAGAACGGAATGGAATGGAATTGAATGGAATGTAATCGAGTAGAACGGAACGGAATGGAATGGAATGGAATGGAATGCAATGGAATGGAATGGAATGGAATGGAATGGAATGGAATGGAATGGACACCAGTAGAATGGAATGGAATGGAATGGAATGGAATGGAATGGAATGGAATCTACCCGAGTAGAACGGAATGGAACGGAATGGAATGGAATGGAATGGACAGGAGCAGAACGGAATGGAATGCAATGGAATGGAATGGAATGTACCCGAGCAGAACGGAATGGAATGAAATGGAAATGGAAAGGGAATGGAAATGGAACGGGAATGGAAATGGAACGGGAACGGAAATGGAACGGGAATGGAAATGGAACGGGAACGGAAACGGAACGAGAACGGAAATGGAACGGGAACGGAAACGGAACGGGAACGGAAATGGAACGGGAATGGTAACGGAACGGGAATGGAAATGGAACGGGAATGGAAATGGAACGGGAATGGAAATGGATCGGGAATGGAAATGGAACGGGAATGGTAATGGAACTGGAATGGAAATGGAACGGGAATGGAAAAGAAACGGGAATGGAAATGGAACGGGAATGGAAATGGAATGGGAATGGAAATGGAATGGAATGGAATGGAATGGAATGGAATGGAATGTACCGGAGTGGAGTGGAGTGGAGTGGAGTGGAGTAGAGTGCACTGGAACGGAATGGAATGGAATGGAATGGAATGGAATGGAATGGAACGGAACGGAATGTACCTGAGAAGCACGGAATGGAATGGAATGGAATGGAATGGAATGGAATGTACCGGAGTGGAGTGGAGTGGAATGGAGTGGAGTGGAGTGGAGTGGAGTGGAATGGAATGGAATGGAATGGAACGGAATGCAATGGAATGCAATGGAATGGAAAGGAGTGGAATGGAATGGAATGGAATGGAATGGAATGGAATGGACACCAGTAGAATGGAATGGAATGGAATGGAATGGAATGGAATGGAATGGAATGGAATTCAATGGAATGGAATGGAATGGAATGGAATGGAATGGAATGGAATGGAATTCAATGGAATGGAATGGAATGGAATGGAATTCCATGGAATGGAATGGAATGGAATCGAATGGAATGGAATGGAATGGAATGGAATGGAATGGAATAGAATGGAATCAACCCGAGTAGAACGGAATGGAATGGAATGGAATGTAATGGAATGGAATGGAATGGAATGGAATGGAATGTACCAAAGTAGAACGGAATGGAATGGAATGGGATGGAATGGAATGGAATGGAATGGAATGGAATGGAATGCAATGTACCCGAGTAGAACGGAATGGAATGGAATGGAATGGATTGGAATGGAATGGAATGGAATGGAATGGAATGTAACCGAGTAGAACCGAATGGAATGTAATTGAATGGAATGTAACCGGGTTGAACAGAACGGAATGGAATGGAATGGAATGGAATGGTATGGAATGGAATGGAATGGAATTGAGTGCAATGCAATGCAATGGAATGCAATGGAATGGAAAGGAATGGAATGGAATGGAATGGAATCTACCCGAGTAGAACGGAATGGAATGGAATTGAATGGAATGTAACCGAGTAGAACGGAACGGAATGGAATGGAATGGAATGGAATGCAATGGAATGGAATGGAATGGAATGGAATGGAATGGAATGGAATGGAATGGACACCAGTAGAATGGAATGGAATGGAATGGAATGGAATGGAATGGAATGGAATGGAATGGAATGGAATGGAATCTACCCGAGTAGAACGGAATGGAACGGAATGGAATGGAATGGAATGTACAGGAGCAGAACGGAATGGAATGCAATGGAATGGAATGGAATGTACCCGAGCAGAACGGAAAGGAATGAAATGGAAATGGAAAGGGAATGGAAATGGAACGGGAATGGAAATGGAACGGGAACGCAATTGAAACGGGAATGGAAATGGAACGGGAACGGAAACGGAACGAGAACGGAAATGGAACGGGAACGGAAACGGAACGGGAACGGAAATGGAACGGGAATGGTAACGGAACAGGAATGGAAATGGAACGGGAATGGAAAAGGAACGGGAATGGAAATGGATCGGGAATGGAAATGGAACGGGAATGGTAATGGAACGGGAATGGAAATGGAACGGGAATGGAAAAGAAACGGGAATGGAAATGGAACGGGAATGGAAATGGAATGGGAATGGAAATGGAATGGAATGGAATGGAATGGAATGGAATGGAATGTACCGGAGTGGAGTGGAGTGGAGTGGAGTAGAGTGCACTGGAACGGAATGGAATGGAATGGAATGGAATGGAACGGAACGGAATGTACCTGAGAAGCACGGAATGGAATGGAATGGAATGGAATGGAATGGAATGGAATGTACCGGAGTGGAGTGGAGTGGAATGGAGTGGACTGGAGTGGTGTGGAGTGGAATGGAATTCCATGGAATGGAATGGAATGGAATGGAATTCCATGGAATGGAATGGAATGGAATGGAATTCCATGGAATGGAATGGAATGGAATGGAATTCAATGGAATGGAATGGATTGGAATGGAATGGAATGGAATGGAATGAAATGGAATGGAATGGAATAGAATGGAATCAACCTGAGTAGAACGGAATGGAATGGAATGGAATGGAATGGAATGGAATGGAATGGAATGGAATGGAATGGAATGGAATGGAATGGAATGTACCAAAGTAGAACGGAATGGAATGGAATGGAATGGAATGGAATGGAATGGAATGGAATGGAATGGAATGTACACGAGTAGAACGGAATGTAATGGAATGGAATGGATTGGAATGGAACGGAATGGAATGGAATGGAATGTAACCGAGTAGAACGGAATGGAATGTAATTGAATGGAATGTAACCGAGTTGAACGGAACGGAATGGAATGGAATGGAATGGAATGGAATGGAATGGAATGGAATTGAGTGCAATGCAATGCAATGGAATGCAATGGAATGGAAAGGAATGGAATGGAATGGAATGGAATCTACCCGAGTAGAACGGAATGGAATGGAATTGAATGGAATGTAATCGAGTAGAACGGAACGGAATGGAATGGAATGGAATGGAATGCAATGGAATGGAATGGAATGGAATGGAATGGAATGGAATGGAATGGAATGGACACCAGTAGAATGGAATGGAATGGAATGGAATGGAATGGAATGGAATGGAATCTACCCGAGTAGAACGGAATGGAACGGAATGGAATGGAATGGAATGGACAGGAGCAGAACGGAATGGAATGCAATGGAATGGAATGGAATGTACCCGAGCAGAACGGAATGGAATGAAATGGAAATGGAAAGGGAATGGAAATGGAACGGGAATGGAAATGGAACGGGAACGGAAATGGAACGGGAATGGAAATGGAACGGGAACGGAAACGGAACGAGAACGGAAATGGAACGGGAACGGAAACGGAACGGGAACGGAAATGGAACGGGAATGGTAACGGAACGGGAATGGAAATGGAACGGGAATGGAAATGGAACGGGAATGGAAATGGATCGGGAATGGAAATGGAACGGGAATGGTAATGGAACTGGAATGGAAATGGAACGGGAATGGAAAAGAAACGGGAATGGAAATGGAACGGGAATGGAAATGGAATGGGAATGGAAATGGAATGGAATGGAATGGAATGGAATGGAATGGAATGTACCGGAGTGGAGTGGAGTGGAGTGGAGTGGAGTAGAGTGCACTGGAACGGAATGGAATGGAATGGAATGGAATGGAATGGAACGGAACGGAATGTACCTGAGAAGCACGGAATGGAATGGAATGGAATGGAATGGAATGGAATGTACCGGAGTGGAGTGGAGTGGAATGGAGTGGAGTGGAGTGGAGTGGAGTGGAATGGAATGGAATGGAATGGAACGGAATGCAATGGAATGCAATGGAATGGAAAGGAATGGAATGGAATGGAATGGAATGGAATGGAATGGAATGGAATGGACACCAGTAGAATGGAATGGAATGGAATGGAATGGAATGGAATGGAATGGAATGGAATTCAATGGAATGGAATGGAATGGAATGGAATGGAATGGAATGGAATGGAATTCAATGGAATGGAATGGAATGGAATGGAATTCCATGGAATGGAATGGAATGGAATCGAATGGAATGGAATGGAATGGAATGGAATGGAATGGAATAGAATGGAATCAACCCGAGTAGAACGGAATGGAATGGAATGGAATGTAATGGAATGGAATGGAATGGAATGGAATGGAATGTACCAAAGTAGAACGGAATGGAATGGAATGGAATGGAATGGAATGGAATGGAATGGAATGGAATGGAATGCAATGTACCCGAGTAGAACGGAATGGAATGGAATGGAATGGATTGGAATGGAATGGAATGGAATGGAATGGAATGTAACCGAGTAGAACCGAATGGAATGTAATTGAATGGAATGTAACCGGGTTGAACAGAACGGAATGGAATGGAATGGAATGGAATGGTATGGAATGGAATGGAATGGAATTGAGTGCAATGCAATGCAATGGAATGCAATGGAATGGAAAGGAATGGAATGGAATGGAATGGAATCTACCCGAGTAGAACGGAATGGAATGGAATTGAATGGAATGTAACCGAGTAGAACGGAACGGAATGGAATGGAATGGAATGGAATGGAATGCAATGGAATGGAATGGAATGGAATGGAATGGAATGGAATGGAATGGAATGGACACCAGTAGAATGGAATGGAATGGAATGGAATGGAATGGAATGGAATGGAATGGAATGGAATGGAATGGAATGGAATGGAATGGAATGGAATGGAATGGAATGGAATCTACCCGAGTAGAACGGAATGGAACGGAATGGAATGGAATGGAATGTACAGGAGCAGAACGGAATGGAATGCAATGGAATGGAATGGAATGTACCCGAGCAGAACGGAAAGGAATGAAATGGAAATGGAAAGGGAATGGAAATGGAACGGGAATGGAAATGGAACGGGAACGCAATTGAAACGGGAATGGAAATGGAACGGGAACGGAAACGGAACGAGAACGGAAATGGAACGGGAACGGAAACGGAACGGGAACGGAAATGGAACGGGAATGGAAAAGAAACGGGAATGGAAATGGAACGGGAATGGAAATGGAATGGGAATGGAAATGGAATGGAATGGAATGGAATGGAATGGAATGGAATGTACCGGAGTGGAGTGGAGTGGAGTGGAGTAGAGTGCACTGGAACGGAATGGAATGGAATGGAATGGAATGGAACGGAACGGAATGTACCTGAGAAGCACGGAATGGAATGGAATGGAATGGAATGGAATGGAATGGAATGTACCGGAGTGGAGTGGAGTGGAATGGAGTGGACTGGAGTGGTGTGGAGTGGAATGGAATGGAATGGAATGGAATGGAATGGAATGGAATGGAATGGAATGGAATGCAATGGAATGCAATGGAATGGAAAGGAATGGAATGGAATGGAATGGAATGGAATGGAATGGAATGGAATGGAATGGAATGGACAACAGTAGAATGGAATGGAATGGAATGGAATGGAATGGAATGGAATGGAATGGAATGGAATTCAATGGAATGGAATGGAATGGAATGGAATTCAATGGAATGGAATGGAATGGAATGGAATTCAATGGAATGGAATGGAATGGAATGGAATTCTATGGAATGGAATGGAGTGGAATCGAATGGAATTGAATGGAATCGAATGGAATGGAATGGAATAGAATGGAATCAACCCGAGTAGAACGGAGCGGAACGCAACGGAACGGAACGGAACGGAACGGGACGGAACGGAACGGAATGGAATGGAATGGAACGGAATTCCATGGAATGGAATGGAATGGAATGGAATGGAATGGAATTCGATGGAATGGAATGGAATGGATTGGAATGGAATGGAATAGAATGGAATTAACCCGAGTAGAACGGAACGGAACACAACGAAACGGAACGGAACGCAACGGAACGGAACGGAACGGAACGGAACGGAACGGAATGGAATGGAACGGAATTCAATGGAATGGAATGGAATGGAATGGAATTCTATGGAATGGAATGGAATGGAATGGAATGGAATGGAATGGAATGGAATTCCATGGAATGGAATGGAATGGAATGGAATGGAATGGAATTGAATGGAATCGAATGGAATCAAATGGGATCGAATGGAATGGAATGGAATAGAATGGAATCAACCCGAGTAGAACGGAATGGAATGGAATGGAATGGAATGGGATGGAATGGAATGGAATGGAATGGAATGGAACGGAATTCAATGGAATGGAATGGAATGGAATGGAATGGAATGGAATGGAATGGAATGGAATTCAATGGAATGGAATGGAACGGAATGGAATTCAATGGAATGGAATGGAATGGAATGGAATGGAATGGAATGGAATGGAATGGAATTCCATGGAATGGAATGGAATGGAATGGAATTCCATGGAATGGAATGGAATGGAATGGAATTCAATGGAATGGAATGGAATGGAATCGAATGGAATGGAATGGAATGGAATGGAATGAAATGGAATGGAATGGAATAGAATGGAATCAACCTGAGTAGAACGGAATGGAATGGAATGGAATGGAATGGAATGGAATGGAATGGAATGGAATGGAATGGAATGGAATGTACCAAAGTAGAACGGAATGGAATGGAATGGAATGGAATGGAATGGAATGGAATGGAATGGAATGGAATGGAATGGAATGGAATGGAATGTACACGAGTAGAACGGAATGGAATGGAATGGAATGGATTGGAATGGAATGGAATGGAATGGAATGGAATGTAACCGAGTAGAACGGAATGGAATGTAATTGAATGGAATGTAACCGAGTTGAACGGAACGGAATGGAATGGAATGGAATGGAATGGAATGGAATGGAATGGAATTGAGTGCAATGCAATGCAATGGAATGCAATGGAATGGAAAGGAATGGAATGGAATGGAATGGAATCTACCCGAGTAGAACGGAATGGAATGGAATTGAATGGAATGTAATCGAGTAGAACGGAACGGAATGGAATGGAATGGAATGGAATGCAATGGAATGGAATGGAATGGAATGGAATGGAATGGAATGGAATGGAATGGACACCAGTAGAATGGAATGGAATGGAATGGAATGGAATGGAATGGAATGGAATGGAATCTACCCGAGTAGAACGGAATGGAACGGAATGGAATGGAATGGAATGGACAGGAGCAGAACGGAATGGAATGCAATGGAATGGAATGGAATGTACCCGAGCAGAACGGAATGGAATGAAATGGAAATGGAAAGGGAATGGAAATGGAACGGGAATGGAAATGGTACGGGAACGGAAATGGAACGGGAATGGAAATGGAACGGGAACGGAAACGGAACGAGAACGGAAATGGAACGGGAACGGAAACGGAACGGGAACGGAAATGGAACGGGAATGGTAACGGAACGAGAATGGAAATGGAACGGGAATGGAAATGGAACGGGAATGGAAATGGATCGGGAATGGAAATGGAACGGGAATGGTAATGGAACTGGAATGGAAATGGAACGGGAATGGAAAAGAAACGGGAATGGAAATGGAACGGGAATGGAAATGGAATGGGAATGGAAATGGAATGGAATGGAATGGAATGGAATGGAATGGAATGTACCGGAGTGGAGTGGAGTGGAGTGGAGTGGAGTAGAGTGCACTGGAACGGAATGGAATGGAATGGAATGGAATGGAATGGAATGGAACGGAACGGAATGTACCTGAGAAGCACGGAATGGAATGGAATGGAATGGAATGGAATGGAATGGAATGTACCGGAGTGGAGTGGAGTGGAATGGAGTGGAGTGGAGTGGAGTGGAGTGGAATGGAATGGAATGGAATGGAATGGAATGCAGTGGAATGCAATGGAATGGAAAGGAATGGAATGGAATGGAATGGAATGGAATGGAATGGAATGGAATGGAATGGACACCAGTAGAATGGAATGGAATGGAATGGAATGGAATGGAATGGAATGGAATGGAATGGAATGGAATTCAATGGAATGGAATGGAATGGAATGGAATTCTATGGAATGGAATGGAATGGAATTCAATGGAATGGAATGGAATGGAATGGAATGGAATGGAATTCTATGGAATGGAATGGAATGGATTGGAATGGAATGGAATGGAATGGAATGGAATGGAATGGAATGGAATGGACACCAGTAGAATGGAATGGAATGGAATGGAATGGAATGGAATGGAATGGAATGGAATTCAATGGAATGGAATGGAATGGAAAGGAATTCAATGGAATGGAATGGAATGGAATTCAATGGAATGGAATGGAATGGTATGGAATTCTATGGAATGGAATGGAGTGGAATCGAATGGAATCGAATGGAATCGAATGGAATGGAATGGAATAGAATGGAATCAACCCGAGTAGAACGGAACGGAACGCAACGGAACGGAACGGAACGGAACGGGACGGAACGGAACGGAATGGAATGGAATGGAACGGAATTCCATGGAATGGAATGGAATGGAATGGAATTCAATGGAATGGAATGGAATGGAATGGAATGGAATGGAATTCAATGGAATGGAATGGAATGGAATGGAATGGAATGGAATGGAATTCAATGGAATGGAATTCAATGGAATTCAATGGAATGGAATGCAATGGAATGGAATGGAATGGAATGGAATGGAATGGAATTCAATGGAATAGAATGGAATGGAATGGAATGGAAACGAATGGAATCGAATGGAATGGAATGGAATCGAATGGAATCGAATGGAATGGAATGGAATAGAATGGAATCAACCCGAGTAGAACGGAATGGAATGGAATGGAATGGAATGGAATGGAATGGAATGGAATGGAATGGAATGAAATGTTATGGAATGGAATGGAATGGAATTCAATGCAATTCAATTGAATGGAATGGAAGGGAATGGAATGGAGTGGAGTGGAGTGGAGTGGAGTGGAGTGGAGTGGAATGGAGTGGAATGGAATGGAATGGAATGGAATGGAATGGAATGGAATGGAATGGAATTCAATTTTATGGAATGGAAGGGAGTGGAATGGAGTGGAGTGGAGTGGAGTGGAGTGCAGTGGAGTGGAATGGAATGGAGTGGAATGGAATGGAATGGAATGGAATGGAATGGAATGGAATGGAATTCAATGGAGTGGAATGGAATGGAATGGAATGGAATGGAATGGAATGGAATTCAATGCAATGGAATGGAATGGAATCGAATGGAGTCAAATGGAATGGAATGGAATAGAATGGAATCAACCCGAGTAGAACGGAATGGAACGCAACGGAACGGAACGGAACGGAACGGAACGGAATGGAATGTAATGGAATGGAATGGAATGGAATGGAATGGAGCGGAATGGAATGCAATGGAATGGAATGGAATGGAATGGAATGGAATGGAATGGAATGGAGTCGAATGGAATCGAATGGAATGGAATGGAATAGAATGGAATCAACCCGAGTAGAACGGTACGGAACGGAACGGAACGGAACGGAATGGAATGATCAACCCGTGTAGAATGGAATGGAATGGAATTGAATAGAATGGAATCAACCCTAGTTGAACGGAACGGAACGCAACGGAACGGAACGGAACGGAACGGAATGGAATGGAATGGAAAGGAACGGAATTCAATGGAATGGAATGGAATGGAATGGAATTCTATGGAATGGAATGGAATTCAATGGAATGGAATGGAATGGAATGGAATGGAATGGAATGGAATGGAATGGAATGGAATGGAATGGAATTCCATGGAATGGAATGGAATGGAATGGAATGGAATGGAATTCCATGGAATGGAATGGAATGGAATGGAATGGAATTCAATGGAATGGAATGGAATGGAATGGAATGGAATGGAATGGAATGGAATCGAATGGAATCGAATGGAATCGAATGGAATCGAATGGAATCGAATGGAATGGAATGGAATAGAATGCAATCAACCCGAGTAGAATGGAATGGAATGGAATGGAATGGGATGGAATGGAATAGAATGGAATGGAATGGAATGGAATGGAATTCAAATGGAATGGAATGGAATGGAATTCTATGGAATGGAATGGAGTGGAATCGAATGGAATCGAATGGAATCGAATGGAATCGAATGGGATCGAATGGAATGGAATGGAATAGAATGGAATCAACCCGAGTAGAACGGAGCGGAACGCAACGGAACGGAACGGAACGGAACGGAACGGAAAGGATTGGAATGGAATGGAATGGAACGGAATTCAAAGGAATGGAATGGAACAGAATGGAATTCAATGGAAAGGAATGGAATGGAATGGAATGGAATTCAATGGAATGGAATGGAATGGAATGGAATGGAATGGAACGGAATTCTATGGAAAGGAATGGAATGGAATTCAATGGAATGGAATGGAATGGAATGGAACGGAATTCAATGGAATGGAATGGAATGGAATGGAATTCAATGGAATGGAATGGAATTCAATGGAATGGAATGGAATGGAATGGAATGGAATGGAATGGGATGGAATGGAATGGAATGGAATGGAATGGAATGGAATGGAATTCAAAGGAATGCAATGGAATGGAATGGAATGGAATGGAATTCAATGGAATGGAATGGAGTGGAATCGAATGGAATCGAATGGAATCGAATGAGATCGAATGGAATGGAATGGCATAGAATGGAATCAACCCGAGTAGAACGGAATGGAATGGAATGGAATGGAATGGAATGGAATGGAATGGAATTCAATGGAATGGAATGGAATGGAATGGAATGGAATGGAATGGAATGGAATGGAATGGAATCAACCCGAGTAGAACGGAACGGCACGCAACGGAACGGAACGGAACGGAACGGGACGGAACGGAACGGAATGGAATATAATGCAACGGAATTCAATGGAATGGAATGGAATGGAATGGAATTCAATGGAATCGAATGGAATCGAATGGAATCGATTGGAATCGAATGGAATCGAATAGAATGGAATGGAATAGAATTTAATCAACCCGAGTAGAGAGGAACGGAACGCAACGGAACGGAACGGAACGGAACGGGACGGAACGGAACGGAATGGAATGGAATGGAACGGAATTCAATTGAATGGAATGGAATGGTATGGAATTCAATGGAATGGAAAGGAATGGAATGGAATGGAATTCAATGGAATGGAATGGAATGGAATGGAATGGAATGGAATGGAATGGAATGGAATGGAATGGAATTCAATGGAATGGAATGGAGTGGAATGGAATGGAATCGAATGGAATTGAATGGAATCGAATGGAATCAAATGGGATCGAATGGAATGGAATGGAATAGAATGGAATCAACCCGAGTAGAACGGAATGGAATGGAATGGAATGGAATGGAATGGAATGGAATGGAATGGAATGGAATTCAATGGAATGGAATGGAATGGAATGGAATGGAATGGAATGGAATGGAATGGAATGGAATGGAATTCAATGGATTGGAATGGAACGGAATGGAATTCAATGGAATGGAATGGAATGGAATGGAATGTAATTCAATGGAATGGAATGGAATGGAATGGAATGGAATGGAATGGAATGGAATTCCATGGAATGGAATGGAATGGAATGGAATTCCATGGAATGGAATGGAATGGAATCGATTGGAATGGAATGGAATGGAATGGAATGGAATGGAATGGAATAGAATGGAATCAACCCGAGTAGAACGGAATGGAATGGAATGGAATGTAATGGAATGGAATGGAATGGAATGGAATGGAATGGAATGTACCAAAGTAGAACGGAATGGAATGGAATGGAATGGAATGGAATGGAATGGAATGGAATGGAATGTACCCGAGTAGAACGGAATTTAATGGAATGGAATGGATTGGAATGGAATGGAATGGAATGGAATGGAATGTAACCGAGTAGAACGGAATGGAATGTAATTGAATGGAATGTAACCGAGTTGAACGGAACGGAATGGAATGGAATGGAATGGAATGGAATGGAATGGAATTGAGTGCAATGCAATGCAATGGAATGCAATGGAATGGAAAGGAATGGAATGGAATGGAATGGAATGGAATCTACCCGAGTAGAACGGAATGGAATGGAACTGAATGGAATGTAACCGAGTAGAACGGAACGGAATGGAATGGAATGGAATGGAATGGAATGCAATGGAATGGAATGGAATGGAATGGAATGGAATGGAATGGACACCAGTAGAATGGAATGGACTGGAATGGAATGGAATGGAATGGAATGGACAGGAGCAGAACGGAATGGAATGCAATGGAATGGAATGGAATGTACCGGAGCAGAACGGAATGGAATGAAATGGAAATGGAAAGGGAATGGAAATAGAACGGGAATGGAAATGGAACGGGAACGGAAATGGAACGGGAATGGAAATGGAACGGGAACGGAAATGGAACGGGAATGGAAATGGAACGGGAACGGAAACGGAACGAGAACGGAAATGGAGTGGGAACGGAAACGGAACGGGAACGGAAATGGAACGGGAATGGTAACGGAACGGGAATGGAAATGGAACGGGAATGGAAAAGGAACGGGAATGGAAATGGATCGGGAATGGAAATGGAACGGGAATGGTAATGGAACTGGAATGGAAATGGAACGGGAATGGAAAAGAAACGGGAATGGAAATGGAACGGGAATGGAAAAGGAATGGGAATGGAAATGGAATGGAATGGAATGGAATGGAATGGAATGGAATGTACCGGAGTGGAGTTGAGTGGAGTGGAGTGGAGTAGAGTGCACTGGAACGGAATGGAATGGAATGGAATGGAATGGAACGGAACGGAATGTACCCGAGAAGCACGGAATGGAATGGAATGGAATGGAATGGAATGGAATGGAATGGAATGGAATGTACCGGAGTGGAGTGGAGTGGAATGGAGTGGAGTGGAGTGGAGTGGAGTGGAATGGAATGGAATGGAATGGAATGGAATGCAATGGAATGCAATGGAATGGAAAGGAATGGAATGGAATGGAATGGAATGGAATGGAATGGAATGGACACCAGTAGAATGGAATGGAATGGAATGGAATGGAATGGAATGGAATGGAATGGAATGGAATGGAATTCAATGGAATGGAATGGAATGGAATGGAATTCTATGGAATGGAATGGAATGGAATTCAATGGAATGGAATGGAATGGAATGGAATTCTATGGAATGGAATGGAGTGGAATCGAATGGAATCGAATGGAATCGAATGGAATCGAATGGAATAGAATGGAATCAACCCGAGTAGAACGGAACGGAACGCAACGGAACGGAACGGAACGGAACGGGATGGAAAGGAACGGAATGGAATGGAATGGAACGGAATTCCATGGAATGGAATGGAATGGAATTCCATGGAATGGAATGGAATGGAATGGAATGGAATGGAATGGAATGGAATTCAATGGAATGGAATGGAATGGATTGGAATGGAATGGAATAGAATGGAATCAACCCGAGTAGAACGGAACGGAACACAACGGAACGGAACGGAACGCAACGGAACGGAACGGAATGGAACGGAACGGAATGGAATGGAATGGAACGGAATTCAATGGAATGGAATGGAATGGAATGGAATTCTATGGAATGGAATGGAATGGAATGGAATGGAATGGAATGGAAATCAATGAAATGGAATGGAATGGAATGGAATGGAATGGAATTCTATGGAATGGAATGGAATGGAACGGAATGGAATGGAATTCTATGGAATGGAATGGAATGGAATGGAATGGAATGGAATGGAACGGAATTCGATGGAATGGAATGGAATGGAATGGAATGGAATGGAATGGAATGGAATTCAATGGAATGGAAAGGAATGGAATGGAATGGAATGGAATTCAATGGAATGGAATGGAATGGAATGGAACGGAATGGAATTCAATGGAATGGAATGGAATGGCAACGAATGGAATCGAATGCAATCGAATGGAATCGATTGGAATTGAATGGAATCGAATGGAATGGAATGGAATAGAATGGAATCAACCTGAGTAGAACGGAACGGCACGCAACGGAACGGAACGGAACGGAACGGGACGGAACGGAAGGGAATGGAATGGAATGGAACGGAATTCAATGGAATGGAATGGAATGGAATGGAATGGAATGGAATGGAATGGAATGGAATGGAATGGAATAGAATGGAATCAACCCGAGTAGAACGGAACGGAACGCAACGGAACGGAACGGAACGCAACGGAACGGAACGGAACGGAACGGAAAGGAACGGAATGGAATGGAATGGAAAGGAACGGAATTCAATGGAATGGAATGGAATGGAATGGAATTCTATGGAATGGAATGGAATTCAATGGAATGGAATTCAATGGAATGGAATGGAATGGAATGGAATTCAATGGAATGGAATGGAATGGAATGGAATGGAATGGAATTCTATGGAATGGAATGGAATGGAATGGAATGGAATGGAATGGAATGGAATGGAATTGAACGGAATTCTATGGAATGGAATGGAATGGAATTCAATGGAATGGAATGGAATGGAATTCAATGGAATGGAATGGAATGGAATGGAATGGAATTCAAAGGAATGGAAAGGAATGGAATGGAATGGAATGGAATTCAATGGAATGGAATGGAATGGAATGGAACGGAATGGAATTCAATGGAATGGAATGGAATGGAATGGAATGGATTGGAATGGAATGGAATGGAATGGAATGGAATTCAATGGAATGGAATGGAATGGAATGGAATGGCAACGAATGGAATCGAATGCAATCGAATGGAATCGATTGGAATCGAATGGAATCGAATGGAATGGAATGGAATAGAATGGAATCAACCTCAGTAGAACGGAACGGCACGCAACGGAACGGAACGGAACGGAACGGGACGGAACGGAAGGGAATGGAATGGAATGGAACGGAATTCAATGGAATGGAATGGAATGGAATGGAATGGAATGGAATGGAATGGAATGGAATCAACCCGAGTAGAACGGAACGGAACGCAACGGAACGGAATGGAACGCAACGGAACGGAACGGAACGGAACGTAACGGAATGGAATGGAATGGAAAGGAACGGAATTCAATGGAATGGAATGGAATGGAATGGAATGGATTGGAATGGAATGGAATGGAATGGAATGGAATTCAATGGAATGGAATGGAATGGAATGGAATGGAATGGAATTCCATGGAATGGAATGGAATGGAATGGAATTCCATGGAATGGAATGGAATGGAATGGAATGGAATGGAATGGAATCGAATGGAATCGAATGGAATCGAATGGAATCGAATGGAATCGAATGGAATAGAATGCAAACCCGAGTAGAATGGAATGGAATGGAATGGAATGGAATGGAATGGAATGGAATGGAATGGAATGGAATTCAAATGGAATGGAATGGAATGGAATTCTATGGAATGGAATGGAGTGGAATCGAATGGAATCGAATGGAATCGAATGGAATCGAATGGGATCGAATGGAATGGAATGGAATAGAATGGAATCAACCCGAGTAGAACGGAGCGGAACGCAACGGAACGGAACGGAACGGAACGGAAAGGAATGGAATGGAATGGAATGGAACGGAATTCAAAGGAATGGAATGGAACAGAATGGAATTCAATGGAATGGAATGGAATGGAATGGAATGGAATTCAATGGAATGGAATGGAATGGAATGGAATGGAATGGAACGGAACGGAATTCTATGGAATAGAATGGAATGGAATTCTATGGAATGGAATGGAATGGAATGGAATGGAATGGAACGGAATTCAATGGAATGGAATGGAATGGAATGGAATTCAACGGAATGGAATGGAATTCAATGGAACGGAATGGAATGGAATGGAATGGAATGGAATGGAATGGAATGGAATGGAATTCCATGGAATGGAATGGAATGGAATGGAATTCCATGGAATGGAATGGAATGGAATCGAATGGAATGGAATGGAATGGAATGGAATGGAATGGAATAGAATGGAATCAACCCGAGTAGAACGGAATGGAATGGAATGGAATGTAATGTAATGGAATGGAATGGAATGGAATGGAATGGAATGTACCAAAGTAGAACGGAATGGAATGGAATGGAATGGAATGGAATGGAATGGAATGGAATGGAATGGAATGGAATGGAATGCAGTGTACCCGAGTAGAACGGAATGGAATGAAATGGAATGGATTGGAATGGAATGGAATGGAATGGAATGGAATGTAACCGAGTAGAACGGAATGGAATGTAATTGAATGGAATGTAACCGGGTTGAACGGAACGGAATGGAATGGAATGGAATGGAATGGAATGGAATGGAATGGAATGGAATGGAATGGAATTGAGTGCAATGCAATGCAATGGAATGCAATGGAATGGAAAGGAATGGAATGGAATGGAATGGAATCTACCCGAGTAGAACGGAATGGAATGGAATTGAATGGAATGTAACCGAGTAGAACGGAACGGAATGGAATGGAATGGAATGGAATGGAATGCAATGGAATGGAATGGAATGGAATGGAATGGAATGGAATGGAATGGAATGGACACCAGTAGAATGGAATGGAATGGAATGGAATGGAATGGAATGGAATGGAATGGAATGGAATGGAATGGAATCTACCCGAGTTGAACGGAATGGAACGGAATGGAATGGAATGGAATGTACAGGAGCAGAACGGAATGGAATGCAATGGAATGGAATGGAATGTACCCGAGCAGAACGGAAAGGAATGAAATGGAAATGGAAAGGGAATGGAAATGGAACGGGAATGGAAATGGAACGGGAACGCAATTGAAACGGGAATGGAAATGGAACGGGAACGGAAACGGAACGAGAACGGAAATGGAACGGGAACGGAAACGGAACGGGAACGGAAATGGAACGGGAATGGTAACGGAACAGGAATGGAAATGGAACGGGAATGGAAAAGGAACGGGAATGGAAATGGATCGGGAATGGAAATGGAACGGGAATGGTAATGGAACGGGAATGGAAATGGAACGGGAATGGAAAAGAAACGGGAATGGAAATGGAACGGGAATGGAAATGGAATGGGAATGGAAATGGAATGGAATGGAATGGAATGGAATGGAATGGAATGTACCGGAGTGGAGTGGAGTGGAGTGGAGTAGAGTGCACTGGAACGGAATGGAATGGAACGGAACGGAATGTACCTGAGAAGCACGGAATGGAATGGAATGGAATGGAATGGAATGGAATGGAATGGAATGTACCGGAGTGGAGTGGAGTGGAATAGAGTGGACTGGAGTGGTGTGGAGTGGAATGGAATGGAATGGAATGGAATGGAATGGAATGGAATGGAATGGAATGGACACCTGTAGAATGGAATGGAATGGAATGGAATGGAATGGAATGGAATGGAATGGAATGGAATTCAATGGAATGGAATGGAATGGAATGGAATTCTATGGAATGGAATGGAATGGAATTCAATGGAATGGAATGGAATGGAATGGAATGGAATGGAATTCAATGGAATGGAATGGAATGGATTGGAATGGAATGGAATGGAATGGAATGGAATTCAATGGAATGGAATGGAATGGAATGGAATGGAATGGAATTCAATGGAATGGAATGGAATGGAATGGAATGGAATGGAATGGAATGGAATGGAATGGAATCGAATGGAATCGAATGGATTCGAATGGAATCGAATGGAATAGAATGCAAACCCGAGTAGAATGGAATGGAATGGAATGGAATGGAATGGAATGGAATGGAATGGAATGGAATGGAATGGAATAGAATGGAATGGAATGGAATGGAATGGAATTCAAATGGAATGGAATGGAATGGAATTCTATGGAATGGAATGGAGTGGAATCGAATGGAATCGAATGGAATCGAATGGAATCGAATGGGATCGAATGGAATGGAATGGAATAGAATGGAATCAACCCGAGTAGAACGGAGCTGAACGCAACGGAACGGAACGTAACGGAACGGAACGGAAAGGAATGGAATGGAATGGAATGGAACGGAATTCAAAGGAATGGAATGGAACAGAATGGAATTCAATGGAATGGAATGGAATGGAATGGAATGGAATTCAATGGAATGGAATGGAATGGAATGGAATGGAATGGAATGGAATGGAATGGAATGGAACGGAACGGAATTCTATGGAATAGAATGGAATGGAATTCTATGGAATGGAATGGAATGGAATGGAATGGAATGGAACGGAATTCAATGGAATGGAATGGAATGGAATGGAATTCAACGGAATGGAATGGAATTCAATGGAATGGAATGGAATGGAATGGAATAGAATGGAATGGAATGGAATGGAATGGAATGGAATTCAATGGAATGGAATGGAATGGAATGGAATTCCATGGAATGGAATGGAATGGAATCGAATGGAATGGAATGGAATGGAATGGAATGGAATGGAATAGAATGGAATCAACCCGAGTAGAACGGAATGGAATGGAATGGAATGGAATGGAATGGAATGGAATGGAATGGAATGGAATGGAATGTACCAAAGTAGAACGGAATGGAATGGAATGGAATGGAATGGAATGGAATGGAATGGAATGGAATTCCATGGAATGGAATGGAATGGAATGGAATTCAATGGAATGGAATGGATTGGAATGGAATGGAATGGAATGGAATGGAATGGAATGAAATGGAATGGAATGGAATAGAATGGAATCAACCTGAGTAGAACGGAATGGAATGGAATGGAATGGAATGGAATGGAATGGAATGGAATGGAATGGAATGGAATGTACCAAAGTAGAACGGAATGGAATGGAATGGAATGGAATGGAATGGAATGGAATGGAATGGAATGGAATGGAATGTACACGAGTAGAACGGAATGTAATGGAATGGAATGGATTGGAATGGAATGGAATGGAATGGAATGGAATGTAACCGAGTAGAACGGAATGGAATGTAATTGAATGGAATGTAACCGAGTTGAACGGAACGGAATGGAATGGAATGGAATGGAATGGAATGGAATGGAATGGAATGGAATTGAGTGCAATGCAATGCAATGGAATGCAATGGAATGGAAAGGAATGGAATGGAATGGAATGGAATCTACCCGAGTAGAACGGAATGGAATGGAATTGAATGGAATGTAACCGAGTAGAACGGAACGGAATGGAATGGAATGGAATGGAATGGAATGCAATAGAATGGAATGGAATGGAATGGAATGGAATGGAATGGAATGGAATGGAATGGAATGGACACCAGTAGAATGGAATGGAATGGAATGGAATGGAATGGAATGGAATGGAATGGAATGGAATGGAATGGAATGGAATGGAATGGAATCTACCCGAGTAGAACGGAATGGAACGGAATGGAATGGAATGAAATGTACAGGAGCAGAACGGAATGGAATGCAATGGAATGGAATGGAATGTACCCGAGCAGAACGGAAAGGAATGAAATGGAAATGGAAAGGGAATGGAAATGGAACGGGAATGGAAATGGAACGGGAACGCAATTGAAACGGGAATGGAAATGGAACGGGAACGGAAACGGAACGAGAACGGAAATGGAACGGGAACGGAAACGGAACGGGAACGGAAATGGAACGGGAATGGTAACGGAACAGGAATGGAAATGGAACGGGAATGGAAAAGGAACGGGAATGGAAATGGATCGGGAATGGAAATGGAACGGGAATGGTAATGGAACGGGAATGGAAATGGAACGGGAATGGAAAAGAAACGGGAATGGAAATGGAACGGGAATGGAAATGGAATGGGAATGGAAATGGAATGGAATGGAATGGAATGGAATGGAATGGAATGTACCGGAGTGGAGTGGAGTGGAGTGGAGTAGAGTGCACTGGAACGGAATGGAATGGAATGGAATGGAACGGAACGGAATGTACCTGAGAAGCACGGAATGGAATGGAATGGAATGGAATGGAATGGAATGGAATGTACCGGAGTGGAGTGGAGTGGAATGGAGTGGACTGGAGTGGTGTGGAGTGGAATGGAATGGAATGGAATGGAATGGAATGGAATGGAATGGAATGGAATGGAATGCAATGGAATGCAATGGAATGGAAAGGAATGGAATGGAATGGAATGGAATGGAATGGAATGGAATGGAATGGAATGGAATGGAATGGAATGGAATGGAATGGAATGGAATGGAATGGAATGGAATGGAATTCCATGGAATGGAATGGAATGGAATTCCATGGAATGGAATGGAATGGAATTCCATGGAATGGAATGGAATGGAATGGAATTCTATGGAATGGAATGGAGTGGAATCGAATGGAATCGAATGGAATCGAATGGAATGGAATGGAATAGAATGGAATCAACCCGAGTAGAACGGAGCGGAACGCAACGGAACGGAACGGAACGGAACGGGACGGAACCGAACGGAATGGAATGGAATGGAACGGAATTCCATGGAATGGAATGGAATGGAATGGAATTCAATGGAATGGAATGGAATGGAATGGAATGGAATTCGATGGAATGGAATGGAATGGATTGGAATGGAATGGAATAGAATGGAATCAACCCGAGTAGAACGGAACGGAACGGAACGGAACGGAACGGAACGGAATGGAATGGAATGGAACGGAATTCAATGGAATGGAATGGAATGGAATGGAATGGAATGGAATGGAATTCTATGGAATGGAATGGAATGGAATGGAATGGAATGGAATTCCATGGAATGGAATGGAATGGAATGGAATGGAATGGAATTCAATGGAATGGAATGGAGTGGAATGGAATGGAATCGAATGGAATTGAATGGAATCGAATGGAATCAAATGGGATCGAATGGAATGGAATGGAATAGAATGGAATCAACCCGAGTAGAACGGAATGAAATGGAATGGAATGGAATGGAATGGAATGGAATTCAATGGAATGGAATGGAACGGAATGGAATTCAATGGAATGGAATGGAATGGAATGGAATGGAATGGAATGGAATGGAATGGAATGGAATTCCATGGAATGGAATGGAATGGAATGGAATGGAATTCCATGGAATGGAATGGAATGGAATGGAATTCCATGGAATGGAATGGAATGGAATGGAATTCCATGGAATGGAATGGAATGGAATGGAATTCAATGGAATGGAATGGATTGGAATGGAATGGAATGGAATGGAATGGAATGGAATGAAATGGAATGGAATGGAATAGAATGGAATCAACCTGAGTAGAACGGAATGGAATGGAATGGAATGGAATGGAATGGAATGGAATGGAATGGAATGGAATGGAATGGAATGTACCAAAGTAGAACGGAATGGAATGGAATGGAATGGAATGGAATGGAATGGAATGGAATGGAATGGAATGGAATGGAATGGAATGGAATGGAATGTACACGAGTAGAACGGAATGTAATGGAATGGAATGGATTGGAATGGAATGGAATGGAATGGAATGGAATGTAACCGAGTAGAACGGAATGGAATGTAATTGAATGGAATGTAACCGAGTTGAACGGAACGGAATGGAATGGAATGGAATGGAATGGAATGGAATGGAATGGAATGGAATTGAGTGCAATGCAATGCAATGGAATGCAATGGAATGGAAAGGAATGGAATGGAATGGAATGGAATCTACCCGAGTAGAACGGAATGGAATGGAATTGAATGGAATGTAATCGAGTAGAACGGAACGGAATGGAATGGAATGGAATGGAATGCAATGGAATGGAATGGAATGGAATGGAATGGAATGGAATGGAATGGAATGGACACCAGTAGAATGGAATGGAATGGAATGGAATGGAATGGAATGGAATGGAATGGAATCTACCCGAGTAGAACGGAATGGAACGGAATGGAATGGAATGGAATGGACAGGAGCAGAACGGAATGGAATGCAATGGAATGGAATGGAATGTACCCGAGCAGAACGGAATGGAATGAAATGGAAATGGAAAGGGAATGGAAATGGAACGGGAATGGAAATGGAACGGGAACGGAAATGGAACGGGAATGGAAATGGAACGGGAACGGAAACGGAACGAGAACGGAAATGGAACGGGAACGGAAACGGAACGGGAACGGAAATGGAACGGGAATGGTAACGGAACGGGAATGGAAATGGAACGGGAATGGAAATGGAACGGGAATGGAAATGGATCGGGAATGGAAATGGAACGGGAATGGTAATGGAACTGGAATGGAAATGGAACGGGAATGGAAAAGAAACGGGAATGGAAATGGAACGGGAATGGAAATGGAATGGGAATGGAAATGGAATGGAATGGAATGGAATGGAATGGAATGGAATGTACCGGAGTGGAGTGGAGTGGAGTGGAGTGGAGTAGAGTGCACTGGAACGTAATGGAATGGAATGGAATGGAATGGAATGGAACGGAACGGAATGTACCTGAGAAGCACGGAATGGAATGGAATGGAATGGAATGGAATGGAATGTACCGGAGTGGAGTGGAGTGGAATGGAGTGGAGTGGAGTGGAGTGGAGTGGAATGGAATGGAATGGAATGGAACGGAATGCAATGGAATGCAATGGAATGGAAAGGAATGGAATGGAATGGAATGGAATGGAATGGAATGGAATGGAATGGAATGGACACCAGTAGAATGGAATGGAATGGAATGGAATGGAATGGAATGGAATGGAATGGAATTCAATGGAATGGAATGGAATGGAATGGAATGGAATGGAATGGAATGGAATTCAATGGAATGGAATGGAATGGAATGGAATTCCATGGAATGGAATGGAATGGAATCGAATGGAATGGAATGGAATGGAATGGAATGGAATGGAATAGAATGGAATCAACCCGAGTAGAACGGAATGGAATGGAATGGAATGGAATGGAATGGAATGGAATGGAATGGAATGGAATGGAATGGAATGCAATGTACCCGAGTAGAACGGAATGGAATGGAATGGAATGGATTGGAATGGAATGGAATGGAATGGAATGGAATGTAACCGAGTAGAACGGATTGGAATGTAATTGAATGGAATGTAACCGGGTTGAACGGAACGGAATGGAATGGAATGGAATGGAATGGAATGGAATGGAATGGAATGGAATGGAATTGAGTGCAATGCAATGCAATGGAATGCAATGGAATGGAAAGGAATGGAATGGAATGGAATGGAATCTACCCGAGTAGAACGGAATGGAATGGAATTGAATGGAATGTAACCGAGTAGAACGGAACGGAATGGAATGGAATGGAATGGAATGGAATGCAATAGAATGGAATGGAATGGAATGGAATGGAATGGAATGGAATGGAATGGAATGGACACCAGTAGAATGGAATGGAATGGAATGGAATGGAATGGAATGGAATGGAATGGAATGGAATGGAATGGAACGGAATCTACCCGAGTAGAACGGAATGGAACGGAATGGAATGGAATGAAATGTACAGGAGCAGAACGGAATGGAATGCAATGGAATGGAATGGAATGTACCCGAGCAGAACGGAAAGGAATGAAATGGAAGTGGAAAGGGAATGGAAATGGAACGGGAATGGAAATGGAACGGGAACGCAATTGAAACGGGAATGGAAATGGAACGGGAACGGAAACGGAACGAGAACGGAAATGGAACGGGAACGGAAACGGAACGGGAACGGAAATGGAACGGGAATGGTAACGGAACAGGAATGGAAATGGAACGGGAATGGAAAAGGAACGGGAATGGAAATGGATCGGGAATGGAAATGGAACGGGAATGGTAATGGAACGGGAATGGAAATGGAACGGGAATGGAAAAGAAACGGGAATGGAAATGGAACGGGAATGGAAATGGAATGGGAATGGAAATGGAATGGAATGGAATGGAATGGAATGGAATGGAATGTACCGGAGTGGAGTGGAGTGGAGTGGAGTAGAGTGCACTGGAACGGAATGGAATGGAATGGAATGGAACGGAATGGAATGTACCTGAGAAGCACGGAATGGAATGGAATGGAATGGAATGGAATGGAATGGAATGTACCGGAGTGGAGTGGAGTGGAATGGAGTGGACTGGAGTGGTGTGGAGTGGAATGGAATGGAATGGAATGGAATGGAATGGAATGGAATGGAATGGAATGGAATGGAATGGAATGCAATGGAATGCAATGGAATGGAAAGGAATGGAATGGAATGGAATGGAATGGAATGGAATGGAATGGAATGGAATGGACAACAGTAGAATGGAATGGAACGGAATGGAATGGAATGGAATGGAATGGAATGGAATGGAATGGAATGGAATGGAATTCAATGGAATGGAATGGAATGGAATGGAATTCAATGGAATGGAATGGAATGGAATTCCATGGAATGGAATGGAATGGAATTCCATGGAATGGAATGGAATGGAATGGAATTCTATGGAATGGAATGGAGTGGAATCGAATGGAATCGAATGGAATCGAATGGAATGGAATGGAATAGAATGGAATCAACCCGAGTAGAACGGAGCGGAACGCAACGGAACGGAACGGAACGGAACGGGACGGAACCGAACGGAATGGAATGGAATGGAACGGAATTCCATGGAATGGAATGGAATGGAATGGAATTCAATGGAATGGAATGGAATGGAATGGAATGGAATTCGATGGAATGGAATGGAATGGATTGGAATGGAATGGAATAGAATGGAATCAACCCGAGTAGAACGGAACGGAACACAACGGAACTGAACGGAACGCAACGGAACGGAACGGAACGGAACGGAACGGAACGGAATGGAATGGAATGGAACGGAATTCAATGGAATGGAATGGAATGGAATGGAATTCTATGGAATGGAATGGAATGGAATGGAATGGAATTCCATGGAATGGAATGGAATGGAATGGAATGGAATGGAATGGAATTCAATGGAATGGAATGGAGTGGAATGGAATGGAATCGAATGGAATTGAATGGAATCGAATGGAATCAAATGGGATCGAATGGAATGGAATGGAATAGAATGGAATCAACCCGAGTAGAACGGAATGAAATGGAATGGAATGGAATGGGATGGAATGGAATGGAATGGAATGGAATGGAACGGAATTCAATGGAATGGAATGGAATGGAATGGAATGGAATGGAATGGAATGGAATTCAATGGAATGGAATGGAACGGAATGGAATTCAATGGAATGGAATGGAATGGAATGGAATGGAATGGAATGGAATGGAATGGAATTCCATGGAATGGAATGGAATGGAATGGAATTCCATGGAATGGAATGGAATGGAATGGAATTCCATGGAATGGAATGGATTGGAATGGAATGGAATGGAATGGAATGGAATGGAATGGAACGAAATGGAATGGAATGGAATAGAATGGAATCAACCTGAGTAGAACGGAATGGAATGGAATGGAATGGAATGGAATGGAATGGAATGGAATGGAATGGAATGGAATGGAATGTACCAAAGTAGAACGGAATGGAATGGAATGGAATGGAATGGAATGGAATGGAATGGAATGGAATGGAATGGAATGGAATGGAATGGAATGTACACGAGTAGAACGGAATGTAATGGAATGGAATGGATTGGAATGGAATGGAATGGAATGGAATGGAATGTAACCGAGTAGAACGGAATGGAATGTAATTGAATGGAATGTAACCGAGTTGAACGGAACGGAATGGAATGGAATGGAATGGAATGGAATGGAATGGAATGGAATGGAATTGAGTGCAATGCAATGCAATGGAATGCAATGGAATGGAAAGGAATGGAATGGAATGGAATGGAATCTACCCGAGTAGAACGGAATGGAATGGAATTGAATGGAATGTAATCGAGTAGAACGGAACGGAATGGTATGGAATGGAATGGAATGCAATGGAATGGAATGGAATGGAATGGAATGGAATGGAATGGACACCAGTAGAATGGAATGGAATGGAATGGAATGGAATGGAATGGAATGGAATCTACCCGAGTAGAACGGAATGGAACGGAATGGAATGGAATGGAATGGACAGGAGCAGAACGGAATGGAATGCAATGGAATGGAATGGAATGTACCCGAGCAGAACGGAATGGAATGAAATGGAAATGGAAAGGGAATGGAAATGGAACGGGAATGGAAATGGAACGGGAACGGAAATGGAACGGGAATGGAAATGGAACGGGAACGGAAACGGAACGAGAACGGAAATGGAACAGGAACGGAAACGGAACGGGAACGGAAATGGAACGGGAATGGTAACGGAACGGGAATGGAAATGGAACGGGAATGGAAATGGAACGGGAATGGAAATGGATCGGGAATGGAAATGGAACGGGAATGGTAATGGAACTGGAATGGAAATGGAACGGGAATGGAAAAGAAACGGGAATGGAAATGGAACGGGAATGGAAATGGAATGGGAATGGAAATGGAATGGAATGGAATGGAATGGAATGGAATGGAATGTACCGGAGTGGAGTGGAGTGGAGTGGAGTGGAGTAGAGTGCACTGGAACGGAATGGAATGGAATGGAATGGAATGGAATGGAACGGAACGGAATGTACCTGAGAAGCACGGAATGGAATGGAATGGAATGGAATGGAATGGAATGTACCGGAGTGGAGTGGAGTGGAATGGAGTGGAGTGGAGTGGAGTGGAGTGGAATGGAATGGAATGGAATGGAACGGAATGCAATGGAATGCAATGGAATGGAAAGGAATGGAATGGAATGGAATGGAATAGAATGGAATGGAATGGACACCAGTAGAATGGAATGGAATGGAATGGAATGGAATGGAATGGAATGGAATGGAATGGAATGGAATTCAATGGAATGGAATGGAATGGAATGGAATTCCATGGAATGGAATGGAATGGAATGGAATGGAATGGAATGGAATGGAATGGAATGGAATAGAATGGAATCAACCCGAGTAGAACGGAATGGAATGGAATGGAATGTAATGGAATGGAATGGAATGGAATGGAATGGAATGTACCAAAGTACAACGGAATGGAATGGAATGGAATGGAATGGAATGGAATGGAATGCAATGTACCCGAGTAGAACGGAATGGAATGGAATGGAATGGATTGGAATGGAATGGAATGGAATGGAATGGAATGTAACCGAGTAGAACGGAATGGAATGTAATTGAATGGAATGTAACCGGGTTGAACGGAACGGAATGGAATGGAATGGAATGGAATGGAATGGAATGGAATGGAATGGAATTGAGTGCAATGCAATGCAATGGAATGCAATGGAATGGAAAGGAATGGAATGGAATGGAATGGAATCTACCCGAGTAGAACGGAATGGAATGGAATTGAATGGAATGTAACCGAGTAGAACGGAACGGAATGGAATGGAATGGAATGGAATGCAATGGAATGGAATGGAATGGAATGGAATGCAATGGAATGGAATGGAATGGAATGGACACCAGTAGAATGGAATGGAATGGAATGGAATGGAATGGAATGGAATGGAATGGAATGGAATGGAATGGAATGGAATGGAATGGAATCTACCCGAGTAGAACGGAATGGAACGGAATGGAATGGAATGGAATGTACAGGAGCAGAACGGAATGGAATGCAATGGAATGGAATGGAATGTACCCGAGCAGAACGGAAAGGAATGAAATGGAAATGGAAAGGGAATGGAAATGGAACGGGAATGGAAATGGAACGGGAACGCAATTGAAACGGGAATGGAAATGGAACGGGAACGGAAACGGAACGAGAACGGAAATGGAACGGGAACGGAAACGGAACGGGAACGGAAATGGAACGGGAATGGTAACGGAACAGGAATGGAAATGGAACGGGAATGGAAAAGGAACGGGAATGGAAATGGATCGGGAATGGAAATGGAACGGGAATGGTAATGGAACGGGAATGGAAATGGAACGGGAATGGAAAAGAAACGGGAATGGAAATGGAACGGGAATGGAAATGGAATGGGAATGGAAATGGAATGGAATGGAATGGAATGGAATGGAATGGAATGTACCGGAGTGGAGTGGAGTGGAGTGGAGTAGAGTGCACTGGAACGGAATGGAATGGAATGGAATGGAATGGAACGGAACGGAATGTACCTGAGAAGCACGGAATGGAATGGAATGGAATGGAATGGAATGGAATGGAATGTACCGGAGTGGAGTGGAGTGGAATGGAGTGGACTGGAGTGGTGTGGAGTGGAATGGAATGGAATGGAATGGAATGGAATGGAATGGAATGGAATGGAATGGAATGGAATGGAATGCAATGGAATGCAATGGAATGGAAAGGAATGGAATGGAATGGAATGGAATGGAATGGAATGGAATGGAATGGAATGGAATGGAATGGAATGGAATGGAATGGAATGGAATGGAATGGAATGGAATGGAATGGAATGGAATGGAATTCCATGGAATGGAATGGAATGGAATTCCATGGAATGGAATGGAATGGAATTCCATGGAATGGAATGGAATGGAATGGAATTCTATGGAATGGAATGGAGTGGAATCGAATGGAATCGAATGGAATCGAATGGAATGGAATGGAATAGAATGGAATCAACCCGAGTAGAACGGAGCGGAACGCAACGGAACGGAACGGAACGGAACGGGACGGAACCGAACGGAATGGAATGGAATGGAACGGAATTCCATGGAATGGAATGGAATGGAATGGAATTCAATGGAATGGAATGGAATGGAATGGAATGGAATTCGATGGAATGGAATGGAATGGATTGGAATGGAATGGAATAGAATGGAATCAACCCGAGTAGAACGGAACGGAACGGAACGGAACGGAACGGAACGGAATGGAATGGAATGGAACGGAATTCAATGGAATGGAATGGAATGGAATGGAATGGAATGGAATGGAATTCTATGGAATGGAATGGAATGGAATGGAATGGAATGGAATTCCATGGAATGGAATGGAATGGAATGGAATGGAATGGAATTCAATGGAATGGAATGGAGTGGAATGGAATGGAATCGAATGGAATTGAATGGAATCGAATGGAATCAAATGGGATCGAATGGAATGGAATGGAATAGAATGGAATCAACCCGAGTAGAACGGAATGAAATGGAATGGAATGGAATGGAATGGAATGGAATTCAATGGAATGGAATGGAACGGAATGGAATTCAATGGAATGGAATGGAATGGAATGGAATGGAATGGAATGGAATGGAATGGAATTCCATGGAATGGAATGGAATGGAATGGAATGGAATTCCATGGAATGGAATGGAATGGAATGGAATTCCATGGAATGGAATGGAATGGAATGGAATTCCATGGAATGGAATGGAATGGAATGGAATTCAATGGAATGGAATGGATTGGAATGGAATGGAATGGAATGGAATGGAATGGAATGAAATGGAATGGAATGGAATAGAATGGAATCAACCTGAGTAGAACGGAATGGAATGGAATGGAATGGAATGGAATGGAATGGAATGGAATGGAATGGAATGGAATGGAATGTACCAAAGTAGAACGGAATGGAATGGAATGGAATGGAATGGAATGGAATGGAATGGAATGGAATGGAATGGAATGGAATGGAATGGAATGGAATGTACACGAGTAGAACGGAATGTAATGGAATGGAATGGATTGGAATGGAATGGAATGGAATGGAATGGAATGTAACCGAGTAGAACGGAATGGAATGTAATTGAATGGAATGTAACCGAGTTGAACGGAACGGAATGGAATGGAATGGAATGGAATGGAATGGAATGGAATGGAATGGAATTGAGTGCAATGCAATGCAATGGAATGCAATGGAATGGAAAGGAATGGAATGGAATGGAATGGAATCTACCCGAGTAGAACGGAATGGAATGGAATTGAATGGAATGTAATCGAGTAGAACGGAACGGAATGGAATGGAATGGAATGGAATGCAATGGAATGGAATGGAATGGAATGGAATGGAATGGAATGGAATGGAATGGAATGGACACCAGTAGAATGGAATGGAATGGAATGGAATGGAATGGAATGGAATGGAATGGAATCTACCCGAGTAGAACGGAATGGAACGGAATGGAATGGAATGGAATGGACAGGAGCAGAACGGAATGGAATGCAATGGAATGGAATGGAATGTACCCGAGCAGAACGGAATGGAATGAAATGGAAATGGAAAGGGAATGGAAATGGAACGGGAATGGAAATGGAACGGGAACGGAAATGGAACGGGAATGGAAATGGAACGGGAACGGAAACGGAACGAGAACGGAAATGGAACGGGAACGGAAACGGAACGGGAACGGAAATGGAACGGGAATGGTAACGGAACGGGAATGGAAATGGAACGGGAATGGAAATGGAACGGGAATGGAAATGGATCGGGAATGGAAATGGAACGGGAATGGTAATGGAACTGGAATGGAAATGGAACGGGAATGGAAAAGAAACGGGAATGGAAATGGAACGGGAATGGAAATGGAATGGGAATGGAAATGGAATGGAATGGAATGGAATGGAATGGAATGGAATGTACCGGAGTGGAGTGGAGTGGAGTGGAGTGGAGTAGAGTGCACTGGAACGTAATGGAATGGAATGGAATGGAATGGAATGGAACGGAACGGAATGTACCTGAGAAGCACGGAATGGAATGGAATGGAATGGAATGGAATGGAATGTACCGGAGTGGAGTGGAGTGGAATGGAGTGGAGTGGAGTGGAGTGGAGTGGAATGGAATGGAATGGAATGGAACGGAATGCAATGGAATGCAATGGAATGGAAAGGAATGGAATGGAATGGAATGGAATGGAATGGAATGGAATGGAATGGAATGGACACCAGTAGAATGGAATGGAATGGAATGGAATGGAATGGAATGGAATGGAATGGAATTCAATGGAATGGAATGGAATGGAATGGAATGGAATGGAATGGAATGGAATTCAATGGAATGGAATGGAATGGAATGGAATTCCATGGAATGGAATGGAATGGAATTCCATGGAATGGAATGGAATGGAATCGAATGGAATGGAATGGAATGGAATGGAATGGAATGGAATAGAATGGAATCAACCCGAGTAGAACGGAATGGAATGGAATGGAATGGAATGGAATGGAATGGAATGGAATGGAATGGAATGGAATGGAATGCAATGTACCCGAGTAGAACGGAATGGAATGGAATGGAATGGATTGGAATGGAATGGAATGGAATGGAATGGAATGTAACCGAGTAGAACGGATTGGAATGTAATTGAATGGAATGTAACCGGGTTGAACGGAACGGAATGGAATGGAATGGAATGGAATGGAATGGAATGGAATGGAATGGAATGGAATTGAGTGCAATGCAATGCAATGGAATGCAATGGAATGGAAAGGAATGGAATGGAATGGAATGGAATCTACCCGAGTAGAACGGAATGGAATGGAATTGAATGGAATGTAACCGAGTAGAACGGAACGGAATGGAATGGAATGGAATGGAATGGAATGCAATAGAATGGAATGGAATGGAATGGAATGGAATGGAATGGAATGGAATGGAATGGAATGGACACCAGTAGAATGGAATGGAATGGAATGGAATGGAATGGAATGGAATGGAATGGAATGGAATGGAATGGAATGGAACGGAATCTACCCGAGTAGAACGGAATGGAACGGAATGGAATGGAATGAAATGTACAGGAGCAGAACGGAATGGAATGCAATGGAATGGAATGGAATGTACCCGAGCAGAACGGAAAGGAATGAAATGGAAGTGGAAAGGGAATGGAAATGGAACGGGAATGGAAATGGAACGGGAACGCAATTGAAACGGGAATGGAAATGGAACGGGAACGGAAACGGAACGAGAACGGAAATGGAACGGGAACGGAAACGGAACGGGAACGGAAATGGAACGGGAATGGTAACGGAACAGGAATGGAAATGGAACGGGAATGGAAAAGGAACGGGAATGGAAATGGATCGGGAATGGAAATGGAACGGGAATGGTAATGGAACGGGAATGGAAATGGAACGGGAATGGAAAAGAAACGGGAATGGAAATGGAACGGGAATGGAAATGGAATGGGAATGGAAATGGAATGGAATGGAATGGAATGGAATGGAATGGAATGTACCGGAGTGGAGTGGAGTGGAGTGGAGTAGAGTGCACTGGAACGGAATGGAATGGAATGGAATGGAACGGAATGGAATGTACCTGAGAAGCACGGAATGGAATGGAATGGAATGGAATGGAATGGAATGGAATGTACCGGAGTGGAGTGGAGTGGAATGGAGTGGACTGGAGTGGTGTGGAGTGGAATGGAATGGAATGGAATGGAATGGAATGGAATGGAATGGAATGGAATGGAATGGAATGGAATGGAATGCAATGGAATGCAATGGAATGGAAAGGAATGGAATGGAATGGAATGGAATGGAATGGAATGGAATGTACACGAGTAGAACGGAATGTAATGGAATGGAATGGATTGGAATGGAATGGAATGGAATGGAATGGAATGTAACCGAGTAGAACGGAATGGAATGTAATTGAATGGAATGTAACCGAGTTGAACGGAACGGAATGGAATGGAATGGAATGGAATGGAATGGAATGGAATGGAATGGAATTGAGTGCAATGCAATGCAATGGAATGCAATGGAATGGAAAGGAATGGAATGGAATGGAATGGAATCTACCCGAGTAGAACGGAATGGAATGGAATTGAATGGAATGTAATCGAGTAGAACGGAACGGAATGGAATGGAATGGAATGGAATGCAATGGAATGGAATGGAATGGAATGGAATGGAATGGAATGGAATGGAATGGAATGGACACCAGTAGAATGGAATGGAATGGAATGGAATGGAATGGAATGGAATGGAATGGAATCTACCCGAGTAGAACGGAATGGAACGGAATGGAATGGAATGGAATGGACAGGAGCAGAACGGAATGGAATGCAATGGAATGGAATGGAATGTACCCGAGCAGAACGGAATGGAATGAAATGGAAATGGAAAGGGAATGGAAATGGAACGGGAATGGAAATGGAACGGGAACGGAAATGGAACGGGAATGGAAATGGAACGGGAACGGAAACGGAACGAGAACGGAAATGGAACGGGAACGGAAACGGAACGGGAACGGAAATGGAACGGGAATGGTAACGGAACGGGAATGGAAATGGAACGGGAATGGAAATGGAACGGGAATGGAAATGGATCGGGAATGGAAATGGAACGGGAATGGTAATGGAACTGGAATGGAAATGGAACGGGAATGGAAAAGAAACGGGAATGGAAATGGAACGGGAATGGAAATGGAATGGGAATGGAAATGGAATGGAATGGAATGGAATGGAATGGAATGGAATGTACCGGAGTGGAGTGGAGTGGAGTGGAGTGGAGTAGAGTGCACTGGAACGTAATGGAATGGAATGGAATGGAATGGAATGGAACGGAACGGAATGTACCTGAGAAGCACGGAATGGAATGGAATGGAATGGAATGGAATGGAATGTACCGGAGTGGAGTGGAGTGGAATGGAGTGGAGTGGAGTGGAGTGGAGTGGAATGGAATGGAATGGAATGGAACGGAATGCAATGGAATGCAATGGAATGGAAAGGAATGGAATGGAATGGAATGGAATGGAATGGAATGGAATGGAATGGAATGGACACCAGTAGAATGGAATGGAATGGAATGGAATGGAATGGAATGGAATGGAATGGAATTCAATGGAATGGAATGGAATGGAATGGAATGGAATGGAATGGAATGGAATTCAATGGAATGGAATGGAATGGAATGGAATTCCATGGAATGGAATGGAATGGAATTCCATGGAATGGAATGGAATGGAATCGAATGGAAGGGAATGGAATGGAATGGAATGGAATGGAATAGAATGGAATCAACCCGAGTAGAACGGAATGGAATGGAATGGAATGGAATGGAATGGAATGGAATGGAATGGAATGGAATGGAATGGAATGCAATGTACCCGAGTAGAACGGAATGGAATGGAATGGAATGGATTGGAATGGAATGGAATGGAATGGAATGGAATGTAACCGAGTAGAACGGATTGGAATGTAATTGAATGGAATGTAACCGGGTTGAACGGAACGGAATGGAATGGAATGGAATGGAATGGAATGGAATGGAATGGAATGGAATGGAATTGAGTGCAATGCAATGCAATGGAATGCAATGGAATGGAAAGGAATGGAATGGAATGGAATGGAATCTACCCGAGTAGAACGGAATGGAATGGAATTGAATGGAATGTAACCGAGTAGAACGGAACGGAATGGAATGGAATGGAATGGAATGGAATGCAATAGAATGGAATGGAATGGAATGGAATGGAATGGAATGGAATGGAATGGAATGGAATGGACACCAGTAGAATGGAATGGAATGGAATGGAATGGAATGGAATGGAATGGAATGGAATGGAATGGAATGGAATGGAACGGAATCTACCCGAGTAGAACGGAATGGAACGGAATGGAATGGAATGAAATGTACAGGAGCAGAACGGAATGGAATGCAATGGAATGGAATGGAATGTACCCGAGCAGAACGGAAAGGAATGAAATGGAAGTGGAAAGGGAATGGAAATGGAACGGGAATGGAAATGGAACGGGAACGCAATTGAAACGGGAATGGAAATGGAACGGGAACGGAAACGGAACGAGAACGGAAATGGAACGGGAACGGAAACGGAACGGGAACGGAAATGGAACGGGAATGGTAACGGAACAGGAATGGAAATGGAACGGGAATGGAAAAGGAACGGGAATGGAAATGGATCGGGAATGGAAATGGAACGGGAATGGTAATGGAACGGGAATGGAAATGGAACGGGAATGGAAAAGAAACGGGAATGGAAATGGAACGGGAATGGAAATGGAATGGGAATGGAAATGGAATGGAATGGAATGGAATGGAATGGAATGGAATGTACCGGAGTGGAGTGGAGTGGAGTGGAGTAGAGTGCACTGGAACGGAATGGAATGGAATGGAATGGAACGGAATGGAATGTACCTGAGAAGCACGGAATGGAATGGAATGGAATGGAATGGAATGGAATGGAATGTACCGGAGTGGAGTGGAGTGGAATGGAGTGGACTGGAGTGGTGTGGAGTGGAATGGAATGGAATGGAATGGAATGGAATGGAATGGAATGGAATGGAATGGAATGGAATGGAATGGAATGCAATGGAATGCAATGGAATGGAAAGGAATGGAATGGAATGGAATGGAATGGAATGGAATGGAATGGAATGGAATGGAATGGACAACAGTAGAATGGAATGGAACGGAATGGAATGGAATGGAATGGAATGGAATGGAATGGAATGGAATGGAATGGAATTCAATGGAATGGAATGGAATGGAATGGAATTCAATGGAATGGAATGGAATGGAATTCCATGGAATGGAATGGAATGGAATTCCATGGAATGGAATGGAATGGAATGGAATTCTATGGAATGGAATGGAGTGGAATCGAATGGAATCGAATGGAATCGAATGGAATGGAATGGAATAGAATGGAATCAACCCGAGTAGAACGGAGCGGAACGCAACGGAACGGAACGGAACGGAACGGGACGGAACCGAACGGAATGGAATGGAATGGAACGGAATTCCATGGAATGGAATGGAATGGAATGGAATTCAATGGAATGGAATGGAATGGAATGGAATGGAATTCGATGGAATGGAATGGAATGGATTGGAATGGAATGGAATAGAATGGAATCAACCCGAGTAGAACGGAACGGAACACAACGGAACTGAACGGAACGCAACGGAACGGAACGGAACGGAACGGAACGGAACGGAATGGAATGGAATGGAACGGAATTCAATGGAATGGAATGGAATGGAATGGAATTCTATGGAATGGAATGGAATGGAATGGAATGGAATTCCATGGAATGGAATGGAATGGAATGGAATGGAATGGAATGGAATTCAATGGAATGGAATGGAGTGGAATGGAATGGAATCGAATGGAATTGAATGGAATCGAATGGAATCAAATGGGATCGAATGGAATGGAATGGAATAGAATGGAATCAACCCGAGTAGAACGGAATGAAATGGAATGGAATGGAATGGGATGGAATGGAATGGAATGGAATGGAATGGAACGGAATTCAATGGAATGGAATGGAATGGAATGGAATGGAATGGAATGGAATGGAATTCAATGGAATGGAATGGAACGGAATGGAATTCAATGGAATGGAATGGAATGGAATGGAATGGAATGGAATGGAATGGAATGGAATTCCATGGAATGGAATGGAATGGAATGGAATTCCATGGAATGGAATGGAATGGAATGGAATTCCATGGAATGGAATGGATTGGAATGGAATGGAATGGAATGGAATGGAATGGAATGGAACGAAATGGAATGGAATGGAATAGAATGGAATCAACCTGAGTAGAACGGAATGGAATGGAATGGAATGGAATGGAATGGAATGGAATGGAATGGAATGGAATGGAATGGAATGTACCAAAGTAGAACGGAATGGAATGGAATGGAATGGAATGGAATGGAATGGAATGGAATGGAATGGAATGGAATGGAATGGAATGGAATGGAATGTACACGAGTAGAACGGAATGTAATGGAATGGAATGGATTGGAATGGAATGGAATGGAATGGAATGGAATGTAACCGAGTAGAACGGAATGGAATGTAATTGAATGGAATGTAACCGAGTTGAACGGAACGGAATGGAATGGAATGGAATGGAATGGAATGGAATGGAATGGAATGGAATTGAGTGCAATGCAATGCAATGGAATGCAATGGAATGGAAAGGAATGGAATGGAATGGAATGGAATCTACCCGAGTAGAACGGAATGGAATGGAATTGAATGGAATGTAATCGAGTAGAACGGAACGGAATGGTATGGAATGGAATGGAATGCAATGGAATGGAATGGAATGGAATGGAATGGAATGGAATGGACACCAGTAGAATGGAATGGAATGGAATGGAATGGAATGGAATGGAATGGAATCTACCCGAGTAGAACGGAATGGAACGGAATGGAATGGAATGGAATGGACAGGAGCAGAACGGAATGGAATGCAATGGAATGGAATGGAATGTACCCGAGCAGAACGGAATGGAATGAAATGGAAATGGAAAGGGAATGGAAATGGAACGGGAATGGAAATGGAACGGGAACGGAAATGGAACGGGAATGGAAATGGAACGGGAACGGAAACGGAACGAGAACGGAAATGGAACAGGAACGGAAACGGAACGGGAACGGAAATGGAACGGGAATGGTAACGGAACGGGAATGGAAATGGAACGGGAATGGAAATGGAACGGGAATGGAAATGGATCGGGAATGGAAATGGAACGGGAATGGTAATGGAACTGGAATGGAAATGGAACGGGAATGGAAAAGAAACGGGAATGGAAATGGAACGGGAATGGAAATGGAATGGGAATGGAAATGGAATGGAATGGAATGGAATGGAATGGAATGGAATGTACCGGAGTGGAGTGGAGTGGAGTGGAGTGGAGTAGAGTGCACTGGAACGGAATGGAATGGAATGGAATGGAATGGAATGGAACGGAACGGAATGTACCTGAGAAGCACGGAATGGAATGGAATGGAATGGAATGGAATGGAATGTACCGGAGTGGAGTGGAGTGGAATGGAGTGGAGTGGAGTGGAGTGGAGTGGAATGGAATGGAATGGAATGGAACGGAATGCAATGGAATGCAATGGAATGGAAAGGAATGGAATGGAATGGAATGGAATAGAATGGAATGGAATGGACACCAGTAGAATGGAATGGAATGGAATGGAATGGAATGGAATGGAATGGAATGGAATGGAATGGAATTCAATGGAATGGAATGGAATGGAATGGAATTCCATGGAATGGAATGGAATGGAATGGAATGGAATGGAATGGAATGGAATGGAATGGAATAGAATGGAATCAACCCGAGTAGAACGGAATGGAATGGAATGGAATGTAATGGAATGGAATGGAATGGAATGGAATGGAATGTACCAAAGTAGAACGGAATGGAATGGAATGGAATGGAATGGAATGGAATGGAATGCAATGTACCCGAGTAGAACGGAATGGAATGGAATGGAATGGATTGGAATGGAATGGAATGGAATGGAATGGAATGTAACCGAGTAGAACGGAATGGAATGTAATTGAATGGAATGTAACCGGGTTGAACGGAACGGAATGGAATGGAATGGAATGGAATGGAATGGAATGGAATGGAATGGAATTGAGTGCAATGCAATGCAATGGAATGCAATGGAATGGAAAGGAATGGAATGGAATGGAATGGAATCTACCCGAGTAGAACGGAATGGAATGGAATTGAATGGAATGTAACCGAGTAGAACGGAACGGAATGGAATGGAATGGAATGGAATGGAATGCAATGGAATGGAATGGAATGGAATGGAATGCAATGGAATGGAATGGAATGGAATGGACACCAGTAGAATGGAATGGAATGGAATGGAATGGAATGGAATGGAATGGAATGGAATGGAATGGAATGGAATGGAATGGAATGGAATCTACCCGAGTAGAACGGAATGGAACGGAATGGAATGGAATGGAATGTACAGGAGCAGAACGGAATGGAATGCAATGGAATGGAATGGAATGTACCCGAGCAGAACGGAAAGGAATGAAATGGAAATGGAAAGGGAATGGAAATGGAACGGGAATGGAAATGGAACGGGAACGCAATTGAAACGGGAATGGAAATGGAACGGGAACGGAAACGGAACGAGAACGGAAATGGAACGGGAACGGAAACGGAACGGGAACGGAAATGGAACGGGAATGGTAACGGAACAGGAATGGAAATGGAACGGGAATGGAAAAGGAACGGGAATGGAAATGGATCGGGAATGGAAATGGAACGGGAATGGTAATGGAACGGGAATGGAAATGGAACGGGAATGGAAAAGAAACGGGAATGGAAATGGAACGGGAATGGAAATGGAATGGGAATGGAAATGGAATGGAATGGAATGGAATGGAATGGAATGGAATGTACCGGAGTGGAGTGGAGTGGAGTGGAGTAGAGTGCACTGGAACGGAATGGAATGGAATGGAATGGAATGGAACGGAACGGAATGTACCTGAGAAGCACGGAATGGAATGGAATGGAATGGAATGGAATGGAATGGAATGTACCGGAGTGGAGTGGAGTGGAATGGAGTGGACTGGAGTGGTGTGGAGTGGAATGGAATGGAATGGAATGGAATGGAATGGAATGGAATGGAATGGAATGGAATGGAATGGAATGCAATGGAATGCAATGGAATGGAAAGGAATGGAATGGAATGGAATGGAATGGAATGGAATGGAATGGAATGGAATGGACAACAGTAGAATGGAATGGAATGGAATGGAATGGAATGGAATGGAATGGAATGGAATGGAATGGAATTCAATGGAATGGAATGGAATGGAATGGAATTCAATGGAATGGAATGGAATGGAATGGAATTCAATGGAATGGAATGGAATGGAATGGAATTCTATGGAATGGAATGGAGTGGAATCGAATGGAATCGAATGGAATCGAATGGATTGGAATGGAATAGAATGGAATCAACCCGAGTAGAACGGAGCGGAACGCAACGGAACGGAACGGAACGGAACGGGACGGAACGGAACGGAATGGAATGGAATGGAACGGAATTCCATGGAATGGAATGGAATGGAATGGAATGGAATGGAATTCGATGGAATGGAATGGAATGGATTGGAATGGAATGGAATAGAATGGAATCAACCCGAGTAGAACGGAACGGAACACAACGAAACGGAACGGAACGCAACGGAACGGAACGGAACGGAACGGAACGGAACGGAATGGAATGGAACGGAATTCAATGGAATGGAATGGAATGGAATGGAATTCTATGGAATGGAATGGAATGGAATGGAATGGAATGGAATGGAATGGAATTCCATGGAATGGAATGGAATGGAATGGAATGGAATGGAATTGAATGGAATCGAATGGAATCAAATGGGATCGAATGGAATGGAATGGAATAGAATGGAATCAACCCGAGTAGAACGGAATGGAATGGAATGGAATGGAATGGGATGGAATGGAATGGAATGGAATGGAATGGAACGGAATTCAATGGAATGGAATGGAATGGAATGGAATGGAATGGAATGGAATGGAATGGAATTCAATGGAATGGAATGGAACGGAATGGAATTCAATGGAATGGAATGGAATGGAATGGAATGGAATGGAATGGAATGGAATTCCTTGGAATGGAATGGAATGGAATGGAATTCCATGGAATGGAATGGAATGGAATGGAATTCAATGGAATGGAATGGAATGGAATCGAATGGAATGGAATGGAATGGAATGGAATTCCATGGAATGGAATGGAATGGAATGGAATTCCATGGAATGGAATGGAATGGAATGGAATTCCATGGAATGGAATGGAATGGAATGGAATTCAATGGAATGGAATGGATTGGAATGGAATGGAATGGAATGGAATGAAATGGAATGGAATGGAATAGAATGGAATCAACCTGAGTAGAACGGAATGGAATGGAATGGAATGGAATGGAATGGAATGGAATGGAATGGAATGGAATGGAATGGAATGTACCAAAGTAGAACGGAATGGAATGGAATGGAATGGAATGGAATGGAATGGAATGGAATGGAATGTACACGAGTAGAACGGAATGTAATGGAATGGAATGGATTGGAATGGAACGGAATGGAATGGAATGGAATGTAACCGAGTAGAACGGAATGGAATGTAATTGAATGGAATGTAACCGAGTTGAACGGAACGGAATGGAATGGAATGGAATGGAATGGAATGGAATGGAATGGAATGGAATGGAATTGAGTGCAATGCAATGCAATGGAATGCAATGGAATGGAAAGGAATGGAATGGAATGGAATGGAATCTACCCGAGTAGAACGGAATGGAATGGAATTGAATGGAATGTAATCGAGTAGAACGGAACGGAATGGAATGGAATGGAATGGAATGCAATGGAATGGAATGGAATGGAATGGAATGGAATGGAATGGAATGGACACCAGTAGAATGGAATGGGATGGAATGGAATGGAATGGAATGGAATGGAATCTACCCGAGTAGAACGGAATGGAACGGAATGGAATGGAATGGAATGGACAGGAGCAGAACGGAATGGAATGCAATGGAATGGAATGGAATGTACCCGAGCAGAACGGAATGGAATGAAATGGAAATGGAAAGGGAATGGAAATGGAACGGGAATGGAAATGGAACGGGAACGGAAATGGAACGGGAATGGAAATGGAACGGGAACGGAAACGGAACGAGAACGGAAATGGAACGGGAACGGAAACGGAACGGGAACGGAAATGGAACGGGAATGGTAACGGAACGGGAATGGAAATGGAACGGGAATGGAAATGGAACGGGAATGGAAATGGATCGGGAATGGAAATGGAACGGGAATGGTAATGGAACTGGAATGGAAATGGAACGGGAATGGAAAAGAAACGGGAATGGAAATGGAACGGGAATGGAAATGGAATGGGAATGGAAATGGAATGGAATGGAATGGAATGGAATGGAATGGAATGTACCGGAGTGGAGTGGAGTGGAGTGGAGTGGAGTAGAGTGCACTGGAACGGAATGGAATGGAATGGAATGGAATGGAATGGAACGGAACGGAATGTACCTGAGAAGCACGGAATGGAATGGAATGGAATGGAATGGAATGGAATGTACCGGAGTGGAGTGGAGTGGAATGGAGTGGAGTGGAGTGGAGTGGAGTGGAATGGAATGGAATGGAATGGAACGGAATGCAATGGAATGCAATGGAATGGAAAGGAATGGAATGGAATGGAATGGAATGGAATGGAATGGAATGGAATGGACACCAGTAGAATGGAATGGAATGGAATGGAATGGAATGGAATGGAATGGAATGGAATTCAATGGAATGGAATGGAATGGAATGGAATGGAATGGAATGGAATGGAATGGAATGGAATGGAATTGAATGGAATCAACCCGAGTAGAACGGAATGGAATGGAATGGAATGTAATGGAATGGAATGGAATGGAATGGAATGGAATGTACCAAAGTAGAACGGAATGGAATGGAATGGAATGGAATGGAATGGAATGGAATGGAATGGAATGGAATGGAATGCAATGTACCCGAGTAGAACGGAATGGAATGGAATGGAATGGATTGGAATGGAATGGAATGGAATGGAATGGAATGGAATGTAACCGAGTAGAACGGAATGGAATGTAATTGAATGGAATGTAACCGGGTTGAACGGAACGGAATGGAATGGAATGGAATGGAATGGAATGGAATGGAATGGAATGGAATTGAGTGCAATGCAATGCAATGGAATGCAATGGAATGGAAAGGAATGGAATGGAATGGAATGGAATCTACCCGAGTAGAACGGAATGGAATGGAATTGAATGGAATGTAACCGAGTAGAACGGAACGGAATGGAATGGAATGGAATGGAATGGAATGCAATAGAATGGAATGGAATGGAATGGAATGGAATGGAATGGAATGGAATGGACACCAGTAGAATGGAATGGAATGGAATGGAATGGAATGGAATGGAATGGAATGGAATGGAATGGAATGGAATGGAATCTACCCGAGTAGAACGGAATGGAACGGAATGGAATGGAATGAAATGTACAGGAGCAGAACGGAATGGAATGCAATGGAATGGAATGGAATGTACCCGAGCAGAACGGAAAGGAATGAAATGGAAATGGAAAGGGAATGGAAATGGAACGGGAATGGAAATGGAACGGGAACGCAATTGAAGCGGGAATGGAAATGGAACGGGAACGGAAACGGAACGAGAACGGAAATGGAACGGGAACGGAAACGGAACGGGAACGGAAATGGAACGGGAATGGTAACGGAACAGGAATGGAAATGGAACGGGAATGGAAAAGGAACGGGAATGGAAATGGATCGGGAATGGAAATGGAACGGGAATGGTAATGGAACGGGAATGGAAATGGAACGGGAATGGAAAAGAAACGGGAATGGAAATGGAACGGGAATGGAAATGGAATGGGAATGGAAATGGAATGGAATGGAATGGAATGGAATGGAATGGAATGTACCGGAGTGGAGTGGAGTGGAGTGGAGTAGAGTGCACTGGAACGGAATGGAATGGAATGGAATGGAACGGAACGGAATGTACCTGAGAAGCACGGAATGGAATGGAATGGAATGGAATGGAATGGAATGGAATGGAATGTACCGGAGTGGAGTGGAGTGGAATGGAGTGGACTGGAGTGGTGTGGAGTGGAATGGAATGGAATGGAATGGAATGGAATGGAATGCAATGGAATGCAATGGAATGGAAAGGAATGGAATGGAATGGAATGGAATGGAATGGAATGGAATGGAATGGACAACAGTAGAATGGAATGGAACGGAATGGAATGGAATGGAATGGAATGGAATGGAATGGAATGGAATGGAATGGAATGGAATGGAATTCAATGGAATGGAATGGAATGGAATGGAATTCAATGGAATGGAATGGAATGGAATTCCATGGAATGGAATGGAATGGAATTCCATGGAATGGAATGGAATGGAATGGAATTCTATGGAATGGAATGGAGTGGAATCGAATGGAATCGAATGGAATCGAATGGAATGGAATGGAATAGAATGGAATCAACCCGAGTAGAACGGAGCGGAACGCAACGGAACGGAACGGAACGGAACGGGACGGAACCGAACGGAATGGAATGGAATGGAACGGAATTCCATGGAATGGAATGGAATGGAATGGAATTCAATGGAATGGAATGGAATGGAATGGAATGGAATTCGATGGAATGGAATGGAATGGATTGGAATGGAATGGAATAGAATGGAATCAACCCGAGTAGAACGGAACGGAACACAACGGAACGGAACGGAACGCAACGGAACGGAACGGAACGGAACGGAACGGAACGGAATGGAATGGAATGGAACGGAATTCAATGGAATGGAATGGAATGGAATGGAATTCTATGGAATGGAATGGAATGGAATGGAATGGAATGGAATTCCATGGAATGGAATGGAATGGAATGGAATGGAATGGAATTCAATGGAATGGAATGGAGTGGAATGGAATGGAATCGAATGGAATTGAATGGAATCGAATGGAATCAAATGGGATCGAATGGAATGGAATGGAATAGAATGGAATCAACCCGAGTAGAACGGAATGAAATGGAATGGAATGGAATGGGATGGAATGGAATGGAATGGAATGGAATGGAACGGAATTCAATGGAATGGAATGGAATGGAATGGAATGGAATGGAATGGAATGGAATTCCATGGAATGGAATGGAACGGAATGGAATTCAATGGAATGGAATGGAATGGAATGGAATGGAATGGAATGGAATGGAATTCCATGGAATGGAATGGAATGGAATGGAATTCCATGGAATGGAATGGAATGGAATGGAATTCAATGGAATGGAATGGATTGGAATGGAATGGAATGGAATGGAATGAAATGGAATGGAATGGAATAGAATGGAATCAACCTGAGTAGAACGGAATGGAATGGAATGGAATGGAATGGAATGGAATGGAATGGAATGGAATGGAATGGAATGGAATGGAATGTACCCAAGTAGAACGGAATGGAATGGAATGGAATGGAATGGAATGGAATGGAATGGAATGGAATGGAATGTACACGAGTAGAACGGAATGTAATGGAATGGAATGGATTGGAATGGAACGGAATGGAATGGAATGGAATGTAACCGAGTAGAACGGAATGGAATGTAATTGAATGGAATGTAACCGAGTTGAACGGAACGGAATGGAATGGAATGGAATGGAATGGAATGGAATGGAATGGAATGGAATTGAGTGCAATGCAATGCAATGGAATGCAATGGAATGGAAAGGAATGGAATGGAATGGAATGGAATCTACCCGAGTAGAACGGAATGGAATGGAATTGAATGGAATGTAATCGAGTAGAACGGAACGGAATGGAATGGAATGGAATGGAATGCAATGGAATGGAATGGAATGGAATGGAATGGAATGGAATGGAATGGACACCAGTAGAATGGAATGGGATGGAATGGAATGGAATGGAATGGAATGGAATCTACCCGAGTAGAACGGAATGGAACGGAATGGAATGGAATGGAATGGACAGGAGCAGAACGGAATGGAATGCAATGGAATGGAATGGAATGTACCCGAGCAGAACGGAATGGAATGAAATGGAAATGGAAAGGGAATGGAAATGGAACGGGAATGGAAATGGAACGGGAACGGAAATGGAACGGGAATGGAAATGGAACGGGAACGGAAACGGAACGAGAACCGAAATGGAACGGGAACGGAAACGGAACGGGAACGGAAATGGAACGGGAATGGTAACGGAACGGGAATGGAAATGGAACGGGAATGGAAATGGAACGGGAATGGAAATGGATCGGGAATGGAAATGGAACGGGAATGGTAATGGAACTGGAATGGAAATGGAACGGGAATGGAAAAGAAACGGGAATGGAAATGGAACGGGAATGGAAATGGAATGGGAATGGAAATGGAATGGAATGGAATGGAATGGAATGGAATGGAATGTACCGGAGTGGAGTGGAGTGGAGTGGAGTGGAGTAGAGTGCACTGGAACGGAATGGAATGGAATGGAATGGAATGGAATGGAACGGAACGGAATGTACCTGAGAAGCACGGAATGGAATGGAATGGAATGGAATGGAATGGAATGTACCGGAGTGGAGTGGAGTGGAATGGAGTGGAGTGGAGTGGAGTGGAGTGGAATGGAATGGAATGGAATGGAACGGAATGCAATGGAATGCAATGGAATGGAAAGGAATGGAATGGAATGGAATGGAATGGAATGGAATGGAATGGACACCAGTAGAATGGAATGGAATGGAATGGAATGGAATGGAATGGAATGGAATGGAATTCAATGGAATGGAATGGAATGGAATGGAATGGAATGGAATGGAATGGAATGGAATTCAATGGAATGGAATGGAATGGAATGGAATTCCATGGAATGGAATGGAATGGAATCGAATGGAATGGAATGGAATGGAATGGAATGGAATGGAATAGAATGGAATCAACCCGAGTAGAACGGAATGGAATGGAATGGAATGTAATGGAATGGAATGGAATGGAATGGAATGGAATGTACCAAAGTAGAACGGAATGGAATGGAATGGAATGGAATGGAATGGAATGGAATGGAATGGAATGGAATGGAATGGAATGCAATGTACCCGAGTAGAACGGAATGGAATGGAATGGAATGGATTGGAATGGAATGGAATGGAATGGAATGGAATGTAACCGAGTAGAACCGAATGGAATGTAATTGAATGGAATGTAACCGGGTTGAACAGAACGGAATGGAATGGAATGGAATGGAATGGAATGGAATGGAATGGAATTGAGTGCAATGCAATGCAATGGAATGCAATGGAATGGAAAGGAATGGAATGGAATGGAATGGAATCTACCCGAGTAGAACGGAATGGAATGGAATTGAATGGAATGTAACCGAGTAGAACGGAACGGAATGGAATGGAATGGAATGGAATGGAATGCAATGGAATGGAATGGAATGGAATGGAATGGAATGGAATGGAATGGAATGGACACCAGTAGAATGGAATGGAATGGAATGGAATGGAATGGAATGGAATGGAATGGAATGGAATCTACCCGAGTAGAACGGAATGGAACGGAATGGAATGGAATGGAATGTACAGGAGCAGAACGGAATGGAATGCAATGGAATGGAATGGAATGTACCCGAGCAGAACGGAAAGGAATGAAATGGAAATGGAAAGGGAATGGAAATGGAACGGGAATGGAAATGGAACGGGAACGCAATTGAAACGGGAATGGAAATGGAACGGGAACGGAAACGGAACGAGAACGGAAATGGAACGGGAACGGAACCGGAACGGGAACGGAAATGGAACGGGAATGGTAACGGAACAGGAATGGAAATGGAACGGGAATGGAAAAGGAACGGGAATGGAAATGGATCGGGAATGGAAATGGAACGGGAATGGTAATGGAACGGGAATGGAAATGGAACGGGAATGGAAAAGAAACGGGAATGGAAATGGAACGGGAATGGAAATGGAATGGGAATGGAAATGGAATGGAATGGAATGGAATGGAATGGAATGGAATGGAATGTACCGGAGTGGAGTGGAGTGGAGTGGAGTAGAGTGCACTGGAACGGAATGGAATGGAATGGAATGGAATGGAACGGAACGGAATGTACCTGAGAAGCACGGAATGGAATGGAATGGAATGGAATGGAATGGAATGGAATGGAATGTACCGGAGTGGAGTGGAGTGGAATGGAGTGGACTGGAGTGGTGTGGAGTGGAATGGAATGGAATGGAATGGAATGGAATGGAATGGAATGGAATGGAATGGAATGGAATGGAATGCAATGGAATGGAAAGGAATGGAATGGAATGGAATGGAATGGAATGGAATGGAATGGAATGGAATGGACAACAGTAGAATGGAATGGAATGGAATGGAATGGAATGGAATTCAATGGAATGGAATGGAATGGAATGGAATTCAATGGAATGGAATGGAATGGAATGGAATTCAATGGAATGGAATGGAATGGAATGGAATTCAATGGAATGGAATGGAATGGAATGGAATTCTATGGAATGGAATGGAGTGGAATCGAATGGAATTGAATGGAATCGAATGGAATGGAATGGAATAGAATGGAATCAACCCGAGTAGAACGGAGCGGAACGCAACGGAACGGAACGGAACGGAACGGGACGGAACGGAACGGAATGGAATGGAATGGAACGGAATTCCATGGAATGGAATGGAATGGAATGGAATGGAATGGAATTCGATGGAATGGAATGGAATGGATTGGAATGGAATGGAATAGAATGGAATTAACCCGAGTAGAACGGAACGGAACACAACGAAACGGAACGGAACGCAACGGAACGGAACGGAACGGAACGGAACGGAACGGAATGGAATGGAACGGAATTCAATGGAATGGAATGGAATGGAATGGAATTCTATGGAATGGAATGGAATGGAATGGAATGGAATGGAATGGAATGGAATTCCATGGAATGGAATGGAATGGAATGGAATGGAATGGAATTGAATGGAATCGAATGGAATCAAATGGGATCGAATGGAATGGAATGGAATAGAATGGAATCAACCCGAGTAGAACGGAATGGAATGCAATGGAATGGGATGGAATGGAATGGAATGGAATGGAATGGAACGGAATTCTATGGAATGGAATGGCATGGAATGGAATGGAATGGAATGGAATGGAATGGAATTCAATGGAATGGAATGGAACGGAATGGAATTCAATGGAATGGAATGGAATGGAATGGAATGGAATGGAATGGAATGGAATTCAATGGAATGGAATGGAATGGAATCGAATGGAATGGAATGGAATGGAATGGAATGAAATGGAATGGAATGGAATAGAATGGAATCAACCTGAGTAGAACGGAATGGAATGGAATGGAATGGAATGGAATGGAATGGAATGGAATGGAATGTACCAAAGTAGAACGGAATGGAATGGAATGGAATGGAATGGAATGGAATGGAATGGAATGGAATGGAATGTACACGAGTAGAACGGAATGGAATGGAATGGAATGGATTGGAATGGAATGGAATGGAATGGAATGGAATGGAATGTAACCGAGTAGAACGGAATGGATTGTAATTGAATGGAATGTAACCGAGTTGAACGGAACGGAATGGAATGGAATGGAATGGAATGGAATGGAATGGAATGGAATGGAATTGAGTGCAATGCAATGCAATGGAATGCAATGGAATGGAAAGGAATGGAATGGAATGGAATGGAATCTACCCGAGTAGAACGGAATGGAATGGAATTGAATGGAATGTAATCGAGTAGAACGGAACGGAATGGAATGGAATGGAATGGAATGGAATGCAATGGAATGGAATGGAATGGAATGGAATGGAATGGAATGGACACCAGTAGAATGGAATGGAATGGAATGGAATGGAATGGAATGGAATGGAATGGAATCTACCCGAGTAGAACGGAATGGAACGGAATGGAATGGAATGGAATGGACAGGAGCAGAACGGAATGGAATGCAATGGAATGGAATGGAATGTACCCGAGCAGAACGGAATGGAATGAAATGGAAATGGAAAGGGAATGGAAATGGAACGGGAATGGAAATGGAACGGGAACGGAAATGGAACGGGAATGGAAATGGAACGGGAACGGAAACGGAACGAGAACGGAAATGGAACGGGAACGGAAACGGAACGGGAACGGAAATGGAACGGGAATGGTAACGGAACGGGAATGGAAATGGAACGGGAATGGAAATGGAACGGGAATGGAAATGGATCGGGAATGGAAATGGAACGGGAATGGTAATGGAACTGGAATGGAAATGGAACGGGAATGGAAAAGAAACGGGAATGGAAATGGAACGGGAATGGAAATGGAATGGGAATGGAAATGGAATGGAATGGAATGGAATGGAATGGAATGGAATGTACCGGAGTGGAGTGGAGTGGAGTGGAGTGGAGTAGAGTGCACTGGAACGGAATGGAATGGAATGGAATGGAATGGAATGGAATGGAACGGAACGGAATGTACCTGAGAAGCACGGAATGGAATGGAATGGAATGGAATGGAATGGAATGGAATGTACCGGAGTGGAGTGGAGTGGAATGGAGTGGAGTGGAGTGGAGTGGAGTGGAATGGAATGGAATGGAATGGAATGTAATGCAGTGGAATGCAATGGAATGGAAAGGAATGGAATGGAATGGAATGGAATGGAATGGAATGGAATGGAATGGAATGGACACCAGTAGAATGGAATGGAATGGAATGGAATGGAATGGAATGGAATGGAATGGAATGGAATGGAATGGAATTCAATGGAATGGAATGGAATGGAATGGAATTCTATGGAATGGAATGGAATGGAATTCAATGGAATGGAATGGAATGGAATGGAATGGAATGGAATTCTATGGAATGGAATGGAATGGATTGGAATGGAATGGAATGGAATGGAATGGAATGGAATGGAATGGAATGGACACCAGTAGAATGGAATGGAATGGAATGGAATGGAATGGAATGGAATGGAATGGAATTCAATGGAATGGAATGGAATGGAAAGGAATTCAATGGAATGGAATGGAATGGAATTCAATGGAATGGAATGGAATGGTATGGAATTCTATGGAATGGAATGGAGTGGAATCGAATGGAATCGAATGGAATCGAATGGAATGGAATGGAATAGAATGGAATCAACCCGAGTAGAACGGAACGGAACGCAACGGAACGGAACGGAACGGAACGGGACGGAACGGAACGGAATGGAATGGAATGGAACGGAATTCCATGGAATGGAATGGAATGGAATGGAATTCAATGGAATGGAATGGAATGGAATGGAATGGAATGGAATTCAATGGAATGGAATGGAATGGAATGGAATGGAATGGAATTCAATGGAATGGAATTCAATGGAATTCAATGGAATGGAATGCAATGGAATGGAATGGAATGGAATGGAATGGAATGGAATTCAATGGAATAGAATGGAATGGAATGGAATGGAAACGAATGGAATCGAATGGAATCGAATGGAATCGAATGGAATCGAATGGAATGGAATGGAATAGAATGGAATCAACCCGAGTAGAACGGAATGGAATGGAATGGAATGGAATGGAATGGAATGGAATGGAATGGAATGGAATGAAATGTTATGGAATGGAATGGAATGGAATTCAATGCAATTCAATTGAATGGAATGGAAGGGAATGGAATGGAGTGGAGTGGAGTGGAGTGGAGTGGAGTGGAATGGAATGGAGTGGAATGGAATGGAATGGAATGGAATGGAATGGAATGGAATGGAATTCAATTTTATGGAATGGAAGGGAGTGGAATGGAGTGGAGTGGAGTGGAGTGGAGTGCAGTGGAGTGGAATGGAATGGAGTGGAATGGAATGGAATGGAATGGAATGGAATGGAATGGAATGGAATGGAATTCAATGGAGTGGAATGGAATGGAATGGAATGGAATGGAATGGAATGGAATTCAATGGAGTGGAATGGAATGGAATCGAATGGAGTCAAATGGAATGGAATGGAATAGAATGGAATCAACCCGAGTAGAACGGAATGGAACGCAACGGAACGGAACGGAACGGAACGGAACGGAATGGAATGTAATGGAATGGAATGGAATGGAATGGAATGGAGCGGAATGGAATGCAATGGAATGGAATGGAATGGAATGGAATGGAATGGAATGGAATGGAGTCGAATGGAATCGAATGGAATGGAATTGAATAGAATGGAATCAACCCGAGTAGAACGGTACGGAACGGAACGGAACGGAACGGAACGGAATGGAATGATCAACCCGTGTAGAATGGAATGGAATGGAATTGAATAGAATGGAATCAACCCTAGTTGAACGGAACGGAACGCAACGGAACGGAACGGAACGGAACGGAATGGAATGGAATGGAAAGGAACGGAATTCAATGGAATGGAATGGAATGGAATGGAATTCTATGGAATGGAATGGAATTCAATGGAATGGAATGGAATGGAATGGAATGGAATGGAATGGAATGGAATGGAATGGAATTCTATGGAATGGAATGGAATGGAATGGAATGGAATTCAATGGAATGGAATGGAATGGAATGGAATGGAAAGGAATGGAATGGAATCGAATGGAATCGAATGGAATCGAATGGAATCGAATGGAATCGAATGGAATGGAATGGAATAGAATGCAATCAACCCGAGTAGAATGGAATGGAATGGAATGGAATGGGATGGAATGGAATAGAATGGAATGGAATGGAATGGAATGGAATTCAAATGGAATGGAATGGAATGGAATTCTATGGAATGGAATGGAGTGGAATCGAATGGAATCGAATGGAATCGAATGGAATCGAATGGGATCGAATGGAATGGAATGGAATAGAATGGAATCAACCCGAGTAGAACGGAGCGGAACGCAACGGAACGGAACGGAACGGAACGGAACGGAAAGGATTGGAATGGAATGGAATGGAACGGAATTCAAAGGAATGGAATGGAACAGAATGGAATTCAATGGAAAGGAATGGAATGGAATGGAATGGAATTCAATGGAATGGAATGGAATGGAATGGAATGGAATGGAATGGAATGGAATGGAATGGAATGGAACGGAATTCTATGGAAAGGAATGGAATGGAATTCAATGGAATGGAATGGAATGGAATGGAACGGAATTCAATGGAATGGAATGGAATGGAATCGAATGGAATCGAATGGAATCGAATGAGATCGAATGGAATGGAATGGCATAGAATGGAATCAACCCGAGTAGAACGGAATGGAATGGAATGGAATGGAATGGAATGGAATGGAATGGAATTCAATGGAATGGAATGGAATGGAATGGAATGGAATGGAATGGAATGGAATGGAATCAACCCGAGTAGAACGGAACGGCACGCAACGGAACGGAACGGAACGGAACGGGACGGAACGGAACGGAATGGAATATAATGCAACGGAATTCAATGGAATGGAATGGAATGGAATGGAATTCAATGGAATGGAATGGAATGGATTGGAATGGAATGGAATGGAATGGAATGGAATTCAATGGAATGGAATGGAATGGAATGGAATGGAATGGAATTCAATGGAATGGAATGGAATGGAATGGAATGGAATGGAATGGAATGGAATGGAATGGAATCGAATGGAATCGAATGGATTCGAATGGAATCGAATGGAATAGAATGCAAACCCGAGTAGAATGGAATGGAATGGAATGGAATGGAATGGAATGGAATGGAATGGAATGGAATGGAATGGAATGGAATAGAATGGAATGGAATGGAATGGAATGGAATTCAAATGGAATGGAATGGAATGGAATTCTATGGAATGGAATGGAGTGGAATCGAATGGAATCGAATGGAATCGAATGGAATCGAATGGGATCGAATGGAATGGAATGGAATAGAATGGAATCAACCCGAGTAGAACGGAGCTGAACGCAACGGAACGGAACGTAACGGAACGGAACGGAAAGGAATGGAATGGAATGGAATGGAACGGAATTCAAAGGAATGGAATGGAACAGAATGGAATTCAATGGAATGGAATGGAATGGAATGGAATGGAATTCAATGGAATGGAATGGAATGGAATGGAATGGAATGGAATGGAATGGAATGGAATGGAATGGAACGGAACGGAATTCTATGGAATAGAATGGAATGGAATTCTATGGAATGGAATGGAATGGAATGGAATGGAATGGAACGGAATTCAATGGAATGGAATGGAATGGAATGGAATTCAACGGAATGGAATGGAATTCAATGGAATGGAATGGAATGGAATGGAATAGAATGGAATGGAATGGAATGGAATGGAATGGAATTCAATGGAATGGAATGGAATGGAATGGAATTCCATGGAATGGAATGGAATGGAATCGAATGGAATGGAATGGAATGGAATGGAATGGAATGGAATAGAATGGAATCAACCCGAGTAGAACGGAATGGAATGGAATGGAATGGAATGGAATGGAATGGAATGGAATGGAATGGAATGGAATGGAATGTACCAAAGTAGAACGGAATGGAATGGAATGGAATGGAATGGAATGGAATGGAATGGAATGGAATTCCATGGAATGGAATGGAATGGAATGGAATTCAATGGAATGGAATGGATTGGAATGGAATGGAATGGAATGGAATGGAATGGAATGAAATGGAATGGAATGGAATAGAATGGAATCAACCTGAGTAGAACGGAATGGAATGGAATGGAATGGAATGGAATGGAATGGAATGGAATGGAATGGAATGGAATGTACCAAAGTAGAACGGAATGGAATGGAATGGAATGGAATGGAATGGAATGGAATGGAATGGAATGGAATGGAATGTACACGAGTAGAACGGAATGTAATGGAATGGAATGGATTGGAATGGAATGGAATGGAATGGAATGGAATGTAACCGAGTAGAACGGAATGGAATGTAATTGAATGGAATGTAACCGAGTTGAACGGAACGGAATGGAATGGAATGGAATGGAATGGAATGGAATGGAATGGAATGGAATTGAGTGCAATGCAATGCAATGGAATGCAATGGAATGGAAAGGAATGGAATGGAATGGAATGGAATCTACCCGAGTAGAACGGAATGGAATGGAATTGAATGGAATGTAACCGAGTAGAACGGAACGGAATGGAATGGAATGGAATGGAATGGAATGCAATAGAATGGAATGGAATGGAATGGAATGGAATGGAATGGAATGGAATGGAATGGAATGGACACCAGTAGAATGGAATGGAATGGAATGGAATGGAATGGAATGGAATGGAATGGAATGGAATGGAATGGAATGGAATGGAATCTACCCGAGTAGAACGGAATGGAACGGAATGGAATGGAATGAAATGTACAGGAGCAGAACGGAATGGAATGCAATGGAATGGAATGGAATGTACCCGAGCAGAACGGAAAGGAATGAAATGGAAATGGAAAGGGAATGGAAATGGAACGGGAATGGAAATGGAACGGGAACGCAATTGAAACGGGAATGGAAATGGAACGGGAACGGAAACGGAACGAGAACGGAAATGGAACGGGAACGGAAACGGAACGGGAACGGAAATGGAACGGGAATGGTAACGGAACAGGAATGGAAATGGAACGGGAATGGAAAAGGAACGGGAATGGAAATGGATCGGGAATGGAAATGGAACGGGAATGGTAATGGAACGGGAATGGAAATGGAACGGGAATGGAAAAGAAACGGGAATGGAAATGGAACGGGAATGGAAATGGAATGGGAATGGAAATGGAATGGAATGGAATGGAATGGAATGGAATGGAATGTACCGGAGTGGAGTGGAGTGGAGTGGAGTAGAGTGCACTGGAACGGAATGGAATGGAATGGAATGGAACGGAACGGAATGTACCTGAGAAGCACGGAATGGAATGGAATGGAATGGAATGGAATGGAATGGAATGTACCGGAGTGGAGTGGAGTGGAATGGAGTGGACTGGAGTGGTGTGGAGTGGAATGGAATGGAATGGAATGGAATGGAATGGAATGGAATGGAATGGAATGGAATGCAATGGAATGCAATGGAATGGAAAGGAATGGAATGGAATGGAATGGAATGGAATGGAATGGAATGGAATGGAATGGAATGGAATGGAATGGAATGGAATGGAATGGAATCCATGGAATGGAATGGAATGGAATTCCATGGAATGGAATGGAATGGAATTCCATGGAATGGAATGGAATGGAATGGAATTCTATGGAATGGAATGGAGTGGAATCGAATGGAATCGAATGGAATCGAATGGAATGGAATGGAATAGAATGGAATCAACCCGAGTAGAACGGAGCGGAACGCAACGGAACGGAACGGAACGGAACGGGACGGAACCGAACGGAATGGAATGGAATGGAACGGAATTCCATGGAATGGAATGGAATGGAATGGAATTCAATGGAATGGAATGGAATGGAATGGAATGGAATTCGATGGAATGGAATGGAATGGATTGGAATGGAATGGAATAGAATGGAATCAACCCGAGTAGAACGGAACGGAACGGAACGGAACGGAACGGAATGGAATGGAATGGAACGGAATTCAATGGAATGGAATGGAATGGAATGGAATGGAATGGAATGGAATTCTATGGAATGGAATGGAATGGAATGGAATGGAATGGAATTCCATGGAATGGAATGGAATGGAATGGAATGGAATGGAATTCAATGGAATGGAATGGAGTGGAATGGAATGGAATCGAATGGAATTGAATGGAATCGAATGGAATCAAATGGGATCGAATGGAATGGAATGGAATAGAATGGAATCAACCCGAGTAGAACGGAATGAAATGGAATGGAATGGAATGGAATGGAATGGAATTCAATGGAATGGAATGGAACGGAATGGAATTCAATGGAATGGAATGGAATGGAATGGAATGGAATGGAATGGAATGGAATGGAATTCCATGGAATGGAATGGAATGGAATGGAATGGAATTCCATGGAATGGAATGGAATGGAATGGAATTCCATGGAATGGAATGGAATGGAATGGAATTCCATGGAATGGAATGGAATGGAATGGAATTCAATGGAATGGAATGGATTGGAATGGAATGGAATGGAATGGAATGGAATGGAATGAAATGGAATGGAATGGAATAGAATGGAATCAACCTGAGTAGAACGGAATGGAATGGAATGGAATGGAATGGAATGGAATGGAATGGAATGGAATGGAATGGAATGGAATGTACCAAAGTAGAACGGAATGGAATGGAATGGAATGGAATGGAATGGAATGGAATGGAATGGAATGGAATGGAATGGAATGGAATGGAATGGAATGTACACGAGTAGAACGGAATGTAATGGAATGGAATGGATTGGAATGGAATGGAATGGAATGGAATGGAATGTAACCGAGTAGAACGGAATGGAATGTAATTGAATGGAATGTAACCGAGTTGAACGGAACGGAATGGAATGGAATGGAATGGAATGGAATGGAATGGAATGGAATGGAATTGAGTGCAATGCAATGCAATGGAATGCAATGGAATGGAAAGGAATGGAATGGAATGGAATGGAATCTACCCGAGTAGAACGGAATGGAATGGAATTGAATGGAATGTAATCGAGTAGAACGGAACGGAATGGAATGGAATGGAATGGAATGCAATGGAATGGAATGGAATGGAATGGAATGGAATGGAATGGAATGGAATGGAATGGACACCAGTAGAATGGAATGGAATGGAATGGAATGGAATGGAATGGAATGGAATGGAATCTACCCGAGTAGAACGGAATGGAACGGAATGGAATGGAATGGAATGGACAGGAGCAGAACGGAATGGAATGCAATGGAATGGAATGGAATGTACCCGAGCAGAACGGAATGGAATGAAATGGAAATGGAAAGGGAATGGAAATGGAACGGGAATGGAAATGGAACGGGAACGGAAATGGAACGGGAATGGAAATGGAACGGGAACGGAAACGGAACGAGAACGGAAATGGAACGGGAACGGAAACGGAACGGGAACGGAAATGGAACGGGAATGGTAACGGAACGGGAATGGAAATGGAACGGGAATGGAAATGGAACGGGAATGGAAATGGATCGGGAATGGAAATGGAACGGGAATGGTAATGGAACTGGAATGGAAATGGAACGGGAATGGAAAAGAAACGGGAATGGAAATGGAACGGGAATGGAAATGGAATGGGAATGGAAATGGAATGGAATGGAATGGAATGGAATGGAATGGAATGTACCGGAGTGGAGTGGAGTGGAGTGGAGTGGAGTAGAGTGCACTGGAACGTAATGGAATGGAATGGAATGGAATGGAATGGAACGGAACGGAATGTACCTGAGAAGCACGGAATGGAATGGAATGGAATGGAATGGAATGGAATGTACCGGAGTGGAGTGGAGTGGAATGGAGTGGAGTGGAGTGGAGTGGAGTGGAATGGAATGGAATGGAATGGAACGGAATGCAATGGAATGCAATGGAATGGAAAGGAATGGAATGGAATGGAATGGAATGGAATGGAATGGAATGGAATGGAATGGACACCAGTAGAATGGAATGGAATGGAATGGAATGGAATGGAATGGAATGGAATGGAATTCAATGGAATGGAATGGAATGGAATGGAATGGAATGGAATGGAATGGAATTCAATGGAATGGAATGGAATGGAATGGAATTCCATGGAATGGAATGGAATTCCATGGAATGGAATGGAATGGAATCGAATGGAATGGAATGGAATGGAATGGAATGGAATGGAATAGAATGGAATCAACCCGAGTAGAACGGAATGGAATGGAATGGAATGGAATGGAATGGAATGGAATGGAATGGAATGGAATGGAATGCAATGTACCCGAGTAGAACGGAATGGAATGGAATGGAATGGATTGGAATGGAATGGAATGGAATGGAATGGAATGTAACCGAGTAGAACGGATTGGAATGTAATTGAATGGAATGTAACCGGGTTGAACGGAACGGAATGGAATGGAATGGAATGGAATGGAATGGAATGGAATGGAATGGAATGGAATTGAGTGCAATGCAATGCAATGGAATGCAATGGAATGGAAAGGAATGGAATGGAATGGAATGGAATCTACCCGAGTAGAACGGAATGGAATGGAATTGAATGGAATGTAACCGAGTAGAACGGAACGGAATGGAATGGAATGGAATGGAATGGAATGCAATAGAATGGAATGGAATGGAATGGAATGGAATGGAATGGAATGGAATGGAATGGACACCAGTAGAATGGAATGGAATGGAATGGAATGGAATGGAATGGAATGGAATGGAATGGAATGGAATGGAACGGAATCTACCCGAGTAGAACGGAATGGAACGGAATGGAATGGAATGAAATGTACAGGAGCAGAACGGAATGGAATGCAATGGAATGGAATGGAATGTACCCGAGCAGAACGGAAAGGAATGAAATGGAAGTGGAAAGGGAATGGAAATGGAACGGGAATGGAAATGGAACGGGAACGCAATTGAAACGGGAATGGAAATGGAACGGGAACGGAAACGGAACGAGAACGGAAATGGAACGGGAACGGAAACGGAACGGGAACGGAAATGGAACGGGAATGGTAACGGAACAGGAATGGAAATGGAACGGGAATGGAAAAGGAACGGGAATGGAAATGGATCGGGAATGGAAATGGAACGGGAATGGTAATGGAACGGGAATGGAAATGGAACGGGAATGGAAAAGAAACGGGAATGGAAATGGAACGGGAATGGAAATGGAATGGGAATGGAAATGGAATGGAATGGAATGGAATGGAATGGAATGGAATGTACCGGAGTGGAGTGGAGTGGAGTGGAGTAGAGTGCACTGGAACGGAATGGAATGGAATGGAATGGAACGGAATGGAATGTACCTGAGAAGCACGGAATGGAATGGAATGGAATGGAATGGAATGGAATGGAATGTACCGGAGTGGAGTGGAGTGGAATGGAGTGGACTGGAGTGGTGTGGAGTGGAATGGAATGGAATGGAATGGAATGGAATGGAATGGAATGGAATGGAATGGAATGGAATGGAATGGAATGCAATGGAATGCAATGGAATGGAAAGGAATGGAATGGAATGGAATGGAATGGAATGGAATGGAATGGAATGGAATGGACAACAGTAGAATGGAATGGAACGGAATGGAATGGAATGGAATGGAATGGAATGGAATGGAATGGAATGGAATGGAATTCAATGGAATGGAATGGAATGGAATGGAATTCAATGGAATGGAATGGAATGGAATTCCATGGAATGGAATGGAATGGAATTCCATGGAATGGAATGGAATGGAATGGAATTCTATGGAATGGAATGGAGTGGAATCGAATGGAATCGAATGGAATCGAATGGAATGGAATGGAATAGAATGGAATCAACCCGAGTAGAACGGAGCGGAACGCAACGGAACGGAACGGAACGGAACGGGACGGAACCGAACGGAATGGAATGGAATGGAACGGAATTCCATGGAATGGAATGGAATGGAATGGAATTCAATGGAATGGAATGGAATGGAATGGAATGGAATTCGATGGAATGGAATGGAATGGATTGGAATGGAATGGAATAGAATGGAATCAACCCGAGTAGAACGGAACGGAACACAACGGAACTGAACGGAACGCAACGGAACGGAACGGAACGGAACGGAACGGAACGGAATGGAATGGAATGGAACGGAATTCAATGGAATGGAATGGAATGGAATGGAATTCTATGGAATGGAATGGAATGGAATGGAATGGAATTCCATGGAATGGAATGGAATGGAATGGAATGGAATGGAATGGAATTCAATGGAATGGAATGGAGTGGAATGGAATGGAATCGAATGGAATTGAATGGAATCGAATGGAATCAAATGGGATCGAATGGAATGGAATGGAATAGAATGGAATCAACCCGAGTAGAACGGAATGAAATGGAATGGAATGGAATGGGATGGAATGGAATGGAATGGAATGGAATGGAACGGAATTCAATGGAATGGAATGGAATGGAATGGAATGGAATGGAATGGAATGGAATTCAATGGAATGGAATGGAACGGAATGGAATTCAATGGAATGGAATGGAATGGAATGGAATGGAATGGAATGGAATGGAATGGAATTCCATGGAATGGAATGGAATGGAATGGAATTCCATGGAATGGAATGGAATGGAATGGAATTCCATGGAATGGAATGGATTGGAATGGAATGGAATGGAATGGAATGGAATGGAATGGAACGAAATGGAATGGAATGGAATAGAATGGAATCAACCTGAGTAGAACGGAATGGAATGGAATGGAATGGAATGGAATGGAATGGAATGGAATGGAATGGAATGGAATGGAATGTACCAAAGTAGAACGGAATGGAATGGAATGGAATGGAATGGAATGGAATGGAATGGAATGGAATGGAATGGAATGGAATGGAATGTACACGAGTAGAACGGAATGTAATGGAATGGAATGGATTGGAATGGAATGGAATGGAATGGAATGGAATGTAACCGAGTAGAACGGAATGGAATGTAATTGAATGGAATGTAACCGAGTTGAACGGAACGGAATGGAATGGAATGGAATGGAATGGAATGGAATGGAATGGAATGGAATTGAGTGCAATGCAATGCAATGGAATGCAATGGAATGGAAAGGAATGGAATGGAATGGAATGGAATCTACCCGAGTAGAACGGAATGGAATGGAATTGAATGGAATGTAATCGAGTAGAACGGAACGGAATGGTATGGAATGGAATGGAATGCAATGGAATGGAATGGAATGGAATGGAATGGAATGGAATGGACACCAGTAGAATGGAATGGAATGGAATGGAATGGAATGGAATGGAATGGAATCTACCCGAGTAGAACGGAATGGAACGGAATGGAATGGAATGGAATGGACAGGAGCAGAACGGAATGGAATGCAATGGAATGGAATGGAATGTACCCGAGCAGAACGGAATGGAATGAAATGGAAATGGAAAGGGAATGGAAATGGAACGGGAATGGAAATGGAACGGGAACGGAAATGGAACGGGAATGGAAATGGAACGGGAACGGAAACGGAACGAGAACGGAAATGGAACAGGAACGGAAACGGAACGGGAACGGAAATGGAACGGGAATGGTAACGGAACGGGAATGGAAATGGAACGGGAATGGAAATGGAACGGGAATGGAAATGGATCGGGAATGGAAATGGAACGGGAATGGTAATGGAACTGGAATGGAAATGGAACGGGAATGGAAAAGAAACGGGAATGGAAATGGAACGGGAATGGAAATGGAATGGGAATGGAAATGGAATGGAATGGAATGGAATGGAATGGAATGGAATGTACCGGAGTGGAGTGGAGTGGAGTGGAGTGGAGTAGAGTGCACTGGAACGGAATGGAATGGAATGGAATGGAATGGAATGGAACGGAACGGAATGTACCTGAGAAGCACGGAATGGAATGGAATGGAATGGAATGGAATGGAATGTACCGGAGTGGAGTGGAGTGGAATGGAGTGGAGTGGAGTGGAGTGGAGTGGAATGGAATGGAATGGAATGGAACGGAATGCAATGGAATGCAATGGAATGGAAAGGAATGGAATGGAATGGAATGGAATAGAATGGAATGGAATGGACACCAGTAGAATGGAATGGAATGGAATGGAATGGAATGGAATGGAATGGAATGGAATGGAATGGAATTCAATGGAATGGAATGGAATGGAATGGAATTCCATGGAATGGAATGGAATGGAATGGAATGGAATGGAATGGAATGGAATGGAATGGAATAGAATGGAATCAACCCGAGTAGAACGGAATGGAATGGAATGGAATGTAATGGAATGGAATGGAATGGAATGGAATGGAATGTACCAAAGTAGAACGGAATGGAATGGAATGGAATGGAATGGAATGGAATGGAATGCAATGTACCCGAGTAGAACGGAATGGAATGGAATGGAATGGATTGGAATGGAATGGAATGGAATGGAATGGAATGTAACCGAGTAGAACGGAATGGAATGTAATTGAATGGAATGTAACCGGGTTGAACGGAACGGAATGGAATGGAATGGAATGGAATGGAATGGAATGGAATGGAATGGAATGGAATTGAGTGCAATGCAATGCAATGGAATGCAATGGAATGGAAAGGAATGGAATGGAATGGAATGGAATCTACCCGAGTAGAACGGAATGGAATGGAATTGAATGGAATGTAACCGAGTAGAACGGAACGGAATGGAATGGAATGGAATGGAATGGAATGCAATGGAATGGAATGGAATGGAATGGAATGCAATGGAATGGAATGGAATGGAATGGACACCAGTAGAATGGAATGGAATGGAATGGAATGGAATGGAATGGAATGGAATGGAATGGAATGGAATGGAATGGAATGGAATCTACCCGAGTAGAACGGAATGGAACGGAATGGAATGGAATGGAATGTACAGGAGCAGAACGGAATGGAATGCAATGGAATGGAATGGAATGTACCCGAGCAGAACGGAAAGGAATGAAATGGAAATGGAAAGGGAATGGAAATGGAACGGGAATGGAAATGGAACGGGAACGCAATTGAAACGGGAATGGAAATGGAACGGGAACGGAAACGGAACGAGAACGGAAATGGAACGGGAACGGAAACGGAACGGGAACGGAAATGGAACGGGAATGGTAACGGAACAGGAATGGAAATGGAACGGGAATGGAAAAGGAACGGGAATGGAAATGGATCGGGAATGGAAATGGAACGGGAATGGTAATGGAACGGGAATGGAAATGGAACGGGAATGGAAAAGAAACGGGAATGGAAATGGAACGGGAATGGAAATGGAATGGGAATGGAAATGGAATGGAATGGAATGGAATGGAATGGAATGGAATGTACCGGAGTGGAGTGGAGTGGAGTGGAGTAGAGTGCACTGGAACGGAATGGAATGGAATGGAATGGAATGGAACGGAACGGAATGTACCTGAGAAGCACGGAATGGAATGGAATGGAATGGAATGGAATGGAATGGAATGTACCGGAGTGGAGTGGAGTGGAATGGAGTGGACTGGAGTGGTGTGGAGTGGAATGGAATGGAATGGAATGGAATGGAATGGAATGGAATGGAATGGAATGGAATGGAATGGAATGCAATGGAATGCAATGGAATGGAAAGGAATGGAATGGAATGGAATGGAATGGAATGGAATGGAATGGAATGGAATGGACAACAGTAGAATGGAATGGAATGGAATGGAATGGAATGGAATGGAATGGAATGGAATGGAATGGAATTCAATGGAATGGAATGGAATGGAATGGAATTCAATGGAATGGAATGGAATGGAATGGAATTATATGGAATGGAATGGAGTGGAATCGAATGGAATCGAATGGAATCGAATGGATTGGAATGGAATAGAATGGAATCAACCCGAGTAGAACGGAGCGGAACGCAACGGAACGGAACGGAACGGAACGGGACGGAACGGAACGGAATGGAATGGAATGGAACGGAATTCCATGGAATGGAATGGAATGGAATGGAATGGAATGGAATTCGATGGAATGGAATGGAATGGATTGGAATGGAATGGAATAGAATGGAATCAACCCGAGTAGAACGGAACGGAACACAACGAAACGGAACGGAACGCAACGGAACGGAACGGAACGGAACGGAACGGAACGGAATGGAATGGAACGGAATTCAATGGAATGGAATGGAATGGAATGGAATTCTATGGAATGGAATGGAATGGAATGGAATGGAATGGAATGGAATGGAATTCCATGGAATGGAATGGAATGGAATGGAATGGAATGGAATGGAATTGAATGGAATCGAATGGAATCAAATGGGATCGAATGGAATGGAATGGAATAGAATGGAATCAACCCGAGTAGAACGGAATGGAATGGAATGGAATGGAATGGGATGGAATGGAATGGAATGGAATGGAATGGAACGGAATTCAATGGAATGGAATGGAATGGAATGGAATGGAATGGAATGGAATGGAATGGAATTCAATGGAATGGAATGGAACGGAATGGAATTCAATGGAATGGAATGGAATGGAATGGAATGGAATGGAATGGAATGGAATGGAATGGAATGGAATTCCTTGGAATGGAATGGAATGGAATGGAATTCCATGGAATGGAATGGAATGGAATGGAATTCAATGGAATGGAATGGAATGGAATCGAATGGAATGGAATGGAATGGAATGGAATTCCATGGAATGGAATGGAATGGAATGGAATTCCATGGAATGGAATGGAATGGAATGGAATTCAATGGAATGGAATGGATTGGAATGGAATGGAATGGAATGGAATGAAATGGAATGGAATGGAATAGAATGGAATCAACCTGAGTAGAACGGAATGGAATGGAATGGAATGGAATGGAATGGAATGGAATGGAATGGAATGGAATGGAATGGAATGTACCAAAGTAGAACGGAATGGAATGGAATGGAATGGAATGGAATGGAATGGAATGGAATGGAATGTACACGAGTAGAACGGAATGTAATGGAATGGAATGGATTGGAATGGAACGGAATGGAATGGAATGGAATGTAACCGAGTAGAACGGAATGGAATGTAATTGAATGGAATGTAACCGAGTTGAACGGAACGGAATGGAATGGAATGGAATGGAATGGAATGGAATGGAATGGAATGGAATGGAATTGAGTGCAATGCAATGCAATGGAATGCAATGGAATGGAAAGGAATGGAATGGAATGGAATGGAATCTACCCGAGTAGAACGGAATGGAATGGAATTGAATGGAATGTAATCGAGTAGAACGGAACGGAATGGAATGGAATGGAATGGAATGCAATGGAATGGAATGGAATGGAATGGAATGGAATGGAATGGAATGGACACCAGTAGAATGGAATGGGATGGAATGGAATGGAATGGAATGGAATGGAATCTACCCGAGTAGAACGGAATGGAACGGAATGGAATGGAATGGAATGGACAGGAGCAGAACGGAATGGAATGCAATGGAATGGAATGGAATGTACCCGAGCAGAACGGAATGGAATGAAATGGAAATGGAAAGGGAATGGAAATGGAACGGGAATGGAAATGGAACGGGAACGGAAATGGAACGGGAATGGAAATGGAACGGGAACGGAAACGGAACGAGAACGGAAATGGAACGGGAACGGAAACGGAACGGGAACGGAAATGGAACGGGAATGGTAACGGAACGGGAATGGAAATGGAACGGGAATGGAAATGGAACGGGAATGGAAATGGATCGGGAATGGAAATGGAACGGGAATGGTAATGGAACTGGAATGGAAATGGAACGGGAATGGAAAAGAAACGGGAATGGAAATGGAACGGGAATGGAAATGGAATGGGAATGGAAATGGAATGGAATGGAATGGAATGGAATGGAATGGAATGTACCGGAGTGGAGTGGAGTGGAGTGGAGTGGAGTAGAGTGCACTGGAACGGAATGGAATGGAATGGAATGGAATGGAATGGAACGGAACGGAATGTACCTGAGAAGCACGGAATGGAATGGAATGGAATGGAATGGAATGGAATGTACCGGAGTGGAGTGGAGTGGAATGGAGTGGAGTGGAGTGGAGTGGAGTGGAATGGAATGGAATGGAATGGAACGGAATGCAATGGAATGCAATGGAATGGAAAGGAATGGAATGGAATGGAATGGAATGGAATGGAATGGAATGGAATGGACACCAGTAGAATGGAATGGAATGGAATGGAATGGAATGGAATGGAATGGAATGGAATTCAATGGAATGGAATGGAATGGAATGGAATGGAATGGAATGGAATGGAATGGAATGGAATGGAATTGAATGGAATCAACCCGAGTAGAACGGAATGGAATGGAATGGAATGTAATGGAATGGAATGGAATGGAATGGAATGGAATGTACCAAAGTAGAACGGAATGGAATGGAATGGAATGGAATGGAATGGAATGGAATGGAATGGAATGGAATGGAATGCAATGTACCCGAGTAGAACGGAATGGAATGGAATGGAATGGATTGGAATGGAATGGAATGGAATGGAATGGAATGGAATGTAACCGAGTAGAACGGAATGGAATGTAATTGAATGGAATGTAACCGGGTTGAACGGAACGGAATGGAATGGAATGGAATGGAATGGAATGGAATGGAATGGAATGGAATTGAGTGCAATGCAATGCAATGGAATGCAATGGAATGGAAAGGAATGGAATGGAATGGAATGGAATCTACCCGAGTAGAACGGAATGGAATGGAATTGAATGGAATGTAACCGAGTAGAACGGAACGGAATGGAATGGAATGGAATGGAATGGAATGCAGTAGAATGGAATGGAATGGAATGGAATGGAATGGAATGGAATGGAATGGACACCAGTAGAATGGAATGGAATGGAATGGAATGGAATGTAATGGAATGGAATGGAATGGAATGGAATGGAATGGAATCTACCCGAGTAGAACGGAATGGAACGGAATGGAATGGAATGAAATGTACAGGAGCAGAACGGAATGGAATGCAATGGAATGGAATGGAATGTACCCGAGCAGAACGGAAAGGAATGAAATGGAAATGGAAAGGGAATGGAAATGGAACGGGAATGGAAATGGAACGGGAACGCAATTGAAGCGGGAATGGAAATGGAACGGGAACGGAAACGGAACGAGAACGGAAATGGAACGGGAACGGAAACGGAGCGGGAACGGAAATGGAACGGGAATGGTAACGGAACAGGAATGGAAATGGAACGGGAATGGAAAAGGAACGGGAATGGAAATGGATCGGGAATGGAAATGGAACGGGAATGGTAATGGAACGGGAATGGAAATGGAACGGGAATGGAAAAGAAACGGGAATGGAAATGGAACGGGAATGGAAATGGAATGGGAATGGAAATGGAATGGAATGGAATGGAATGGAATGGAATGGAATGTACCGGAGTGGAGTGGAGTGGAGTGGAGTAGAGTGCACTGGAACGGAATGGAATGGAATGGAATGGAACGGAACGGAATGTACCTGAGAAGCACGGAATGGAATGGAATGGAATGGAATGGAATGGAATGGAATGGAATGTACCGGAGTGGAGTGGAGTGGAATGGAGTGGACTGGAGTGGTGTGGAGTGGAATGGAATGGAATGGAATGGAATGGAATGGAATGCAATGGAATGCAATGGAATGGAAAGGAATGGAATGGAATGGAATGGAATGGAATGGAATGGAATGGAATGGACAACAGTAGAATGGAATGGAACGGAATGGAATGGAATGGAATGGAATGGAATGGAATGGAATGGAATGGAATGGAATGGAATGGAATGGAATTCAATGGAATGGAATGGAATGGAATGGAATTCAATGGAATGGAATGGAATGGAATTCCATGGAATGGAATGGAATGGAATGGAATTCCATGGAATGGAATGGAATGGAATTCCATGGAATGGAATGGAATGGAATGGAATTCTATGGAATGGAATGGAGTGGAATCGAATGGAATCGAATGGAATCGAATGGAATGGAATGGAATAGAATGGAATCAACCCGAGTAGAACGGAGCGGAACGCAACGGAACGGAACGGAACGGAACGGGACGGAACCGAACGGAATGGAATGGAATGGAACGGAATTCCATGGAATGGAATGGAATGGAATGGAATTCAATGGAATGGAATGGAATGGAATGGAATGGAATTCGATGGAATGGAATGGAATGGATTGGAATGGAATGGAATAGAATGGAATCAACCCGAGTAGAACGGAACGGAACACAACGGAACGGAACGGAACGCAACGGAACGGAACGGAACGGAACGGAACGGAACGGAATGGAATGGAATGGAACGGAATTCAATGGAATGGAATGGAATGGAATGGAATTCTATGGAATGGAATGGAATGGAATGGAATGGAATGGAATTCCATGGAATGGAATGGAATGGAATGGAATGGAATGGAATTCAATGGAATGGAATGGAGTGGAATGGAATGGAATCGAATGGAATTGAATGGAATCGAATGGAATCAAATGGGATCGAATGGAATGGAATGGAATAGAATGGAATCAACCCGAGTAGAACGGAATGAAATGGAATGGAATGGAATGGGATGGAATGGAATGGAATGGAATGGAATGGAACGGAATTCAATGGAATGGAATGGAATGGAATGGAATGGAATGGAATGGAATGGAATTCCATGGAATGGAATGGAACGGAATGGAATTCAATGGAATGGAATGGAATGGAATGGAATGGAATGGAATGGAATGGAATTCCATGGAATGGAATGGAATGGAATGGAATTCCATGGAATGGAATGGAATGGAATGGAATTCAATGGAATGGAATGGATTGGAATGGAATGGAATGGAATGGAATGAAATGGAATGGAATGGAATAGAATGGAATCAACCTGAGTAGAACGGAATGGAATGGAATGGAATGGAATGGAATGGAATGGAATGGAATGGAATGGAATGGAATGGAATGTACCAAAGTAGAACGGAATGGAATGGAATGGAATGGAATGGAATGGAATGGAATGGAATGGAATGGAATGTACACGAGTAGAACGGAATGTAATGGAATGGAATGGATTGGAATGGAACGGAATGGAATGGAATGGAATGTAACCGAGTAGAACGGAATGGAATGTAATTGAATGGAATGTAACCGAGTTGAACGGAACGGAATGGAATGGAATGGAATGGAATGGAATGGAATGGAATGGAATGGAATTGAGTGCAATGCAATGCAATGGAATGCAATGGAATGGAAAGGAATGGAATGGAATGGAATGGAATCTACCCGAGTAGAACGGAATGGAATGGAATTGAATGGAATGTAATCGAGTAGAACGGAACGGAATGGAATGGAATGGAATGGAATGCAATGGAATGGAATGGAATGGAATGGAATGGAATGGAATGGAATGGACACCAGTAGAATGGAATGGGATGGAATGGAATGGAATGGAATGGAATGGAATCTACCCGAGTAGAACGGAATGGAACGGAATGGAATGGAATGGAATGGACAGGAGCAGAACGGAATGGAATGCAATGGAATGGAATGGAATGTACCCGAGCAGAACGGAATGGAATGAAATGGAAATGGAAAGGGAATGGAAATGGAACGGGAATGGAAATGGAACGGGAACGGAAATGGAACGGGAATGGAAATGGAACGGGAACGGAAACGGAACGAGAACCGAAATGGAACGGGAACGGAAACGGAACGGGAACGGAAATGGAACGGGAATGGTAACGGAACGGGAATGGAAATGGAACGGGAATGGAAATGGAACGGGAATGGAAATGGATCGGGAATGGAAATGGAACGGGAATGGTAATGGAACTGGAATGGAAATGGAACGGGAATGGAAAAGAAACGGGAATGGAAATGGAACGGGAATGGAAATGGAATGGGAATGGAAATGGAATGGAATGGAATGGAATGGAATGGAATGGAATGTACCGGAGTGGAGTGGAGTGGAGTGGAGTGGAGTAGAGTGCACTGGAACGGAATGGAATGGAATGGAATGGAATGGAATGGAACGGAACGGAATGTACCTGAGAAGCACGGAATGGAATGGAATGGAATGGAATGGAATGGAATGTACCGGAGTGGAGTGGAGTGGAATGGAGTGGAGTGGAGTGGAGTGGAGTGGAATGGAATGGAATGGAATGGAACGGAATGCAATGGAATGCAATGGAATGGAAAGGAATGGAATGGAATGGAATGGAATGGAATGGAATGGAATGGACACCAGTAGAATGGAATGGAATGGAATGGAATGGAATGGAATGGAATGGAATGGAATTCAATGGAATGGAATGGAATGGAATGGAATGGAATGGAATGGAATGGAATGGAATTCAATGGAATGGAATGGAATGGAATGGAATTCCATGGAATGGAATGGAATGGAATCGAATGGAATGGAATGGAATGGAATGGAATGGAATGGAATAGAATGGAATCAACCCGAGTAGAACGGAATGGAATGGAATGGAATGTAATGTAATGGAATGGAATGGAATGGAATGGAATGTACCAAAGTAGAACGGAATGGAATGGAATGGAATGGAATGGAATGGAATGGAATGGAATGGAATGGAATGGAATGGAATGCAATGTACCCGAGTAGAACGGAATGGAATGGAATGGAATGGATTGGAATGGAATGGAATGGAATGGAATGGAATGTAACCGAGTAGAACCGAATGGAATGTAATTGAATGGAATGTAACCGGGTTGAACAGAACGGAATGGAATGGAATGGAATGGAATGGAATGGAATGGAATGGAATTGAGTGCAATGCAATGCAATGGAATGCAATGGAATGGAAAGGAATGGAATGGAATGGAATGGAATCTACCCGAGTAGAACGGAATGGAATGGAATTGAATGGAATGTAACCGAGTAGAACGGAACGGAATGGAATGGAATGGAATGGAATGGAATGCAATGGAATGGAATGGAATGGAATGGAATGGAATGGAATGGAATGGAATGGACACCAGTAGAATGGAATGGAATGGAATGGAATGGAATGGAATGGAATGGAATGGAATGGAATCTACCCGAGTAGAACGGAATGGAACGGAATGGAATGGAATGGAATGTACAGGAGCAGAACGGAATGGAATGCAATGGAATGGAATGGAATGTACCCGAGCAGAACGGAAAGGAATGAAATGGAAATGGAAAGGGAATGGAAATGGAACGGGAATGGAAATGGAACGGGAACGCAATTGAAACGGGAATGGAAATGGAACGGGAACGGAAACGGAACGAGAACGGAAATGGAACGGGAACGGAACCGGAACGGGAACGGAAATGGAACGGGAATGGTAACGGAACAGGAATGGAAATGGAACGGGAATGGAAAAGGAACGGGAATGGAAATGGATCGGGAATGGAAATGGAACGGGAATGGTAATGGAACGGAAATGGAAATGGAACGGGAATGGAAAAGAAACGGGAATGGAAATGGAACGGGAATGGAAATGGAATGGGAATGGAAATGGAATGGAATGGAATGGAATGGAATGGAATGGAATGGAATGTACCGGAGTGGAGTGGAGTGGAGTGGAGTAGAGTGCACTGGAACGGAATGGAATGGAATGGAATGGAATGGAACGGAACGGAATGTACCTGAGAAGCACGGAATGGAATGGAATGGAATGGAATGGAATGGAATGGAATGGAATGTACCGGAGTGGAGTGGAGTGGAATGGAGTGGACTGGAGTGGTGTGGAATGGAATGGAATGGAATGGAATGGAATGGAATGGAATGGAATGGAATGGAATGGAATGCAATGGAATGGAAAGGAATGGAATGGAATGGAATGGAATGGAATGGAATGGAATGGAATGGAATGGACAACAGTAGAATGGAATGGAATGGAATGGAATGGAATGGAATTCAATGGAATGGAATGGAATGGAATGGAATTCAATGGAATGGAATGGAATGGAATGGAATTCAATGGAATGGAATGGAATGGAATGGAATTCAATGGAATGGAATGGAATGGAATGGAATTCTATGGAATGGAATGGAGTGGAATCGAATGGAATTGAATGGAATCGAATGGAATGGAATGGAATAGAATGGAATCAACCCGAGTAGAACGGAGCGGAACGCAACGGAACGGAACGGAACGGAACGGGACGGAACGGAACGGAATGGAATGGAATGGAACGGAATTCCATGGAATGGAATGGAATGGAATGGAATGGAATGGAATTCGATGGAATGGAATGGAATGGATTGGAATGGAATGGAATAGAATGGAATTAACCCGAGTAGAACGGAACGGAACACAACGAAACGGAACGGAACGCAACGGAACGGAACGGAACGGAACGGAACGGAACGGAATGGAATGGAACGGAATTCAATGGAATGGAATGGAATGGAATGGAATTCTATGGAATGGAATGGAATGGAATGGAATGGAATGGAATGGAATGGAATTCCATGGAATGGAATGGAATGGAATGGAATGGAATGGAATTGAATGGAATCGAATGGAATCAAATGGGATCGAATGGAATGGAATGGAATAGAATGGAATCAACCCGAGTAGAACGGAATGGAATGGAATGGAATGGGATGGAATGGAATGGAATGGAATGGAATGGAACGGAATTCTATGGAATGGAATGGCATGGAATGGAATGGAATGGAATGGAATGGAATTCAATGGAATGGAATGGAACGGAATGGAATTCAATGGAATGGAATGGAATGGAATGGAATGGAATGGAATGGAATGGAATGGAATTCCATGGAATGGAATGGAATGGAATGGAATGGAATGGAATTCCATGGAATGGAATGGAATGGAATGGAATTCAATGGAATGGAATGGAATGGAATCGAATGGAATGGAATGGAATGGAATGGAATGAAATGGAATGGAATGGAATAGAATGGAATCAACCTGAGTAGAACGGAATGGAATGGAATGGAATGGAATGGAATGGAATGGAATGGAATGGAATGTACCAAAGTAGAACGGAATGGAATGGAATGGAATGGAATGGAATGGAATGGAATGGAATGGAATGGAATGTACACGAGTAGAACGGAATGGAATGGAATGGAATGGATTGGAATGGAATGGAATGGAATGGAATGGAATGTAACCGAGTAGAACGGAATGGATTGTAATTGAATGGAATGTAACCGAGTTGAACGGAACGGAATGGAATGGAATGGAATGGAATGGAATGGAATGGAATGGAATGGAATTGAGTGCAATGCAATGCAATGGAATGCAATGGAATGGAAAGGAATGGAATGGAATGGAATGGAATCTACCCGAGTAGAACGGAATGGAATGGAATTGAATGGAATGTAATCGAGTAGAACGGAACGGAATGGAATGGAATGGAATGGAATGGAATGCAATGGAATGGAATGGAATGGAATGGAATGGAATGGAATGGACACCAGTAGAATGGAATGGAATGGAATGGAATGGAATGGAATGGAATGGAATGGAATCTACCCGAGTAGAACGGAATGGAACGGAATGGAATGGAATGGAATGGACAGGAGCAGAACGGAATGGAATGCAATGGAATGGAATGGAATGTACCCGAGCAGAACGGAATGGAATGAAATGGAAATGGAAAGGGAATGGAAATGGAACGGGAATGGAAATGGAACGGGAACGGAAATGGAACGGGAATGGAAATGGAACGGGAACGGAAACGGAACGAGAACGGAAATGGAACGGGAACGGAAACGGAACGGGAACGGAAATGGAACGGGAATGGTAACGGAACGGGAATGGAAATGGAACGGGAATGGAAATGGAACGGGAATGGAAATGGATCGGGAATGGAAATGGAACGGGAATGGTAATGGAACTGGAATGGAAATGGAACGGGAATGGAAAAGAAACGGGAATGGAAATGGAACGGGAATGGAAATGGAATGGGAATGGAAATGGAATGGAATGGAATGGAATGGAATGGAATGGAATGTACCGGAGTGGAGTGGAGTGGAGTGGAGTGGAGTAGAGTGCACTGGAACGGAATGGAATGGAATGGAATGGAATGGAATGGAATGGAACGGAACGGAATGTACCTGAGAAGCACGGAATGGAATGGAATGGAATGGAATGGAATGGAATGGAATGTACCGGAGTGGAGTGGAGTGGAATGGAGTGGAGTGGAGTGGAGTGGAGTGGAATGGAATGGAATGGAATGGAATGTAATGCAGTGGAATGCAATGGAATGGAAAGGAATGGAATGGAATGGAATGGAATGGAATGGAATGGAATGGAATGGAATGGACACCAGTAGAATGGAATGGAATGGAATGGAATGGAATGGAATGGAATGGAATGGAATGGAATGGAATGGAATTCAATGGAATGGAATGGAATGGAATGGAATTCTATGGAATGGAATGGAATGGAATTCAATGGAATGGAATGGAATGGAATGGAATGGAATGGAATTCTATGGAATGGAATGGAATGGATTGGAATGGAATGGAATGGAATGGAATGGAATGGAATGGAATGGAATGGACACCAGTAGAATGGAATGGAATGGAATGGAATGGAATGGAATGGAATGGAATGGAATTCAATGGAATGGAATGGAATGGAAAGGAATTCAATGGAATGGAATGGAATGGAATTCAATGGAATGGAATGGAATGGTATGGAATTCTATGGAATGGAATGGAGTGGAATCGAATGGAATCGAATGGAATCGAATGGAATGGAATGGAATAGAATGGAATCAACCCGAGTAGAACGGAACGGAACGCAACGGAACGGAACGGAACGGAACGGGACGGAACGGAACGGAATGGAATGGAATGGAACGGAATTCCATGGAATGGAATGGAATGGAATGGAATTCAATGGAATGGAATGGAATGGAATGGAATGGAATGGAATTCAATGGAATGGAATGGAATGGAATGGAATGGAATGGAATTCAATGGAATGGAATTCAATGGAATTCAATGGAATGGAATGCAATGGAATGGAATGGAATGGAATGGAATGGAATGGAATTCAATGGAATAGAATGGAATGGAATGGAATGGAAACGAATGGAATCGAATGGAATCGAATGGAATCGAATGGAATCGAATGGAATGGAATGGAATAGAATGGAATCAACCCGAGTAGAACGGAATGGAATGGAATGGAATGGAATGGAATGGAATGGAATGGAATGGAATGGAATGAAATGTTATGGAATGGAATGGAATGGAATTCAATGCAATTCAATTGAATGGAATGGAAGGGAATGGAATGGAGTGGAGTGGAGTGGAGTGGAGTGGAGTGGAATGGAATGGAGTGGAATGGAATGGAATGGAATGGAATGGAATGGAATGGAATGGAATTCAATTTTATGGAATGGAAGGGAGTGGAATGGAGTGGAGTGGAGTGGAGTGGAGTGCAGTGGAGTGGAATGGAATGGAGTGGAATGGAATGGAATGGAATGGAATGGAATGGAATGGAATGGAATGGAATTCAATGGAGTGGAATGGAATGGAATGGAATGGAATGGAATGGAATGGAATTCAATGGAGTGGAATGGAATGGAATCGAATGGAGTCAAATGGAATGGAATGGAATAGAATGGAATCAACCCGAGTAGAACGGAATGGAACGCAACGGAACGGAACGGAACGGAACGGAACGGAATGGAATGTAATGGAATGGAATGGAATGGAATGGAATGGAGCGGAATGGAATGCAATGGAATGGAATGGAATGGAATGGAATGGAATGGAATGGAATGGAGTCGAATGGAATCGAATGCAATGGAATTGAATAGAATGGAATCAACCCGAGTAGAACGGTACGGAACGGAACGGAACGGAACGGAACGGAATGGAATGATCAACCCGTGTAGAATGGAATGGAATGGAATTGAATAGAATGGAATCAACCCTAGTTGAACGGAACGGAACGCAACGGAACGGAACGGAACGGAACGGAATGGAATGGAATGGAAAGGAACGGAATTCAATGGAATGGAATGGAATGGAATGGAATTCTATGGAATGGAATGGAATTCAATGGAATGGAATGGAATGGAATGGAATGGAATGGAATGGAATGGAATGGAATGGAATTCTATGGAATGGAATGGAATGGAATGGAATGGAATTCAATGGAATGGAATGGAATGGAATGGAATGGAAAGGAATGGAATGGAATCGAATGGAATCGAATGGAATCGAATGGAATCGAATGGAATCGAATGGAATGGAATGGAATAGAATGCAATCAACCCGAGTAGAATGGAATGGAATGGAATGGAATGGGATGGAATGGAATAGAATGGAATGGAATGGAATGGAATGGAATTCAAATGGAATGGAATGGAATGGAATTCTATGGAATGGAATGGAGTGGAATCGAATGGAATCGAATGGAATCGAATGGAATCGAATGGGATCGAATGGAATGGAATGGAATAGAATGGAATCAACCAGAGTAGAACGGAGCGGAACGCAACGGAACGGAACGGAACGGAACGGAACGGAAAGGATTGGAATGGAATGGAATGGAACGGAATTCAAAGGAATGGAATGGAACAGAATGGAATTCAATGGAAAGGAATGGAATGGAATGGAATGGAATTCAATGGAATGGAATGGAATGGAATGGAATGGAATGGAATGGAATGGAATGGAATGGAACGGAATTCTATGGAAAGGAATGGAATGGAATTCAATGGAATGGAATGGAATGGAATGGAACGGAATTCAATGGAATGGAATGGAATGGAATCGAATGGAATCGAATGGAATCGAATGAGATCGAATGGAATGGAATGGCATAGAATGGAATCAACCCGAGTAGAACGGAATGGAATGGAATGGAATGGAATGGAATGGAATGGAATGGAATTCAATGGAATGGAATGGAATGGAATGGAATGGAATGGAATGGAATGGAATGGAATCAACCCGAGTAGAACGGAACGGCACGCAACGGAACGGAACGGAACGGGACGGAACGGAACGGAATGGAATATAATGCAACGGAATTCAATGGAATGGAATGGAATGGAATGGAATTCAATGGAATCGAATGGAATCGAATGGAATCGATTGGAATCGAATGGAATCGAATAGAATGGAATGGAATAGAATTTAATCAACCCGAGTAGAGAGGAACGGAACGCAACGGAACGGAACGGAACGGAACTGGACGGAACGGAACGGAATGGAATGGAATGGAACGGAATTCAATTGAATGGAATGGAATGGAATGGAATTCAATGGCATGGAATGGAATGGAATGGAATGGAATTCAATGGAATGGAATGGAATGGAATGGAATGGAATGGAATGGAATGGAATGGAATTCAATGGAATGGAATGGAGTGGAATGGAATGGAATCGAATGGAATTGAATGGAATCGAATGGAATCAAATGGGATCGAATGGAATGGAATGGAATAGAATGGAATCAACCCGAGTAGAACGGAATGGAATGGAATGGAATGGAATGGAATGGAATGGAATGGAATGGAATGGAATGGAATTCAATGGAATGGAATGGAATGGAATGGAATGGAATGGAATGGAATGGAATGGAATGGAATGGAATTGAATGGAATTCAATGGAATGGAATGGAACGGAATGGAATTCAATGGAATGGAATGGAATGGAATGGAATGGAATTCAATGGAATGGAATGGAATGGAATGGAATGGAATGGAATGGAATTCCATGGAATGGAATGGAATGGAATGGAATTCCATGGAATGGAATGGAATGGAATCGATTGGAATGGAATGGAATGGAATGGAATGGAATGGAATGGAATAGAATGGAATCAACCCGAGTAGAACGGAATGGAATGGAATGGAATGTAATGGAATGGAATGGAATGGAATGGAATGGAATGGAATGGAATGTACCAAAGTAGAACGGAATGGAATGGAATGGAATGGAATGGAATGGAATGGAATGGAATGGAATGGAATGTACCCGAGTAGAACGGAATTTAATGGAATGGAATGGATTGGAATGGAATGGAATGGAATGGAATGGAATGTAACCGAGTAGAACGGAATGGAATGTAATTGAATGGAATGTAACCGAGTTGAACGGAACGGAATGGAATGGAATGGAATGGAATGGAATGGAATGGAATTGAGTGCAATGCAATGCAATGGAATGCAATGGAATGGAAAGGAATGGAATGGAATGGAATGGAATGGAATCTACCCGAGTAGAACGGAATGGAATGGAACTGAATGGAATGTAACCGAGTAGAACGGAACGGAATGGAATGGAATGGAATGGAATGGAATGCAATGGAATGGAATGGAATGGAATGGAATGGAATGGAATGGAATGGAATGGAATGGAATGGACACCAGTAGAATGGAATGGACTGGAATGGAATGGAATGGAATGGAATGGACAGGAGCAGAACGGAATGGAATGCAATGGAATGGAATGGAATGTACCGGAGCAGAACGGAATGGAATGAAATGGAAATGGAAAGGGAATGGAAATAGAACGGGAATGGAAATGGAACGGGAACGGAAATGGAACGGGAATGGAAATGGAACGGGAACGGAAATGGAACGGGAATGGAAATGGAACGGGAACGGAAACGGAACGAGAACGGAAATGGAGTGGGAACGGAAACGGAACGGGAACGGAAATGGAACGGGAATGGTAACGGAACGGGAATGGAAATGGAACGGGAATGGAAAAGGAACGGGAATGGAAATGGATCGGGAATGGAAATGGAATGGGAATGGTAATGGAACTGGAATGGAAATGGAACGGGAATGGAAAAGAAACGGGAATGGAAATGGAACGGGAATGGAAAAGGAATGGGAATGGAAATGGAATGGAATGGAATGGAATGGAATGGAATGGAATGTACCGGAGTGGAGTGGAGTGGAGTGGAGTGGAGTAGAGTGCACTGGAACGGAATGGAATGGAATGGAATGGAATGGAACGGAACGGAATGTACCCGAGAAGCACGGAATGGAATGGAATGGAATGGAATGGAATGGAATGGAATGGAATGTACCGGAGTGGAGTGGAGTGGAATGGAGTGGAGTGGAGTGGAGTGGAGTGGAATGGAATGGAATGGAATGGAATGGAATGGAATGCAATGGAATGCAATGGAATGGAAAGGAATGGAATGGAATGGAATGGAATGGAATGGAATGGAATGGAATGGACACCAGTAGAATGGAATGGAATGGAATGGAATGGAATGGAATGGAATGGAATGGAATGGAATTCAATGGAATGGAATGGAATGGAATGGAATTCTATGGAATGGAATGGAATGGAATTCAATGGAATGGAATGGAATGGAATGGAATTCTATGGAATGGAATGGAGTGGAATCGAATGGAATCGAATGGAATCGAATGGAATCGAATGGAATAGAATGGAATCAACCCGAGTAGAACGGAACGGAACGCAACGGAACGGAACGGAACGGAACGGGATGGAAAGGAACGGAATGGAATGGAATGGAACGGAATTCCATGGAATGGAATGGAATGGAATTCCATGGAATGGAATGGAATGGAATGGAATGGAATGGAATGGAATTCAATGGAATGGAATGGAATGGATTGGAATGGAATGGAATAGAATGGAATCAACCCGAGTAGAACGGAACGGAACACAACGGAACGGAACGGAACGCAACGGAACGGAACGGAATGGAACGGAACGGAATGGAATGGAATGGAACGGAATTCAATGGAATGGAATGGAATGGAATGGAATTCTATGGAATGGAATGGAATGGAATGGAATGGAATGGAATGGAAATCAATGAAATGGAATGGAATGGAATGGAATGGAATGGAATTCTATGGAATGGAATGGAATGGAACGGAATGGAATGGAATTCTATGGAATGGAATGGAATGGAATGGAATGGAATGGAACGGAATTCGATGGAATGGAATGGAATGGAATGGAATGGAATGGAATGGAATGGAATGGAATTCAATGGAATGGAAAGGAATGGAATGGAATGGAATGGAATTCAATGGAATGGAATGGAATGGAATGGAACGGAATGGAATTCAATGGAATGGAATGGAATGGCAACGAATGGAATCGAATGCAATCGAATGGAATCGATTAGAATTGAATGGAATCGAATGGAATGGAATGGAATAGAATGGAATCAACCTGAGTAGAACGGAACGGCACGCAACGGAACGGAACGGAACGGAACGGGACGGAACGGAAGGGAATGGAATGGAATGGAACGGAATTCAATGGAATGGAATGGAAAGGAATGGAATGGAATGGAATGGAATGGAATAGAATGGAATCAACCCGAGTAGAACGGAACGGAACACAACGGAACGGAACGGAACGCAACGGAACGGAACGGAACGGAACGGAAAGGAACGGAATGGAATGGAATGGAAAGGAACGGAATTCAATGGAATGGAATGGAATGGAATGGAATTCTATGGAATGGAATGGAATTCAATGGAATGGAATGGAATGGAATGGAATGGAAAGGAATGGAATTCAATGGAATGGAATGGAATGGAATGGAATGGAATGGAATTCTATGGAATGGAATGGAATGGAATGGAATGGAATGGAATTGAACGGAATTCTATGGAATGGAATGGAATGGAATTCAATGGAATGGAATGGAATGGAATGGAATGGAATTCAATGGAATGGAATGGAATGGAATGGAATGGAATTCAAAGGAATGGAAAGGAATGGAATGGAATGGAATGGAATTCAATGGAATGGAATGGAATGGAATGGAACGGAATGGAATTCAATGGAATGGAATGGAATGGAATGGAATGGATTGGAATGGAATGGAATGGAATGGAATGGAATTCAATGGAATGGAATGGAATGGAATTGAATGGCAACGAATGGAATCGAATGCAATCGAATGGAATCGATTGGAATCGAATGGAATCGAATGGAATGGAATGGAATAGAATGGAATCAACCTCAGCAGAACGGAACGGCACGCAACGGAACGGAACGGAACGGAACGGGACGGAACGGAAGGGAATGGAATGGAATGGAACGGAATTCAATGGAATGGAATGGAATGGAATGGAATGGAATGGAATGGAATGGAATGGAATGGAATGGAATAGAATGGAATCAACCCGAGTAGAACGGAACGGAACGCAACGGAACGGAATGGAACGCAACGGAACGGAACGGAACGGAACGTAACGGAATGGAATGGAATGGAAAGGAACGGAATTCAATGGAATGGAATGGAATGGAATGGAATGGATTGGAATGGAATGGAATGGAATGGAATGGAATTCAATGGAATGGAATGGAATGGAATGGAATGGAATGGAATTCCATGGAATGGAATGGAATGGAATGGAATGGAATGGAATGGAATGGAATCGAATGGAATCGAATGGAATCGAATGGAATCGAATGGAATCGAATGGAATAGAATGCAAACCCGAGTAGAATGGAATGGAATGGAATGGAATGGAATGGAATGGAATGGAATGGAATGGAATGGAATTCAAATGGAATGGAATGGAATGGAATTCTATGGAATGGAATGGAGTGGAATCGAATGGAATCGAATGGAATCGAATGGAATCGAATGGGATCGAATGGAATGGAATGGAATAGAATGGAATCAACCCGAGTAGAACGGAGCGGAACGCAACGGAACGGAACGGAACGGAACGGAACGGAAAGGAATGGAATGGAATGGAATGGAACGGAATTCAAAGGAATGGAATGGAACAGAATGGAATTCAATGGAATGGAATGGAATGGAATGGAATGGAATTCAATGGAATGGAATGGAATGGAATGGAATGGAATGGAATGGAATGGAACGGAACGGAATTCTATGGAATAGAATGGAATGGAATTCTATGGAATGGAATGGAATGGAATGGAATGGAATGGAACGGAATTCAATGGAATGGAATGGAATGGAATGGAATTCAACGGAATGGAATGGAATTCAATGGAATGGAATGGAATGGAATGGAATTCCATGGAATGGAATGGAATGGAATCGAATGGAATGGAATGGAATGGAATGGAATGGAATGGAATAGAATGGAATCAACCCGAGTAGAACGGAATGGAATGGAATGGAATGTAATGTAATGGAATGGAATGGAATGGAATGGAATGGAATGTACCAAAGTAGAACGGAATGGAATGGAATGGAATGGAATGGAATGGAATGGAATGGAATGGAATGGAATGCAATGTACCCGAGTAGAACGGAATGGAATGAAATGGAATGGATTGGAATGGAATGGAATGGAATGGAATGGAATGGAATGTAACCGAGTAGAACGGAATGGAATGTAATTGAATGGAATGTAACCGGGTTGAACGGAACGGAATGGAATGGAATGGAATGGAATGGAATGGAATGGAATGGAATGGAATGGAATGGAATTGAGTGCAATGCAATGCAATGGAATGCAATGGAATGGAAAGGAATGGAATGGAATGGAATGGAATCTACCCGAGTAGAACGGAATGGAATGGAATTGAATGGAATGTAACCGAGTAGAACGGAACGGAATGGAATGGAATGGAATGGAATGGAATGCAATGGAATGGAATGGAATGGAATGGAATGGAATGGAATGGAATGGAATGGACACCAGTAGAATGGAATGGAATGGAATGGAATGGAATGGAATGGAATGGAATGGAATGGAATGGAATCTACCCGAGTTGAACGGAATGGAACGGAATGGAATGGAATGGAATGTACAGGAGCAGAACGGAATGGAATGCAATGGAATGGAATGGAATGTACCCGAGCAGAACGGAAAGGAATGAAATGGAAATGGAAAGGGAATGGAAATGGAACGGGAATGGAAATGGAACGGGAACGCAATTGAAACGGGAATGGAAATGGAACGGGAACGGAAACGGAACGAGAACGGAAATGGAACGGGAACGGAAACGGAACGGGAACGGAAATGGAACGGGAATGGTAACGGAACAGGAATGGAAATGGAACGGGAATGGAAAAGGAACGGGAATGGAAATGGATCGGGAAGGGAAATGGAACGGGAATGGTAATGGAACGGGAATGGAAATGGAACGGGAATGGAAAAGAAACGGGAATGGAAATGGAACGGGAATGGAAATGGAATGGGAATGGAAATGGAATGGAATGGAATGGAATGGAATGGAATGGAATGTACCGGAGTGGAGTGGAGTGGAGTGGAGTAGAGTGCACTGGAACGGAATGGAATGGAATGGAATGGAACGGAACGGAATGTACCTGAGAAGCACGGAATGGAATGGAATGGAATGGAATGGAATGGAATGGAATGGAATGGAATGTACCGGAGTGGAGTGGAGTGGAATAGAGTGGACTGGAGTGGTGTGGAGTGGAATGGAATGGAATGGAATGGAATGGAATGGAATGGAATGGACACCAGGAGAATGGAATGGAATGGAATGGAATGGAATGGAATGGAATGGAATTCAATGGAATGGAATGGAATGGAATGGAATTCTATGGAATGGAATTGAATGGAATTCAATGGAATGGAATGGAATGGAATGGAATGGAATGGAATTCAATGGAATGGAATGGAATGGATTGGAATGGAATGGAATGGAATGGAATGGAATTCAATGGAATGGAATGGAATGGAATGGAATGGAATGGAATTCAATGGAATGGAATGGAATGGAATGGAATGGAATGGAATGGAATGCAATGGAATGGAATCGAATGGAATCGAATGGAATCGAATGGAATCGAATGGAATAGAATGCAAACCCGAGTAGAATGGAATGGAATGGAATGGAATGGAATGGAATGGAATGGAATGGAATAGAATGGAATGGAATGGAATGGAATGGAATTCAAATGGAATGGAATGGAATGGAATTCTATGGAATGGAATGGAGTGGAATCGAATGGAATCGAATGGAATCGAATGGAATCGAATGGGATCGAATGGAATGGAATGGAATAGAATGGAATCAACCCGAGTAGAACGGAGCTGAACGCAACGGAACGGAACGTAACGGAACGGAACGGAAAGGAATGGAATGGAATGGAATGGAACGGAATTCAAAGGAATGGAATGGAACAGAATGGAATTCAATGGAATGGAATGGAATGGAATGGAATGGAATTCAATGGAATGGAATGGAATGGAATGGAATGGAATGGAATGGAATGGAATGGAACGGAACGGAATTCTATGGAATAGAATGGAATGGAATTCTATGGAATGGAATGGAATGGAATGGAATGGAATGGAACGGAATTCAATGGAATGGAATGGAATGGAATGGAATTCAACGGAATGGAATGGAATTCAATGGAATGGAATGGAATGGAATGGAATGGAATGGAATGGAATGGAATGGAATGGAATGGAATGGAATTCAATGGAATGGAATGGAATGGAATGGAATTCCATGGAATGGAATGGAATGGAATGGAATGGAATGGAATTCAATGGAATGGAATGGAATGGAATAGAATGGAATCAACCCGAGTAGAACGGAATGGAATGGAATGGAATGGAATGGAATGGAATGGAATGGAATGGAATGGAATGTACCAAAGTAGAACGGAATGGAATGGAATGGAATGGAATGGAATGGAATGGAATGGAATGGAATTCCATGGAATGGAATGGAATGGAATGGAATTCCATGGAATGGAATGGAATGGAATGGAATTCAATGGAATGGAATGGATTGGAATGGAATGGAATGGAATGGAATGGAATGGAATGAAATGGAATGGAATGGAATAGAATGGAATCAACCTGAGTAGAACGGAATGGAATGGAATGGAATGGAATGGAATGGAATGGAATGGAATGGAATGGAATGGAATGGAATGTACCAAAGTAGAACGGAATGGAATGGAATGGAATGGAATGGAATGGAATGGAATGGAATGGAATGGAATGGAATGGAATGGAATGGAATGGAATGGAATGGAATGTACACGAGTAGAACGGAATGTAATGGAATGGAATGGATTGGAATGGAATGGAATGGAATGGAATGGAATGGAACCGAGTAGAACGGAATGGAATGTAATTGAATGGAATGTAACCGAGTTGAACGGAACGGAATGGAATGGAATGGAATGGAATGGAATGGAATGGAATGGAATGGAATTGAGTGCAATGCAATGCAATGGAATGCAATGGAATGGAAAGGAATGGAATGGAATGGAATGGAATCTACCCGAGTAGAACGGAATGGAATGGAATTGAATGGAATGTAACCGAGTAGAACGGAACGGAATGGAATGGAATGGAATGGAATGGAATGCAATAGAATGGAATGGAATGGAATGGAATGGAATGGAATGGAATGGAATGGACACCAGTAGAATGGAATGGAATGGAATGGAATGGAATGGAATGGAATGGAATGGAATGGAATCTACCCGAGTAGAACGGAATGGAACGGAATGGAATGGAATGAAATGTACAGGAGCAGAACGGAATGGAATGCAATGGAATGGAATGGAATGTACCCGAGCAGAACGGAAAGGAATGAAATGGAAATGGAAAGGGAATGGAAATGGAACGGGAATGGAAATGGAACGGGAACGCAATTGAAACGGGAATGGAAATGGAACGGGAACGGAAACGGAACGAGAACGGAAATGGAACGGGAACGGAAACGGAACGGGAACGGAAATGGAACGGGAATGGTAACGGAACAGGAATGGAAATGGAACGGGAATGGAAAAGGAACGGGAATGGAAATGGATCGGGAATGGAAATGGAACGGGAATGGTAATGGAACGGGAATGGAAATGGAACGGGAATGGAAAAGAAACGGGAATGGAAATGGAACGGGAATGGAAATGGAATGGGAATGGAAATGGAATGGAATGGAATGGAATGGAATGGAATGGAATGTACCGGAGTGGAGTGGAGTGGAGTGGAGTAGAGTGCACTGGAACGGAATGGAATGGAATGGAATGGAACGGAACGGAATGTACCTGAGAAGCACGGAATGGAATGGAATGGAATGGAATGGAATGGAATGGAATGTACCGGAGTGGAGTGGAGTGGAATGGAGTGGACTGGAGTGGTGTGGAGTGGAATGGAATGGAATGGAATGGAATGGAATGGAATGGAATGGAATGGAATGCAATGGAATGCAATGGAATGGAAAGGAATGGAATGGAATGGAATGGAATGGAATGGAATGGAATGGAATGGACAACAGTAGAATGGAATGGAACGGAATGGAATGGAATGGAATGGAATGGAATGGAATGGAATGGAATGGAATGGAATTCAATGGAATGGAATGGAATGGAATGGAATTCAATGGAATGGAATGGAATGGAATGGAATTCAATGGAATGGAATGGAATGGAATGGAATTCCATGGAATGGAATGGAATGGAATTCCATGGAATGGAATGGAATGGAATGGAATTCTATGGAATGGAATGGAGTGGAATCGAATGGAATCGAATGGAATCGAATGGAATGGAATGGAATAGAATGGAATCAACCCGAGTAGAACGGAGCGGAACGCAACGGAACGGAACGGAACGGAACGGGACGGAACCGAACGGAATGGAATGGAATGGAACGGAATTCCATGGAATGGAATGGAATGGAATGGAATTCAATGGAATGGAATGGAATGGAATGGAATGGAATTCGATGGAATGGAATGGAATGGATTGGAATGGAATGGAATAGAATGGAATCAACCCGAGTAGAACGGAACGGAACACAACGGAACGGAACGGAACGCAACGGAACGGAACGGAACGGAACGGAACGGAACGGAATGGAATGGAATGGAACGGAATTCAATGGAATGGAATGGAATGGAATGGAATGGAATGGAATTCTATGGAATGGAATGGAATGGAATGGAATGGAATGGAATTCCATGGAATGGAATGGAATGGAATGTAATGGAACGGAATTCAATGGAATGGAATGGAATGGATTGGAATGGAATGGAATGGAATGGAATGGAATTCAATGGAATGGAATGGAATGGAATGGAATGGAATGGAATTCAATGGAATGGAATGGAATGGAATGGAATGGAATGGAATCGAATGGAATCGAATGGAATCGAATGGAATCGAATGGAATCGAATGGAATAGAATGCAAACCCGAGTAGAATGGAATGGAATGGAATGGAATGGAATGGAATGGAATGGAATGGAATGGAATAGAATGGAATGGAATGGAATGGAATGGAATGGAATTCAAATGGAATGGAATGGAATGGAATTCTATGGAATGGAATGGAGTGGAATCGAATGGAATCAAATGGAATCGAATGGAATCGAATGGGATCGAATGGAATGGAATGGAATAGAATGGAATCAACCCGAGTAGAACGGAGCTGAACGCAACGGAACGGAACGGAACGGAACGGAACGGAAAGGAATGGAATGGAATGGAATGGAACGGAATTCAAAGGAATGGAATGGAACAGAATGGAATTCAATGGAATGGAATGGAATGGAATGGAATGGAATTCAATGGAATGGAATGGAATGGAATGGAATGGAATGGAATGGAATGGAACGGAACGGAATTCTATGGAATAGAATGGAATGGAATTCTATGGAATGGAATGGAATGGAATGGAATGGAATGGAACGGAATTCAATGGAATGGAATGGAATGGAATGGAATTCAACGGAATGGAATGGAATTCAATGGAATGGAATGGAATGGAATGGAATGGAATGGAATGGAATGGAATGGAATGGAATTCAATGGAATGGAATGGAATGGAATGGAATTCCATGGAATGGAATGGAATGGAATCGAATGGAATGGAATGGAATCGAATGGAATGGAATGTAATAGAATGGAATCAACCCGAGTAGAACGGAATGGAATGGAATGGAATGGAATGGAATGGAATGGAATGGAATGGAATGGAATGTACCAAAGTAGAACGGAATGGAATGGAATGGAATGGAATGGAATGGAATGGAATGGAATGGAATTCCATGGAATGGAATGGAATGGAATGGAATTCAATGGAATGGAATGGATTGGAATGGAATGGAATGGAATGGAATGGAATGGAATGGAATGAAATGGAATGGAATGGAATAGAATGGAATCAACCTGAGTAGAACGGAATGGAATGGAATGGAATGGAATGGAATGGAATGGAATGGAATGGAATGGAATGGAATGTACCAAAGTAGAACGGAATGGAATGGAATTCAATGGAATGGAATGGAATGGAATGGAATGGAATGGAATGGAATGTACACGAGTAGAACGGAATGTAATGGAATGGAATGGATTGGAATGGAATGGAATGGAATGGAATGGAATGTAACCGAGTAGAACGGAATGGAATGTAATTGAATGGAATGTAACCGAGTTGAACGGAACGGAATGGAATGGAATGGAATGGAATGGAATGGAATGGAATGGAATGGAATGGAATTGAGTGCAATGCAATGCAATGGAATGCAATGGAATGGAAAGGAATGGAATGGAATGGAATGGAATCTACCCGAGTAGAACGGAATGGAATGGAATTGAATGGAATGTAACCGAGTAGAACGGAACGGAATGGAATGGAATGGAATGGAATGGAATGGAATGGAATGGAATGGAATGGAATGGAATGGACACCAGTAGAATGGAATGGAATGGAATGGAATGGAATGGAATGGAATGGAATGGAATGGAATGGAATGGAATGGAATCTACCCGAGTAGAATGGAATGGAACGGAATGGAATGGAATGAAATGTACAGGAGCAGAACGGAATGGAATGCAATGGAATGGAATGGAATGTACCCGAGCAGAACGGAAAGGAATGAAATGGAAATGGAAAGGGAATGGAAATGGAACGGGAATGGAAATGGAACGGGAACGCAATTGAAACGGGAATGGAAATGGAACGGGAACGGAAACGGAACGAGAACGGAAATGGAACGGGAACGGAAACGGAACGGGAACGGAAATGGAACGGGAATGGTAACGGAACAGGAATGGAAATGGAACGGGAATGGAAAAGGAACGGGAATGGAAATGGATCGGGAATGGAAATGGAACGGGAATGGTAATGGAACGGGAATGGAAATGGAACGGGAATGGAAAAGAAACGGGAATGGAAATGGAACGGGAATGGAAATGGAATGGGAATGGAAATGGAATGGAATGGAATGGAATGGAATGGAATGGAATGTACCGGAGTGGAGTGGAGTGGAGTGGAGTAGAGTGCACTGGAACGGAATGGAATGGAATGGAATGGAACGGAACGGAATGTACCTGAGAAGCACGGAATGGAATGGAATGGAATGGAATGGAATGGAATGGAATGTACCGGAGTGGAGTGGAGTGGAATGGAGTGGAATGGAGTGGTGTGGAGTGGAATGGAATGGAATGGAATGGAATGGAATGGAATGGAATGGAATGGAATGCAATGGAATGCAATGGAATGGAAAGGAATGGAATGGAATGGAATGGAATGGAATGGAATGGAATGGAATGGAATGGACAACAGTAGAATGGAATGGAACGGAATGGAATGGAATGGAATGGAATGGAATGGAATGGAATGGAATGGAATGGAATTCAATGGAATGGAATGGAATGGAATGGAATGGAATTCAATGGAATGGAATGGAATGGAATTCCATGGAATGGAATGGAATGGAATTCCATGGAATGGAATGGAATGGAATGGAATTCTATGGAATGGAATGGAGTGGAATCGAATGGAATCGAATGGAATCGAATGGAATGGAATGGAATAGAATGGAATCAACCCGAGTAGAACGGAGCGGAACGCAACGGAACGGAACGGAACGGAACGGGACGGAACCGAACGGAATGGAATGGAATGGAACGGAATTCCATGGAATGGAATGGAATGGAATGGAATTCAATGGAATGGAATGGAATGGAATGGAATGGAATTCGATGGAATGGAATGGAATGGATTGGAATGGAATGGAATAGAATGGAATCAACCCGAGTAGAACGGAACGGAACACAACGGAACGGAACGGAACGCAACGGAACGGAACGGAACGGAACGGAACGGAACGGAATGGAATGGAATGGAACGGAATTCAATGGAATGGAATGGAATGGAATGGAATGGAATTCTATGGAATGGAATGGACTGGAATGGAATGGAATGGAATTCCATGGAATGGAATGGAATGGAATGGAATGGAATGGAATTCAATGGAATGGAATGGAGTGGAATGGAATGGAATCGAATGGAATTGAATGGAATCGAATGGAATCAAATGGGATCGAATGGAATGGAATGGAATAGAATGGAATCAACCCGAGTAGAACGGAATGAAATGGAATGGAATGGAATGGAATGGAATGGAATTCAATGGAATGGAATGGAACGGAATGGAATTCAATGGAATGGAATGGAATGGAATGGAATGGAATGGAATGGAATGGAATGGAATTCCATGGAATGGAATGGAATGGAATGGAATTCCATGGAATGGAATGGAATGGAATGGAATTCCATGGAATGGAATGGAATGGAATGGAATTCCATGGAATGGAATGGAATGGAATGGAATTCCATGGAATGGAATGGAATGGAATGGAATTCCATGGAATGGAATGGATTGGAATGGAATGGAATGGAATGGAATGGAATGGAATGAAATGGAATGGAATGGAATAGAATGGAATCAACCTGAGTAGAACGGAATGGAATGGAATGGAATGGAATGGAATGGAATGGAATGGAATGGAATGGAATGGAATGTACCAAAGTAGAACGGAATGGAATGGAATGGAATGGAATGGAATGGAATGGAATGGAATGGAATGGAATGGAATGGAATGGAATGGAATGTACACGAGTAGAACGGAATGTAATGGAATGGAATGGATTGGAATGGAATGGAATGGAATGGAATGGAATGTAACCGAGTAGAACGGAATGGAATGTAATTGAATGGAATGTAACCGAGTTGAACGGAACGGAATGGAATGGAATGGAATGGAATGGAATGGAATGGAATGGAATGGAATTGAGTGCAATGCAATGCAATGGAATGCAATGGAATGGAAAGGAATGGAATGGAATGGAATGGAATCTACCCGAGTAGAACGGAATGGAATGGAATTGAATGGAATGTAATCGAGTAGAACGGAACGGAATGGAATGGAATGGAATGGAATGCAATGGAATGGAATGGAATGGAATGGAATGGAATGGAATGGAATGGACACCAGTAGAATGGAATGGAATGGAATGGAATGGAATGGAATGGAATGGAATGGAATCTACCCGAGTAGAACGGAATGGAACGGAATGGAATGGAATGGAATGGACAGGAGCAGAACGGAATGGAATGCAATGGAATGGAATGGAATGTACCCGAGCAGAACGGAATGGAATGAAATGGAAATGGAAAGGGAATGGAAATGGAACGGGAATGGAAATGGAACGGGAACGGAAATGGAACGGGAATGGAAATGGAACGGGAACGGAAACGGAACGAGAACGGAAATGGAACGGGAACGGAAACGGAACGGGAACGGAAATGGAACGGGAATGGTAACGGAACGGGAATGGAAATGGAACGGGAATGGAAATGGAACGGGAATGGAAATGGATCGGGATTGGAAATGGAACGGGAATGGTAATGGAACTGGAATGGAAATGGAACGGGAATGGAAAAGAAACGGGAATGGAAATGGAACGGGAATGGAAATGGAATGGGAATGGAAATGGAATGGAATGGAATGGAATGGAATGGAATGGAATGGAATGTACCGGAGTGGAGTGGAGTGGAGTGGAGTGGAGTAGAGTGCACTGGAACGGAATGGAATGGAATGGAATGGAATGGAATGGAATGGAACGGAACGGAATGTACCTGAGAAGCACGGAATGGAATGGAATGGAATGGAATGGAATGGAATGGAATGTACCGGAGTGGAGTGGAGTGGAATGGAGTGGAGTGGAGTGGAGTGGAGTGGAATGGAATGGAATGGTATGGAATGGAATGCAGTGGAATGCAATGGAATGGAAAGGAATGGAATGGAATGGAATGGAATGGAATGGAATGGAATGGAATGGACACCAGTAGAATGGAATGGAATGGAATGGAATGGAATGGAATGGAATGGAATGGAATGGAATGGAATTCAATGGAATGGAATGGAATGGAATGGAATTCTATGGAATGGAATGGAATGGAATTCAATGGAATGGAATGGAATGGAATGGAATGGAATGGAATTCTATGGAATGGAATGGAATGGATTGGAATGGAATGGAATGGAATGGAATGGAATGGAATGGAATGGAATGGACACCAGTAGAATGGAATGGAATGGAATGGAATGGAATGGAATGGAATGGAATGGAATTCAATGGAATGGAATGGAATGGAAAGGAATTCAATGGAATGGAATGGAATGGAATTCTATGGAATGGAATGGAATGGAATTCAATGGAATGGAATGGAATGGAATGGAATTGAATGGAATTCTATGGAATGGAATGGAATGGATTGGAATGGAATGGAATGGAATGGAATGGAATGGAATGGAATGGAATGGAATGGAATGGAATTCAATGGAATGGAATGGAATGGAATGGAATTCCATGGAATGGAATGGAATGGAATCGAATGGAATGGAATGGAATCGAATGGAATGGAATGGAATAGAATGGAATCAACCCGAGTAGAACGGAATGGAATGGAATGGAATGGAATGGAATGGAATGGAATGGAATGGAATGGAATGTACCAAAGTAGAACGGAATGGAATGGAATGGAATGGAATGGAATGGAATGGAATGGAATGGAATTCCATGGAATGGAATGGAATGGAATGGAATTCAATGGAATGGAATGGATTGGAATGGAATGGAATGGAATGGAATGGAATGGAATGGAATGAAATGGAATGGAATGGAATAGAATGGAATCAACCTGAGTAGAACGGAATGGAATGGAATGGAATGGAATGGAATGGAATGGAATGGAATGGAATGGAATGGAATGGAATGGAATGGAATGTACCAAAGTAGAACGGAATGGAATGGAATTCAATGGAATGGAATGGAATGGAATGGAATGGAATGGAATGGAATGTACACGAGTAGAACGGAATGTAATGGAATGGAATGGATTGGAATGGAATGGAATGGAATGGAATGGAATGTAACCGAGTAGAACGGAATGGAATGTAATTGAATGGAATGTAACCGAGTTGAACGGAACGGAATGGAATGGAATGGAATGGAATGGAATGGAATGGAATGGAATGGAATGGAATTGAGTGCAATGCAATGCAATGGAATGCAATGGAATGGAAAGGAATGGAATGGAATGGAATGGAATCTACCCGAGTAGAACGGAATGGAATGGAATTGAATGGAATGTAACCGAGTAGAACGGAACGGAATGGAATGGAATGGAATGGAATGGAATGCAATAGAATGGAATGGAATGGAATGGAATGGAATGGAATGGAATGGAATGGACACCAGTAGAATGGAATGGAATGGAATGGAATGGAATGGAATGGAATGGAATGGAATGGAATGGAATGGAATGGAATCTACCCGAGTAGAACGGAATGGAACGGAATGGAATGGAATGAAATGTACAGGAGCAGAACGGAATGGAATGCAATGGAATGGAATGGAATGTACCCGAGCAGAACGGAAAGGAATGAAATGGAAATGGAAAGGGAATGGAAATGGAACGGGAATGGAAATGGAACGGGAACGCAATTGAAACGGGAATGGAAATGGAACGGGAACGGAAACGGAACGAGAACGGAAATGGAACGGGAACGGAAACGGAACGGGAACGGAAATGGAACGGGAATGGTAACGGAACAGGAATGGAAATGGAACGGGAATGGAAAAGGAACGGGAATGGAAATGGATCGGGAATGGAAATGGAACGGGAATGGTAATGGAACGGGAATGGAAATGGAACGGGAATGGAAAAGAAACGGGAATGGAAATGGAACGGGAATGGAAATGGAATGGGAATGGAAATGGAATGGAATGGAATGGAATGGAATGGAATGGAATGTACCGGAGTGGAGTGGAGTGGAGTGGAGTAGAGTGCACTGGAACGGAATGGAATGGAATGGAATGGAACGGAACGGAATGTACCTGAGAAGCACGGAATGGAATGGAATGGAATGGAATGGAATGGAATGGAATGTACCGGAGTGGAGTGGAGTGGAATGGAGTGGAATGGAGTGGTGTGGAGTGGAATGGAATGGAATGGAATGGAATGGAATGGAATGGAATGGAATGGAATGGAATGGAATGGAATGCAATGGAATGCAATGGAATGGAAAGGAATGGAATGGAATGGAATGGAATGGAATGGAATGGAATGGAATGGAATGGACAACAGTAGAATGGAATGGAACGGAATGGAATGGAATGGAATGGAATGGAATGGAATGGAATGGAATGGAATTCAATGGAATGGAATGGAATGGAATGGAATGGAATTCAATGGAATGGAATGGAATGGAATTCCATGGAATGGAATGGAATGGAATTCCATGGAATGGAATGGAATGGAATGGAATTCTATGGAATGGAATGGAGTGGAATCGAATGGAATCGAATGGAATCGAATGGAATGGAATGGAATAGAATGGAATCAACCCGAGTAGAACGGAGCGGAACGCAACGGAACGGAACGGAACGGAACGGGACGGAACCGAACGGAATGGAATGGAATGGAACGGAATTCCATGGAATGGAATGGAATGGAATGGAATTCAATGGAATGGAATGGAATGGAATGGAATGGAATTCGATGGAATGGAATGGAATGGATTGGAATGGAATGGAATAGAATGGAATCAACCCGAGTAGAACGGAACGGAACACAACGGAACGGAACGGAACGCAACGGAACGGAACGGAACGGAACGGAACGGAACGGAATGGAATGGAATGGAACGGAATTCAATGGAATGGAATGGAATGGAATGGAATGGAATTCTATGGAATGGAATGGAATGGAATGGAATGGAATGGAATTCCATGGAATGGAATGGAATGGAATGGAATGGAATGGAATTCAATGGAATGGAATGGAGTGGAATGGAATGGAATCGAATGGAATTGAATGGAATCGAATGGAATCAAATGGGATCGAATGGAATGGAATGGAATAGAATGGAATCAACCCGAGTAGAACGGAATGAAATGGAATGGAATGGAATGGAATGGAATGGAATTCAATGGAATGGAATGGAACGGAATGGAATTCAATGGAATGGAATGGAATGGAATGGAATGGAATGGAATGGAATGGAATGGAATTCCATGGAATGGAATGGAATGGAATGGAATTCCATGGAATGGAATGGAATGGAATGGAATTCCATGGAATGGAATGGAATGGAATGGAATTCCATGGAATGGAATGGAATTCCATGGAATGGAATGGAATGGAATGGAATTCCATGGAATGGAATGGAATGGAATGGAATTCCATGGAATGGAATGGAATGGAATGGAATTCCATGGAATGGAATGGAATTCCATGGAATGGAATGGAATGGAATGGAATTCCATGGAATGGAATGGATTGGAATGGAATGGAATGGAATGGAATGGAATGGAATGAAATGGAATGGAATGGAATAGAATGGAATCAACCTGAGTAGAACGGAATGGAATGGAATGGAATGGAATGGAATGGAATGGAATGGAATGGAATGGAATGGAATGTACCAAAGTAGAACGGAATGGAATGGAATGGAATGGAATGGAATGGAATGGAATGGAATGGAATGGAATGGAATGGAATGGAATGGAATGTACACGAGTAGAACGGAATGTAATGGAATGGAATGGATTGGAATGGAATGGAATGGAATGGAATGGAATGTAACCGAGTAGAACGGAATGGATTGTAATTGAATGGAATGTAACCGAGTTGAACGGAACGGAATGGAATGGAATGGAATGGAATGGAATGGAATGGAATGGAATGGAATTGAGTGCAATGCAATGCAATGGAATGCAATGGAATGGAAAGGAATGGAATGGAATGGAATGGAATCTACCCGAGTAGAACGGAATGGAATGGAATTGAATGGAATGTAATCGAGTAGAACGGAACGGAATGGAATGGAATGGAATGGAATGCAATGGAATGGAATGGAATGGAATGGAATGGAATGGAATGGAATGGACACCAGTAGAATGGAATGGAATGGAATGGAATGGAATGGAATGGAATGGAATGGAATCTACCCGAGTAGAACGGAATGGAACGGAATGGAATGGAATGGAATGGACAGGAGCAGAACGGAATGGAATGCAATGGAATGGAATGGAATGTACCCGAGCAGAACGGAATGGAATGAAATGGAAATGGAAAGGGAATGGAAATGGAACGGGAATGGAAATGGAACGGGAACGGAAATGGAACGGGAATGGAAATGGAACGGGAACGGAAACGGAACGAGAACGGAAATGGAACGGGAACGGAAACGGAACGGGAACGGAAATGGAACGGGAATGGTAACGGAACGGGAATGGAAATGGAACGGGAATGGAAATGGAACGGGAATGGAAATGGATCGGGAATGGAAATGGAACGGGAATGGTAATGGAACTGGAATGGAAATGGAACGGGAATGGAAAAGAAACGGGAATGGAAATGGAACGGGAATGGAAATGGAATGGGAATGGAAATGGAATGGAATGGAATGGAATGGAATGGAATGGAATGGAATGTACCGGAGTGGAGTGGAGTGGAGTGGAGTGGAGTAGAGTGCACTGGAACGGAATGGAATGGAATGGAATGGAATGGAATGGAATGGAACGGAACGGAATGTACCTGAGAAGCACGGAATGGAATGGAATGGAATGGAATGGAATGGAATGGAATGTACCGGAGTGGAGTGGAGTGGAATGGAGTGGAGTGGAGTGGAGTGGAGTGGAATGGAATGGAATGGAATGGAATGGAATGCAGTGGAATGCAATGGAATGGAAAGGAATGGAATGGAATGGAATGGAATGGAATGGAATGGAATGGAATGGAATGGACACCAGTAGAATGGAATGGAATGGAATGGAATGGAATGGAATGGAATGGAATGGAATGGAATGGAATTCAATGGAATGGAATGGAATGGAATGGAATTCTATGGAATGGAATGGAATGGAATTCAATGGAATGGAATGGAATGGAATGGAATGGAATGGAATTCTATGGAATGGAATGGAATGGATTGGAATGGAATGGAATGGAATGGAATGGAATGGAATGGAATGGAATGGAATGGACACCAGTAGAATGGAATGGAATGGAATGGAATGGAATGGAATGGAATGGAATGGAATTCAATGGAATGGAATGGAATGGAAAGGAATTCAATGGAATGGAATGGAATGGAATTCTATGGAATGGAATGGAATGGAATTCAATGGAATGGAATGGAATGGAATGGAATGGAATGGAATTCTATGGAATGGAATGGAATGGATTGGAATGGAATGGAATGGAATGGAATGGAATGGAATGGAATGGAATGGAATGGACACCAGTAGAATGGAATGGAATGGAATGGAATGGAATGGAATGGAATGGAATGGAATGGAATTCAATGGAATGGAATGGAATGGAATGGAATGGAATGGAATGGAATGGAATGGAATGGAATTGAATGGAATCAACCCGAGTAGAACGGAATGGAATGGAATGGAATGTAATGGAATGGAATGGAATGGAATGGAATGGAATGTACCAAAGTAGAACGGAATGGAATGGAATGGAATGGAATGGAATGGAATGGAATGGAATGGAATGGAATGCAATGTACCCGAGTAGAACGGAATGGAATGGAATGGAATGGATTGGAATGGAATGGAATGGAATGGAATGGAATGGAATGTAACCGAGTAGAACGGAATGGAATGTAATTGAATGGAATGTAACCGGGTTGAACGGAACGGAATGGAATGGAATGGAATGGAATGGAATGGAATGGAATTGAGTGCAATGCAATGCAATGGAATGCAATGGAATGGAAAGGAATGGAATGGAATGGAATGGAATCTACCCGAGTAGAACGGAATGGAATGGAATTGAATGGAATGTAACCGAGTAGAACGGAACGGAATGGAATGGAATGGAATGGAATGGAATGCAATAGAATGGAATGGAATGGAATGGAATGGAATGGAATGGAATGGAATGGAATGGAATGGACACCAGTAGAATGGAATGGAATGGAATGGAATGGAATGGAATGGAATGGAATGGAATGGAATGGAATGGAATGGAATGGAATGGAATGGAATCTACCCGAGTAGAACGGAATGGAACGGAATGGAATGGAATGAAATGTACAGGAGCAGAACGGAATGGAATGCAATGGAATGGAATGGAATGTACCCGAGCAGAACGGAAAGGAATGAAATGGAAATGGAAAGGGAATGGAAATGGAACGGGAATGGAAATGGAACGGGAACGCAATTGAAACGGGAATGGAAATGGAACGGGAACGGAAACGGAACGAGAACGGAAATGGAACGGGAACGGAAACGGAACGGGAACGGAAATGGAACGGGAATGGTAACGGAACAGGAATGGAAATGGAACGGGAATGGAAAAGGAACGGGAATGGAAATGGATCGGGAATGGAAATGGAACGGGAATGGTAATGGAACGGGAATGGAAATGGAACGGGAATGGAAAAGAAACGGGAATGGAAATGGAACGGGAATGGAAATGGAATGGGAATGGAAATGGAATGGAATGGAATGGAATGGAATGGAATGGAATGTACCGGAGTGGAGTGGAGTGGAGTGGAGTAGAGTGCACTGGAACGGAATGGAATGGAATGGAATGGAACGGAACGGAATGTACCTGAGAAGCACGGAATGGAATGGAATGGAATGGAATGGAATGGAATGGAATGGAATGGAATGTACCGGAGTGGAGTGGAGTGGAATGGAGTGGACTGCAGTGGTGTGGAGTGGAATGGAATGGAATGGAATGGAATGGAATGGAATGGAATGGAATGGAATGGAATGCAATGGAATGCAATGGAATGGAAAGGAATGGAATGGAATGGAATGGAATGGAATGGAATGGAATGGAATGGAATGGACAACAGTAGAATGGAATGGAACGGAATGGAATGGAATGGAATGGAATGGAATGGAATGGAATGGAATGGAATGGAATGGAATGGAATTCAATGGAATGGAATGGACTGGAATGGAATTCAATGGAATGGAATGGAATTCTATGGAATGGAATGGAGTGGAATCGAATGGAATCGAATGGAATCGAATGGAATGGAATGGAATAGAATGGAATCAACCCGAGTAGAACGGAGCGGAACGCAACGGAACGGAACGGAACGGAACGGGACGGAACCGAACGGAATGGAATGGAATGGAACGGAATTCCATGGAATGGAATGGAATGGAATGGAATTCAATGGAATGGAATGGAATGGAATGGAATGGAATTCGATGGAATGGAATGGAATGGATTGGAATGGAATGGAATAGAATGGAATCAACCCGAGTAGAACGGAACGGAACACAACGGAACGGAACGGAACGCAACGGAACGGAACGGAACGGAACGGAACGGAACGGAATGGAATGGAATGGAATGGAATGGAATGCAATGGAATGGAATGGAATGGAATGGAATGGAATGGAATGGAATGGACACCAGTAGAATGGAATGGAATGGAATGGAATGGAATGGAATGGAATGGAATGGAATGGAATGGAATGGAATGGAATCTACCCGAGTAGAACGGAATGGAACGGAATGGAATGGAATGGAATGTACAGGAGCAGAACGGAATGGAATGCAATGGAATGGAATGGAATGTACCCGAGCAGAACGGAAAGGAATGAAATGGAAATGGAAAGGGAATGGAAATGGAACGGGAATGGAAATGGAACGGGAACGCAATTGAAACGGGAATGGAAATGGAACGGGAACGGAAACGGAACGAGAACGGAAATGGAACGGGAACGGAAACGGAACGGGAACGGAAATGGAACGGGAATGGTAACGGAACAGGAATGGAAATGGAACGGGAATGGAAAAGGAACGGGAATGGAAATGGATCGGGAATGGAAATGGAACGGGAATGGTAATGGAACGGGAATGGAAATGGAACGGGAATGGAAAAGAAACGGGAATGGAAATGGAACGGGAATGGAAATGGAATGGGAATGGAAATGGAATGGAATGGAATGGAATGGAATGGAATGGAATGTACCGGAGTGGAGTGGAGTGGAGTGGAGTAGAGTGCACTGGAACGGAATGGAATGGAATGGAATGGAATGGAACGGAACGGAATGTACCTGAGAAGCACGGAATGGAATGGAATGGAATGGAATGGAATGGAATGGAATGTACCGGAGTGGAGTGGAGTGGAATGGAGTGGACTGGAGTGGTGTGGAGTGGAATGGAATGGAATGGAATGGAATGGAATGGAATGGAATGGAATGGAATGGAATGGAATGGAATGGAATGCAATGGAATGCAATGGAATGGAAAGGAATGGAATGGAATGGAATGGAATGGAATGGAATGGAATGGAATGGAATGGACAACAGTAGAATGGAATGGAATGGAATGGAATGGAATGGAATTCAATGGAATGGAATGGAATGGAATGGAATTCAATGGAATGGAATGGAATGGAATGGAATTCAATGGAATGGAATGGAATGGAATGGAATTCAATGGAATGGAATGGAATGGAATGGAATTCTATGGAATGGAATGGAGTGGAATCGAATGGAATCGAATGGAATCGAATGGAATGGAATGGAATAGAATGGAATCAACCCGAGTAGAACGGAGCGGAACGCAACGGAACGGAACGGAACGGAACGGGACGGAACAGAACGGAATGGAATGGAATGGAACGGAATTCCATGGAATGGAATGGAATGGAATGGAATTCGATGGAATGGAATGGAATGGATTGGAATGGAATGGAATAGAATGGAATTAACCCGAGTAGAACGGAACGGAACACAACGAAACGGAACGGAACGCAACGGAACGGAACGGAACGGAACGGAATGGAATGGAACGGAATTCAATGGAATGGAATGGAATGGAATGGAATTCTATGGAATGGAATGGAATGGAATGGAATGGAATGGAATGGAATGGAATTCCATGGAATGGAATGGAATGGAATTCCATGGAATGGAATGGAATGGAATGGAATGGAATGGAATGGAATTGAATGGAATCGAATGGAATCAAATGGGATCGAATGGAATGGAATGGAATAGAATGGAATCAACCCGAGTAGAACGGAATGGAATGGAATGGAATGGAATGGGATGGAATGGAATGGAATGGAATGGAATGGAACGGAATTCAATGGAATGGAATGGCATGGAATGGAATGGAATGGAATGGAATGGAATGGAATTCAATGGAATGGAATGGAACGGAATGGAATTCAATGGAATGGAATGGAATGGAATGGAATGGAATGGCATGGAATGGAATGGAATTCCATGGAATGGAATGGAATGGAATGGAATTCCATGGAATGGAATGGAATGGAATGGAATTCAATGGAATGGAATGGAATGGAATCGAATGGAATGGAATGGAATGGAATGGAATGAAATGGAATGGAATGGAATAGAATGGAATCAACCTGAGTAGAACGGAATGGAATGGAATGGAATGGAATGGAATGGAATGGAATGGAATGGAATGGAATGGAATGTACCAAAGTAGAACGGAATGGAATGGAATGGAATGGAATGGAATGGAATGGAATGGAATGGAATGGAATGGAATGGAATGTACACGAGTAGAACGGAATGGAATGGAATGGAATGGATTGGAATGGAATGGAATGGAATGGAATGGAATGTAACCGAGTAGAACGGAATGGAATGTAATTGAATGGAATGTAACCGAGTTGAACGGAACGGAATGGAATGGAATGGAATGGAATGGAATGGAATGGAATGGAATGGAATTGAGTGCAATGCAATGCAATGGAATGCAATGGAATGGAAAGGAATGGAATGGAATGGAATGGAATCTACCCGAGTAGAACGGAATGGAATGGAATTGAATGGAATGTAATCGAGTAGAACGGAACGGAATGGAATGGAATGGAATGGAATGCAATGGAATGGAATGGAATGCAATGGAATGGAATGGAATGGAATGGACACCAGTAGAATGGAATGGAATGGAATGGAATGGAATGGAATGGAATCTACCCGAGTAGAACGGAATGGAACGGAATGGAATGGAATGGAATGGACAGGAGCAGAACGGAATGGAATGCAATGGAATGGAATGGAATGTACCCGAGCAGAACGGAATGGAATGAAATGGAAATGGAAAGGGAATGGAAATGGAACGGGAATGGAAATGGAACGGGAACGGAAACGGAACGAGAACGGAAATGGAACGGGAACGGAAACGGAACGGGAACGGAAATGGAACGGGAATGGTAACGGAACGGGAATGGAAATGGAACGGGAATGGAAATGGAACGGGAATGGAAATGGATCGGGAATTTAAATGGAACGGGAATGGTAATGGAACTGGAATGGAAATGGAACGGGAATGGAAAAGAAACGGGAATGGAAATGGAACGGGAATGGAAATGGAATGGGAATGGAAATGGAATGGAATGGAATGGAATGGAATGGAATGGAATGTACCGGAGTGGAGTGGAGTGGAGTGGAGTGGAGTAGAGTGCACTGGAACGGAATGGAATGGAATGGAATGGAATGGAATGGAATGGAATGGAACGGAACGGAATGTACCTGAGAAGCACGGAATGGAATGGAATGGAATGGAATGGAATGGAATGGAATGTACCGGAGTGGAGTGGAGTGGAATGGAGTGGAGTGGAGTGGAGTGGAGTGGAATGGAATGGAATGGAATGGAATGGAATGCAGTGGAATGCAATGGAATGGAAAGGAATGGAATGGAATGGAATGGAATGGAATGGAATGGAATGGAATGGAATGGAATGGAATGGACACCAGTAGAATGGAATGGAATGGAATGGAATGGAATGGAATGGAATGGAATGGAATGGAATGGAATTCAATGGAATGGAATGGAATGGAATGGAATTCTATGGAATGGAATGGAATGGAATTCAATGGAATGGAATGGAATGGAATGGAATGGAATGGAATTCTATGGAATGGAATGGAATGGATTGGAATGGAATGGAATGGAATGGAATGGAATGGAATGGAATGGACACCAGTAGAATGGAATGGAATGGAATGGAATGGAATGGAATGGAATGGAATGGAATGGAATGGAATTCAATGGAATGGAATGGAATGGAAAGGAATTCAATGGAATGGAATGGAATGGAATTCAATGGAATGGAATGGAATGGAATGGAATTCTATGGAATGGAATGGAGTGGAATCGAATGGAATCGAATGGAATCGAATGGAATGGAATGGAATAGAATGGAATCAACCCGAGTAGAACGGAACGGAACGCAACGGAACGGAACGGAATGGAACGGGACGGAACGGAACGGAATGGAATGGAATGGAACGGAATTCCATGGAATGGAATGGAATGGAATGGAATTCAATGGAATGGAATGGAATGGAATGGAATGGAATGGAATTCAATGGAATGGAATGGAATGGAATGGAATGGAATGGAATTCAATGGAATGGAATTCAATGGAATTCAATGGAATGGAATGCAATGGAATGGAATGGAATGGAATGCAATGGAATGGAATTCAATGGAATAGAATGGAATGGAATGGAATGGAAACGAATGGAATCGAATGGAATCGAATGGAATCGAATGGAATCGAATGGAATGGAATGGAATAGAATGGAATCAACCCGAGTAGAACGGAATGGAATGGAATGGAATGGAATGGAATGGAATGGAATGGAATGGAATGGAATGAAATGTTATGGAATGGAATGGAATGGAATTCAATGCAATTCAATTGAATGGAATGGAAGGGAATGGAATGGAGTGGAGTGGAGTGGAGTGGAGTGGAGTGGAATGGAATGGAGTGGAATGGAATGGAATGGAATGGAATGGAATGGAATGGAATGGAATTCAATTTTATGGAATGGAAGGGAGTGGAATGGAGTGGAGTGGAGTGGAATGGAGTGCAGTGGAGTGGAATGGAATGGAGTGGAATGGAATGGAATGGAATGGAATGGAATGGAATGGAATGGAATTCAATGGAGTGGAATGGAATGGAATGGAATGGAATGGAATGGAATGGAATTCAATGCAATGGAATGGAATGGAATCGAATGGAGTCAAATGGAATGGAATGGAATAGAATGGAATCAACCCGAGTAGAACGGAATGGAACGCAACGGAACGGAACGGAACGGAACGGAATGGAATGTAATGGAAAGGAATGGAATGGAATGGAATGGAGCGGAATGGAATGCAATGGAATGGAATGGAATGGAATGGAATGGAATGGAATGGAATGGAGTCGAATGGAATCGAATGGAATGGAATGGAATAGAATGGAATCAACCCGAGTAGAACGGTACGGAACGGAACGGAACGGAACGGAACGGAACGGAATGGAATGATCAACCCGTGTAGAATGGAATGGAATGGAATTGAATAGAATGGAATCAACCCTAGTTGAACGGAACGGAACGCAACGGAACGGAACGGAACGGAACGGAATGGAATGGAATGGAAAGGAACGGAATTCAATGGAATGGAATGGAATGGAATGGAATTCTATGGAATGGAATGGAATTCAATGGAATGGAATGGAATGGAATGGAATGGAATGGAATGGAATGCAATGTACCCGAGTAGAACGGAATGGAATGGAATGGAATGGATTGGAATGGAATGGAATGGAATGGAATGGAATGTAACCGAGTAGAACGGAATGGAATGTAATTGAATGGAATGTAACCGGGTTGAACAGAACGGAATGGAATGGAATGGAATGGAATGGAATGGAATGGAATGGAATGGAATTGAGTGCAATGCAATGCAATGGAATGCAATGGAATGGAAAGGAATGGAATGGAATGGAATGGAATCTACCCGAGTAGAACGGAATGGAATGGAATTGAATGGAATGTAACCGAGTAGAACGGAACGGAATGGAATGGAATGGAATGGAATGGAATGCAATGGAATGGAATGGAATGGAATGGAATGGAATGGAATGGAATGGACACCAGTAGAATGGAATGGAATGGAATGGAATGGAATGGAATGGAATGGAATGGAATGGAATGGAATGGAATGGAATGGAATCTACCCGAGTAGAACGGAATGGAACGGAATGGAATGGAATGGAATGTACAGGAGCAGAACGGAATGGAATGCAATGGAATGGAATGGAATGTACCCGAGCAGAACGGAAAGGAATGAAATGGAAATGGAAAGGGAATGGAAATGGAACGGGAATGGAAATGGAACGGGAACGCAATTGAAACGGGAATGGAAATGGAACGGGAACGGAAACGGAACGAGAACGGAAATGGAACGGGAACGGAAACGGAACGGGAACGGAAATGGAACGGGAATGGTAACGGAACAGGAATGGAAATGGAACGGGAATGGAAAAGGAACGGGAATGGAAATGGATCGGGAATGGAAATGGAACGGGAATGGTAATGGAACGGGAATGGAAATGGAACGGGAATGGAAAAGAAACGGGAATGGAAATGGAACGGGAATGGAAATGGAATGGGAATGGAAATGGAATGGAATGGAATGGAATGGAATGGAATGGAATGTACCGGAGTGGAGTGGAGTGGAGTGGAGTAGAGTGCACTGGAACGGAATGGAATGGAATGGAATGGAATGGAACGGAACGGAATGTACCTGAGAAGCACGGAATGGAATGGAATGGAATGGAATGGAATGGAATGGAATGTACCGGAGTGGAGTGGAGTGGAATGGAGTGGACTGGAGTGGTGTGGAGTGGAATGGAATGGAATGGAATGGAATGGAATGGAATGGAATGGAATGGAATGGAATGGAATGGAATGGAATGGAATGCAATGGAATGCAATGGAATGGAAAGGAATGGAATGGAATGGAATGGAATGGAATGGAATGGAATGGAATGGACAACAGTAGAATGGAATGGAATGGAATGGAATGGAATGGAATTCAATGGAATGGAATGGAATGGAATGGAATTCAATGGAATGGAATGGAATGGAATGGAATTCAATGGAATGGAATGGAATGGAATGGAATTCAATGGAATGGAATGGAATGGAATGGAATTCTATGGAATGGAATGGAGTGGAATCGAATGGAATCGAATGGAATCGAATGGAATGGAATGGAATAGAATGGAATCAACCCGAGTAGAACGGAGCGGAACGCAACGGAACGGAACGGAACGGAACGGGACGGAACAGAACGGAATGGAATGGAATGGAACGGAATTCCATGGAATGGAATGGAATGGAATGGAATTCGATGGAATGGAATGTAATGGATTGGAATGGAATGGAATAGAATGGAATTAACCCGAGTAGAACGGAACGGAACACAACGAAACGGAACGGAACGCAACGGAACGGAACGGAACGGAACGGAATGGAATGGAACGGAATTCAATGGAATGGAATGGAATGGAATGGAATTCTATGGAATGGAATGGAATGGAATGGAATGGAATGGAATGGAATTCCATGGAATGGAATGGAATGGAATTCCATGGAATGGAATGGAATGGAATGGAATGGAATGGAATGGAATTGAATGGAATCGAATGGAATCAAATGGGATCGAATGGAATGGAATGGAATAGAATGGAATCAACCCGAGTAGAACGGAATGGAATGGAATGGAATGGAATGGGATGGAATGGAATGGAATGGAATGGAATGGAACGGAATTCAATGGAATGGAATGGCATGGAATGGAATGGAATGGAATGGAATGGAATGGAATTCAATGGAATGGAATGGAACGGAATGGAATTCAATGGAATGGAATGGAATGGAATGGAATGGAATGGCATGGAATGGAATGGAATTCCATGGAATGGAATGGAATGGAATGGAATTCCATGGAATGGAATGGAATGGAATGGAATTCAATGGAATGGAATGGAATGGAATCGAATGGAATGGAATGGAATGGAATGGAATGAAATGGAATGGAATGGAATAGAATGGAATCAACCTGAGTAGAACGGAATGGAATGGAATGGAATGGAATGGAATGGAATGGAATGGAATGGAATGGAATGGAATGGAATGTACCAAAGTAGAACGGAATGGAATGGAATGGAATGGAATGGAATGGAATGGAATGGAATGGAATGGAATGGAATGGAATGGAATGTACACGAGTAGAACGGAATGGAATGGAATGGAATGGATTGGAATGGAATGGAATGGAATGGAATGGAATGTAACCGAGTAGAACGGAATGGAATGTAATTGAATGGAATGTAACCGAGTTGAACGGAACGGAATGGAATGGAATGGAATGGAATGGAATGGAATGGAATGGAATGGAATTGAGTGCAATGCAATGCAATGGAATGCAATGGAATGGAAAGGAATGGAATGGAATGGAATGGAATCTACCCGAGTAGAACGGAATGGAATGGAATTGAATGGAATGTAATCGAGTAGAACGGAACGGAATGGAATGGAATGGAATGGAATGCAATGGAATGGAATGGAATGCAATGGAATGGAATGGAATGGAATGGACACCAGTAGAATGGAATGGAATGGAATGGAATGGAATGGAATGGAATCTACCCGAGTAGAACGGAATGGAACGGAATGGAATGGAATGGAATGGACAGGAGCAGAACGGAATGGAATGCAATGGAATGGAATGGAATGTACCCGAGCAGAACGGAATGGAATGAAATGGAAATGGAAAGGGAATGGAAATGGAACGGGAATGGAAATGGAACGGGAACGGAAACGGAACGAGAACGGAAATGGAACGGGAACGGAAACGGAACGGGAACGGAAATGGAACGGGAATGGTAACGGAACGGGAATGGAAATGGAACGGGAATGGAAATGGAACGGGAATGGAAATGGATCGGGAATTTAAATGGAACGGGAATGGTAATGGAACTGGAATGGAAATGGAACGGGAATGGAAAAGAAACGGGAATGGAAATGGAACGGGAATGGAAATGGAATGGGAATGGAAATGGAATGGAATGGAATGGAATGGAATGGAATGGAATGTACCGGAGTGGAGTGGAGTGGAGTGGAGTGGAGTAGAGTGCACTGGAACGGAATGGAATGGAATGGAATGGAATGGAATGGAATGGAACGGAACGGAATGTACATGAGAAGCACGGAATGGAATGGAATGGAATGGAATGGAATGGAATGGAATGTACCGGAGTGGAGTGGAGTGGAATGGAGTGGAGTGGAGTGGAGTGGAGTGGAATGGAATGGAATGGAATGGAATGGAATGCAGTGGAATGCAATGGAATGGAAAGGAATGGAATGGAATGGAATGGAATGGAATGGAATGGAATGGAATGGAATGGAATGGACACCAGTAGAATGGAATGGAATGGAATGGAATGGAATGGAATGGAATGGAATGGAATGGAATGGAATGGAATTCAATGGAATGGAATGGAATGGAATGGAATTCTATGGAATGGAATGGAATGGAATTCAATGGAATGGAATGGAATGGAATGGAATGGAATGGAATTCTATGGAATGGAATGGAATGGATTGGAATGGAATGGAATGGAATGGAATGGAATGGAATGAAATGGACACCAGTAGAATGGAATGGAATGGAATGGAATGGAATGGAATGGAATGGAATGGAATGGAATTCAATGGAATGGAATGGAATGGAAAGGAATTCAATGGAATGGAATGGAATGGAATTCAATGGAATGGAATGGAATGGAATGGAATTCTATGGAATGGAATGGAGTGGAATCGAATGGAATCGAATGGAATCGAATGGAATGGAATGGAATAGAATGGAATCAACCCGAGTAGAACGGAACGGAACGCAACGGAACGGAACGGAACGGAACGGGACGGAACGGAACGGAATGGAATGGAATGGAACGGAATTCCATGGAATGGAATGGAATGGAATGGAATTCAATGGAATGGAATGGAATGGAATGGAATGGAATGGAATTCAATGGAATGGAATGGAATGGAATGGAATGGAATGGAATTCAATGGAATGGAATTCAATGGAATTCAATGGAATGGAATGCAATGGAATGGAATGGAATGGAATGCAATGGAATGGAATTCAATGGAATAGAATGGAATGGAATGGAATGGAAACGAATGGAATCGAATGGAATCGAATGGAATCGAATGGAATCGAATGGAATGGAATGGAATAGAATGGAATCAACCCGAGTAGAACGGAATGGAATGGAATGGAATGGAATGGAATGGAATGGAATGGAATGGAATGAAATGTTATGGAATGGAATGGAATGGAATTCAATGCAATTCAATTGAATGGAATGGAAGGGAATGGAATGGAGTGGAGTGGAGTGGAGTGGGGTGGAATGGAATGGAGTGGAATGGAATGGAATGGAATGGAATGGAATGGAATGGAATGGAATTCAATTTTATGGAATGGAAGGGAGTGGAATGGAGTGGAGTGGAGTGGAATGGAGTGCAGTGGAGTGGAATGGAATGGAGTGGAATGGAATGGAATGGAATGGAATGGAATGGAATGGAATGGAATTCAATGGAGTGGAATGGAATGGAATGGAATGGAATGGAATGGAATGGAATTCAATGCAATGGAATGGAATGGAATCGAATGGAGTCAAATGGAATGGAATGGAATAGAATGGAATCAACCCGAGTAGAACGGAATGGAACGCAACGGAACGGAACGGAACGGAACGGAACGGAATGGAATGATCAACCCGTGTAGAATGGAATGGAATGGAATTGAATAGAATGGAATCAACCCTAGTTGAACGGAACGGAACGCAACGGAACGGAACGGAACGGAACGGAATGGAATGGAATGGAAAGGAACGGAATTCAATGGAATGGAATGGAATGGAATGGAATTCTATGGAATGGAATGGAATTCAATGGAATGGAATGGAATGGAATGGAATGGAATGGAATGGAATGGAATGGAATGGAATGGAATTCAATGGAATGGAATGGAATGGAATGGAATGGAATGGAATTCAATGGAATGGAATGGAATGGAATGGAATGGAATGGAATGGAATGGAATCGAATGGAATCGAATGGAATCGAATGGAATCGAATGGAATCGAATGGAATGGAATGGAATGGAATGCAATCAACCCGAGTAGAATGGAATGGAATGGAATGGAATGGGATGGAATGGAATAGAATGGAATGGAATGGAATGGAATGGAATTCAAATGGAATGGAATGGAATGGAATTCTATGGAATGGAATGGAGTGGAATCGAATGGAATCGAATGGAATCGAATGGAATCGAATGGGATCGAATGGAATGGAATGGAATAGAATGGAATCAACCCGAGTAGAACGGAGCGGAACGCAACGGAACGGAACGGAACGGAACGGAACGGAAAGGATTGGAATGGAATGGAATGGAACGGAATTCAAAGGAATGGAATGGAACAGAATGGAATTCAATGGAAAGGAATGGAATGGAATGGAATGGAATTCAATGGAATGGAATGGAATGGAATGGAATGGAATGGAATGGAACGGAATTCTATGGAAAGGAATGGAATGGAATTCAATGGAATGGAATGGAATGGAATGGAACGGAATTCAATGGAATGGAATGGAATGGAATGGAATTCAATGGAATGGAATGGAATTCAATGGAATGGAATGGAATGGAATGGAATGGAATGGAATGGGATGGAATGGAATGGAATGGAATGGAATGGAATGGAATTCAAAGGAATGGAATGGAATGGAATGGAATGGAATGGAATTCAATGGAATGGAATGGAGTGGAATCGAATGGAATCGAATGGAATCGAATGAGATCGAATGGAATGGAATGGCATAGAATGGAATCAACCCGAGTAGAACGGAATGGAATGGAATGGAATGGAATGGAATGGAATGGAATGGAATTCAATGGAATGGAATGGAATGGAATGGAATGGAATGGAATGGAATGGAATGGAATCAACCCGAGTAGAACGGAACGGCACGCAACGGAACGGAACGGAACGGAACGGGACGGAACGGAACGGAATGGAATATAATGCAACGGAATTCAATGGAATGGAATGGAATGGAATGGAATTCAATGGAATCGAATGGAATCGAATGGAATCGATTGGAATCGAATGGAATCGAATAGAATGGAATGGAATAGAATTTAATCAACCCGAGTAGAGAGGAACTGAACGCAACGGAACGGAACGGAACGGAACGGGACGGAACGGAACGGAATGGAATGGAATGGAACGGAATTCAATTGAATGGAATGGAATGGAATGGAATTCAATGGAATGGAATGGAATGGAATGGAATGGAATTCAATGGAATGGAATGGAATGGAATGGAATGGAATGGAATGGAATGGAATGGAATTCAATGGAATGGAATGGAGTGGAATGGAATGGAATCGAATGGAATTGAATGGAATCGAATGGAATCAAATGGGACCGAATGGAATGGAATGGAATAGAATGGAATCAACCCGAGTAGAACGGAATGGAATGGAATGGAATGGAATGGAATGGAATGGAATGGAATGGAATGGAATGGAATTCAATGGAATGGAATGGAATGGAATGGAATGGAATGGAATGGAATGGAATGGAATGGAATTCAATGGAATGGAATGGAACGGAATGGAATTCAATGGAATGGAATGGAATGGAATGGAATGGAATTCAATGGAATGGAATGGAATGGAATGGAATGGAATGGAATGGAATGGAATTCCATGGAATGGAATGGAATGGAATGGAATTCCATGGAATGGAATGGAATGGAATCGATTGGAATGGAATGGAATGGAATGGAATGGAATGGAATGGAATGGAATGGAATAGAATGGAATCAACCCGAGTAGAACGGAATGTAATGTAATGTAATGTAATGTAATGGAATGGAATGGAATGGAATGGAATGGAATGTACCAAAGTAGAACGGAATGGAATGGAATGGAATGGAATGGAATGGAATGGAATGGAATGGAATGGAATGTACCCGAGTAGAACGGAATATAATGGAATGGAATGGATTGGAATGGAATGGAATGGAATGGAATGTAACCGAGTAGAACGGAATGGAATGTAATTGAATGGAATGTAACCGAGTTGAACGGAATGGAATGGAATGGAATGGAATGGAATGGAATGGAATGGAATGGAATTGAGTGCAATGCAATGCAATGGAATGCAATGGAATGGAAAGGAATGGAATGGAATGGAATGGAATGGAATCTACCCGAGTAGAACGGAATGGAATGGAATTGAATGGAATGTAACCGAGTAGAACGGAACGGAATGGAATGGAATGGAATGGAATGGAATGCAATGGAATGGAATGGAATGGAATGGAATGGAATGGAATGGAATGGAATGGACACCAGTAGAATGGAATGGACTGGAATGGAATGCAGTGGAATGGAATGGAATGGAATGGAATCTACCCGAGCAGAACGGAATGGAACGGAATGGAATGGAATGGAATGGACAGGAGCAGAACGGAATGGAATGCAATGGAATGGAATGGAATGTACCGGAGCAGAACGGAATGGAATGAAATGGAAATGGAAAGGGAATGGAAATAGAACGGGAATGGAAATGGAACGGGAACGGAAATGGAACGGGAATGGAAATGGAACGGGAACGGAAACGGAACGGGAATGGAAATGGAACGGGAACGGAAACGGAACGAGAACGGAAATGGAGTGGGAACGGAAACGGAACGGGAACGGAAATGGAACGGGAATGGTAACGGAACGGGAATGGAAATGGAACGGGAATGGAAAAGGAACGGGAATGGAAATGGATCGGGAATGGAAATGGAACGGGAATGGTAATGGAACTGGAATGGAAATGGAACGGGAATGGAAAAGAAACGGGAATGGAAATGGAACGGGAATGGAAATGGAATGGGAATGGAAATGGAATGGAATGGAATGGAATGGAATGGAATGGAATGTTCCGGAGTGGAGTGGAGTGGAGTGGAGTGGAGTAGAGTGCACTGGAACGGAATGGAATGGAATGGAATGGAATGGAACGGAACGGAATGTACCCGAGAAGCACGGAATGGAATGGAATGGAATGGAATGGAATGGAATGGAATGGAATGGAATAGAATGGAATCAACCCGAGTAGAACGGAATGGAATGTAATGTAATGTAATGTAATGGAATGGAATGGAATGGAATGGAATGGAATGTACCAAAGTAGAACGGAATGGAATGGAATGGAATGGAATGGAATGGAATGGAATGGAATGGAATGGAATGTACCCGAGTAGAACGGAATATAATGGAATGGAATGGATTGGAATGGAATGGAATGGAATGGAATGGAATGTAACCGAGTAGAACGGAATGGAATGTAATTGAATGGAATGTAACCGAGTTGAACGGAATGGAATGGAATGGAATGGAATGGAATGGAATGGAATGGAATGGAATTGAGTGCAATGCAATGCAATGGAATGCAATGGAATGGAAAGGAATGGAATGGAATGGAATGGAATGGAATCTACCCGAGTAGAACGGAATGGAATGGAATTGAATGGAATGTAACCGAGTAGAACGGAACGGAATGGAATGGAATGGAATGGAATGGAATGCAATGGAATGGAATGGAATGGAATGGAATGGAATGGAATGGAATGGAATGGACACCAGTAGAATGGAATGGACTGGAATGGAATGCAGTGGAATGGAATGGAATGGAATGGAATCTACCCGAGCAGAACGGAATGGAACGGAATGGAATGGAATGGAATGGACAGGAGCAGAACGGAATGGAATGCAATGGAATGGAATGGAATGTACCGGAGCAGAACGGAATGGAATGAAATGGAAATGGAAAGGGAATGGAAATAGAACGGGAATGGAAATGGAACGGGAACGGAAATGGAACGGGAATGGAAATGGAACGGGAACGGAAACGGAACGGGAATGGAAATGGAACGGGAACGGAAACGGAACGAGAACGGAAATGGAGTGGGAACGGAAACGGAACGGGAACGGAAATGGAACGGGAATGGTAACGGAACGGGAATGGAAATGGAACGGGAATGGAAAAGGAACGGGAATGGAAATGGATCGGGAATGGAAATGGAACGGGAATGGTAATGGAACTGGAATGGAAATGGAACGGGAATGGAAAAGAAACGGGAATGGAAATGGAACGGGAATGGAAATGGAATGGGAATGGAAATGGAATGGAATGGAATGGAATGGAATGGAATGGAATGTTCCGGAGTGGAGTGGAGTGGAGTGGAGTGGAGTAGAGTGCACTGGAACGGAATGGAATGGAATGGAATGGAATGGAACGGAACGGAATGTACCCGAGAAGCACGGAATGGAATGGAATGGAATGGAATGGAATGGAATGGAATGGAATGTACCGGAGTGGAGTGGAGTGGAATGGAGTGGAGTGGAGTGGAGTGGAGTGGAATGGAATGGAATGGAATGGAATGGAATGGAATGCAATGGAATGCAATGGAATGGAAAGGAATGGAATGGAATGGAATGGAATGGAATGGAATGGAATGGACACCAGTAGAATGGAATGGAATGGAATGGAATGGAATGGAATGGAATGGAATGGAATGGAATGGAATGGAATGGAATGGAATGGAATGGAATTCTATGGAATGGAATGGAATGGAATTCAATGGAATGGAATGGAATGGAATGGAATTCTATGGAATGGAATGGAGTGGAATCGAATGGAATCGAATGGAATCGAATGGAATGGAATGGAATAGAATGGAATCAACCCGAGTAGAACGGAACGGAACGCAACGGAACGGAACGGTACGGAACGGGATGGAAAGGAACGGAATGGAATGGAATGGAACGGAATTCCATGGAATGGAATGGAATGGAATTCCATGGAATTGAATTCCATGGAATGGAATGGAATGGAATGGAATGGAATGGAATTCAATGCAATGGAATGGAATGGATTGGAATGGAATGGAATAGAATGGAATCAACCCGAGTAGAACGGAACGGAACGCAACGGAACGGAACGGAACGCAACGGAACGGAACGGAACGGAACGGAAAGGAACGGAATGGAATGGAATGGAAAGGAACGGAATTCAATGGAATGGAATGGAATGGAATGGAATTCTATGGAATGGAATGGAATTCAATGGAATGGAATGGAATGGAAATCAATGAAATGGAATGGAATGGAATGGAATGGAATGGAATTCTATGGAATGGAATGGAATGGAACGGAATGGAATGGAATTCTATGGAATGGAATGGAATGGAATGGAATGGAACGGAATTCGATGGAATGGAATGGAATGGAATGGAATGGAATGGAATGGAATGGAATTCAATGGAATGGAAAGGAATGGAATGGAATGGAATGGAATTCAATGGAATGGAATGGAATGGAATGGAACGGAATGGAATTCAATGGAATGGAATGGAATGGCAACGAATGGAATCGAATGCAATCGAATGGAATCGATTGGAATCGAATGGAATCGAATGGAATGGAATGGAATAGAATGGAATCAACCTGAGTAGAACGGAACGGCACGCAACGGAACGGAACGGAACGGAACGGGACGGAACGGAAGGGAATGGAATGGAATGGAACGGAATTCAATGGAATGGAATGGAATGGAATGGAATGGAATGGAATGGAATGGAATGGAATAGAATGGAATCAACCCGAGTAGAACGGAACGGAACGCAACGGAACGGAACGGAACGCAACGGAACGGAACGGAACGGAACGGAAAGGAACGGAATGGAATGGAATGGAAAGGAACGGAATTCAATGGAATGGAATGGAATGGAATGGAATTCTATGGAATGGAATGGAATTCAATGGAATGGAATGGAATGGAATGGAATGGAATGGAATGGAATGGAATTCAATGGAATGGAATGGAATGGAATGGAATTGAACGAAATTCTATGGAATGGAATGGAATGGAATTCAATGGAATGGAATGGAATGGAATGGAATGGAATTCAATGGAATGGAATGGAATGGAATGGAATGGAATTCAAAGGAATGGAAAGGAATGGAATGGAATGGAATGGAATTCAATGGAATGGAATGGAATGGAATGGAACGGAATGGAATTCAATGGAATGGAATGGAATGGAATGGAATGGATTGGAATGGAATGGAATGGAATGGAATGGAATTCAATGGAATGGAATGGAATGGCAACGAATGGAATCGAATGCAATCGAATGGAATCGATTGGAATCGAATGGAATCGAATGGAATGGAATGGAATAGAATGGAATCAACCTCAGTAGAACGGAACGGCACGCAACGGAACGGAACGGAACGGAACGGGACGGAACGGAAGGGAATGGAATGGAATGGAACGGAATTCAATGGAATGGAATGGAATGGAATGGAATGGAATGGAATGGAATGGAATGGAATAGAATGGAATCAACCCGAGTAGAAAAGAACGGAACGCAACGGAACGGAATGGAACGCAACGGATCGGAATGGAACGGAACGGAACGGAATGGAATGGAATGGAAAGGAACGGAATTCAATGGAATGGAATGGAATGGAATGGAATGGATTGGAATGGAATGGAATGGAATGGAATGGAATTCAATGGAATGGAATGGAATGGAATGGAATTCCATGGAATGGAATGGAATGGAATGGAATGGAATGGAATGGAATGGAATCGAATGGAATCGAATGGAATCGAATGGAATCGAATGGAATCGAATGGAATAGAGTGCAAACCCGAGTAGAATGGAATGGAATGGAATGGAATGGAATGGAATGGAATGGAATGGAATGGAATGGAATTCAAATGGAATGGAATGGAATGGAATTCTATGGAATGGAATGGAGTGGAATCGAATGGAATCGAATGGAATCGAATGGAATCGAATGGGATCGAATGGAATGGAATGGAATAGAATGGAATCAACCCGAGTAGAACGGAGCGGAACGCAACGGAACGGAACGGAACGGAACGGAACGGAAAGGAATGGAATGGAATGGAATGGAACGGAATTCAAAGGAATGGAATGGAACAGAATGGAATTCAATGGAATGGAATGGAATGGAATGGAATGGAATTCAATGGAATGGAATGGAATGGAATGGAATGGAATGGAATGGAATGGAACGGAACGGAATTCTATGGAATAGAATGGAATGGAATTCTATGGAATGGAATGGAATGGAATGGAATGGAATGGAACGGAATTCAATGGAATGGAATGGAATGGAATGGAATTCAACGGAATGGAATGGAATTCAATGGAATGGAATGGAATGGAATGGAATGGAATGGAATGGAATGGAATTCAATGGAATGGAATGGAATTCAATGGAATGGAATGGAATGGAATGGAATTCCATGGAATGGAATGGAATGGAATCGAATGGAATGGAATGGAATGGAATGGAAGGGAATGGAATAGAATGGAATCAACCCGAGTAGAACGGAATGGAATGGAATGGAATGGAATGGAATGGAATGGAATGGAATGGAATGGAATGGAATGTACCAAAGTAGAACGAAATGGAATGGAATGGAATGGAATGGAATGGAATGGAATGGAATGGAATGGAATGGAATGGAATGCAATGTACCCGAGTAGAACGGAATGGAATGAAATGGAATGGATTGGAATGGAATGGAATGGAATGGAATGGAATGTAACCGAGTAGAACGGAATGGAATGTAATTGAATGGAATGTAACCGGGTTGAACGGAACGGAATTGAATGGAATGGAATGGAATGGAATGGAATGGAATGGAATGGAATGGAATTGAGTGCAATGCAATGCAATGGAATGCAATGGAATGGAAAGGAATGGAATGGAATGGAATGGAATCTACCCGAGTAGAACGGAATGGAATGGAATTGAATGGAATGTAACCGAGTAGAACGGAACGGAATGGAATGGAATGGAATGGAATGGAATGCAATGGAATGGAATGGAATGGAATGGAATGGAATGGAATGGAATGGAATGGACACCAGTAGAATGGAATGGAATGGAGTGGAATGGAATGGAATGGAATGGAATGGAATGGAATGGAATGGAATCTACCCGAGTTGAACGGAATGGAACGGAATGGAATGGAAAGGAATGGACAGGAGCAGAACGGAATGGAATGCAATGGAATGGAATGGAATGTACCCGAGCAGAACGGAAAGGAATGAAATGGAAATGGAAAGGGAATGGAAATGGAACGGGAATGGAAATGGAACGGGAACGCAATTGAAACGGGAATGGAAATGGAACGGGAACGGAAACGGAACGAGAACGGAAATGGAACGGGAACGGAAACGGAACGGGAACGGAAATGGAACGGGAATGGTAACGGAACAGGAATGGAAATGGAACGGGAATGGAAAAGGAACGGGAATGGAAATGGATCGGGAATGGAAATGGAACGGGAATGGTAATGGAACGGGAATGGAAATGGAACGGGAATGGAAAAGAAACGGGAATGGAAATGGAACGGGAATGGAAATGGAATGGGAATGGAAATGGAATGGAATGGAATGGAATGGAATGGAATGGAATGTACCGGAGTGGAGTGGAGTGGAGTGGAGTAGAGTGCACTGGAACGGAATGGAATGGAATGGAATGGAATGGAACGGAACGGAATGTACCTGAGAAGCACGGAATGGAATGGAATGGAATGGAATGGAATGGAATGTACCGGAGTGGAGTGGATTGGAATGGAGTGGACTGGAGTGGTGTGGAGTGGAATGGAATGGAATGGAATGGAATGGAATGGAATGGAATGCAATGGAATGCAATGGAATGGAAAGGAATGGAATGGAATGGAATGGAATGGAATGGAATGGAATGGAATGGAATGGAATGGACAACAGTAGAATGGAATGGAACGGAATGGAATGGAATGGAATGGAATGGAATGGAATGGAATGGAATGGAATTCAATGGAATGGAATGGAATGGAATGGAATTCAATGGAATGGAATGGAATGGAATGGAATTCCATGGAATGGAATGGAATGGAATGGAATTCTATGGAATGGAATGGAGTGGAATCGAATGGAATCGAATGGAATCGAATGGAATGGAATGGAATGGAATGTAACCGAGTAGAACGGAATTTAATGGAATGGAATGGATTGGAATGGAATGGAATGGAATGGAATGGAATGTAACCGAGTAGAACGGAATGGAATGTAATTGAATGGAATGTAACCGAGTTGAACGGAACGGAATGGAATGGAATGGAATGGAATGGAATGGAATGGAATGGAATGGAATGGAATTGAGTGCAATGCAATGCAATGGAATGCAATGGAATGGAAAGGAATGGAATGGAATGGAATGGAATCTACCCGAGTAGAACGGAATGGAATGGAATTGAATGGAATGTAATCGAGTAGAACGGAACGGAATGGAATGGAATGGAATGGAATGCAATGGAATGGAATGGAATGGAATGGAATGGAATGGAATGGACACCAGTAGAATGGAATGGAATGGAATGGAATGGAATGGAATGGAATGGAATGGAATCTACCCGAGTAGAACGGAATGGAACGGAATGGAATGGAATGGAATGGACAGGAGCAGAACGGAATGGAATGCAATGGAATGGAATGGAATGTACCCGAGCAGAACGGAATGGAATGAAATGGAAATGGAAAGGGAATGGAAATGGAACGGGAATGGAAATGGAACGGGAACGGAAACGGAACGGGAATGGAAATGGAACGGGAACGGAAACGGAACGAGAACGGAAATGGAACGGGAACGGAAACGGAACGGGAACGGAAATGGAACGGGAATGGTAACGGAACGGGAATGGAAATGGAACGGGAATGGAAATGGAACGGGAATGGAAATGGATCGGGAATGGAAATGCAACGGGAATGGTAATGGAACTGGAATGGAAATGGAACGGGAATGGAAAAGAAACGGGAATGGAAATGGAACGGGAATGGAAATGGAATGGGAATGGAAATGGAATGGAATGGAATGGAATGGAATGTACCGGAGTGGAGTGGAGTGGAGTGGAGTGGAGTAGAGTGCACTGGAACGGAATGGAATGGAATGGAATGGAATGGAATGGAACGGAACGGAATGTACCTGCGAAGCACGGAATGGAATGGAATGGAATGGAATGGAATGGAATGTACCGGAGTGGAGTGGAGTGGAATGGAGTGGAGTGGAGTGGAGTGGAGTGGAATGGAATGGAATGGAATGGAACGGAATGCAATGGAATGCAATGGAATGGAAAGGAATGGAATGGAATGGAATGCAATGGAATGGAATGGAATGGAATGGACACCAGTAGAATGGAATGGAATGGAATGGAATGGAATGGAATGGAATGGAAAGGAATTCAATGGAATGGAATGGAATGGAATGGAATGGAATTCAATGGAATGGAATGGAATGGAATGGAATTCCATGGAATGGAATGGAATGGAATCGAATGGAATGGAATGGAATGGAATGGAATGGAATGGAATGGAATGGAATAGAATGGAATCAACCCGAGTAGAACGGAATGGAATGGAATGGAATGTAATGGAATGGAATGGAATGGAATGGAATGGAATAGAATGGAATCAACCCGAGTAGAACGGAATGGAATGGAATGGAATGTAATGGAATGTAATGGAATGGAATGGAATGGAATGTACCAAAGTAGAACGGAATGGAATGGAATGGAATGGAATGGAATGGAATGGAATGGAATGGAATGGAATGGAATGGAATGGAATGGAATGCAATGTACCCGAGTAGAACGGAATGGAATGGAATGGAATGGATTGGAATGGAATGGAATGGAATGGAATGGAATGTAACCGAGTAGAACGGAATGGAATGTAATTGAATGGAATGTAACCGGGTTGAACGGAACGGAATGGAATGGAATGGAATGGAATGGAATGGAATGGAATTGAGTGCAATGCAATGCAATGGAATGCAATGGAATGGAAAGGAATGGAATGGAATGGAATGGAATCTACCCGAGTAGAACGGAACGGAATGGAATGGAATGGAATGGAATGGAATGCAATGGAATGGAATGGAATGGAATGGAATGGAATGGAATGGAATGGAATGGACACCAGTAGAATGGAATGGAATGGAATGGAATGGAATGGAATGGAATGGAATGGAATGGAATGGAATGGAATCTACCCGAGTAGAACGGAATGGAACGGAATGGAATGGAATGGAATGTACAGGAGCAGAACGGAATGGAATGCAATGGAATGGAATGGAATGTACCCGAGCAGAACGGAAAGGAATGAAATGGAAATGGAAAGGGAATGGAAATGGAACGGGAATGGAAATGGAACGGGAACGCAATTGAAACCGGAATGGAAATGGAACGGGAACGGAAACGGAACGAGAACGGAAATGGAACGGGAACGGAAACGGAACGGGAACGGAAATGGAACGGGAATGGTAACGGAACAGGAATGGAAATGGAACGGGAATGGAAAAGGAACGGGAATGGAAATGGATCGGGAATGGAAATGGAACGGGAATGGTAATGGAACGGGAATGGAAATGGAACGGGAATGGAAAAGAAACGGGAATGGAAATGGAACGGGAATGGAAATGGAATGGGAATGGAAATGGAATGGAATGGAATGGAATGGAATGGAATGGAATGTACCGGAGTGGAGTGGAGTGGAGTGGAGTAGAGTGCACTGGAACGGAATGGAATGGAATGGAATGGAATGGAACGGAACGGAATGTACCTGAGAAGCACGGAATGGAATGGAATGGAATGGAATGGAATGGAATGGAATGTACCGGAGTGGAGTGGAGTAGAATGGAGTGGACTGGAGTGGTGTGGAGTGGAATGGAATGGAATGGAATGGAATGGAATGGAATGGAATGGAATGGAATGGAATGGAATGCAATGGAATGCAATGGAATGGAAAGGAATGGAATGGAATGGAATGGAATGGAATGGAATGGAATGGAATGGAATGGACAACAGTAGAATGGAATGGAATGGAATGGAATGGAATGGAATGGAATGGAATTCAATGGAATGGAATGGAATGGAATGGAATTCAATGGAATGGAATGGAATGGAATGGAATTCAATGGAATGGAATGGAATGGAATGGAATTCTATGGAATGGAATGGAGTGGAATCGAATGGAATCGAATGGAATCGAATGGAATGGAATGGAATAGAATGGAATCAACCCGAGTAGAACGGAGCGGAACGCAACGGAACGGAACGGAAAGGAACGGGAAGGAACGGAACGGAATGGAATGGAATGGAACGGAATTCCATGGAATGGAATGGAATGGAATGGAATGGAATGGAATTCGATGGAATGGAATGGAATGGATTGGAATGGAATGGAATAGAATGGAATCAACCCGAGTAGAACGGAACGGAACACAACGGAACGGAACGGAACGCAACGGAACGGAACGGAACGGAACGGAACGGAATGGAATGGAATGGAACGGAATTCAATGGAATGGAATGGAATGGAATGGAATGGAATGGAATGGAATGGAATGGAATGGAATGGAATTCCATGGAATGGAATGGAATGGAATGGAATTCCATGGAATGGAATGGAATGGAATGGAATGGAATGGAATGTACCAAAGTAGAACGGAATGGAATGGAATGGAATGGAATGGAATGGAATGGAATGGAATGGAATGGAATGGAATGTCCACGAGTAGAACGGAATGGAATGGAATGGAATGGATTGGAATGGAATGGAATGGAATGGAATGGAATGTAACCGAGTAGAACGGAATGGAATGTAATTGAATGGAATGTAACCGAGTTGAACGGAACGGAATGGAATGGAATGGAATGGAATGGAATGGAATGGAATGGAATGGAATTGAGTGCAATGCAATGCAATGGAATGCAATGGAATGGAAAGGAATGGAATGGAATGGAATGGAATCTACCCGAGTAGAACGGAATGGAATGGAATTGAATGGAATGTAATCGAGTAGAACGGAACGGAATGGAATGGAATGGAATGGAATGCAATGGAATGGAATGGAATGGAATGGAATGGAATGGAATGGAATGGAATGGACACCAGTAGAATGGAATGGAATGGAATGGAATGGAATGGAATGGAATGGAATGGAATCTACCCGAGTAGAACGGAATGGAACGGAATGGAATGGAATGGAATGGACAGGAGCAGAACGGAATGGAATGCAATGGAATGGAATGGAATGTACCCGAGCAGAACGGAATGGAATGAAATGGAAATGGAAAGGGAATGGAAATGGAACGGGAATGGAAATGGAACGGGAACGGAAATGGAACGGGAATGGAAATGGAACGGGAACGGAAACGGAACGAGAACGGAAATGGAACGGGAACGGAAACGGAACGGGAACGGAAATGGAACGGGAATGGTAACGGAACGGGAATGGAAATGGAACGGGAATGGAAATGGAACGGGAATGGAAATGGATCGGGAATGGAAATGGAACGGGATTGGTAATGGAACTGGAATGGGAATGGAACGGGAATGGAAAAGAAACGGGAATGGAAATGGAACGGGAATGGAAATGGAATGGGAATGGAAATGGAATGGAATGGAATGGAATGGAATGGAATGGAATGTACCGGAGTGGAGTGGAGTGGAGTGGAGTGGAGTAGAGTGCACTGGAACGGAATGGAATGGAATGGAATGGAATGGAATGGAACGGAACGGAATGTACCTGAGAAGCACGGAATGGAAAGGAATGGAATGGAATGGAATGGAATGGAATGTACCGGAGTGGAGTGGAGTGGAATGGAGTGGAGTGGAGTGGAGTGGAATGGAATGGAATGGAATGGAATGGAATGCAGTGGAATGCAATGGAATGGAAAGGAATGGAATGGAATGGAATGGAATGGAATGGAATGGAATGGACACCAGTAGAATGGAATGGAATGGAATGGAATGGAATGGAATGGAATGGAATGGAATGGAATGGAATTCAATGGAATGGAATGGAATGGAATGGAATTCTATGGAATGGAATGGAATGGAATTCAATGGAATGGAATGGAATGGAATGGAATGGAATGGAATTCAATGGAATGGAATGGAATGGATTGGAATGGAATGGAATGGAATGGAATGGAATTCAATGGAATGGAATGGAATGGAATGGAATGGAATGGAATGGAATTCAATGGAATGGAATGGAATGGAATGGAATGGAATGGAATCGAATGGAATCGAATGGAATCGAATGGAATCGAATGGAATAGAATGCAAACCCGAGTAGAATGGAATGGAATGGAATGGAATGGAATGGAATGGAATGGAATGGAATGGAATAGAATGGAATGGAATGGAATGGAATGGAATTCAAATGGAATGGAATGGAATGGAATTCTATGGAATGGAATGGAGTGGAATCGAATGGAATCGAATGGAATCGAATGGAATCGAATGGGATCGAATGGAATGGAATGGAATAGAATGGAATCAACCCGAGTAGAACGGAGCGGAACGCAACGGAACGGAACGGAACGGAACGGAACGGAAAGGAATGGAATGGAATGGAATGGAACGGAATTCAAAGGAATGGAATGGAACAGAATGGAATTCAATGGAATGGAATGGAATGGAATGGAATGGAATTCAATGGAATGGAATGGAATGGAATGGAATGGAATGGAATGGAATGGAATGGAACGGAACGGAATTCTATGGAATAGAATGGAATGGAATTCTATGGAATGGAATGGAATGGAATGGAATGGAATGGAACGGAATTCAATGGAATGGAATGGAATGGAATGGAACGGAATTCAATGGAATGGAATGGAATGGAATGGAATGGAATTCAATGGAATGGAATGGAATTCAATGGAATGGAATGGAATGGAATGGAATGTAATGGAATGGAATGGAATGGAATGGAATGGAATTCAATGGAATGGAATGGAATGGAATGGAATTCCATGGAATGGAATGGAATGGAATCGAATGGAATGGAATGGAATGGAATGGAATGGAATGGAATAGAATGGAATCAACCCGAGTAGAACGGAATGGAATGTAATGGAATGGAATGGAATGGAATGGAATGGAATGTACCAAAGTAGAACGGAATGGAATGGAATGGAATGGAATGGAATGGAATGGAATGGAATGGAATTCCATGGAATGGAATGGAATGGAATGGAATTCAATGGAATGGAATGGATTGGAATGGAATGGAATGGAATGGAATGGAATGGAATGGAATGAAATGGAATGGAATGGAATAGAATGGAATCAACCTGAGTAGAACGGAATGGAATGGAATGGAATGGAATGGAATGGAATGGAATGGAATGGAATGGAATGGAATGGAATGTACCAAAGTAGAACGGAATGGAATGGAATGGAATGGAATGGAATGGAATGGAATGGAATGGAATGGAATGGAATGGAATGTACACGAGTAGAACGGAATGTAATGGAATGGAATGGATTGGAATGGAATGGAATGGAATGGAATGGAATGTAACCGAGTAGAACGGAATGGAATGTAATTGAATGGAATGTAACCGAGTTGAACGGAACGGAATGGAATGGAATGGAATGGAATGGAATGGAATGGAATGGAATGGAATGGAATGGAATTGAGTGCAATGCAATGCAATGGAATGCAATGGAATGGAAAGGAATGGAATGGAATGGAATGGAATCTACCCGAGTAGAACGGAATGGAATGGAATTGAATGGAATGTAACCGAGTAGAACGGAACGGAATGGAATGGAATGGAATGGAATGGAATGCAATGGAATGGAATGGAATGGAATGGAATGGAATGGAATGGAATGGACACCAGTAGAATGGAATGGAATGGAATGGAATGGAATGGAATGGAATGGAATGGAATGGAATGGAATCTACCCGAGTAGAACGGAATGGAACGGAATGGAATGGAATGGAATGGACAGGAGCAGAACGGAATGGAATGCAATGGAATGGAATGGAATGTACCCGAGCAGAACGGAAAGGAATGAAATGGAAATGGAAAGGGAATGGAAATGGAACGGGAATGGAAATGGAACGGGAACGCAATTGAAACGGGAATGGAAATGGAACGGGAACGGAAAAGGAACGAGAACGGAAATGGAACGGGAACGGAAACGGAACGGGAACGGAAATGGAACGGGAATGGTAACGGAACAGGAATGGAAATGGAACGGGAATGGAAAAGGAACGGGAATGGAAATGGATCGGGAATGGAAATGGAACGGGAATGGTAATGGAACGGGAATGGAAATGGAACGGGAATGGAAAAGAAACGGGAATGGAAATGGAACGGGAATGGAAATGGAATGGGAATGGAAATGGAATGGAATGGAATGGAAAGGAATGGAATGGAATGTACCGGAGTGGAGTGGAGTGGAGTGGAGTAGAGTGCACTGGAACGGAATGGAATGGAATGGAATGGAATGGAACGGAACGGAATGTACCTGAGAAGCACGGAATGGAATGGAATGCAATGGAATGGAATGGAATGGAATGTACCGGAGTGGAGTGGAGTGGAATGGAGTGGACTGGAGTGGTGTGGAGTGGAATGGAATGGAATGGAATGGAATGGAATGGAATGGAATGGAATGGAATGCAATGGAATGCAATGGAATGGAAAGGAATGGAATGGAATGGAATGGAATGGAATGGAATGGAATGGACAACAGTAGAATGGAATGGAACGGAATGGAATGGAATGGAATGGAATGGAATGGAATGGAATGGAATGGAATGGAATTCAATGGAATGGAATGGAATGGAATGGAATTCCATGGAATGGAATGGAATGGAATGGAATTCCATGGAATGGAATGGAATGGAATGGAATTCTATGGAATGGAATGGAGTGGAATCGAATGGAATCGAATGGAATCGAATGGAATGGAATGGAATAGAATGGAATCAATCCGAGTAGAACGGAGCGGAACGCAACGGAACGGAACGGAACGGAACGGGACGGAACGGAACAGAATGGAATGGAATGGAACGGAATTCCATGGAATGGAATGGAATGGAATGGAATTCAATGGAATGGAATAGAATGGAATGGAATGGAAAGGAATTCGATGGAATGGAATGGAATGGATTGGAATGGAATGGAATAGAATGGAATCAACCCGAGTAGAACGGAACGGAACACAACGGAACGGAACGGAACGCAACGGAACGGAACGGAACGGAACGGAACGGAACGGAATGGAATGGAATGGAACGGAATTCTATGGAATGGAATGGAATGGAATGGAATTCTATGGAATGGAATGGAATGGAATGGAATGGAATGGAATTCCATGGAATGGAATGGAATGGAATGGAATGGAATTCAATGGAATGGAATGGAGTGGAATGGAATGGAATCGAATGGAATTGAATGGAATCGAATGGAATCAAATGGGATCGAATGGAATGGAATGGAATAGAATGGAATCAACCCGAGTAGAACGGAATGAAATGGAATGGAATGGAATGGGATGGAATGGAATGGAATGGAATCTAATGGAACGGAATTCAATGGAATGGAATGGAATGGAATGGAATGGAATGGAATGGAATGGAATTCAATGGAATCAACCTGAGTAGAACGGAATGGAATGGAATGGAATGGAATGGAATGGAATGGAATGGAATGGAATGGAATGGAATGGAATGGAATTCCATGGAATGGAATGGAATGGAATGGAATTCCATGGAATGGAATGGAATGGAATGGAATGGAATGGAATGGAATGGAATGGAATGGAATGAAATGGAATGGAATGGAATAGAATGGAATTCAATGGAATGGAATGGATTGGAATGGAATGGAATGGAATGGAATGGAATGGAATGAAATGGAATGGAATGGAATAGAATGGAATCAACCTGAGTAGAACGGAATGGAATGGAATGGAATGGAATGGAATGGAATGGAATGGAATGGAATGAAATGGAATGGAATGTACCAAAGTAGAACGGAATGGAATGGAATGGAATGGAATGGAATGGAATGGAATGGAATGGAATGGAATGGAATGTACACGAGTAGAACGGAATGTAATGGAATGGAATGGATTGGAATGGAATGGAATGGAATGGAATGGAATGTAACCGAGTAGAACGGAATGGAATGTAATTGAATGGAATGTAACCGAGTTGAACGGAACGGAATGGAATGGAATGGAATGGAATGGAATGGAATGGAATGGAATGGAATGGAATGGAATTGAGTGCAATGCAATGCAATGGAATGCAATGGAATGGAAAGGAATGGAATGGAATGGAATGGAATCTACCCGAGTAGAACGGAATGGAATGGAATTGATTGGAATGTAATCGAGTAGAACGGAACGGAATGGAATGGAATGGAATGGAATGCAATGGAATGGAATGGAATGGAATGGAATGGAATGGAATGGACACCAGTAGAATGGAATGGAATGGAATGGAATGGAATGGAATGGAATGGAATGGAATCTACCCGAGTAGAACGGAATGGAACGGAATGGAATGGAATGGAATGGACAGGAGCAGAACGGAATGGAATGCAATGGAATGGAATGGAATGTACCCAAGCAGAACGGAATGGAATGAAATGGAAATGGAAAGGGAATGGAAATGGAACGGGAATGGAAATGGAACGGGAACGGAAATGGAACGGGAATGGAAATGGAACGGGAACGGAAACGGAACGAGAACGGAAATGGAACGGGAACGGAAACGGAACGGGAACGGAAATGGAACGGGAATGGTAACGGAACGGGAATGGAAATGGAACGGGAATGGAAATGGAACGGGAATGGAAATGGATCGGGAATGGAAATGGAACGGGAATGGTAATGGAACTGGAATGGAAATGGAACGGGAATGGAAAAGAAACGGGAATGGAAATGGAACGGGAATGGAAATGGAATGGGAATGGAAATGGAATGGAATGGAATGGAATGGAATGGAATGGAATGTACCGGAGTGGAGTGGAGTGGAGTGGAGTGGAGTAGAGTGCACTGGAACGGAATGGAATGGAATGGAATGGAATGGAATGGAACGGAACGGAATGTACCTGAGAAGCACGGAATGGAATGGAATGGAATGGAATGGAATGGAATGTACCGGAGTGGAGTGGAGTGGAATGGAGTGGAGTGGAGTGGAGTGGAGTGGAATGGAATGGAATGGAATGGAACGGAATGCAATGGAATGCAATGGAATGGAAAGGAATGGAATGGAATGGAATGGAATGGAATGGAATGGAATGGAATGGAATGGAATGGACACCAGTAGAATGGAATGGAATGGAATGGAATGGAATGGAATGGAATGGAATGGAATGGAATTCAATGGAATGGAATGGAATGGAATGGAATGGAATGGAATGGAATGGAATGGAATTCAATGGAATGGAATGGAATGGAATGGAATTCCATGGAATGGAATGGAATGGAATCGAATGGAATGGAATGGAATGGAATGGAATGGAATGGAATAGAATGGAATCAACCCGAGTAGAACGGAATGGAATGGAATGGAATGGAATGGAATGGAATGGAATGGAATGGAATGGAATGCAATGTACCCGAGTAGAACGGAATGGAATGGAATGGAATGGATTGGAATGGAATGGAATGGAATGGAATGGAATGTAACCGAGTAGAACGGAATGGAATGTAATTGAATGGAATGTAACCGGGTTGAACGGAACGGAATGGAATGGAATGGAATGGAATGGAATGGAATGGAATGGAATGGAATTGAGTGCAATGCAATGCAATGGAATGCAATGGAATGGAAAGGAATGGAATGGAATGGAATGGAATCTACCCGAGTAGAACGGAATGGAATGGAATTGAATGGAATGTAACCGAGTAGAACGGAACGGAATGGAATGGAATGGAATGGAATGGAATGCAATAGAATGGAATGGAATGGAATGGAATGGAATGGAATGGAATGGAATGGAATGGACACCAGTAGAATGGAATGGAATGGAATGGAATGGAATGGAATGGAATGGAATGGAATGGAATCTACCCGAGTAGAACGGAATGGAACGGAATGGAATGGAATGAAATGTACAGGAGCAGAACGGAATGGAATGCAATGGAATGGAATGGAATGTACCCGAGCAGAACGGAAAGGAATGAAATGGAAGTGGAAAGGGAATGGAAATGGAACGGGAATGGAAATGGAACGGGAACGCAATTGAAACGGGAATGGAAATGGAACGGGAACGGAAACGGAACGAGAACGGAAATGGAACGGGAACGGAAACGGAACGGGAACGGAAATGGAACGGGAATGGTAACGGAACAGGAATGGAAATGGAACGGGAATGGAAAAGAAACGGGAATGGAAATGGAACGGGAATGGAAATGGAATGGGAATGGAAATGGAATGGAATGGAATGGAATGGAATGGAATGGAATGTACCGGAGTGGAGTGGAGTGGAGTGGAGTAGAGTGCACTGGAACGGAATGGAATGGAATGGAATGGAACGGAACGGAATGTACCTGAGAAGCACGGAATGGAATGGAATGGAATGGAATGGAATGGAATGGAATGGAATGTACCGGAGTGGAGTGGAGTGGAATGGAGTGGACTGGAGTGGTGTGGAGTGGAATGGAATGGAATGGAATGGAATGGAATAGAATGGAATGGAATGGAATGGAATGGAATGGAATGCAATGGAATGCAATGGAATGGAAAGGAATGGAATGGAATGGAATGGAATGGAATGGAATGGAATGGAATGGAATGGACAACAGTAGAATGGAATGGAACGGAATGGAATGGAATGGAATGGAATGGAATGGAATGGAATGGAATGGAATGGAATGGAATGGAATTCAATGGAATGGAATGGAATGGAATGGAATTCAATGGAATGGAATGGAATTCCATGGAATGGAATGGAATGGAATTCCATGGTATGGAATGGAATGGAATGGAATTCTATGGAATGGAATGGAGTGGAATCGAATGGAATCGAATGGAATCGAATGGAATGGAATGGAATAGAATGGAATCAACCCGAGTAGAACGGAGCGGAACGCAACGGAACGGAACGGAACGGAACGGGACGGAACCGAACGGAATGGAATGGAATGGAACGGAATTCCATGGAATGGAATGGAATGGAATGGAATTCAATGGAATGGAATGGAATGGAATGGAATGGAATTCGATGGAATGGAATGGAATGGATTGGAATGGAATGGAATAGAATGGAATCAACCCGAGTAGAACGGAACGGAACACAACGGAACTGAACGGAACGCAACGGAACGGAACGGAACGGAACGGAACGGAACGGAATGGAATGGAATGGAACGGAATTCAATGGAATGGAATGGAATGGAATGGAATTCTATGGAATGGAATGGAATGGAATGGAATGGAATTCCATGGAATGGAATGGAATGGAATGGAATGGAATGGAATTCAATGGAATGGAATGGAGTGGAATGGAATGGAATCGAATGGAATTGAATGGAATCGAATGGAATCAAATGGGATCGAATGGAATGGAATGGAATAGAATGGAATCAACCCGAGTAGAACGGAATGAAATGGAATGGAATGGAATGGGATGGAATGGAATGGAATGGAATGGAATGGAACGGAATTCAATGGAATGGAATGGAATGGAATGGAATGGAATGGAATGGAATGGAATTTAATGGAATGGAATGGAACGGAATGGAATTCAATGGAATGGAATGGAATGGAATGGAATGGAATGGAATGGAATGGAATGGAATTCCATGGAATGGAATGGAATGGAATGGAATTCCATGGAATGGAATGGAATGGAATGGAATGGAATGGAATGGAATGGATTGGAATGGAATGGAATGGAATGGAATGGAATGGAATGGAATGGAACGAAATGGAATGGAATGGAATAGAATGGAATCAACCTGAGTAGAACGGAATGGAATGGAATGGAATGGAATGGAATGGAATGGAATGTAATGGAATGGAATGGAATGGAATGGAATGTACCAAAGTAGAACGGAATGGAATGGAATGGAATGGAATGGAATGGAATGGAATGGAATGGAATGGAATGGAATGGAATGTACACGAGTAGAACGGAATGTAATGGAATGGAATGGATTGGAATGGAATGGAATGGAATGGAATGGAATGTAACCGAGTAGAACGGAATGGAATGTAATTGAATGGAATGTAACCGAGTTGAACGGAACGGAATGGAATGGAATGGAATGGAATGGAATGGAATGGAATGGAATGGAATTGAGTGCAATGCAATGCAATGGAATGCAATGGAATGGAAAGGAATGGAATGGAATGGAATGGAATCTACCCGAGTAGAACGGAATGGAATGGAATTGAATGGAATGTAATCGAGTAGAACGGAACGGAATGGTATGGAATGGAATGGAATGCAATGGAATGGAATGGAATGGAATGGAATGGAATGGAATGGACACCAGTAGAATGGAATGGAATGGAATGGAATGGAATGGAATGGAATGGAATCTACCCGAGTAGAACGGAATGGAACGGAATGGAATGGAATGGAATGGACAGGAGCAGAACGGAATGGAATGCAATGGAATGGAATGGAATGTACCCGAGCAGAACGGAATGGAATGAAATGGAAATGGAAAGGGAATGGAAATGGAACGGGAATGGAAATGGAACGGGAACGGAAATGGAACGGGAATGGAAATGGAACGGGAACGGAAACGGAACGAGAACGGAAATGGAACGGGAACGGAAACGGAACGGAAACGGAAATGGAACGGGAATGGTAACGGAACGGGAATGGAAATGGAACGGGAATGGAAATGGAACGGGAATGGAAATGGATAGGGAATGGAAATGGAACGGGAATGGTAATGGAACTGGAATGGAAATGGAACGGGAATGGAAAAGAAACGGGAATGGAAATGGAACGGGAATGGAAATGGAATGGGAATGGAAATGGAATGGAATGGAATGGAATGGAATGGAATGGAATGTACCGGAGTGGAGTGGAGTGGAGTGGAGTGGAGTAGAGTGCACTGGAACGGAATGGAATGGAATGGAATGGAATGGAATGGAACGGAACGGAATGTACCTGAGAAGCACGGAATGGAATGGAATGGAATGGAATGGAATGGAATGTACCGGAGTGGAGTGGAGTGGAATGGAGTGGAGTGGAGTGGAGTGGAGTGGAATGGAATGGAATGGAATGGAACGGAATGCAATGGAATGCAATGGAATGGAAAGGAATGGAATGGAATGGAATGGAATAGAATGGAATGGAATGGACACCAGTAGAATGGAATGGAATGGAATGGAATGGAATGGAATGGAATGGAATGGAATGGAATGGAATTCAATGGAATGGAATGGAATGGAATGGAATTCCATGGAATGGAATGGAATGGAATGGAATGGAATGGAATGGAATGGAATGGAATGGAATAGAATGGAATCAACCCGAGTAGAACGGAATGGAATGGAATGGAATGTAATGGAATGGAATGGAATGGAATGGAATGGAATGTACCAATGTAGAACGGAATGGAATGGAATGGAATGGAATGGAATGGAATGGAATGCAATGTACCCGAGTAGAACGGAATGGAATGGAATGGAATGGATTGGAATGGAATGGAATGGAATGGAATGGAATGTAACCGAGTAGAACGGAATGGAATGTAATTGAATGGAATGTAACCGGGTTGAACGGAACGGAATGGAATGGAATGGAATGGAATGGAATGGAATTGAGTGCAATGCAATGCAATGGAATGCAATGGAATGGAAAGGAATGGAATGGAATGGAATGGAATCTACCCGAGTAGAACGGAATGGAATGGAATTGAATGGAATGTAACCGAGTAGAACGGAACGGAATGGAATGGAATGGAATGGAATGGAATGCAATGGAATGGAATGGAATGGAATGGAATGGAATGGAATGGAATGGAATGGACACCAGTAGAATGGAATGGAATGGAATGGAATGGAATGGAATGGAATGGAATGGAATGGAATGGAATGGAATCTACCCGAGTAGAACGGAATGGAACGGAATGGAATGGAATGGAATGTACAGGAGCAGAACGGAATGGAATGCAATGGAATGGAATGGAATGTACCCGAGCAGAACGGAAAGGAATGAAATGGAAATGGAAAGGGAATGGAAATGGAACGGGAATGGAAATGGAACGGGAACGCAATTGAAACCGGAATGGAAATGGAACGGGAACGGAAACGGAACGAGAACGGAAATGGAACGGGAACGGAAACGGAACGGGAACGGAAATGGAACGGGAATGGTAACGGAACAGGAATGGAAATGGAACGGGAATGGAAAAGGAACGGGAATGGAAATGGATCGGGAATGGAAATGGAACGGGAATGGTAATGGAACGGGAATGGAAATGGAACGGGAATGGAAAAGAAACGGGAATGGAAATGGAACGGGAATGGAAATGGAATGGGAATGGAAATGGAATGGAATGGAATGGAATGGAATGGAATGGAATGTACCGGAGTGGAGTGGAGTGGAGTGGAGTAGAGTGCACTGGAACGGAATGGAATGGAATGGAATGGAATGGAACGGAACGGAATGTACCTGAGAAGCACGGAATGGAATGGAATGGAATGGAATGGAATGGAATGGAATGTACCGGAGTGGAGTGGAGTAGAATGGAGTGGACTGGAGTGGTGTGGAGTGGAATGGAATGGAATGGAATGGAATGGAATGGAATGGAATGGAATGGAATGGAATGGAATGCAATGGAATGCAATGGAATGGAAAGGAATGGAATGGAATGGAATGGAATGGAATGGAACGGAATGGAATGGACAACAGTAGAATGGAATGGAATGGAATGGAATGGAATGGAATGGAATGGAATTCAATGGAATGGAATGGAATGGAATGGAATTCAATGGAATGGAATGGAATGGAATGGAATTCAATGGAATGGAATGGAATGGAATGGAATTCTATGGAATGGAATGGAGTGGAATCGAATGGAATCGAATGGAATCGAATGGAATGGAATGGAATAGAATGGAATCAACCCGAGTAGAACGGAGCGGAACGCAACGGAACGGAACGGAAAGGAACGGGAAGGAACGGAACGGAATGGAATGGAATGGAACGGAATTCCATGGAATGGAATGGAATGGAATGGAATGGAATGGAATTCGATGGAATGGAATGGAATGGATTGGAATGGAATGGAATAGAATGGAATCAACCCGAGTAGAACGGAACGGAACACAACGGAACGGAACGGAACGCAACGGAACGGAACGGAACGGAACGGAACGGAATGGAATGGAATGGAACGGAATTCAATGGAATGGAATGGAATGGAATGGAATTCTATGGAATGGAATGGAATGGAATGGAATGGAATTCCATGGAATGGAATGGAATGGAATGGAATTCCATGGAATGGAATGGAATGGAATGGAATGGAATGGAATGGAATGTACCAAAGTAGAACGGAATGGAATGGAATGGAATGGAATGGAATGGAATGGAATGGAATGGAATGGAATGTACACGAGTAGAACGGAATGGAATGGAATGGAATGGATTGGAATGGAATGGAATGGAATGGAATGGAATGTAACCGAGTAGAACGGAATGGAATGTAATTGAATGGAATGTAACCGAGTTGAACGGAACGGAATGGAATGGAATGGAATGGAATGGAATGGAATGGAATGGAATGGAATTGAGTGCAATGCAATGCAATGGAATGCAATGGAATGGAAAGGAATGGAATGGAATGGAATGGAATCTACCCGAGTAGAACGGAATGGAATGGAATTGAATGGAATGTAATCGAGTAGAACGGAACGGAATGGAATGGAATGGAATGGAATGCAATGGAATGGAATGGAATGGAATGGAATGGAATGGAATGGAATGGACACCAGTAGAATGGAATGGAATGGAATGGAATGGAATGGAATGGAATGGAATGGAATCTACCCGAGTAGAACGGAATGGAACGGAATGGAATGGAATGGAATGGACAGGAGCAGAACGGAATGGAATGCAATGGAATGGAATGGAATGTACCCGAGCAGAACGGAATGGAATGAAATGGAAATGGAAAGGGAATGGAAATGGAACGGGAATGGAAATGGAACGGGAACGGAAATGGAACGGGAATGGAAATGGAACGGGAACGGAAACGGAACGAGAACGGAAATGGAACGGGAACGGAAACGGAACGGGAACGGAAATGGAACGGGAATGGTAACGGAACGGGAATGGAAATGGAACGGGAATGGAAATGGAACGGGAATGGAAATGGATCGGGAATGGAAATGGAACGGGATTGGTAATGGAACTGGAATGGGAATGGAACGGGAATGGAAAAGAAACGGGAATGGAAATGGAACGGGAATGGAAATGGAATGGGAATGGAAATGGAATGGAATGGAATGGAATGGAATGGAATGGAATGTACCGGAGTGGAGTGGAGTGGAGTGGAGTGGAGTAGAGTGCACTGGAACGGAATGGAATGGAATGGAATGGAATGGAATGGAACGGAACGGAATGTACCTGAGAAGCACGGAATGGAAAGGAATGGAATGGAATGGAATGGAATGGAATGTACCGGAGTGGAGTGGAGTGGAATGGAGTGGAGTGGAGTGGAGTGGAATGGAATGGAATGGAATGGAATGGAATGGAATGCAGTGGAATGCAATGGAATGGAAAGGAATGGAATGGAATGGAATGGAATGGAATGGAATGGAATGGACACCAGTAGAATGGAATGGAATGGAATGGAATGGAATGGAATGGAATGGAATGGAATGGAATGGAATTCAATGGAATGGAATGGAATGGAATGGAATTCTATGGAATGGAATGGAATGGAATTCAATGGAATGGAATGGAATGGAATGGAATGGAATGGAATTCAATGGAATGGAATGGAATGGATTGGAATGGAATGGAATGGAATGGAATGGAATTCAATGGAATGGAATGGAATGGAATGGAATGGAATGGAATGGAATTCAATGGAATGGAATGGAATGGAATGGAATGGAATCGAATGGAATCGAATGGAATCGAATGGAATCGAATGGAATAGAATGCAAACCCGAGTAGAATGGAATGGAATGGAATGGAATGGAATGGAATGGAATGGAATGGAATGGAATAGAATGGAATGGAATGGAATGGAATGGAATTCAAATGGAATGGAATGGAATGGAATTCTATGGAATGGAATGGAGTGGAATCGAATGGAATCGAATGGAATCGAATGGAATCGAATGGGATCGAATGGAATGGAATGGAATAGAATGGAATCAACCCGAGTAGAACGGAGCGGAACGCAACGGAACGGAACGGAACGGAACGGAACGGAAAGGAATGGAATGGAATGGAATGGAACGGAATTCAAAGGAATGGAATGGAACAGAATGGAATTCAATGGAATGGAATGGAATGGAATGGAATGGAATTCAATGGAATGGAATGGAATGGAATGGAATGGAATGGAATGGAATGGAATGGAATGGAACGGAACGGAATTCTATGGAATAGAATGGAATGGAATTCTATGGAATGGAATGGAATGGAATGGAATGGAATGGAACGGAATTCAATGGAATGGAATGGAATGGAATGGAACGGAATTCAATGGAATGGAATGGAATGGAATGGAATGGAATTCAATGGAATGGAATGGAATTCAATGGAATGGAATGGAATGGAATGGAATGGAATGGAATGGAATGGAATGGAATGGAATGGAATTCAATGGAATGGAATGGAATGGAATGGAATTCCATGGAATGGAATGGAATGGAATCGAATGGAATGGAATGGAATGGAATGGAATGGAATGGAATAGAATGGAATCAACCCGAGTAGAACGGAATGGAATGTAATGGAATGGAATGGAATGGAATGGAATGGAATGTACCAAAGTAGAACGGAATGGAATGGAATGGAATGGAATGGAATGGAATGGAATGGAATGGAATTCCATGGAATGGAATGGAATGGAATGGAATTCAATGGAATGGAATGGATTGGAATGGAATGGAATGGAATGGAATGGAATGGAATGGAATGAAATGGAATGGAATGGAATAGAATGGAATCAACCTGAGTAGAACGGAATGGAATGGAATGGAATGGAATGGAATGGAATGGAATGGAATGGAATGGAATGGAATGGAATGTACCAAAGTAGAACGGAATGGAATGGAATGGAATGGAATGGAATGGAATGGAATGGAATGGAATGGAATGGAATGGAATGTACACGAGTAGAACGGAATGTAATGGAATGGAATGGATTGGAATGGAATGGAATGGAATGGAATGGAATGTAACCGAGTAGAACGGAATGGAATGTAATTGAATGGAATGTAACCGAGTTGAACGGAACGGAATGGAATGGAATGGAATGGAATGGAATGGAATGGAATGGAATGGAATGGAATTGAGTGCAATGCAATGCAATGGAATGCAATGGAATGGAAAGGAATGGAATGGAATGGAATGGAATCTACCCGAGTAGAACGGAATGGAATGGAATTGAATGGAATGTAACCGAGTAGAACGGAACGGAATGGAATGGAATGGAATGGAATGGAATGCAATGGAATGGAATGGAATGGAATGGAATGGAATGGAATGGAATGGACACCAGTAGAATGGAATGGAATGGAATGGAATGGAATGGAATGGAATGGAATGGAATGGAATGGAATCTACCCGAGTAGAACGGAATGGAACGGAATGGAATGGAATGGAATGGACAGGAGCAGAACGGAATGGAATGCAATGGAATGGAATGGAATGTACCCGAGCAGAACGGAAAGGAATGAAATGGAAATGGAAAGGGAATGGAAATGGAACGGGAATGGAAATGGAACGGGAACGCAATTGAAACGGGAATGGAAATGGAACGGGAACGGAAAAGGAACGAGAACGGAAATGGAACGGGAACGGAAACGGAACGGGAACGGAAATGGAACGGGAATGGTAACGGAACAGGAATGGAAATGGAACGGGAATGGAAAAGGAACGGGAATGGAAATGGATCGGGAATGGAAATGGAACGGGAATGGTAATGGAACGGGAATGGAAATGGAACGGGAATGGAAAAGAAACGGGAATGGAAATGGAACGGGAATGGAAATGGAATGGGAATGGAAATGGAATGGAATGGAATGGAAAGGAATGGAATGGAATGTACCGGAGTGGAGTGGAGTGGAGTGGAGTAGAGTGCACTGGAACGGAATGGAATGGAATGGAATGGAATGGAACGGAACGGAATGTACCTGAGAAGCACGGAATGGAATGGAATGCAATGGAATGGAATGGAATGGAATGTACCGGAGTGGAGTGGAGTGGAATGGAGTGGACTGGAGTGGTGTGGAGTGGAATGGAATGGAATGGAATGGAATGGAATGGAATGGAATGGAATGGAATGCAATGGAATGCAATGGAATGGAAAGGAATGGAATGGAATGGAATGGAATGGAATGGACAACAGTAGAATGGAATGGAACGGAATGGAATGGAATGGAATGGAATGGAATGGAATGGAATGGAATGGAATGGAATGGAATTCAATGGAATGGAATGGAATGGAATGGAATTCCAAGGAATGGAATGGAATGGAATGGAATTCCATGGAATGGAATGGAATGGAATGGAATTCTATGGAATGGAATGGAGTGGAATCGAATGGAATCGAATGGAATCGAATGGAATGGAATGGAATAGAATGGAATCAATCCGAGTAGAACGGAGCGGAACGCAACGGAACGGAACGGAACGGAACGGAACGGAACGGAACGGAACGGAACGGAACGGAATGGAATGGAATGGAACGGAATTCTATGGAATGGAATGGAATGGAATGGAATTCTATGGAATGGAATGGAATGGAATGGAATGGAATGGAATTCCATGGAATGGAATGGAATGGAATGGAATGGAATTCAATGGAATGGAATGGAGTGGAATGGAATGGAATCGAATGGAATTGAATGGAATCGAATGGAATCAAATGGGATCGAATGGAATGGAATGGAATAGAATGGAATCAACCCGAGTAGAACGGAATGAAATGGAATGGAATGGAATGGGATGGAATGGAATGGAATGGAATCTAATGGAACGGAATTCAATGGAATGGAATGGAATGGAATGGAATGGAATGGAATGGAATGGAATGGAATTCAATGGAATCAACCTGAGTAGAACGGAATGGAATGGAATGGAATGGAATGGAATGGAATGGAATGGAATGGAATGGAATGGAATGGAATGGAATTCCATGGAATGGAATGGAATGGAATGGAATGGAATGGAATGGAATGGAATGGAATGAAATGGAATGGAATGGAATAGAATGGAATTCAATGGAATGGAATGGATTGGAATGGAATGGAATGGAATGGAATGGAATGGAATGAAATGGAATGGAATGGAATAGAATGGAATCAACCTGAGTAGAACGGAATGGAATGGAATGGAATGGAATGGAATGGAATGGAATGGAATGGAATGAAATGGAATGGAATGTACCAAAGTAGAACGGAATGGAATGGAATGGAATGGAATGGAATGGAATGGAATGGAATGGAATGGAATGGAATGGAATGTACACGAGTAGAACGGAATGTAATGGAATGGAATGGATTGGAATGGAATGGAATGGAATGGAATGGAATGTAACCGAGTAGAACGGAATGGAATGTAATTGAATGGAATGTAACCGAGTTGAACGGAACGGAATGGAATGGAATGGAATGGAATGGAATGGAATGGAATGGAATGGAATTGAGTGCAATGCAATGCAATGGAATGCAATGGAATGGAAAGGAATGGAATGGAATGGAATGGAATCTACCCGAGTAGAACGGAATGGAATGGAATTGATTGGAATGTAATCGAGTAGAACGGAACGGAATGGAATGGAATGGAATGGAATGCAATGGAATGGAATGGAATGGAATGGAATGGAATGGAATGGAATCTACCCGAGTAGAACGGAATGGAACGGAATGGAATGGAATGGAATGGACAGGAGCAGAACGGAATGGAATGCAATGGAATGGAATGGAATGTACCCAAGCAGAACGGAATGGAATGAAATGGAAATGGAAAGGGAATGGAAATGGAACGGGAATGGAAATGGAACGGGAACGGAAATGGAACGGGAATGGAAATGGAACGGGAACGGAAACGGAACGAGAACGGAAATGGAACGGGAACGGAAACGGAACGGGAACGGAAATGGAACGGGAATGGTAACGGAACGGGAATGGAAATGGAACGGGAATGGAAATGGAACGGGAATGGAAATGGATCGGGAATGGAAATGGAACGGGAATGGTAATGGAACTGGAATGGAAATGGAACGGGAATGGAAAAGAAACGGGAATGGAAATGGAACGGGAATGGAAATGGAATGGGAATGGAAATGGAATGGAATGGAATGGAATGGAATGGAATGGAATGTACCGGAGTGGAGTGGAGTGGAGTGGAGTGGAGTAGAGTGCACTGGAACGGAATGGAATGGAATGGAATGGAATGGAATGGAACGGAACGGAATGTACCTGAGAAGCACGGAATGGAATGGAATGGAATGGAATGGAATGGAATGTACCGGAGTGGAGTGGAGTGGAATGGAGTGGAGTGGAGTGGAGTGGAGTGGAATGGAATGGAATGGAATGGAACGGAATGCAATGGAATGCAATGGAATGGAAAGGAATGGAATGGAATGGAATGGAATGGAATGGAATGGAATGGAATGGAATGGACACCAGTAGAATGGAATGGAATGGAATGGAATGGAATGGAATGGAATGGAATGGAATTCAATGGAATGGAATGGAATGGAATGGAATGGAATGGAATGGAATGGAATGGAATTCAATGGAATGGAATGGAATGGAATGGAATTCCATGGAATGGAATGGAATGGAATCGAATGGAATGGAATGGAATGGAATGGAATGGAATGGAATAGAATGGAATCAACCCGAGTAGAACGGAATGGAATGGAATGGAATGGAATGGAATGGAATGGAATGGAATGGAATGGAATGGAATGCAATGTACCCGAGTAGAACGGAATGGAATGGAATGGAATGGATTGGAATGGAATGGAATGGAATGGAATGGAATGTAACCGAGTAGAACGGAATGGAATGTAATTGAATGGAATGTAACCGGGTTGAACGGAACGGAATGGAATGGAATGGAATGGAATGGAATGGAATGGAATGGAATGGAATTGAGTGCAATGCAATGCAATGGAATGCAATGGAATGGAAAGGAATGGAATGGAATGGAATGGAATCTACCCGAGTAGAACGGAATGGAATGGAATTGAATGGAATGTAACCGAGTAGAACGGAACGGAATGGAATGGAATGGAATGGAATGGAATGCAATAGAATGGAATGGAATGGAATGGAATGGAATGGAATGGAATGGAATGGAATGGACACCAGTAGAATGGAATGGAATGGAATGGAATGGAATGGAATGGAATGGAATGGAATCTACCCGAGTAGAACGGAATGGAACGGAATGGAATGGAATGAAATGTACAGGAGCAGAACGGAATGGAATGCAATGGAATGGAATGGAATGTACCCGAGCAGAACGGAAAGGAATGAAATGGAAGTGGAAAGGGAATGGAAATGGAACGGGAATGGAAATGGAACGGGAACGCAATTGAAACGGGAATGGAAATGGAACGGGAACGGAAACGGAACGAGAACGGAAATGGAACGGGAACGGAAACGGAACGGGAACGGAAATGGAACGGGAATGGTAACGGAACAGGAATGGAAATGGAACGGGAATGGAAAAGAAACGGGAATGGAAATGGAACGGGAATGGAAATGGAATGGGAATGGAAATGGAATGGAATGGAATGGAATGGAATGGAATGGAATGTACCGGAGTGGAGTGGAGTGGAGTGGAGTAGAGTGCACTGGAACGGAATGGAATGGAATGGAATGGAACGGAACGGAATGTACCTGAGAAGCACGGAATGGAATGGAATGGAATGGAATGGAATGGAATGGAATGTACCGGAGTGGAGTGGAGTGGAATGGAGTGGACTGGAGTGGTGTGGAGTGGAATGGAATGGAATGGAATGGAATGGAATGGAATGGAATGGAATGGAATGGAATGCAATGGAATGCAATGGAATGGAAAGGAATGGAATGGAATGGAATGGAATGGAATGGAATGGAATGGAATAGAATGGACAACAGTAGAATGGAATGGAACGGAATGGAATGGAATGGAATGGAATGGAATGGAATGGAATGGAATGGAATGGAATGGAATGGAATTCAATGGAATGGAATGGAATGGAATGGAATTCAATGGAATGGAATGGAATGGAATTCCATGGAATGGAATGGAATGGAATTCCATGGTATGGAATGGAATGGAATGGAATTCTATGGAATGGAATGGAGTGGAATCGAATGGAATCGAATGGAATCGAATGGAATGGAATGGAATAGAATGGAATCAACCCGAGTAGAACGGAGCGGAACGCAACGGAACGGAACGGAACGGAACGGGACGGAACCGAACGGAATGGAATGGAATGGAACGGAATTCCATGGAATGGAATGGAATGGAATGGAATTCAATGGAATGGAATGGAATGGAATGGAATGGAATTCGATGGAATGGAATGGAATGGATTGGAATGGAATGGAATAGAATGGAATCAACCCGAGTAGAACGGAACGGAACACAACGGAACTGAACGGAACGCAACGGAACGGAACGGAACGGAACGGAACGGAACGGAATGGAATGGAATGGAACGGAATTCAATGGAATGGAATGGAATGGAATGGAATTCTGTGGAATGGAATGGAATGGAATGGAATGGAATTCCATGGAATGGAATGGAATGGAATGGAATTCAATGGAATGGAATGGAGTGGAATGGAATGGAATCGAATGGAATTGAATGGAATCGAATGGAATCAAATGGGATCGAATGGAATGGAATGGAATAGAATGGAATCAACCCGAGTAGAACGGAATGAAATGGAATGGAATGGAATGGGATGGAATGGAATGGAATGGAATGGAATGGAACGGAATTCAATGGAATGGAATGGAATGGAATGGAATGGAATGGAATGGAATGGAATTTAATGGAATGGAATGGAACGGAATGGAATTCAATGGAATGGAATGGAATGGAATGGAATGGAATGGAATGGAATGGAATGGAATTCCATGGAATGGAATGGAATGGAATGGAATTCCATGGAATGGAATGGAATGGAATGGAATGGAATGGAATGGAATGGATTGGAATGGAATGGAATGGAATGGAATGGAATGGAATGGAACGAAATGGAATGGAATGGAATAGAATGGAATCAACCTGAGTAGAACGGAATGGAATGGAATGGAATGGAATGGAATGGAATGGAATGGAATGGAATGGAATGGAATGGAATGGAATGTACCAAAGTAGAACGGAATGGAATGGAATGGAATGGAATGGAATGGAATGGAATGGAATGGAATGGAATGGAATGTACACGAGTAGAACGGAATGTAATGGAATGGAATGGATTGGAATGGAATGGAATGGAATGGAATGGAATGTAACCGAGTAGAACGGAATGGAATGTAATTGAATGGAATGTAACCGAGTTGAACGGAACGGAATGGAATGGAATGGAATGGAATGGAATGGAATGGAATGGAATGGAATTGAGTGCAATGCAATGCAATGGAATGCAATGGAATGGAAAGGAATGGAATGGAATGGAATGGAATCTACCCGAGTAGAACGGAATGGAATGGAATTGAATGGAATGTAATCGAGTAGAACGGAACGGAATGGTATGGAATGGAATGGAATGCAATGCAATGGAATGGAATGGAATGGAATGGAATGGAATGGACACCAGTAGAATGGAATGGAATGGAATGGAATGGAATGGAATGGAATGGAATCTACCCGAGTAGAACGGAATGGAACGGAATGGAATGGAATGGAATGGACAGGAGCAGAACGGAATGGAATGCAATGGAATGGAATGGAATGTACCCGAGCAGAACGGAATGGAATGAAATGGAAATGGAAAGGGAATGGAAATGGAACGGGAATGGAAATGGAACGGGAACGGAAATGGAACGGGAATGGAAATGGAACGGGAACGGAAACGGAACGAGAACGGAAATGGAACGGGAACGGAAACGGAACGGGAACGGAAATGGAACGGGAATGGTAACGGAACGGGAATGGAAATGGAACGGGAATGGAAATGGAACGGGAATGGAAATGGATAGGGAATGGAAATGGAACGGGAATGGTAATGGAACTGGAATGGAAATGGAACGGGAATGGAAAAGAAACGGGAATGGAAATGGAACGGGAATGGAAATGGAATGGGAATGGAAATGGAATGGAATGGAATGGAATGGAATGGAATGGAATGTACCGGAGTGGAGTGGAGTGGAGTGGAGTGGAGTAGAGTGCACTGGAACGGAATGGAATGGAATGGAATGGAATGGAATGGAACGGAACGGAATGTACCTGAGAAGCACGGAATGGAATGGAATGGAATGGAATGGAATGGAATGTACCGGAGTGGAGTGGAGTGGAATGGAGTGGAGTGGAGTGGAGTGGAGTGGAATGGAATGGAATGGAATGGAACGGAATGCAATGGAATGCAATGGAATGGAAAGGAATGGAATGGAATGGAATGGAATAGAATGGAATGGAATGGACACCAGTAGAATGGAATGGAATGGAATGGAATGGAATGGAATGGAATGGAATGGAATGGAATGGAATTCAATGGAATGGAATGGAATGGAATGGAATTCCATGGAATGGAATGGAATGGAATGGAATGGAATGGAATGGAATGGAATGGAATGGAATAGAATGGAATCAACCCGAGTAGAACGGAATGGAATGGAATGGAATGTAATGGAATGGAATGGAATGGAATGGAATGGAATGTACCAATGTAGAACGGAATGGAATGGAATGGAATGGAATGGAATGGAATGGAATGCAATGTACCCGAGTAGAACGGAATGGAATGGAATGGAATGGATTGGAATGGAATGGAATGGAATGGAATGGAATGTAACCGAGTAGAACGGAATGGAATGTAATTGAATGGAATGTAACCGGGTTGAACGGAACGGAATTGAATGGAATGGAATGGAATGGAATGGAATGGAATGGAATGGAATTGAGTGCAATGCAATGCAATGGAATGCAATGGAATGGAAAGGAATGGAATGGAATGGAATGGAATCTACCCGAGTAGAACGGAATGGAATGGAATTGAATGGAATGTAACCGAGTAGAACGGAACGGAATGGAATGGAATGGAATGGAATGGAATGCAATGGAATGGAATGGAATGGAATGGAATGGAATGGAATGGAATGGAATGGAATGGACACCAGTAGAATGGAATGGAATGGAATGGAATGGAATGGAATGGAATGGAATGGAATGGAATGGAATGGAATCTACCCGAGTAGAACGGAATGGAACGGAATGGAATGGAATGGAATGTACAGGAGCAGAACGGAATGGAATGCAATGGAATGGAATGGAATGTACCCGAGCAGAACGGAAAGGAATGAAATGGAAATGGAAAGGGAATGGAAATGGAACGGGAATGGAAATGGAACGGGAACGCAATTGAAACGGGAATGGAAATGGAACGGGAACGGAAACGGAACGAGAACGGAAATGGAACGGGAATGGTAACGGAACAGGAATGGAAATGGAACGGGAATGGAAAAGGAACGGGAATGGAAATGGATCGGGAATGGAAATGGAACGGGAATGGTAATGGAACGGGAATGGAAATGGAACGGGAATGGAAAAGAAACGGGAATGGAAATGGAACGGGAATGGAAATGGAATGGGAATGGAAATGGAATGGAATGGAATGGAATGGAATGGAATGGAATGTACCGGAGTGGAGTGGAGTGGAGTGGAGTAGAGTGCACTGGAACGGAATGGAATGGAATGGAATGGAATGGAACGGAACGGAATGTACCTGAGAAGCACGGAATGGAATGGAATGGAATGGAATGGAATGGAATGGAATGTACCGGAGTGGAGTGGAGTGGAATGGAGTGGACTGGAGTGGTGTGGAGTGGAATGGAATGGAATGGAAAGGAATGGAATGGAATGGAATGGAATGGAATGGAATGGAATGGAATGGAATGGAATGCAATGGAATGCAATGGAATGGAAAGGAATGGAATGGAATGGAATGGAATGGAATGGAATGGAATGGAATGGACAACAGTAGAATGGAATGGAATGGAATGGAATGGAATGGAATGGAATGGAATGGAATGGAATGGAATGGAATTCAATGGAATGGAATGGAATGGAATGGAATTCAATGGAATGGAATGGAATGGAATGGAATTCAATGGAATGGAATGGAATGGAATGGAATTCTATGGAATGGAATGGAGTGGAATCGAATGGAATCGAATGGAATCGAATGGATTGGAATGGAATAGAATGGAATCAACCCGAGTAGAACGGAGCGGAACGCAACGGAACGGAACGGAACGGAACGGGACGGAACGGAACGGAATGGAATGGAATGGAACGGAATTCCATGGAATGGAATGGAATGGAATGGAATGGAATGGAATTCGATGGAATGGAATGGAATGGATTGGAATGGAATGGAATAGAATGGAATCAACCCGAGTAGAACGGAACGGAACACAACGAAACGGAACGGAACGCAACGGAACGGAACGGAACGGAACGGAACGGAACGGAATGGAATGGAACGGAATTCAATGGAATGGAATGGAATGGAATGGAATTCTATGGAATGGAATGGAATGGAATGGAATGGAATGGAATGGAATGGAATTCCATGGAATGGAATGGAATGGAATGGAATGGAATGGAATTGAATGGAATCGAATGGAATCAAATGGGATCGAATGGAATGGAATGGAATAGAATGGAATCAACCCGAGTAGAACGGAATGGAATGGAATGGAATGGAATGGGATGGAATGGAATGGAATGGAATGGAATGGAACGGAATTCAATGGAATGGAATGGAATGGAATGGAATGGAATGGAATGGAATGGAATGGAATGGAATTCAATGGAATGGAATGGAACGGAATGGAATTCAATGGAATGGAATGGAATGGAATGGAATGGAATGGAATGGAATGGAATGGAATTCCTTGGAATGGAATGGAATGGAATGGAATTCCATGGAATGGAATGGAATGGAATGGAATTCAATGGAATGGAATGGAATGGAATCGAATGGAATGGAATGGAATGGAATGGAATGGAATGGAATGGAATGGAATAGAATGGAATCAACCTGAGTAGAACGGAATGGAATGGAATGGAATGGAATGGAATGGAATGGAATGGAATGGAATGTACCAAAGTAGAACGGAATGGAATGGAATGGAATGGAATGGAATGGAATGGAATGGAATGGAATGGAATGGAATGTACACGAGTAGAACGGAATGGAATGGAATGGAATGGATTGGAATGGAATGGAATGGAATGGAATGGAATGTAACCGAGTAGAACGGAATGGAATGTAATTGAATGGAATGTAACCGAGTTGAACGGAACGGAATGGAATGGAATGGAATGGAATGGAATGGAATGGAATGGAATGGAATTGAGTGCAAAGCAATGCAATGGAATGCAATGGAATGGAAAGGAATGGAATGGAATGGAATGGAATCTACCCGAGTAGAACGGAATGGAATGGAATTGAATGGAATGTATTCGAGTAGAACGGAACGGAATGGAATGGAATGGAATGGAATGCAATGGAATGGAATGGAATGGAATGGAATGGAATGGAATGGAATGGACACCAGTAGAATGGAATGGAATGGAATGGAATGGAATGGAATGGAATGGAATGGAATGGAATCTACCCGAGTAGAACGGAATGGAACGGAATGGAATGGAATGGAATGGACAGGAGCAGAACGGAATGGAATGCAATGGAATGGAATGGAATGTACCCGAGCAGAACGGAATGGAATGAAATGGAAATGGAAAGGGAATGGAAATGGAACGGGAATGGAAATGGAACGGGAACGGAAATGGAACGGGAATGGAAATGGAACGGGAACGGAAACGGAACGAGAACGGAAATGGAACGGGAACGGAAACGGAACGGGAACGGAAATGGAACGGGAATGGTAACGGAACGGGAATGGAAATGGAACGGGAATGGAAATGGAACGGGAATGGAAATGGATCGGGAATGGAAATGGAACGGGAATGGTAATGGAACTGGAATGGAAATGGAACGGGAATGGAAAAGAAACGGGAATGGAAATGGAACGGGAATGGAAATGGAATGGGAATGGAAATGGAATGGAATGGAATGGAATGGAATGGAATGGAATGTACCGGAGTGGAGTGGAGTGGAGTGGAGTGGAGTAGAGTGCACTGGAACGGAATGGAATGGAATGGAATGGAATGGAATGGAACGGAACGGAATGTACCTGAGAAGCACGGAATGGAATGGAATGGAATGGAATGGAATGGAATGGAATGTACCGGAGTGAAGTGGAGTGGAATGGAGTGGAGTGGAGTGGAGTGGAGTGGAATGGAATGGAATGGAATGGAATGGAATGGAATGGAATGGAATGGAATGGAATGGACACCAGTAGAATGGAATGGAATGGAATGGAATGGAATGGAATGGAATGGAATGGAATGGAATGGAATTCAATGGAATGGAATGGAATGGAATGGAATTCTATGGAATGGAATGGAATGGAATTCAATGGAATGGAATGGAATGGAATGGAATGGAATGGAATTCTATGGAATGGAATGGAATGGATTGGAATGGAATGGAATGGAATGGAATGGAACGGAACGGAATGTACCTGAGAAGCACGGAATGGAATGGAATGGAATGGAATGGAATGGAATGGAATGTACCGGAGTGGAGTGGAGTGGAATGGAGTGGACTGGAGTGGTGTGGAGTGGAATGGAATGGAATGGAATGGAATGGAATGGAATGGAATGGACACCAGTAGAATGGAATGGAATGGAATGGAATGGAATGGAATGGAATGGAATGGAATTCAATGGAATGGAATGGAATGGAATGGAATTCTATGGAATGGAATGGAATGGAATTCAATGGAATGGAATGGAATGGAATGGAATGGAATGGAATTCAATGGAATGGAATGGAATGGATTGGAATGGAATGGAATGGAATGGAATGGAATTCAATGGAATGGAATGGAATGGAATGGAATGGAATGGAATGGAATTCAATGGAATGGAATGGAATGGAATGGAATGGAATGGAATGGAATGGAATCGAATGGAATCGAATGGAATCGAATGGAATCGAATGGAATAGAATGCAAACCCGAGTAGAATGGAATGGAATGGAATGGAATGGAATGGAATGGAATGGAATGGAATAGAATGGAATGGAATGGAATGGAATGGAATTCAAATGGAATGGAATGGAATGGAATTCTATGGAATGGAATGGAGTGGAATCGAATGGAATCGAATGGAATCGAATGGAATCGAATGGGATCGAATGGAATGGAATGGAATAGAATGGAATCAACCCGAGTAGAACGGAGCGGAACGCAACGGAACGGAACAGAACGGAACGGAACGGAAAGGAATGGAATGGAATGGAATGGAACGGAATTCAAAGGAATGGAATGGAACAGAATGGAATTCAATGGAATGGAATGGAATGGAATGGAATGGAATTCAATGGAATGGAATGGAATGGAATGGAATGGAATGGAATGGAATGGAATGGAACGGAACGGAATTCTATGGAATAGAATGGAATGGAATTCTATGGAATGGAATGGAATGGAATGGAATGGAATGGAATGGAACGGAATTCAATGGAATGGAATGGAATGGAATGGAATTCAACGGAATGGAATGGAATTCAATGGAATGGAATGGAATGGAATGGAATGGAATGGAATGGAATGGAATGGAATGGAATGGAATTCAATGGAATGGAATGGAATGGAATGGAATTCCATGGAATGGAATGGAATGGAATCGAATGGAATGGAATGGAATGGAATGGAATGGAATGGAATAGAATGGAATCAACCCGAGTAGAACGGAATGGAATGGAATGGAATGTAATGGAATGGAATGGAATGGAATGGAATGGAATGTACCAAAGTAGAACGGAATGGAATGGAATGGAATGGAATGGAATGGAATGGAATGGAATGGAATGGAATGGAATTCCATGGAATGGAATGGAATGGAATGGAATTCAATGGAATGGAATGGATTGGAATGGAATGGAATGGAATGGAATGGAATGGAATGAAATGGAATGGAATGGAATAGAATGGAATCAACCTGAGTAGAACGGAATGGAATGGAATGGAATGGAATGGAATGGAATGGAATGGAATGGAATGGAATGGAATGGAATGGAATGGAATGTACCAAAGTAGAACGGAATGGAATGGAATGGAATGGAATGGAATGGAATGGAATGGAATGGAATGGAATGGAATGTACACGAGTAGAACGGAATGTAATGGAATGGAATGGAATGGAATGGAATTCAATGGAATGGAATGTAACCGAGTAGAACGGAATGGAATGTAATTGAATGGAATGTAACCGAGCTGAACGGAACGGAATGGAATGGAATGGAATGGAATGGAATGGAATGGAATGGAATGGAATGGAATGGAATTGAGTGCAATGCAATGCAATGGAATGCAATGGAATGGAAAGGAATGGAATGGAATGGAATGGAATCTACCCGAGTAGAACGGAATGGAATGGAATTGAATGGAATGTAACCGAGTAGAACGGAACGGAATGGAATGGAATGGAATGGAATGGAATGCAATAGAATGGAATGGAATGGAATGGAATGGAATGGAATTGAATGGAATGGACACCAGTAGAATGGAATGGAATGGAATGGAATGGAATGGAATGGAATGGAATGGAATGGAATGGAATGGAATCTACCCGAGTAGAACGGAATGGAACGGAATGGAATGGAATGAAATGTACAGGAGCAGAACGGAATGGAATGCAATGGAATGGAATGGAATGTACCCGAGCAGAACGGAAAGGAATGAAATGGAAATGGAAAGGGAATGGAAATGGAACGGGAATGGAAATGGAACGGGAACGCAATTGAAACGGGAATGGAAATGGAACGGGAACGGAAACGGAACGAGAACGGAAATGGAACGGGAACGGAAACGGAACGGGAACGGAAATGGAACGGGAATGGTAACGGAACAGGAATGGAAATGGAACGGGAATGGAAAAGGAACGGGAATGGAAATGGATCGGGAATGGAAATGGAACGGGAATGGTAATGGAACGGGAATGGAAATGGAACGGGAATGGAAAAGAAACGGGAATGGAAATGGAACGGGAATGGAAATGGAATGGGAATGGAAATGGAATGGAATGGAATGGAATGGAATGGAATGGAATGTACCGGAGTGGAGTGGAGTGGAGTGGAGTAGAGTGCACTGGAACGGAATGGAATGGAATGGAATGGAACGGAACGGAATGTACCTGAGAAGCACGGAATGGAATGGAATGGAATGGAATGGAATGGAATGGAATGTACCGGAGTGGAGTGGAGTGGAATGGAGTGGACTGGAGTGGTGTGGAGTGGAATGGAATGGAATGGAATGGAATGGAATGGAATGGAATGGAATGGAATGGAATGCAATGGAATGCAATGGAATGGAAAGGAATGGAATGGAATGGAATGGAATGGAATGGAATGGAATGGAATGGACAACAGTAGAATGGAATGGAACGGAATGGAATGGAATGGAATGGAATGGAATGGAATGGAATGGAATGGAATTCAATGGAATGGAATGGAATGGAATGGAATTCAATGGAATGGAATGGAATGGAATTCCATGGAATGGAATGGAATGGAATTCCATGGAATGGAATGGAATGGAATGGAATTCTATGGAATGGAATGGAGTGGAATCGAATGGAATCGAATGGAATCGAATGGAATGGAATGGAATAGAATGGAATCAACCCGAGTAGAACGGAGCGGAACGCAACGGAACGGAACGGAACGGAACGGGACGGAACCGAACGGAATGGAATGGAATGGAACGGAATTCCATGGAATGGAATGGAATGGAATGGAATGGAATTCAATGGAATGGAATGGAATGGAATGGAATGGAATTCGATGGAATGGAATGGAATGGATTGGAATGGAATGGAATAGAATGGAATCAACCCGAGTAGAACGGAACGGAACACAACGGAACGGAACGGAACGCAACGGAACGGAACGGAACGGAACGGAACGGAATGGAATGGAATGGAACGGAATTCAATGGAATGGAATGGAATGGAATGGAATTCTATGGAATGGAATGGAATGGAATGGAATGGAATGGAATTCCATGGAATGGAATGGAATGGAATGGAATGGAATGGAATGGAATTCAATGGAATGGAATGGAGTGGAATGGAATAGAATCGAATGGAATTGAATGGAATCGAATGGAATCAAATGGGATCGAATGGAATGGAATGGAATAGAATGGAATCAACCCGAGTAGAACGGAATGAAATGGAATGGAATGGAATGGAATGGAATGGAATTCAATGGAATGGAATGGAACGGAATGGAATTCAATGGAATGGAATGGAATGGAATGGAATGGAATGGAATGGAATGGAATGGAATTCCATGGAATGGAATGGAATGGAATGGAATTCCATGGAATGGAATGGAATGGAATGGAATTCAATGGAATGGAATGGATTGGAATGGAATGGAATGGAATGGAATGGAATGGAATGAAATGGAATGGAATGGAATAGAATGGAATCAACCTGAGTAGAACGGAATGGAATGGAATGGAATGGAATGGAATGGAATGGAATGGAATGGAATGGAATGGAATGGAATGTACCAAAGTAGAACGGAATGGAATGGAATGGAATGGAATGGAATGGAATGGAATGGAATGGAATGGAATGGAATGGAATGGAATGTAACCGAGTAGAACGGAATGTAATGGAATGGAATGGATTGGAATGGAATGGAATGGAATGGAATGGAATGTAACCGAGTAGAACGGAATGGAATGTAATTGAATGGAATGTAACCGAGTTGAACGGAACGGAATGGAATGGAATGGAATGGAATGGAATGGAATGGAATGGAATGGAATTGAGTGCAATGCAATGCAATGGAATGCAATGGAATGGAAAGGAATGGAATGGAATGGAATGGAATCTACCCGAGTAGAACGGAATGGAATGGAATTGAATGGAATGTAATCGAGTAGAACGGAACGGAATGGAATGGAATGGAATGGAATGCAATGGAATGGAATGGAATGGAATGGAATGGAATGGAATGGAATGGAATGCAATGGACACCAGTAGAATGGAATGGAATGGAATGGAATGGAATGGAATGGAATGGAATCTACCCGAGTAGAACGGAATGGAACGGAATCAATGGAATGGAATGGACAGGAGCAGAACGGAATGGAATGCAATGGAATGGAATGGAATGTACCCGAGCAGAACGGAATGGAATGAAATGGAAATGGAAAGGGAATGGAAATGGAACGGGAATGGAAATGGAACGGGAACGGAAATGGAACGGGAATGGAAATGGAACGGGAACGGAAACGGAACGAGAACGGAAATGGAACGGGAACGGAAACGGAACGGGAACGGAAATGGAACGGGAATGGTAACGGAACGGGAATGGAAATGGAACGGGAATGGAAATGGAACGGGAATGGAAATGGATCGCGAATGGAAAAGAACCGGAATGGTAATGGAACTGGAATGGAAATGGAACGGGAATGGAAAAGAAACGGGAATGGAAATGGAACGGGAATGGAAATGGAATGGGAATGGAAATGGAATGGAATGGAATGGAATGGAATGGAATGGAATGTACCGGAGTGGAGTGGAGTGGAGTGGAGTGGAGTAGAGTGCACTGGAACGGAATGGAATGGAATGGAATGGAATGGAATGGAACGGAACGGAATGTACCTGAGAAGCACGGAATGGAATGGAATGGAATGGAATGGAATGGAATGTACCGGAGTGGAGTGGAGTGGAATGGAGTGGAGTGGAGTGGAGTGGAGTGGAATGGAATGGAATGGAATGGAACGGAATGCAATGGAATGCAATGGAATGGAAAGGAATGGAATGGAATGGAATGGAATGGAATGGAATGGACACCAGTAGAATGGAATGGAATGGAATGGAATGGAATGGAATGGAATGGAATGGAATTCAATGGAATGGAATGGAATGGAATGGAATTCCATGGAATGGAATGGAATGGAATCGAATGGAATGGAATGGAATGGAATGGAATGGAATGGAATAGAATGGAATCAACCCGAGTAGAACGGAATGGAATGGAATGGAATGTAATGGAATGGAATGGAATGGAATGGAATGGAATGGAATGTACCAAAGTAGAACGGAATGGAATGGAATGGAATGGAATGGAATGGAATGGAATGGAATGGAATGCAATGTACCCGAGTAGAACGGAATGGAATGGAATGGAATGGATTGGAATGGAATGGAATGGAATGGAATGGAATGTAACCGAGTAGAACGGAATGGAATGTAATTGAATGGAATGTAACCGGGTTGAACGGAACGGAATGGAATGGAATGGAATGGAATGGAATGGAATGGAATGGAATGGAATTGAGTGCAATGCAATGCAATGGAATGCAATGGAATGGAAAGGAATGGAATGGAATGGAATGGAATCTACCCGAGTAGAACGGAATGGAATGGAATTGAATGGAATGTAACCGAGTAGAACGGAACGGAATGGAATGGAATGGAATGGAATGGAATGCAATAGAATGGAATGGAATGGAATGGAATGGAATGGAATGGAATGGAATGGAATGGAATGGACACCAGTAGAATGGAATGGAATGGAATGGAATGGAATGGAATGGAATGGAATGGAATGGAATGGAATGGAATCTACCCGAGTAGAACGGAATGGAACGGAATGGAATGGAATGAAATGTACAGGAGCAGAACGGAATGGAATGCAATGGAATGGAATGGAATGTACCCGAGCAGAACGGAAAGGAATGAAATGGAAATGGAAAGGGAATGGAAATGGAACGGGAATGGAAATGGAACGGGAACGCAATTGAAACGGGAATGGAAATGGAACGGGAACGGAAACGGAACGAGAACGGAAATGGAACGGGAACGGAAACGGAACGGGAACGGAAATGGAACGGGAATGGTAACGGAACAGGAATGGAAATGGAACGGGAATGGAAAAGGAACGGGAATGGAAATGGATCGGGAATGGAAATGGAACGGGAATGGTAATGGAACGGGAATGGAAATGGAACGGGAATGGAAAAGAAACGGGAATGGAAATGGAACGGGAATGGAAATGGAATGGGAATGGAAATGGAATGGAATGGAATGGAATGGAATGGAATGGAATGTACCGGAGTGGAGTGGAGTGGAGTGGAGTAGAGTGCACTGGAACGGAATGGAATGGAATGGAATGGAACGGAACGGAATGAACCTGAGAAGCACGGAATGGAATGGAATGGAATGGAATGGAATGGAATGGAATGTACCGGAGTGGAGTGGAGTGGAATGGAGTGGACTGGAGTGGTGTGGAGTGGAATGGAATGGAATGGAATGGAATGGAATGGAATGGAATGGAATGGAATGGAATGGAATGGAATGCAATGGAATGCAATGGAATGGAAAGGAATGGAATGGAATGGAATGGAATGGAATGGAATGGAATGGACAACAGTAGAATGGAATGGAACGGAATGGAATGGAATGGAATGGAATGGAATGGAATGGAATGGAATGGAATGGAATTCAATGGAATGGAATGGAATGGAATGGAATTCTATGGAATGGAATGGAGTGGAATCGAATGGAATCGAATGGAATCGAATGGAATGGAATGGAATAGAATGGAATCAACCCGAGTAGAACGGAGCGGAACGCAACGGAACGGAACGGAACGGAACGGGACGGAACCGAACGGAATGGAATGGAATGGAACGGAATTCCATGGAATGGAATGGAATGGAATGGAATTCAATGGAATGGAATGGAATGGAATGGAATGGAATTCGATGGAATGGAATGGAATGGATTGGAATGGAATGGAATAGAATGGAATCAACCCGAGTAGAACGGAACGGAACACAACGGAACGGAACGGAACGCAACGGAACGGAACGGAACGGAACGGAACGGAACGGAATGGAATGGAATGGAACGGAATTCAATGGAATGGAATGGAATGGAATGGAATTCTATGGAATGGAATGGAATGGAATGGAATGGAATGGAATTCCATGGAATGGAATGGAATGGAATGGAATGGAATGGAATTCAATGGAATGGAATGGAGTGGAATGGAATGGAATCGAATGGAATTGAATGGAATCGAATGGAATCAAATGGGATCGAATGGAATGGAATGGAATAGAAAGGAATCAACCCGAGTAGAACGGAATGAAATGGAATGGAATGGAATGGGATGGAATGGAATGGAATGGAATGGAATGGAACGGAATTCAATGGAATGGAATGGAATGGAATGGAATGGAATGGAATGGAATGGAATTCAATGGAATGGAATGGAACGGAATGGAATTCAATGGAATGGAATGGAATGGAATGGAATGGAATGGAATGGAATGGAATGGAATTCCATGGAATGGAATGGAATGGAATGGAATTCCATGGAATGGAATGGAATGGAATGGAATTCCATGGAATGGAATGGAATGGAATGGAATTCCATGGAATGGAATGGAATGGAATGGAATTCAATGGAATGGAATGGATTGGAATGGAATGGAATGGAATGGAATGGAATGGAATGAAATGGAATGGAATGGAATAGAATGGAATCAACCTGAGGAGAACGGAATGGAATGGAATGGAATGGAATGGAATGGAATGGAATGGAATGGAATGGAATGGAATGGAATGGAATGTACCAAAGTAGAACGGAATGGAATGGAATGGAATGGAATGGAATGGAATGGAATGGAATGGAATGGAATGGAATGGAATGGAATGGAATGGAATGCAATGTACCCGAGTAGAACGGAATGGAATGGAATGGAATGGATTGGAATGGAATGGAATGGAATGGAATGGAATGTAACCGAGTAGAACGGAATGGAATGTAATTGAATGGAATGTAACCGGGTTGAACGGAACGGAATGGAATGGAATGGAATGGAATGGAATGGAATGGAATGGAATGGAATGGAATTGAGTGCAATGCAATGCAATGGAATGCAATGGAATGGAAAGGAATGGAATGGAATGGAATGGAATCTACCCGAGTAGAACGGAATGGAATGGAATTGAATGGAATGTAACCGAGTAGAACGGAACGGAATGGAATGGAATGGAATGGAATGGAATGCAATGGAATGGAATGGAATGGAATGGAATGGAATGGAATGGAATGGTATGGAATGGAATGGACACCAGTAGAATGGAATGGAATGGAATGGAATGGAATGGAATGGAATGGAATGGAATGGAATGGAATGGAATGGAATGGAATGGAATGGAATGGAATCTACCCGAGTAGAACGGAATGGAACGGAATGGAATGGAATGGAATGTACAGGAGCAGAACGGAATGGAATGCAATGGAATGGAATGGAATGTACCCGAGCAGAACGGAAAGGAATGAAATGGAAATGGAAAGGGAATGGAAATGGAACGGGAATGGAAATGGAACGGGAACGCAATTGAAACGGGAATGGAAATGGAACGGGAACGGAAACGGAACGAGAACGGAAATGGAACGGGAACGGAAACGGAACGGGAACGGAAATGGAACGGGAATGGTAACGGAACAGGAATGGAAATGGAACGGGAATGGAAAAGGAACGGGAATGGAAATGGATCGGGAAGGGAAATGGAACGGGAATGGTAATGGAACGGGAATGGAAATGGAACGGGAATGGAAAAGAAACGGGAATGGAAATGGAACGGGAATGGAAATGGAATGGGAATGGAAATGGAATGGAATGGAATGGAATGGAATGGAATGGAATGTACCGGAGTGGAGTGGAGTGGAGTGGAGTAGAGTGCACTGGAACGGAATGGAATGGAATGGAATGGAATGGAACGGAACGGAATGTACCTGAGAAGCACGGAATGGAATGGAATGGAATGGAATGGAATGGAATGGAATGTACCGGAGTGGAGTGGAGTGGAATGGAGTGGACTGGAGTGGTGTGGAGTGGAATGGAATGGAATGGAATGGAATGGAATGGAATGGAATGGAATGGAATGGAATGGAATGGAATGGAATGTACACGAGTAGAACGGAATGGAATGGAATGGAATGGATTGGAATGGAATGGAATGGAATGGAATGGAATGGAATGTAACCGAGTAGAACGGAATGGAATGTAATTGAATGGAATGTAACCGAGTTGAACGGAACGAAATGGAATGGAATGGAATGGAATGGAATGGAATGGAATGGAATGGAATGGAATTGAGTGCAATGCAATACAATGGAATGCAATGGAATGGAAAGGAATGGAATGGAATGGAATGGAATCTACCCGAGTAGAACGGAATGGAATGGAATTGAATGGAATGTAATCGAGTAGAACGGAACGGAATGGAATGGAATGGAATGGAATGCAATGGAATGGAATGGAATGGAATGGAATGGAATGGAATGGACACCAGTAGAATGGAATGGAATGGAATGGAATGGAATGGAATGGAATGGAATGGAACCTACCCGAGTAGAACGGAATGGAACGGAATGGAATGGAATGGAATGGACAGGAGCAGAACGGAATGGAATGCAATGGAATGGAATGGAATGTACCCGAGCAGAACGGAATGGAATGAAATGGAAATGGAAAGGGAATGGAAATGGAACGGGAATGGAAATGGAACGGGAACGGAAATGGAACGGGAATGGAAATGGAACGGGAACGGAAATGGAACGGGAATGGTAACGGAACGGGAATGGAAATGGAACGGGAATGGAAATGGAACGGGAATGGAAATGGATCGGGAATGGAAATGGAACGGGAATGGTAATGGAACTGGAATGGAAATGGAACGGGAATGGAAAAGAAACGGGAATGGAAATGGAACGGGAATGGAAATGGAATGGGAATGGAAATGGAATGGAATGGAATGGAATGGAATGGAATGGAATGTACCGGAGTGGAGTGGAGTGGAGTGGAGTGGAGTAGAGTGCACTGGAACGGAATGGAATGGAATGGAATGGAATGGAATGGAACGGAACGGAATGTACCTGAGAAGCACGGAATGGAATGGAATGGAATGGAATGGAATGGAATGGAATGTACCGGAGTGAAGTGGAGTGGAATGGAGTGGAGTGGAGTGGAGTGGAGTGGAATGGAATGGAATGGAATGGAATGGAATGGAATGGAATGGAATGGAATGGACACCAGTAGAATGGAATGGAATGGAATGGAATGGAATGGAATGGAATGGAATGGAATGGAATGGAATTCAATGGAATGGAATGGAATGGAATGGAATTCTATGGAATGGAATGGAATGGAATTCAATGGAATGGAATGGAATGGAATGGAATGGAATGGAATTCTATGGAATGGAATGGAATGGATTGGAATGGAATGGAATGGAATGGAATGGAACGGAACGGAATGTACCTGAGAAGCACGGAATGGAATGGAATGGAATGGAATGGAATGGAATGGAATGTACCGGAGTGGAGTGGAGTGGAATGGAGTGGACTGGAGTGGTGTGGAGTGGAATGGAATGGAATGGAATGGAATGGAATGGAATGGAATGGAATGGACACCAGTAGAATGGAATGGAATGGAATGGAATGGAATGGAATGGAATGGAATGGAATTCAATGGAATGGAATGGAATGGAATGGAATTCTATGGAATGGAATGGAATGGAATTCAATGGAATGGAATGGAATGGAATGGAATGGAATGGAATTCAATGGAATGGAATGGAATGGATTGGAATGGAATGGAATGGAATGGAATGGAATTCAATGGAATGGAATGGAATGGAATGGAATGGAATGGAATGGAATTCAATGGAATGGAATGGAATGGAATGGAATGGAATGGAATGGAATGGAATCGAATGGAATCGAATGGAATCGAATGGAATCGAATGGAATAGAATGCAAACCCGAGTAGAATGGAATGGAATGGAATGGAATGGAATGGAATGGAATGGAATGGAATAGAATGGAATGGAATGGAATGGAATGGAATTCAAATGGAATGGAATGGAATGGAATTCTATGGAATGGAATGGAGTGGAATCGAATGGAATCGAATGGAATCGAATGGAATCGAATGGGATCGAATGGAATGGAATGGAATAGAATGGAATCAACCCGAGTAGAACGGAGCGGAACGCAACGGAACGGAACAGAACGGAACGGAACGGAAAGGAATGGAATGGAATGGAATGGAACGGAATTCAAAGGAATGGAATGGAACAGAATGGAATTCAATGGAATGGAATGGAATGGAATGGAATGGAATTCAATGGAATGGAATGGAATGGAATGGAATGGAATGGAATGGAATGGAATGGAACGGAACGGAATTCTATGGAATAGAATGGAATGGAATTCTATGGAATGGAATGGAATGGAATGGAATGGAATGGAATGGAACGGAATTCAATGGAATGGAATGGAATGGAATGGAATTCAACGGAATGGAATGGAATTCAATGGAATGGAATGGAATGGAATGGAATGGAATGGAATGGAATGGAATGGAATGGAATGGAATTCAATGGAATGGAATGGAATGGAATGGAATTCCATGGAATGGAATGGAATGGAATCGAATGGAATGGAATGGAATGGAATGGAATGGAATGGAATAGAATGGAATCAACCCGAGTAGAACGGAATGGAATGGAATGGAATGTAATGGAATGGAATGGAATGGAATGGAATGGAATGTACCAAAGTAGAACGGAATGGAATGGAATGGAATGGAATGGAATGGAATGGAATGGAATGGAATGGAATTCCATGGAATGGAATGGAATGGAATGGAATTCAATGGAATGGAATGGATTGGAATGGAATGGAATGGAATGGAATGGAATGGAATGAAATGGAATGGAATGGAATAGAATGGAATCAACCTGAGTAGAACGGAATGGAATGGAATGGAATGGAATGGAATGGAATGGAATGGAATGGAATGGAATGGAATGGAATGTACCAAAGTAGAACGGAATGGAATGGAATGGAATGGAATGGAATGGAATGGAATGGAATGGAATGGAATGGAATGTACACGAGTAGAACGGAATGTAATGGAATGGAATGGAATGGAATGGAATTCAATGGAATGGAATGTAACCGAGTAGAACGGAATGGAATGTAATTGAATGGAATGTAACCGAGCTGAACGGAACGGAATGGAATGGAATGGAATGGAATGGAATGGAATGGAATGGAATGGAATGGAATTGAGTGCAATGCAATGCAATGGAATGCAATGGAATGGAAAGGAATGGAATGGAATGGAATGGAATCTACCCGAGTAGAACGGAATGGAATGGAATTGAATGGAATGTAACCGAGTAGAACGGAACGGAATGGAATGGAATGGAATGGAATGGAATGCAATAGAATGGAATGGAATGGAATGGAATGGAATGGAATTGAATGGAATGGACACCAGTAGAATGGAATGGAATGGAATGGAATGGAATGGAATGGAATGGAATGGAATGGAATGGAATCTACCCGAGTAGAACGGAATGGAACGGAATGGAATGGAATGAAATGTACAGGAGCAGAACGGAATGGAATGCAATGGAATGGAATGGAATGTACCCGAGCAGAACGGAAAGGAATGACATGGAAATGGAAAGGGAATGGAAATGGAACGGGAATGGAAATGGAACGGGAACGCAATTGAAACGGGAATGGAAATGGAACGGGAACGGAAACGGAACGAGAACGGAAATGGAACGGGAACGGAAACGGAACGGGAACGGAAATGGAACGGGAATGGTAACGGAACAGCAATGGAAATGGAACGGGAATGGAAAAGGAACGGGAATGGAAATGGATCGGGAATGGAAATGGAACGGGAATGGTAATGGAACGGGAATGGAAATGGAACGGGAATGGAAAAGAAACGGGAATGGAAATGGAACGGGAATGGAAATGGAATGGGAATGGAAATGGAATGGAATGGAATGGAATGGAATGGAATGGAATGGAATGTACCGGAGTGGAGTGGAGTGGAGTGGAGTAGAGTGCACTGGAACGGAATGGAATGGAATGGAATGGAACGGAACGGAATGTACCTGAGAAGCACGGAATGGAATGGAATGGAATGGAATGGAATGGAATGGAATGTACCGGAGTGGAGTGGAGTGGAATGGAGTGGACTGGAGTGGTGTGGAGTGGAATGGAATGGAATGGAATGGAATGGAATGGAATGGAATGGAATGGAATGGAATGCAATGGAATGCAATGGAATGGAAAGGAATGGAATGGAATGGAATGGAATGGAATGGAATGGAATGGAATGGAATGGACAACAGTAGAATGGAATGGAACGGAATGGAATGGAATGGAATGGAATGGAATGGAATGGAATGGAATGGAATTCAATGGAATGGAATGGAATGGAATGGAATTCAATGGAATGGAATGGAATGGAATTCCATGGAATGGAATGGAATGGAATTCCATGGAATGGAATGGAATGGAATGGAATTCTATGGAATGGAATGGAGTGGAATCGAATGGAATCGAATGGAATCGAATGGAATGGAATGGAATAGAATGGAATCAACCCGAGTAGAACGGAGCGGAACGCAACGGAACGGAACGGAACGGAACGGGACGGAACCGAACGGAATGGAATGGAATGGAACGGAATTCCATGGAATGGAATGGAATGGAATGGAATGGAATTCAATGGAATGGAATGGAATGGAATGGAATGGAATTCGATGGAATGGAATGGAATGGATTGGAATGGAATGGAATAGAATGGAATCAACCCGAGTAGAACGGAACGGAACACAACGGAACGGAACGGAACGCAACGGAACGGAACGGAACGGAACGGAACGGAATGGAATGGAATGGAACGGAATTCAATGGAATGGAATGGAATGGAATGGAATTCTATGGAATGGAATGGAATGGAATGGAATGGAATGGAATTCCATGGAATGGAATGGAATGGAATGGAATGGAATGGAATGGAATTCAATGGAATGGAATGGAGTGGAATGGAATAGAATCGAATGGAATTGAATGGAATCGAATGGAATCAAATGGGATCGAATGGAATGGAATGGAATAGAATGGAATCAACCCGAGTAGAACGGAATGAAATGGAATGGAATGGAATGGAATGGAATGGAATTCAATGGAATGGAATGGAACGGAATGGAATTCAATGGAATGGAATGGAATGGAATGGAATGGAATGGAATGGAATGGAATGGAATTCCATGGAATGGAATGGAATGGAATGGAATTCCATGGAATGGAATGGAATGGAATGGAATTCAATGGAATGGAATGGATTGGAATGGAATGGAATGGAATGGAATGGAATGGAATGAAATGGAATGGAATGGAATAGAATGGAATCAACCTGAGTAGAACGGAATGGAATGGAATGGAATGGAATGGAATGGAATGGAATGGAATGGAATGGAATGGAATGGAATGTACCAAAGTAGAACGGAATGGAATGGAATGGAATGGAATGGAATGGAATGGAATGGAATGGAATGGAATGGAATGGAATGGAATGGAATGGAATGTAACCGAGTAGAACGGAATGTAATGGAATGGAATGGATTGGAATGGAATGGAATGGAATGGAATGGAATGTAACCGAGTAGAACGGAATGGAATGTAATTGAATGGAATGTAACCGAGTTGAACGGAACGGAATGGAATGGAATGGAATGGAATGGAATGGAATGGAATGGAATGGAATTGAGTGCAATGCAATGCAATGGAATGCAATGGAATGGAAAGGAATGGAATGGAATGGAATGGAATCTACCCGAGTAGAACGGAATGGAATGGAATTGAATGGAATGTAATCGAGTAGAACGGAACGGAATGGAATGGAATGGAATGGAATGCAATGGAATGGAATGGAATGGAATGGAATGGAATGGAATGGAATGCAATGGACACCAGTAGAATGGAATGGAATGGAATGGAATGGAATGGAATGGAATGGAATCTACCCGAGTAGAACGGAATGGAACGGAATCAATGGAATGGAATGGACAGGAGCAGAACGGAATGGAATGCAATGGAATGGAATGGAATGTACCCGAGCAGAACGGAATGGAATGAAATGGAAATGGAAAGGGAATGGAAATGGAACGGGAATGGAAATGGAACGGGAACGGAAATGGAACGGGAATGGAAATGGAACGGGAACGGAAACGGAACGAGAACGGAAATGGAACGGGAACGGAAACGGAACGGGAACGGAAATGGAACGGGAATGGTAACGGAACGGGAATGGAAATGGAACGGGAATGGAAATGGAACGGGAATGGAAATGGATCGCGAATGGAAAAGAACCGGAATGGTAATGGAACTGGAATGGAAATGGAACGGGAATGGAAAAGAAACGGGAATGGAAATGGAACGGGAATGGAAATGGAATGGGAATGGAAATGGAATGGAATGGAATGGAATGGAATGGAATGGAATGTACCGGAGTGGAGTGGAGTGGAGTGGAGTGGAGTAGAGTGCACTGGAACGGAATGGAATGGAATGGAATGGAATGGAATGGAACGGAACGGAATGTACCTGAGAAGCACGGAATGGAATGGAATGGAATGGAATGGAATGGAATGTACCGGAGTGGAGTGGAGTGGAATGGAGTGGAGTGGAGTGGAGTGGAGTGGAATGGAATGGAATGGAATGGAACGGAATGCAATGGAATGCAATGGAATGGAAAGGAATGGAATGGAATGGAATGGAATGGAATGGAATGGACACCAGTAGAATGGAATGGAATGGAATGGAATGGAATGGAATGGAATGGAATGGAATGGAATTCAATGGAATGGAATGGAATGGAATGGAATTCCATGGAATGGAATGGAATGGAATCGAATGGAATGGAATGGAATGGAATGGAATGGAATGGAATAGAATGGAATCAACCCGAGTAGAACGGAATGGAATGGAATGGAATGTAATGGAATGGAATGGAATGGAATGGAATGGAATGGAATGTACCAAAGTAGAACGGAATGGAATGGAATGGAATGGAATGGAATGGAATGGAATGGAATGGAATGCAATGTACCCGAGTAGAACGGAATGGAATGGAATGGAATGGATTGGAATGGAATGGAATGGAATGGAATGGAATGTAACCGAGTAGAACGGAATGGAATGTAATTGAATGGAATGTAACCGGGTTGAACGGAACGGAATGGAATGGAATGGAATGGAATGGAATGGAATGGAATGGAATGGAATTGAGTGCAATGCAATGCAATGGAATGCAATGGAATGGAAAGGAATGGAATGGAATGGAATGGAATCTACCCGAGTAGAACGGAACGGAATGGAATTGAATGGAATGTAACCGAGTAGAACGGAACGGAATGGAATGGAATGGAATGGAATGGAATGCAATAGAATGGAATGGAATGGAATGGAATGGAATGGAATGGAATGGAATGGAATGGACACCAGTAGAATGGAATGGAATGGAATGGAATGGAATGGAATGGAATGGAATGGAATGGAATGGAATGGAATCTACCCGAGTAGAACGGAATGGAACGGAATGGAATGGAATGAAATGTACAGGAGCAGAACGGAATGGAATGCAATGGAATGGAATGGAATGTACCCGAGCAGAACGGAAAGGAATGAAATGGAAATGGAAAGGGAATGGAAATGGAACGGGAATGGAAATGGAACGGGAACGCAATTGAAACGGGAATGGAAATGGAACGGGAACGGAAACGGAACGAGAACGGAAATGGAACGGGAACGGAAACGGAACGGGAACGGAAATGGAACGGGAATGGTAACGGAACAGGAATGGAAATGGAACGGGAATGGAAAAGGAACGGGAATGGAAATGGATCGGGAATGGAAATGGAACGGGAATGGTAATGGAACGGGAATGGAAATGGAACGGGAATGGAAAAGAAACGGGAATGGAAATGGAACGGGAATGGAAATGGAATGGGAATGGAAATGGAATGGAATGGAATGGAATGGAATGGAATGGAATGTACCGGAGTGGAGTGGAGTGGAGTGGAGTAGAGTGCACTGGAACGGAATGGAATGGAATGGAATGGAACGGAACGGAATGAACCTGAGAAGCACGGAATGGAATGGAATGGAATGGAATGGAATGGAATGGAATGTACCGGAGTGGAGTGGAGTGGAATGGAGTGGACTGGAGTGGTGTGGAGTGGAATGGAATGGAATGGAATGGAATGGAATGGAATGGAATGGAATGGAATGGAATGGAATGGAATGCAATGGAATGCAATGGAATGGAAAGGAATGGAATGGAATGGAATGGAATGGAATGGAATGGAATGGACAACAGTAGAATGGAATGGAACGGAATGGAATGGAATGGAATGGAATGGAATGGAATGGAATGGAATGGAATGGAATTCAATGGAATGGAATGGAATGGAATGGAATTCTATGGAATGGAATGGAGTGGAATCGAATGGAATCGAATGGAATCGAATGGAATGGAATGGAATAGAATGGAATCAACCCGAGTAGAACGGAGCGGAACGCAACGGAACGGAACGGAACGGAACGGGACGGAACCGAACGGAATGGAATGGAATGGAACGGAATTCCATGGAATGGAATGGAATGGAATGGAATTCAATGGAATGGAATGGAATGGAATGGAATGGAATTCGATGGAATGGAATGGAATGGATTGGAATGGAATGGAATAGAATGGAATCAACCCGAGTAGAACGGAACGGAACACAACGGAACGGAACGGAACGCAACGGAACGGAACCGAACGGAACGGAACGGAACGGAATGGAATGGAATGGAACGGAATTCAATGGAATGGAATGGAATGGAATGGAATTCTATGGAATGGAATGGAATGGAATGGAATGGAATGGAATTCCATGGAATGGAATGGAATGGAATGGAATGGAATGGAATTCAATGGAATGGAATGGAGTGGAATGGAATGGAATCGAATGGAATTGAATGGAATCGAATGGAATCAAATGGGATCGAATGGAATGGAATGGAATAGAAAGGAATCAACCCGAGTAGAACGGAATGAAATGGAATGGAATGGAATGGGATGGAATGGAATGGAATGGAATGGAATGGAACGGAATTCAATGGAATGGAATGGAATGGAATGGAATGGAATGGAATGGAATGGAATTCAATGGAATGGAATGGAACGGAATGGAATTCAATGGAATGGAATGGAATGGAATGGAATGGAATGGAATGGAATGGAATGGAATTCCATGGAATGGAATGGAATGGAATGGAATTCCATGGAATGGAATGGAATGGAATGGAATGGAATGGAATGGAATGGAATGGAATGTACCAAAGTAGAACGGAATGGAATGGAATGGAATGGAATGGAATGGAATGGAATGGAATGGAATGGAATGGAATGGAATGGAATGGAATGTAACCGAGTAGAACGGAATGTAATGGAATGGAATGGATTGGAATGGAATGGAATGGAATGGAATGGAATGTAACCGAGTAGAACGGAATGGAATGTAATTGAATGGAATGTAACCGAGTTGAACGGAACGGAATGGAATGGAATGGAATGGAATGGAATGGAATGGAATGGAATGGAATGGAATTGAGTGCAATGCAATGCAATGGAATGCAATGGAATGGAAAGGAATGGAATGGAATGGAATGGAATCTACCCGAGTAGAACGGAATGGAATGGAATTGAATGGAATGTAATCGAGTAGAACGGAACGGAATGGAATGGAATGGAATGGAATGCAATGGAATGGAATGGAATGGAATGGAATGGAATGGAATGGACACCAGTAGAATGGAATGGAATGGAATGGAATGGAATGGAATGGAATGGAATCTACCCGAGTAGAACGGAATGGAACGGAATGGAATGGAATGGAATGGACAGGAGCAGAACGGAATGGAATGCAATGGAATGGAATGGAATGTACCCGAGCAGAACGGAATGGAATGAAATGGAAATGGAAAGGGAATGGAAATGGAACGGGAATGGAAATGGAACGGGAACGGAAATGGAACGGGAATGGAAATGGAACGGGAACGGAAACGGAACGAGAACGGAAATGGAACGGGAACGGAAACGGAACGGGAACGGAAATGGAACGGGAATGGTAACGGAACGGGAATGGAAATGGAACGGGAATGGAAATGGAACGGGAATGGAAATGGATCGGGAATGGAAATGGAACGGGAATGGTAATGGAACTGGAATGGAAATGGAACGGGAATGGAAAAGAAACGGGAATGGAAATGGAACGGGAATGGAAATGGAATGGGAATGGAAATGGAATGGAATGGAATGGAATGGAATGGAATGGAATGTACCGGAGTGGAGTGGAGTGGAGTGGAGTGGAGTAGAGTGCACTGGAACGGAATGGAATGGAATGGAATGGAATGGAATGGAACGGAACGGAATGTACCTGAGAAGCACGGAATGGAATGGAATGGAATGGAATGGAATGGAATGTACCGGAGTGGAGTGGAGTGGAATGGAGTGGAGTGGAGTGGAGTGGAGTGGAATGGAATGGAATGGAATGGAACGGAATGCAATGGAATGCAATGGAATGGAAAGGAATGGAATGGAATGGAATGGAATGGAATGGAATGGAATGGAATGGAATTCCATGGAATGGAATGGAATGGAATGGAATGGAATGGAATGGAATTCAATGGAATGGAATGGAATGGAATGGAATTCAATGGAATGGAATGGAATGGAATGGAATTCCATGGAATGGAATGGAATGGAATCGAATGGAATGGAATGGAATGGAATGGAATGGAATGGAATGGAATAGAATGGAATCAACCCGAGTAGAACGGAATGGAATGGAATGGAATGTAATGGAATGGAATGGAATGGAATGGAATGGAATGTACCAAAGTAGAACGGAATGGAATGGAATGGAATGGAATGGAATGGAATGGAATGGAATGGAATGGAATGGAATGGAATGCAATGTACCCGAGTAGAACGGAATGGAATGGAATGGAATGGATTGGAATGGAATGGAATGGAATGGAATGGAATGTAACCGAGTAGAACGGAATGGAATGTAATTTAATGGAATGTAACCGGGTTGAACGGAACGGAATGGAATGGAATGGAATGGAATGGAATGGAATGGAATGGAATGGAATGGAATTGAGTGCAATGCAATGCAATGGAATGCAATGGAATGGAAAGGAATGGAATGGAATGGAATGGAATCTACCCGAGTAGAACGGAATGGAATGGAATTGAATGGAATGTAACCGAGTAGAACGGAACGGAATGGAATGGAATGGAATGGAATGGAATGCAATGGAATGGAATGGAATGGAATGGAATGGAATGGAATGGAATGGTATGGAATGGAATGGACACCAGTAGAATGGAATGGAATGGAATGGAATGGAATGGAATGGAATGGAATGGAATGGAATGGAATGGAATGGAATGGAATGGAATGGAATGGAATGGAATCTACCCGAGTAGAACGGAATGGAACGGAATGGAATGGAATGGAATGTACAGGAGCAGAACGGAATGGAATGCAATGGAATGGAATGGAATGTACCCGAGCAGAACGGAAAGGAATGAAATGGAAATGGAAAGGGAATGGAAATGGAACGGGAATGGAAATGGAACGGGAACGCAATTGAAACGGGAATGGAAATGGAACGGGAACGGAAACGGAACGAGAACGGAAATGGAACGGGAACGGAAACGGAACGGGAACGGAAATGGAACGGGAATGGTAACGGAACAGGAATGGAAATGGAACGGGAATGGAAAAGGAACGGGAATGGAAATGGATCGGGAAGGGAAATGGAACGGGAATGGTAATGGAACGGGAATGGAAATGGAACGGGAATGGAAAAGAAACGGGAATGGAAATGGAACGGGAATGGAAATGGAATGGGAATGGAAATGGAATGGAATGGAATGGAATGGAATGGAATGGAATGTACCGGAGTGGAGTGGAGTGGAGTGGAGTAGAGTGCACTGGAACGGAATGGAATGGAATGGAATGGAATGGAACGGAACGGAATGTACCTGAGAAGCACGGAATGGAATGGAATGGAATGGAATGGAATGGAATGGAATGTACCGGAGTGGAGTGGAGTGGAATGGAGTGGACTGGAGTGGTGTGGAGTGGAATGGAATGGAATGGAATGGAATGGAATGGAATGGAATGGAATGGAATGGAATGGAATGGAATGGAATGTACACGAGTAGAACGGAATGGAATGGAATGGAATGGATTGGAATGGAATGGAATGGAATGGAATGGAATGGAATGTAACCGAGTAGAACGGAATGGAATGTAATTGAATGGAATGTAACCGAGTTGAACGGAACGAAATGGAATGGAATGGAATGGAATGGAATGGAATGGAATGGAATGGAATGGAATGGAATTGAGTGCAATGCAATACAATGGAATGCAATGGAATGGAAAGGAATGGAATGGAATGGAATGGAATCTACCCGAGTAGAACGGAATGGAATGGAATTGAATGGAATGTAATCGAGTAGAACGGAACGGAATGGAAAGGAATGGAATGGAATGCAATGGAATGGAATGGAATGGAATGGAATGGAATGGAATGGACACCAGTAGAATGGAATGGAATGGAATGGAATGGAATGGAATGGAATGGAATGGAACCTACCCGAGTAGAACGGAATGGAACGGAATGGAATGGAATGGAATGGACAGGAGCAGAACGGAATGGAATGCAATGGAATGGAATGGAATGTACCCGAGCAGAACGGAATGGAATGAAATGGAAATGGAAAGGGAATGGAAATGGAACGGGAATGGAAATGGTACGGGAACGGAAATGGAACGGGAATGGAAATGGAACGGGAACGGAAACGGAACGAGAACGGAAATGGAACGGGAACGGAAACGGAACGGGAACGGAAATGGAACGGGAATGGTAACGGAACGGGAATGGAAATGGAACGGGAATGGAAATGGAACGGGAATGGAAATGGATCGGGAATGGAAATGGAACGGGAATGGTAATGGAACTGGAATGGAAATGGAACGGGAATGGAAAAGAAACGGGAATGGAAATGGAACGGGAATGGAAATGGAATGGGAATGGAAATGGAATGGAATGGAATGGAATGGAATGGAATGGAATGTACCGGAGTGGAGTGGAGTGGAGTGGAGTGGAGTAGAGTGCACTGGAACGGAATGGAATGGAATGGAATGGAATGGAATGGAACGGAACGGAATGTACCTGAGAAGCACGGAATGGAATGGAATGGAATGGAATGGAATGGAATGGAATGTACCGGAGTGAAGTGGAGTGGAATGGAGTGGAGTGGAGTGGAGTGGAGTGGAATGGAATGGAATGGAATGGAATGGAATGGAATGGAATGGAATGGAATGGACACCAGTAGAATGGAATGGAATGGAATGGAATGGAATGGAATGGAATGGAATGGAATGGAATGGAATTCAATGGAATGGAATGGAATGGAATGGAATTCTATGGAATGGAATGGAATGGAATTCAATGGAATGGAATGGAATGGAATGGAATGGAATGGAATTCTATGGAATGGAATGGAATGGATTGGAATGGAATGGAATGGAATGGAATGGAACGGAACGGAATGTACCTGAGAAGCACGGAATGGAATGGAATGGAATGGAATGGAATGGAATGGAATGTACCGGAGTGGAGTGGAGTGGAATGGAGTGGACTGGAGTGGTGTGGAGTGGAATGGAATGGAATGGAATGGAATGGAATGGAATGGAATGGAATGGACACCAGTAGAATGGAATGGAATGGAATGGAATGGAATGGAATGGAATGGAATGGAATTCAATGGAATGGAATGGAATGGAATGGAATTCTATGGAATGGAATGGAATGGAATTCAATGGAATGGAATGGAATGGAATGGAATGGAATGGAATTCAATGGAATGGAATGGAATGGATTGGAATGGAATGGAATGGAATGGAATGGAATTCAATGGAATGGAATGGAATGGAATGGAATGGAATGGAATGGAATTCAATGGAATGGAATGGAATGGAATGGAATGGAATGGAATGGAATGGAATCGAATGGAATCGAATGGAATCGAATGGAATCGAATGGAATAGAATGCAAACCCGAGTAGAATGGAATGGAATGGAATGGAATGGAATGGAATGGAATGGAATGGAATGGAATAGAATGGAATGGAATGGAATGGAATGGAATTCAAATGGAATGGAATGGAATGGAATTCTATGGAATGGAATGGAGTGGAATCGAATGGAATCGAATGGAATCGAATGGAATCGAATGGGATCGAATGGAATGGAATGGAATAGAATGGAATCAACCCGAGTAGAACGGAGCGGAACGCAACGGAACGGAACAGAACGGAACGGAACGGAAAGGAATGGAATGGAATGGAATGGAACGGAATTCAAAGGAATGGAATGGAACAGAATGGAATTCAATGGAATGGAATGGAATGGAATGGAATGGAATTCAATGGAATGGAATGGAATGGAATGGAATGGAATGGAATGGAATGGAATGGAACGGAACGGAATTCTATGGAATAGAATGGAATGGAATTCTATGGAATGGAATGGAATGGAATGGAATGGAATGGAATGGAACGGAATTCAATGGAATGGAATGGAATGGAATGGAATTCAACGGAATGGAATGGAATTCAATGGAATGGAATGGAATGGAATGGAATGGAATGGAATGGAATGGAATGGAATGGAATGGAATTCAATGGAATGGAATGGAATGGAATGGAATTCCATGGAATGGAATGGAATGGAATCGAATGGAATGGAATGGAATGGAATGGAATGGAATGGAATAGAATGGAATCAACCCGAGTAGAACGGAATGGAATGGAATGGAATGTAATGGAATGGAATGGAATGGAATGGAATGGAATGTACCAAAGTAGAACGGAATGGAATGGAATGGAATGGAATGGAATGGAATGGAATGGAATGGAATGGAATGGAATTCCATGGAATGGAATGGAATGGAATGGAATTCAATGGAATGGAATGGATTGGAATGGAATGGAATGGAATGGAATGGAATGGAATGAAATGGAATGGAATGGAATAGAATGGAATCAACCTGAGTAGAACGGAATGGAATGGAATGGAATGGAATGGAATGGAATGGAATGGAATGGAATGGAATGGAATGGAATGGAATGTACCAAAGTAGAACGGAATGGAATGGAATGGAATGGAATGGAATGGAATGGAATGGAATGGAATGGAATGTACACGAGTAGAACGGAATGTAATGGAATGGAATGGAATGGAATGGAATTCAATGGAATGGAATGTAACCGAGTAGAACGGAATGGAATGTAATTGAATGGAATGTAACCGAGCTGAACGGAACGGAATGGAATGGAATGGAATGGAATGGAATGGAATGGAATGGAATGGAATGGAATTGAGTGCAATGCAATGCAATGGAATGCAATGGAATGGAAAGGAATGGAATGGAATGGAATGGAATCTACCCGAGTAGAACGGAATGGAATGGAATTGAATGGAATGTAACCGAGTAGAACGGAACGGAATGGAATGGAATGGAATGGAATGGAATGCAATAGAATGGAATGGAATGGAATGGAATGGAATGGAATTGAATGGAATGGACACCAGTAGAATGGAATGGAATGGAATGGAATGGAATGGAATGGAATGGAATGGAATGGAATGGAATGGAATCTACCCGAGTAGAACGGAATGGAACGGAATGGAATGGAATGAAATGTACAGGAGCAGAACGGAATGGAATGCAATGGAATGGAATGGAATGTACCCGAGCAGAACGGAAAGGAATGAAATGGAAATGGAAAGGGAATGGAAATGGAACGGGAATGGAAATGGAACGGGAACGCAATTGAAACGGGAATGGAAATGGAACGGGAACGGAAACGGAACGAGAACGGAAATGGAACGGGAACGGAAACGGAACGGGAACGGAAATGGAACGGGAATGGTAACGGAACAGCAATGGAAATGGAACGGGAATGGAAAAGGAACGGGAATGGAAATGGATCGGGAATGGAAATGGAACGGGAATGGTAATGGAACGGGAATGGAAATGGAACGGGAATGGAAAAGAAACGGGAATGGAAATGGAACGGGAATGGAAATGGAATGGGAATGGAAATGGAATGGAATGGAATGGAATGGAATGGAATGGAATGTACCGGAGTGGAGTGGAGTGGAGTGGAGTAGAGTGCACTGGAACGGAATGGAATGGAATGGAATGGAACGGAACGGAATGTACCTGAGAAGCACGGAATGGAATGGAATGGAATGGAATGGAATGGAATGGAATGTACCGGAGTGGAGTGGAGTGGAATGGAGTGGACTGGAGTGGTGTGGAGTGGAATGGAATGGAATGGAATGGAATGGAATGGAATGGAATGGAATGGAATGGAATGCAATGGAATGCAATGGAATGGAAAGGAATGGAATGGAATGGAATGGAATGGAATGGAATGGAATGGAATGGACAACAGTAGAATGGAATGGAACGGAATGGAATGGAATGGAATGGAATGGAATGGAATGGAATGGAATGGAATTCAATGGAATGGAATGGAATGGAATGGAATTCAATGGAATGGAATGGAATGGAATTCCATGGAATGGAATGGAATGGAATTCCATGGAATGGAATGGAATGGAATGGAATTCTATGGAATGGAATGGAGTGGAATCGAATGGAATCGAATGGAATCGAATGGAATGGAATGGAATAGAATGGAATCAACCCGAGTAGAACGGAGCGGAACGCAACGGAACGGAACGGAACGGAACGGGACGGAACCGAACGGAATGGAATGGAATGGAACGGAATTCCATGGAATGGAATGGAATGGAATGGAATGGAATTCAATGGAATGGAATGGAATGGAATGGAATGGAATTCGATGGAATGGAATGGAATGGATTGGAATGGAATGGAATAGAATGGAATCAACCCGAGTAGAACGGAACGGAACACAACGGAACGGAACGGAACGCAACGGAACGGAACGGAACGGAACGGAACGGAATGGAATGGAATGGAACGGAATTCAATGGAATGGAATGGAATGGAATGGAATTCTATGGAATGGAATGGAATGGAATGGAATGGAATGGAATTCCATGGAATGGAATGGAATGGAATGGAATGGAATGGAATGGAATTCAATGGAATGGAATGGAGTGGAATGGAATAGAATCGAATGGAATTGAATGGAATCGAATGGAATCAAATGGGATCGAATGGAATGGAATGGAATAGAATGGAATCAACCCGAGTAGAACGGAATGAAATGGAATGGAATGGAATGGAATGGAATGGAATTCAATGGAATGGAATGGAACGGAATGGAATTCAATGGAATGGAATGGAATGGAATGGAATGGAATGGAATGGAATGGAATGGAATTCCATGGAATGGAATGGAATGGAATGGAATTCCATGGAATGGAATGGAATGGAATGGAATTCAATGGAATGGAATGGATTGGAATGGAATGGAATGGAATGGAATGGAATGGAATGAAATGGAATGGAATGGAATAGAATGGAATCAACCTGAGTAGAACGGAATGGAATGGAATGGAATGGAATGGAATGGAATGGAATGGAATGGAATGGAATGGAATGGAATGGAATGTACCAAAGTAGAACGGAATGGAATGGAATGGAATGGAATGGAATGGAATGGAATGGAATGGAATGGAATGGAATGGAATGGAATGTAACCGAGTAGAACGGAATGTAATGGAATGGAATGGATTGGAATGGAATGGAATGGAATGGAATGGAGTGTAACCGAGTAGAACGGAATGGAATGTAATTGAATGGAATGTAACCGAGTTGAACGGAACGGAATGGAATGGAATGGAATGGAATGGAATGGAATGGAATGGAATGGAATGGAATTGAGTGCAATGCAATGCAATGGAATGCAATGGAATGGAAAGGAATGGAATGGAATGGAATGGAATCTACCCGAGTAGAACGGAATGGAATGGAATTGAATGGAATGTAATCGAGTAGAACGGAACGGAATGGAATGGAATGGAATGGAATGCAATGGAATGGAATGGAATGGAATGGAATGGAATGGAATGGAATGCAATGGACACCAGTAGAATGGAATGGAATGGAATGGAATGGAATGGAATGGAATGGAATCTACCCGAGTAGAACGGAATGGAACGGAATCAATGGAATGGAATGGACAGGAGCAGAACGGAATGGAATGCAATGGAATGGAATGGAATGTACCCGAGCAGAACGGAATGGAATGAAATGGAAATGGAAAGGGAATGGAAATGGAACGGGAATGGAAATGGAACGGGAACGTAAATGGAACGGGAATGGAAATGGAACGGGAACGGAAACGGAACGAGAACGGAAATGGAACGGGAACGGAAACGGAACGGGAACGGAAATGGAACGGGAATGGTAACGGAACGGGAATGGAAATGGAACGGGAATGGAAATGGAACGGGAATGGAAATGGATCGCGAATGGAAAAGAACCGGAATGGTAATGGAACTGGAATGGAAATGGAACGGGAATGGAAAAGAAACGGGAATGGAAATGGAACGGGAATGGAAATGGAATGGGAATGGAAATGGAATGGAATGGAATGGAATGGAATGGAATGGAATGTACCGGAGTGGAGTGGAGTGGAGTGGAGTGGAGTAGAGTGCACTGGAACGGAATGGAATGGAATGGAATGGAATGGAATGGAACGGAACGGAATGTACCTGAGAAGCACGGAATGGAATGGAATGGAATGGAATGGAATGGAATGTACCGGAGTGGAGTGGAGTGGAATGGAGTGGAGTGGAGTGGAGTGGAGTGGAATGGAATGGAATGGAATGGAACGGAATGCAATGGAATGCAATGGAAAGGAAAGGAATGGAATGGAATGGAATTGAATGGAATGGAATGGACACCAGTAGAATGGAATGGAATGGAATGGAATGGAATGGAATGGAATGGAATGGAATTCAATGGAATGGAATGGAATGGAATGGAATTCCATGGAATGGAATGGAATGGAATCGAATGGAATGGAATGGAATGGAATGGAATGGAATGGAATAGAATGGAATCAACCCGAGTAGAACGGAATGGAATGGAATGGAATGTAATGGAATGGAATGGAATGGAATGGAATGGAATGGAATGTACCAAAGTAGAACGGAATGGAATGGAATGGAATGGAATGGAATGGAATGGAATGGAATGGAATGGAATGCAATGTACCCGAGTAGAACGGAATGGAATGGAATGGAATGGATTGGAATGGAATGGAATGGAATGGAATGGAATGTAACCGAGTAGAACGGAATGGAATGTAATTGAATGGAATGTAACCGGGTTGAACGGAACGGAATGGAATGGAATGGAATGGAATGGAATGGAATGGAATGGAATGGAATTGAGTGCAATGCAATGCAATGGAATGCAATGGAATGGAAAGGAATGGAATGGAATGGAATGGAATCTACCCGAGTAGAACGGAATGGAATGGAATTGAATGGAATGTAACCGAGTAGAACGGAACGGAATGGAATGGAATGGAATGGAATGGAATGCAATAGAATGGAATGGAATGGAATGGAATGGAATGGAATGGAATGGAATGGAATGGACACCAGTAGAATGGAATGGAATGGAATGGAATGGAATGGAATGGAATGGAATGGAATGGAATGGAATGGAATCTACCCGAGTAGAACGGAATGGAACGGAATGGAATGGAATGAAATGTACAGGAGCAGAACGGAATGGAATGCAATGGAATGGAATGGAATGTACCCGAGCAGAACGGAAAGGAATGAAATGGAAATGGAAAGGGAATGGAAATGGAACGGGAATGGAAATGGAACGGGAACGCAATTGAAACGGGAATGGAAATGGAACGGGAACGGAAACGGAACGAGAACGGAAATGGAACGGGAACGGAAACGGAACGGGAACGGAAATGGAACGGGAATGGTAACGGAACAGGAATGGAAATGGAACGGGAATGGAAAAGGAACGGGAATGGAAATGGATCGGGAATGGAAATGGAACGGGAATGGTAATGGAACGGGAATGGAAATGGAACGGGAATGGAAAAGAAACGGGAATGGAAATGGAACGGGAATGGAAATGGAATGGGAATGGAAATGGAATGGAATGGAATGGAATGGAATGGAATGGAATGTACCGGAGTGGAGTGGAGTGGAGTGGAGTAGAGTGCACTGGAACGGAATGGAATGGAATGGAATGGAACGGAACGGAATGAACCTGAGAAGCACGGAATGGAATGGAATGGAATGGAATGGAATGGAATGGAATGTACCGGAGTGGAGTGGAGTGGAATGGAGTGGACTGGAGTGGTGTGGAGTGGAATGGAATGGAATGGAATGGAATGGAATGGAATGGAATGGAATGGAATGGAATGGAATGGAATGCAATGGAATGCAATGGAATGGAAAGGAATGGAATGGAATGGAATGGAATGGAATGGAATGGAATGGACAACAGTAGAATGGAATGGAACGGAATGGAATGGAATGGAATGGAATGGAATGGAATGGAATGGAATGGAATGGAATTCAATGGAATGGAATGGAATGGAATGGAATTCTATGGAATGGAATGGAGTGGAATCGAATGGAATCGAATGGAATCGAATGGAATGGAATGGAATAGAATGGAATCAACCCGAGTAGAACGGAGCGGAACGCAACGGAACGGAACGGAACGGAACGGGACGGAACCGAACGGAATGGAATGGAATGGAACGGAATTCCATGGAATGGAATGGAATGGAATGGAATTCAATGGAATGGAATGGAATGGAATGGAATGGAATTCGATGGAATGGAATGGAATGGATTGGAATGGAATGGAATAGAATGGAATCAACCCGAGTAGAACGGAACGGAACACAACGGAACGGAACGGAACGCAACGGAACGGAACGGAACGGAACGGAACGGAACGGAATGGAATGGAATGGAACGGAATTCAATGGAATGGAATGGAATGGAATGGAATTCTATGGAATGGAATGGAATGGAATGGAATGGAATGGAATTCCATGGAATGGAATGGAATGGAATGGAATGGAATGGAATTCAATGGAATGGAATGGAGTGGAATGGAATGGAATCGAATGGAATTGAATGGAATCGAATGGAATCAAATGGGATCGAATGGAATGGAATGGAATAGAAAGGAATCAACCCGAGTAGAACGGAATGAAATGGAATGGAATGGAATGGGATGGAATGGAATGGAATGGAATGGAATGGAACGGAATTCAATGGAATGGAATGGAATGGAATGGAATGGAATGGAATGGAATGGAATTCAATGGAATGGAATGGAACGGAATGGAATTCAATGGAATGGAATGGAATGGAATGGAATGGAATGGAATGGAATGGAATGGAATTCCATGGAATGGAATGGAATGGAATGGAATTCCATGGAATGGAATGGAATGGAATGGAATTCAATGGAATGGAATGGATTGGAATGGAATGGAATGGAATGGAATGGAATGGAATGAAATGGAATGGAATGGAATAGAATGGAATCAACCTGAGGAGAACGGAATGGAATGGAATGGAATGGAATGGAATGGAATGGAATGGAATGGAATGGAATGGAATGGAATGTACCAAAGTAGAACGGAATGGAATGGAATGGAATGGAATGGAATGGAATGGAATGGAATGGAATGGAATGTACCGGAGTGGAGTGGAGTGGAGTGGAGTGGAGTAGAGTGCACTGGAACGGAATGGAATGGAATGGAATGGAATGGAATGGAACGGAACGGAATGTACCTGAGAAGCACGGAATGGAATGGAATGGAATGGAATGGAATGGAATGTACCGGAGTGGAGTGGAGTGGAATGGAGTGGAGTGGAGTGGAGTGGAGTGGAATGGAATGGAATGGAATGGAACGGAATGCAATGGAATGCAATGGAATGGAAAGGAATGGAATGGAATGGAATGGAATGGAATGGAATGGAATGGAATGGAATGGACACCAGTAGAATGGAATGGAATGGAATGGAATGGAATGGAATGGAATGGAATGGAATTCAATGGAATGGAATGGAATGGAATGGAATGGAATGGAATGGAATGGAATGGAATTCAATGGAATGGAATGGAATGGAATGGAATTCCATGGAATGGAATGGAATGGAATCGAATGGAATGGAATGGAATGGAATGGAATGGAATGGAATAGAATGGAATCAACCCGAGTAGAACGGAATGGAATGGAATGGAATGGAATGGAATGGAATGGAATGGAATGGAATGGAATGGAATGCAATGTACCCGAGTAGAACGGAATGGAATGGAATGGAATGGATTGGAATGGAATGGAATGGAATGGAATGGAATGTAACCGAGTAGAACGGAATGGAATGTAATTGAATGGAATGTAACCGGGTTGAACGGAACGGAATGGAATGGAATGGAATGGAATGGAATGGAATGGAATGGAATGGAATTGAGTGCAATGCAATGCAATGGAATGCAATGGAATGGAAAGGAATGGAATGGAATGGAATGGAATCTACCCGAGTAGAACGGAATGGAATGGAATTGAATGGAATGTAACCGAGTAGAACGGAACGGAATGGAATGGAATGGAATGGAATGGAATGCAATAGAATGGAATGGAATGGAATGGAATGGAATGGAATGGAATGGAATGGAATGGACACCAGTAGAATGGAATGGAATGGAATGGAATGGAATGGAATGGAATGGAATGGAATCTACCCGAGTAGAACGGAATGGAACGGAATGGAATGGAATGAAATGTACAGGAGCAGAACGGAATGGAATGCAATGGAATGGAATGGAATGTACCCGAGCAGAACGGAAAGGAATGAAATGGAAGTGGAAAGGGAATGGAAATGGAACGGGAATGGAAATGGAACGGGAACGCAATTGAAACGGGAATGGAAATGGAACGGGAACGGAAACGGAACGAGAACGGAAATGGAACGGGAACGGAAACGGAACGGGAACGGAAATGGAACGGGAATGGTAACGGAACAGGAATGGAAATGGAACGGGAATGGAAAAGAAACGGGAATGGAAATGGAACGGGAATGGAAATGGAATGGGAATGGAAATGGAATGGAATGGAATGGAATGGAATGGAATGGAATGTACCGGAGTGGAGTGGAGTGGAGTGGAGTAGAGTGCACTGGAACGGAATGGAATGGAATGGAATGGAACGGAACGGAATGTACCTGAGAAGCACGGAATGGAATGGAATGGAATGGAATGGAATGGAATGGAATGTACCGGAGTGGAGTGGAGTGGAATGGAGTGGACTGGAGTGGTGTGGAGTGGAATGGAATGGAATGGAATGGAATGGAATGGAATGGAATGGAATGGAATGGAATGCAATGGAATGCAATGGAATGGAAAGGAATGGAATGGAATGGAATGGAATGGAATGGAATGGAATGGAATAGAATGGACAACAGTAGAATGGAATGGAACGGAATGGAATGGAATGGAATGGAATGGAATGGAATGGAATGGAATGGAATGGAATGGAATGGAATTCAATGGAATGGAATGGAATGGAATGGAATTCAATGGAATGGAATGGAATGGAATTCCATGGAATGGAATGGAATGGAATTCCATGGTATGGAATGGAATGGAATGGAATTCTATGGAATGGAATGGAGTGGAATCGAATGGAATCGAATGGAATCGAATGGAATGGAATGGAATAGAATGGAATCAACCCGAGTAGAACGGAGCGGAACGCAACGGAACGGAACGGAACGGAACGGGACGGAACCGAACGGAATGGAATGGAATGGAACGGAATTCCATGGAATGGAATGGAATGGAATGGAATTCAATGGAATGGAATGGAATGGAATGGAATGGAATTCGATGGAATGGAATGGAATGGATTGGAATGGAATGGAATAGAATGGAATCAACCCGAGTAGAACGGAACGGAACACAACGGAACTGAACGGAACGCAACGGAACGGAACGGAACGGAACGGAACGGAACGGAATGGAATGGAATGGAACGGAATTCAATGGAATGGAATGGAATGGAATGGAATTCTGTGGAATGGAATGGAATGGAATGGAATGGAATTCCATGGAATGGAATGGAATGGAATGGAATTCAATGGAATGGAATGGAGTGGAATGGAATGGAATCGAATGGAATTGAATGGAATCGAATGGAATCAAATGGGATCGAATGGAATGGAATGGAATAGAATGGAATCAACCCGAGTAGAACGGAATGAAATGGAATGGAATGGAATGGGATGGAATGGAATGGAATGGAATGGAATGGAACGGAATTCAATGGAATGGAATGGAATGGAATGGAATGGAATGGAATGGAATGGAATTTAATGGAATGGAATGGAACGGAATGGAATTCAATGGAATGGAATGGAATGGAATGGAATGGAATGGAATGGAATGGAATGGAATTCCATGGAATGGAATGGAATGGAATGGAATTCCATGGAATGGAATGGAATGGAATGGAATGGAATGGAATGGAATGGATTGGAATGGAATGGAATGGAATGGAATGGAATGGAATGGAACGAAATGGAATGGAATGGAATAGAATGGAATCAACCTGAGTAGAACGGAATGGAATGGAATGGAATGGAATGGAATGGAATGGAATGGAATGGAATGGAATGGAATGGAATGGAATGTACCAAAGTAGAACGGAATGGAATGGAATGGAATGGAATGGAATGGAATGGAATGGAATGGAATGGAATGGAATGTACACGAGTAGAACGGAATGTAATGGAATGGAATGGATTGGAATGGAATGGAATGGAATGGAATGGAATGTAACCGAGTAGAACGGAATGGAATGTAATTGAATGGAATGTAACCGAGTTGAACGGAACGGAATGGAATGGAATGGAATGGAATGGAATGGAATGGAATGGAATGGAATTGAGTGCAATGCAATGCAATGGAATGCAATGGAATGGAAAGGAATGGAATGGAATGGAATGGAATCTACCCGAGTAGAACGGAATGGAATGGAATTGAATGGAATGTAATCGAGTAGAACGGAACGGAATGGTATGGAATGGAATGGAATGCAATGCAATGGAATGGAATGGAATGGAATGGAATGGAATGGACACCAGTAGAATGGAATGGAATGGAATGGAATGGAATGGAATGGAATGGAATCTACCCGAGTAGAACGGAATGGAACGGAATGGAATGGAATGGAATGGACAGGAGCAGAACGGAATGGAATGCAATGGAATGGAATGGAATGTACCCGAGCAGAACGGAATGGAATGAAATGGAAATGGAAAGGGAATGGAAATGGAACGGGAATGGAAATGGAACGGGAACGGAAATGGAACGGGAATGGAAATGGAACGGGAACGGAAACGGAACGAGAACGGAAATGGAACGGGAACGGAAACGGAACGGGAACGGAAATGGAACGGGAATGGTAACGGAACGGGAATGGAAATGGAACGGGAATGGAAATGGAACGGGAATGGAAATGGATAGGGAATGGAAATGGAACGGGAATGGTAATGGAACTGGAATGGAAATGGAACGGGAATGGAAAAGAAACGGGAATGGAAATGGAACGGGAATGGAAATGGAATGGGAATGGAAATGGAATGGAATGGAATGGAATGGAATGGAATGGAATGTACCGGAGTGGAGTGGAGTGGAGTGGAGTGGAGTAGAGTGCACTGGAACGGAATGGAATGGAATGGAATGGAATGGAATGGAACGGAACGGAATGTACCTGAGAAGCACGGAATGGAATGGAATGGAATGGAATGGAATGGAATGTACCGGAGTGGAGTGGAGTGGAATGGAGTGGAGTGGAGTGGAGTGGAGTGGAATGGAATGGAATGGAATGGAACGGAATGCAATGGAATGCAATGGAATGGAAAGGAATGGAATGGAATGGAATGGAATAGAATGGAATGGAATGGACACCAGTAGAATGGAATGGAATGGAATGGAATGGAATGGAATGGAATGGAATGGAATGGAATGGAATTCAATGGAATGGAATGGAATGGAATGGAATTCCATGGAATGGAATGGAATGGAATGGAATGGAATGGAATGGAATGGAATGGAATGGAATAGAATGGAATCAACCCGAGTAGAACGGAATGGAATGGAATGGAATGTAATGGAATGGAATGGAATGGAATGGAATGGAATGTACCAATGTAGAACGGAATGGAATGGAATGGAATGGAATGGAATGGAATGGAATGCAATGTACCCGAGTAGAACGGAATGGAATGGAATGGAATGGATTGGAATGGAATGGAATGGAATGGAATGGAATGTAACCGAGTAGAACGGAATGGAATGTAATTGAATGGAATGTAACCGGGTTGAACGGAACGGAATTGAATGGAATGGAATGGAATGGAATGGAATGGAATGGAATGGAATTGAGTGCAATGCAATGCAATGGAATGCAATGGAATGGAAAGGAATGGAATGGAATGGAATGGAATCTACCCGAGTAGAACGGAATGGAATGGAATTGAATGGAATGTAACCGAGTAGAACGGAACGGAATGGAATGGAATGGAATGGAATGGAATGCAATGGAATGGAATGGAATGGAATGGAATGGAATGGAATGGAATGGAATGGAATGGACACCAGTAGAATGGAATGGAATGGAATGGAATGGAATGGAATGGAATGGAATGGAATGGAATGGAATGGAATCTACCCGAGTAGAACGGAATGGAACGGAATGGAATGGAATGGAATGTACAGGAGCAGAACGGAATGGAATGCAATGGAATGGAATGGAATGTACCCGAGCAGAACGGAAAGGAATGAAATGGAAATGGAAAGGGAATGGAAATGGAACGGGAATGGAAATGGAACGGGAACGCAATTGAAACGGGAATGGAAATGGAACGGGAACGGAAACGGAACGAGAACGGAAATGGAACGGGAATGGTAACGGAACAGGAATGGAAATGGAACGGGAATGGAAAAGGAACGGGAATGGAAATGGATCGGGAATGGAAATGGAACGGGAATGGTAATGGAACGGGAATGGAAATGGAACGGGAATGGAAAAGAAACGGGAATGGAAATGGAACGGGAATGGAAATGGAATGGGAATGGAAATGGAATGGAATGGAATGGAATGGAATGGAATGGAATGTACCGGAGTGGAGTGGAGTGGAGTGGAGTAGAGTGCACTGGAACGGAATGGAATGGAATGGAATGGAATGGAACGGAACGGAATGTACCTGAGAAGCACGGAATGGAATGGAATGGAATGGAATGGAATGGAATGGAATGTACCGGAGTGGAGTGGAGTGGAATGGAGTGGACTGGAGTGGTGTGGAGTGGAATGGAATGGAATGGAAAGGAATGGAATGGAATGGAATGGAATGGAATGGAATGGAATGGAATGGAATGGAATGCAATGGAATGCAATGGAATGGAAAGGAATGGAATGGAATGGAATGGAATGGAATGGAATGGAATGGAATGGACAACAGTAGAATGGAATGGAATGGAATGGAATGGAATGGAATGGAATGGAATGGAATGGAATGGAATGGAATTCAATGGAATGGAATGGAATGGAATGGAATTCAATGGAATGGAATGGAATGGAATGGAATTCAATGGAATGGAATGGAATGGAATGGAATTCTATGGAATGGAATGGAGTGGAATCGAATGGAATCGAATGGAATCGAATGGATTGGAATGGAATAGAATGGAATCAACCCGAGTAGAACGGAGCGGAACGCAACGGAACGGAACGGAACGGAACGGGACGGAACGGAACGGAATGGAATGGAATGGAACGGAATTCCATGGAATGGAATGGAATGGAATGGAATGGAATGGAATTCGATGGAATGGAATGGAATGGATTGGAATGGAATGGAATAGAATGGAATCAACCCGAGTAGAACGGAACGGAACACAACGAAACGGAACGGAACGCAACGGAACGGAACGGAACGGAACGGAACGGAACGGAATGGAATGGAACGGAATTCAATGGAATGGAATGGAATGGAATGGAATTCTATGGAATGGAATGGAATGGAATGGAATGGAATGGAATGGAATGGAATTCCATGGAATGGAATGGAATGGAATGGAATGGAATGGAATTGAATGGAATCGAATGGAATCAAATGGGATCGAATGGAATGGAATGGAATAGAATGGAATCAACCCGAGTAGAACGGAATGGAATGGAATGGAATGGAATGGGATGGAATGGAATGGAATGGAATGGAATGGAACGGAATTCAATGGAATGGAATGGAATGGAATGGAATGGAATGGAATGGAATGGAATGGAATGGAATTCAATGGAATGGAATGGAACGGAATGGAATTCAATGGAATGGAATGGAATGGAATGGAATGGAATGGAATGGAATGGAATGGAATTCCTTGGAATGGAATGGAATGGAATGGAATTCCATGGAATGGAATGGAATGGAATGGAATTCAATGGAATGGAATGGAATGGAATCGAATGGAATGGAATGGAATGGAATGGAATGGAATGGAATGGAATGGAATAGAATGGAATCAACCTGAGTAGAACGGAATGGAATGGAATGGAATGGAATGGAATGGAATGGAATGGAATGGAATGTACCAAAGTAGAACGGAATGGAATGGAATGGAATGGAATGGAATGGAATGGAATGGAATGGAATGGAATGGAATGTACACGAGTAGAACGGAATGGAATGGAATGGAATGGATTGGAATGGAATGGAATGGAATGGAATGGAATGTAACCGAGTAGAACGGAATGGAATGTAATTGAATGGAATGTAACCGAGTTGAACGGAACGGAATGGAATGGAATGGAATGGAATGGAATGGAATGGAATGGAATGGAATTGAGTGCAAAGCAATGCAATGGAATGCAATGGAATGGAAAGGAATGGAATGGAATGGAATGGAATCTACCCGAGTAGAACGGAATGGAATGGAATTGAATGGAATGTATTCGAGTAGAACGGAACGGAATGGAATGGAATGGAATGGAATGCAATGGAATGGAATGGAATGGAATGGAATGGAATGGAATGGAATGGACACCAGTAGAATGGAATGGAATGGAATGGAATGGAATGGAATGGAATGGAATGGAATGGAATCTACCCGAGTAGAACGGAATGGAACGGAATGGAATGGAATGGAATGGACAGGAGCAGAACGGAATGGAATGCAATGGAATGGAATGGAATGTACCCGAGCAGAACGGAATGGAATGAAATGGAAATGGAAAGGGAATGGAAATGGAACGGGAATGGAAATGGAACGGGAACGGAAATGGAACGGGAATGGAAATGGAACGGGAACGGAAACGGAACGAGAACGGAAATGGAACGGGAACGGAAACGGAACGGGAACGGAAATGGAACGGGAATGGTAACGGAACGGGAATGGAAATGGAACGGGAATGGAAATGGAACGGGAATGGAAATGGATCGGGAATGGAAATGGAACGGGAATGGTAATGGAACTGGAATGGAAATGGAACGGGAATGGAAAAGAAACGGGAATGGAAATGGAACGGGAATGGAAATGGAATGGGAATGGAAATGGAATGGAATGGAATGGAATGGAATGGAATGGAATGTACCGGAGTGGAGTGGAGTGGAGTGGAGTGGAGTAGAGTGCACTGGAACGGAATGGAATGGAATGGAATGGAATGGAATGGAACGGAACGGAATGTACCTGAGAAGCACGGAATGGAATGGAATGGAATGGAATGGAATGGAATGGAATGTACCGGAGTGAAGTGGAGTGGAATGGAGTGGAGTGGAGTGGAGTGGAGTGGAATGGAATGGAATGGAATGGAATGGAATGGAATGGAATGGAATGGAATGGAATGGACACCAGTAGAATGGAATGGAATGGAATGGAATGGAATGGAATGGAATGGAATGGAATGGAATGGAATTCAATGGAATGGAATGGAATGGAATGGAATTCTATGGAATGGAATGGAATGGAATTCAATGGAATGGAATGGAATGGAATGGAATGGAATGGAATTCTATGGAATGGAATGGAATGGATTGGAATGGAATGGAATGGAATGGAATGGAACGGAACGGAATGTACCTGAGAAGCACGGAATGGAATGGAATGGAATGGAATGGAATGGAATGGAATGTACCGGAGTGGAGTGGAGTGGAATGGAGTGGACTGGAGTGGTGTGGAGTGGAATGGAATGGAATGGAATGGAATGGAATGGAATGGAATGGACACCAGTAGAATGGAATGGAATGGAATGGAATGGAATGGAATGGAATGGAATGGAATTCAATGGAATGGAATGGAATGGAATGGAATTCTATGGAATGGAATGGAATGGAATTCAATGGAATGGAATGGAATGGAATGGAATGGAATGGAATTCAATGGAATGGAATGGAATGGATTGGAATGGAATGGAATGGAATGGAATGGAATTCAATGGAATGGAATGGAATGGAATGGAATGGAATGGAATGGAATTCAATGGAATGGAATGGAATGGAATGGAATGGAATGGAATGGAATGGAATCGAATGGAATCGAATGGAATCGAATGGAATCGAATGGAATAGAATGCAAACCCGAGTAGAATGGAATGGAATGGAATGGAATGGAATGGAATGGAATGGAATGGAATAGAATGGAATGGAATGGAATGGAATGGAATTCAAATGGAATGGAATGGAATGGAATTCTATGGAATGGAATGGAGTGGAATCGAATGGAATCGAATGGAATCGAATGGAATCGAATGGGATCGAATGGAATGGAATGGAATAGAATGGAATCAACCCGAGTAGAACGGAGCGGAACGCAACGGAACGGAACAGAACGGAACGGAACGGAAAGGAATGGAATGGAATGGAATGGAACGGAATTCAAAGGAATGGAATGGAACAGAATGGAATTCAATGGAATGGAATGGAATGGAATGGAATGGAATTCAATGGAATGGAATGGAATGGAATGGAATGGAATGGAATGGAATGGAATGGAACGGAACGGAATTCTATGGAATAGAATGGAATGGAATTCTATGGAATGGAATGGAATGGAATGGAATGGAATGGAATGGAACGGAATTCAATGGAATGGAATGGAATGGAATGGAATTCAACGGAATGGAATGGAATTCAATGGAATGGAATGGAATGGAATGGAATGGAATGGAATGGAATGGAATGGAATGGAATGGAATTCAATGGAATGGAATGGAATGGAATGGAATTCCATGGAATGGAATGGAATGGAATCGAATGGAATGGAATGGAATGGAATGGAATGGAATGGAATAGAATGGAATCAACCCGAGTAGAACGGAATGGAATGGAATGGAATGTAATGGAATGGAATGGAATGGAATGGAATGGAATGTACCAAAGTAGAACGGAATGGAATGGAATGGAATGGAATGGAATGGAATGGAATGGAATGGAATGGAATGGAATTCCATGGAATGGAATGGAATGGAATGGAATTCAATGGAATGGAATGGATTGGAATGGAATGGAATGGAATGGAATGGAATGGAATGAAATGGAATGGAATGGAATAGAATGGAATCAACCTGAGTAGAACGGAATGGAATGGAATGGAATGGAATGGAATGGAATGGAATGGAATGGAATGGAATGGAATGGAATGGAATGGAATGTACCAAAGTAGAACGGAATGGAATGGAATGGAATGGAATGGAATGGAATGGAATGGAATGGAATGGAATGGAATGTACACGAGTAGAACGGAATGTAATGGAATGGAATGGAATGGAATGGAATTCAATGGAATGGAATGTAACCGAGTAGAACGGAATGGAATGTAATTGAATGGAATGTAACCGAGCTGAACGGAACGGAATGGAATGGAATGGAATGGAATGGAATGGAATGGAATGGAATGGAATGGAATGGAATGGAATTGAGTGCAATGCAATGCAATGGAATGCAATGGAATGGAAAGGAATGGAATGGAATGGAATGGAATCTACCCGAGTAGAACGGAATGGAATGGAATTGAATGGAATGTAACCGAGTAGAACGGAACGGAATGGAATGGAATGGAATGGAATGGAATGCAATAGAATGGAATGGAATGGAATGGAATGGAATGGAATTGAATGGAATGGACACCAGTAGAATGGAATGGAATGGAATGGAATGGAATGGAATGGAATGGAATGGAATGGAATGGAATGGAATCTACCCGAGTAGAACGGAATGGAACGGAATGGAATGGAATGAAATGTACAGGAGCAGAACGGAATGGAATGCAATGGAATGGAATGGAATGTACCCGAGCAGAACGGAAAGGAATGAAATGGAAATGGAAAGGGAATGGAAATGGAACGGGAATGGAAATGGAACGGGAACGCAATTGAAACGGGAATGGAAATGGAACGGGAACGGAAACGGAACGAGAACGGAAATGGAACGGGAACGGAAACGGAACGGGAACGGAAATGGAACGGGAATGGTAACGGAACAGGAATGGAAATGGAACGGGAATGGAAAAGGAACGGGAATGGAAATGGATCGGGAATGGAAATGGAACGGGAATGGTAATGGAACGGGAATGGAAATGGAACGGGAATGGAAAAGAAACGGGAATGGAAATGGAACGGGAATGGAAATGGAATGGGAATGGAAATGGAATGGAATGGAATGGAATGGAATGGAATGGAATGTACCGGAGTGGAGTGGAGTGGAGTGGAGTAGAGTGCACTGGAACGGAATGGAATGGAATGGAATGGAACGGAACGGAATGTACCTGAGAAGCACGGAATGGAATGGAATGGAATGGAATGGAATGGAATGGAATGTACCGGAGTGGAGTGGAGTGGAATGGAGTGGACTGGAGTGGTGTGGAGTGGAATGGAATGGAATGGAATGGAATGGAATGGAATGGAATGGAATGGAATGGAATGCAATGGAATGCAATGGAATGGAAAGGAATGGAATGGAATGGAATGGAATGGAATGGAATGGAATGGAATGGACAACAGTAGAATGGAATGGAACGGAATGGAATGGAATGGAATGGAATGGAATGGAATGGAATGGAATGGAATTCAATGGAATGGAATGGAATGGAATGGAATTCAATGGAATGGAATGGAATGGAATTCCATGGAATGGAATGGAATGGAATTCCATGGAATGGAATGGAATGGAATGGAATTCTATGGAATGGAATGGAGTGGAATCGAATGGAATCGAATGGAATCGAATGGAATGGAATGGAATAGAATGGAATCAACCCGAGTAGAACGGAGCGGAACGCAACGGAACGGAACGGAACGGAACGGGACGGAACCGAACGGAATGGAATGGAATGGAACGGAATTCCATGGAATGGAATGGAATGGAATGGAATGGAATTCAATGGAATGGAATGGAATGGAATGGAATGGAATTCGATGGAATGGAATGGAATGGATTGGAATGGAATGGAATAGAATGGAATCAACCCGAGTAGAACGGAACGGAACACAACGGAACGGAACGGAACGCAACGGAACGGAACGGAACGGAACGGAACGGAATGGAATGGAATGGAACGGAATTCAATGGAATGGAATGGAATGGAATGGAATTCTATGGAATGGAATGGAATGGAATGGAATGGAATGGAATTCCATGGAATGGAATGGAATGGAATGGAATGGAATGGAATGGAATTCAATGGAATGGAATGGAGTGGAATGGAATAGAATCGAATGGAATTGAATGGAATCGAATGGAATCAAATGGGATCGAATGGAATGGAATGGAATAGAATGGAATCAACCCGAGTAGAACGGAATGAAATGGAATGGAATGGAATGGAATGGAATGGAATTCAATGGAATGGAATGGAACGGAATGGAATTCAATGGAATGGAATGGAATGGAATGGAATGGAATGGAATGGAATGGAATGGAATTCCATGGAATGGAATGGAATGGAATGGAATTCCATGGAATGGAATGGAATGGAATGGAATTCAATGGAATGGAATGGATTGGAATGGAATGGAATGGAATGGAATGGAATGGAATGAAATGGAATGGAATGGAATAGAATGGAATCAACCTGAGTAGAACGGAATGGAATGGAATGGAATGGAATGGAATGGAATGGAATGGAATGGAATGGAATGGAATGGAATGTACCAAAGTAGAACGGAATGGAATGGAATGGAATGGAATGGAATGGAATGGAATGGAATGGAATGGAATGGAATGGAATGGAATGTAACCGAGTAGAACGGAATGTAATGGAATGGAATGGATTGGAATGGAATGGAATGGAATGGAATGGAATGTAACCGAGTAGAACGGAATGGAATGTAATTGAATGGAATGTAACCGAGTTGAACGGAACGGAATGGAATGGAATGGAATGGAATGGAATGGAATGGAATGGAATGGAATTGAGTGCAATGCAATGCAATGGAATGCAATGGAATGGAAAGGAATGGAATGGAATGGAATGGAATCTACCCGAGTAGAACGGAATGGAATGGAATTGAATGGAATGTAATCGAGTAGAACGGAACGGAATGGAATGGAATGGAATGGAATGCAATGGAATGGAATGGAATGGAATGGAATGGAATGGAATGGAATGGAATGCAATGGACACCAGTAGAATGGAATGGAATGGAATGGAATGGAATGGAATGGAATGGAATCTACCCGAGTAGAACGGAATGGAACGGAATCAATGGAATGGAATGGACAGGAGCAGAACGGAATGGAATGCAATGGAATGGAATGGAATGTACCCGAGCAGAACGGAATGGAATGAAATGGAAATGGAAAGGGAATGGAAATGGAACGGGAATGGAAATGGAACGGGAACGGAAATGGAACGGGAATGGAAATGGAACGGGAACGGAAACGGAACGAGAACGGAAATGGAACGGGAACGGAAACGGAACGGGAACGGAAATGGAACGGGAATGGTAACGGAACGGGAATGGAAATGGAACGGGAATGGAAATGGAACGGGAATGGAAATGGATCGCGAATGGAAAAGAACCGGAATGGTAATGGAACTGGAATGGAAATGGAACGGGAATGGAAAAGAAACGGGAATGGAAATGGAACGGGAATGGAAATGGAATGGGAATGGAAATGGAATGGAATGGAATGGAATGGAATGGAATGGAATGTACCGGAGTGGAGTGGAGTGGAGTGGAGTGGAGTAGAGTGCACTGGAACGGAATGGAATGGAATGGAATGGAATGGAATGGAACGGAACGGAATGTACCTGAGAAGCACGGAATGGAATGGAATGGAATGGAATGGAATGGAATGTACCGGAGTGGAGTGGAGTGGAATGGAGTGGAGTGGAGTGGAGTGGAGTGGAATGGAATGGAATGGAATGGAACGGAATGCAATGGAATGCAATGGAATGGAAAGGAATGGAATGGAATGGAATGGAATGGAATGGAATGGACACCAGTAGAATGGAATGGAATGGAATGGAATGGAATGGAATGGAATGGAATGGAATTCAATGGAATGGAATGGAATGGAATGGAATTCCATGGAATGGAATGGAATGGAATCGAATGGAATGGAATGGAATGGAATGGAATGGAATGGAATAGAATGGAATCAACCCGAGTAGAACGGAATGGAATGGAATGGAATGTAATGGAATGGAATGGAATGGAATGGAATGGAATGGAATGTACCAAAGTAGAACGGAATGGAATGGAATGGAATGGAATGGAATGGAATGGAATGGAATGGAATGCAATGTACCCGAGTAGAACGGAATGGAATGGAATGGAATGGATTGGAATGGAATGGAATGGAATGGAATGGAATGTAACCGAGTAGAACGGAATGGAATGTAATTGAATGGAATGTAACCGGGTTGAACGGAACGGAATGGAATGGAATGGAATGGAATGGAATGGAATGGAATGGAATTGAGTGCAATGCAATGCAATGGAATGCAATGGAATGGAAAGGAATGGAATGGAATGGAATGGAATCTACCCGAGTAGAACGGAATGGAATGGAATTGAATGGAATGTAACCGAGTAGAACGGAACGGAATGGAATGGAATGGAATGGAATGGAATGCAATAGAATGGAATGGAATGGAATGGAATGGAATGGAATGGAATGGAATGGAATGGAATGGACACCAGTAGAATGGAATGGAATGGAATGGAATGGAATGGAATGGAATGGAATGGAATGGAATGGAATGGAATCTACCCGAGTAGAACGGAATGGAACGGAATGGAATGGAATGAAATGTACAGGAGCAGAACGGAATGGAATGCAATGGAATGGAATGGAATGTACCCGAGCAGAACGGAAAGGAATGAAATGGAAATGGAAAGGGAATGGAAATGGAACGGGAATGGAAATGGAACGGGAACGCAATTGAAACGGGAATGGAAATGGAACGGGAACGGAAACGGAACGAGAACGGAAATGGAACGGGAACGGAAACGGAACGGGAACGGAAATGGAACGGGAATGGTAACGGAACAGGAATGGAAATGGAACGGGAATGGAAAAGGAACGGGAATGGAAATGGATCGGGAATGGAAATGGAACGGGAATGGTAATGGAACGGGAATGGAAATGGAACGGGAATGGAAAAGAAACGGGAATGGAAATGGAACGGGAATGGAAATGGAATGGGAATGGAAATGGAATGGAATGGAATGGAATGGAATGGAATGGAATGTACCGGAGTGGAGTGGAGTGGAGTGGAGTAGAGTGCACTGGAACGGAATGGAATGGAATGGAATGGAACGGAACGGAATGAACCTGAGAAGCACGGAATGGAATGGAATGGAATGGAATGGAATGGAATGGAATGTACCGGAGTGGAGTGGAGTGGAATGGAGTGGACTGGAGTGGTGTGGAGTGGAATGGAATGGAATGGAATGGAATGGAATGGAATGGAATGGAATGGAATGGAATGGAATGGAATGCAATGGAATGCAATGGAATGGAAAGGAATGGAATGGAATGGAATGGAATGGAATGGAATGGAATGGACAACAGTAGAATGGAATGGAACGGAATGGAATGGAATGGAATGGAATGGAATGGAATGGAATGGAATGGAATGGAATTCAATGGAATGGAATGGAATGGAATGGAATTCTATGGAATGGAATGGAGTGGAATCGAATGGAATCGAATGGAATCGAATGGAATGGAATGGAATAGAATGGAATCAACCCGAGTAGAACGGAGCGGAACGCAACGGAACGGAACGGAACGGAACGGGACGGAACCGAACGGAATGGAATGGAATGGAACGGAATTCCATGGAATGGAATGGAATGGAATGGAATTCAATGGAATGGAATGGAATGGAATGGAATGGAATTCGATGGAATGGAATGGAATGGATTGGAATGGAATGGAATAGAATGGAATCAACCCGAGTAGAACGGAACGGAACACAACGGAACGGAACGGAACGCAACGGAACGGAACGGAACGGAACGGAACGGAACGGAATGGAATGGAATGGAACGGAATTCAATGGAATGGAATGGAATGGAATGGAATTCTATGGAATGGAATGGAATGGAATGGAATGGAATGGAATTCCATGGAATGGAATGGAATGGAATGGAATGGAATGGAATTCAATGGAATGGAATGGAGTGGAATGGAATGGAATCGAATGGAATTGAATGGAATCGAATGGAATCAAATGGGATCGAATGGAATGGAATGGAATAGAAAGGAATCAACCCGAGTAGAACGGAATGAAATGGAATGGAATGGAATGGGATGGAATGGAATGGAATGGAATGGAATGGAACGGAATTCAATGGAATGGAATGGAATGGAATGGAATGGAATGGAATGGAATGGAATTCAATGGAATGGAATGGAACGGAATGGAATTCAATGGAATGGAATGGAATGGAATGGAATGGAATGGAATGGAATGGAATGGAATTCCATGGAATGGAATGGAATGGAATGGAATTCCATGGAATGGAATGGAATGGAATGGAATTCCATGGAATGGAATGGAATGGAATGGAATTCCATGGAATGGAATGGAATGGAATGGAATTCAATGGAATGGAATGGATTGGAATGGAATGGAATGGAATGGAATGGAATGGAATGAAATGGAATGGAATGGAATAGAATGGAATCAACCTGAGGAGAACGGAATGGAATGGAATGGAATGGAATGGAATGGAATGGAATGGAATGGAATGGAATGGAATGGAATGGAATGTACCAAAGTAGAACGGAATGGAATGGAATGGAATGGAATGGAATGGAATGGAATGGAATGGAATGGAATGGAATGGAATGGAATGGAATGGAATGGAATGCAATGTACCCGAGTAGAACGGAATGGAATGGAATGGAATGGATTGGAATGGAATGGAATGGAATGGAATGGAATGTAACCGAGTAGAACGGAATGGAATGTAATTGAATGGAATGTAACCGGGTTGAACGGAACGGAATGGAATGGAATGGAATGGAATGGAATGGAATGGAATGGAATGGAATGGAATTGAGTGCAATGCAATGCAATGGAATGCAATGGAATGGAAAGGAATGGAATGGAATGGAATGGAATCTACCCGAGTAGAACGGAATGGAATGGAATTGAATGGAATGTAACCGAGTAGAACGGAACGGAATGGAATGGAATGGAATGGAATGGAATGCAATGGAATGGAATGGAATGGAATGGAATGGAATGGAATGGAATGGTATGGAATGGAATGGACACCAGTAGAATGGAATGGAATGGAATGGAATGGAATGGAATGGAATGGAATGGAATGGAATGGAATGGAATGGAATGGAATGGAATGGAATCTACCCGAGTAGAACGGAATGGAACGGAATGGAATGGAATGGAATGTACAGGAGCAGAACGGAATGGAATGCAATGGAATGGAATGGAATGTACCCGAGCAGAACGGAAAGGAATGAAATGGAAATGGAAAGGGAATGGAAATGGAACGGGAATGGAAATGGAACGGGAACGCAATTGAAACGGGAATGGAAATGGAACGGGAACGGAAACGGAACGAGAACGGAAATGGAACGGGAACGGAAACGGAACGGGAACGGAAATGGAACGGGAATGGTAACGGAACAGGAATGGAAATGGAACGGGAATGGAAAAGGAACGGGAATGGAAATGGATCGGGAAGGGAAATGGAACGGGAATGGTAATGGAACGGGAATGGAAATGGAACGGGAATGGAAAAGAAACGGGAATGGAAATGGAACGGGAATGGAAATGGAATGGGAATGGAAATGGAATGGAATGGAATGGAATGGAATGGAATGGAATGTACCGGAGTGGAGTGGAGTGGAGTGGAGTAGAGTGCACTGGAACGGAATGGAATGGAATGGAATGGAATGGAACGGAACGGAATGTACCTGAGAAGCACGGAATGGAATGGAATGGAATGGAATGGAATGGAATGGAATGTACCGGAGTGGAGTGGAGTGGAATGGAGTGGACTGGAGTGGTGTGGAGTGGAATGGAATGGAATGGAATGGAATGGAATGGAATGGAATGGAATGGAATGGAATGGAATGGAATGGAATGTACACGAGTAGAACGGAATGGAATGGAATGGAATGGATTGGAATGGAATGGAATGGAATGGAATGGAATGGAATGTAACCGAGTAGAACGGAATGGAATGTAATTGAATGGAATGTAACCGAGTTGAACGGAACGAAATGGAATGGAATGGAATGGAATGGAATGGAATGGAATGGAATGGAATGGAATTGAGTGCAATGCAATACAATGGAATGCAATGGAATGGAAAGGAATGGAATGGAATGGAATGGAATCTACCCGAGTAGAACGGAATGGAATGGAATTGAATGGAATGTAATCGAGTAGAACGGAACGGAATGGAATGGAATGGAATGGAATGCAATGGAATGGAATGGAATGGAATGGAATGGAATGGAATGGACACCAGTAGAATGGAATGGAATGGAATGGAATGGAATGGAATGGAATGGAATGGAACCTACCCGAGTAGAACGGAATGGAACGGAATGGAATGGAATGGAATGGACAGGAGCAGAACGGAATGGAATGCAATGGAATGGAATGGAATGTACCCGAGCAGAACGGAATGGAATGAAATGGAAATGGAAAGGGAATGGAAATGGAACGGGAATGGAAATGGAACGGGAACGGAAATGGAACGGGAATGGAAATGGAACGGGAACGGAAACGGAACGAGAACGGAAATGGAACGGGAACGGAAACGGAACGGGAACGGAAATGGAACGGGAATGGTAACGGAACGGGAATGGAAATGGAACGGGAATGGAAATGGAACGGGAATGGAAATGGATCGGGAATGGAAATGGAACGGGAATGGTAATGGAACTGGAATGGAAATGGAACGGGAATGGAAAAGAAACGGGAATGGAAATGGAACGGGAATGGAAATGGAATGGGAATGGAAATGGAATGGAATGGAATGGAATGGAATGGAATGGAATGTACCGGAGTGGAGTGGAGTGGAGTGGAGTGGAGTAGAGTGCACTGGAACGGAATGGAATGGAATGGAATGGAATGGAATGGAACGGAACGGAATGTACCTGAGAAGCACGGAATGGAATGGAATGGAATGGAATGGAATGGAATGGAATGTACCGGAGTGAAGTGGAGTGGAATGGAGTGGAGTGGAGTGGAGTGGAGTGGAATGGAATGGAATGGAATGGAATGGAATGGAATGGAATGGAATGGAATGGAATGGACACCAGTAGAATGGAATGGAATGGAATGGAATGGAATGGAATGGAATGGAATGGAATGGAATGGAATTCAATGGAATGGAATGGAATGGAATGGAATTCTATGGAATGGAATGGAATGGAATTCAATGGAATGGAATGGAATGGAATGGAATGGAATGGAATTCTATGGAATGGAATGGAATGGATTGGAATGGAATGGAATGGAATGGAATGGAACGGAACGGAATGTACCTGAGAAGCACGGAATGGAATGGAATGGAATGGAATGGAATGGAATGGAATGTACCGGAGTGGAGTGGAGTGGAATGGAGTGGACTGGAGTGGTGTGGAGTGGAATGGAATGGAATGGAATGGAATGGAATGGAATGGAATGGAATGGACACCAGTAGAATGGAATGGAATGGAATGGAATGGAATGGAATGGAATGGAATGGAATTCAATGGAATGGAATGGAATGGAATGGAATTCTATGGAATGGAATGGAATGGAATTCAATGGAATGGAATGGAATGGAATGGAATGGAATGGAATTCAATGGAATGGAATGGAATGGATTGGAATGGAATGGAATGGAATGGAATGGAATTCAATGGAATGGAATGGAATGGAATGGAATGGAATGGAATGGAATTCAATGGAATGGAATGGAATGGAATGGAATGGAATGGAATGGAATGGAATCGAATGGAATCGAATGGAATCGAATGGAATCGAATGGAATAGAATGCAAACCCGAGTAGAATGGAATGGAATGGAATGGAATGGAATGGAATGGAATGGAATGGAATAGAATGGAATGGAATGGAATGGAATGGAATTCAAATGGAATGGAATGGAATGGAATTCTATGGAATGGAATGGAGTGGAATCGAATGGAATCGAATGGAATCGAATGGAATCGAATGGGATCGAATGGAATGGAATGGAATAGAATGGAATCAACCCGAGTAGAACGGAGCGGAACGCAACGGAACGGAACAGAACGGAACGGAACGGAAAGGAATGGAATGGAATGGAATGGAACGGAATTCAAAGGAATGGAATGGAACAGAATGGAATTCAATGGAATGGAATGGAATGGAATGGAATGGAATTCAATGGAATGGAATGGAATGGAATGGAATGGAATGGAATGGAATGGAATGGAACGGAACGGAATTCTATGGAATAGAATGGAATGGAATTCTATGGAATGGAATGGAATGGAATGGAATGGAATGGAATGGAACGGAATTCAATGGAATGGAATGGAATGGAATGGAATTCAACGGAATGGAATGGAATTCAATGGAATGGAATGGAATGGAATGGAATGGAATGGAATGGAATGGAATGGAATGGAATGGAATTCAATGGAATGGAATGGAATGGAATGGAATTCCATGGAATGGAATGGAATGGAATCGAATGGAATGGAATGGAATGGAATGGAATGGAATGGAATAGAATGGAATCAACCCGAGTAGAACGGAATGGAATGGAATGGAATGTAATGGAATGGAATGGAATGGAATGGAATGGAATGTACCAAAGTAGAACGGAATGGAATGGAATGGAATGGAATGGAATGGAATGGAATGGAATGGAATGGAATTCCATGGAATGGAATGGAATGGAATGGAATTCAATGGAATGGAATGGATTGGAATGGAATGGAATGGAATGGAATGGAATGGAATGAAATGGAATGGAATGGAATAGAATGGAATCAACCTGAGTAGAACGGAATGGAATGGAATGGAATGGAATGGAATGGAATGGAATGGAATGGAATGGAATGGAATGGAATGTACCAAAGTAGAACGGAATGGAATGGAATGGAATGGAATGGAATGGAATGGAATGGAATGGAATGGAATGGAATGTACACGAGTAGAACGGAATGTAATGGAATGGAATGGAATGGAATGGAATTCAATGGAATGGAATGTAACCGAGTAGAACGGAATGGAATGTAATTGAATGGAATGTAACCGAGCTGAACGGAACGGAATGGAATGGAATGGAATGGAATGGAATGGAATGGAATGGAATGGAATGGAATTGAGTGCAATGCAATGCAATGGAATGCAATGGAATGGAAAGGAATGGAATGGAATGGAATGGAATCTACCCGAGTAGAACGGAATGGAATGGAATTGAATGGAATGTAACCGAGTAGAACGGAACGGAATGGAATGGAATGGAATGGAATGGAATGCAATAGAATGGAATGGAATGGAATGGAATGGAATGGAATTGAATGGAATGGACACCAGTAGAATGGAATGGAATGGAATGGAATGGAATGGAATGGAATGGAATGGAATGGAATGGAATCTACCCGAGTAGAACGGAATGGAACGGAATGGAATGGAATGAAATGTACAGGAGCAGAACGGAATGGAATGCAATGGAATGGAATGGAATGTACCCGAGCAGAACGGAAAGGAATGACATGGAAATGGAAAGGGAATGGAAATGGAACGGGAATGGAAATGGAACGGGAACGCAATTGAAACGGGAATGGAAATGGAACGGGAACGGAAACGGAACGAGAACGGAAATGGAACGGGAACGGAAACGGAACGGGAACGGAAATGGAACGGGAATGGTAACGGAACAGCAATGGAAATGGAACGGGAATGGAAAAGGAACGGGAATGGAAATGGATCGGGAATGGAAATGGAACGGGAATGGTAATGGAACGGGAATGGAAATGGAACGGGAATGGAAAAGAAACGGGAATGGAAATGGAACGGGAATGGAAATGGAATGGGAATGGAAATGGAATGGAATGGAATGGAATGGAATGGAATGGAATGGAATGTACCGGAGTGGAGTGGAGTGGAGTGGAGTAGAGTGCACTGGAACGGAATGGAATGGAATGGAATGGAACGGAACGGAATGTACCTGAGAAGCACGGAATGGAATGGAATGGAATGGAATGGAATGGAATGGAATGTACCGGAGTGGAGTGGAGTGGAATGGAGTGGACTGGAGTGGTGTGGAGTGGAATGGAATGGAATGGAATGGAATGGAATGGAATGGAATGGAATGGAATGGAATGCAATGGAATGCAATGGAATGGAAAGGAATGGAATGGAATGGAATGGAATGGAATGGAATGGAATGGAATGGAATGGACAACAGTAGAATGGAATGGAACGGAATGGAATGGAATGGAATGGAATGGAATGGAATGGAATGGAATGGAATTCAATGGAATGGAATGGAATGGAATGGAATTCAATGGAATGGAATGGAATGGAATTCCATGGAATGGAATGGAATGGAATTCCATGGAATGGAATGGAATGGAATGGAATTCTATGGAATGGAATGGAGTGGAATCGAATGGAATCGAATGGAATCGAATGGAATGGAATGGAATAGAATGGAATCAACCCGAGTAGAACGGAGCGGAACGCAACGGAACGGAACGGAACGGAACGGGACGGAACCGAACGGAATGGAATGGAATGGAACGGAATTCCATGGAATGGAATGGAATGGAATGGAATGGAATTCAATGGAATGGAATGGAATGGAATGGAATGGAATTCGATGGAATGGAATGGAATGGATTGGAATGGAATGGAATAGAATGGAATCAACCCGAGTAGAACGGAACGGAACACAACGGAACGGAACGGAACGCAACGGAACGGAACGGAACGGAACGGAACGGAATGGAATGGAATGGAACGGAATTCAATGGAATGGAATGGAATGGAATGGAATTCTATGGAATGGAATGGAATGGAATGGAATGGAATGGAATTCCATGGAATGGAATGGAATGGAATGGAATGGAATGGAATGGAATTCAATGGAATGGAATGGAGTGGAATGGAATAGAATCGAATGGAATTGAATGGAATCGAATGGAATCAAATGGGATCGAATGGAATGGAATGGAATAGAATGGAATCAACCCGAGTAGAACGGAATGAAATGGAATGGAATGGAATGGAATGGAATGGAATTCAATGGAATGGAATGGAACGGAATGGAATTCAATGGAATGGAATGGAATGGAATGGAATGGAATGGAATGGAATGGAATGGAATTCCATGGAATGGAATGGAATGGAATGGAATTCCATGGAATGGAATGGAATGGAATGGAATTCAATGGAATGGAATGGATTGGAATGGAATGGAATGGAATGGAATGGAATGGAATGAAATGGAATGGAATGGAATAGAATGGAATCAACCTGAGTAGAACGGAATGGAATGGAATGGAATGGAATGGAATGGAATGGAATGGAATGGAATGGAATGGAATGGAATGTACCAAAGTAGAACGGAATGGAATGGAATGGAATGGAATGGAATGGAATGGAATGGAATGGAATGGAATGGAATGGAATGGAATGGAATGGAATGTAACCGAGTAGAACGGAATGTAATGGAATGGAATGGATTGGAATGGAATGGAATGGAATGGAATGGAATGTAACCGAGTAGAACGGAATGGAATGTAATTGAATGGAATGTAACCGAGTTGAACGGAACGGAATGGAATGGAATGGAATGGAATGGAATGGAATGGAATGGAATGGAATTGAGTGCAATGCAATGCAATGGAATGCAATGGAATGGAAAGGAATGGAATGGAATGGAATGGAATCTACCCGAGTAGAACGGAATGGAATGGAATTGAATGGAATGTAATCGAGTAGAACGGAACGGAATGGAATGGAATGGAATGGAATGCAATGGAATGGAATGGAATGGAATGGAATGGAATGGAATGGAATGCAATGGACACCAGTAGAATGGAATGGAATGGAATGGAATGGAATGGAATGGAATGGAATCTACCCGAGTAGAACGGAATGGAACGGAATCAATGGAATGGAATGGACAGGAGCAGAACGGAATGGAATGCAATGGAATGGAATGGAATGTACCCGAGCAGAACGGAATGGAATGAAATGG